>NC_141148.1:72176981-73419481 GCF_053477565.2 Lygodium microphyllum
TATCCTTCATGTGAAAATGCTATTGAAGCAGAAGTTTGAGATGAAGGATTTGGGAGAGCTGCGTTATTTCTTGGGCATTGAGGTGATTAGATCACCAAGTGGGATACGGCTCTTGCAGAGGCAGTATGGATAGGACATGTTATCCAAATATGGGATGACAAGCTGTAAGCCTATTTCAATTCCTTTGGAGCAGAATGTGAAGCTCAGCACAGATACAGGTGAGCTTCTCGAAGACCTTACTATGTACAGACGCATAGTAGGAAGTTTGATTTATATGACTATTACCAAGCCAGATTGAGCTATGCTATTGGATTGGTAAGTCTGTTTATGCAGGATCCAAGGAAATTGCATTTGGATGCGGCTAGATGCATACTCAGGTATGTGAAGTCCACATTGCAATATGGGCTATTTTATGAGACTAGGGTTTAGATACAGTTGCATGGATACACTGATGCTGATTGGGCTGGTAGTATTTCTGATAGACGATCTACCAGTGGATATGTGTTCTCTTTTGGGAGTGCTACAGTCACTTGGAGCAGCAAGAAACAGCCTATAGTTGCCTTGTCGAGCACAGAGGCTGAGTACAGGGGTGCAGCAATGGCTGCATAAGAGGTAGCTTGGTTGCATAAGCTACTTTATGATATGCATCAGCCTACAGATGGGCCAGTTGTCATCTATTATGACAACATGAGTAGTATACACTTGACAAATAACCCAGTCTATTATGCTAGAACAAAGCACATTGAGGTGCATTATCACTATGTGCGGGAGAGGGTTTTACTAGGTCTTATTGATCTAGTTTATGTCAGCACAGAGGATCAAGTAGCTGACATATTTACGAAGGCATTGGGTGCAGAGAAGTTGTGCAAGTTCAGAGACCTGCTTGGTGTGCAGGAATTGGGATTGAGCTCGAGGGGGAGTGTTGAGATATCGATCTCCACTCGTGATATGCCAAGGTGACCATTGTGCATTATGTCACCGATTTGTCAGTTGCAGATGCGGTTGGTACACCGCCCATGAATAATAGCTAGATGACAACTATCCTTATGTACTCTAGTTCGTGGCTCAGTTCATATGCCACCTTAGTTAGTTGAGTTTGGTTTGATACCCATATATAGGGTTCTTCTATTTCTTTTGTACTAGAGTTCTTTTGGCTTACACAACTAAGAAGAGAAAAACAATTTTCAGCCTCCACCTGTGTGTGTATTCCCCCATTGTGCAAGCAAGAAAGCTACAAGTGAGACTCCTTCCTTCTCTCCCACAATCTTGACAGCAAATGATGTGTTGGACTTCATTTCAAGCCTGAAAAACTCAATTAGGAGACCATACTTTGATGATTTTTAGACTGTGCACCAAACAAGGTATCAAGTCTCTTCCATGTATCCTGTGAGGTCTCACAGTTATCCACATGGTGGATATAGCTGTCGTCTAGCTCCAGTTTGATAATGGCATGAGCCTTATCATCGTTCTTTTGCCAAGTGACAGCGAGATCTGCATCACAAGGCTTCTTTTCTTTTCCAATGGTAATGGCCCAGAGGCTCTTCTTCATCAGGATCAATTTGATGCGGGTCTGCCAGGTATGAAACCCGACTCCTTTGAAATAGGCAGTTGGAGAATCTTTGCCCATGTTCGACTTGAGAGACTAGTAGCAAATTAGCTTCAAATGATTGAGAATAACCAGGAATGAGTTGATCTTTGTATGTGTCAAAAGACACAAGCAATGGCAATGAAGTATCAAAAGATAATACTTTGAAATTTGATGTTTGTTGCTTGAGTTTGGTTTGATGATCTTCAAAAAATATTCATAGCTTTTCCTCCTTGCTGATTTGATGGTTGAATAATTGCTGAAAAATTCAGATTAGAGTGGACTTGGCTTGGTTTAAGTGGCAGGAGAGAGAAAATGAAGGAAAAAATGAGCTTAAAGGTAAGTGACTATGACTGTCCTGTCAAAACAGGGTCCAGCAACTGGTAAATGAGCTCCCACATGCTCCGCAGGTTGAGCTTAAAGGAAAAAATGAGCTTAAGGTAAGTGGCTATGGCTGTCCTGTCAAAACAGGGTCCAGTTGGTAAATGAGGTCCCACACGCTCCGCAGGTTGAATCTGCTCAAACCCTTTGAGATAGAGGACCCTCACTAATGGGTCTAACTCCCCCTAAGAGGGTTTGTACTCATTATGCTCCAATTGAGAGATCTAAGCCTTGGTCTTGTTGTCAAAACTGCGCCCATATTTGGGAAAATGCAAATGTCGGGCATGGTGTCCATCAATCTCCTTGATTTTTGTGCCAAGGAGTTGCGTCTTGACTTGAAGAACAAGTCTGGAGAAGAAAGCTTGAAGAGATATGGCCTGGTTGATGAGATATGGCTGCTCCAACAGAGGTAGATAGGTGTTGTCCATAGATACAGTTATGGAAGCAACTCTAAAAAGAGGCAATATTAAAGCTATAGTTTCCCAATCTCAATGATTGAGGTGCCAAGAAGGAGCTTTGGAAGTAGAGAAACACTTCTCTAGAAGGAAGTTCAGAGAGATTTGGCATGTGGAGAGAGATATGAAAGCTTCAAACTGACAGGGCGCTGTTGTCTATGGCTGCCATGGAGCTTCATTGAAGGTAGAAATGCAAATGAAGTTGGAGATAGGGTCAAGTACTCAAACTGAGTTGAGAAGAGATGGAAAGGAGTTGAGAGGAGTGAGAGGAGTGAAAGGAGAGTTGGGCCATGCTCAATTGAGCTCTAATACCATGTGAAATATGCGGGATCTAGAGCACGGCAGATGCAGAAGCTATGGAGGTTGAAAGAGGAAAAAGAAACTCATGAAGACATTGACCCTGACTAGGACAAATTGTTACACAAGTGAATTAGGTTCCAAGATTGAGACCTGGACTCATAAACACAATCTTGTGTATTGACAGTGACATGACACTTTACTGGAAAGAAAAGAGTACTATCATTGCATTAAAAAAAGAGTGCAAGTACAATGCTTTATATGAATTGAGGGGTGGTACTTTCTCCTACTGTGCATATGGGATTCTGGTCCTGAGCCCTCACTGCTTCTCACAAAGGGACTAAAGTAGGTGTGATTGCAAATATCTCAACATTGCGGTCATAAACATAACTTGGAACACCAAGAATCTGTTCCATGCTTCGCGACTCTGCAGGCCAGCATCGATAGGTAAGTAAGGAAATGTTCTTAACATCAACATTTACTCTACTTCCCCTCATTAAGTTTCCTTGTATACATTAGTTTCTCGTTGGTTTACTCTAATACCAACTGTAATGTGTCCACCTGTTCACTTGTAGGATACGTCTTGTTAGATATGATCAATGCCCCACCCTCATTAGGTGCTACCAATGATCCATGGTGCTCAAAGTTGTAAGGCCCCCATTATGAGGAGAAGCCAAATGTGAGCCCGGACATTGGTTGAGTCCTGGCTTGTATATCAGATGAGGTCTATGTGATAGGATGGCAAAAAGGTGACCATTATGGGTCTAATCTTTGGGTTAGATGGAGTGGTTAAGCTGGTAGCAACTCGAGGCACATTGCATCGAGTTGCGCATTCCCTAGCCGACTAGTGGAGGCTTATATGGTAGGTCGGTCAGGCCAACCTCACGGCCTTCGTAGGCTATAAAACCTAAACCCCTTCACAGCCATCGATCACTCATCTTTCACCCAGTCAAATTTGTTGTTCCAGCTAGCCTTAAGCTCTTCACCTATCTTCTGTCTAGATCGCCATCTAAGCTTCACACAGTGGAAGCGCACGAGTGGACAGAGCCATCTTTGTATTAGTTGTTTGGAGTTAAAGAATTTACTGATTCTCCTCTTATCTATTGTGTACTCTCTATCGATTCTATTTGCTATGTGGTGTAATATTTTACACATCTTAGTAGCCCATCGGGAAGAGAGTCCAGAAAGCGCCGCCCGGCACTCCCATGGAATGTCACGAGGTTTGCGATCTAGGTCTTCCTGAGTCTGCCACAAAGCGGGAAGACCTAGATCGCAAAACTCGTGGCAGACTCGGGAAAACCTAGATCGCAAACCCTCTGATATTCCGTGGGAGTGCCGGGCGGCGCTTTCTGGACTCTCTTCCCGATGGGCTGCTAAGATGTGTCCTACGAGTGAACAGGTGGACACGTTACAAAAGCAGACTTTATGACTCAGAGAATTCCAGAAATATGCCAAATTGTGTCAATTTGAGGAAGGACTTGAAGCTTGATGAAAGTAGCAAATGAGTCTTTCTCTCTCCTCCCTCTCTCTCCTCTTAAGGGTAGTTCATGCATGTATTCTTTGAAAGAGATTGAGATGAAGCTTGGTTGCCAGCTTGAATTGGATTGATATGAGATTGTGTTGAAGCTTGTGAGAATGATGACTAGTGCTATATGGAGATTAATGTAACTCTAATGGCAACCCAAATAATCTATTCTTGAGACCTGAAACCCAAAAAAATGGTAGTAAGTCTCTTTTTAATAGAAATTTAGATTTTTTTGATAAATCATAGTGCAAATCTTATTCATATGTGATGAAAATTTGTTTGAAGCTTGATTGTGATGCATTTGAGGGCTATGAGTCATAAAATATAGGACATGTGTCCATGCTTAAGAGTTATTAATTTTTAAAAATTCAAAATGCGTGTTTTAAGTAGGAAAATTGATGTTTTTCTTAGTTTCAACGAATCAAATCATGTTTATATGGAATAAAATTAAATGTAAAGATGGATTAGAGTGTGAATTAATATCTTGACTCAAAAAATAAAAAATACAATCATTTTCATAATAAATAAATAAAAATACTCAAAATATAGTTTTGAGCAAAGAAAATAGAGTAAAATATTTTTTATATTTGAAAAATTATAAAAAATTAGAAATATATTTGTGGATGTATAATAAAGGTAAAGCATGAGGATTGGTCTTAGTTCACCCCCCTTATATGTTTTAATGCATGTTTATCACTTTCCATAAAAAGAAAATATACATGGAATACCCTCTTAACCTACCCACTGAATGCAAAATCTTAAATGGTATGGAAAAGGGATTGTGGGAATTAATAATTATTTTCATTTTGATTTTATGCAAATTCTATCATATAGGATTCATTTTATTTATGTCTTAAAAAATTATAGTAGCACCACGAGTTATCCTCGTGCTATCTTAGCAATGAAGCAATTGTGAAATTCGTGGAATCTAGAGCATGGCAGATGCGAAAGCTATGAAGGTTGAAAGAGGAAAAAGAAACTCATGAAGACATTGACCCTGACTAGGAAAATTTGTTACACAAGTGAATTAGGTTCCAAGATTGAGACTTGGACTCATAAAGACAATCTTGTGTATTGACAGTGACATGACACTTTACTAGAAAGAAAAGAGTACTATCATTGCATTAGAAAAAGAGTGCAAGTACAATGCTTTATAGGAATTGAGTGGTGGTACTTTCTCCTACTGTGCATATGGGATTCTGGTCCTGAGCCCTCACTGCTTCTCACAAAGGGACTAAAGTAGGTGTGATTGCAAATATCTCAACACTCCTCCTCAATCACAACCAAAAGTACAAAGTGTGTAGAGGCTTTAGTGAAAGCAACACCTACAAAGTGTGGGCACACCATAAACATGGCCAAAAACACCAGACGCTGTCGCAGAAAAGGCTAAGTGTGGGTACCACAAACATGATGGACATCCAGAGGCTGTAGCAGGGACCTCACAAAGTGTACAGAGGCTATAGTACAAGGATAACTGAGGAGTTTACAAGTTTATGTTTGAGGCATTAGGGCTAGGAAATACAAAACTAAAAAAGTCTATCTGAATAGAAGGACTGATGAGGTTTGTCCTTCTGCGCTGCTGGTGGTCTTCTTCTTCTTCTTCTTCTTTCTTTGCTCCATTTTCTTCTTGCCAAGAAGTTACGTCTTGACCTGAAGAATAACTCTTGAGAAGAAAGCTCGAAGAGATATGGCCTGATTGATGAGATATGGCTGCTCCAATAGAGGTAGGTAGGTGCTGTCCACAGACACAGTTATGGTAGTAACTCTGAAAATAGGCAATTGTGAAGCTATAGTTTCCCAATCTCAATGATTGAGGTTCCAAGAAGGAGGTTTGAAGTAGAGAAACACTTCTCCAGAAGGAAGTTCAGAGAGATTTGACCTCTGGAGAGAGATATGAAAGCTTCAAGCTGACAAGGTACTGCTGTCTATGGCTGCCATGGAAGCTTCATTGAAGGTAGGAATGCAAATGAAGTTGGAGATAGGGTCTAGTACTTAAAATGAGCTGAGAAAAGGTGGAAAGGAGCTGAGAGGAGTGAAAGGAGAGTTGGGCCATGCTCAACTGGGCTCTGATACCATGTGAAATACGCGGGATCTAGAGCATGGCAGATGCGAAAGCTATGGAGGTTGAAAGAGGAAAAAGAAACTCATGAAGACATTGACCCTGACAAGGACAAATTGTTACAAAAGTGAATTAGGTTCCAAGATTGAGACTTGGACTCATAAACACAATCTTGTGTATTGACAGTGACATGACACTTTACTAGAAAGAAAAGAGTACTATCATTGCATTAGAAAAAGAGTGCAAGTACAATGCTTTATAGGAATTGAGTGGTGGTACTTTCTCCTACTGTGCATATGGGATTCTTGTCCTGAGCCCTCACTGCTTCTCACAAAGGGACTAAAGTAGGTGTGATTGCAAATATCTCAATAGCAATATGCTAGAGTGAAATCATGAAAGGGTGGTTTGTGCACATCCACACTAATTTTTTTATAAGTTTACTTGTTTTTGCACTATATGCCATTCACTTTGCATCCACATTTTCATATATGGTATCAAGAGAATTATCTCCTAGATGCACTTGATTTTGAACGATTGACCCATGATTTGTGTGAGGTTCCCTAAGTTGTAGATCTAATGTTATTATTTCCTTTGGGGATTGATGTGGTAAGGATTATATTATCTCCTTGAACATTTTATCAAAAGAGAGGACTATGTTACATATATGCTTTATGTTGAAATGGCGAATCCTAGGGTTGATCCATGGGGTGTAGGAGAGCCATAGTGGGGCCACAGTGTTGCCTTCATTTCTACTACTAGGTGCTAGACACTAATATGTTTGGGTAATCCTTTTGCTTGGAGTCAGGAAGGGCATCACAATGGACTAGAATCTAGAGATGGTATCTACAAATGCATTTTTTGGATAAATCCATTCATAGTGTCTATACGCTCCTCGTCATGAGGTTGTGGGGTTGTTTAGGTGAGTGTAGGAGGCTTGGCTAGAGCCCTAGAGCTAGTGTCGAGCCCATTTTTGGTTGCAGTGGGTGATGCATTTGCTGCTAGAAGCTGCTAATAAGTAGCGGTTTTTGAATCTTGGTTAATTAGGGACTAGTTAGTCCATTTATACCATAGAGCATTGAGGTAGGCCCGTTACTTCTCAATAAATATTGTCAAGTCGAGATCCAAAAATAAGAAAGAGCTGGAAGGACTAGATGGCAAGCTGAAATCCTTAGGAGGTATCCCCCTCAATGTAGCGACCTGATACCCCTACTTACGAGGGAGAGGTCTTGGTGATCCTAATGCCACAAAAATAGTCCATTAGAAGGACGAGGAATCTCAAGTGCTCCCCTTCTCCCACTAAGTCAGCCCAGTTCAAGTGGAGTTTTAGTTATACCATCACAAACTCCTACAACCAATCGTTGTTGTTATGCTGCAACAACCTATTGTAATTCTTGTAGGAATGCTAGATTTGCTAGCTTTAGGGTTCTCTTTACCCATCTTTAATGGATTATTGAAGGAGGATGCTGGCCTTCACATCAGTGAGCTCCAAAAACTCATGTTTTATTATGGAATTGAGGATGAGGGACATCTAATGATATTCTTTAACATGACCCTAAAAGGGAGGGTTGCAATGCGGTATCATGGCCTAGAAGCCAATACCATAACGACAATCAATTTATTCTTTGTAGATTTTTAAAGGGAACTTTCCCTTGAGAGAGGTGGCCAATATTGGTTACATGTGCTAAATGTGACACATCAAGAGTCCCATGAAAATGCCCCATCATATGCCAAGAAGATGAAAGAGGTCTTTTGCAAGTTACAAGCCTCTATCTCTATTCCACGTGTGGTGCTGCCCAACTGTAATATTATTACATAGTTCAAACTTCAATATCCAAGTGCAGTTGAGTAGTGTCCCTCTAGTAGATATAGATAGTGGTATAACCTAAGCTGAGGAAGTAGAGTGCCCACTTGGAAGTGGCCTATGCATCGAGGCTAAATCTAAATTTGAACCTTAATCATGGAAATAATTTGGGATTGGTTTGTGGAGATCAAGGTGCCAACAATATATATGTGACCAATCTAAATGGTAGAGGAAGCATGATGGAAAATGTGCCTTTTTTGCCAGCTCCTCTAAATATCATTAAGCCAACAGTAACCTAAAGAGCTCATTTTGTCAACCAAGGGTTAGTACATATAGCAACCCCTTTACAAGTTGTGCATCCTAGTGAGAGGGTAGCTCCTGAAGCTAGTGGTTATAAGTCCTCTACATCAAATATTGTAGAAGAAGTAAAATATATAATGAAACACTATACGGATACGATCACTGAGCAATACTACTAGATCGTTGTAGATGTTATTTTCTTAAAGCATTAGCAAAATCTGATGGGTACTAGGAAGCTTGATGATGGGGTCCCATCATGATTTAGTTGTAAGTGGTGTGGTGGGGAACATTTCTCTCATAATTGTCCTAATGTCAAATGTTATATATGCGAAAAGTCTAGTCATTTAGCCATCACCTGTTGGAGTAGGGATAGTTCTGTCGAACAAGGTAGTCAGCAACCTAGGCCTATGAACAATCATGGGAATAGTGAGAATACTAAAGGGGAGGACTCTAAGCAAATTTTGCAAAGGGATAAAGCAAATTTTGCAAAGGGATAAAGCCACACTTGAGGAAATGCCCAGTGGGATAATCTTGGTTGAGAATTTGCCAACCAATGAGAGTTTATCTCCTAACAATTTTAGTGTAGTAACTAGGGATCAGAAATTAAAAGATGTTATAAAAGATGACCCTAGTATAAACAAAGTTAACCCTAAATCTATTAGGGATGACAAGAAGGTGTTGGATATCAACGTGGGTTCTCTTAAAAATTATGGTGCTTTAAAGGAGCCCATGGTAAAACAAAAATGGAAATCAAAAGAAAAGGAGGATGCTAAGATTATCAAGGAGCCAAAAGTGTAGTTGGCGTGGAAAGAGAAGAAAGTAGAGGCAAACTTCCATGAGTTTGACCTAGCAAAGATGATATGTGAAGTCAAATTGGATGTGAATCTGCTACAACTAATCCAACCGTCCTTGAAAATTTGTTAGGAGTTCAAGAAAATCCTACGAATGGGTTATGTCATAGAACCTTTTGGTGTCCATTAAGTGGGTAGTGAATGGTGGGATCAAATAGAGAAGCCCTACCCTAGGGTGCAGGCATATGCCAATGAAATCTTGATAGACAATGCAGTGGTGGACCCTAGCTTATCCCCATAAATATCAGGAGTATGGATTTATCAGAGAGGTTAGGTCTACCAATCCAAAATGATATCACAATGATATAAAAAATGGTTGATGATAGACAGTTTCTAACATTGAGTGTGTCCTTGACTTCTGTGTTATCCAATTTGTAAGGAGGCCAAGCTATCAGTTGCTGCTTAGACATCTGTGGATATTACATTCAAATTTTTTGGTGGATATTCCAGCTAGTTGATCAATTTTTAGATGTGGATTAAAGAGAATAATTCTAGATGCATACCCTGAGCACCCATTGGATGAAAGGGCATTACCTCTCACTATAGAATGGGAGGCACTTGAGGGAACTTTAACTATTGGAACCTCAAGTTTCAGTGATTTTAAAGAGGGTTCTGTTACTTATAAGATTTATCAAGCATGCTTAAATGAGACAATAGAGGCAAAGGACATGATTTGTGACATTGATGTGATAGAGTTGGATCTTGGAACTCTCAATGATCCCTGCCCCATTAAACTTAGCACTATGTTATTTGTTGATGAGCATGTAGATTATGTAGCACTCTTATAGGAGTTGATATATTTACATGGAGTTATGATGAACTAAAGGGGTTCTCCCCCTTTGTTGTTATGCATACAATCCCATTGAAAGAAGGTAGTAAGCTAGTGAGGTAGAAGGTTAGATGTATACATTTTGAGTTGAGAGAGCCTATTTTTGAGGAATTGATACGTTTAAGAAAGGTTGGCCTGATTTTTCTTGTTAAACATATAGAATGGTGCTCAACAATGATAATAAGAAAGAAAAAGAGCAATCAAATCCACTTTTGTGTCTATTTTGAGGAATTAAACAAGTAGACAATGAGGGACTATTATCCTCTGCGCTTTATTGATTAGTTTAGATCAGTTGGTAGGGTGAGAGATACACTCTTTCATGGATTGTTTCACGAGTTATAATCAGATGGCCATAGTCACTAGACTTTTCCTCAGTTGATGACATGCAAGAAGCTTGTTATGACCAATAGCATAACCTCTGCAATAATCAAGAAATTCTCAGCTCAAAAATATCCTTAAACCACCATAGACATGTCCTAGTACGTTGGGGATTCAATATGTGACCAAACAAGCATCAATGTTTATACTGTATGCAAGTAGCAGTACCAATTACTTGAAGCACAGCTTGTTTACATCAAATCCATTCCTATAACCAACAGTGTTTTCTCTATTAAAATAAGAGTATTTAGACCTCAAAACAGTCTCAAAACATCTCATTCAATTGCCACTCTATGCAAGAGTTTTGATACATGTCCAACCAGTAAGAATATATTGCATGTATATCAAGTGAAGATGATAGATATCCTTCCTGCAGATAATAATCAGTCAATACCCTGGTATAACCACTAACAAATCAGTCTAGTCTTTGGGATTTTAGTGCTCATTGTATCCCAAAAATCATCTACCACTCAAGTGGTATGATCTAAGCATTTGTTAGTAGCAAATAAGCATCACAAATACTTCAACTCTGTAGGTATATCGTTTCCACATTCAGGACATCAACTAGTTCACTGTTTCCAACCTACAAATAAGCTCCAAATTTGAGCATTTAACAATCCAATATCATGCTCAAGTGCATGACAATAAGGGCATATACATTGTTAAGATGAAATCCACCACTGCCTTGGAACCATTTGTCGTTCATTGCAGTAAACAGCAAGTTTGCATAGGGCTGTGTTGAATATCTCAAAATCTGTGAGTAATTTGAAAAAACTTTCTTCTCCAAAGTTGTAGACCACATCAAAATAGTCCAAAATAGTGGGCCGTTTCTCCAAAATCCATTTTTTTAACAAGATATAGCTTCTGCAAAAAAACAGGCTGCAGCCACAATCTCCTTGGATGACGTTTTCTTCAAATTTGATGTCTTGATGTCAAATGGCCATTGCCAAGCCTTTAGGCTTTAGGCATTCAGGATCTGATACCATGTTTGAGATTTAGAGGGAGAGAGAGAGACAAAGACTTGGAGTTGTTAACAGAGAGTATGTAACAAGCGAGATACACACTGACTAGGGTTTAGACACCGAGTCACACTGACCAGGGTATATAAGGTGTAAAAGCCCCAGATTAGGGCAATCAATTGTTATCAAGATCATCCTCTTCACCTTCATCTCCAGCTTCCATGGCTTCCTCCTTCCTTCTCTCCTCTTTTCTCTCTTTCTCTCTCTTCTTCTAGTCTTTTTCCTTCTTAGAGCTCTCTTTCTCTCTCCTTAGCTATTCTTCTCTCTCCTCTCAACTTCTTTCATTAAAAGTGGTATCACAGATTTAGTATTTGGTCCTTTTCTCCTTTCCTCTTTCCTTCCTTTTCAAATCCCAAAAACCCTAGTTACTCAGCTTATAGGTACATGTACAGCAAGAAGGACTACAGTTAACTTCAACCTTTTGGAGCAAGCAGGAGCTATGGCTAGAAACTCAGACATATCTGGAGGTAAACGATTAAAATAGCAGATCATCACTTCTTTTCATGCAAATTTTAGGGGTCCCAAGGCAAGTTGGATGTTCAACAGTTTAGAGGAGGGGAAAACCACAGTTACTTTTTTTTCCAGACTTCTCTCTCTTCCCCATCAAGCTTTTCCCTCAAGCTCCCATGGTGGACTGTCCCCAAGTCCCTTCTTCCTATTGCAACTAGTCCTCAACCTCAACACTTAGCCACCCCACAAGCTTCCTAGGGTCATTCCCTACATGGCAGACACCTTGGTGTGACTAGATTTAGCCCATCTGGGACAGCAAGCAACAGCCCATAAAATGCAACGTATTTTGTGCTAAGCTGCCCGCCTCCTCTAGCACTCCTTTCCTTCTCCTCCTACTGCTTGCCACTCCCTACCACTCCTAGGGAAGCATTGACTCAGCACACTTCTCTCTTCCCTCCTTGGAATTTTGAACTCGAGAAATCAACTCCCATGGTGGACACCTGGGAAATCAACTCCCATGGTGGACAGCAGCAAGGATAGTTTGGGCCAGCCATGGATTCTTCAAACTGAAGCCATCCATGACCCTAAGAGCTCAACCCCCATAAGCCCTCCATCCCGTGAATGAATCCTCTCACCCGGATAAAGACATGGAGTTCGTCATGCATGGAAGCTTTGTGGGTAGCCATGAAAGCTTCACTTGAAGCTTCCCATCTTTGAAGCTCAAGCTCAAGGACAAGCTCGGGAGCCTTCCTCATCCGTAGGAGCATTCAAATACTGAAGTCTTCTTCTACAAATACCTCAACCAACCAGACTTGATCAATGGATAAAATCGGGCATCATGATGATTCATGTTTCAATGGTCTTCCCAAGCATTAAAGAGGCATGCCAATTTGATCTTAATGTCTCAAATTAGCCACTTTCTGAGCTTAATCCGTTGTTGGAGAGATTCAAGATTGCATAGGTTTAATAGTTCAATCCTATTCATGTGCATGCATCATAACTCTCCCTAAAATTTATTGTAATGGGTGACATTAACCCCCATTTTGTATTGTGATCTTGGATGATCCCAAAATGAATAATAGCCATTGTAAATTGGGTAAGTAGTAGCCAGTGAGTCACTAGACTACCAAGGTAACCCCTACCCCAGCCTTTGTCATTCCTTGCATATTATGAAAAGGCCCAATGCCTTATTTCCAATGCATCTCATGCTGATTGCTTAATAAAAATGTCTGCCATGTATACTTCGGCTAAGGAAAAAGGTTGATGCCAGGTGAGGTGGTAAGACAAGCGAGAGATGACCCTCCATGACCACTTAAGACCCTAAAGGGGTGCACAACCCCTAGTCCGAGGGGACTTTGCCCACATCTCGGTGATCTAGAGCCCGATACTTGTATGTAGGTGCACGTACTTCCATGAGCTCCACTCCTCGTGATCCAATGATCCCTCTTGGACACCCCACAATGCTAATGGCACCCATGTATGAAACTTAAAGTGCATGCAATCAAAAGAGATGTATGGTAGTGAATGTACTTATGCATTAATGGCAAGGCTGATGGGTATGAAATGATTCTTGGAATCATGCTAAGTATGCTCAATATGCTATTGATGTTGCTGATCAAGCCCCTTGGACTATGCTCTATCCATGTAAGGCTTTGGTAATAAGGGTCACAATCCTACAGGATAGTCACAAAGATCTTATTGCAAAAAAATTTGTTTTGAATCTCAAAGTGAACCCTATAGCTCACCTCAAAGAGGGATTTGTCCCCTATGGTTTGAATAAAAAATCTCCCACCCAATCAGAGCTATGGTTTGAAAGTTATGACCATTTTTGTGCACGAGGTCACTATGGACAGGCAAAATAAATCCATTACAAGAAATGAAGATCATTTTTGTGCACTAGCTCACTTTGTAGACTGCTCTAGGAAAGGCATAATAAATCCATTATAGAAAATTCTGATCATTTTCTGTCACAAAGGTTAATAGCTCATCTCAAAGAGGACTTTGTCCCCTCTAACTTGAGCCAAAAGCCTCATTCGGAGTTTGCTACAAAGAGTTGCACCCCTTTTACTAACAGGAGGTACTCTGGACTGCATCCAGATAGCTGGCCAGAAAGGAAAAAGCAAGGCCCAAGAGGAACTCCAGAGGGAGATTAGAGACTCTCAGACCTCCATAAATGAGGAACTTGGGATTGGAACTGAGCCTATCAACAGATGTCATGGCCCAAAAACCTACCACTCTATTTGATGCAATTGAATTAGATGAGAGATATGCCAGAAAGTACCATAAGAATGAAAATTTTCAGCAAGGTGTTGGACTGTCCTGCATTCCTTCATGATCAGCCCCATAGGGAGGAAGTTTTTGAGGCACTTCTATGCCCAATACCAACCCCAAAGTACCCACTTACCCTGCCTTCCATGTTGAAAGAAAAATGGGCACTTTTGGGACAACATTTGGCTCTAATGCTAAGAATAAGTATACTAAAAATAAAAAGTCCATTGCATCACCTTCCCATTGCTCCAGCAACCAACGATTCATTTTCCCGGATATTGTGAAGGAGCATAAGGAAAAGGGCATATGCTTTAAGTGTGGAGATAAGTACACTACTGATCATGGCTCCATTTCCCATAGAAGATAGCTAAGGTTAAAGTCCATAGCATGTATGTCATGGAAGATAGGCACAATGATGAGGATGACCTCCCCACTGATTAGGCTAAGCCTATGAAGGATGTTGATCACGAGCAGTTCTATGACCCAAAGGATGGGTTTCCCTTCAACCCAAGAGGTGATCCATCATGGGTACTTGATTTGACATCCCACCCACCTACCACTTCCCTTTTCTTGATCTCTTTGGATGCTTGGACGAGTTCTCAAGGCCCCAACACCCCTCGCATTCAAGGCAGTATCAATGGAAATCATGTCTCCATCCTTGTGGATAGTGGTAGCACTCACAGTTTTGTCAATAAAACATCCATTGATCGGCTGAAATGCACCCGTATGGCACTACACCACCCCTTGAAGGTCCAAGTAGAAAATGGAGAAGAAGAAATCAACACAGATGTATGTCTTACAGTTCCATTATGCTTGGCTGAAAATTATGTGGCACTGGTTGATCTGATTTCCCTAGATATGGGCCCTATTGATGTTGTCTTGGGCTATGATTGACTGAAAAATTGGAAAAATTTGTTATGGATTTCTCTTAGCTTTAAATAGAGTTTACAATGCATGGGCAGTCTATCCACCTAGAGGGCGTTCAAGATCATGCTAATTTTCAACTCATTATAGCAAAGCAACTCAAAAGGGAGTTTAAAAAATGCTCACAAATTTTTATCTTGCAATTGAATAAGGACAACTGCAATCAGCTCTCCGCAGTATCTAATGATTTAGCCTTGCAGGCCTTACTTGAGGAATACAATGACCTATTTCAAATGCCTACATCCCTCCCTCCTAAGAGACAAGTGGACCACCCACTTGACTTAGAGCCCCATTCCAAGCCAGTAAACAAGCCCCCTTACAGACTCTCCGAGTGTGAGCATGAAGAGGTTGCAAATAAAATCAAGGAGTTATTAGAGATGGGTTTCATTGGATCGAGCTCCTCCCCCTATGCATCCCCTTTTCAGTTAGTCAAAAAGAAAGATGGCTCGTTTTGCATGTGCATTGACTACAAATGAACAAAATCACGGTGAAGAACCGCTATTCCATCCCACAGATTGACAACTTGCTGGATGATTTGAAAGGGGCATGCTTTTTCACTAAGATTGACTTGCACTCTGGATACCATCAAATTCTCATGAGGAAGGAAGATGAGATCAAAATGGCCTTCAGGACTGATCGTGGACTTTATCATTTTCTTGTGATGCCTTTTGGGTTAACTAATGCCCCCGCCACATTTCAGAGCCTCATGAATAAAGTCTTATATCCCTTTCTGTTAACGTTTGTGCTTGTTTTCTTTGATGGCATCCTCATTTACAACAAGTCCTTTGAGGAGCACTTGACTCATGTCAGAAGGGTGTTTCATATATTAAGACAGCATTGACTCTTTGTTAAGGAGAGGAAATGCACCTTCATGCAGACATCCATGGAGTACTTGGGACACATTGTGAGAAAACATGGCATACAGGCCAAAGAAGGTGCAATGTGTTAGAGGTTGGCCCACTCCTTCCACCACCACTTCCTTGTGTGGCTTCCTTGGTCTCTCTTCATTCTACAGACGCTTCATTAAGTACTATGCAACCATTGCAGTACCTTTGACTGATTTCTTTAAAAAAGAGTCATTCTTTTGGGATGCCACTGTTGATCATAGCTTTAAACAATTAAAGGACGCACTCACTTCAGCCCCCATCCTTGTTTGCCCAGACTTCTCTAAGCTATTTACCATTCATTGTGATACTAGTGGCTAGGATATTGGTGCATTTTTATTGCAAGAAGCATGGCCTTATTTGGTCCCATGGCAAGATTTTCATCCCCCACAGATCCCCCTTCATGCAGAAGATCATGGAAGAGATGCATTCTTGTCCCACTACTGGTCACTTGGGTGTTTTCAAAACATATGATAGGATTGCCAAGAGCTTTCATTGGAAAGGCTTATGGAGAGATGTCAAGGACTTTGTGATCAAATGTGTTCCATACCAATAGAACAAGGACAACATACTCAGGCCTGCTAGCCTTTTGCAGCCTCTCCCTATCCCAGAAGGGAAATGGACTCATATCACAATGGCCTTTATCACTGGCCTTCCCGCGACCAAGAAAGGGTGGAATAGTATTGATGTGGTAGTTTGTCGCCTCATCAAATCTGGCCACTTTATCCCCACTAGGATCCAACATAGTGCCTCTCAGGTGGCCACTTAGTTTATGGAAATTGTCTTCAAGTTGCATGGCTTACCACAAGTCATAGTACATGATCGGGATGCAAATTTTATGAGCAACTTCTAGCAAACAGTTTTCACCTCCATGGGGACCAAGCTTGCTCCATCTATTGCATACCACCCTCAGACTAATGGCTAGATTGAAAGAGTAAACAAATCGTTTGAGACTTTTTTGAGGCACTTTTACCATGATGTACAACACAATTGGGATACGTGGCTCCACTTGATTGAGTTCGCATATAATACCTCCACACACTCTAGTATTGGAGTTTCCCCTTTCAAGGCCTTATATGGGTATAAGGTTTCCCTCCCCACAGTCTTATTTAATGATAAGATCAACCCTCAAAGTCAAGCTAAATTGGATTGCATGCAAGCTTTACTTCAACAATGTAAAATGAATCTTCAAAAGGCCCAAACACACATGAAACTCTATGTTGATGAGAAAAGATGGCATTTGGAATTCCAAGAAGGGGAATTGGACCTGTTGAAAGTGCCTAAGTCCCGCTATTTGACTCTCAAAGAGGGAAACAGTAACAAGTTGGCCCACCGCTTATATGACCCATACTAGATCCTGAAGAGAGTTAGTGACCTGGCCTACTACTTAGAACTGCCCTCTAACACCAAAATCCACAATGTGTTTCATGTTAGCTAGCTGAAACCCTTTGTAGGCTCCTTAGTGGACTATGTGGAAGAACTTTCCCTGAGAGCAGAGTTTTGATGCTGAGAAGTGCTTAAAAATAGCTAAAAATTACGAATATCAAGGGAAAAATATTCAACGTCGAAGGCGGCGGCTCGACCTAGGACGATTTTAAGCGGCAAAGTGCTTTAAAGGCGCCCGAGCGACACTTGTTGATTTTTGATAATTTTTCAGACTCTCGTGCGGGTTGTCAAGAGTTACCAGCCAATGCAAGATACAGAGCCGGACGCCCAGGATTTTTCAGAGCTTAATTCGGAGTCCGGACGGGGAAGGAGCCAACAAATGGGCAAGATTTGAAGAGGTGGCCAAATGAGTGGTGACCTTTGGGGGCTAGGGGCATTTTATGCCAACATTTAACTTAGCATGAAATGGTGGAGAGAGAGGGGATGAAGAAAACGTGGACAGCAGGCGCCGATTTTTGCGCTTAGATCATGGGGATGCTTCTTCCTGCCTGTGAACAACCACCCCAATTGACATTGGCCCTTGCTTCCCCTCTGTCTGCTGGTCATATCGCCATGCTTCGCTCGCACAATGGTGGTCTCTATGGAAATCTCTGATTTCAGTCTCTCTCTCTCCTCCCTCTCTCTCTTCTAGAGGCACATTCATGTGGGAAGAAGAAGGATTTGTCCAACCGAGATGGGATTGCTCCGTGATGCAAGAGGAGGGTAGATTGCTGATTCTGGAATGTCATGGACATTAATGGGTGCTAGAAATTAGTCTGGAGACATGGCAAATAAAAACCTACAACCCACAAAGAACGGTAATTTCATTTTTGCAAAGGGAATTGATGTTTTATGCAATTTGCTTCATGAATATTTGTTCCCATGGGTTGATTATGCATCATAATGTTGTTTGCTGTGAGTTTGATAAGTTTATACTCAGAAAATCAGAAAATTATAAGTATTATGACTGAAATTAATGGTATAAAACCCGTAAAACACGCGTTTAAGAGGCAAAATGGGGGTTTTTTTGCAAAATAAAGAGAAAAAATGAGATATAACATTAATAAAATCTGAAATTTTGCTGACAAAGAACCTAAGGGCCACAGCCCATAATCAATTTCAATTTTTAGTCATTTTTTAATTGAAAATAATAGAAGAAAAATACCAAAAATGGTAAAAAATGGGTTTTAAATGGGAGAAAATTTGGAAACGATAAAAGAAAATTACATAAGTGTTTGTGCAATGTATAATGAAGGTAGAGCACCAGGTTAGCCTTGGTTTACCCTCATTTCTATGTTTTTGTCTGTATTTATTGCTTTCTCTACAAAGAAATACACATAAAACGACTCTTACACCTATCAACAATTGCAAAACCTTAAACGGTAGGGTGAGGGGAGTTTGAGCGTCAAAGTATAATCTTAAATGTGATTTATGTGTTGCATCATGGTTATATGACGTTGTTTTAAAATAAAGGAAAATGCAGCATGAGCATAAGGCTCGAGGTCTCTCCTCGTTTCAATACATAAACGTTAGTAGGGAAATCATGAAAAGATTGGTTTCGCACGATGCACAATGCTGATTTTCTATTGTTTGTGCACTAAACCATTCACATTATGCGCTATGCATTGTTCATGGTATCGAAGGAAAATCTCCTGGACTACATAGCAATTGTTTTCTTAGGACTTTGACCCACGATTGAGAGTGTGAGGCTATCCCTTGCCGTAGGGTAGAGGGTCGGTTTCCTAAGGGACTCTGAAGTGAGGAAGCATGGTATATCTCTTGGTAATACGAGAAATATAAAAGAGAGGAGTTTGTGTTCATATGTGTTATATGTTTAGCAGCGCATCGAAGGGCCAATCCTTGAGATGTAGGAGAGCTACAGTGGGGCTTTGACTATTAGTCGGTGGAGTGCCTCCTATATGTGTGTGACGAGGCGTTATGCCTAAGTACTTTGGGATCTCCCTTTGAGGAGTTTTAGGGAAACGTTGGACTATGAACTATAAACGCATGAATTAAGCTTTAGAGCAGTTTGTCCTTCAGCCTTAGATTGACGCTCTTGGTCCGCGAGGCTGTGAGGGTGCTTGTGTGTCATGAGCATGAGGTCCGGCTAGTGCTATAGCCAGTGCCAGTCCATTTCAGGTCCCATTAGTGGTGCATCTGCCGAGAGCCACTTACAAGTGGTGGTTTTTGGATCCAGGGTTTCTAGGGACCAAAAGGAAGTTGGTTTATGTCCTCTACCAAGGACCGTCAAGCTGAAATTCAAAAAGCCAAACGTGCTGAGAGGGCTAGGCGACGGTTAGAGATGGTAAGCTGTTATTCTCCTCAAAGGAGTAGTCGAGTACGCATACGAAGTAGTAGTCTCAGCCATTTATCTACTTCACCCATTCCATTAGGTGCAAGAGGAAGTGTAAGATCTTCCTCTCCTCTACCAAGTCTACCCACTTTAAGTGGGGGTGTGAATCCGTCATTTAAAGCTCCTATTGCTAATCCGATTGTCACCATGGCACAGCCTATTGCGATTCCTGCAGGGATGCTGGATTTACCAGCCCTAGGAGTTCCCTTGCCCATTTTTAATGGGTTAGTGGAAGAGGACGCAAAATTTCACATTTGTGAATTTCAAAGATTGATGTTCAATTATCGCATCCAAGACGAGGGACATCTCATGATGTTCTTCAATATGATGTTAAAAGGAAGGGTTGTGGTATGGTATCACAGCATAGAGTCCGGAACCATAACCACCATTGATCAATTCTATGCAGCCTTCCGAGCAGAATATGCCCCTGAAAGAGGTGGCCAATATTGGTTGCGGGTCTTGAATGTAACACGTCAAGATCCTCACGAGAATGTGAAAGCATATGCTAAGAAGTTGAAGGAAGTATTCCGTAAGTTGCAAACTTACATTCTCATTCCATCAGCTACCCAATTGCAGTACTTTTTGCATGGGTTGGACTTTAATATCCGAGTACAATTGAGTAGTGTGGCCTTAGCACACATAGACACCGCTATTACGCGAGCAGAGGGAGTAGAAGCACGATTACAAACGGCCTACTCCTCTCGAGGGCATAGCACGAGTAGGGGAAGATTGGTTTGACCATGCTGAAAATAACTACCCTAGGGTTCCAGCATATGTAGATGGAATATTAGTGGAACATGCCATTGTAGACACTGGATCCTCTGTCAATATCATGAGTTCAGAGTTGATGGAGAGGCTGGGTCTAGGCATCCAGAAAGACAACTCCACTCTTCTGAGAATGGCAGATGATAGTCTAAGACAACTAGAAGGATGCGTTACTAAGGTCCATGTTACAGTTGTGAGTGTAGAATGTTTCTTGGACTTTAGGGTGATAATATTTGCAAGACGTCCTAGCTATCGGGTTTTGCTAGGAAGTCCTTAGATCTTATGAACAGACTCTCAAGTCGATATACCCGCCGGTCGAGTGGTTCTAAGTAGAGGTGCTAATCGAGTAATAGTTTATGCTTATCCTGAGTCTCCTCAAAGTGAGAGAGCTCCTTTATCTTCTACTGAATTAGAGACACCAGATGATCCATCTAGTAGTGAGATCATCCAGTGATGAATCTAAAGAGGGATCCACTACAGAGGATATCTATCACATAACTCTAAATGAGCCGATAGAGCCTCAAGATAGGATAAGAGATGCGGATGTGATTGAGTTGGACCTTGGCACACCAAATGATTCGCGGCCAATTAAATTAGGTTCCATGCTCAGTTCAGCAGAAAGGGAGGACTATGTGTCCTTGATTCAAGAATTCCGCGATATCTTTACTTGGAGTTATAATGAGCTGAGAGGTATCCCTCCCAGCCTAGCTGTTCATACTATTCCTGTAAAAGAAGGCAGTCGTCCTATGCATCAGAAGGTAAGGCGTATGCCTTTTGAATTGAGGGACGGTCTGTTTGAGGAGTTATAGAAGTTAAGAAAATCTAGTTTGATCTTCCCTGTTCAACACATAGAATGGTGTTCACCCGTTGTTATTAGGAAGAAGAAAAACAACCAAATCTGATTATGTGTGGACTTTAGAGAGCTGAATAAGCAGACAGTTAAGGAATACTACCCGTTGCCATTTATTGACCAGATTTTGGATCAATTAGCGGGTAGGGAGATATATTCGTTTATGGATTGCTTTGCAGGATATAACCAGATGGCAATTGCAGAAGAGGACAAGTTGAAAACAACTTTTATTACGGTCTTTGGTACTTTTGTGTACCATGTGATGGCCTTTGGTTTGTGCAATGCACTTGGATCGTGGCAACAAACAGCAGATAAGACCTTTGGTGACATTTTCCCAGATGATTTGAAAGTATTTATTGATGACCTGGGGGCAGTCACTGTAAGGGAAAGGATGTTAATTATTTTGAGAAAATGCTTTGAGCATTGCAGATAATTTTGTATCGCTCTTGACCCATGGAAGTGTGTCTTTGGAGTACCTTATGGGCTATTGCTAGGCCATGTGGTCAGTTCAATAGGGATAGCAACTGACCCTGAAAAGATCAAGGTCATAGTCGGATGAGGCCACCATGCACTCTGAAAGAGGTTCATAGCTTTATGTCATCGATAGGGTACTATCGGAGGTTTATAAATGCCTTGGCAGAAAGAACATTGCCATTAACGAATTTATTATCCTTTAGCTGTTCATTTGAATGGAGTGACCATTGTAAGGTAGCTTTTGAGGATGTGAAACAGGAGCTAGTAAAAGCACCTGTTTTAAAAGCACTAAAAGAGGTGAGGTGTTCTACATATTTTCAGCAGCCACTATGCATAGTATTAGTTGCTATTTAGCCCAAATCTGGGAAGGAAAGTGGTATCATCTGATAGCTTTTGCTAGTCGGAAATTGGGCATTTCAGAGATCAATTATACCTACATTGAGAAGTTGTGTCTTGCGATGGTCTTTGGGACTAAGAAATTTAGGCACTACATCCTCTATGAAAAGGTAGTGTTCTATATGAAGGCGGAATGACTTAGACTGCTTATGAACAAGCTACAGCCGCCCAATCGTTTGGCAAAGTGGCTAATCACTTTGTAGGAGTTCGATTATGAGATTAAGAGTAAGCCACCAAGGTTGCAGGGTATTGTGGAATGCCTTGTGGATTTTGGGGAGCCGAAAGAGATCTTAGCTGAAGGAAGTGATATTGAAGAAATGTTTAAAGTTGACAAAGCTTCTATCCCATCTTGGTATGCTGCTATTACACATTATTTATCAACAGGAGAGACGGGAGCTAGTTTATCAAAGTTTGAAAAGAAGAAAATCAAACAGCAAGCTTTGAAGTTTTCCTTGATCGCAAGGACGCTATATCGGCAGGGTGTTGATGATATCTATCGCCGATGTGTGATGCCTGACGAGGTTCCTTTTATCTTAGAAGAGTGCCATGACTCTGCATGTGGAGGGCACTTTGCGGGACGGTTGACGATGCAGAAAGCTTTAAGAGCCGGATATTGGTGGCCGTCTATCTTCCAAGATTCTTTTGAGTATGTAAAGAGATGTGATACCTGTCAAAGGCATGACAGTAGAGAGAATAGGAAATGTCCACTTACGCCTATCATGGCTATCCTTCCATTTGAGAAGTGGGGCATTGATTTTGTGGGTCCTATTACCCCGTCGTCTACTACCCAAAAGAGGTATATTATAGTAGCCACTGATTATCTTACAAAATGGTCAGAAGCGCGGGCGACGAGGCAGGACAATGCAAAAGAGACTGCAAGTTTCCTGTTAGAGTAGATTATCTGCCACTTCGGTCCCCCGAAAGAACTAGTGTCGGACTATGGAACCCATTTCCTAAACAAAGTGATCAAAATCTTGACTGAAGCTTGGCAAATCAAGCACAATAAAATGACTCCTTATAATCCGCAAGCAAATGGGCAAGTTGAAAAGTACTAATAAGCAGCTTGTGGGTATCTTGTCTAAGATAGTCTTTGAGACGAAACGAGACTGGGACAAGAAGCTGTATGTGGCAGTATGGGCGTACAATACAACATTCAAGCGAGCTACCGGCCATACTCCATTTAAATTAGTTTATGGGGAAGAGTGTGTGTTACCCCTCAAGATTGAGTTGCCAACCATACGGTTTGCAATCAACCATTCTTTGGGAGATAAGGATTCCCTTTTTGAACGTTTCACGACCATATCCCACCTGGATGAGTTGAAGTTGTAGAGCTTACTTCACCAGGAGGTAGCCAAACGTCAGATGAAGCAGTTGCATGACCTCAGAGCGAAGAAATATACCTTTAAAAAAGGACAGTTAGTCCTCTATTATGATGCGTGTAGGGAGTTGTTTCCAGGGAAGCTGGAACCTAAATGGGACGGCCCCTACAAGATTGTCAGGTTAGGGAAGAATAGGTCTATGACCCTATTAGCTAATCTACAAGGAGTAGAGTTTAAAAAATAAGGTTAATCTTAATAAGATTAAACCTTATTATTTCTAAGTATGCTAATACAAAGAAAATGCATTGCAGGTCCATGCTAGGGATGATTTGAGACCTGCAAAAGATCTTAAAGTTGGTTGATGGGTGGGTTAATTCCTTATTTGGAGCACCCATATCTGGAGCAGAGATACCATCAGGGGAAACTTATTTGGTGGAGCAATGGATACAAAGTGATTGAGCAAGAAGACAGAACCTTTGTGTGGGAGATTAAATTCTTCTGCCATCACTGCTTACGATTGTTGACAAGTATCCCTGTTGAGTTCAATGAAGAAGGTGGGATGGAGCCATCAGTTCATCCTGTCAACATGCTAAACTTTGATTACCATAATTACGAATAGAGGAGTCTGTGATGGCAGGTTGTGTAAACCCATTATGGATGTATACATTATATGTTGATGGAGCGTCCAAGGACCCTAATAAATAAGGAAGCGTTGGAGTAGTAATTTGAGATCCCCGACGTAGAGTTACGATGAAGTTAGCTGCTTATCTCGGGGTAGGATTCACTAACAATATGGCAGAGTATAAAGCCTTGATTATGGGACTCCATATTGCCAAACAAGGTGGTATTCGTCGATTGTTAGTAAAAGGGGATTCCTAGTTGATCCTAAATTAGCCAGTTGGGACATACACAGTGCGGAATCCCATTCTTTGTATGTATCATCGGACTACGATGACCCTACTTGAGGAGTTTGAGAGAGTGTCTTTTCAGCTGATTCCACCTTACTGGAATCAGTTTGCGGATTCACTGGCAAATCTCGCTTATGAGGAAGACCTCTTCTTTAATTGTGGTCCTAGTTTGGATATTGTGATCAATGATGAAACAGGACCCGGTCTCTTGTGGGGAATGTTATCAGAGCATGCAATATATGGCAGACGATGGTTGATATGGGTGATGCAAAGAGTAGCCGAGACCAATCTACCGTTATTATCCTGGACCCATAGGTTGATTAGACAACATGTTAAGCGTACGGCTCTTGCTATATATGCAGGAGGGATGGGTCATAACCTTATGAATTTAGTTTAGGGCTATGAGCCTGTTTTTCCTCCTTGGAAAGGAACCTATTATTGTATATCTACATTCTTCCAGGGAAGGATGTGTAGGTGTTATTCTGTTTGATCTCCTTAGGCCAAGAGGGCCAGTTTTGCGAGGTTTTACTCTTTTATTTCATTAGGCCAAGAGGGCCGATCAAGTTTTGTGGTGAAGTGTTTTATTTCATTAGGCCAAGAGGGCTAGTTGTCTGTTTAGTGTGGGTGCGGTTAATGGTTTCTTGTTTGAGTTTTGTGCTAGACAGGCTCGAAGAAGAGCTTGGAAGGAGCCTTTTGTTACGTGGAAGCTTCTCGTGGCCCTATCCAGGTGATATCTATCCTTTATGAGTACTGTGGTTTTTATGCTATATGTGTTTGTGTGCTTGTAAGGGATTTTTCTTTTCTTGTTGGGGACCGGAGTTCAAGGTATGAAGTCCCGAGGTTTCGGTTTAGTATGTTTGAGGGAGGTCGGAGTAGTCATTGCCTCCTGTAAAGACATTGTCAAGCATTGAAAGACCTATTTAGATGGAAGTCCTAGTGACCCTGTTCTGCTAGCCTACTGGGCGGTCGTTCTAGGAGTTCTTGTTAGTTGTGAGGCAGTTAGAGAAGCCTATCAAAAGGAAAAAAACCCTCAATATCTTAAAGACAATAAGTATATACAAAGGTGTGTAAAAAGGGGTTCTAACCCCTATAAAAATCGAAAAGGAAAGAAATGAAAATTTATGAGCAGTTGATCATTGCCTAGTGACGGCCTGGTAGGTTCCTGGGGATGAGTCAGACCTGGGGCCGATGCCGTGTCTTCCTAGGGGTGGCATCTTGCTAGAAAAGAAGAAATTAAGGAAGGTTGGAGCAAAAATAAAAGTGAGCATCAAAAAAGGATTAAGTGTCGCCTTGCGAGGGCTTGGTAGGTTCTTGGGTACCGAGACAGGACCTAAGACCGATGCCCTGTTCTCTCTGGGTCACTACGCTCAGCTCCATCCTTTCTACATGCCCGAGTATGTCAATAAAATAAAAAAAATCCTAAAAGAAGAAATGTGTTACAAGAAAATACTTATTGATCAGGCTATAGGAGTCCTCGCCTAGTAGGAGCTCCTGGTTGTGTTGTCCTTAGCTAGATAGGTAGTTCAAACCACCACTTCGGGCAACCTCTTTGATAGTTCTTTTTAGTTTGGCCGTGTTGGAGCGGTTGGTTAGTGACTAGCTTCGGACATTTTTTCAGATTATACTAGGCCTACTCCTTGTGGATGTCATACCTTGGTTCTGTTAGGGGGTAGGGTGAGCATTGTGCTATGTTTAGTATGTATCTATTTTGTTTCAGCTTGATGCTTCCTTTGGTTGTTTTGTGCAGATCTATTGTGGGATTCGATGGGCTGAGTCACCCTATCCCGTGATCGCCAATGAGACGGAGTTTTGATGCCAAAAAGTTCTTAAAAATAGCTAGAATTTACGAATATCAAGGGAAAAATACTCAATGTCGAAGGCGGTGGCTCGACGATTTTAAGCGGCAAAGAGCTTGAAAGGCACCCGAGTGACACTTGTTGATTTTTGATAATTTTTTAGAGTGTGGTGCGGGTTGCCAAGAGTTACGGGCCAATGCGGGATGCCGAGCCGGACGCCCAGGATTTTTCAGAGCTTAATTCGGAGTCCGGACGGGGAAGGAGCCAACAAATGGGCAAGATTTGAAGAGGTGGACAAAAGTTTGGCCAAATGAGTGGTGACCTTTGGGGGCTAGGGGCATTTTATGCCAACATTTAACTTAGCATGAAATTGTGGAGAGAGAGGGGATGAAGAAAATGTGGACAACAGGTGCCGATTTTTGCGCTTAGATCATGGGGATGCTTCTTCCTGCCTGTGAGCAACCACCCCAATTGACATTGGCCCTTGCTTCCCCTCTGTCTGCTCGTCATATCGCCGTCCTTCGCTCGCGCAATGGTGGTCTCTATGGAAATCTCTGATTTCGGTCTTTCTCTCTCCTCCCTCTCTCTCTTCTAGAGCCAGATTCATGTGGAAAGAAGAAGGATCGACGGATGCTTGTCCAACTGAGATGGGATTGCTCTGTGATGCAAGAGGAGGGTAGATTCTTGATTCCGGATTGTCATGGACATTAATGGCTGCTGGAAATCAGTCCTGAGACATGGAAAATAAAAACCCGCAACCCGCAAAGAACGGTAATTTCATTTTTACAAAGGGAATTGATGTTTTATGCAATTTGCTTCATGAATATTTGTTCGCATGGGCTGATTATGCATCATAATGTTGTTTTCTGTGAGTTTGATAAATTTTTGCTTAGAAAATCAGAAAATTATAAGTTTTATGACTGAAATTAATGGTATAGAAGCCGTAAAACATGCATTTAAGAGGCAAAATGGGGGTTTTTTTGCAAAATAAAGAGGAAACATGAGATATAACATTAATAAAACCTGAAATTTTGCTGTCAAAGAACCTAAGGACCATAGCCCATAATCAATCTCAATTTTTAGTCATTTTTTATTGAAAATAATAGAGTAAAAATACCAAAAAATGGTGAAAAATGGGTTTTAAATGGGAGGAAATTAGAAAATGATAAAAGAAAATTCCAAAAAATTACATAAGTGTTTGTGCAATGTATAATGAAGGTAGAGTACGAGGTTAGCCTCGGTTTACCCTCATTTCTATGTTTTTGTCCCAATTTATTACTTTCTCTACAAAGAAATACACATAAAACGACTCTTACACCTATCAATGATTGCAAAACCTTAAACGGTAGGGTGAGAGGGGAGTTTGAGTGTCAAAGTATAATCTTAAATGTGATTTATGTGTTGCATCATGGTTATAGGACGTTGTTTTAAAATAAAGGAAAATGTTGCATGAGCGTAAGACTCGGTGTCTCTCCTCGTTTTAATACATAAAAGTTAGCATGGAAATCATGAAAAGATTGGTTTCGCATGATGCATAATGTTGATTTTCTATTGTTTGTGCACTAAACCATTCACATTATGCACTATGCATGGTTCATGGGATCGAAGGAAAAATCTCCTGGACTGCATAGCAATTGTTTTCTTAGGGCTTTGACCCACGATTGAGAGTGTGAGGTTATCCCTTGCCGTAGGGTAGAGGGTTGGTTTTCTAAGGGACAGCCAAGTGAGGAAGCATGGTATATCTCGTGGAAATACGAGAAATATAAAAGAGAGGAGTTTGTGTTCATATGTGTTATATGTTAAGCAGTGCATCGAAGAGCCAATCCCTGAGATGTAGGAGAGCTGCAGTGGGGCTCCGACTATTAGTCAGTGGAGTGCCTCCTATATGTGTGTGACGAGGCGTTATGCCTAAGTACTTTGGGATCTCCCTTTGAGGAGTTTGAGGGAAACGTTGGACTATGAACTATAAACGCAAGTATTAAGCTTTAGAGCAGTTTTTCCTTCAGCCTTAGATTGACACTCCTGGTTTGCAAGGCCGTGAGGGAGTTTGTGTGTCACGAGCATGACGTCTGGCTAGTGCTATAGCCAGTGCCAGCCCATTTTAGGTCCCATCATTCCCCCATAGATGAAGACAACATCACTCAGTATTTCCCCAAAGCAATCATTGGGTAGCGAGATAAGCACTTATGATCTCGATCCATTAAAGAATATCTGCAGAAGAGCTTAAAGTTGATTGATGGGTCGGTTAATTCCTTATTTGGAGCACCCATATCTGGAGTAGAGATACCATCAGGGGAAACTTATTTGGTGGAGCAAAGGATACAAAGTGATTGAGCAAGAAGACAGAACCTTTGTGTGGGAGATTAAAGTCTTCTGCCATCACTGCTTACGATTGTTGACAAGTATCCCTGTTGAGTTCAATGAAGAAGGTGGGATGGAGCCGTCAGTTCATCCTCTCAACATGCTAAACTTTGATTACCATAATTACAAATAGAGGAGTCCGCCATGGCAGGCTGTGTAAACCCATTATGGATGTATACATTATATTTTGACGGAGCGTCCAGGGGCCCTAATAAATAAGGAAGCGCTGGAGTAGTAATCTGAGATCCCCAACGTAGAGTTACGATGAAGTTAGCTGCTTATCTCGGGGTAGGATTCACTAACAATATGGCAGAGTATAAAGCCTTGATTATGGGACTCCATATTGCCAAACAAGGTGGTATTCGTCGATTGTTAGTAAAAGGGGATTCCTAGTTGATCCTGAATTAGCCAGTTGGGACATACACAGTGCGGAATCCCATTCTTTGTATGTATCATCGGACTACGATGACCCTACTTGAGGAGTTTGAGAGAGTATCTTTTCAGCTGATTCCACCTTACTGGAATCAATTTGCGGATTCACTGGCAAATCTCGCTTATGAGGAAGACCTCTTCTTTAATTGTGGTCCTAGTTTGGATATTGTAATCAATGATGAAACAGGACCCGGTCGCTAGTGGGGAATGTTATCAGAGCATGCAATATATGGCAGACGATGGTTGATATGGGTGATGCAAAGAGTAGCCGAGACCAATCTACCGTTATTATCCTGGACCCATAGGTTGATTAGAAAACATGTTAGGTGTACGCCTCTTGCTATATATGGCATTTAGTTTAGGGCTACGAGCCTATTTTTCCTCCTTGAAAAGGAACCTATTATTGTATATCTAGATTCTTCCAGGGAAGGATGTGTAGGTGTTACTTTGTTTGATCTCGTTAGGCCAAGAGGGCCAGTTTTGCGAGGTTTTACTGTTTAATTTCATTAGGCCAAGAGGGCCAATCAAGTTTTGTGGTGAAGTTTTTTATTTCATTAAGCCAAGAGGGCCAGTTGTCTGTTTAGTGTAGGTGCGGTTAATGGTTTCTTGTTTGAGTTTTGTGCTAGACAGGTTCGAAGAAGAGCTTGAAAGGAGCCGTTTGCTGCGTGGAAGCTTCTCGTGGCCCTATCCAGGTGATATCTATCCTTTATGAGTACTGTGGTTTTTATGCTATATGTGTTTGTGTGCTTGTAAGGGATTTTTCTTTTCTTGTTGGGGACCCCAGTTCAAGGTATGAAGTCCCGAGGTTTCGGTTCAGTATGTTTGAGGGAGGTCCGAGTAGTCATTGCCTCCTGTAAAGACATTGTCAAGCATTGAAAGACCTATTTAGATGGAAGTCCTAGTGACCCAGTTCTGCTAGCCTACTAGGCGACCGTTCTAGGAGTTCTTGTTAGTTGTGAGGCAGTTAAAGAAGCCTGTCAAAAGGAAAAATGATAAAGGAAAAAAACCCTGAATATCTTAAAGACAATAAGTATATACAAAGGTGTGTAAAAAGGGGTTCTAACCCCTATAAAAATCGAAAGGAAAGAAATGAAAATTTATGAGCAGTTGATCATTGCCTAGTGACGGCCTGGTAGGTCCCTGGGGATGAGTCAGACCCGGGGCCGATGCCTTGTCTTCCTAGGGGTGGCATCTTGCTAGAAAAGAAGAAATTAAGGAAGGTTGGAGCAAAAATAAAAGTGAGCATCAAAAAAGGATTAAGTGTCGCCTTGCGAGGGCTTGGTAGGTTCTTGGGTACCGAGACAGGACCTAAGACCGATGCCCTGTTCTCTCTGGGTCACTACGCTCAGCTCCATCCTTTCTACATGCCCGAGTATGTCAATAAAATAAAAAAAATCCTAAAAGAAGAAATGTGTTACAAGAAAATACTTATTGATCAGGCTATAGGAGTCCTCGCCTAGTAGGAGCTCCTGGTTGTGTTGTCCTTAGCTAGATAGGTAGTTCAGACCACCACTTCGGGCAACCTCTTTGATAGTTCTTTTTAGTTTGGCCGTGTTGGAGCGGTTGGTTAGTGACTAGCTTCAGACATTTTTTCAGATTATGCTAGGCCTACTCCTTGTGGATGTCATGCCTTGGTTTTGTCAGGGGGTAGAGTGAGCACTGTGCTATGTTTAGTATGTATCTATTTTGTTTCAGCTTGATGCTTCCTTTGGTTGTTTTGTGCAGATCTACTGTGGGATTCGACGGGCTGAGTCGCCCTATCCCGTGGTCGCCAATGAGAGTGGAGTTTTGATGCCAAGAAGTGCTTAAAAATAGCTAAAAATTATGAATATCAAGGGAAAAATATTCAATGTCGAAGGCGGCGGCTCGACCTAGAAGGATTTTAAGCGGCAAAGTGCTTTAAAGACACCCGAGCGACACTTGTTGATTTTTGATAATTTCTTAGAGTGCGGTGCGGGTTGTCAAGAGTTATGGCCAATGCGGGATACCGAGCCGGACGCCCAGGATTTTTCAGAGCTTAATTCGAAGTCTGGATGGGGAAGGAGCCAACAAATGGGCAAGATTTGAAGAGGTGGACAAAAGTTTGGCCAAATGAGTGGTGACCTTTGGGGACTAGGGGCATTTCATGCCAACATTTAACTAAGCATGAAATCGTGGAGAGAGAGGGGATGAAGAAAATGTGGACAGCAGGTGCCGATTTTTGCGCTTAGATCATGGGGATGCTTCTTCCTGCCTGTGAACAACCACCCCAATTGACATTGGCCCTTGCTTCCCCTCTGTCTGCTCCTCATATCGCCGTCCTTCGCTCGCGCAATGGTGGTCTCTATGGAAATCTCTGATTTCAGTCTTTCTCTCTTCTCCCTCTCTCTCTTCTAGAGGAAGATTCATGTGGGAAGAAGAAGGATTGTCCAACTGAGATGGGATTGCTCCGTGATGCAAGAGGAGGGTAGATTGCTGATTCCGAACTGTCATGGACATTAATGGCTGCTGGAAATCAGTCCCGAGACATGGCAAATAAAAGCCCGCAACCTGCAAAGAACGGTAATTTCATTTTTACAAAGGGAATTGATGTTTTATGCCATTTGCTTCATGAATATTTGTTCCCATGGGCTGATTATGCATCATAATGTTGTTTGCTGTGAGTTTGATAAGTTTATGCTCAGAATATCAGAAAATTATAAGTGTTATGATTGAAACTAATGGTATAGAAGCCGTAAAACACGAGTTTAAGAGACAAAATAGGGGTTTTTTTGCAAAATAAAGGGGAAACATGAGATATAACATTAATAAAACCTAAAATTTTGCTGTCAAAGAACCTAAGGGCCATAGCCCATAATCAATTTCAATTTTTAGTCATTTTTTATTGAAAATAATAGAAGAAAAATACCAAAAAATGGTGAAAAATGGGTTTTAAATGGGAGAAAATTAGAAAACGATAAAAGAAAATTCCAAAAAATTACATAAGTGTTTGTGCAATGTATAATGAAGGTAGAGTACGAGGTTAGCCTCTGTTTACCCTCATTTCTATGTTTTTGTCCGTATTTATTGCTTTCTCTACAAAGAAATACACATAAAACGACTCTTACACCTATCAACGATTGCAAAACCTTAAACGGTAGGGTGAGAGGGGAGTTTGAGTATCAAAGTATAATCTTAAATGTGATTTATGTGTTGCATCATGGTTATAGAACGTTGTTTTAAAATAAAGGAAAATGTTGCATGAGCATAAGGCTCGGTGTCTCTCCTCGTTTTAATACATAAAAGTTAGCATGGAAATCATGAAAAGATTGGTTTTGCATGATGCACAATGTTGATTTTCTATTGTTTGTGCACTAAACCATTCACATTATGCACTATGCATGGTTCATGGTATCGAAGGAAAAATCTCCTCGACTGCATAGCAATTGTTTTCTTAAGACTTTGACTCACGATTGAGAGTGTGAGGTTATCCCTTGCCGTAGGGTAGAGGGTTGGTTTTCTAAGGGACTACGAAGTGAGGAAGCATGGTATATCTCGTGGAAATACGAGAAATATAAAAGAGAGGAGTTTGTGTTCATATGTGTTATATGTTTAGGAGCGCATCGAAGAGGCAATCCCTGAGATGTAGGAGAGCTACAGTGGGGCTCCGACTATTAGTCGGTGGAGTGCCTCCTATATGTGTGTGACGAGGCGTTATGCCTAAGTACTTTGGGATCTCCCTTTGAGGAGTTTTAGGGAAACATTGGACTATGTACTATAAACGCAAGTATTAAGCTTTAGAGCAGTTTTTCCTTCAGCCTTAGATTGACGCTCCTGGTTTGCAAGGCCGTGAGGGAGTTTGTGTGTCACGAGCATGACGTTCGGCTAGTGCTATAGCCACTGCCAGCCCATTTCAGGTCCCATCATTCCCCCATAGATGAAGACGGCATCACTCAGTATATCCCCAAAGTAATCATTGGGTAGCGAGATAACCACTTACGATGTCGATCCATTAAAGAATATCCGCAGCAGAAGAGCTTAAAGTTGATTGATGGGTCGGTTAATTCCTTATTTGGAGCACCCATATCTGGAGCAGAGATACCATCAGGGGAAACTTATTTGGTGGAGCAAAGGATACAAAGTGATTGAGCAAGAAGACAGAACCTTTGTGTGGGAGATTAAAGTCTTCTGCCATCACTGCTTACGATTGTTGACAAGTATCCCTGTTGAGTTCAATGAAGAAGGTGGGATGGAGCCGTTAGTTCATCCTCTCAACATGCTAAACTTTGATTACCATAATTACGAATAGAGGAGTCCGCGATGGCAGGCTGTGTAAACCCATTATGGATGTATACATTATATTTTGACGGAGCGTCCAGGGGCCCTAATAAATAAGGAAGCGTTGGAGTAGTAATCTGAGATCCCCAACATAGAGTTACGATGAAGTTAGTTGCTTATCTCGGGGTAGGATTCACTAACAATATGGCAGAGTATAAAGCCTTCATTATGGGACTGCATATTGCCAAACAAGGTGGTATTCGTCGATTGTTAGTAAAAGGGGATTCCTAGTTGATCCTGAATTAGCCAGTTGGGTCATACACAGTGCGGAATCCCATTCTTTGTATGTATCATCGAACTACGATGACCCTACTTGAGGAGTTTGAGAGAGTGTCTTTTCAGCTGATTCCACGTTACTAGAATCAGTTTACGGATTCACTTGCAAATCTCGCTTATGAGGAAGACCTCTTCTTTAATTGTGGTCCTCGTTTGGGGATTCACTGGCAAATCTCGCTTATGAGAAAGACCTCTTCTTTAATTGTGGTCCTAATTTGGATATTGTGATCAATGATGAAACAGGACCCGGCCGCTTGTGGGGAATGTTATCAGAGCATGCAATATATGGCAGACGATGGTTGATATGGGTGATGCAAAGAGTAGCCGAGACCAATCTACCGTTATTATCCTGGACCGATAGGTTGATTAGACAACATGTTAGGCGTACGCCTCTTGCTATATATGCGGGAGGGATGGGTCATAACATTATGCATTTAGTTTAGGGCTACGAGCCTATTTTTCCTCCTTGGAAATGAACCTATTATTGTATATCTAGATTCTTACAGGGAAGGATGTGTAGGTGTTATTATGTTTGATCTCGTTAGGCCAAGAGGGCCAATTTTGCGAGGTTTTACTGTTTTATTTCATTAGGCCAAGAGGGCCGATCAAATTTTGTGGTGAAGTGTTTTATTTCATTAGGCCAAGAGGGCCAGTTGTCTGTTTAGTGCAGGTGTGGTTAATGGTTTCTTGTTTGAGTTTTGTGCTAGACAAGTTCGAAGAAGAGCTTGGAAGGAGCCTTTTGTTGCATGGAAGCTTCTCCTGGCCCTATCCAGGTGATATCTATCCTTTATGAGTACTGTGGTTTTTATGCTATATGTGTTTGTGTGCTTGTAAGGGATTTTTATTTTTTTGTTGGGGACCGGAGTTCAAGGTATGAAGTCCCGATGTTTCGGTTCAGTATGTTTGAGGGAGGTCGGAGTAGTCATTGCCTCTTGTAAAGACATTGTCATGCATTGAAAGACTTGTTTAGATGGAAGTCCTAGTGACCCTGTTCTGTTAGCCTACTGGGCGGCCGTTCTAGGAGTTCTTGTTAGTTGTGAGGCAGTTAGAGAAGCCTGTCAAAAGGAAAAATGATAAAGGAAAAAAACCCTGAATATCTTAAAGACAATAAGTATATACAAAGGTGTGTAAAAAGGGGTTCTAACCCCTATAAAAATCGAAAAGGAAAGAAAGGAAAATTTATGAGCAGTTGATCATTGCCTAGTGACGGCCTGGTAGGTTCCTGTGGATGAGTCAGACCCGGGGCCGATGCCTTGTATTCCTAGGGGTGGCATCTTGCTAGAAAAGAAGAAATTAAGGAAAGTTGGAGCAAGAAGAAAAGTGAGTATCAAAAAAGGATTAAGTGTCGCCTTGCGAGGGCTTGGTATGTTCTTGGGTACCGAGACAGGACCTGAGACTGATGCCATGTTCTCCATGGGTCACTACGCTCAGCTCCATCCTTTCTACATACCCGAGTATGTAAATAAAATAAGAAAAATCCTAAAAGAAGAAATGTGTTACAAGAAAATACTTCTTGATCAGGCTATAGGAGTCCTCGCCTAGTAGGAGCTCCTGGTTGTGTTGTCCTTAGCTAGATAGGTAGTTCAGACCACCACTTCGGGCAACCTCTTTGATAGTTCTTTTTAGTTTGGCCCTATTGGAGCGGTTGGTTAGTAACTAGCTTCGGACATTTTTTCAGATTATGCTAGGCCTACTCCTTGTGGATGTCATGTCCTTGTTTTGTCAGGGGGTAGAGTGAGCACTGTGCTATGTTTAGTATGTATCTATTTTGTTTCAGCTTGGTGCTTCCTTTGGTTGTTTTGTGCAGATCTACTGTGGGATTCGACGGGCTGAGTCGCCCTATCCCGTGGTCGCCAATGAGAGCGGAGTTTTGATTCCAGGAAGTGCTTAAAAATAGCTAAAAATTATGAATATCAAGGGAAAAATATTCAATGTCGAAGGCTGCGGCTCGACCTAGGACGATTTTAAGCGGCAAAGTGCTTTAAAGGCACCCGAGCGACACTTGTTGATTTTTGATAATTTTTTAGAGTGCGGTGCGGGTTGTCAAGAGTTACGGCCAATGCGGGATGCCGAGCCAGACGCCCAGGATTTTTCAGAGTTTAATTCGGAGTTTGGACGGGGAAGGAGCCAACAAATGGGCAAGATTTCAAGAGGTGGACAAAAGTTTGGCCAAATGAGTGGTGAACTTTGGGGGCTAGGGGCATTTTATGCCAACATTTAACTTAGCATGAAATCGTGGAGAGAGAGGGGATGAAGAAAATATGGACAGCAGGTGCCGATTTTTGCGCTTAGATCATGGGGATGCTTCTTCCTGCCTGTGAGCAACCACCCCAATTGACATTGGCCCTTGCTTCCCCTCTGTCTACTCATCATATCGCCATCCTTCGCTCGCGCAATGGTGGTCTCTATGGAAATCTCTGATTTCAGTCTTTCTCTCTCCTCCCTCTCTCTCTTCGAGAGGCAGATTCATGTGGGAAGAAGAAGGATGCTTGTCCAACTGAGATGGGATTGCTCCGTGATGCAAGAGGAGGGTAGATTGCTGATTCCGGACTATCATGGACATTAATGGCTGCTGGAAATCAGTCCCGAGACATGGCAAATAAAAACCCGCAACCTGCAAAGAACGGTAATTTCATTTTTACAAAGGGAATTGATGTTTTATGCCATTTGCTTCATGAATATTTGTTCCCATGGGCTGATTATGCATCATAATGTTGTTTGCTGGGAGTTTGATAAGTTTATGCTCAGAAAATGAGAAAATTATAAGTGTTATGACTGAAATTAATGGTATAAAACCCATAAAACATGCGTTTAAGAGGCAAAATGGGGGTTTTTTTGGAAAATAAAGGGGAAACATGAGATATAACATTAATAAAACCTGAAATTTTGCTGTCAAAGAACCTAAGGGCCATAGTCCATAATCAATTTCAATTTTTAGTCATTTTTTATTGCAAATAATAGAAGAAAAATACCAAAAAATGGTGAAAAATGGGTTTTAAATGGGAGAAACTTAGAAAATGATAAAAGAAAATTCCAAAAAATTACATAAGTGTTTGTGCAATGTATAATGAAGGTAGAGTACAAGGTTAGCCTCGGTTTACCCTCATTTCTATGTTTTTGTTCGTATTTTTTGCTTTCTCTACAAAGAAATACACATAAAACGACTCTTACACCTATCAACGATTGCAAAACCTTAAACGGTAGGGTGAGAGGGGAGTTTGAGTGTCAAAGTATAATCTTAAATGTGATTTATGTGTTGCATCATGGTTATAGGACGTTGTTTTAAAATAAAGGAAAATGTTGCATGAGCGTAAGGCTCGGTGTCTTTCTCGTTTTAATACATAAAAGCTAGCATGGAAATCATGAAAAGATTAGTTTCACATGATGCACAATGCTGATTTTCTATTGTTTGTGCACTAGACCATTCACATTATGCACTATACATGGTTCATGGTATCGAAGGAAAAATCTCCTAGACTGCATAGCAATTGTTTTCTTAGGACTTTGACCCACGATTGAGAGTGTGAGGTTATCCCTTGCCGTAGGGTAGAGGGTTGGTTTTCTAAGGGACTGCGAAGTGAGGAAGCATGGTATATCTCGTGGAAATACGAGAAATATAAAAGAGAGGAGTTTGTGTTCATATGTGTTATATGTTTAGCAGCGCATCGAAGAGCCAGTCTCCTGAGATGTAGGAGAGCTGCAGTGGGGCTCCGACTATTAGTCGGTGGAGTGCCTCCTATATGTGTGTGATGAGGCGTTATGCCTAAGTACTTTGGGATCTCCCTTTGAGGAGTTTTAGGGAAACATTGGACTATGAACTATAAATGCAAGAATCAAGCTTTAGGGCAGTTTGTCCTTCGGCCTTGGATTGACGCTTTTGGTTTGCGAGGCCGTGAGGGAGTTTGTGTGTTATGAGCATGAGGTCCGGCAAGTGCTATAGCCAGTGTCAACCCATATCAGGTCCCATCATTCCCCCATAGATGAAGACGGCATCACTCAGTATATCCCCAAAGCAATCATTGGGTAGCGAGATAAGCACTTATGATCTCGATCCATTAAAGAATACCTGCAAAAGAGCTTAAAGTTGGTTGATGGGTTGGTTAATTCCTTATTTGGAGCACCCATATCTGGAGCAGAGATACCATCAGGGGAAACTTATTTGGCATTAGGGCCAAAATTGCTTCAAAAATGGCACTTGTAAGGAAGTGATTAAGTTGCTAATTAGTTGAGGTTTAGGAAGAATAAAATCTCTAAATTTGGTTGTCCAGTTGTGATTAATGAGAGAATATTTGGTTCATTGAAGAGGTCGGCCATTAATTGCCCTCATCTTTTAATCCAGGTCAGGGGTCACCTTTTCGGCCGTTTATTGTCTTGGAACTCGAGAGATTTTGTATTTTCAAGATTTTCGTATGAACTTCACATTTGTTTGCTCCCGCGTTTTCTTTCTACACACTATTCTCTTTTACCATTCCTTTTGTTGCACTTGCTTTCTATCACTGTGAGATTCTTGCTTGGTTCATTTGCTAGAATGTCTAGCAATACTACTTCAAATAACACAGGCGCAAGCATACGTAAATAAAAGCTATCTATTCAGCTAGATCCGACTTACACATCTTGGAGAAGTATACATCATCGAGTATTGACAGATGAGATTGAAGCCAACAGGTTGTGAACACAAGGAATGAAGCATATAGATTTGTGGGTGGATGGAAATATCTATCCCAGGGATCCTTCTACAGGTAAACCACCTCCTTTTTTGAATGTCCATGACTATATAAGATATGCTGGAGAAGGTTACAATGGAATGCTTGGCTACTGTATGAGGTTATACTCTGCATCTTACACATATATAGCTCAAGTGCATGAAATGAAAAAAGCACTAGAAACTACACAAACAAATATTTTAGAGTTGACAAGTCAGATTGATATTTTGAAAAATGTTAACAATTCATTGCAGGATAAGCTAACATGCTTGAGAGAAACTCCAGTAGGATTTAGAGAGAGGAAGAGACCATTAAAAAATATAACCAGCTTGTGTGAGAGAGCAAAGAAAAGGAGACTAAATCTTACAAAGAAATATGTCTCTAACATACTAGGCATAAATATCCAAGAAAATGAGGAAATAATCAAACTTTTGAAGGAAACCATGAATAAGAAAGATATTTTGAGGATTCTTAAGTCACCAGAAAATGTGGATTTGAGAGGTCCAACTCTGAGAGAGTTAGTGAAGGATTTAAAAGGCACAGTGAAAGCAAATGAAATCGTAGAGACATGTGATACTGTGGGTATAAGTCGAAAAGGTTATCGTGCTATCTCTGGATTATGGTTTAAAAATCTTAAACACAATAGGGTAACTATATTTGGATTGCCCCGAGCCCTTGCAGTTTCGACTGTAAGAATTTCCATGAATCGCAAGATTCCATATGTTTTTGGAGATTACATTCACATCGAAAGGTCTATGTCCTATGAAAAAAAAAAAACAGGCAAATTTTTATTACAATGAGTTTAACAATATATGGGTTGATCTAAAAAAGGTGCAAATTGCAATGGTTCACATGTATAAAATCACAGTAGAAGAAAGTTATGGTGTTCTAAAGTTTGCCTTGAAGTTGGATGAAGCACAGATTCAAAAGGGATATAAGATGGAAAGAATTAGCATTTGCCTCATGAACATGGCATTGGACCATGGCAATGGTGAGGGCAAAGCTCCATTGCATAAGATCCAATCCGAGATGGAGATTTGGTGGATTGGTGCAGCCCACGTACCAATTGAAAATCATCAAACGTTGAAATGGTTGTTCAACCATACAGGTATTCCAAATATCATTAAGTCTCAAAGTGAAGGCGAAATGTTGGTAGTTGATGGGGTTGGTAAATTTAATGTGGAATGGCATATGAGTGCTGATTTGAAAACTATCAAATGTATGCTTGGAATATGTAATGGTGCAAATGCAAAATATCCTTGCATTTATTGCATGGAAAGTATTGGATCCAAAGATTGGAGTATTTTGCGACCAGTAAGAAGAGCCCCAAATAGAGACTCTATAGATTTGAGTAAATTTAAAAACATAGAAGACATCTGGGATCCCATTCTTTCCATCTCTCTTAAGAATGTTCATATTTGTACTTTGCATGCAGAGATTAGAATAATTGATAAGCTTCTCAGGTTGCATCTTGACTACGCATATTCCATTAAGCCATTATCTTTATCAGATGAGTGTATTGATAAATGCGAGGCATTGCTATCAAAAATGGGATTTCATGGGGGCCAAGTTCACTTGAGAAAGGATCCAATACTTTCAGGAAAAACAAGAGATGTCTTGGCCGATGTCTCTATGGGAGGCTCAAAAGCTAGACGATTCTTAGGAAACCATTCAGGAAGGCAGGTGAATGCCGCTTGGGAGTATTGGAGAGAGCTATGTGAGATCACAACAAATGTTGCAAGCACGCTGAGGCTTGCGTTTCTTAGAATGGAGGTCTGGATACACCTTGATGTTTTTCTGAAACTCCTCAGGCAACATAAGACAACATATACATATGCGGAAGAGTTCAAAATATCAATCACAAAGCTTGTTCAGGCGATAAAAGAGACATGGGGAGAAAAAGATATCACTTTTTATCTGGTAAAGTAATAATTATTTAATATGGGCTTATTTTGATAGGTTTTTCAACTGGTATAAAATTTGTGTTACTTTGTATTGCAGCATATTCTTCATATTCATGGACCTTTCTTTGTGGAGGAGCATGGCCCCTTAGCAACTTATAGTAACCAAGGCATGGAAAAATCCCACTATCAAGCATGCACAAGTTATTTTCGAAGCACAAGGCATGGGGGAGGATTTACAAAAAGCAATGCTTTGGAGGAGCTATTCAACTGGTTTTTTCGACGACAACTTCAAAGAATGCAAATAAAAGACGGCAATGACACATGAGCAATCGCACTTTTATATATAAGAAAGAATATATACAAAGCTAGTTTTCCAAAACTCTCACATTCTCTTCCTCCTCAGGAATCTTTCCTCTATAACGTAGAAATTTTTTTCTCTTGTAGCCAGCTATAGATTTTACATCAGTTTAGCTAAGGCGTAGGATGAAAACGCCAAAAAGTATCCTGCTCTAGAAGCAGAGTAACCTGAACCGTAGCCAAAAATCCTAATTGCTGCAGTCTTTTCCAAAAACATTACTTTGTGGGCATTATATTGTAATCCTGAGAAACCTAGAAGCCTTGTAAGAGCTTTAATACAAAGTATGGGCCATGCTGCATCCTCTGAGAAACTACTATGAAGTACAAAAAAGGAATCAGGGTCAATCCTAGCCAAGTAGTGGCCGAGTGCAATGTCTTTGAATGTGTTACTAGCAGCTCTCAATCCTTTGCCACGCCCCAAGAAGTTATCTGTATCAGCAATCTCCAACTGCAAATAAAACCCATACTGAATGAGCATGAAATGTAAACCTACCAATGTGTAAAGGCTAATTCAAAATTATCTTACCACTTGATTTTCATCGTACTCCAATTTAAATGGATTTCATAAATTAATTGATGATGCTGTCTCATTGGTGTTAGTCAATTCTTTAACATATTCAGACTCCTCTCTTCCAAAATTGGAAATCCCGAGTTTGCTTTGAATGAGATCGAAGTCCTCATCAGTAATACTCAACTCTTTCTCAGCTTCTTTGGCCTTTTCAAAACAGAGAGAGAGGGCCTCACCAGCATCAATAAACTTATCATCTAGAGTTTCTTTATCAAGTTTCAGAATCTCTTCCTTTGATTCATTTTCTGTGTCAATTATCCCATTTGCAGCATCAGAAGCCTCTGCAATAATTGCTAGACAATAATCTTCCCTGAGATTAAAAAGTTTTTGAATATCTGACAGTAAAATGTACTCCTTGTCCTTGAAAGGTATACATGGTAGGGAAGGAACAATATGGTGAGAACTCTCATCAGGTTGAGGGTTTGTATCTCCTTGGCTCTCCTCAATGATAGTCTCAGCTTTGAAGTGAGCAATATCCAAATTCTCAGCAATAGAAGCCTCAAAATCTGTATCTACAACCTCCTCTTTTTCCTTTTCATCTACCAGATCATCTAACATGCAAAAGCTGGCAGACTTTGCTCCTTCCAACTGTTGCTCCTCAGCTTTCACAGGGTATTTGACAAGGATGAAAACAATAAAAGTAGCACATTTTCTCATCATCTTGCAGTTTTTGGAATGAGTGCAGCAAAATATGTCTCTTGAATAAAACCTCTCCAGAGAGTGGGCACTGCACTTTTTAGTAAATACTGACTTTTCATTTCCTGTCGACCCAATGGGAACATGGACATATTCAATTGTGCCAACTTCAACAGAAGGACCTACAAGATTTTCAAACTCCAAAAAGTCCTCCACAATATATTTTTCACAAGATTTCAGAACTTTGTCAAGTTTCCAATCAGGATTAAACACATTTTTCACAACTCCATAGAATGAGAGATCCATTCCATTCTGAAGCATAAAATCAAGTAGCCTCTCTGATGGAGTGATATCAGTGAGCTCTGATACTCCTTGACCTCTCACTACCGACGTTCGCTTCCTTGGAGATGTACTTGGCCTTCTCACACTGGTGGCAGAGGATGGAGAGGAAAAAGAATGCATAGGCTCATCGCATGTTGATGCCCTTGAGCCTTTTGAAAGCCTTCTTCTTTTACTAGTTCCTGGAGAAACCTTAGATCCTAGGAATTCTATGGGTTCAGACATGTTTACAGCTTCTGCCGATACGGCGCGATAAGAGAGAAATGATTCAGATGGATAGGCCCCCTCGCACCGTATCGGTGATTCCAGCAAGAAGCGAGAGAGCCACAACGGTGGTCACACGAGCTTGGGTAGAATGAGCTTGGGAGGAGAGCTGAAAGAAGACTCTGCAGAACCTCCAAAACAACGCAAAGAGAGGAAAGCGAAGAAGGCAAACAGTCGCTCTCGCGCCGTATTAGGATAAGAAACAGAGGTCCCAAAAAAACCGAAAAAGGCCGTACGTATAAGGGATACACCCTTATGTAGGCGCGGAATTATGTCACCTGGCAGTATCCGTTGGTCTTCGATACGTGGCAGTAGCCGTTGGCCAACACGTGGCCGATAACCACGTGGCAAACAAGTGGACCGGTTGTTACTTGACACGTAGCATACGGACCATAAATGCAGATACGTGGCACAATCAGCGTCTAACACGTGTCCGACACGTGTCATGATTGACGTGGGTATATAAGTGGTTATTTTTCCTACGTGTACACTTTTCATTTCTCGAGCTCTTCCGCCTTGCTTGCCGATACGGTGCGATACAAGACTTGCATCTTCTCCGTTTCTTATCTCTCGCATTGTATCGGTGGTCTTTTGGCTGAGTCCTTTATTCGCTAGTCAAAAGGAGGTGTGCCGATACGGAGCGAGGGCGTCCAAACGCTGTCGTCGTTTCCTCCATATCGCGCCGTATCAGCAGTTTGGTCTCACCAATATGGAGCAGGTTTATTAACATCCCCCTTGTGTCATTGCCAATACGAAGTGAGGGCGTCCATACGCTGTCTTCGTTTCCTCCATATCGCGCCGTATCAGCATTTTGGTCTCACCCTTGTGTCATTGCCAATACGGAGCGAGGGCGTCCATACGCTATCTTCGTTTCCTCCATATTGCACCGTATCAACATTGTGGTCTCCAACACGGAGCGAGGGCGTTGTTCCATTCTGATCGTTTTGTTCATATCGCGCCGTATCGGAATTGCTCATTTCGTCCCTTTTCGCGCCAATTAGCCTGTTTGGTTTACAGATTTTTACTATTTCAGTTATTGTCCTTCTGGTTGTTATTTTGTCTTTTCTGGATGGCAAGGACAAAGCAAACTGCAAGAAGAGTGTATCTGGATGGGAAGGACAGTGGGGGTAGAAGAAAGTTAAAATTTGATGAATCTGAGGAGGAGCCCTCTTCCAAGTTTCCTGAAGCTGGTCCATCACAGGCCCCAGAGCATTTTACAATAGAAATCCCCCCTACACCAGGTGTTGGCCTAACATCTTCCATGAATGTTTCTTCTCCTGAAGTTGAGGAAGCAAAGGGTGAGACTTGCCCTGTGAAAGATTCATTCCCTACAATGGCACCTGAGCCTACATCTGCTGAAGCCACTGAACCTCCCAAGCCACAAAAGAGAAAGAGGAAGTCCAGGTTTTTCTATATGCAGAGATGTTTCAGTGAGATCAGGAAAGCCCAGAGAGCTACAGAGCATGTCATTCCAAAAGCTGCTTTTATAAGGGTCGTTAAAGAGATCTCTGATAGATTGTCTCAAGTGGCAACTGTCTCTGGTCTAAATAAGAAGTGGCAACTCTCAGCCATTCTTGCCCTGCAAGAGGCCGCAGAAGATTTTGTTATTGATTTCATGAACGATGCTTACATTGCTGCCGCCCATGCTCATAGGATCACCCTTAGGAATAAGATTTCAGCATCATCAGCAGAGTCAGGTATAGGTTTGACAAAGTGCTGAGGCCCTTGCCTTCCAACGATCAAAAAGCCCTTGAAATCCTTAACATTCCCCCAAAATTGTCCAGGAAAGAGAAAAAGCTAAATGTTGAGGATGTTACTCAGCTTTACTCTACAAGGTGAACCACCCAGCAGGAGGCTTTCTTGAGTGAAAAAAATCAGGAGGTGTTTGAAACTGAAGACGATGTTTACAAGAGGAAAGTCGCATCACTTGCTCCCGTCAACAGCGAGAGGATGGGCAAAGTGTATGGGCAGATTCTTGTGAATGTTTCTGCGGAACCTGAGGAGGAATATCTTAGTATATCTCCCAAGGACAAGCCCATGTTGGAAAAAAGGGATATCCAACTATCTGACTCCGTGGTTTTTTGTTGCATAAGGTAAGGTTTATATATATATTTTTTGCGTAAGTTAAGTCTTATAGGTTCAAGTATATTTTGGATGAAATTTGTATTGAATAGCTTTTGCTATTGACTGCAGGGCATTGGTGTCCTCTCTCACTCTCGATATCTGAAGAACCATATACATTGTTGATCCACTTCTCTCTGTGGAACTTTTTGCAAAATCTGGTTCTAATATTTCACCGTTTTTTCGTAGCTTCGATAGTGTGACAAATTACCACATCTTTTTCCCTTATGTAGAAATGTATTTTTCTTTTTCTGTAGAGGAAAATTTATATTCATTTGCTTTCACCCTTCTACTCACCTCTTTTATGAATTTGCAGAGGGCATTGGAGTCTCATCTACATTAATTGTCTTTCAAGGGAAATTATCTTTATGAATTCTCTCAGCGGTGTTCATGGTCAAGCACGAATGTATGTTGAAAGAAAATTACTTACTTTGATTTTATTTATAAAGAATATTTTGAACTTACTAAGCTTCCTTTTGCAGTGCTGGTAGACTCGTTTCTACATTTTTGGATACAACATACGAGGATCTTGGTGATCCTCAAAGGCCTTATACTTTTCTTCTACAAGAAGCTCCATTGCAAAGCGATGCGCATTCTTGTGGATGGAGAGTTATCTCAAACATTTGCAGAACAGTGGATTCAAAGTTGTTACAAATAGAAGGAGTGAATGTAAGTTAATTTCATTTGATGTTTGTGTAACCCTTGTCATGATTTCTTTTCACTAACTTATAACATTTATTCTTACAGTGTAGAGACTATCCTAAATCATATGTTTGGTGGATAAGGGAGAGATGCATTGAGCTGATTCTGGACAAGGCAATCACACCATATGATCCTGACTCCCCTCTTCCTCCCAAAACTTCAATGGCCAAGGGCACAAGCAAGGGAAAGGGCAAGGGAAAGGGTAAGGACAATGGCAATGGTAAAGGCAAGGGCAAGGGCAAGGGCAAAGGCAATGGGACCACTGCTGCAGAGTCTAAGAAGAAAGGAATGCCAATGCTCTCTCCTCTTAAATTTGATCCATCCCCTCTTAAGCCCCAAGAAAAGAGACTACCTGTAAAGGTGAAAATTTTTCAACAATCAAAGAAAGGCCCTATGAAAAAAAATATCTTTGAAGAAATCGATAAAGAATGAAAATAGCAAACATAAGCATACACGAGCCTTATTATTTTGGCTTTGTACATTTTTATGCAATTTTTGTACCTCATTGTGTAATGAAAATTTTCACTTGTAAATCGAATGTAATGTACATTTTATTTATACACATTCGAAAGGCAACTTGCTTCATGATAGCTTATGAGTTCCCATTAAAAAATATCTTAAGAACAGTCTATTAAGATAAATTCCTGCCAAGTTTTCATTCTCAAGGCTCAAAACTCACAATTGTGGGAGACAAACAACTCGTACAAAAGAAAGAGCGCTCGGCTCTTTTACCAATTATTACACCATTCACTTTGAACTTATATCTAGGGGATGTATTGTCTAGCAATTCCAAGGTATCCCTCACATCTTTCAGACTCCAATTGGAAGTAACATTTACCTTCTTTACTTGTTCATGCGGCAAAATATGCACCGCAAGTTTATATGGTGTGTAATCTGTATCGGAATCCAAGGGAACCCAAATACCCAATCTTAGTTTGTATCTCCTGTAATCAAAGCCCAAAGCAAGAGTTTGGCGAGGGATACTGTAAACCAAAGCCAAGGATTGAGGGCGTGCACTACACCTCAAGATATCACCCTTATGGTCGCACTCTCTAGATTTCCAATGCGTCCCTATAGTGTTGTCCAAATCCTCTTCCGAAAAGTTTCTACTTAGCCAGGATACCTTCGTTCTTTGTAAATTTGCTGTTTTGAAGCAAGCCACGAAGATATGGAGGGGTACAAACCATGATAAATGTATTCTTCTTGAGATCCTTCCAGCTATCATGGACTTTTTAATATCCTGAGATATTTTGAATTTGAAACTCTACACCGTTACCTTGTCAGGAATCTCCCAGTTTAGAGATGAAAGACTTGGCAATGGCCAATATTCGATATTCCCATACCTATCCACTTTAGAGGGAACCACATACTGTGCATAACATATAAAAACCTTGCATTCACTATAAAAAGACACAGTTTGATCGGCATAAATAATGTTTGCCAATACCTTATGAATGGCATGGAAAGTCCCACTTAGGCTTTCCACAGGTTGCCATTCAATACTTGTTGATGGAAAGATATCTATAATGACGAACCGTTTGTTAGAACTTGCATAAATGGAAAAGAATTATATACGTTATTCAACTTATAACTTACAATGTGTTTGTTGGGGAACACGTTCGTTTGGAGGCAAGTGCATATCCTTGGCCATGTAAACATGTTGCACCTTGACAAACCAGCATTCGGGCATAATTTTGAAGGCAATGATATGCCCCTTCTAGTGATGTTTTATATCATCTCGTTTTCTTCTTTTCACCTTATGAGAGCCCTTGCAAGATGGCAACATGGTAACCCAATCGTTTACATCAAAGGTTTTGGGCTCAAAATTTCCATCTACTCCCTGGCTGTAGACTGTGCAAGAGTGTATTAAATGAGAAGGGTGCCTGGAGGAAGCCATGAAAAGAATGAAAGCGTAGAGAAAGAAGCTCAAAGAGGAGTGAATGAACTAAAAAGTAGCGCCAAGAACCCAAATGAGTATGTATTGGGAGCCAAAAACAATATTGAAAGATCTCCCGACTTTCAAAAAACTCATTATTAATTTCATGACATCTTTGTCACGTATTTTGTCAGATTTGTAAGTAAATAACGTCTTTGGGACTCCAAAACATGTCAGACTTTAGGGGTTTTGGCTAAAAAAGAAGAGAGAATCACGAAATGGACTCCACTATCTCTAAAAAAGAGAAGACAAAAATACCATATTCTTGCACACGTGGCGAACTCTCTTTGACCCTTTCCTCAATCCCGTGATTAACAAAAGTGCATTTTTTGAAGCGTTTTTTGGCCAAGAGGGCCACTGTAGGTGTTATTCTGTTTGATCTCGTTAGGCCAAGAGGGCCAGTTTTGCGAGGTTTTACTATTTTATTTCATTAGGCCAAGAGGGTCGATCAAGTTTTGTGGTGAAGTGTTTTATTTCATTAGGCCAAGAGGGCCAGTTTTCTGTTTAGTGCAGGTGCGGTTAATGGTTTCTTGTTTGAGTTTTGTGCTAGACAGGTTCGAAGAAGAGCTTGGAAGGAGCCTTTGTTGCGTGGAAGCTTCTCGTGGCCCTATCTAGGTGATATCTATCCTTTATGAGTACTGTGGTTTTTATGCTATATGTGTTTGTGTGCTTGTAAGGGATTTTTCTTTTCTTGTTGGGGACCGGAGTTCAAGGTATGAAGTCCCGAGGTTTCGGTTTAGTATGTTTGAGGGAGGTCGGAGTAGTCATTGCCTCCTGTAAAGACATTGTCAAGCATTGAAAGACCTGTTTAGATGGAAGTCTTAGTGACCCTGTTCTGCTAGCCTACTAGGCGGCCGTTCTAGGAGTTCTTGTTAGTTGTGAGGCAGTTAGAGAAGCCTGTCAAAAGGAAAAATGATAAAGGAAAAAAACCCTGAATATCTTAAAGACAATAAGTATATACAAAGGTGTGTAAAAAGGGGTTCTAACACCTATAAAAATCGAAAAGGAAAGAAAGGAAAATTTATGAGCAGTTGATCATTGCCTAGTGACGGCCTGGTAGGTTCCTGGGGATGAGTCAGACCCGGGGCCGATGCCTTGTCTTCCTAGGGGTGGCATCTTGCTAGAAAAGAAGAAATTAAGGAAGGTTGGAGCGAAAATAAAAGTGAGCATAAAAAAAGAATTAAGTGTCGCCTTGCGAGGGCTTGGTAGGTTCTTGGGTACCAAGACAGGACCTGAGACCGATGCCCTATTCTCCCTAGGTCACTATGCTCAGCTCCATCCTTTTTACATGCCCGAGTATGTCAATAAAATAAAAAAAATCCTAAAAGAAGAAATGTGTTACAAGAAAAATTACGAATATCAAGGGAAAAATATTCAATGTCGAAGGCGGCGGCTCGACCTAGGACGATTTTAAGCGGCAAAGTGCTTTCAAGCCAGCCGAGCGACACTTGTTGATTTTTCATAATATTTTAGATTGCGGTGCGGATTGTCAAGAGTTACAGGCCAATGCGGGATGCCGAGCCGGAGGCCCAGGATTTTTCAGAGCTTAATTAGGAGTCTGGACGGGGAAGGAGCCAACAAATGGGTAAGATTTGAAGAGGTGGACAAAAGTTTGGCCAAATGAGTGGTGACCTTTGGGGGCTAGGGGCATTTCATGCCAACATTTAACTGAGCATGAAATCGTGGAGAGAGAGGGGATGAAGAAAATGTGGACAACAAGTGTCGATTTTTGCGCTTAGATCATGGGGATGCTTCTTCCTGCCTGTGAGCAACCACCCCAATTGACATTGGCCCTTGCTTCCCCTCTGTCTGCTCCTCATATCGCCGTCCTTCGCTCGTGCAATGGTGGTCTCTATGGAAATCTCTAATTTCAGTCTTTCTCTCTCCTCCCTCTCTCTCTTCTAGAGGCAGATTCATGTGGAAAGAAGAAGTCCAACTGAGATGGGATTGCTCCGTGATGCAAGAGGAGGGTAGATTGCTGATTCCGGACTGTCATGGACATTAATGGCTGCTGGAAATCAGTCCCGAGACATGGCAAATAAAAACCCGCAACCTGCAAAGAACGGTAATTTCATTTTTACAAAGGGAATTGATGTTTTATGCCATTTGCTTCATGAATATTTGTTCCCATGGGCTGATTATGCATCATAATGTTGTTTGCTGTAAGTTTGATAAGTTTATGCGTTTGATAAGTTTATGCTCAAAAAATCAGAAAATTATAAGTGTTATGACTGAAATTAATGGTATAAAACCCGTAAAACATGCATTTAAGAGGCAAAATGGGGGTTTTTTTGCAAAATAAACGGGAAACATGAGATATAACATTAATAAAACCTAAAATTTTGCTGTCAATGAACCTAAGGGCCATAGCCCATAATCAATTTCAATTTTTAGTCATTTTTTATTAAAAATAATAGAAGAAAATACCAAAAAATGGTAAAAAATGGGTTTTAAATGGGAGAAAATTAGAAAATGATAAAAGAAAATTCCAAAAAATTACATAAGTGTTTGTGCAATGTATAATGAAGGTAGAGTACGAGGTTAGCCTCTGTTTACCCTCATTTCTATGTTTTTGTCCGTATTTATTGCTTTCTCTACAAAGAAATACACATAAAACGACTCTTACACCTATCAACGATTGCAAAACCTTAAACGGTAGGGTGAGAGGGGAGTTTGAGTATCAAAGTATAATCTTCAATGTGATTTATGTGTTGCATCATGGTTATAGGACGTTGTTTTAAAATAAAGGAAAATGTTGCATGAGCGTAAGGCTCGGTGTCTCTCCTCGTTTTAATACATAAAAGTTAGCATGGAAATCATGAAAAGATTGGTTTTGCATGATGCACAATGTTGATTTTCTATTGTTTGTGCACTAAACCATTCACATTATGCACTATGCATGGTTCATGGTATCGAAGGAAAAATCTCCTCGACTGCATAGCAATTGTTTTCTTAGGACTTTGACCCACGATTGAGAGTGTGAGGTTATCCCTTGCCGTAGGGTAGAGGGTTGGTTTTCTAAGGGACTACGAAGTGAGGAAGCATGGTATATCTCGTGGAAATATGAGAAATATAAAAGAGAGGAGTTTGTGTTCATATGTGTTATATGGTTAGGAGCGCATCGAAGAGGCAATCCCTGAGATGTAGGAGAGCTACAGTGGGGCTCCGACTATTAGTCGGTGGAGTGCCTCCTATATGTGTGTGACGAGGCGTTATGCCTAAGTACTTTGGGATCTCCCTTTGAGGAGTTTTAGGGAAACGTTGGACTATGAACTATAAACGCAAGAATGAAGCTTTAGGGCAGTTTGTCCTTCAGCCTTAGATTGACGCTCCTGGTTTGCGTGGCCGTGAGGGAGTTTGTGTGTCATGAGCATGAGGTCTGGCTAGTGCTATAGCCAGTGCCAGCCGATTTCAGGTCGCATCATTACCCCATAGATGAAGACGGCATCACTCAGTATATCCCCAAAGCAAACATTGGGTAGCGAGATAAGCACTTATGATCTCGATCCATTAAAGAATACGTGCAGAAGAGCTTAAAGTTGGTTGATGGGTCAGTTAATTCCTTATTTGGAGCACCCATATTTGGAGCAGAGATACCATCAGGGGAAACTTATTTGGTGGAGCAAAGGATACAAAGTGATCGAGCAAGAAGACGGAACCTTTGCGTGGGAGATTAAAGTCTTCTGCCGTCACTGCTTACGATTGTTGACAAGTATCCCTGTTGAGTTCAATGAAGAAGGTGGGATGGAGCCGTCAGTTCATCCTCTCAATATGCTAAACTTTGATTATCATAATTACGAATAGAGGAGTCCGCGATGGTAGGCTGTGTAAACCCATTATGGATGTATACATTATATTTTGATGGAGCGTCCAGGGGCCCTAATAAATAAGGAAGCATTGGAGTAGTAATCTGAGATCCCCAACGTAGAGTTACGATGAAGTTAGCTACTTATCTCGGGGTAGGATTCACTAACAATTTGGCAGAGTATAAAGCCTTGATTATGGGACTGCATATTACCAAACAAGGTGGTATTTGTCGATTGTTAGTAAAAGGGGATTCCCAGTTGATCCTGAATCAACTAGATGGGACATACACAATGCGGAATCCCATTCTTTGTATGTATCATTGGACTACGATGACCCTACTTGAGAAGTTTGAGAGAGTGTCTTTTCAGCTGATTCCACGTTACTGGAATCAGTTTGCGGATTCACTGGCAAATCTCGCTTATGAGGAAGACCTCTTCTTTAATTGTGGTCCTAGTTTGGATATTGTGATCAATGATGAAACAGGACCCAGTCGCTTGTGGGGAATGTTATCAGAGCATGCAATATATGGCAGACGATGGTTGATATGGGTGATGCAAAGAGTAGCCGAGACCAATCTACCGTTATTATCCTGGACCCATCGGTTGATTAGACAACATGTTAGGCATACGCCTCTTGCTATATATGAGTGAGGGATGGGTCATAACCTTATGCATTTAGTTTAGGGCTACGAGCCTATTTTTCCTCCTTGGAAAGGAACCTATTATTGTATATCTAGATTCTTCCAGGGAAGGATGTGTAGGTGTTATTTTGTTTGATCTCGTTAGGCCAAGAGGGCCAGTTTTGTGAGGTTTTACTGTTTTATTTCATTAGGCCAAGAGGACCGATCAAGTTTTGTGGTGAAGTGTTTTATTTCATTAGGCCAAGCGGGCCAGTTGTCTGTTTAGTGCAGGTGTGGTTAATGGTTTCTTATTTGAGTTTTGTGCTAGATAGGTTCGAAGAAGAGCTTGGAAGGAGCCTTTTGTTGCGTGGAAGCTTCTCGTGGCCCTATCCAGGTGATATCTATCTTTTATGAGTACTGTGGTTTTTATGCTATGTGTGTTTGTGTGCTTGTAAGGGATTTTTATTTTCTTGTTGGGGACCGGAGTTCAAGGTATGAAGTCCCGAGATTTCGGTTCAGTATGTTTGAGGGAGGTCGGAGTAGTCATTGCCTCCTGTAAAGACATTATCAAGCATTGAAAGACCTGTTTAGATGGAAGTCCTAGGGACCCTGTTCTGCTAGCCTACTAGGCGGCCATTCTAGGAGTTCTTGTTAGTTGTGAGGCAGTTAGAGAAGCCTGTCAAAAGGAAAAATGATAAAGGAAAAAAACGTTGAATATCTTAAAGACAATAAGTATATACGAAGGTGTGTTAAAAGGGGTTCTAACCCCTATAAAAATCGAAAAGGAAAGAAAGGAAAATTTATGACCAGTTGATCATTGCCTAGTGACGGCCTTATAGGTTCCTGGGGACGAGTCAGACCCTGGGCCGATGCCTTGTCTTCCTAGGGGTGGCATCTTGCTAGTAAAGAAGAAATTAAGGAAGGTTGGAGCAAAAATAAAAGTGAGCATCAAAAAAGGATTAAGTGTCGCCTTGCGAGGGCTTGGTAGGTTCTTGGGTACCGAGATAGGACCTGAGGCCGATGCCCTGTTCTCCTTGGGTCACTACGCTCAGCTCCCTCCTTTTTACATGCCTGAGTATGTCAATAAGATAAAGAAAATCCTAAAAGAAGAAATGTGTTACAAGAAAATACTTCTTGATCAGGCTATAGGAGTCCTCGCCTAGTAGGAGCTCCTGGTTGTGTTGTCCTTAGCTAGATAGGTAGTTCAGACCACCACTTCGGGCAACCTCTTTGATAGTTCTTTTTAGTTTGGCCGTGTTGCAGTGGTTGGTTAGTGACTAGCTTCGGACATTTTTTCAGATTATGCTAGGCCTACTCCTTGTGGATGTCATGCCTTGGTTCTATTACGGGGTAGGGTGAGCACTGTGCTATGTTTAGTATGTATCTATTTTGTATCAGCTTGATGCTTCCTTTGGTTGTTTTGTGTAGATCCACTGTGGGATTCGATGGGCTGAGTCACCCTACCCCGCGGTCCCCAATGAGAGCGGAGTTTTGATTCCAGGAAGTGCTTAAAAATAGCTAAAAATTATGAATATCAAGGGAAAAATATTCAATGTCGAAGGCGGCGGCTCGACCTAGGACGATTTTAAGCGGCAAAGTGCTTTAAAGGCATCCGAGCGACACTTGTTGATTTTTGATAATTTTTTAGACTGCGGTGCAGGTGGTCAAGAGTTACCGGCCAATGCAGGATGCTGAGCTCGACGTCGAGGATTTTTCAGAGCTTAATTCGGAGTCCTAAGGGACTGTGAAGTGAGAAAGCATGGTATATCTCGTGGAAATACGAGAAATATAAAAGAGAGGAGTTTGTGTTCATATGTGTTATATGTTTAGCAGTGCATCGAAGAGCCAATCCGTGATATGTAGCTGAGCTGCAGTGGGGCTTCGACTATTAGTCGGTCGGGTGCCTCCTATATGTGTGTGCCGAGGCATTATGCTTAAGTACTTTGGGATCTCCCTTTGAGGAGTTTTAGGAAAACGTTGGACTATGAACTATAAACACAAGAATTAAGCTTTAGGGCAGTTTGTCCTTCAGCCTTAGATTGACGCTCCTAGTTTGCGAGGTCGTGAGGGAGTTTGTGTGTCATGAGCATGAGGTCTGGCTAGTGCTATAGCCAGTGCCAGCCCATTTCAGGTTCCATAATTCTCCCATAGATGAAGACGGCATCACTCAGTATATCCCCAAAGCAATCATTGGGTAGCGAGATCAGCACTTACAATCTTGATCCATTAAAGAATACCTGCAAAAGAGCTTAAAGTTGGTTGATGGGTCGGTTAATTCCTTATTTGGAGCACCCATATCTGGAGCAGAGATACCATTAGTGGAAACTTATTTGGTGGAGCAAAGGAAACAAAGTGATTGAGCAAGAAGACAGAACCTTTGTGTGGGAGATTAAAGTCTTCTGCCATCACTACTTATGATTGTTGACAAGTATCCCTATTGAGTTCAATGAAGAAGGTGGGATGGAGCCGTTAGTTCATCCTCTCAACATGCTAAACTTTGATTACCATAATTACGAATAGAGGATTCCGCGATGGCACGTTGTGTAAACCCATTATGGATGTATACATTATATTTTGATGGAGCATCCACGGGCCCTAATAAATAAGGAAGCGTTGGAGTAGTTATCTGAGATCCCCGACGTAGAGTTACGATGAAGTAAGCTACTTATCTCGGGGTAGGATTCACTAACAATATGGCAGAGTATAAAGCCTTGATTATGGGACTGCATATTGCCAAACAAGGTGGTATTCGGCGATTGTTAGTAAAAGGGGATTCCCAATTGATCCTAAATCAGCCAGATGGGACATACACAATGCGAAATCCCATTCTTTGTATGTATCATCAAACTACGATGACCCTACTTGAGGAGTTTGAGAGAGTGTCTTTTCAGCTGATTCCACGTTACTCGAATCAGTTTGCGGATTCACTAGCAAATCTCGCTTATGAGGAAGACCTCTTTTTTAATTGTGGTCCTAGTTTGGATATTGTGATCAACGATGAAACAGGACCCGGTTGCTTGTGGGGAATGTTATCTGAGCATGAAATATATGGCAGACGATGGTTGATATGGGTGATGCAAAGAGTAGCCGAGACCAATCTACCGTTATTATCCTGGACCCATAGGTTGATTAGACAACATGCTAGGCGTACGCCTCTTGCTATATATGTAGGAGGGATGGGTCATAACCTTATGCATTTAGTTTAGGGCTATGAGCCTATTTTTCCTCCTTGGAAAGGAACCTATTATTGTATATCTAGATTCTTCCATGGAAGGATGTGTAGTTGTTATTCTCTTTGATCTCGTTAGGCCAAGAGGGCCAGTTTTGCGAGATTTTACTGTTTTATTTCATTAGGCCAAGAGGGCCGATCAAGTTTTGTGGTGAAGTGTTTTATTTCATTAGGCCAAGAGGGCCAGTTGTCTGTTTAGTGTAGGTGCGGTTAATGGTTTCTTGTTTGAGTTTTGTGCTACACAGGTTCGAAGAAGAGCATGGAAGGAGCCTTTTGTTGCGTGGAAGCTTCTTGTGGCCCTATCCAGGTGATATCTATCCTTTATGAGTACTGTGGTTTTTATGCTATATGTGTTTGTGTGCTTGTAAGGGATTTTTATTTTCTTGTTGGGGACCGGAGTTCAAGGTATGAAGTCCCGAGGTTTCGGTTCAGTATGTTTGAGGGAGGTCGAAGTAGTCATTGCCTCCTGTAAAGACATTGTCAAGCATTGAAAGACCTGTTTAGATGGAAGTCCTAGTGACCCTGTTCTGCTAGCCTACTAGGCGGCCGTTCTAGGAGTTCTTGTTAGTTGTGAGGCAGTTAGAGAAGACTATCAAAAGGAAAAATGATAAAGGAAAAAAACGTTGAATATCTTAAAGACAATAAGTATATACAAAGGTATGTAAAAAGGGGTTCTAACCCCTATAAAAATCGAAAAGGAAAGAAAGGAAAATTTATGAGCAGTTGATCATTGCCTAGTGACGGCCTGGTAGGTTCCTGGGAATTAGTCAGACCTGGGGCCGATGCCTTGTCTTCCTAGGGGTGGCATCTTGCTAGAAAAGAAAAAATTAAGGAAGGTTGGAGAGAAAATAAAAGTGAGCATCAAAAAAGGATTAAGTGTCGCCTTGCGAGGACTTGGTAGATTCTTGGGTACCGAGACAGGACTTGAGGCCGATGCCCTGTTCTCCCTGGGTCACTACGCTCAGCTCCCTTCTTCTTACATGCCCGAGTATGTCAATAAAATTAAAAAAATCCTAAAAGAAGAAATGTGTTACAAGAAAATACATCTTAATCAGGCTATAGGAGTCCTCGCCTAGTAGGAGCTCCTGGTTGTGTTGTCCTTAGCTAGATAGGTAGTTCGGACCACCACTTCGGGCAACCTCTTTGATAGTTCTTTTTAGTTTGGCCACGTTGGAGCGGTTGGTTAGTGACTAGCTTCGGACATTTTTTCAAATTATGCTAGGTCTACTCCTTGTGGATGTCATACCTTCGTTCTGTCAGGGGGTAGGGTAAGCACTGTGCTATGTTTAGTATGTATCTATTTTGTATCAGCTTGATGCTTCCTTTGGTTGTTTTGTGTAGATCTACTGTGGGATTCGACGGGCTGAGTCGCCCTATCCCGTGGTCGCCAATGAGAGCGGAGTTTTGATGCCAAGAAGTGCTTAAAAATAGCTAAAAATTACAAATATCAAGGGAAAAATATTCAATGTCGAAGGCGGCGGCTCGACCTAGGACGATTTTAAGCGGCAAAGTGCTTTAAAGGCACCCGAGTGATACTTGTTGATTTTTGATATTTTTTTAGAGTGCGGTGCGGGTTGTCAAGATTTACGGGCCAATGCGGGATGCCAAGCCGGACGCCCAGGATTTTTCAGAGCTTAATTCGGAGTCGGGACAGGGAAGGAGCCAACAAATGGGCAAGATTTGAAGAGGTGGACAAAAGTTTGGCCAAATGAGTTGTGACCTTTGGGGGCTAGGGGCATTTTATGCCAACATTTAACTTAGCATGAAATCGTGGAGAGAGAGGGGATGAAGAAAATGTGGACAGCAGGTGCCGATTTTTGCGCTTAGATCATGGGGATGTTTCTTCCTGCCTGTGAGCAACCACCCCAATTGACATTGGCCCTTGCTTTCTCTTTGTCTACTCGTCATATCACCATCCTATACTCGCGCAATGGTGGTCTCTATGGAAATCTCCGATTTCAGTCTTTCTCTCTCCTCCGACTCTCTCTTCTAGAGGAAGATTCATGTGGGAAGAAGAATGATGCTTGTCCAACTGAGATGGGATTGCTCCGTGATGCAAGAGGAGGGTAGATTGCTGATTCTGGACTATCATGGACATTAATGGCTGCTGGAAATCAGTCCCGAGACATGGCAAATAAAAACCCGCAACCTGGAAAGAATGGTAATTTCATTTTTACAAAGGGAATTGATGTTTTATGCAATTTGCTTCATGAATATTTGTTCCCATGGGCTGATTATGCATGATAATGTTGTTTGCTATGAGTTTGATAAGTTTATGCTCAAAAAATCAAAAAATTATAAGTGTTATGACTGAAATTAATGGTATAAAACCCGTAAAACATGCATTTAAGAGGCAAAATGGGGGTTTTTTTGCAAAATAAAGGGGAAACATGAGATATAACATTAATAAAACCTGAAATTTTGCTGTCAAAGAACCTAAGGGCCATAGCCCATAATCAATTTTAATTTTTAGTCAATTTTAATTGAAAATAATAGAAGAAAAATACAAAAAATGGTGAAAACTGGGTTTTAAATGGGAGAAAATTAGAAAACGATAAAAGAAAATTCTAAAAAATTACATAAGTGTTTGTGCAATGTATAATGAAGGTAGAGTCCGAGGTTAGCCTCGGTTTACCCTCATTTCTATGTTTTTTTCTGTATTTATTGCTTTCTCTACAAAGAAATGCACATAAAACGACTCTTACACCTATCAACGATTGCAAAACCTTAAACGGTAGGGTGAGAGGGGAGTTGGAGTGTCAAAGTATAATCTTAAATGTGTTTTGTGTGTTGCATCATGGTTATAGGACGTTGTTTTAAAATAAAGGAAAATGTTGCCTGAGCGTAAGGCTCGGTGTCTCTCCTCGTTTTAATACATAAAAGTTAGCATGGAAATCATGAAAAGATTGGTTTCGCATGATGCACAATGCTGATTTTCTATTGTTTGTGCACTAAACCATTCACATTATGTACTATACATGGTTCATGGTATCGAAGGAAAAATCTCCTGGACTGCATAGCAATTGTTTTCTTAGGACTTTGACCCACGATTGAGAGTGTGAGGTTATCCCTTGCCGTAGGGTAGAGGGTTGGTTTTCTAAGGGATTGTGAAGTAAGGAAGCATGGTATATCTCGTGGAAATACAAGAAATATAAAAGAGAGGAGTTTGTGTTCATATGCGTTATATGTTTAGCAGCACATCGAAGAGCCAATCCCTGAGATGTAGAAGAGCAGCAGTGGGGCTCCGACTATTAGTCGGTGGAGTGCCTTCTATATGTGTGTGACGAGGCGTTCTGCCTAAGTACTTTGGGGTTTCCCTTTGAGGAGTTTTAGGGAAACGTTGGACTATGAACTGTAAACGCAAGAATGAAGATTTAGGGCAGTTTTTCCTTAAGCCTTAGATTGACGCTCCTGGTTTGCGAGGCCGTGAGGGAGTTTGTGTGTCATGAGCATGAGGTCCGGCTAATGCTATAGCTAGTGCCAACCCATTGCAAGTCCCATCATTCCCCCATAGATGAAGACGGCATCACTCAGTATATCCCCAAAGCAATCATTGGGTAGCGAGATAAGCACTTACGATCTCGATCCATTAAAGAATACCTGCAAAAGAGCTTAAAGTTGATTGATGGGTCGGTTAATTCCTTATTTGGAGCACCCATATTTGGAGGAGAGATACCATCAAGGGAAACTTATTTGGTGGAGCAAAGGATACAAAGTGATTGAGCAAGAAGATGGAACCTTTGTGTGGGAGATGAAAGTCTTCTGCCATCACTGCTTACGATTGTTTACAAGTATCCCTGTTGAGTTCAATGAAGAAGGTGGGATGGAGCCGTCAGTTCATCCTCTCAACATGCTAAACTTTGATAACCATAATTACGAATAGAGGAGTCTGCGATGGTAGGCTATGTAAACCCATTATGGATGTATACATTATATTTAGACGAAGCGTCCAGGGGCCCTAATAAATAAGGAAGTGTTGAAGTAGTAATCTGAGATCCTCGACGTAGAGTTACGATGAAGTTAGATGCTTATCTCGGGGTAGGATTCACTAACAATATGGTAGAGTATAAAGCCTTGATTATGGGACTGCATATTGCCAAACAAGCTGGTATTTGTCGATTGTTAGTAAAAGGGGATTCCCAGTTGATCCTAAATCAGCCAGATGGGACATACACAATGCGGAATCCCATTCTTTGTATGTATCATCAAACTACGATGAACCTACTTGAGGAGTTTGAGAGAGTGTCTTTTCAGCTTATTCCACGTTACTGGAATCAGTTTACGGATTCACTTGCAAATCTCGCTTATGAGGAAGACCTCTTCTTTAATTGTGGTCCTTGTTTGGATACTGTGATCAATGATGAAACAGGACCCAGTCGCTTGTGGGGAATGTTATTAGAGCATGCAATATATGGCAGATGATGGTTGATATGGGTGATGCAAAGAGTAGCCGAGACCAATCTACCATTATTATCCTGGACCCATAGGTTGATTAGACAACATGTTAGGCGTACGCCTCTTGCTATATATGTAGGAGGGATGGGTCATAACCTTATGCATTTAGTTTAGGGCTACGAGCCTATTTTTCCTCCTTGGAAAGGAACCTATTATTGTATATCTAGATTCTTCCAGGGAAGGATGTGTAGGTGTTATTCTGTTTGATCTCGTTAGGCCAAGAGGGCCAGTTTTGCGAGGTTTTACTGTTTTATTTCATTAGGCCAAGAGGGCCGATCAAGTTTTGTGGTGAAGTGTTTTATTTCATTAGGCCAAGAGGGCTAGTTTTCTGTTTAGTGCAGGTGCAGTTAATGGCTTCTTGTTTGAGTTTTGTGCTAGATAGGTTCGAAGAAGAGCTTGGAAGGAGCCTTTTGTTGCATGGAAGCTTCTCGTGGCCCTATCCAGGTGATATCTATCCCTTATGAGTACTGTGGTTTTTATGCTATATGTGTTTGTGTACTTGTAAGGGATTTTTCTTTTCTCGTTGGGGACCGGAGTTCAAGGTATGATGTCCCGAGGTTTCCGTTCAGTATGTTTGAGGGAGGTCGGAGTAGTCATTGCCTCCTGTAAAGACATTGTCAAGCATTGAAAGACCTATTTAGATGGAAGTCCTAGTGACCCTGTTCTGCTAGCCTACTAGGCGGCCGTTCTAGGAGTTCTTGTTAGTTGTGAGGCAGTTAGAGAAGCCTGTCAAAAGGAAAAATGATAAAGGAAAAAAACCCTGAATATCTTAAAGACAATAAGTATATACGAAGGTGTGTAAAAAGGGGTTCTAACCCCTATAAAAATCGAAAAGGAAAGAAAGGAAAATTTATGAGCATTTGATCATTGCCTAGTGACGGCCTGGTAGGTTCCTGGGGATGAGTCAGACCCGGGGCCGATGCCTTGTCTTCCTAGGGGTGGCATCTTGCTAGAAAAGAAGAAATTAAGGAAGGTTGGAGCGAAAATAAAAGTGAGCATCAAAAAAGGATTAAGTGTCGCCTTGCGAGGGCTTGGTAGGTTCTTGGGTACCGAGAAAGGACCTGAGACTGATGCCCTCTTCTCCCTAGGTCACTATGCTGAGCTCCATACTTTCTACATGCCCGAGTATGTCAATAAAATAAAAAAAATCCTAAAAGAAGAAATGTGTTACAAGAAAATACTTCTTGATCAGGCTATAGGAGTCCTCGCCTAGTAGGAGCTCCTGGTTGTGTTGTCCTTAGCTAGATAGGTAGTTCAGACCACCACTTCGGGCAACCTCTTTGATAGTTCTTTTTAGTTTGGCCGTGTTGGAGTGGTTGGTTAGTGACTAGCTTCAGACATTTTTTCAGATTATGCTAGGCCTACTCCTTGTGGATGTCATGCCTTGGTTCTGTCAGGGAGTAGGGTGAGCACTGTGCGATGTTGAGGATGTATCTATTTTGTATCATCTTGATGCTTCCTTTGGTTGTTTTGTGCAGATCTACTGTGGGATCCGACGGGCTGAGTCGCCCTATCCCGTGGTCGCCAATGAGAGCGGAGTTTTGATACCAAGAAGTGCTTAAAAATAGCTAAAAATTACGAATATCAAGGGAAAAATATTCAATGTCGAAGGCGGCGGCTCGACCTAGGACGATTTTAAGCGGCAAAGTGCTTTAAAGGCATCCGAGCGACACTTGTTGATTTTTGATAATTTTTTAGACTGCGGTGCAGGTGGTCAAGAGTTACCGGCCAATGCAGGATGCTGAGCTGGACGTCGAGGATTTTTCAGAGCTTAATTCGGAGTCCGGACGGGGAAGGAGCCAACAAATGGGCAAGATTTGAAGAGGTGGACAAAAGTTTGGCCAAATGAGCGGTGACCTTTGGGGGCTAGGGGCATTTCATGCCAACATTTAACTGAGCATGAAATCGTGGAGAGAGAGGGGATGAGGAAAATGTGGACAGCAGGTGCCGATTTTTGCGCTTAGATCATGGGGATGCTTCTTCCTGCCTATGAGCAACCACCCCAATTGACATTGGCCCTTGCTTCCCCTTTGTCTGCTCGTCACATCACCGTCCTTCGCTTGCGCACTGGTGGTCTCTATGGAAATCTTTGATTTTAGTATTTCTCTATCCTCCCTCTCTCTCTTCTAGAGGCTGATTCATGTGGGAAGAAGAAGGATCGACGGATGCTTGTCCAATTGAGATGGGATTGCTCCGTTATGCAAGAGGAGGGTAGATTGCTGATTCTGGACTGTCATGGACATTAATGGCTGCTAGAAATCAGTCCCGAGACATGGCAATTAAAAACCCGCAACCCGCAAAGAACGGTAATTTCATTTTTACAAAGGGAATTGATGTTTTATGCCATTTGCTTCATGAATATTTGTTCCCATGGGCTGATTATGCATCATAATGTTTTTGATGTGAGTTTGATAAGTTTATGCTCAGAAAATCAAAAAATTATAAGTGTTATGACTGAAATTAATGGTATAAAACCTGTAAAACACGCGTTTAAGAGGCAAAATGGGGGTTTTTTTGCAAAATAAAGGGGAAACATAAGATAAAACATTAATAAAACTTGAAATTTTGTTGTCAAAGAACCTAAGGGCCATAGTCCATAATCAATTTCAATTTTTAGTCATTTTTATTGAAAATAATAGAAGAAAAATACAAAAAATGGTGAAAATGGGTTTTAAATGGGAGAAATTTAGAAAACGATAAAAGAAAATTCCAGAAAATTACATAAGTGTTTGTGCAATGTATAATGAAGGTAGAGTACGAGGTTAGCCTCGGTTTACCCTCATTTCTATGTTTTTTTCCGTATTTATTGCTTTCTCTACAAAGAAATACACATAAAACGACTCTTACACCTGCAAAACCTTAAACGGTAGGGTGAGAGGGGAGTTTGAGTGTCAAAGTATAATCTTAAATGTGATTTATGTGTTGCATCATGGTTATAGGACGTTGTTTTAAAATAAAGGAAAATATTGCATGAGCGTAAGGCTCGGTGTCTCTCCACGTTTTAATACATAAAAGTTAGCATGGAAATTATAAAAAGATTGGTTTCACATGATGCACAATGCTGATTTTCTATTGTTTGTGCACTAAACCATTCACATTGTGCACTATGCATAGTTCATGGTATCGAAGGAAAAATCTCCAAGACTGCATAGCAATTGTTTTCTTAGGATTTTGACCCACGATTGAGAGTGTGAGGTTATCCCTTGCGGTAGGGTAGAGGGTCGGTTTCCTAAGGGACTGTGAAGTGAGGAAGCATGGTATATCTCGTGGAAATACTAGAAATATAAAAGAAAGGAGTTTGTGTTCATATGTGTTATATGTTTAGCAGCACATCGAAGAGCCAATCCCTCAGATGTAGGAGAGCTGCAGTGGGGCTCCGACTATTAGTCGGTCGAGTGCCTTCTATATGTGTGTGACGAGGCGTTCTGCCTAAGTACTTTGGGGTTTCCCTTTGAGGAGTTTTAGGGAAACGTTGGACTATGAACTGTAAACGCAAGAATGAAGATTTAGGGCAGTTTGTCCTTAAGCCTTAGATTGACGCTCCTGGTTTGCGAGGCCGTGAGGGAGTTTGTGTGTCATGAGCATGAGGTCCGGCTAATGCTATAGCTAGTGCCAACCCATTGCAAGTCCCATCATTCCCCCATAGATGAAGACGACATCACTCAGTATATCCCCAAAGAAATCATTGGGTAGCGAGATAAGCACTTACAATCTTGATCCATTAAAGAATACCTGCAAAAAAGCTTAAAGTTGGTTGACGGGTCGGTTAATTCCTTATTTGGAGCACCCATCTCTGGAGCAGAGATACCATCAGGGGAAACTTATTTGGTGGAGCAAAGGATACAAAGTGATTGAGCAAGAAGATGGAACCTTTCTGTGGGAGATTAAAGTCTTCTACCATCACTGCTTACGATTGTTGACAAGTATCCCTGTTGATTTCAATTAAGAAGGTGGGATGGAGCCCTCAGTTCATCCTCTCAACATGCTAAACTATGATAATCGTAATTACGAATAGAGGAGTCTGCGATGGCAGGCTGTGTAAACCCATTATGGATGTATACATTATATTTTGATGGAGCGTCCAGGGGCCCTAATAAATAAGGAAGCGTTAGAGTAGTAATGTGAGATCCTCGACGTAGAGTTACGATGAAGTTAGATGCTTATCTCGGGGTAGGATTCATTAACAATATGGTAGAGTATAAAGCCTTGATTATGGGACTGCATATTGCCAAACAAGCTGGTATTCGTCGATTGTTAGTAAAAGGGGATTCCCAGTTGATCCTGAATCAGCCAGATGGGACATACACAGTGCGGAATCCCATTCTTTGTATGTATCATCGAACTACGATGAACCTACTTGAGGAGTTTGAGAGAGTGTCTTTTCAGCTGATTCCACGTTACTGGAATCAGTTTGTGGATTCACTGGCAAATCTCGCTTATGAGGAAGACCTCTTCTTTAATTGTGGTCCTAGTTTGGATATTATGATCAATGATTAAAGAGAACCCGGTCGCTTGTGGGGAATGTTATAAGAGCATGCAATATATGGCAGACGATGGTTGATATGGGTGATGCAAAGAGTAGCCGAGACCAATCTACCGTTATTATCCTGGACCCATAGGTTGATTAGACAACATGTTAGGTGTACGCCTCTTGCTATATATGAAGGAGGGATGGGTCATAACCTTATGCATTTAGTTTAGGGCTACGAGCCTATTTTTCCTCGTTGGAAAGGAACCTATTATTGTATATCTAGATTCTTCAAGGGAAGGATGTGTAGGTGTTATTCTGTTTGATCTTTTTAGGCCAAGAGGGCCAGTTTTGCGAGGTTTTACTATTTTATTTCATTAGGCCAAGAGGGCCGATCAAGTTTTGTGGTGAAGTGTTTTATTTCATTAGGCCAAGCGGGCCAGTTGTCTATTTAGTGTAGGTGCACTTAATGGTTTCTTGTTTGTGTTTTGTGCTACACAAGTTCGAAGAAGAGCTTGGAAGGAGCCTTTTGTTGCGTGGAAGCTTCTCGTGGCCCTATCCAGGTGATATCTATCCTTTATGAGTACTGTGGTTTTTATGCTATATGTGTTTGTATGCTTGTAAGGGATTTTTCTCTTCTTGTTGGGGACCGGAGTTCAAGGTATGAAGTCCCGAGGTTTCGGTTCAGTATGTTTGAGGGAGGTCGAAGTAGTCATTGCCTCCTGTAAAGACATTGTCAAGCATTGAAAGACATGTTTAGATGGAAGTCCTAGTGACCCTATTCTGCTAGCCTACTAGGTGGCCGTTCTAGGAGTTCTTGTTAGTTGTGAGGCAGTTAGAGAAGCCTGTCAAAAGGAAAAATGGTAAAGGAAAAAAACCCTGAATATCTTAAAGACAATAAGTATATACAAAGGTGTGTAAAAAGGGGTTCTAACCCCTATAAAAATCAAAAAGGAAAGAAAGGAAAATTTATGAGCAGTTGATCATTACGTAGTGACGGCCTAGTAGGTTCCTGGGGATGAGTCAGACCCGGGGGGATGCCTTGTCTTCCTAGGGGTGGCATCTTGCTAGAAAATAAGAAATTAAGGAACGTTGGAGCGAAAATAAAAGTGAGCATCAAAAAAGTATTAAGTGTCGCCTTGCGAGGGCTTGGTAGGTTCTTGGGTACGGAGATAGGACCTGAGGCCGATGCCCTGTTCTCCCTGGGTCACTACGCTCAGCTCCCTCCTTTTTACATGCCCGAGTATGTCAATAAAATAAAAAAATCCTAAAAGAAGAAATGTGTTACAAGAAAATACTTCTTGATCAGGCTATAGGAGTCCTCGCCTAGTAGGAGCTCCTGGTTGTGTTGTCCTTTGCTAGATAGGTAGTTCAGACCACCACTTCGGGCAACCTCTTTGATAGTTCTTTTTAGTTTGGCTGTGTTGGAGCGGTTGGTTAGTGACTAGCTTCGGACATTTTTTCAGATTATGCTAGGTCTACTCCTTGTGGATGTCATGCCTTGGTTCTGTTAGGCAGTAGGGTGAGCACTGTGCAATGTTGAGTATGTATCTATTTTGTATCATCTTGATGCTTCTTTTGGTTGTTTTTTGCAGATCTACTGTGGGATTCGATGGGCTGAGTCGCCTTATCCCGTGGTTACCGATGAGAGCGGAGTTTTGATGCCAAGAAGTGCTTAAAAATAGCTAAAAATTACAAATATCAAGGGAAAAATATTCAATGTCGAAGGCGGTGGCTCGACCTAGGACGATTTTAAGCGGCAAAGTGCTTTAAAGGCAGCCGAGCGACACTTGTTGATTTTTGATAATTTTTTAGACTACGGTGCGGGTTGTCAAGAGTTACGGGCCAATGCGGGATGGTGAGCCGGAGTCCCTGGATTTTTCAGAGCTTAATTCCGAGTCCGAACGGGGAAGGAGCCAACAAAGGGGCAAGATTTGAAGAGGTGGACAAAAGTTTGGCCAAATGGGTGGTGACCTTTGGGGGCTAGGGGCATTTTATGCTAACATTTAACTTAGCATGAAATTGTGGAGAGAGAGGGGATGAAGAAAATGTGGACAACAGGTGCCGATTTTTGCGCTTAGATCATGGGGATGCTTCTTCCTGCCTGTGAGCAACCACCCCAATTTACATTGGCCCTTGCTTCCCCTCTGTCTGCTCGTCATATCGCCGTCCTTTACTCGCGCAATGGTGGTCTCTATGGAAATCTCTGATTTCAGTTTTTCTCTCTCCTCCCTCTCTCTCTTCTAGAGGCAGATTCATGTGGGAAGAAGAAGGATCACGGATGCTTGTCCAACTGAGATAGGATTGCTCCATGATGCAAGAGGAGGGTAGATTGCTGATTCCGGATTGTCATGGACATTAATGGCTGCTGGAAATCAGTCCCAAGACATGGCAAATAAAAACCTGCAACCCGCAAAGAACGGTAATTTCATTTTTACAAAGGGAATTGATGTTTTATGCAATTTGCTTCATGAATATTTGTTCCCATGGGATGATTATGCATCATAATGTTGTTTGTTGTGAGTTTATAAGTTTATGCTCAGAAAATCAGAAAATTATAAGTGTTATGACTGAAATTAATGGTATAGAAGCCGTAAAACACGCGTTTAAGAGGCAAAATGGGGTTTTTTTTGCAAAATAAAGGGGAAACATGAGATATAACATTAATAAACCTGAAATTTTGCTGTCAAAGAGCCTAAGGGCCATAGCCCATAATCAATTTTAATTTTTAGTCATTTTTAATTGAAAACAATAGAAGAAAAATACCAAAAAATGGTGAAAATGGGTTTTAAATGGGAGAAAATTAGAAAACGATAAAAGAAAATTCCAGAAAATTACATAAGTGTTTGTGCAATGTATAATGAAGGTAGAGTATGAGGTTAGCCTAGATTTACCCTCATTTCTATGTTTTTGTTTGTATTTATTGCTTTCTCTACAAAGAAATACACATATAACAACTCTTACACCTATCAACGATTGCAAAACCTTAAACGGTAGGGTGAGAGGGGAGTTTGAGTATCAAAGTATAATCTTAAATGTGATTTATGTGTTGCGTCATGGTTATAGGACATTGTTTTAAAATAAAGGAAAATGTTGCATGAGCTTAAGGCTCGGTGTCTCTCCTCGTTTTAATACATAGAAGTTAGCATGGAAATCATGAAAAGATTGGTTTCGCATGATGCACAATGCTGATTTTCTATTGTTTGTGCACTAAATCATTCACATTATGCACTATGCATGGTTCATGGTATTGAAGGAAAAATCTCCTAGATTGCATAGCAATTGTTTTCTTAGGACTTTGACCCACGATTGAGAGTGTGAGGTTATCCCTTGCCGTAGGGTAGAGGGTCGGTTTCCTAAGGGACTGTGAAGTGAGGAAGCATGGTATATCTCGTGGAAATACGAGAAATATAAAAGAGAGGAGTTTGTGTTCATATGTGTTATATGTTTAGCAGCGCATCGAAGAGCCGATCCCTGAGCTATAGGAGAGCTGCAGTGGGGCTTCTACTATTAGTCAGTGGAGTGCCTCCTATATGTGTGTGACAAGGCATTGTGCTTAAGTACTTTGGGATCTCCCTTTGAGGAGTTTTAGGGAAACGTTGGACTATGAACTATAAACGCAAGAATTAAGCTTTAGGGCAGTTTGTCCTTAAGCCTTAGATTGACGCTCCTGGTTTGCAAGGCCGTGAGGGAGTTTGTGTGTCATGAGCATGAGGTCCAGCTAGTGCTATAGCGAGTGCCATCCCATTTCAGGTCCCATCATTCCCCCATAGATGAAGACGGCATTACTCAGTGTATCCCCAAAGCAATCATTGGGTAGCGAGATAAGCACTTACGATCTCGATCCATTAAAGAATACTTCATCAAATGGTAAGGCCTGCCCTTTGAAGAAGCCTCTTGGTGCCCAGCAACCATTATCAATGAATTCCCTTACCTCCATGAGGCCAAACGGATGGATGACTAGCCGGTCATGCCCTATTTGACCACCCTCTACTTGTAGGTTGTACACTATTTTAGAATAATTTTGTACTTATTCAAATCTCAGGCATGTGCATCCTACATAGGCTGAAAGTACTCGTCATAAGCTCTGTTTTGAAATATGGTACACCCTATTTGGAGTAACTTATCGAAAGTTATGACCTGTTTACTTCAATAGGCCTGGTCCTAGACAATATGTTGTCTCTAGTCTCTACCCACCCAATTTTTATTGTCAAAGGGGTCAGATAAGTACTCTGAAACCCTCCCTTAGCCCACCCATCACACCCCTCTACTTCTCCTTGTTTTTGAGGGCAAGAACCTTCGAGATGGGAACAAGCGGGATATACAGGGTTTAGCCAACCAATCACACTGACCGGGGTATATAAGATGTAAGATCCCCAGATTAGGGCAACTGGTTATTATCAAGATCATACTCTTCACCTTCATCTCTACATTCCATGGCTTCCTTCTTCCTCCTTCCACCTTCCTTCTCTCCTCTTTTCTCTCTTTCTCTCTCTTCTTCTAGTCTTCTTCCTTCTTCTTCTTGCTCTCTTTCTCTCTCCTCAGCTCTTTTTCTCTCTCCTCTCAGCTTCTTTCACTACAGAGTAGTGAAATCTCATTGTTCTCTTCTTCTCATTCTTCCATAATACTTTTTAAAGTCTAATCACACATAATTGATAAACACACTAGGTCACTAACTGATCATACTACTAATTATAGTTGAGTCTAAGTGGCTCAATTATTACAACACACATGTAGAGTGACAGCTAAGACGACAGTTGCCTAGATAAGGTCTGTCATGTTGGTGATATTGATCACGAGCTTGATTCTCAACAAAATTTGGGATAGGCAACAACTAATACTACGACTTATTGCAGCCCTGAATATATAGAAAACCTCACTCCCCTTTTTGTAGCTTTTAAAACTGGTGCTTCGGATAATTCCATTTTGACATCTTCAAATGCTACTTTGTATGCTTCTATCCATTCAAAAATATGGATATGAGATAAAAGATTCATCAAGGGTAATGAATGTTCAACTACTGCATTAATAAAGAGTTTTTGGAGTTTTTGAGGTGCCTTTTATTTAAAACTATGCTTTTGGCCTCGACTTAGATTTAGAGTCCACCTCCGTATCTTTGCTCCTTTTCTATCTTCTCTCCTCTTTTTCATTCATCATTCCGTCTTCTCGGATTGGGTTTAACATTATCCCCCTCTGAGACAGGTGCCAGTCCCATGGCACTCTTGTCGACGATTGGTGTTTAAGAGGTAGTTGGCGAAGCAATCGTGTAAGGGCAGGGCAATGTGTAAACTCAGGTGCTCGTGGAAGCGTGGTAGTAAGGTTGGTTGGAGAAGTAAAATGGATAGCAAGTGGTTGATGAGGGCCTTCGAAGTCGGTGGTTGGTCACCTTGGTGATGCTTGAAAGGACAGGGTGTAGTGCTCCACCTAAGGAGGGGGGAGTTGGGTCTAACCACAGGGTAGCCTGGGTGATATCCCATGCTTGGAGGCCCCATTTGTGCTAGAGATGCAGTGCGAGTAGGCTAGGGTGACAGGTCTAACCATAGGCAAGTGGACCTCTCTAGGTATGTCCTGCCCTTGATGGGCCCTAAGCGTGAAGTGGGGGAGAAAAAGGGCTAGGGGGTTAGGGGCGGAGCTGGCCGACCAAAGCCACCAAGCACGCCTAACTTGAGGACTCCTAGATGCAGTGATTGTGCTTTATGTGGTTCTGAGTACTTGTGTAAGTGAGTTGTTTTGGTTATTCTATGTGTAATGTTCCACTTGCTCTTCCTTGTTTTTTTTTTTTTTTTTGGTATTACACTAGTAGAACGACATCCTATACCTAATCTTCTTTGTCTGATTCAGGCGAAGAAGGGGGTTGGATGGATTTTCTCAAAAATTGATGGCTTTGCATGTACCCTTTGAGGTTCATGCGGATGTGGAGGGAGGTGGTGGAGAGGAAGGTATGGTTGCACCTAATGAACTGGCTATCATTCATATCCTCTCGGAGAGGTAGTCAAAAGGAGGGAAGAAGGCTAGCTCTCATCATTAAACGTGCCATGGCGTAGCTATCAATGGTGTTAGGGTCAAAAAAGAGGGGAGGCAAGCAACACTCTTGTGGGGTCGGGTCCTGCTTGAGTAGTAGCTTAAGTAGCCTAAGATAATTATAGGTAGTTATAATGGCTGGATTCGGGCATGAAGAGAAGTCCATGAGAAAATGCGTCATGGAATCATTTAGGCTTCCCAAGTCAAAAAGGAGAGCATGCTTGAAGGAGGCGGCATTGGAGTTAGATGATGGGAAAATCATGACGCCCATGGAGGGTGGCAAAAAAATCCACACCTACCCTACAAGGATATGCCTTGAATGTGGGGTCCTTCCTCTCATAGGGTAGGGTGTTGCAAAATGCCATCTAGCCGAGCATGCTCATATCGCACACTTGCCTCCTCCATAGGGGTTGGTAGTTGAAGAAGCCTTGTACAGTATGTGGTATTTTGAACACCTTATCTTGCCAGAAATCTGCTTCCTCCATGCCCCACAGAGTGAGGGTTTTCTCCCTTTCATCTAGCCATTTTTGTCCCAGTCGGTCGCTACTCCTGATCACCTCCTCCATCATCTTGATCCGTAGGACCCTCCGCAGGCTGTTAGGCATGAGGAAGCTAAAGGTGAAAGGGTCCTTTTTGTTTTCTTGCCATTCCCAAATCACCAGCTCCGCATGGAATCCAATAGGGAGGTCATAGGGGCATGATGGGAGGGGTGTGGATGGCCGCACGACTGGTTTGGCTCTTAACTGCCTCCTGGTTTCTTCAACTAATTTTCTCCATCTCTCCCTTAGCGCGGTTTGTCTTTCCAAGGGTGGATCAATCTGTTGTTGTTCTTGAACATGCAACGAGGGGGGTTGTGGGATTATCTCTTCACTGGTTCTCCTCATGATGAATTCAAGGCCAGCCTCCTCTCTGTGCCGGTCTTCTAGTTGCGCTCCTTCCTCAAAGCCCAGTGCATCCAATTCCTGGGGGGTTAGGCTAGCCAGTAGTAGGTACTTCCAATGCTCTTCTAAGCTCAGTCTAACCTCCGCAAGTTGGGGTAGCATCTGTAGCCCCGCATGCAGGGCCCTGCATGCGATGCTCAGTTTCTCCTACACCACCTCCAAAGACTCCTTTCCCTTTGGCTGGGTTGTGTCCAGTAATGTGTGGAGGAAGGCCTGTTGCTGGGCACAGAAGGCTGTCTGGGTGGCGTCTGCTTTACTTTCTGCAAGGATTTTTTCTTTCTCCACCAAAGGGAGGTGCTGTGCCAGTGTCTTCACCCGTTTCTCATTTTGTGCGGCCCATTCCTATGCTCTTTTGTTCATTCCTTCCATGCTCTCCCCATGCTTCTATGCTAGAGTTACAAGCTTCTGCTCTTGGGCTTTGAGTTCTCTGCTCATATTCTCGTGCTCTTTCCTTCCCAAGTGTAGTTGATCGGTTATAGACTTGATCTCCTTTTGCTGCTGCTCCCTTTCTTGCTTTCTCTCCTCCTCTTTGGCATTTAGTTCCTCCATCATTTGCTTGATGTTGGTGGTTTTTGCCTCCAATTCCCCATGTTGCATCAAGAGGAGCTTGTAATCCCGCTGCATCTGCAACGGTGCTTGATTTTTATCCTTGAGTTGTTGTTTGTAGCTTTCTTCCATGTCTTCCTTGGCCTTTAATTCCTGCTTGAGGTCAAAGATGTGTCATTGTAGCATGGCTATTGTGTGGGTTTTCTCAAGCTAGAAGGCGGCTACTAACTCCTTTTCTGCCACCAACTCAGCCACAGCCATCCTCTTTTCCTCCTTCACCCTCTCCAATTGGAAGAGCAACTCGACGACATACTCATCGTAACTGGCTGGTGGCGTCATTGTTGTGTGGGTTGGGGTGGTCGAGGCTTCCACTCTCGGATGATTTTGGTCCTGTCTCGACTCAGCATCTGCAACTGGTCTCTTTTGCCCCATGGCGGTGGTTTCTGTGCTCTTTCCCTCGGCCATTTCTTTACTAATAAAATATTGCATCCAGGCCACGAAGTTGGAAACCTCCATGCTGGTGGGGATACTAGGGGTGAGGATGGTTGGTTTAGTGGAGGGTGCCATGAGGGTGGGGATAGGATGGAGGAGGGCCTTGCCTTTGCCTTCAAGGATAGTGGGCGGTGCGACTTCTGGTACCTGCGTGCTAGAGCTAGGCCCTTTTTCCCTCAGGTGGCTCTAGGCTCTCGAATCATTAGCCCTGCACTGCTGCTCATGGACCAGCATGTGGCTTCAGCCAAGTCCTCCTCCTCCTTCCTTCTTAGTTCCTCTTCTTCCTCCGCAGCTCTTCTTTGCCTTTCTTTTTTAGCTTTCCTATACTCTTCCTCCAGTTTCTCCTTTTCTTCTTGCTCTTCTCTTTTTCTCTTCTTAGCCTCCTGTTTTGACGCCTTTTTAGCCCTCTTGACTTGTTCTTTTCTTTCTTCTTCCTGTTTCTTCTTCTTCTCCCTCTCCTCGGCCTCCTTGAGGGATTGTACTAGTTTTTCCTGCAATCTAGTTTTCGCATCAAGGATGTCCTAGATGCTGATGTCATCATTTGTCAGCACCTCCTCCTTTCTAATCTTCAGCATGGCGTACACATCCCTCTTTTGCTTCTTCTCTATTTTTGGCTGCAGTCCCAATTCCTTCTCCACCAAGGCAAGGGTTAGGCAAACCTGCACTTTTTTGGCATTTTGTCCCTTTCCTATTGTGACGGTGCCACACTCATTGTCGGGGTCGTAAGACTTGAGAAACGCCACACACTTTGTGTGGTCAGGTTCTTGCGAAAATTTTTCAAGGTACTTGGTGAAGTTGCATTTTTCAACGACTCTCCTGGCTACTTCTTCCTTGGCCACCAAACCTTCTACGTTGTGAATGGTTTTGAACTTTAGCTGGTTGTAGGCGCGGCTCTCTAGAGTGATGTTGTACTGTGCTCTTTCCTCTTCTATGAATGGAAGTCGGTGGGCACGGTCTTGTTGCGACATCTTTTGTTCCTGTCATAAACCCTAGTTTCCAAATCCTAGTTTCCATTAATGCTTTCAAATTAACAATTCACAAGAAAAGTCATAGACTAAAAAGGAAAGATTGTATGTGTTTATTGAATGAAAGCATTAAAATCCTATCCAATGTGGAGTCTTCCCTTTCAGCTTTAACTTTTTTCCCTTTATTTCAAAGTTCTCTTGACATTTTCCTACCTCGCTCGTCATCTACGTGCTTATGCATTTTGCTTGATTTTAATTGGTTTTAATTGATCTCTTGATTCACCTCACTCCCCTTTCCTTCCCATCTTGAGAAGAATCCTTACTAGGATTGAAGGTTTTGGAGGTTGAGGACCTTCGGCAATGGGTCTTAGGAGTCACCGGCGTAGGAACCAAGTGTAGAAATTGATGTTGTATTCTAACTAAGCTGTGCGATCAAGATCAAAAGGGTGAGTGCCAACGTGTGTTATGTAAGTGAGAACATTTATTAGGAAGTCACCGGAGGCACTACGGCTAGCAATGTGTAGCTCCTCCTTAGTCAGTAGGCGATCGAGGTAAGGGTGTCCCTTCATGTGCTCTTCCAGGGGGCAGTTGTGAAGAGTGGTTAACATTCTATACGAGGTTGGAGCGATATAAGTGGGGTCGTACTCCACTGTTTTGATTGCGCGACGTTGCTCCACGTTGATCATGACTCGGTATCCCTCTACTTCCCATTGCAACCTAAGAATGTAGCAATGCCACAAGAATGGGGATTTAGTCCTAGCAAGTTGGGATAATTCTACGATTTCTTGGTTCATGATGGCAGAAGTGGTTTGCTGATTGTATGATGTTATGAGGTGCTGTTTGAGAGCTTGCTCTTTAGAGACCTCGCTGTTGAGAAATATAGCAGCGGAGTTTGCTGCCTTTACGAAGGCAAGTTCAAACGTCTCCCAAGAACAAGGCATCATGTGAATTTTGATTGCAAAAGGCTCGGGAAACAAGCCTAAGTCCAAGCGGTCATAGCTCAAAGCTAGCTCTCTGAAGGTGGCATTGAGCCGTCTAATGCAATCAACCACGTCATCCCTTGTATCTTCGGCTAGATCTGAGGCCAGTGTCAAAAATTATTTCCGCTCGTAGGAGGGTTTGAGACGTATTGGTGGTTGGGGTTTGATAGCACTAGAGCCTTTGACAGTGGATAGTTGTGGTTGTGGATGTGCCTTAGGTTGCGGTTGGACTTCCTGGCTTAGGGCTGGGGAAGTAGCAACTACTTCTGATGGACTCCTACCTTCAGAGTGGATCATTGTAGTCAGATGAGCTCTAGTGGGTGATGGGTCATGCGAAGATGTTTGTCGTTTGGGTTGGTAGGCTTGTTTGACTCTCCCGGGCATATGTGTGGATGGGCTTGATGGATGTGGGCCTAGGGAGTAGGCACTGCGGCTTATGGTTTTGAGGTTTGATGGGGATGGGAGTGATCAGGCTTGGGGGTAGCATATGAGTGGTGGTCTTGGCCGTGTGGGCTTTAGGGATCCATAACCAGGCATTCCCCTCATAGTAGCCTTGTGCGTGCAAGAGGCCTTTAGGGACCCACCTTCGCCTGATCATGCATTGATTTCTATAACTGCGGCTTGGTATCCTAGGTTTAGAGCTTTGGGTTTTATGAGGTCGTGTGCGATGACTCCTAGGTGGTTGTTGCAGCTGTTTAGGCCTCCATTGGAAACTAGGCTGTTGAGTCTTAGCTTTTGTTACCATGAGTAGTGGTTCTTGAGAGGTGGTGGGTGGTGGCCGAGCACTACCCTTCTCCTTAGATTTGGATGCTAATAGTTCTATCAGTGGCCGTGCAGATTGTTCCATCGCGCAACCCTTGCTGAAAGGTGTATCAATGTGGATGTTGCCTATGGCGAGGTGAATGCGTTGCAACTCAGAAGGCAGCATGTAGAAGATCATTGGTATAGTTTCAGTCTTGATAGAAACGATGGCCCTGCACTTACTGAGAAGTGCATAGGAGCGGCCCCCATATGGATTTAATTTGGCGTTAGTAGGTTGTAGTGTTGGTTTGCCAAGTTGGGTCCAATGATCGTGAGTCAAGACATTGAAGTCCACTCCGTCGTCAATTGAGGCATTGAAGATGCATGGTCGCTTCGCAATGACCATGATGTGTAGGCATGCAGGTTCCATGATTTCCTCATCCTCGTCATCGATTTCGGTGATGGTGGCTACTTGGACGTTGACTGGTGGTTCCAACATTTGTGGTTCATGCAAAGGATGCATGGGGGGATAGTTTTTCTTGACACGGTTGCCATTAAAGAAGCCTATTCCTTCGCCGGCTAGAGTCTCGAGCTTGACGTTGCCCGTTCGGTTGATTGCACAGACTCTGAAAGATCCAAGACCCCAAAACTTCATTTTTTGCTTGTGCCCCTTAATTGAGTATAGGAGCACTAGGTCACCTTGTTCGAAGTCGCGTTGGTTGACATGCTTATCAAACCAACTCTTGCATTGTGCCTAGAAGGAGAGTTGGTGCATGAGTGGCTAGAAGGAGAGTCTCCTCGAGCTCTACTAGACGTTGCATCCATGCCTCCTTTCCTTCCCATTGCTCCTGAAGTGAAATTTGTAGGCTAGGCACGAAGAATTCTATGGGGAGAATTGCTTCGGTTCAGTAGGTCAACCTAAAGGGGGTCTGTCCGACGGTCGTTTTGTAAGCTGCGCGGTAATCCCACAAGGCCGCCATCAGCTTGTTATCCCAGTTGCTGCATGAGGTCGAGACTACCTTGGTTAGGATGTTGACAAGAATATTATTTGTGGATTCTTCCTAGCCGTTTGCTTGGTAGTATGGAGAGGATTTCTGATGGATAATTAGGAAGGTGGATAGGAGATGAGTTATCACTTCATTGATGAAGTATGTCCCTTGGTCACTGACTAGTTCAATGGGGCATTCGAATCATGAGATCACCTGCTCCCACAAGAACTTGGCAGTTGTTCGAGCATTGTTCTTTCGGTTTGCTCTCGCCTCTGCCCACTTTGTTAGGTAGTTTGTGGCCACAATGATGTATTTGGCCTGAGAATATTGTGCAGCGAGGTTGATGGGTTCCATGAAGTGGATTCTCCATTTTTCGAAGGGTTGTCATGCAATGATTGGGGTCAACTCCATTTGATCCTTGCGAATCGGAACCTTCGTCTACTGATATTTGTCACAATGCTTAACAAATTGTGTGGCATCACAAAACAACGTTGGCCACCATAGTTGAGACTACAACACCTTGCGGGCCATTGTGTCTCTGCTAAAGTGTCCACCAACAATCCCATTGCGTGCTTCCAATAGCACGTGGTGCATCTCATGTTCGCACACGCATCTGCGCAGCAATCCATCTTGCCCTAAGCGATATAGCTGACATGCTATCAACTAGTAGGGTTGGATTTTGAGAATAAGTCACCTCAGTCTTGCCTTCTCTATTGGTCATTCACGCAGTCCGTGCTCAAGCACTTGGACTATTGCATCTGCCTAATATGGCGTTAGATCGGCCTTGAATAAATCCCTCCCACTGGAGAGGTTAAAAAGGTGGGCATCTGGCAATTCATTGGTAATGCCTTCTCTAGTGGAATCTCCTGTGGGAATGTGTGACATATGATCAGTAATGTAGTGCTATTTTCCCTTCCATGCAACCACGGAGAAGTCAAACTCCAAAAGGAGAAGGAGCCACTGAGCTATGCGTCCTGTAGCGCAAGGTTGGTTCACTAGATATAGCAAGGCTTGATGGTCTACAAAGAAGGTAAAGGGTGTAGCAAATAGATAATGTCAAAACTTCTTCACAACAAACACCATGGCCAAGCCCTCTCTTTCCATCGTCGAGTAATTCATTTTTGTCTCCGTGAGTTGTCTGCTAGCAAATCCCATTGAATAATCTAGGTTGTGCTTGCCAGGTTGGCACAACATTGCCCCCACAGCAATTTTAGAAGCATCAATATGCACATGGAAGGTTATGGTCCAATCCAGGGCTCCTAGAATTGGTGCTGTGGTTAGAGTCTTCTTCAACTCTTCATATGCTCGTTGGCATGCTTCAGTACATTCAAAGACAATCAACAGCTTGTATAAAGGTCTAGCTATCAATGCGTAATTCAACACAAACCATCGATAGTATCATGTATGGCCTATGAACTCCCTTGTAGTTGGTTGGGGGTGGAAGGTCCACAATAGCCTTGACCTTTGAGAAGTCAGTGGCAATGTTGTTCTTCGACACCACGTGGCTGAGGATGCATCCATGCTTCACCCAAAACTAGCATTTCAAGGGGTTCAAGGAGAGATGATATAGGCGACATCGGTCAAAGACTGCTTGGAGTTTGTTCAAGTGTTCCATCCTGGTCGAGTGAATGTAGAGGTCATCGACAAAGACTTCTAACTCCTTGCAAACCATGTCTTTAAATATGGTGTACATGAGACATTGAAAGGTGGTAGGGGCATTAGTCAACCTGAAAGGCATGACTATGTACGCAAAAATGCCCAACTTGGTGGTGAAGGAAGCCTTATGCCTGTCAGCAGGATGTACTTGCACCTGATTGTATCTTGAGAAGTCGTCCAGAAAATTGTAGGCCTCCTTGCCTACCACTCTTTCAAGCATGTGCTCGGTGTATGGCAATGGATAATTATCCCTTTTAGTAGCAGCATTCACCTTCTTGTAATTGACGCACATTCTAATTTTTTTGTTTTTCTTCATCACAATGACTATGGGTGATACCCAGTCCGTGTGCTCAATTTCGTAAATGAATCTTGCTTTCATTAGCTTATCAATCTCTTCCTTGACAGCATGAGCGTGCTGAGGATTCATTGGGTACGGTTGCTGCTTCACCAGCGTTGCGTCTGGTGTCATGGGTATGTTATGAGTCACTACACTCGGATCTACCCCTCTAAGCTCTTCCAAGGACCATTCAAATACGTCTACATACTCTTGCAAGAGAGCAACAAGACTCACTTCTTCTTCCTTAGCCAAGTCATCAGCAATGAAGACTAGTCGGGGTGTCTTCCCTTCCTGGGCTAAGTTGTAACGTGTCCCCTAGTATCATCCAGGACACGTCTTAGCAGTCCATCGGAAAGGATGTCTAGAAAGCTCCACCCGACACTCCCATGGAATGTTACGGGTTTTGCAATCTAGTTCTTCCCGCGTCTGCCACGTAGCGGAAGTATCCTGGCCGTTTCCACTTAGGATCGACCGGAATTAGGGTTTTCCTAATGGGTCACTAGCTAACAGCAACTAGCGTCAGACCCGAGCGAACTACTTTACGCAGAAACGCCAAGTCCGAAGCAGATTCACGCTGCACTTGGTTCAAGGAGAATGGGAAAAGAGAGGGATGCAAAGCTCAACCTCTCTGCCATAAGGCATAGTCCCATTCCGTTCCCCTAAAACAACGTAAATCGGGTAAGACGTAACTCTAGGTCATCGTTCTCGTTATTCTTTTTGATGATGATTATCATTCCACTGTCTTTCGAGATTTATGAGAAAAGTTTCCGGCTAACCGGGACCACCCAACCGTAGGACGGACCCATGGTCCATCCTCTGCACTTTCCTCGGTTTGTTTTAGTTATGTAATTATCTAACACATTAATTTGATATATAACAATCAGCTTCTTTAATTAATCTTGTTTAAGCACTGGTTCCTTCACGTAATCTTATCACGTGACATATAAAAACAATATCAAGCAAGTTCTTTCAACATCTCATCATTTTATCTTTGAATTACAAGAAGTTCCGCCCGTAGGCTTATCCATAATCTGCCCGGAGGCTAACAAGTAATCTCCAGGGATCACTATTCCAAGCTTCCGCCCGTCAACTAGCATACGGGCTTCGGGATCCAATCCCGAGTCGCGTTAGCCTCTTGTGCAGGACCCAGAAGGCGAGGGATTTACGGCCAGAGCCCCCCTGGCACCCAAGCGTCCTCTTGCTCCAAGTAGAACTCAATGGAGAGACCTCTCGTGGTGGGTTCGGTCCACGTTCCCGGCACGGTCAAACAACCCCCTTGGTTAGGGTCAGGCAGGCAGTCGGGGGTAACTGAAGCTGCCTCTCCCTTCAGGCTTTTAACCTGAAGTATAGATACTTATTTAATTTGTAATTCATAAATCAAACAGAGCTCTAAAATCTCTAGCAAGCACAAACATTTCCATTAACCAACCCAGTTGTATGGTAAACTGCTAAAGAAGTGTTCTTTCCTTTTTGAGTGTATCAGCAGTCGTTCTTAAGATGTCTTGTAACTTGGCAAGATCCCTTACATTCAGATGTAGGGTATACCTAGTTTGGTTTACCCTAAGGTACTTAGATATGCTAGTTCCTATTTTACAACTTTTCTTATTTTGAAGGATATCCAAAAACTACGTCTTTTTGCAAGATAACTTGCGTAAGGATCTGCCGTCTTTGAAAAGGGTTTTTTTCCCTTTTCTTTTTGTGAATCAATCACAAAATGATTTCATATATGTTGCGCAAGTCAGACAATGGAATAATCTACTTAGACTCCTTAATCTGACGTATGTCAGGCCTAGGGTTTCTTTATTTGAGAACCTTAGGGACGACCCTAATTTCTTATCTTTATGAGTTTATTGTCCTTGCGGTAAGGTTAGTAGTCCAGTGTTTTAGGGTATGAATGTTTCTATGTTTAGATTGGTCTGGTTATCTTTTGGAAAGATTGGTTTGGTCAACTTTAGGAAGGTAATCTTACTCGTCTTGTCACGGTTTTACTATCTTTGATTACTTTCTCAATCAATACAGTTTAATTTGGCATATAGCATAATGTCATGATGATACAAAGAGTGACGATACTCCTAAATACCTAGCTAAGGAATTGGTGAATACACACTTTATTTGTTCCAAGTCCTCAATTTGCAGGGGAAAAGTGTTAATAGAGTGTCATCCAGCAACTTCCTATTACATTTTCTATCCAAATGAGTTCGTATATCTAATTTTTATACTTATTAATTTCTAACGTTTAACTTCCGTTTTCTTTAAAGATGAACTCATGCTAATTACAACAGTTGCCTTGCTAAGATGTGCAACTAGCAAAGATAACTCTCTAGTAATTTGAGCATCAAAAGAAATCTTTCATGAATTTAGCCTTTTTGCCATGATTCGTTGCGAAAGGAATACTAATGGCGCAATATATAATTTCTTCATTTTAGGGCTATATTACTATAGTAAATGGATAGCTTTTGCCTATTATTCTATAATGCTTGATGCAATTTGAAGAAAGCCAATTGTCATTCATAAGCTAACTACTTCATTAAAAATAACTTGAACAAATAAATATATTTCCTTAATCAATTTTTCTTTGCATGATTGACTAAAAACCCAAATTAACAACAAGAAGAAAAACCTGGCTTTGAGGTGAGATATCCACATGGATACCGGGAGATGACCCTCCCGTGGCTACGCCTTGGACTTTCTTAGGAAGCATCGCAACTGTAGTCCATTGAACGTGGAAGCAGCTTTACCTTCTTTCGGAAAGGGGGCTTATCTAGCCCCCCTTAGAAGCTTCCCCTCAGAACGTGGCAAGAGGGGAAAATTTTCAACGCCGAATTGGTGGCGTTTGACGGTTGGGGCGGCCCGTCAGCAAAGGTGACGCCATCTTGGCCTTCGGTAGACAGTAGCACCTCGTCTCCACTCCCAGACGTAGCAGCCAGTCTGTCTTCGATCTCTCTCTCTCCTCACGATACTATAGAGTGGTGGCGGCACTTCCTTTACTCACGATGCCCAATGTCCCATGGCGGTGCCTCCTTTCGGCCCTTCTTTCCATAGCATCCCGACTTCAATAGGGCGATGGCTGTCTGTCTCCTTCTCCCTCTCTAATCCTTCCCTTCCTCCCACAGAGTTTATATGGGAGGGGGGAAGAGGTACCTTCCCTCCCCACGCGGCTCGTGCATGGGTTTATCCCACCCTATGACCCCCAGCAAGGATGCTTAGTCATCCTTGCTATTCCTCTCCCTTCCAGCATGACAGCCGCTGGGGGAAAAAAGGGGAATAATAAAAAAAATTTCCTTTAATCCAAAGGTTATCCTTTTGGCTTTCTAGGAGGAGGTTCCCACGTAAATTCCTTTAACTCGTTTATGCAAGCGGAGATCAAGATATGTAGTATGTAATTCGAAAATCACACCATGGCGTATTTTTGGATGTTGGAATTCCCTTGCATGACTATCACGTGGGTTTAGAAATATTCTTATAATGGAAATATTACATAAGTACACTTCTTTGACACTAGCTGGTCCTTTGATTGGTTCACTCGTTTGCCCTTGCCGTTTGGCACCCATCAAGATCACTACCCTATCTCATTTCTTGAATTTTGTAAATCGTTTGGGAAGGTCCCATTGTTGTCGTGTTAAGGGCTGAAGGTCTACCACCAGGGCTTAGTGTAGAAGAGGAGTATGGGATTCAAAGTTCAGGAAGGGGAAATAGATTGGGGTTTAATAAGATCCGGGATTTAGAAATGATTTAGATATGGAAGAAGAATTCAAGCTTTTTCTCTATGTATTTAACATACATGAATGGAAGAAATAACTCTATCTTGATTACATCAAAAGCCTCTGGATACATACATCATAACATAAAGGATATTTTCAGATTCTCAATCCAAATATGAATATCAAAATGCAAGTTCTAATGGCTTTTATTTCAAGTACATAGACGGATTTCAACTCTTTGGGACAAGTATTATGTTGACAGACTTCAAATACATTCAAGATTTGGGCCAATCGTACATGAAATGCGTTGAAGGAGCATAATTCTAGCTTCAGCCATGTTTTAAAATAGAAAATTCCAGCCCATAATCAAGCTCAAAATGATTGTATAAACTCATGAAGAAGCTTTTCTAATCATTAATGAACAAAGTCCTGATGAAAAGAGGTCATTTCCTTCTATTACAACCACATAAATCTCTTGTTTGCTCATAAAAATGGACAAGAACAGTGGGCCGCCCTATTTATGACTGGTTATTTCAGCCCATAACAGCCCATACACCTTCAAAATCCTCACCCTTTGCTTGCCCCAAAGTCACTCAAGTACTTGGGTACAAGTCGGGCTTCATTGGACCAAGAATGAGGTAGAAAAAATGAGAGAAGTCATGCATAAGAGCAGGCTGAATACCTTTCTCTCAGATTTTCCCCTTTTATACATTGTTATAACATGCATTTTCGTCAGGCCAAATGCACAGATAAGTGGAGCTCTCACCGTGTTTACATCTTCAGCTTTCTGGTCCTGTTGATCTCCAGTTTGCATGCTCCAAAGCATGCACCATAGCTTTAGCTTTCTCCAGTTGTGCTCAGGCTATGCAGCCCGCATTTTGCACTGAAAAATGCGGGCTGCTCCCTGCTCAAGGCCAGGTCACTTTTTGACCTACTCAGGTCACTTGCTGGTCACTTTAGTCTATTACTTCAGGTCCCTTGTGAACCTAGTGGACTTTTGGCAACTTTTGGCAATTTTCTTGAGTTCTGACCATATTTTTTGTACCTGAATCAATGTGATTTATCTTGCAGATTGTCAATTACTTCCAATTGACCAAGTTATAGGTTCCCATAGACTTATTTTTCATCAATATACATGGTATAACTGAAAATTATATGCTAAATTCAAAAGAACTTATGTAACTAAGTTGGTTATTGGGTAATAATGTCTAAATTTTGTATGCAAATTCCTCATTTAACTCCTGGTGAAGTTCTTTGTGTTCATAAGAATCCCATGATTTATATGATGAATAGTAAACTTTTTGATATTCACCCCCTCCTAACCTCCACATCCTCCGGCATGTGCCATTTCATAAGATTACAGGTTAAGGAGGGTCTTCTTTTGATATATCTTCATCTTCATCCTTTAAGTCTTTTTATTCCTGCTTTTCTTTATGTAGAGGGCTCATATCTAAGTCATCAAGCTCATAAGTTGAAGATTCTCTTCATTTAAAGAGCTTGATTTGTTTCCCGGCTATTGGTATTTTTATCATGGTCCCATCCATTTCAGCTAAAGAGTAAGTAGCATTATTATGTACTACTTTTACAACATATGGTCCAAACCATCGCTTGGCTAACTTTCTTTGAGCACTATATTGATTTTCCAGGCTGCTATCATAGACAAGTACCCAATCATTCTCTTGAATAGCTCTTGGACAGCGGAGTCGATGATGCTTGTCAAACCTCTTCTTATTCTTTAACCTTGCTGTTTTCAGCCTTTCAATGGCTGTCTTGATATCTTCTGGCCTTCTTTCAAGTTGCCTTATGCGTAGAGTCAGCAATTCTTCTCTATTCAAGCCTTCATCCCAAGGTAAGATACTCCATGTGACAATGGACTCTTCAATAGGCATAACAGGTGGCTGTCCATATATTAGTTCAGCTGGCATATAACCTGTTACTACACTATGGGTAGTTCTATCAGCCCATAATGTGAATGGTAGCATTCTAGGCCATTCTCTCATCTTTCCTTTGCATGATTTTGCTAAAGCTTTAAGAATTGGTTGATGACCTCTTTCACTCTTATCATTGCCTTCAGGGTTGTAGGCTGAAGTAAGAGATAGCTTAATTCCCAATTGAGCAAAGAAATGGCGAGCCTCATCAGCATCCAATTCTCCTCTATCAGTAGTTACTTTGGCAACACATCCATACCTACAAAATACTTCTTCAAGTAAAAATCTACAAACAGCATGAGTAGACTTTGTTGTTAAGGCTTTTCCTTCCGCTTGATTTGTGAGATCTTCTCTAGCAAGTACTAAATATCTCATGTTCCAAATTCCTATAGGCATGGTTACTAAATCAATAACCCATCTATAGTGAATGGATAAAGGATAGGTAGGCTGAAGCCCATCTCTATTCTTTACCATAGAGTACATTTGACAAACATGACAAGACTCAACAAAATGCCCAATGTCTTTATACATGTTTTGCCACCAAAATTTCTCTTTTATTTTGGCAAAAGTGCCCCATATGCCTCTATGACCAGCTAGTAAGCTTTCATGAAATTCTTGCATGACCTGTCTTTGAGTCTTTTTGTCTCCTAAGACACGAATAGGCGCCCTTTCTTTCTTTTTCGCATGCCTCCAAAGGTAACCATCTTTAAGAAAAAAGCCATAAGCTTTTCTCTTAATTCTCTTAAACTCTTCATTAGTCCAATCCTCCTTCTTTGTCATAGTGCTAAAAAATTGGCCAATTTTTAGCCAATCATTTGGATAATAGTCCTCTTTAAAGTGTGAACAAATCATAACAAAACATTGAGCATGCTGTTTACTAGCTGCCCACTGTCCTTCTTTGGTTGTTTCATCCTTCCTTGCTGATGTAAAATTTGTTTTAGCAGCTGAACCTGTTGTACTTGCTGTAATTATTGTTGTACCTGTATTTTTTACTGTTGAATCAACATTAGATTCAGCTGTTTGCTGTTTTCAGATTTGTACCTGCATTTACAGCATCATTTATAGACTCTGATTCTTCTTCATCCTTATATCTGGCACGCGAAAGCATGTCAGCAACTCGATTTTCTCTTCCTGCAGTATGTTTCAAATCGGGATTTAAGGATTTAATATAGGCTATCCATCTTAGCATGGCTATGTTGGGAGTGGAACAGTTGGCAATCATGCCCAAGAGTGGAAGGCAATCTGATTCAACTATTACATGTGCGCCCATGAAGTACTCCCTGTCACATTTCAATGTAGTTACTACTCCCCAAAGTTCTCTTCTAATTTGAGCATACCTTCTTTGTCGTTCATTAAGAATCTTCGCTCCAAAGCGGATTTCATATCTATTGCCTTCAAGGTCGTCTTGACCAACTGCCCATCCTATTCCAATAGGACTTGTGTCCACTGTGAGTATAATGGGCTGTCCATTAGAGTAATTAGCCTTCTTTAAGGTGGGGGCTGAAATCAGCAATTTCTTTAGTTTCCAAATTGCTTAAGTATGTTCTTTTTCCCATATAAACCTTTGACCTTTTCTTAGCAGTTGATAAAGTCTTTCACCAACATGAGCAAAATGTGGTATCCAAATAAGGTAGAAGATACATGCACCAAGAAATCTTCACACCTCTGAAACATTTGTACATATTTCTTGCTTGCTGATAGCATCTATTTTGGATGGAGAAGGCTTTCAACCATATGGAACACACATATGCCCGACCACAAGAACTTCTTCGACTCCAAAAACAGATTTAGCTCCTGAAAGAGTAAGATTGACTTCTTCTAATTTAGACAAGATTTGAGCACAATCATTAATATGTTCGGAAACAAACTTACGACATCCAAGTTCATTGAGTTCTTCATTTTTCTCATGAACTTCACATCTTTTGATTGGAACATCATCAAGAAAAGGAAGAGTTAATTGAGGAATATAATCCCTCAATACTTTATGCATGGCATTCATCATGTGAGCTATTGAATTTGTAGCCCCTTGAGGTAGAGTACACATGCGGACTAAGCCAAGAGGCTCTTCATTGTGGTAATGTCTCGGCTTTCCAAAGCAAGCTAAAATTGGTCATAGCTTGAATATGAATCTCCCATGGAATAGATTGCTCTTCCTGCAAAAGCTTCAGCAAACTCATCAACAATTGGCCCTAATCCAACATTTCTAATAGTGACTTTATTGACAGGCTGTAAATCTTGAATGAATCACAAAGATCCATTCTTCTTAGGCACGGTAAACCATCGGTTGGAATATGGAGCTGAAGATGGCTCCAATATTCACATTTTTATCTTTTCATTTAGAAGTTCCAATAACTTAGGCAAACGAGCCCTTGGTACCGGAATTGGTTTAAGATTCCAAGGAACATGTGGGACCATAAAAATCACCATTGGTTCCACAATGCTTGGATCCACATAGCCAATTTCATGTGGCTGAAATGAAAAAGCTTTGCCTTGATTCTTTAACATCTTCATGAAGATTTAGTTTTTAGCCGGCAAGAGGAAAGAGTCTTCACCAATTTTCAATTTTTGTAGACTTTCTGCTGTAAATTGGTGACCAATATCTTTAGGATCACGAAGGCTTGGCTTTTTGGATACCCTTTCTGCCAGTCCTTTGCTTTCAGGTGGTAAAGGAGTAGCCACTGGCTTGACCTTTTTATCAACTGTTTTATACTTTGTTTCTACTCTTACTTCATCCTTGTTTGGCTGTCCAAAAGCTTCATAATCTGCAAATTCTTGAATTATGTTATACATATCCAATGTACAAACCTGTATGGATTGATTTTCAGCTTGATTTTCTGCATGAATGGCTATATAAACTTTAGCCATTGTATCATTATAATTCAGCCCATAAAATAGCCCTGAAATTTCTTCATCTTTAGGTAAAACATCAATTTGCTTCAGCTTTTGTTCCATATGGCACAAATACTTTCTTTCAGCCCTATTCATGGCTGAAAATTGTTTATAACAGCCCATACTATTGGCTGTAAAGATCTGCAAACAAGCTTTTGGCCTTGCCTCCTTAATAGGTGGAGGCAATTTTTTATGACTTGATGCACTGCCATAGCCTCCACTTATAGCACCGCTACTCGAAAACCCTTAAATTCTCAGGCATTAGAAGGAACAAGATGATCTCTCAATTGATCCCTATTCCGGTGGTGATTAACACAGACGGTCAGGAATTGGACAGCTTTGTCATTATCCTTACTTCTTATCCGAGCATATGATGAACCATCATCAAGAGCCTTTGTCTCTAAACAAGACTCGGAAATAAATGGTTGTCTAAGAATGATAGGATAGCTGCAGGAATCTTGAACAAAGAAATGAAATTCATCTTTTACATTACCAATAGTAACTTGTACATAAGGACATGCTGCATAAAGATCGCCAGAAGAGTTATTGGCTGCCTTCATGTGCTATCCTGGGTCCACATCAATGGGCCATCCACCATTCTCATAGAGACTTCTTGACATAATGTTAATCTCCAAACCATGGTTATAAGGGCAATGCAAGGAGTTTCTTTTTCACCAATTTTAACAACGGTTTCAGTAGTCGCCCTTGCCCAATGGGTACGGGAGTAGTGACTACTAGGAATAAAGTGAGCATCACTTTCTTCTTGCATATTATGAAGATGAGCTTCTTTCTTACACATGGGCTACACTTTAGATTGAGAAGTCCCCACCATAATGGCTTTTCAGTTTCTGCTTCATAAATGTCTTCATCTTTGTCTTCTATGGCTGCAATCAATTCTTTGATTGCCTCCAATCAAATCCCTTGAGTTTTCAGCTTCTCTTCATCCTACAAATACACATGAAGTGCTTGCAAAAAAGCATGTATATATTCTTCAGTTTCCTCACCAACATATTGTCTTTTTCATTTAATTACATCAATTATTACATCATGAAATCCTCGTTTTGCAATTCCGAGAATTTCACCTAATGTAAATTCAATTCTACTTCCAAGAATCCTCTCTTCTAGGATCCGTTTTAGATCTGTTGTGGTCTCTATGTCTGACTGCAACTTGTAACTGGGATGTTTGCTTTTTCTTTTTCCTTCTGTCTTCTTTGCTTGAGGGGCATCTCCCATGTCAAGCTTTGGCGATGGAGGATTTTCAGCAGCCTTCTGTTGGTCTGGTTTACTTCTTGTTACGCGTTTAGTTGGCCCTGAAGAAGAAGGACCGACAACATCCTCATCTCTTCTTCTCTTTTCTTCTATCATGGCTTCATGATTATTAATTTCAGCTAACCAGGAAAAAGCTGAAAATGAATCCACAGGCTCGGTCCAACTAGTTGTTCCTCAGATACATTGACTGGTAGTGGTTAAATCATCTTTAGTTGCCTTGCCTTGCTCCATGCGATCCAAGGCCTGCATCCATACTTTAGATTTAGCATTAGTTTTACATGCTTTAACAATTTCATTAGTTGGTTCAATTTGTAGCCCATAGGTTGCTGCATCAAAAGATGCATAGGCTATTCTTGTTGCCAAATCCTCCAATCTTTTCTTCATGCCACCGTTACCGAAGTTTGGCTCAAGAGGAAGCCCGATTTCGGTTGCATGAATTTTACCATCCTTCCAAAAGACTAATTTTTGTGCTTCAGCCTCACGGAATGCACCGCACTCCCTTTTGTCATGTTGTAGGCTATCACACCAAATACGTCTTTTGAAGCCTTCTCGTATAGGCCTTTGGGCAGTTGACCGACCCCTTTCTTCTACTTTTACATCAAGCCTTTCCACTTTAGAATTAATCTCTGTTAGATTAAGATGGAGATCCCGCATGCTTTTAATTAGCTCATCCATGACATCCTTCTTTGGAGATGGAACAACAGAATTTCTTGGTTGCTCGGCCATAGAGACAGGAGGTCGAGAAACTGGAACAGGCTCCTTCATGGATTCAGTTGTTGTAGGGGTTGATCCCCATCTTAGGTGCAACCGCTCTCTTTGAGCAATCATATTGACTGCTTCAATGACATCACTCCATGCAGTCTTTAGTCCCGTCTCAGAGCCAGGGTCTTCAAGTCGATCAGTTAATTTGTCCTGAAGAGAAGAATCTGCAACCTTTAGAAATAATTCAATCTTTTGACTTTCCATACCTTGTTGGTCATCAAGATCTAGTTGGGCAAATTTGCTTTCAAATTCTCAATGAAGAGCAGTGGTGGTTAGACCCTTATTGGGCCTTTCAACCCATTCGGTGAAGAATTTCTTTGTCATAAGGCCAGAATCTTCAAGAAAAAATTCTTCTCGAAGAGCCTTCTTGAACATGGTCCATCCCGCATCTTTTTGGAAAAGACCATTCCAAAGCTTTAATGGCAGTAGCATCAATCCGCTCTTCTTCTTGCCTCCGTTGTTGTTGCAATTGCACCTACTGCTAAAATTGCAATTGTCGTTGTTGGCTTTCTTGCATCACATGAACCAACTATTGCAAGGTATCTCCTCCCGAACTTGATGACTCTCCCATTGAACTTCTTTCGTAGCGGACCTTCACGTCGGGTTCACCACTGTCGTCATGTAAAGGGCTGAAGGTCTACCACCGGGGCTTAGTGTAGAAGAGGAGTATGGGATTCCAAGTTCAGGAAGGGGAAATAGATTGGGGTTTAATAAGATCCAAGATTTAGAAATGATTTAGATATGGAAGAAGAATTCAAGCTTTTTCTCTATGTATTTAACATACATGAACAGAAGAAATAACTCTATCTTGATTACATCAAATGCCTCTGGATACATACATCATAACATAAAGGATATTTTCAGATTCTCAATCCAAATATGAATATCAAATGCAAGTTCTAATGGCTTTTATTTCAAGTACATAGGCGGATTTCAACTCTTTGGGACAAGTATTATGTTGATAGACTTCAAATACATTCAAGATTTGGGCTAATCGTACATGAAATGCATTGAAGGAGCATAATTTTAGCTTCAGCCCTGTTTTAAAATAGAAAATTCCAGCCCATAATCAAGCTCAAAATGAGTGTATAAACTCATGAAGAAGCTCTTCTAATCATTAATGAACAAAGTCCTGATGAAAAGAGGTCATTTCCTTCTATTACAACCACATAAATCTCTTGTTTGCTCATAAAAATGGACAAGAACAATGGGCTGCCTTATTTATGACTGGTTATTTCAGCCCATAATAGCACATACACCTTCAAAATCCTCACCCTTTGCTTGCCCCAAAGTCACTTAAGTACTTGGGTACAAGTTGGGCTTCATTGGACCAATAATGAGGTAGACAAAATGAGAGAAGTAATGCATAAGAGCAGGCTGAATACCTTTCTCTCAGATTTCCCCCTTTTATAGACTGTTATAACATGCATTTTTGTCAGGCCAAATGCACAGATAATTGGAGCTCTCACCGTGTTTACATCTTCAGCTTTCTGGTCCTGTTGATCTCCAGTTTGCATGCTCCGAAGCATGCACCATAGCTTCAGCTTTCTCCAGTTGTGCTCAGGCTGTGCAGCCCCCATTTTGCATCGAAAAATGTGGGCTGCTCCCTGCTTAGGCCCAGGTCACTTTTTTGACCTACTCAGGTCACTTGCTAGTCCCTTTAGTCTATTACCTCAGGTCCCTTGTGAACCTAGTGGACTTTTGGCAACTTTTGGCAATTTTCTTGAGTTCTAACCATATTTTTGCACCTGAATCAATGTGATTTATCTTGCAGGCTGTCAATTACTTCTAGTTGACCAAGTTGTAGGTTCCCATAGACTTATTTTTCATCAATATACATGGTATAACTAAAAATTATATGATAAATACAAAATAACTTATGTAACTAAGTTGGTTATTGGGTAACAATGTTTGAATTTTGTATGCAAATTCCTCATTTAACTTCTGGTGAAGTTCTTTTGTGTTCATAAGAATTCCATGATTTATATGATGAACAGTAAACTTTTTGACACCCTGGTCTTCGTTGTTCGTCTGTTCGGGTGTCCCTGGGTTGGTTCACCCTTCCTTGCTTCAATCTTCTGCACCTTAGGTGTACAAATAAGTCCTCGATTGTGCATCGGGTCTTGGGTGTCCTAGGTATTTTTGGGTCGCTATCCGAGCTCACCATTGACTCAGAGTTGAACTCACCGTCTTTGCTAGAAGAGGGGGTCTCCCCTTGTGGTCGCAGTTCAGATGGTGATTCTGCCCTAAGCACTGGTGTCGCTCCTGGTTGAGCTAGGCCTGCTTGCTCAAGGTCTATGGCTCCTATGTTTCTAACTAGGCACGATCACAATTTATGTGCATGAGTCCTTGCTTTGTCTCGTAGGCACCTTTTTTTGCAAATTGGAATCCGCCCATATTTGTTCTATTTCTTGTCCCTCCGTGTCGTATTCTACCGAATCCATCTCACCCTCACTTCCAACACTGAAGGGTTGGTAGTCTTCATACTTGTCGACAGAGTCCTTTGCGCCAAACTTCTCATCGTCTCGTAGGGCTTGGTACATCTCTTGTTGTCGATTCGGGACTAAGGCCCAGTTGTACATAAGGTTCAAGTCATGCACCCTGGTCCATTGCCACTTGGATTCGCCTAAGAGATCCTGGAGTGGTTTGAAGTTTGCTGTTGAATTGTCAGCTAGCTTGTCTGTTAAGTATTTTAGGGCCTCGTGGAGTTCTCTCTTATTGCTTGGCACTTGGAAGGTAACGAGCTTAGGTCTCCCAAGAAGGGTTCCTTCCATCATGCAAACTAGTATAGAGGGCGTGCCATCAGTCATGCCCATCATCTTGATGCCTTGCTCATGCATCTCTTGATCCAAGAATGGCAGGTCGATTGTAGCAAGGACACGCATCCAATCCCGCTCATCCTCTGGGCATGGGATATACTTGGTCAAGGGCCCATAAGACTTCTTGACCTGACTATCACCCTTGAGCATTGAGGAGATGGCATCCAAGTTGACTCGTGAGGTCTTCCAAGTGTCCATCTCTACCCTCACAACTTCCATCCTCTTGCCTAAGAATATCAAGCCGTTACCCCAATCTTCAATAACTCTAGCATTGCACATCCAGGGCCGGCCTAGCAAGACATCGTAGTCCATCCCCTTCATGACTATAAAGTCGACAGAGAACTGGACACCTGCGATTTTCATTGTCCAATTTTTAAGTACCCCGAATGGCTTCACCCTCATGTCGTTTGTTGATGTGACATTAAACCGAGCAGTCTCAACAGGTGGGTTCCCCCAAGTCTACAGTACTGTGTGGCTTAGCACACTAACCTTGGCTTCCATGTCTGTGATCCCCTTTCTTGTTGTGTCTCCTAAGGCTAGGACTGGTAACACTGCATACATCTCGATGCCTTCCCAGAAAGCGTTAACATGCAAGGATTTTGGCACATAGTGTAGCATTAGACTCAGTATTTGTGTTTCTGCATCCTGGTCCTGTAGATCTGACGCTTGTTCTCATGATTCCTCGACCCACTTCTTGAGGTTTTTCCATAGGGTGGGATGCTGCTTAAGTAGGTCTCCTAGGCTTAACGTCACTGGGGTGGTCACTAACATGGTAAGAAGTCTGTCAGCTGCTCATCCCTCTCTTACACCGGATTGTCCTAGCCAACGGCCATGACTAATTTGTGGGCCTGCAGCATCAAGGCTTGCCCTAAGGGGTACTCTCTGTCATTTTGTTGCATCTCGAGGGGGTGAGATTGCCATGTTCCTGCTAATGAGATCCTCGCTCTCATCCTCTAGGATGGGCTCAGCATCCCTTAAGTGCTCTTGGGCCTCTTTTACCAAGTCCTTCACTTTCTCTATGGTCTCGAGTTGGTGCTTTGGATACGGGTACTCCCCTACCTTGGTGCTTGCCTTTGGGCCATCTTAGGGGCTGAAGCTTCCATCTCTGCATCCTCGACTTTCTTTCCAACAGGCAGAGTTGTAGCACTCTCAGCTTTCAATGCAATCTTAGCCTCCGGCCTCCTCTTCTTTCACTTGCGGCTCTTCTTCCCCATCAAGGCTACATCGAGCTTGCTGGGTCCCGGTAGTAGTGATATGCTGGCCTGCTTTGTCTAGGAATGGGTCATGACCTGCAACAAGATGGGTGTGGCCTCCCCATCAAGGTTCTTGATACCAAATAGCCCCAATGGGACAGATGGTACTTCGACTGAATTTGCAGAAGATTTTCGCTTTGGGAAATTGACAAAGAGATTGGTGATTCCACACTCAACACACCTTAGGTTAGCTTTGTCTTTGCTTTGCTGCTCCCTCTCGGGGCAACGTGATGAGACATGGCCTGGGTAACCACAAGTCCAATAGATGATTGGATCCTATGTCTTCCCTCCTAGGCCTCTGCCTCGTCCTCTCCCTATTGCCATCACTAGTACTGGTCCATAGTCCATAAGGACAGCCTTGCCCTTGTCATCATGAGAGATATAAGGGTATAAGTAAGTCTCTTCCTCATTTGTCTCTTCCACGTAGTGGACTTGAGTATCACTCGGTGGATGGGTCACATAGGGACCGGGCGGCCTAGGTATACCTATAGGGTTTATGTCCATCCTGGGGACAACCAGCTTAATGTCGTTAGCGTAGGAAGAGCCAATGGGGCTCCCCTTCCGAAAAGTGATTGCCGTCTATTTGCTAGGTAAGACTGACTGTATGGTTGGGAGTACGAAAGTCTCCTAGGCAATCTGCAGTGCATAATGTCATGACCAAACTTGTTGCAGTTAGCAGAAAGTCTCGAGCGAGGGTCTTGACACTTGGTCGGTAAATGATTTCCGCCACAGTACACACATTGGTCATGTGGCCACGTTTGTTTTCTCCATAGGTCTTACAGCTTGACTATCTCCATCTTGACACCAGCCAAAGTCCTGGTTCATCTCAGTGACCTTCCCCTTATCTTGGGATGATGGGGCTGGTCGCTCACCAGAAGTTGATGCTCTTTCCAAACCTCGCGAGATGGTTTCTTCTAAGTTGGAGCTCTTGGAGCTCCTCTCTTTTAGTTGATTGTCAACTTTGATAGCTTCCTCAAAAATCCTGGCTAGCGTGTCTCTTGCATGCTTGAGTTGGCTTCCAAAGCCTTATATAGTTTCTCGTTTCAAATTTCACTGATGAACACAGTTGAAATTGCTCTTTTAGTTGGTCGTTCACTTGTAGGAATTCTCTTGAAGAGGCTCCTTACGTGGGTTACGTAATTCCGAATGTCCTCCTCTTTTTGCTTGACATTCATCAGTTGTATTAGCAGATTGTCGGGGAGTATCGAGGCTTAGCAAATCTCCTAATGAAGAGATTCTTGAGGTTATTTAAGTTTGCCCGCTCTGCGGCATCTAAGCTTGTATACCAAGTCCTGCCCTTGTCACCTAAGCAGAGCCCGAATGCTTGAGAACGCTGAGTCAGGTTGCTGAGGCCGTTGTCTTCACAGACTTGCTCAAATTTCTCTACAAAGCTATATGGGTCGTCATGGGGTTGGTACTTGTCGAATGAGTCAAGTGGCTGAGGCCATTGGCTTTGCAGACTTGCTCGAATTGCTCTACAAATCTGTATGGGTCATCATGGGGTTGGTACTTGTCGAGCTGCTTTGCGACTATTGGGATTTTAGATTGGCTCTTAGAGCCTTGGATTGCTCCTAATCCTGCTAACAGTGAGGTTCTTGTGCTTCACCAAGCTATCGATCAGGTTGAGTGGATTTGTCTAATCCCCTTCGTTTGCACTACTTGCTTGGTTCTACTTTGTGTGTTGATGGTTTGTCTCTATCTGTGGGTTCTCTCCTATTCATGGGTTCCTTGAGTGGCTTATCTGAGTGAGTTCCTTGACTTATTAAATACAATCCTCAAGCTATCTCCACTCCGTGCGTGTGTTCTTTCTGGTGCACTTGTGTTCAATCAGGCTTTCAGTTTTTCTTAAGTGCACTTCAAGTGCAGAAATTCAAGGTGAGTGCAGCAAACAACCTCTAAGCGTCTCATGCACCCTCAGACCTGATAGACTTTGTAGATCAAATCTCTAGCCATCTAGATGGGATTTAGGGCCTTTTGGTTACGTTGCCTTGTTGTTTTGGGCTCGATCAAGGTTTTATGGCTCAACGGGTTGCCTCTAGGTCTTTGGGTTTCTAGGTATTGCAATAGTCCACTCAAATTGTTAAGCAGCTATGCCTTACGATTTTGTCTACTTGATGAGCCAGAATCAGGCTCTGAATGTCAAGAGGGCTTACGACAGGTTGCGTTACTGAGATCTAGTTGGGTCAGGTTAAATTTCTGAGAGATTGAGTTAGACACACACTCGGCCCAACTGGTCTGAATTGCAGAGGCTGAGCGAGTGACTCGAATGGGCTGGATCGCACTTGTGTGAGTGCAAAATGTTTTTCACAGGTCAAGGTCTCGACTGGAGTCACTCGGATGGGCCGAGCCAAATGTTGGGCCGAGGGTCGAGTCGCATCCTAGGCCGAGTGGACTTCGGGCCGAGTGTTGGTTTGGTCAAAGGGCCGAGTGGCGTAACTCGGACGGACCGAGTCAAATGTTGGGCTGAGGGCTGATTAGGGTTTTTGGGTTGAGTCCAAATGGGTGGGTCCGAGGGCTGAGTCTCAAAGTTGGTCCGAATGCTTCACTCAGATGGGCTGAGTGAAAGGCGTCTGAGTGTAGTGGGTCGAATGGTCTGAGGGCTAAGTGGCCAATTGGATTGAGGGCCGATTTAGGTGGGCCGAGTCAAGTGGTCCGAGTAGTAGTGATCCGAGGGTCGATTCTGGGACTCAGCCCAGAATGACTAGCCGAATGAGGCACGAAACCAATCCACTACCTTAGAAGTTACTACTTTAAATTTTGAGGTGAAGGCCACATAGTCACAACCTTTGGCTATGACCAAGGTTATGACCAAACCTATCACTTTAGCTAAGGACTAAGCCTCTAGTACTTCAATCTCACAATAGAATATGAACTCTAACCCAAAGAGCAAAAGATAGAGTGGAAAGTTGGTGTGGTGAAAGAGAGAAACAAATTGCATGTAGCCAGTAGTCTGCACCTTCGTAACTTCAATTCCGTGAAGAATTTGAAAAAAGTTTCTTTTGCAACTTTGTAGACTAGGTCGAAACCGATCGGGTTATGCGAGAATTTTCTTGAAATTCTCTTTTTCTTGGGATTTATCGAGATTATAAAAAACAGCATCCAAAAGCTGCTTTGACTTTAGTCCCCCATATATATATAAATACATATAAGCATGTGACAGAAGGGGTCCATGCTTGTAAGCTTTTATGTAAGATCCAAATGACACCATGATGTGGATATTGACTTGTGTGCTAGGGTGAGGTGTCCTCTAATGATGGTGATAGATTCCAAATCTTAGTAATGCAGACGGAGCCCATGTGTAGTTGGAGGCTAGTCCTTTGAAAAATCTATGCACTCACTCAACTCCTAGGTGTAATCCATTTTCATATTCACTAAGATAACCATCCCTTTTACCCTTTACATTGAATGCCTCCTAAGAACTTGTTTCCCCCATTTGCTAGAGTTATCATAATCGAGAAGCAAAGTAGCATACCTAGTACTTGAAGAGTAAATCCAAAGTGATATGGTAAGCTCTTGATAGGGGATTTGGCCAAATTTTGTGGTAATAATCCCGGTTGTAAAAAATCTGGATCATTAGCCCTCCCCTCAAGCTAGAGACATTCATGTCTCTAGCTTGCTAATGATGGTCCAATAGAGCAAGGAGGATTTCACCCCCTCATTGGTGGCTCTTTATTGAATGAGTGCTCCAAAGTGTTCATATTTCTTTGAAAATAAGGCTTCAGTCTCGCCATCCATTTACCCTTGTCTTGTGAACCTTCCCATCCATGTCACCTAGCTTATAGCTGCCATTTGGATATCTCCTTATGACCATGAATGGACCTTCCCACTTGAACACAAGTTTAGCATCCTTTCTATTATCAAAGCGGTTATCATAGCATAGCACAAGTGATCCTTCCCTTATGTGTTTGCTAGGCAGCTTCTTATTAAATGTCTTCTTTCTCTCTTCAGCCTGCATGGAATAGTGTTGGACTGCTGCTTCCCTGTCTAACTCCAGCCTCTATGGATCCAATATCCTTTCCTCTAACTTCTTATCTTGATTCTTCTCTCTATTAGCTACTAAAACACGCAAACTGACCAGTTCCACCTCTATAGGAAGCAAAGCCTCTTGGCCATAGACGAGGTGAAATGGAGTATAGCCAAGTGAGGTCTTGAATGAAGTCCTATAGGCCCAAAGAGCTGCACTCAATTTTTTATCCCAGTGCTTGGGGTGCATGTGTACTTTCTTGGTAATTATCTTACAAATCAGCCTATTGACTTTTTCGACCAAACCATTCTATGTGGGTAGTAGGGAGTAGAATGCGTGTGCTTGATTTTTAGCCTTTCCATTAGCTCTCCTACTAGGTTCGCCCTAAAACCAGGACCCCGATCAGAGATAATTTCCAAAGGTGTGCCAAACCTGCAACAAATATTTTCAAATACAAATTTTCCCACTTCTTGGGCTGTGATCCTACTAGTTACTGAAGCCTCTGCCCACCTTGTCATGTAGTCCACACCCATTATGATGTATTCCTTGCCAGATTGAGTTCGTGGGAGTGGCCCTATTGCATCAATCCCCCATTTCTCAAATGGGCCATATGTAGTTATGGGATTTTGTTCCTCATGCACTAGCTTCCTTGGTCCGGCCTTTTGGCAATCGTCACAAGTGCAGCACCAATGTTGCACATCTCGATGTGGACTAGGCCACACAAAACCGGCTTGGAGAATCTTCATGTTGGTTATTTCTTGAGCAAAATGTCCTCCACAAACCCCCTCATGGTAGCTCTTAATCACATCCATAATCTCATTTGCTGTTGGCACCCTTCTAAGCACTGCATCCTTTCCTTTGCAATACAACACATCATTTATCAAGCGGTATTTAGTGGCCTTAGTAGCCAGCCACCTTTTCTCACTCTTACTCATATGTGTAGGTGCCTCACCATGCTCAAGAAAATAAAGCACATCTTGTAGTTGAAAGTTACCCTGAAACAAGGGAAGCTTTACTGTAATTATGCCCACCATTACCTCTTTCATTTTTTCCGCTGCTAGAGCATCTGCGTCGCCATTTGTGCACCTTGGCACAAAATAGATTTGGGCTTTCTGTACCTTCCTCATGAGAGTTTTAGCTTCTCTCATTTTCATTGCTCAGTTATCATTTTTACAAGCCCAGATTCCTTTCATTTGCTTAACAATTAGCATAGAATCCCCAAAAACATTAAGTCGAGTGACACCATGTGAGAGACACCACCTCAAACCTAAAAGCAAGGCTTGATATTCTGCCTCATTGTTAGAATGGACATCCTCTAGTCACCTTCGGGACTAAACACCACTATTCCTGCTGCCGCTCTATCTTTAATACGCTTGTATGCCCCATCAAAGTAGAGGGCATGGACATTCTCCACTCGTGGCGGCTCCTCAAAAGGAGGTGTCTCCTCTTTTACCTTTTCCTTCTCTTTTTCCTTCTTTTGATGACATCTATGGGTCAACAAATCAGTTAGGCAAGGTCGAGTAGAATCCTCCACCTTGAAGATGTAGTCAAACTCTTGGAGTTGTATCACCCACTTAGCGATTCTGGCTGAAGCATCCATGTGCTGTAAGGCATAGGGAAAATGCTCTTATGTTGTGATCACTGTGAATGGCCTAGGGAGAATATAAGGACGAAACTTTCTTATAGCAAACATTAGAGACAAAACCATCACCTCAACCATCTTGTACCCTCGTTCTAATGCTGTCATTACTCTACTAGAAAAGTAAACCGGTCTCATTAGGCTAGTTTTAGCATCCTTTCATATTAGTACTGCCCCTAGAGCATCTTCCCCAAAACTTCGATTGACAAAAAACTCCTGATCTCAACAAGGCTGTAAAATTACAGGAAGGGTGCTAAGAGCCTTCTTCACCTCGTGAAAGCACCTTTCGCTTTCGTCACTCCATAGGAGCTCCTCAGAGTGGGTTAACTATTGCAGTGGAAATATTAATTGGGAGAGGAGATGAATGAATCACCCCATATATCGCACCTTCTGAATGAAAGAGGTTAGTTGCTTCACAGAAGATGGTGATGGCACGGCCAATAGGGCCTTAACTTTGTTTGGATCTGCTTCAATGCCCCTCTCACTTACGACATGCCCTAACAAAGTTACACTACTTTCACCAATGCGACACTTCTCATGGTTTAACTGCCCCCCCATTTGTGCGAGGCGGTTGAAAGATTCATCCACATTCCCTAGATGTAGAGCCTTAGAACTATAAATACAAAAATCATCAATAAAGACCCTAATGGATTTTCCAAAATATGGCTAGAAGACATAATTCATGAATCGCGTAGCTCAGGCATTTGTTAATCCAAATGGCATTACTTTGTAAGCAAAACAACCGCAAGGTGTAATGAAGGTGGTCTTCTATTGATCCTCCTCAGCTATTTGGATCTGGAAATAACCTGAATACCCATCACAAACAATGTATCTCTCATGCCCGGCCACCTCGTTGAGTATTTCATCCTGAAAGGGAAGAGGAAAGTGATCTCTCTTTGTTGCAGCATTTAGCGGCTTGTAATCCACACAAATCCTCCATTTTCCATTCTTCTTGGGTATCACCACCACAGGTGAAACCCACTTTGAGTCCCCTGTTGGATAGATGAAGCATGCCTTCAAAAGTTGTTGCACCTCAGTGAGTAGAGCATTTTGTTGAACTACTCCCAACCATCGTAGTCGCTGCACCACTGGCCTTGCTCCCTCTTTTAGATTAATGTGATGTTGTACTTCTATCACACCTGTGATGTGTTCATAATTAGAAATAAAAAGTGCAGAGTGTTTATCACCACTTCCATGTAGGCTGCCTTCTCCTCAACTGATAGTTCCTTAGCCAATATTTTTTCTAACCCCTCCTTCTCAACCTTTGGAAGCTGCTATGGAATTTCACTACTAGAAGGCCCTTTTAATGTAATCCCCATCACTTCTAGAGAGCTTTCTTCCTCCTCACTAGAAGACTCTCCCTCTATCTTATAGATGACCAACCCTCGCTAGAACTCCATTCATCAGCGGTGGTCTCTGACACAAGATCCTCCTGTCGGCCCTCCTTCATGTTGTAGATAGTGCTCTTCCATTTTTTCTATAGCCCCTTTTGTGGCCTTAGCTCTAAAGCCCCTATCTCCCAATCTTGTCTAGATTTCATTCCCATTAGCCATGGTCGCCCAAGAATGAGCGGATAGACGTCCCCCTTCACTGGCATCACATACATGTCAAGCTCCAACTGCACTCCACACACATTTACCTTGACTTTCTTTATAACTCCCAAACAATTTACTACTACATTGTTTGCCATTTTGGCCCCAAATTTAGTAGTTTCATTTACCTCTAATCCAAAACGATGCATCAACTTTTCCGTCATGACACAAATCTCTGCACCTCCATCCACATATGTCTTTGACACTCTCTGCCCATTGATTTCGGCTTCCACTAGAGGCACAATATCTTTCATCTTTCTAGCCTGGATTGCATTCACATGACACAAATATTTGCACCTCCATCCACATATGTCTTCGACACTCTCTACCCATTGATTTTGGCTTCCACTAGAGGCACAATATCTTTCATCTTTCTAGCCTGGATTGCATTCACATGTCTATTCTTCATGGGTCTAATGCTTACCATCTTGGACCATTGTCGCCGCACTGTTGGAGATAGATGTAGTAATTGTGGCCATGAAATTTTTGGCCCTTGATCCCTCACATCAGCAAGCAAATCATAAGATCTAGTACCTTTACCCAGGGAAAAATCATCTGGCTCAATGTGTTGGCTTGAGCGAACCCTCCTCTTTTTATTGTTGCGTGTCTTTACAGCCATTGATGACTCTACCTCCTCTTCCATATTTTCAACCTCCTTTGGTGGTGTAGGCTCCATTCTCTCAATTCTACGGGCTTTCTTCACCAGCATTGCTTCAACCTCTACTACTGTGGCCTTCCCTTTGACATCACTCTCATCTAAACTAATTATCCTGACATCATGATTCTCTGGCAGCTGGACAGGCAAGAGCGGTACCTCTGCAAGTGGTTGAGGATGCTAGAGAACTTGAACCGGTGGTGGAGGCCCTGGATTCCGTGGAACAAACCTTTCCCTAGGTGGTGTCACTTGTTGTCCCCTCCTTCTTGGTTGGAATCCATTTCCTGGAAAATGCCTAGGATGAGGGCAAAAGTACATACCATGGCTAGTGTCCCCACAATTATAGCAAACATACTCTCTTTCTTGTCTCCTTGGACCTCGATTGCCTTCATTTATGAGGGGAGGGGGCCGTACTCCTTGCACTAAATTTAACAAAAGGCTTTCAAGTTGATTAGTAATGCATTGTAGGAGCTCTTGCTATGGCATCTCCGGTTCAGGTGGGGCCTCTGCTATTTCTCTAGGCCTTGGCATGGTTGGTAAAACCTGCTTGGGCTCAACTCCCCCCTTCAACTGGGCTTGATACTTCAATTTTCTATCTTTCTCCCTGGCATAAGTGACTGATTCTTCATAGGATGTGGGAAACTTTCCTTTGACCTTCTCCCTTAATAGAGGATGAAGTCCGACTAGAAAACAATCTTTCTTAAGGCAATCAGGTACTCTTTCTCCCTCGGCTAAGGAGGTTATCCATTTATCCCACAATTTTATAAGCATGTCTTCATAGGCTTGGTACTCCCCTGGTACGGTTTAAGAGCTGTCTCCAAATATCTTCAGGTGGCTCTATATCCTAGTACTTGTGTATGAATGCGGTCTTGAGATCCTCCCAATTACCCCTTGTAGCCTCCGAGAAAGCTTGATACCACACTCGAGCATCACCCTTTACAACTAAAGAGAAGGCCTGTACTTTGGTTGCTTCATCATCTCGGCGTGTGACTAGGAAGGCCATTTCTAAATCATCCAAAAATTCTAGAGCTTTCTCCCCTTTGTGCCCAAAAAAACTTGAAAATGCCATGTTGCCTTAGTAGAGTACGAAGATGAACACATCTAGACTTAAGTTGTATTTTATGAGGGGAAGGATGAACAGGTTCACAGATGCATTTATTTTAGCAAGACGTTTAGGCCCCAGTATGCTTCTAATAATGCCTTGGAATCTAAGCTTTGTGCTGGCTACAATATGCACAGTTTGCATAGCAAGTGGACGGATAGGTCCATACAACTCGTGGTGATTCATGAGAAACTATTATAATAAGATAAAGACATTTACATTGAAGGATGCATTATATTCTAGCATTGGGAAGATTATAGGTTTTGGTGATACAAGAATCTCCCTTAATCTTTCAGTCCCAAAGTACATGACAAGACACTGCTGGAAGAAAATATTCCTACTGATGCATACATTAACTCGGATGTTTTGTACAAAGTGGAAGGTGTAGAAACTCGGGCTATTATTATTATTCATGAGTGGAGACTACTTAAGGGAGTAGAGGGAATGCACTTTCTTGAATTATGAAGGATTTTCCCAAGAGTGTTTCTTTCTGGAACCCACCAACTTTGTTATACAGAGAATTTGCTCACCAGTGATTGTTCTTGCCTTAGTGTGTCCATCCTTGGCAACATATATTTCATAAGGTGTGATGGCCACCTTTTCAACCACACCCAACCTTCGAGCTAACAACAGTTGAAGGTAGTCTCCATACTTTGCACTTCTACAAAACTCCACTCCGTTCATGCATAGTTGTCCTCCTTTGATGTGCATTAGGCCATAGAGAGAGGGATTTGATGATTTGGAGACAAGGACCTCTCAAAAGGGCCTTCACTTTGTTTGCAAAACACTCACCACAATTATGAGAACCTAAAAATTGATGGCAACATGATTTTTTTTGTTGTGAGAGAATGGAATTTCTAAGGTGAACACCTTTTATCCACATACGTGCCGTCATCTGATAGGCATACTTCCTTTCTTGGGCTTCCTTGGGAGACCATTGTGGGAGTCGTGGAATTTGACCAACTTAAAAAATTTTGGTGAAGGCATTGGAGAAGAGCCACTTGGGGCACTTGTTGTAGAGGATGCACCACCATGTGTTGTATCGTCCCACATAAGGAGGTAGAGAATTGTGGTTGAGAATGTCCTCAACGGGGGCACAAAAAATGAGAGCTGAAATGATGAACGGGTTGCCTCTTACCCATCCAACCTCCAACCCTCACTAAGAGAACTAAAGAGGGGCACCACCTAGCCAAAGGGAGGATGGGCTAGGACATCCCTTTTCTCAAAGAGAATCAAGAGAACCAAGACACAAATTTACAAGAGATAATATATGTACTAGACACCATATTGGAATATGAGAGAGAGAGATGAGAGGAGAGGGAGACAAGAGGAGAAGAGGTAGAAAGAAAGAAAGAAAGAAAGAAAGTTATATTAACGTCTTCTGAAGACTAAAACTGGCCTATGAGACAAACTGTGATACAACTGATGAGGTCCAGCTATCCAAAATAAAAGTGCTAAATGAAAAGCTAAAAACTGGAAACTGAAAATACGGTGCTGTGAGTGTGATAAGTGTCGTGTATGTGTATGTGCGTATGTAGCTCTGGTACTCCAGATAATGGCTACAAAAGGGGAACAAATGTCGGCTGTGATAGGGGAACAACTGTCGGTTGTGATAAAGTGGTGCGATGTGTATATGTAACAGATGCAGGGAGATATACTATCCTGGGGTGTAGTAGCAGACGTCGAAGTCGCTAATAGCAGGTGATCCCTCCTGGATGCAGGATGTGGTACATCCGCGGTGAAGAAAGAGCAAACTGGAGATCTAAGATCCAATGTGTTGAGTGTCGTCGGATCTCAGTCTGCTGTCGATGTAGATCAAGAATCCTCCGGATCTCCTATCGGTGTGGCTGTGGGGTCCGAAACCCAAGGATCCTCGTGCAGCGTTGGGTACGCTGGTCCTCAGCCTGCTGTAGTGTGAGCTCGGAGGTCTGGCTGGAGGCTGGTATAGTAGCTCTCACTCTGTCTGTCTGAAAGAACTGTGTAATAGTCGTCTGGGTGGGCCCCTCTCTGACTGGGACCCGCTGTGTGCTCTACTCTTTGATGTGCCATGCCTTTCCCAGAAAACGGCCAAATGATCTCTGATCCATATCACTCATACATCCCTGAAGTGAGCTGCTCAATGTGTATCTAGATCTCAACTCTGAGTATGCTGGGCATCTGAGAACAAAATGCTCCTCACTCTCCACCTCTGATCTGCAAAGGGGGCTTATCCTCTCCTCCCGTGGAATGCCACTGGCTCTATCACTCTCAATCATAAGCTGATGTGATGATACCCTGAGCTTTCCAATAAGAACTCTCAATTGATGTGGCATATAGATCTGCATATATCTCGGAATCTCTATGAATCCCTGCTCTGATATACTCAAGAACTGTGTATAATAATGTGCCATCTTCGATGGCAGGGGCTGTGCAGGGCTGACCCATATCCTCTGTATATAAATATGCCATATCTCATGTCTGATGACTCTGTTCCTCTCAGAGAGAGAGAGGGTGTAAGTGGGAGCCTAAGTATCATATAGAAGAGGTGGGAGTCTATCAATGTCCAGCCCATGTCTGTCAAACCAAGCTCTAGTCTGTGCATACCATGATGTGGTATCCCCCGCTCGAGCCATCTCCTGAGATGCCATATATGCTCTATATGCAATGCGATCTCTATCCATATCCTGGAATCTGTGTAGGAAGCAGACTGTCTGAAATAATGCCTCGACTAGCATGGGCGGTGTGGCAAGCTCTGCTCGTACAATGTCATGTGGGACTGAGGCCTTGCTGCGAATCAATCTAGATATCATGATCACCTGAGGTCTCTCCATCAATGTCCATACTAGAGTATCAAAGAGCCACCCCTTGCTGCGGGGCTCCTGGAAATGTGCCTGATGACATTGTCGCTCCATAAGAGCCAATGCTGAGTATCCTCTAGTGAGGCGGTCACGAGCTGCCTGTGTCATCGAGAAAGTCCATGAACCTGCTATAAAGGTGACTCCCAAATATACATATGATCCAGTGACCTCAATACTCCCTCTTGTTGCCATGAAAATACTCTGTCTGCGTATCTGAGCTGATGTATGGAATATAAGAACCTTGGTTTTACCAAGGTTCACTGTCATGCCTCTCTGTATGCAAAAATCATCAAATGCTAATAAATGCTGCTGTAATCCCTGAGCTGAGTCTGAGACCAACACAATGTCATCTGCATATAGTAAGATATGAACTGTGTCTCCACTGAGATCTATACCTCCACCAGCTCGCTGTTGAATAAACTCTGCTATCTCATCAATGTATAGCCCAAACAGAGTCGGTGAGAGTGGGCATCCTTTCTTCACACCAATGGTGCTCACAAGGGGATCTAATATACCTCCCGGACATCTCACTCTGCCAGTAACCCGCTCATATAGTGCATAAATACCCCACATCATGTCATCATCCACCCCCAGATCAAGTAGGCGTCTAAAAAGCCTCTCTCTCGGAACCGTGTCAAAGGCTTTGTGGAAATCCACAAGGCAACAATACAATCTATGTTTCTTCACTCGTGTCTGGTCTATCAAACAACAGAGAGTGAAGATGTGGTCTATGGTAGAAAATGCCCGTCTGAACCCTGCCTGTCCGGGTGTGTGCATGCACTCTCTCTCTGCCAGCGTGCTGAGCTCCTCCTCCATCACCGTGCCATAAAGTTTGGATAAAACTGGCCCAATCATGATGGTCCTATATGTGTTAGGATCCATAGGATCCCCTGACTTGTGGATAGGTACAATGGTGTGCTCTGTCCACGAGTCAGGGAACCCCTTAGACAATGCACGGTTGAAGAGGTGAGCAATGAGTGGAGCCAATGTGTCTCTGCCATATATAATATGCTCTGCCTGAAGATCAAACTGGTCTTGAGTGCGGCCATGCTGTAACCGTGAGATAGCACGTTTCACCATACTAGTGGTAAAAAAGGATGAAATACCCGGTCTCGGTGTACATGGTGTGGGTATCAGCGGCTGTGCGGGAAGCTTGCCATTATGCTACATGGAATGAGAAGATGAGAAGAGAGGGAGATAATAGGAGAAGAGGTAGAGGAAGCTTGCCATTATACTACATAATAAAAGAACTTACTCATAGCTTACCTCATAGAGATGAGGGTATTCTAGAGTGCTCTCATGGGCTTGTCATTGTCCTTCTTTCCCCCTCTTCATTCTCCATGTGCTCTTTATATAGTCTCCATGAGGGATTAGATTAAGCTAATCTTCTTGATTAACATAATCCTAGATGATGTATGGCATCTTTGAAAATATGGAGAATAGTGGATGGGACAAGTCCCCACCTTGGTCATCATGCAAGAAGCCAAGGGTGGTGGTAGAGAAATGGAGCTAGATTACAAGAGGTGGGTGCCCAAAGCACATTATTATAATATATTTACAAGAAAGATAGAGTGGAAATTTGGTGTGGTGAAAGAGAGAAGAAAATTGCATGTAGCCAGCAGTCTACGCCTTCGTAACTTCAATTCCATGAAGAATTTGAAAAAAAGTTTATTTTGCAACTTTGTAGACTAGGTCGAAACCGATTGGGTGACGTGAGAATTTTCTTGAAATTCTCTTTTTCTTGGGAGTTATCGAGATTATAAAAAACGGCTTCCAAAAGCTGCTTTGACTTTAGTCCCCCATATATATATAAATACATATAAGCATGTGACAGAAGGGGTCCATGCTTGTAAGCTTTTATGTAAGATCCAAATGACACCATGATGTGGATATTGACTTGTGTGCTAGGGTGAGGTGTCCTCTAATGATGGTGATAGATTCCAAATCTTAGTGATGCAAACGGAGCCCATGTGTAGTTGGAGGCTAGTCCTTTGAAAAATCTATGCACTCACTCAACTCCTAGGTGTAATCCATTTTCATCTTCACTAAGATAACCATCCCTTTTACCCTTTACATTGACATGCTTCTGAGAACTTGTTATTGAGATATCGAGCTCCACTCGGGTGACCGTTGTGCATTTATGTCACTGACTTGTTAGTTGCAGATGCGGTTGGTACACCGCCCATGAATAATAGCTAGATGACAGCTATCCTTATATACTCTAGTTCGTGGCTTAGTTAGTATGCCACCTTAGTTAGTTGAGTTTGGTTTGAGACCCATATATAGGGTTCTTCTATTTCTATGTACTTGAGTTCTTTTTGGCTTACACAACTAAGAAGAGGAAAACTGTTTTTAGCCTCCACCTGTGTGTGTATTCTCCCATTGTGCAAGCAAGAAAGCCACAAGTGAGACTCCTTCCTTCTCTCCCACAATCTTGACATGGTATCAGAGCCTCGTTCGTGGTAAGGAGCTCAAGAAAGCAAACCAAGTTCGCGACGTTCTGGTAAGAGGACCAGTGTTGCTTTCATTTTTCTATTTTGGGATCAAGTCTCTACAGGTAGCACAGCCGAAAAGTGCAAGAGTGCATTGTCTTAGATTGAGACGCCCTTCGCGGTGTAGCAAGAGGGCAGTTTTTTTGCTTTGAGGCCATTTCGGGGCTTATTTTGGAGGCGGAAGTTTTCTGCACGCACTCAGAAAAAGGCCCTGTTTTATGCTGTGCGACCACTGTTCTACAGGTCAGTGAAAAGTTACTGTAGAAATTGCATCGTATACCTGTGCGCAAAGACATTGGGAGTTACAGAATCATCCTTGTTGCCTGTTGATGCAAAATCGTCACTAGGAAGTGACTGTGTGGTCAAATACCACTTTCGTCAGTTTTGCAGATTTGCCCTTGTGAGGCTGAAGCTATGTTCTTTGCAGTGACAGAATTTTTTGCAGTGTTCTGTAATGGCATCTAATTCTCTTTCACAGATTATCACTGAAAAGTTTAACAAGAACAACTTCCAAGCATGGAAGTTTAGAATGAGGAATTTCCTTATGGGAAAAGGATATTGGGAATTTGTTGCAGGAAATGAAGAAGAACCAGTTCTTCCTGATGTTTCCAGTTAGTAGCAAATGCACGCATTTAAAGGATGGCATGAGAGAGCCAGAAAAGTTATGTACTGGCTGTCTGTCAGTATTTTAGACTCTATGATTGTGCATATTTAGGATGCAAGTACGCCAAAGGAGGCATGGGATACTTTATCAAAAATGTATAGCACAAATACACAACCCAAGAAAATGTAGCTCAAGCAAGAGTTTCACAATGTGCAAAGAGAAAGTATGAGCATCAATGACTACCACATGAAGGTGAAGAAGATTGCAGATGCACTTGCTTCCATTGGGTCGCCAGTGGAAGATGATGATTTAGTTTCTGTGACCTTGAATGGTCTAGGAAAGGATTATGCACAGTTTCGAACATCCATTTCCGTCCGTGAAAGATTTCCTGATTTTGAGGAATTGATTGCTCTTCTAATTTCTGAGGAGCAGAGAAATGGTGGTGTATCTTCTTCAAGAGGAACTTTAAAAGAAGTTGTCTTCTACTCAAATACTGGAAGAGGTAGAGGCAGAGGTAGAGAAGGCCGATCTGGAGGCCGTGGTAGAAATCAGAATATGCAGCAAACTCAAGAAAATCAGTCCTATGGAGGAGGACGTGGTAACTCTAGAGGCAAGGGGAGCCAAAGAGATCGTGGTGGATGGCAAAGAGGGCAAAATGCAAACAGCAATGTTGAATGCTACTACTATGGTAAAATGGGTCATATGGCTAAAGACTGCTATAAAAAGCAGAATGACATCATGAATGGAAAACTGCATCTTCTAGTAGACAGGGTGATGACATAAATGAGCATTTGTTTATGGTGCAGCACATGACCAATTCTGTGACAAGTGCCGAAGAAAGTAACGATGTGTGGTATGTTGACTCCGGTGCATCAAACCACATGACAGGTCATGCAGAATGGATACAAGATGCAAAGAAAATGGAAAAACCAGGATTTTTGGAGACTGGTGATGATATTGCACATCCTATTGTGCAGATTGGAAATATTCCTTTGTCTATGCAGGATGGGAAAAAGAAATACCTGTCGGATGTATTTCATGTCTCGAATATCACCAAGAACCTGGTTTTTGTTGGTCAAATGGTTGAGCAGGGCTTACAAGTCGGATTTAATTCCCATGGATGCTTTGTTGAGGATATGAAAAATAAAGGTCGCTTGATAGCAAAAGGAAAGAAGAAGGGCAGAATGTTTACATTGGATGCAGACATGCCTGAATTGAGTGCAGCAATGTTTGCACATGGGACCAGTGTAGTTGCAGATATTGATATCTGGCATAAATGCATTAGTCATGTTAATGTACAATGACTTAAATCAATGCAGGCCCAAAATATTGTTGCAAGATTGCCAAAATTCAAGGGTGGAGAAATGCATAAGGTATGTGAAGCCTGTCAGTTTGGAAAACAGGCAAGGAAACCATTTCCTAGACATGTTCAAGAGAGTAAAAAGCCATTGGAATTAATCCACTCTTATGTGTGGACTACTAAAGCTGCATCTCTTGGAGGCTATCGTTATTTTGTCACTTTTATTGATGACTATATTAGAAAAGTTTGGGTGTATTTTATAAAAAAGAAAAGTGAAGTTATTGGGTATTTCAAAACTCTTAAAGCTATGGTTGAAAAAGAAACAAACCTGCAAATAAAATGCCTAAGGTCAGATGCAGGGGGAGAGTACCTCTCAAATGAGTTTGTAAGGTTCCTATAGGAGCATGGCATAAAGTAGAAATATTCATGCAGTCATACCCCACAACAAAATGGAATTGCAGAAAGGAAAAACGGGCATATTGGAGAGGTATCTCGTGCCATGCTCAATGAAAAAGACTTGCCAGATTTTTATTGGGCTAAGGCTACAACAGTCTACATAATGAACAGGACTCCCACTGCAGCAATACATGGGATGACTCCAGAGGAGAGGTATACTGGTAGGAAACCAGATATTTCTCATTTGAAAATTTTTTGTTGCATTGCCTATGTTCATGTGCCAGATGAGTTGAGATCCAAGTTGGATCCAAAAGCTGAGAAGTGCATCTTTATTGGTTACTCTCTGCAGAGCAAAAAGGGTATAGATGCTATGACCCTTCTACTCGTAAGTTTACAGTGAGCACAGATGTTGTTTTTGATGAGATGAGTAGCTCGTATAAACCAGTAAATGTGATTGATAATGTAGATGCACAAAATGGTAATGCTGCACAGAATTCACAGCAGCAGTCACAAGATATTAGTGGACCTGGAGCGTCCTCTAGCAGTGGTTCACATTCTTCGCCATGGACAGGCAGATTGAGATAAGGAGAATATTCTCAAAGCAATGTAGATAGTGGTATGTAGGTATCACGGAAAGGAAAAGAGAAGGTAGATCAGCCCATGTTTGATGTGAATGCGGGTCACTCTTATGTGGATGGTGAATCTAATGGCTTAAAACAGAGCATTGATGATGAGTTGGGTATTCCTTCTATTGTTACACCTGGAGTAAGGAAGACCAGGGATGTTTTGAGAGCACCTGGGAGTGAATCTACTTTGCGTAGGTCTACTAGAGCTAGGTATCCTATGGACAGGATGAAATATGATGGACTTACAGCCATTCACTATGCCTATATGGTCAAAGTGATACAAGAACCAGAACCCACTTCTTTTGAGCAAGCCATGGGAAAAGAAAAATAGGAGAAAGACATGGATGAAGAAATGGATGCCTTGGAAGCAAATGCTACATGGGAATTGGTACCTTTGCCTAAAGGTAAGTATGCAATTGGTGGTAAGTGGGTTTATAAGGTGAAGCACAATGCAGATGGTTCTGTGAACAGATACAAGGCAAGATTAGTAGTCAAGGGGTATGCACAAACATATGGCATTGATTATGAAGAAACATTCAGTCCAGTTGCAAGGATGGCAACCGTAACAGTAGTCATTGCTATGGCTGCATCAAAGGAATGGTATTTATATTAGATGGATGTAAAGAATGCCTTCTTACATGGTGATTTGCAAGAAGAGGTATATATGGAGCAGCCACCAGGTTATGCGCATGTTGTTCATCCTGAGTTTGTTTGTAGGTTGAAGAAAGCCTTGTATGGCTTGAAACAAGCACCTAGAGCATGGTCTGACAAGATAGGACAATATCTTGTCACTATTGGCTTTCAGATATCCAAGGCAAATTTCTCACTTTATGTGAGAAAAACAGAGAAAGGTATTATGCTGCTTGTCATTTATGTTGATGATTTGATTATCACAAGTGATAGTGATGAAGATATCATTCATGTGAAAATGCTATTGAAGCAGAAGTTTGAGATGAAGGATTTGGGAGAGCTGCGTTATTTCTTGGGCATTGAGGTGATTAGATCACCAAGTGGGATATAGCTCTTGTAGAGGCAGTATGGATTGGACATGCTGTCCAAATATGGGATGACAAGTTGTAAGCCTATTTCATTTCCTTTGGAGCAGAATGTGAAGTTGAGCGCAGATGCAGGTGAGCTTCTGGAAGACCCTACTATGTACATACGCATAGTAGGAAGTTTGATTTATATGACTATTACCAGGCTAGATTTGAGCTATGCTATTGGATTGGTAAGTCAGTTTATGCAGGATCCAAGGAAACCACATTTGGATGCGGCTAGACGCATATTCAGGTATGTGAAGTCCACATTGCAGTATGGACTACTTTATGAGACTGGGGTTCAGATACAGTTGCATGGATAAACTGAAGCTGATTGGGCTGGTAGTATTTCTAATAGACGATCTACCAGTGGATATGTGCTCTCTTTTGGGAGTGCTGCAGTCACTTGGAGCAGCAAGAAACAGCCTACAGTTGCCTTGTCGAGCACAGAGGCTGAGTACAGGGGCGCAGCAATGGCTGCATGTGAGGTAGCTTGGTTGCATAAGCTACTTTATGATATGGATTAGCTTACAGATGGGCCAGTTGTCATTTATTGTGACAACATGAGTAGTATGCACTTGGCAAATATCCCAGTCTATCATGCTAGAACAAAGCACATTGAGGTGCATTATCACTATGTTTGGGAGAGGGTTTTACTAGGTCTTATTGATCTAGTTTATATTAGCACAGAGGATCAGGTAGCTGACATATTTACAAAGGCATTGGGCGCAGAGAAGCTGTGCAAGTTAAGAGACTTGCTTGGTGTGCAGGAATTGGGATTGAGCTCGAGGGGGAGTGTTGAGATATCGAGCTCCACTCGTGATATACCAGGGTGACCGTTGTGCATTTATGTCACCGACTTGTTAGTTGCAGATGCGGTTGGTACACCGCCCATGAATAATAGCTAGATGACAGCTATCCTTATCTACTCTAGTTCGTGGCTCAGTTAGTATGCCACCTTAGTTAGTTGAGTTTGGTTTGAGACCCATATGTAGGGTTCTTCTATTTCTATGTACTTGAGTTCTTTTTGGCTTACACAACTAAGAAGAGGAAAATTGTTTTTAGCCTCCACTTGTGTGTGTATTCCCCCATTGTGCAAGCAAGAAAGCTACAAGTGAGACTCCTTCCTTCTCTCCCACAATCTTGACACTTGTTCCCCCCATTTGCTAGAGTTATCATAATCGAGAAGCAATGTAGCATACCTAGTGCTTGAAGAGTAAACTCAAAGTGATATGGTAAGCTCTTGATAGGGGCTTTGGCCAAATTTTGTGGTAATAATCCGGATTGTAAAAAACCCGTATCAATGTTTCAAGCCAACATCATTGATAGTAGAATCTTTCTTTGAAGATTCTAAGATATGGCAACATCATGACAACTAGGTTATCAGAGGGACTCTCACAAAGACAAAGACATCTGAGTACCATCGATATATTGATATCCCAATTTCTTTAGTCCTCACATTCTGTAACTACAATATATAATGGTCATCTACTTCTTGAGGGAAGTCACGCTTGCTTCATGGTAAGGGAAAAATTGACTTGTTTTTTGGGATAATTTTTGTTATTTTTGTGAGCTAAATGGTTGATTTTGAGGTTTATTGATTGTTTTTTATTAATTACTAAGTGTTTTGGAATGATTTGGTATGGATTGAGTATGTTTGAGAAGCCCATGATCATTTTTGGTTGAGATGTGATGTTCTAATAGGTCTTGTAATGTGTTTGTTTTGGTTCTAATAGGATTGATCTGATTTGTTTCTCTTTGTGAGATTGGGATTATGAATGAGTCTTTTTAGAAATTTTTGAGAGTGTGTTGAATGTTTTGAAGTGGTTTTGGTTTAAGCTATATGGTTTTTATGCCTTCTGTCGACCCTTTGTGTGGTGTTCTATAGAGCCTCTATCTCTATTACATAAGCCTTTGTTTGCTTTTGTGTATGATCTAATGGATGTTTATCTTGGGGAATGTTTTTCAATCTTGGAAAAGGAATAATTCAAGCTCAAAATATCTCAAAGAAGTAGAAGAAGTAGCTGAAGATGACTTGAAGTGAAGACTATAGTGACATTGATAATAATGAGCTCTCAAGGGACATTGTAGAGGCTCTGGTGAATCTTCATATCAAGCATACCACTTGGGAGGGGTATCTACAACCAATACAGTGTTATTGAGGATTATTCATTGTAATTCCAATGTACTATTGAGAGAGAGCATATGTGAAAGAGATAGAGTATGAGAGATAGTCAATTTTCTATGAGAAACATTGTGTCTTCATGAGAGAGATTGTGAAGACTATGAAAATGATGAAAGATAGATACTATGTGATGAATTCCATTCAAAGTTTATCTTTCTTTTATGTCATTGTGGTTCTTTGATGGTTTCTATATAGAATATGAAGAATATATTGAAGATTGGTTGTGATAAATTCGTGGGAGAATTGCTATATGATATTGCATGAAGATTTGTGAATATTGGTGTTGTTTTTCTTCTTATGGTTGATTGAAATATGAAAAACATGTTTTTTTATGTGACAAGATAGATTTTATTCAAGTAAATTTTTTATGAAGGAGAACTCTTTTGGCTCTCGGAAATCCACAAGGCACTCGGTAATGCCCTGTAGCTTCTGTAGCTTGCTCTTAATCTCATAATCAAATTCCTACAAATCGATTAACCACTTTGCTAAACAATCAAGCGGCTGTAACTTATTCAACAATAATCAAAGCCCTTCTACCTTCGTATAAAAAACCGCGTTCTCATAAAGAATGTAGTGCCTGAACTTTTTGATCACAAATACCATCGCAAGGCACAATTCTACATATAGGTGTAGTTAATTTCCAACATACCCAACTTCTGACTAGTAAAAGCTATCTGATGGTACCACTTCTCCTCCTAGATTTGGGATAAGCAGTAGCTAATACTATACATGGTTGCTGCTGAATATATATAGAACATTTTGTCCCTTTTAGATGCTTTTAAAATAGGTGCTTTGGCAAGTTTCTACTTCACATCGTCAAAAGATACTTTGCAAGCATCATTCCATGCAAATTGACAGTTAAAGGACAATAGGTTTTTCAATGGAAACATTCATTTTTCCAAGGAATTGATAAACCTTCGATAATACCCTACCGATGACAGAAAGCTATGCATTTCCTTTGGAGTACGTGACGGACTCATGGCAGTTATGACCTTGATTTTTTAGGGTCAGTCGCAACCCCAATGGAACTGACCACATGGCCTAACAATAGCCCATAATGCACTCCAAAGACGCACTTCTGCTGGTTGAGAGCTATGCAAAATTGTCTACAACGCTCGAAACACTTTCACAAAATAATCAATTGGCTTTATCTTATGGTGGTTGCCCCTAGGTCATCAATGAATACTTTCAACTCCTCTTGGGGGATGTCTGTCAAGATTGTGGGAGAGAAGGAAGGAGTCTCATTTGTAGCTTTCTTGCTTGCACAATGGGGGAATACACACAAGGGTGGAGGCTGAAAACAGTTTTCCTCTTCTTAGTTGTGTAAGCCAAAGGAACTCTCGTACAAAGAAATAGAAGAACCCTATATATGGGTCTCAAACCAAACTCAACTAACTAAGGTGGCATACTAAGTGAGCCATGAACTAGAGTAGATAAGGATAGCTGTCATCTAGCTATTATTCATGGGCGGTGTACCAAACGCATCTACAACTGACAAGTCGGTGACATAAATGCACAACGATCACCCTGGCATATCACGAGTGGAGCTCGATATCTCAACACTCCCCCTCGAGCTCAATCCCAATTCCTGCACACCAAGCAGGTCTCTGAACTTGTGCAGCTTCTCTGCGCTCAATGCCTTTGTAAATATGTCAGCTACCTGATCCTCTGTGCTGACATAAACTAGATCAATAAGACCTAGTAAAACCCTCTCCCGCACATAGTGATAATGCACCTCAATGTGCTTTGTTCTAGCATGATAGACTAGGTTATTTGCCAAGTGTATACTACTCATGTTGTCATAATAAATGACAACTGGTCCATCTGTAGGATGATGCATATCATAAAGTAGCTTATGCAACCAAGCTACCTCACATGCAGCCATTGCTACGCCCCTGTACTCAGCCTGTGTGCTCGACAAGGCAACTGTAGGCTATTTCTTGCTACTCCAAGTGACTGGAGCACTCCCAAAAGAGAACACATATCCACTGGTAGATCGTCTATTAGAAATACTACCAGCCCAATCAGCATCAGTGTATCCATGCAACTGTATGTGAATCCCAGTAACACCATATTGGGAAATATTGAAATTTTCCATAAGTTTGGGACACATGGTCAAATCTTTGGATTTGCCATAACTTAAACACTATAACTCCAAATCAAGTGCTCTATAGCTCAATAGATTCCATTTTTCAAGCGCTTTCTAATGATAGGTCACATCATATGGTTTTGAGAAACTTATGGACATGTTATCCGGGTGCCACCTTTTTAGTATTCAAAAATGGGAATTGGGAGATTCCCAAACTCACTAGTATTGTGTTCAGTCTCATAAAATAGTCCATACTGCAATGTGGACTTCACATACCTGAGTATGCGTCTAGCCGCATCCAAATGTGGTTTCCTTAGAGCCTGCATAAACTGACTTACCAATCCAACAGCATAGCTCAAATCTGGTCTGGTAATAGTCATATAAATCAAACTTCCTACTATGCGCCTGTACATAGTAAGGTCTTCCAGAAGTTCACCTGCATCTGCGCTCAGCTTCACATTCTGTTCCAAAGGAATTGAAATAGTCTTACAGCCTGTCATCCCATATTCGGACAACATGTCCAATCCATACTGCCTCTACAAGAGCCATATCCCACTTTGGTGATCTAATCACCTCAATGCCCAAGAAATAACGCAGCTCTCCCAAATCCTTCATCTCAAACTTCTGCTTCAATAGCATTTTCACATGAAGGATATCTTCATCACTGTCACCTGTCATAATCAAATCATCAACATAAATGACAAGTAGCATAATACCTTTCTCTGTTTTTCTCACATAAAGTGAGAAATCTGCCTTGGAAATCTAAAAGCCAATAGTGACAAGATATTGTCCTATCTTGTCAGACCATGCTCTAGGTGCTTGCTTCAAGCAATACAATGCTTTCTTCAACCTACAAACAAACTCAGGATGAACAGCATGCACATAACCTAGTGGCTGCTCCATATATACCTCTTCTTGCAAATCACCATGCAAGAAGGTATTCTTTACATCCATCTGATGTAAAGACCATCCCTTTGATGCAGCCATAGCAATGACTGCTCTTACGGTTTCCATCCTTGCAATCGCACTGAATGTTTCTTCATAGTCAATGCCATATGTTTATGCATACCCCTTGACTACTAATCTTGCCTTGTATTTGTTCATAGACCCATCTGCATTGTGCTTCACCTTATAAACCAACTTACAGCCAATTGCATTCTTACCTTTAGGCAAAGGTACCAATTCCCATGTAGCATTTGCTTTCAAGGCATCCATTTCTTCATCCATGGCTTTCTCCCATTTTTCTTTTTCCATGGCTTGCTCAAAAGAAGTGGGTTCTGGTTCCTGTATCACTTTGACCATATAGGCATAGTGAATGGCTGTAAATCCATCATATTTCAGCCTATCCATAGGATACCTAACTCTAGTAGACCTGCGCAAAGTAGGTTCACTCCCAGGTGCTCTCAATACATCCCTAGTCTTCCTTACTCTAGGTGTAACAATAGATGGAATACCCAACTCATCATCAATGCTATGTTTTGAGCCACTAGATTCACCATCCACATAAGAGTGACCTGCATTCACATCAAACATGGGCTGATCTACCTTCTCTTTTCCTTTCCGTGATACCTGCATACCACTATCTACATTGCTTTGAGAAGATTCTCCTGATCTCAATCTGCCTGTCCATGGCGAAGAATGTGAACCACTGCTAGAGGACGCTCCAGGTCCACTAATATCTTGTGACTGCTACTGTGAATTCTGTGTTTCATTACCATTTTGTGCATCTACATTATCAATCACATTTACTGGTTTATACCAGCTACTCATCTCATCAAAAACAACATCTATGCTCACTGTAAACTTACGAGTAGAAGGGCTATAGCATCTATACCCTTTCTGCTCTGCAAAGAGAGTAACCAATAAAGATGGACTTCTTAGCTTTTGGATCCAACTTGGATCTCAACTCATCTGGCACATGAACATAGGCAATGCAACCAAAAATTTTCAAATGAGAAATATCCGGTTTCTTACCAGTATACCTCTCCTCTGGAGTCATGCCATGTATTGCTGCAGTGGGAGTCCTGTTCATTATGTAGATTGCTGTAGCAACTGCCTCAGCCCAGTAAAAATCTGGCAAGTCTTTTTCGTTGAGCATGGCATGAGATACCTCTCCAATATGCCTGTTTTTCCTTTCTGCAATTCCATTTTGTTGTGGGGTATGACTGCATGAATATTGCTGCTTTATGCCATGCTCCTACAAGAACCTTGCAAACTCATCTGAGAGGTACTCTCCCCCTCCATCTGACCTTAGGCATTTTATTTGCAGGCCTGTTTCTTTTTCAACCATAGCTTTAAGAGTTTTGAAATGCCCAAAAACTTCACTTTTCTTTTTCATAAAATACACCCAAACTTTTCTACTATAGTCATCAATAAAAGTGACAAAATAATGATAGCCTCCAAGAGATGCAGCTTTAGTAGTCCACACATCAGAGTGGATTAATTCCAATGGCTTTTTACTCTCTTGAACATGTCTAGGAAATGGTTTCCTTGCCTGTTTTCCAAATTGACAGGCTTCACATACCTTATGTATTTCTGCAACCTTGAATTTAGGCAATCCTGCAACAATATTTTGGGCCTGCTTTGATTTAAGTTGTTGTACATTAACATGACCAATGCGTATATGCCAGATATCAATATCTGCAACTACACCGGTCCCATGTGCAAACATTGCTGCACTCAATTCAGGCATGTCTACATCCAACGTAAGCATTATGCCCTTCTTCTTTCCTTTTGCTATCAAGCGACCTTTATTTTTCATATCCTCAACAAAGCATCCATGAGGATTAAATCTGACCGGCAAGAGCTGCTCAACCATTTGACCAACAGAAACCAGATTCTTGGTGATATTCGGGACATGAAATACATCGGACAGGTATTTCTTTTTCCCATCCTGCATAGACAAAGAAATTTTTCCAATCTGCACGATAGGATGTGCAGTATCATCACCAGTCTCCACAAATCCTAGTTTTTCCATTTTCCTTGCATCCTCCATCCATTCTGCATGACCTGTCATGTGGTTTGATGCACATGAATCAACATACCATACATTGTTGCTTTCTTCTGCACTTGTCACAGAATTGTTCATGTGCTGCACCATAAACAAATGCTCATTTCTGTCATCACCCTGTCTACTAGAAGATGCATAATTCCCTTGTTGCAATTTTCCATTCATAATGTCATTCTGCTTTTTATAGCAGTCTTTAGCCATATGACCCATTTTACCACAGTAGTAGCATTCAACATTGCTGTTAGCATTTTGCCCTCTTTGCCATCCACCACGACCTCTTTGGCTCCCCCTGCCTCTAGAATTACCACGTCCTCCTCCATAGGACTGGTTTTCTTGAGTTTGTTGCATATTCTGATTTCTACCATGGCCTCTAGATCGGTCTCCTCTACCTCTGCCTCTACCTCTTCCAACATTTGAGTAGAAGATAGCTTCTTTTGAAGTTCCTCCTGAAGAAGATGCACCACCATTTCTCTGCTCCTCAGAAATTAGAAGAGCAATCAACTCCTTAAAATCAGGAAATCTTTCATGGACAGAAATGGATGTTCGGAACTGTGCATAATCCTTTCCTAGACCATTCAAGGTCACAGAAACTAAATCATGAGTCTTCCACTGGCAACCCAATGGAAGCAAGTGCATCTGCAATCTTCTTCACCTTCATGTGGTAGTCATTGATGCTCATATTTTCTCTTTGCACATTATGCAACTCTTGCTTGAGCTGCATTTTCCTGGCTTGAGTATTTGTGCTATACATTTTTGACAAAGTATCCCATGCCTCCTTTGGTGTATTTGCATCTTGAATATGCACAATCATAGAGTCTGAAATGCTGATAGACAGCCAGTACATAACTTTCTTGGCTCTCTCATGCCATGCTTTAAATGCTTGCATTTGCTGTTGATTGGGAACATGAGGAAGAACTGGTTCTTCTTCATTTCCTGCAACAAATTCCCAATATCCTTTTCCCATAAGGAAATTCGTCATTCTAAACTTCCATGCTTGGAAGTTGTTCTTGCAGCTTTTCAGTGACAATCTGTGAAAGAGAATCAGACGCCATTACAGAACACTGCAAAAAATTCTGTCACTACAAAGAACACAGCTTCAACCTCACAAGGGAAAATCTGCAAAACTGAGGAAAGTGGTATTTGACCACACAGTCACTTCCTAGTGATGATTTTGCATCAACAGGCAACAAGGATGATTTTTTAACTCCCAATGTCTTTGCGCATAGGCATACGATGCAATTTCTACAATAACTTTTCACCGACTTGTAGAACAGTGGTCACACAGCATAAAACTGGGCCTTTTTCCTAAGTGCGTGCAGAAAACTTTTGCCTCCAAAACAGGCCCCGAAATGGCCTCAAATTAAAAAAACAGGGATACCAAGGGCTAAAGCCCTTGCTCGCGGCATATACTTCCCTCTTGCTTCACCGCGAAGGGCATCTCAACCTGAGACAATGCACTCTTGCACTTTTCAGCTGTGCTACCTGCAGAGACTTGCTCCCAAAACAGAAGAATGAAAGCAACACTGGTCCTCTTACCAGAACACCGCGAACTTGGCTTGCTTTCTTGAGCTCCTTACCACAAACAAGGCTTTGATACCATGTCAAGATTGTGGGAGAGAAGGAAGGAGTCTCACTTGTAGCTTTCATGCTTGCACAATGGGGGAATACACACAAGGGTGGACGCTGAAAATAGTTTTCCTCTTCTTAGTTGTGTAAGCCAAAGGAACTCTCATACAAAGAAATAGAAGAACCCTATATATGGGTCTCAAACCAAACTCAACTAACTAAGGTGGCATACTAACTGAGCCACGAACTAGAGTAGATAAGGATCGCTATCATCTAGCTATTATTCATGGGCGGTGTACCAACCGCATCTGCAAACTGACAAGTCGGTGACATAAATGCACAACGGTCACCATGGCATATCACGAGTGGAGCTCGATATCTCAACAATGTCACCAAAGGTCTTTTTGATTATTCTTTGCCATGAACGAGGTGCATTACATAACCCAAATGCCATGAGTGACACAATACCTCATCTTTTATTTGCTTCTAATACCACACAAAATGGCTCTTCATTCCATGATTTGAAGCAAAGTGATGTACACAAAACTTCTACTAACACTGATAGAGTAGCTAAAAGAAGTGTGCTTGAAGTTCTAAACCCTAAGGCCATAGCTACTAATATCTCTACTAACCCACACCACCAATTCAACCAAGTTGAGCCAACTAAATCCAAAGATGCTTTAGAGGAGGTTGCTCAAACTCACCTCTAGATCAGCCCTACTAAACCTTTGTCACTCCTTTTGGTCTCTAGTCTTTTCTTGTTTGTCAAGCACTCAATATCATAGCAATTCATTTGGCCAAGAAAGTCAATTCCTCTGAAACAGAATGACTACTCCAATTTTATGACATATTCACTACTTATGCTAAGTTATTTGCAATGATTGATTCAGGTATTGTTGTTGATGAGATGATACAAGTTGCTTCCAAATGGCATCCCACTTGGGAAGAGAGTGAACACCTCTACCACAAAAGTCACTTGTTCAAGTTAAGTATGCTAAAACCCTTCCTCATAAGCAATTGTAGTCATACCGACTTATTTCCTCTTATGCTTCTATGAGAACAAACTCAAAGACCAGTTGGCACTTGATGAACTTTAGTAGAATTGTAATTCCTCAAGTCCATTCTTATAGAAATGGTATTTCCATTAGCTTAAGATTTCTTGCAATGGTAGTCCTCTTATGACAATGGTCAAGTAGCATCATATAGTCAGTACACTTCAATATGATCCAACCTACTATGAGACTACTTCCTTGTGTTCTATAATATTGGATCAATATCTAGACTTGCCACAAAGTTGAAATACCACCCATTGCTTGATAATATTTTGATTGAAGAGGAGTTGTGCATTGCTAGTTGCTTTGTAGGACCATCCTTGCTTGATGATGTAATTACTTACATTTATGGACTAGCTATAAAACCAACTAACTTGGATGCTTTTTCTGAGTTGGAGTACAATCCAAATTTCTATGATTGGTGGATCCCGAAAACTACACAATATTGACCCTTGTATATACTTTTCTTTTGTTGCACTGACAAGAGTCAAAGACCCTCTAACTTCTAAAATAATACTACATCTTTTGTGAGGGAAAGATCAAGGTATGCAATCATAACTTTGCTCATGGTACAATGGTAAAATGCAAAACACTTTTTTGTAATTCTTTATATCTTTTGACTTTGCATCCATTGCATGGTATTCTCAAGGTTTCACCAAGTGAGTGTAGGCAAATAATAGGTGACAAAGCAATGCAATGCACTTCATATTTCAAGCCAACATCATCAATAGTAGACTCTTTCTTTGAAGATTCCAAGATATGGCATTATCATGGAAACTAGATCATCTGAGAGACTTTCACAAAGATAATGACATCTCAATGCCATCGATATAGACATTCCAATTTCTTCATTCATCACATCCATTGACTACAACATACAATGGTCATCTACTTCTTGAGGGGAAGTTATGCTTGCTTCATCAATACTACAAGTCTTTATCACCTACTACTAGTTTTTCTTCACTAACTCTGTATCAATAATGGGGCAAGTGCTTTCAGGGTTTGAGGCTAAGTCTTTCATTTTCATGTGTACACTTTGGTACAAAAATCCATTATTTGAGCCAAGTCTACTATTCTCAACCAGCCTTTAGATCTTGCATACTTTTGCTTTGATTTTATAAGGCTACTAGCCAACTTATGTGAGATTCTATTAGTCCAAAGACAGAGTTTTAAAAAAACGATATAAAAGAGAAATGTAGGAAGAGAAAAAAATGTAAACGATAAAAGAAAGGAAATAAAAATGAAACATGCACTACACCGCACCTAGGGGTCCTCAAGTTAGGTGTATCCAGTGACTTTGGTTGGCTGGCTCTATCTCTAACCCCTTAAACCCTTTCCCATTTTTCCCAACATTTACCCAAAGCACATTAAGATCAAGACATATCTAGGGAGTCTTGGCTTGCCTTAGTTAGACCTATCTCCCTTAGTCATTTGTACTTTTTTCATTCTACTCCATTTATCCAAGTGCTACTCACTCAACTTCATGGTAAGAAGGAAAAGTTACTTCATGTTAAAAAGGACCAGTTTCATACATTCCCCCTTGTGTTGATTTCGTGGAGAACCATGTGCTTCAAGAGCTTATTGGATTGGACTCCACCTTTTGTATCTTCCCAATGGTGTCTCTCCGATAACTTTATTTTCCCTTAGCAACAGTGACACTTTGTCCCATCTTCACTCGTGCAAGTATTGTTTATTAGCCCTTATCAAGAGAAAAATCCATGGAGCAATCTTGTAACTATGTGTTAGACTATGTATGCATATGCACTCACATAATATTTACACCATAACCTTTTCATGATTTTGGGTCTTGAATTGTGGGACAACACTTCAAGCTTTCTTGAAGCTTTTCCATCTCCCAATTCCATCTACACATGCACAAGTTGCATACATGTAAGTATATACACCTCTTAAGGAGAGACAAGTTGGCTTATAGGACTTTTATAGACGATTATTTGAAGGATTGAACATGCATCAACATTGGTGGCCTCTACATCCCCACCATCATTTCATGATTTCTTCTTTAGTGAAGCCATAATTGATTCTTCATGCAAACATCATTTTTCATCATTGAGGCTCATCTTTTGGATATCATCTATAGCATCAACAAGAGCATCATTTTCTTCAATACCAGGTCTTCATCATGAAGCACATCATTCTTCATCATTGAAAGTTCTTCACCCACAACATTTATTCCTCTATCAAGACTACTTCATCAGGACTATTCCCAACATTCCACATCTACCTTTGATGTGAGTGCCTTACCTAAGTAGACCAAGATTATGCTAATCTAATCACAAATACACGTGCATAACTTGCGAAATTAAAGTCTCCATTACTTAATTTATTTTCATAAACAATGTGTGTATACATTCCAAAGAAATTGATTAATGTTGCACATCCACACATGGAAAAAGAAAACTGCAAAATCTCTATAGGATTTACAAGAAGCAGGACTGGTTTACTAGAATAGTCTAAAAACTCTAGTGTCATGTTTAGATGACTTGATTTCCACTTTAGATGGATCCAAATATATACTGTGACTTATTTTGAAGGGAATAAGTCATCTAGGAAAAAAGATCAATAAAAATAACAATATCTATGAAAATCATTATTTTCATCTATTTTTTATGGATATTCTCAACTTTGCTTGCATTGGCTTGTCAACCAAATGTGTTCCGATTGTTTTAAGTACCATCTATATTTGGAGTTCATATGATGAAGTTATGATCCAAATAAGTTGCAGGGTAGAAATAAATGAAAATATTTGTCATTGATGATGCCATCAAAAACACCAAAAAGCAGGCACCCTCTCTTTACTCCCCCTCCCCCCCTCACTAATTTATAAACAGGGGTAGAGCGTCATGTCAAACAAACATACACACAGACACACAACGAATCATGTAGAAGTCTCTTTGCTACTATTGATGTGATGAAGCTCTGCTGCAATCAACCTAGTCTCTCTCTCTCTCCAACCCTACGTGGAAGCGCTGCCCATCAAGCTTCTCCCATGGCTCCTAAGCGACGACGAGATGCTGAGAAAGATCACACTCAGAGAGCTTCCCAACACGAGGAAGTGCTCATCATTGTTGCTGAGGGAACTCAGCACGCTGCTGAAGCACAAGTAAAAGTTAACCCGGATCCCATTCAAACTGAAGAACCAGCCGTCCCACAACAAATCGAGGTCGCGGCTATAAACCATAAGCATGATGGATGGTTAAACGGAGATAATTAGGTTAGTACATAAGAAAAGGATCACGATTGGTTAGAACTCACTTAGACTTGTAAAAGAATGTTAATATTATCAAATGCTTTTTAAGAAGGAACACTGAAATTGAAGAAGGGGATATATTCAATGCATCGCATTGACAATGGGTAAAAATGTCTTATGGTTATGACTGTTTTTGGATTTCTCAATGATGAGTTATGGCTCTTATGATTCTATGCTTGCACAGACGAATGAGATGTGGATTGTGGTGGTTCAAGACATTGGGGTCCCCAACCCAATGCTCCCTTACACTTTGTGGAGTGTGGAAAAACTCACGTGCGGGTGGGGGTCATATGCTCTTGATGGAGGTAGGTGTTTTTGATTTTGATCACTCGAGCACCCGAGAGGGCAAAGGACTGAGTGGTAAGTGCCCATGTTATGTAGGACAGCTATTGAGGCTTAGGGAAGCTTAGAGGAGCTCTGAGCCAGTAAATTTCCCTGTTGACTATGGATGGAGTGTGATCACATACAACCCAATCCTAAGGGATTGGAAGGTCTTATCCTAGGCTGGACAGTGTCTTTCTATAGAAAGACAGTTTGGTACCACTCTGCAGAGTGATCACTCTGGATGTTACTATGAAATAAAGTATCTGATTTTTCAAATTGTTTGTTATGTGCTGAAGGTTGAGTTTAACAAACCTAGTCTAACGAAGTAATAAAAGAAAGCTGATTCTATATGTCCAAACAGTGTGGTAGTATTCTTTGCAAATTAGAAAACTAAGCAAACCCATCGAGAAAAGTGGGAGGCTTCGATCTTGACGATTGGACGTGTGTGGCTGGGTGGACCCGATAAGTCCGGTAACTTTCCAACACTAGATAGAGCTAATTAAATCGTGACCCTCCCAATATTGATAGGATTAGTTATGAGGCCTAACACCATTTTAGGGGGTTGGAGTTGAGATTTTACCTTATGGGTAGGGGGATCGAGTTACACTCTCCCCCGTCTCTCACTCTCTTTGAACCAAGTGCGGTGCTAATCTCATTCCTGCCTTTGATTGATTACAAGTGGTCTTTCTTAGGTGGGCGTTAGATTGTTGTTACGAGTGACTTGTCCACAGTCAACATATAAAAATAATTTAAAAAATAACCACACTTGTTTGAAGAAAATTGTTGTTGATTATCTTGCACTAAGACTAGCATACGCATTGTGCTCATCAGGAACTTAATGATGAGGAAGCTACACATTTGCGGGATATTTTTCCCATCATATATCAAGTAGCCTTAGGGTTGAATAAATTCTCATACCGCGGGGCTATATTTGAGATAATGGAGATGATCTTTATTTCTCCAATTGTATTGCAACCTTATCCTAACTCACGGTACATGAAAGATTTATGGCCAAGGAATGGGCCACATATGGAGATATATTGTGAGCATAACATTTTTCTTCATTATGAGCTGTGGAGGATTCAATGGGCTGAACAACTAAGGATAGTTCATATATATCTTTTGTTCAATGCCTTTGTTGAATGGTTACTAGACATTGGGGATGAGCTTGTATCTGAAACCTTGTGGGTATACCAGAAAGTGTTACAAATAGTACCACCCAAGAGAGTTGTTGTAGTGCCAAGAAGGCCTTATTTTGGTATTGGATGTTTTGGTTATCCCCAAGAGCCACCACATTATGTTTTTTGCCATGTACATGAGAATCCCGCAAGATATGAGAATATAGACCTTGATACTTTTCATGAGGAAAGGATCCATGAGATGATGTATTGGTAGATCATAGTATGATCAAATACATCTTTGTAAGTACTTTTCATAAATATAAAGTCTCATTATTGTTTTTGAAGAACGTTGTCGAAGGGTTTTCAAAAGCAAAGTTGCGACCACAGATGAACTTGACTAATTTCAAGATAGAAGATCAATCAAGCAAGATCATGATTCAATTTGAAAGAAGGTCACCTCAATTTCGGATAATGGCCCTATAATCAACTCGTTCAAGCCTTTTGGTCTCTTGAATGTGGCAAATAGACCTGGATGTATGCAATACTAACTACACTTCACCTGTTTGATTACAACCCTGTTCAACATCAACAGCTTCAGCTTCATAAAAGAAATAAATCTGATTTATAAACTAGCTGCTCAAAACCTGAAGTCCTTTACGTCCCTTCTTGCTATTTCAGAAAGAAACACTCTGTAGGTTGTTTGTTGATCAGTACTGTATGATGAAGATTGTCTAAAACGTGCGCTTACAACCTCAGATAGTAGAGTAATAGAATAAAATATATGCATGCTTTCATCTCTGCAACCACGATGTCAGATGTTTCATAATCTGAGCTACTATCTGAACTATCGTTTGAATCCGAGCTTTTTCCCTCCAGTCTGAATCAGAGTAGTCTCCTCTTTTCTTCCTCTTCAATATCCCTCCTCAACTTTGCACCCCTTAACATCAGCTTCATACTCATTGACAACTTCCATTGAAGAAAACGCATGCACACCATACCAGAATTTGTTTTTAGGTTTTTGAACCCTGGCATATACTAAATGGTCTTGGCTTCAAATCTGCCCTAGACAGACTTCACAAGTATCCCACACAGAAAAGAGAGTAAGGCCACATCTTCCTTTTCTCATTAACAAAATTCAGAAATCAACATCAAATCCACTTTGACCTCATCTTTTAACAGTTTTCTGATTCCAGCTAGTGTAATTCGTACTAGAGAGAAATCATGGTCTCAAAGAGAATCAAGCAAGTTCAAACTGCATTGTGGCTACTGAACTAAAAAATCTCTGCAAAGACATCTGGCTATAGCCACCATAGCCCTTAAGAAAGTAGTAATTGTAAAACATAGATACTTCAAAGTAGATGTTCATGGCCTCTCTGGCAGCCCAGTAAGCTCCAGTCTAGACCAAGTAGTAAAAGAGGGAACAAATTTGACGAGGCTAAATTTCTTCACCATCCAATCAGAGTACCAAAGCACTCAATGCCATCAAACTCCCGTGCTAACTTTGGTAGATTAAAAGAAGGCTTTGAAATTTTCAGAGCACCTTGTGACCTGTCAGTATTGTCCCTTTGTTGATTGTTAGGGTGGCCTGCTCAGATGGCACCGAGTAGTCGTAGAGGCAGAGTAGATGGAGCTTGAGCTCGAGAGGATGCAGAGAGCTCTTGAAGCTAGGCCTGCAAAGCAACCAAAGGTGGCCATGGTGGATGTTTGTTGAAAAAGAGATAGACAATAATGCTGTGCTGTAATATGTGTAGGGTCTCTCCCAAAAAGACTTTCCCCGATGCTTTCCTTCACAATCGCCTACAACACGCCCCAGAAAAGCGGCCCCCTTTTTTACCAGAAAAGCAGCCCCCTTTTTGACCGCAAGATTGATAGCATGCAACAACTCTGGCATTGCAGATACGGTTGCCTTTGGCACTTCCTCATGAAAGTAAAACTTCAAAAGCGGTACAAGTATATGAGCCACCTGATCAATCCAGCGGAAAAAGCCTTCCTTCAGCTCCACTGCATAGCAACAAAGCATGTTGCAAGCTGTAGCCTTTTCCTCTAATGTGGTTGTCCGTATGTCGATCTTCTTATCACCAATCGTGATTGTCTCAACACTTTCATCATCAGAATCAATGCCATCATTCTTCGAGTCATGAGCATCTGTAATTGTTACATCAGGCTTAAGCTATGGAGAGTTGAGAAGTGGGGCATGACAATATCCATGTAAGGCAGAAAATCCTGGCCCAAGCACTTGCAAAGCCTTGCCCATGACTGAAGCATATAACTTGTTGTCGGGTCATCATCCTCCAATTCACCTTCATCATCATCTTCATAGTCATCATCATCATCCAAATCATCAATAAATTCTTGAGCTGAACCTCCCCATTTTCCATACATGAATGTCTTTCTGCCCACCCCAGTATCATGTTCTTCATCCAACTCACTTTCTACATCCTTATTTACAAAATTTGGCAACCTAGTCTTGTCACCTTGAGCCTTGGGATTCAGTGGAACTTCTCTGAGGAGGACTGGATGCACTTCCTTAATGACCTCTGTTGCAGCCCTTAGCTTTTCAACTTTAGGAATCTCCATTGCAAGATCCAAGGTAGATGCTAATCGATCTTCTAGTGCTTCTGAAACTGAGCCAAATTTCCCCAAACATATCCACCACTATGCTTCCCACAAATATATTCACTTCCAAACCTCTCTTCACAACCTCCATATATAATTGTTTGCCTGCATTCATGGATCCTATGCTTTCAAGCTACAAACAAATGTAATAGCATTTGGAGACATACCTTCAAGCTGCATCTGTACAAAACACATCACTGCTTACTCATCATATCCATGTTGAACATAACTTGTAATCAATGCACTCCATGATATGACATCTCGAGCTGAAATATTGTCAAATACTTCTTCGGCTTTTCCAAGCATGCCAGATTTTGCATACATGTCAACCAGAGCATTACAGATAAGTTCCTCTTTCTCCAACCCCCTTTCCACTATACTGCCCATGCAAAACAAAATGCAAACACAACGACTAAGTATGTACAAAGTAAAAAATGTCACACACACAAATTTTTGGTGGATTCCACACCTTGAATGCACAGCAATACGACAACGTGAGTTATGAGATTATGAGCTTATGATGACAATTGAGCTATTTTGACAAGTTAATGATGAAGTACACTTTATGTGAGTTATTTTTGAGATCATGTACTCCACTGCTTGTGTGCTAGTCAAATATGTTGGAATTATGAGAAAGTGTAATGGCTATCTTAGAGAAGACTCGTCTATGGAATTGTTAAGCTTACAAAAGGGCTAAAACTAGAGCCCAAATCTGGGGGAAGAGACAGCCCTTACCTGTACTCTATGTGAAGATGTGAAAGTCCATCTCAAGTTGTTGAAATGGCTTGAAAAACTAAAACTAGTTCAATGTTTCTTATTTGAATAACATAGGGTTAATGATACTCTGACAATTAATGGGGAGCCAATAACCCTACATCGTTGGGTGTATGACCAATATATAAAGGTTATTTCTCCCGATAGGATAACCCTTATGCAGGAGTGTAAAGGAAAAAATTTATGAGCTTCCAGAGTATCCCAACCTCCCAGAGTCTTATGAATTCCTAGAGACACCTCCTTTTGTAACAAAGAAGTTACGGAGATAATCAGAATCAGAAAATTAGTGTGAATTGATGAAACATACAAGGAACTCTAAGAGAAGAAGTTTCTTCTCAAGCAGACACCAACACCTAGGTTTAGTGGTGAAGGACCCAAGGTGGAGCAAGATGCAGAAGCATGGATTGAGGCTTTGAACGACTATTTCCTAGCCGCTGAAACTACTGCTACAAATCAGCCCATGACTGCTCGTCTTCGTCTTACTGGCGAAGCTAACCTTTGGTGGAAATAGTTTTACCGAGATAAAGAAGTATCAGAAGCTTGCCAAAATTGGGAGGAGATCAAAGAAGCTATGAAAGGACGTTATCTTCCCCCATCTTTTGAATCAATCAAGATGAATAAATTCTACAAATTATGACAACTAAGCCTAACCTTGGAAGGATACCATTCCAAGTTTGTGAGTCTGCGCAAATATGCACCCCCAATGACAACATCTCAATAGATTGCAAGGTTCTGCCAAGCACTAAATCCACCTTTGGACACTCACCTTGAATCAATGAGACCAACGACTCTCAAAGATGCTCTTATGCGAGAAAAACCTATGGCCAAAGAAATCACTCGAAATGGCCAAAGAAACTGTCCAATAAACAACTATGGAAGGGGTTATCCAAACTATGCTATCGACATGACCAATGCCAAAGAAAATGGTAGAGCTAATGCAATCACCCAAGGACCAAATGGGATAGGAATCACGCAATGCTACCAGTGCAAAAGGACTGGTCATCTAAGGGCTAATTGTCCTAACCATCCTCAAAATCATAGCCCAAACCAGGTTGGTGGAAGAGGCTGAGGGAACGGCAACAACAACCCAGGCTATGGACATTGAAGAAAAACTGGTGCCCGAGTAAATACCATGATTGGATAGCCCAAGGAATGCACATTAGGTGAAGAATTTGAAAGAGGATCCATTCATGCTACCGTGAAAAAGAAAGGAGCGGACCACCAATGTTCAGTAATTCAATCTCCAGCTACTTACAAGGGTACGTTGTTTACGATCTTAATTGATTGTGGTAGCACACATTCCCTTCTTGCACCCAAGACAGTTAAAAGATTGCATCTAGAATCCATGGGGACAAGGAAAATGATAGTAGAATTGGCTAGTGGGAAGGAAATTGCCTCAACCGAAACTGTAGGGAAACTTTAGTTTGAGTTAGACATCCATATAATTGAAACAAAATTTCGAATCCTACCATTAGGATGCTACGATTGTATTCTGGGAATGGATTGGCTCAAGAAGAACAAAGCCCATATTCTATGTGCTAAAGAGGAAATAATCTTTCAAGACTTGGAAGGGGAAACCATAAAGGCATATGGGAAAGCTGGAAGAACTAGAGTCCAACTAGCCAAGGCAAGTCGACTCAAGAAGGGACTGAAGAAAAGTCAACCAATCTACATGATCTAGTTGAATAAGGTCAAAAATACTAATGAAGGCACTCTACCTTTGTGGATCAATGACTTCGGGGATGTCTTCCCAGAGGAATTGACTCAATTACCTCCAAAGCGTGAGGTTGATCATGAAATAAAGTTGATTCCTGGAGCCGAGCCAATGTCAAAACGACTATACAAAATGTCTATTCCTGAAGTTATTGAGCTTAAGGAACAACTGAGACAATTGATAGAGCAAGGATTTATCCACCCCAATAATTCACCTTGGGGAGCGCCTATCCTCTTCCAGAAAAAGAAGGATGGAACACTTAGACTCTCCATTGAATTCAGAAGACTAAACCACGTTATGATAAAAAAACAAGTACCCTATACCCAGGATAGACAAACTTTTAGATCGCTTACCCAGCCAAGGTTTTTTCCAAGATTGATCTAAATTCTAGATACTATTAAATTCGAATCAAGGAACAAGATATCCCAAAGACTACCTTCAGCACTAGGTATGGTCATTATGAATCTTTTGTCATGCCATTTGGATTGACTAATGCCCCAGCTACATTCAATCATCTAATGCAAGACATCTTTTGACCATATCTAGACGATTTTATGCTAGTATTTTTTAATGATATACTAGTATACTCTAAAACAATAGAGGAACATGAAGGTCACTTAAAGATAACCCTAGTAACACTTCGTGAAAATCAACTCTATGCCAAGATACAAATACATAGAAAAGGCTCGCCACACCCACACACACGAACAAGCATGGGAATATGACCACACGGAGGGGTGGTGACACGCAGGCACACCCTGCACTTGACTGGGGTTTTACAAGGGGGTGTGGGTATAACAAGGTAGGAAAGGGGGCATGTGAAGAGGGTTGGTGGGGGTAGTGTGTGAATAGGACTTGTTTTTTTTTTTGTTAATATGGTGGGAGGGGCCTATGATGCCCACCGACGGTAGTAGGAGGAAGGTGGGGAAGGGTAGGAGGAGGGTGGAAAGGAGGAGGAGGAGAATGATGATGAAGAGGAAGGGGCGGAGGATGTGGGAGGGTGTTGAGAGGAGGCAAGGGAGGCGGCCAGGGGTAAGTGACGACGGTCAGGGGTGAAGAAGAGGGAGGAGAAGAAGGAGGAAGAAGAAGGAGGAGGAGGAGGAGGAGGAGGAAGAGAAGGAGGAGGAGGAAGAAAGAGGTGGAAGGGAAGGAGAAGATGGGGAGAGAAGAAGAAGAAGAAGCAAGGAGAGAGGGGAGAGAGAGAGAGGGGTTGGGGAGAGAGAAGAAGAAGAAGAGAGAGAGAAAGAAAAGGAGAGAGAGAGGAGAAGGGAAGGGGGGGAACCGTCAGGAAAATATCAAAATGAAAAAAAAATCCCCCCTCGTCCCGTGCCCTCATCCCACGCTTATGCACAGGGCAAGGCAAAAAAATTTTGCAGTGGTGGGAAGCAATGGGGGCCAGGATGGCAACAAGGAAGGCGCAGAAGCCACGGAGGGGTTGTGAGGCGCGTAAAAGCAAAAACACACGCATTCACGTGCGAGATGAGGTGCGCGGGGATACGACAAAACAAAGAAAATTTAATAACATGCAAACCGTGAGCCAGAACTCAATGCGGTAAAAAGGAAAACCGTGCTGGAAGGCAAGGGGGAGACTAGCAAAAGTACAATGGGGTGTCTGGGATCAAGGCAAGGGGGTTCACATGGGAAAAAGGAAAAAATCAGGCCCAAGAATGCATACAATTAATATCGAAAAATTCGTTTGCCGAATGGAAATGCAAGAATAACAAAATTTGTGAGAAAAGTCAAGCCAGATAGGCCTATCATGTCAGAACACTGTTCCAACGGAGATAAGACTCAGTCACCTGGAAAAAACCAAAAAAGGACCCCCGAAATGGGACGTAGAAATTAATATAAAAAGATTCAGGTATTGAAATGAAGGGCAAGAAAAAGAATAAATATCCCCGGAAGGGATTCACAAGGCAAGCACAATAAAACACATATCCAAGGAAATAAGGAGGGGTTCACATGCAAAAAAGGCAAAAATCGACCCCGAAAATGCATACCATAATTAATATCGAAAAATGCATTAGCCAGAACGAAGTGAGGGAAGAAGGGAAAATGTGCTAAAAATTGTGCGAGACAATCCTATCACATTAGAACATAGTGCCGAGCAAGAGAACTCCCGTTTGCATGGAAAAAACCCAAAAATCGTATTTGAAATGAGATTCGAAAATTAATAGCGAAGGATTTGTGCACCAGAACGAAGGGTAGAAAAAAGAAAAAATGTCAGGACATATATAATCCATAGGGCTGTCACATCAAATCTCAGTCGGGATGGGGTTAGGAGGCATTCACATGGAAAAAACCAAAAAATAGAGCTCGAAAACACCAATAAATATTAATAACAAAAAATCCATAGGGAAAAATAGGGTGGAAGAAAAAGGATAATCATGCAAGAAGGGCGGTTGGACAAGGTTATTTAGTCAGAATTGAATTCTGAGGAGAATAGGGCAGGCTCACATGGAAAAATGTCAAAAACGTATGCAAAAAAGACATGAAACCAAACAAACATTAATTACGGACAAACCGTATGTCAGAATGATAGGTGATTAAAAGAAACAATATCAAAGGGAAAGCATAGGATAGGACTGGTATGTTAGATCACTGTTCCAAAGTGAAGAGCACGTTCGCATGGAAATACATCCAATTGTGTGGGTAAAGCTTCAAAAATTAAGAACACTAAAACGGTAGGCCAAAATAGGGGGATGTAAAAAGGAAAAGTGTGCCATTAGAAGGGAGGAATACAGCTATAAGGTTGGATCGGGAGTTTGGTGAATATAGGATATGTTCACATAAAAAAGGAAAAAATTGTGCAATAAAAGCAACCACAAGGGAAACGGCCTCGACGACAAGGGGTACGAGGGTGGGTGGGTGAGGAAGGGACCCCATCAAGGCAAAACGAGGATGTGGTAGACATACATGATTGGGTAATGACATATGCAGTGTGTATGCACATCAGACGCACAGGGACGCATCCCCACACTTAAGACCTTACCGATTAGGGTAGATTGATTGACACGGCCATGGAGATGAAATATGCTACCAAGCAATCCTATATAATGATGTACTTGACTATCACTTTCATATGATGATAATGCAATAGTACTTGTCTCTTTCTGTCAAGTCTCTGTGTCATTGTTAGTCCTACACAAGATTGTGTTTATGAGTTCAAGTCTCAATCTTGAAACCTAATTCACTTGTGTAACAGTTATGTTCTTTGTCAATGTCAACATGAGTAGTATCTTCATCTTCCATCCTCCATAGCTTCCGTCTTTGCCATGCTCTAGATCCCGCATTTCTCACATGGTATCAGAGCCCAGTTGGGCATCACATTGCTTCTCCAGCCTCTCTTGATTCCTCTCAACCTCTATCCAGCTCACATCCAACTCAGTGTGAGTGTATGACTCCAATCTCTCACTTGAACCCCATAGCCACTGTTTGGCAGCCATAGCCAGACAGGACATACAACACTTGGAGCTTCTATATCTTACTCTACAGGCCATCTTAGCCCACGATTACTTCGGGAGAAACATTCATCTACTCGTGGCAAAGCTCCCTGATACATCACAGTCCAAGATTGCTCATCATCGAGCCCAACATTGTGGAAATTTGAGCTCACTGTTCAAATCTGCGCTGTTTCCTATCGTACTGATGGATCTCCACGCACAAGCTACAATTCACTCTGCAACCATAGGGCTTTGTAAGCCCATGACCTAAGCTACCTCCAGCTCGAGTTTGACGCCGGATGATCGTGTTTGTGGGCTGATGTAGCAGAAAACTCAGTCAGGCTGAAAACCCTAATTGTGGGACTCCATAGTTTTTTCCACTCAAGCTCATAAAACCACTTTTTTTTCTCAGTCATGCTACTTGGATCACCCTATTGACATCCAGATTCACTGATTTAGTCAGTGCCACACATCAAGGAGGAGAAGTTCTTGGAGATACTTGGATATTTTCAAAGATTGGAAGACCAAGCATTCAAAGAACCACATCAAGCTCCTCTTCCAACTCATCCTTCTCACTCTTCTCACTCAACTGAAGGTTTTGCTAATCTGATCTGAGTATTTACTCAGTGTTTAGCAAGTTTTTACCAGCAAGGAGGGGACTCAAACAACGGGTTCATCAAGAATCACCATCTTCAACTCTAGTATCCCTTGATACTTAAGAGTGTTGATTTAACACTATCTTCACTTGTGTTTTTTGACACATTGAAGTTCAATTTGGTTGCCACTTACTCATAGATTTGAAGCAGATTCTTGGTCATATCTATGATAACCAAGAAGATTTATATGTGGATACACTTTATGAAAAGTAACATGACTTATCTACACTACATAGAAGATTTTTGTGATCTACTTGCAGAGAGACATGGAGTTGCTCATACTAAAGTGCAATCAATGATTCCACTTACCTTGGCCATCATGAAGAATGAGATGTCTTTGCTTGAGGGGGACAAAGACATGGACATGAAGACTAAAGCTGCAAGCAAAGTCCATGGGGAACCAGACCAAGAAGACCATAAGATCGAAGAGCAAAGGAAGAAGGACAATAAGAAGATCAGCCATGAAGACCAAAAGACCACATCATTCAAAGCTGAAGAACCAAAGATGAAAGACAAGAAGATTTTCCATGCTGACAAAGAGAAATCATATGCTGAAAAAGACCACAAGGGCCTATCAGTCCTTGTCTCTCATTTTTTGTTTTAAAAGTATTGTACCTGCCTTAATGTTCCTTTCATAGGCTTGAAAAAAACTCCTCATGTAGCCTTGTACTACAGCCTCTGTACACTTTGTGAGGCCCTAGTTACAGCCGCTGGATGTCCACCATGTTTATGGTACCCACACTTAGCGTTTTCTGTGACAGCTTTTAGTGTTTTGCCATGTTTGTGGTATGCCCACACTTTGCAGGTGCTGCTCTCACTAAAGCCTCTACACACTTTGTACTTTCAGGTTGTGATTGAGGAGGGGTGTTGAGAATCTGCCAATCACACCCTATGTATGCCCCTTTTTATGGAACAACTAGGCTAGGAAGATGCAATTCATTCTAGGAAGAGAGACAAATCCCATAGGCACAGTGATGAAATGTGCTACCAAGCAATCCTATATAATGATGTACTTGACTATCACTTTAATATGATGATAATGCAATAGTACTTGTCTCTTTCTGTCAAGTCTCTGTGTCATTGTCAGTCCTACACAAGATTGTGTTTATGAGTTCAAGTCTCAATCTTGAAACCTAATTCACTTGTGTAACAGTTGTCTTCTTTGTCAATGTCAACATGAGTAGTATCTTCATCTTCCATCCTCCATAGCTTCCGTCTTTGCCATGCTCTAGATCCCGCATTTCTCACATGTTCTACCACTTCAGAGATATGGAGATTCATTGGAGCTTGTGTGTTTTACATGATTTGGATACCTCATTTTGCACACATAGAAGATTGTTGATATCAGCTGCTTCGAAAGGAGCATAGATTTTATTTGGAGGAGAGCCACACTAGAGCCATGCGGAAATTGAAGAAGTTATTGGAGATTGCTCCTACTCTCAGGAAAGCGGATTATAATTGCAGAAGGCCTATTGTACTGATAGTTGACACTAGTCCAATTGGCATAGTTTGGGCTCTGGGTTAAGATGATGCAGATCGAAATAGGTACACTATTTGGTCTGGGGTGAAGTCCTAAATGAGAGACAGAGGAGGTATCCGCAAATCAAGAGGGAATTATTGGGAATTGTTACGGCTGTCAAATGTGACAAGGAGTATTTTATTGGAGCCCCAGTTGTGGTAGAGACAGATTACTTGCCATTGATAGGTATGATTACGAGTTGCTTTACGCCAGATATAGCTATGCTGAGATGGACCGCATACATCAAGTCATTAAATCTAGAATTCAAACACATAGCGGGGAAGGATAATCCAGTGGCGGATATGATCTCTAGAGCTAGATATGATGATGAGGAGACACTACTTGCAGAAGAGGATGATGCAAAAATTTCAGCCACTATGGTTGATCATGTTTGCCATGTCTATGATATTGTGGCTTTCAAAGAAGAAATCTATGTTGGAGATTGGTTGCAGATTGGCAAGTACCTTAGTACACTAAGCAAAAGAGATGAATGGACAGATGAAGAGTTCAAGAAGATCACAAGAAAAGCCTATGGTTATTTTCTCAAGGACAGATTTCTTTGGAAGCACCCTAAGAAAAGAGGTGGATTACCCTTGTGGGTTGTCTGCAATAAAGAGACTCACTTACAAGTGATGAGAGGGTTTCATGAGAGTCCTTGGGCTGGTCATAGAGGACTATGGGCTACTTATGAGAAAATCAAGGAAAAATATTGATGGAAAGGCATGTACAGAGATATTTCTCACTTTGTAGAGATTTGCAGAGACTCTCAGATGTATTCCGTAGTGCATCATTGAGACGAGCTTCATCTAACCTATCCGCTATGCATTCATTATAAGTGGGTAGTTGACTTGGTTACTATGCCGATGGGTCTATGGCATATGAGGTATATTGTTTTGGCTAGAGAGGATTTTACCAATCATGTTGAGGGTAGACCTTTGAGAACAAAGATCACTAGTGCAGTGTGTAAGTTCTTATTGGAAGAAATTTTCTGCAGGTATGGCTGTGTGGGTAAGATCACTGCAGATCACGGTGAATTAGATGCAGATGAAGCTAGGGAGTTTTTCTCTCAACTAGGAATCAAGTTGGCTCTAAGCATAGCATACAATCTAGAGGGAAATGGAAAGAGTGAAAGAGGGCATCCGCCGATAGTGAAAGCACTAGCCAAAGCATGTAGAGGATAGATTGAAGAATGGCCGAGACTTCTACCATTTGCTTTGTAGGCTGATCATACGACTCACATGTTACCATAGGTTATATGCACGTAGAGTTGATGTATGGTCAGAAATGGGTTATGTCGACTAAGACTTGTGCTTTGACTTGGTCAGTTTTACCTTGGCAGGAGGATTTGATGAGAGAGGAGCTCTTAGCTCTTCGAATCCGAGAGTTGGAGAGAAGACCAGAGGATATTCAGCTACCTATTGACAGGTTGAAGGTTACTAGACTTAGAAATAAGGACAGGTTTGACAGCAGGCATCGCTTGCAACCTAGAGCAATAGAAGAGGGAGACTGGGTATTAGTCTTTGATAGCAACCTTGAAAATCATTATACTGCACTTTGGAAGATGGTGAAAAGATGGTTTGGGCCGTACATAGTCAGCCATGTCTTTGACAATGCAACATTTGAGCTGATAGAATTGGATGGGACAGCGCTTAGAGTGGTACTATAGTGTGCTCGAAAGGTCATGTATGGACTCTCGGATATAGTGGCAAATGTATAGGATGTTTTGGAGTATGTTTGACACATAAATATCTCTGTTTTGACTGAGAAAAGGTTGCTAGTCATTTACTAGTTGTTGATTTCAGATTGTATATTTCTCTATTGGCAGTAAGATTGAATGTACATAGGGTATGCAACAACCACATGCTCTATGAACTGGTTGATGTATCTACATGTTGTGCCACTTGATTGTGGATGTATCTAACATGTGTATGGGCTGAAATACTGTGATTTCAGTAAGGATTTTATTGCAGAAAATGGTCATAAAAGTTGAAGGCTGAAATTGGTAAGTAGTAACACATCTTGGTTTGTGGGGAGTTAGACATTGATTGTCTGTTGCAATATGGCAAATGCTTAGGGCACTGATAATATCACCCAAATTATCGGTGATAAGCTTGATAATAAGAACTTTGCACTATGGAAGTTGAGGATGAAATTTTTTTTGATTGGCATGGGATACTTGGATTTTTGCATAGGAACTAAAGCTAAACCCAAATTACCTTAATGGAATCCAAAACATGATCACAACAAAGAGCTCACCGATATAGTGGTTGGAAATAGCTAGCAAAGTATTACATTGGTTCTCTTTGTGCATTTTTGATTCAATGGCTATGCAGATTACCAATTTTCATTCCCCAGAAGATGCTTGGGATACACTCATGAAAAATTATGGTATTGTCACACATGCAAGGAAGATACAACTTTAGTAGCAATTTAATAATATGTCCAAAAATGGCAGGAGCATTGAAGCATACACGACATAGATAAAGACCATAGCCAGCTAGCTGACTACTATTGGATCTAGTGTTTCAGAGGATGATATGATTGCAGTGACATTGAATGGGCTTGGCAAGGAGTACAAGACATTTGTTACTTTTATTTCTGTAAGATCAAAACCCCCTAATTGGGATGAACTACTTGCATTATTGCTCCATGAAGAAGTAAAGCTTGGTCTTAACATAAGTTCCAATGCATCTCAAGGCAGAGACATTGCTCTCTACTCTAGCTAGCATGGTAGATATGGCAGAGGCTATGGTTATTTTTGAGGTCAATGAGACACTTGAAATACGCATGGACAACAGTAGCAGAATGCATAGAATAGATCAAATATGCACGGCCAACGAGGATCTAGCAGCTTTAGAGGTAGGGGGAGATCACCTATAGGTAGAGATGGTGGATCTTGGCAATCAAATGAGCAGTCTAATAGGAACAAAGACTATCATTATTGTGATAGATATATGCATATTGCCAAAGATTGTCATAAGAAGCAAGAAAACATGAAAGCAAAAGGTAGACAACATGGAAATTATGCATCTTCCAGTGGTACTCACGATGATCAAGGAGACAAATTGTTTGCTATGTAGCATGTATCAAAGAATGTGCCTAAGCAAGGAAGAGATGAGAAATGGTATATAGATTCAGGGGCATCTAATCATATGACACCCCATAGAGAATGGTTTTATGAGTTGGTTGCAGGTTCTCATGGATATGTCTGCACTAGGGATGATACCTAGCATGATATTGAGCATACATGTGTGGTCCCATTGCATATTCCTAAGGGCAAGAAAAAGAGTCTACATGATGTGCTTCATGTACCATCAATCAGTAAAATGTTTTGTCCATTGGATAGATGGCAGAGCAGAATCTGCAAGTCAAATTCAATAAGGATGGATGCTTTATCGAGGAATATGGTACTGGCTGCAAATTGATTGCTAAAGGTAGAAGGGATGGAAAAATGGTTACGTTGGATGCATCTATTCAAGAATTGAAGGCAACCATGTTTTCCCATGATGATGGAGTTGTACGCGATGTTAAAATTTGGCATAAACATATTAGCCATGTAAATGTTGATAAGTTGAAATCTATGCAACAAAAAAAGGTTGTACTTGGGTTACCTAAGTTCAAATATAATGATCTTGGACATGTATGCTACAAGCAAGGTTTCCTTTTATGAGACATGCCAAGAACAGTCCTCATCGATTGCAGTTAGTACACTCGGATGTATCGGGTCCATCTCATAATGCTTCTTTTAATGCTGCTCAATATTATGTCTCTTTCATTGATGATTTTAGTAGATACACATGGTTGTACATTATGAAATACAAAGATGAGGTGTTTGATGCTTTTAAAAACTTCAAAAATTATGCTAAAGATGAGCTGGCCCATTATCTCTCATGTTTAAGATCAGATGGAGACAGAGAGCATGTATCTAGAGAGTTTGACATGTATCTTGCCAAATATGGTATAAAAAGAGAGATTACTTGCAGTTATACACCAGAACAGAATGGTGTAGAAGAGAGGAAAAATGGTGTGCTTATGGAATCGGCAAGGGTAATGTTGAATGAAAAAGTGGTGCTATAGGTGATGCTTCATCTAAAGTTATTGGATAGGACAACTGCATAATCTTACTCCTACATCCACTTACATAGATATGTCAATGAGGGGGAGATTAGATAAAGGAAAGGAAAATATGTTTGATGATGTGACTAATTCACTTACAACAGGATATGAGTCACATGGCAGTGAAAGTTTGGATGGTGAGTTGGAAATACCTTCAGTTATGACACCTAATGTAAGGCATAGCAGGTATGTGTTGCCTCATGAGAGGCTAAACCGCAGTTAAGAAGGTTTGAAAGAGTTAGAAAACCAATTGATAGGTTAACATATAATGGATATTCAGCCCGTCATTATGCTTACATGACTAGAGTAACATGTTTCAAAGAACCTACAAAGTTTGATGATGTAGTTGCAAATGAGAATCGGTGTTCTACCATGGATGAAGAATATGCAACATCTTCCTGAAGGCAAAGTACACATTGGCTACAAATGGGTCTACAAAGTAAAATGAAAGTCAGATGGTTCACTAGAGCAGTATAAAGCTAGGTTGGTTGCAAAGGGATATGCATAATAGTACGGCTAGGATTATGAAGAGACTTTTTGTCTAGTTGCCAAGATGGCAAGAGTGAGAATGGTCATTGTAGTGGCAGTGTCTAAGGGCTAGAAATTATGGTAGATGGATGTTAAAAATGCTTTTTTGAATGGTGAATTGCTTGAAGAAGTGTATTTGGACTAGCTTGAAGGCTATGTTCATCTTGATCTTCTGACATATGTGTATAAGCAAAAAAAAGATTTATATGGGCTGAAACATGCATAGAGAGCATGGAATTCTCCAATAGGCAGTTATTTACAGTAGCATAGATTTTAGATAGCTCATGCAGATCACAGTCTATTCACGAGAAAAAGACACATCATGGTTATGTTTTTCTGATGGTTTATGTAGATGATCTTACATCGTTGGAGATGATGATCAAGGGATTGGTGAAATTAAATCATTGCTACAGGCTGAATTTAAAGTTAAAGATCTTAGAGAGCTAAGGTATTTTCTTGGGATTGAAGTAATACCTACAGGGTATATGACTATTGCAAAAATAGTATGCTCATGATATGTTGCAGAATTATGGCATGACAGAGTGTAAACCTATGGAGACACCCTTGGATCAAAATGTCAAGCTGTACATTGATGTTGGGACTGAAATAAAGAATGTAACTATATATAGACAGATAATGGGAAACTTGATCTACCTTACTATCAATTGTCCTAACCTGAGTTATGCAGTGGGACTAATCAATCAATTCATGTATAAGCCTCTTAAGCCACATCTAGATAGAGTCAAGAGGATTATGTGGTACGTGAAGAGTACTGCAGATTATGGGTTGTTTTATGAGTATGGGAAATCCCTTGACTTGACAGGTTACACTGATGCTAATTGGGTTGGTTGTGCCTATGACAGGAGGTCATAGGCACAACCAAATGCATAACCAGTGGTTATGCATTTGGTTTGGATAGTAGTATGATCAGTTGGAGTAGTAAGAAACAACCTACTATTGCTCTGTCTAGCAGGAAAGTTGAATATAGGGGTGTAGCATTAGCGGCATGTGAAGCAGTTTGGTTGATGAAACTACTGAATGACTTGGGGATACAGTTGGACAACAAAGTCAGACTGCATTGTGATAATCTTAGTAGTGTGATGTTAGTTAGAAATATCATGTTAGATCCAAACATGTCAAGGTTCATTACCATTTCATCAAATAAATGGTACTTGTCGGGCACATTGACTTGTTGCATGTGAAGACGGAAGACTAGGTAGCAGATATCTTTACCAAATCACTTGGTACAGAGAAATTCATCTACTTTAGATAGCTACTTCTATCTCAACGGTTAGTTTGAGCTTGAGGGGGAGTGTTAAGACTTCAAGCTCAATTGCTCATATGTATGTGTGTGTGACCGATATTACCTATAGCTATGTCCACTTGTACTCATGTGTGGGACATTAAATAAGTTGGTGTTGACCTAACCATAGCTAGTCATGGTTAGTGTTAACCTAGTTGTACTATCTTCTTCATGTTAGTAGAGATTGAGCTCCACTTTTTGGCTCAACTCTGTCTCTCTTATCTTTGAGCACTTTGAGCATGCAAGAATAGATGTTGAAATTAGAAGATATTTCAACTCATTAGAGCTTTTGTCGGCTATGAAATCCCAATAAAAAGCTTCTTTTTGAATCCTATCCATCAATGGAGCTGCCATACAAGCATACTTCTTGATGAACCTCCTATAAAAAGAAGATAATCCAAGGAATCCTCTCAAAGATGTCAGATTCATAGGGGTAGGTCATTCTTTGACACATTTCACTTTGTTTGGATCCACTCTAATTTATTGATTTCCCACAATATGATCTAACTATTCCACTTCATCTTCCATGAAAGAGCATTTTGTCATCTTGGCAAAGAGTGAATGTCAAAAGACCTCTTGTGCATGTGTCAAATGCTCATCCTTGGACTTGCTATAGATAAAGATATCATCAAAGAATATAATGATTATTTTGAATAAGAATGACTACAATGTTTTGTTCATATAACGGCTTGAAAAGTAGTAGGTGCATTAATGAAAAGCCCAAAAGGTATAACCAAGAAGAAATATAATCCCCTTTCATTCTAGAAGGCTATTTTGAACTCATCCCCTTTCTTCATTCGAATTTGATGGTAAATCTGAATGAAGATTTATTTGGTGAAGACTTTTGTATCCTTAAGCTCATCCTAAAGATTGTCAATGCAAGGAATATGATATCTATTCTTAACCATTGACTTGTTCAAATCCCTATAATCAATGCACATGTGAAATGATCCATCCTTCTTTTTGGCCAAGAGCATGGGAGAGGCAATTGGTGATTGTCTTGACTGAATTAAGCACATTTCTAGTAACTCTTTGACTTGGTGCTCTACGTCTTCTCTCTCAAACTTAGATAAGTGATAGAGCGGTTTCTTGATGGGCTTTGTGTTGGTAAGCAAGTCGATAGGATGGTCAACTTCTCACTTAGGAGACAAGGATGATAGTGGCTAAAACAAATCCTTATATTCCTCATATAGCTCTTCAAATATTGGATCCTTTTTCTTTGGATAAAGTAAATTTGGAAGGAGTTTTTAGCTAACTATACAGCCAATAACAACATCAATTGGCCCAATATTCAAAGTGATGAAATCCACTTTTATTGTGCAAGTAGAAGATAATCAATAGAAGTACATGGATACACTTCTTTACTAGACTCCTAGGCACCATTTGCAACTTGTATATGCAAGGATGATTCAATATTAATGTGTAGCATAACTCAAGGAATTGGTATTAATGAAGCTATGAATGCTACTTGTATCCACAAGAATATGTGCAATCTTACCATTAATGATACCTTTGAGTCTAAGTATATTTTCTCCTTTGTAGCCACACCCATGCATCATGTGAAATAGCACACAAGGAAGAATGAGAATCATTGTGGTGCCACCCAGATCAAATGGAAACCCATCTATAGGATCATAAAATTCCTCATTGCCAACATCCTCTTCTTCATGTATTTCTTCTCAACCATAGATAATTATTAATATGTAATAAATTACCCTCTTGTTCCTCTTCTTCTTGAGCTTCCACATCTTGAGTAATCACCATGTTGATCTTGGAATTTTTGGCTTTGCACTTCATCTTGTGATCCTAGGCCCACTCCTCTCCACATTAAAAGCACAATCCTTTCGTGTGCATTTTCCTAGGCTTCTTATGAGGAAGGAAGATGGTATTGGAACTATTTTGGGTAAATTTTGGAGCACTTTCAGTCCTTGAACAATATCATTTTTCCTCGACCATATTTTTGAAATTTTGTCGCTATTTTGAGACAAAATTTTCACCCCGTTTAGAAGCGTAAAGAGTAGTAAAAGAAGCACTTTGTCTAATTAATATTATGATTGCTAAAATACTTGTTTTCTTGCTTGAAGCCCTCTCTTGGTTGTTAGAAACTTTCCCATATCTTATAGGTTGATTGGAGGAATTACTCCCCAAACTTCTTTGCTGAAAATCCATTGCATCTCTCTTGTTCCATCTTCGATGACAAGGCATGGTCAAGACCAAAGATACACTTTTTCAACTTTGCAACATGTGAAATGCCCTCAATATACATAGATAGATTCAAATAGATATTTGAATAATCTCTAACGGAAATTCCTCTTAAAGCCCATGCATACCATCACCTTTGAAGTCTTTTCTTCTCTAAAAGGAAAACAAAAACATCAAGCATGGCTTGCTTGAACTCTTCCCATGTAGAAAAGTGGTAGCCAACCTTGCACATATATTGCCACCAAGTGTGAGCGTAGCCTTCAAGGTAAAGATCCACAAAAGAAATTTTTGATTCATTACTTCAAGGATAGAGAGTGAAATATATCTCAAGTTTACTTATCCACCTCCCACTCCAAAGGTGAAGAGTTTTTTTCCTTGAAGTTGGTGATATTAATCTTTTCTTTGTATTCCTTCTCATTGTAATATGGTTGCAAATTCTTATTTGGCTATTCATAAGAGTGTTTTCTCCATGAATCTTGATTCCATGAATGTTGTCTAAGATAGGGTTGTTCAAAATCAAGTGATGGGGGTTGACTGTTTGAGATATACTCTTTACTTAAATGATCTTGGATTGATCTTCTTCCATCTATATGAGCTCGATTATTGACTACATTCCCTTTAGGCACATTAGTGGGCTAATGATAAAAAGATTTATAAAAGCAATCACATCCATGATAATATTCATCTATCCTAATTTCATATTTTTCATCTACATGTCTATGATGATCTTTTCAATTGCTATATTGAGGACTTGACTTTTCTTATTAGGATGGGATGGATTGGAATCATGAGAGACTCTATGAAAGATACTAATAGGTTGAAATTTTCTTTTTGATTTGTTTTCCATGTTTTGTATGGTTGAAATAAGCTCTTCAAATAGAGATTCGTTGCTTTGCTATAGTAGAGTAACCCCCTTATTCATTTGTGCCACTCCTTGAATCAACCCATCATTCATTTTCTTGATGGTCAATTACTCTTAATCTCCCTTTTTTAACATTAAGATTAGCTCAACAATAGGATAATAAGAGAGATTAGAAGCATTAAGTAATAGGGATACCTCTTTTTGCTAATGAATAGTATTTAATGGGCTTCAACCAACATCATATTGGGGAATATGGGAATTTCCCATAAGTTTGGGACACGTGGTCAAATCTTTGGATTTGTTATTACTTGAATACTATAACTCCAAATTGAGCGCTCTATAGCTCAATATATTCCATTTTTCAAGCGCTTTCCAATGATAGGTCACATCATATGGTTTTGAGAAACTTATGGGCATGTTATCCGGTGACAAAATGTTTACTGTTCATCATATAAATCATGGGATTCTTATGAACACAGAAGAACTTCACCAGGAGTTAAATGAGGAATTTGCATACAAAATTCAGACATTATTACCCAATAACCAACTTAGTTACATAAGTTCTTTTGCATTTAGCATATAATTTTCAGTTATACCATGTATATTGATGAAAAATAAGTCTATGGGAACCTTTAACTTGGTCAACTAGAAGTAATTGACAGTCTGCAAGATAAATCACATTGATTCAGGTGCAAAAATATGATCACAACTCAAGAAAATTGCCAAAAGTTGCCAAAAGTCCACTAGGTTCACAAGGGACATGAAGTAATAGACTAAAGTGACCAGCAAGTGACCTGAGTAGGTCAAAAAGTGACCTAGGCCTGAGCAGGGAGCAACCCGCATTTTTTGGTGCAAAATGCGGGCTGCATAGCCTGAGCACAACTGGAGAAAGTTGAAGCTATGGTGTATGCTTTGGAGCATGCAAACTAGAGATCAATAGGACCAGAAGCTGAAGATGTAAACACGGTGAGAGCTCCACTTATCTGTGCATTTGGCCTGAAAAAAATGCATGTTATAACAGTCTATAAAAGGGGGAAATCTGAGAGAAAGGTATTCAGCCTGCTCTTATGCATGACTTCTCTCATTTTGTCTACCTCATTCCTGGTCCAATGAAGCATTTGATGTAATCAAGATAAAGTTATTTCTTCCGTTCATGTATGTCAAATACATAGAGAAAAATCTTGAATTCTTCTTCCATATCTAAATCATTTCTAAATCTCGGATCTTATTAAACCCCAATTGATTTTCCCTTCCTGAACTTTGAATCCCATACTCCTCTTCTACACTAAGCCCCGGTGGTAGACCTTCAGCCCTTAATACGACGACAGTGGTAACCCGATGTGAAGGTCCGCTGCAAAAGAAGAAGTCCAATGGGAGAGTCATCAAGTTCGGGAGGAGATGCCTTGCAATAGCTGCTTCGTCTGATGCAAGAAAGCCAACAACAAAAATTGCAATTTCAGCAGCAGCTGCAATTGCAACAACAATGGAGGCAAGAAGAAGAGTGGATTGATTTTGCTGCCATTAAAGCTTTGGAAGCAGTTGGGCAAGAGCTCAAGAAATTTAATGGCAAAATGTATCCTCTTTTATCCGTCTCTATACTGACAAGATGGTCTTGTTTGGAGTCCCTCAACATGCCTGGAGCCATTATTTTGCCCGTCTGGCTGTGCATGGTCTCTAGGACCGAATTCATGGTCTTTTCCAAAAAGATGCGGGATTAAGAAGGCTCTTCGAGAATAATTTTTGCTTGAAGATTCTGGCCTTATGACAAAGAAAGTCTTCACCAAATGGGTCGAAAGGCCCAATAAGGGTCTAACCACCACTGCTCTTCATTGAGAATTTGAAAGAAAATTTGCCCAACTACTGACGACCAACAAGGTATGGAAAGTCAAAATATTGAAATATTTCTAAAGCCTGCTGATTCTTCTCTTCAGGAGAAATTAATTGATCGACTTGAAGACCCTGGCTCTGAGCCGAGATTGAAGATTGCTTGGAGTGATGTCACTGAAGTAGTCAATATGATTGCTCGAAGAAGAGCGGTTGCGCCTAAGATGGGGATCAACCCCTGCAACAACTGAATCCATGAAGGAGCCTATTCTAGTTTCTTGACCTCCTGTCTCTATGGCCAAGCAACCAAGAAATTCTGTTGTTCCATCTCCAAAGAAGGATGTCATGGATGAGCTAATTAAAAGCATGCAGGATCTCCATCTTAATCTAACAGAGATTAATTCTAAAGTGGAAAGGCTTGATGTAAAAGTAGAAGAAAGGGGTCGGTCAATTGCTGCGGTCAATTGCCCAAAGGCCTATACGAGAAGGCTTCAAAAGACGTTGTATTTGGTGTGATAGCCTACAACATGAAAAAAGGGAGTGCGGTGCATTTCGTGAGGCTAAAGCACAAAAATTAGTCTTTTGGAAGGATGGTAAAATTCATGCAACCGAAATCGGGCTTCCTCTTGAGCCAAACTTTGGTAACGGTGGCATGAAGAAAAGATTGGAGGATTTGGCAACAAGAATAGCCTATGCAGCTGTTAATGCGGCAATCTATGGGCTACAAATTGAACCAACTAATGAAATTGTTAAATCATGTAAAACTAATGCTAAATCTAAAGTATGGATGCGGGCCTTGGATCGCATGGAGCAAGGCAAGGCAACTAAAGATTATTTAACCACTGCCAATCAATGTATCCGAGAAAGAACTGGTTGGACCGAGCCTGTGGATTCATTTTTAGCTTTTGCCCGGTTAGCTGAAATTAATAATCATGAAGCTATGATAGAAGAAAAGAGAAGAAGAGATGAGGATGTTGCCGGTCCTTCTTCTTCAGGGCCAACTAAACGCGTAACAAGAAGTAAACCACACCAACAGAAGGCTACTGAAAATCCTCCATTGCCAGAGCTTGACATGGGACATGCCCCTCAAGCAAAGAAGACAGAAGGAAAAAGAAAAAGAAAACATCCCAGTTACAAGTTGCAGTCAGACATAGAGACCGCAACGGATCTAAAACGGATCCTAGAAGAGAGGATTCTTGGAAGTAGAATTGAATTTACATTAGTTGAAATTCTCAGAATCGCAAAACGAGGATTTCATGATGTAATAATTGATGTAATTAAACGAAAAAGACAATATGTTGGTGAGGAAACTAAAGAATTTGTACATGCTTTTTTGCAAGCACTTCATGTGTATTTGCAAGATGAAGAGAAGCTGAAAACTCAATGGATTTGATTGGAGGCAATCAAAGAATCGATTGCAGCCATAGAAGCCAAAGATGAAGACATTTATGAAGCAGAAACTGAAAAAGCCATTATGGTGGGGACTTCTCAATCTAAAGTGCAGTCCATGTGTAAGAAAGAAGCTCATCTTCATAATATGCAAGAAGAAAGTGATGCTCACTTTATTCCTAGTAGTCACTACTCTCGTACCCATTGGGCAAGGGCGACTACTGAAACCATTGTTAAAATCAGTGAAAAAGAAACTCCTTGCATTGCCCTTATAGACCATGGTTCGGAGATTAATGTTATGTCAAGAAGTCTCTATGAGAATGGCGGATGGCCCATTGATGTGGACCCAGGATGGCGCATGAAGGCAGCCAATAACTCTTCGGGCGATCTTTATGCAGCATGTCCTTATGTACAAGTTACTATTGGTAATGTAAAAGATGAATTTCATTTCTTTGTTCAAGATTCCTGCAGCTATCGTATCATTCTTAGACAACCATTTATTTCCGAGTCTCGTTTAGAGACAAAGGATCTTGATGATGGTTCATCATATGCTCGGATAAGAAGTAAGGATAATGAAAAAGCTGTCCAATTCCTGACCATCTGTGTTAATCACCATCGGAATAAGGATCGATTGAGAGATCATCCTGTTCCTTCTAATGCCCGAGAATTTAAGGGTTTTCAAGTAGCGCTGCTATAAGTGGAGGCTATGGCAGTGCATCAAGTCATAAAAAATTGCCTCCACCTACAAAGGAGGCAAGGCCAAAAGCTGATTTGCAGATCTTTACAGCCAATAGTATGGGCTGCTATAAACAATTTTCAGCCATGAATAGGGCTGAAAGAAAGTATTTGTGCCATATGGAAAAAAAGCTAAAGAAAATTGATGTTTAACCTAAAGATGAAGAAATTTCAGGGCTATTTTATGGGCTGAATTATAATGATACAATGGCTGAAATTTATACAGCCATTCATGCTGAAAATCAAGCTGAAAATCGGTCCATACAGGTATATACATTGGATATGTATAAAATAATTCAAGAATTTGCAGATTATGAAGCTTTTGGAAAGCTAAACAAGGATGAAGTAACAATAGAAACAAAGTATAAAACAGTTGGTAAAAAGGTCAAGCCGGTGGCTACTTCTTTACCACCTGAAAGCGAAGGACTGGCAGAAAGGGTATCCAAACAGCCAAGCCTTCGTGATCCTAAAGATATTGGTCACCAATTTACAGCAGAAAGTCTACCAAAAACCGAAAATCAGTGAAGACTCTTTCCTCTTGCCGCAGCTGAAAAGAAAATCTTCATGCAGATGTTAAAGAATCATGGCAAAGCTTTTTCATTTCAGCCACATGAAATTGGCTGTGTGGATCCAAGCATTGTGGCACCAATGGTGATTTTTACGGTCCCACACATTCCTTGGAATCTTAAACCAATTCCGGTACCAAGGGCTCATTTGCCTAAGTTATTGGAACTTCTAAATGAAAAGATAAAAATGCGAATATTGGAGCCATCTTCAGCTCCATATTCCAACTGATGGTTTACTGTGCCTAAGAAGAATGGATCTTTGCGATTCATTCAAGATTTACAGCCTGTCAATAAAGTTACTATTAGAAATGTTGGATCAAGGCAATTGTTGATGAGTTTGCTGAAGCTTTTACAGGAAGAGCAATCTATTCCATGGGAGATTTATATTCAGGCTATGACCAATTTCAACTTGCTTTGGAAAGCCGAGACATTACCACAATGAAGAGCCTCTTGGCTTAGTCCGCATGTGTACTCTACCTCAAGGGGCTACGAATTCAGTAGCTCACATGATGAATGCCATGCATAAAGTATTGAGGGATTATATTCCTCAATTAACTCTTCCTTTTCTTGATGATGTTCCAATCAAAGGATGTGAAGTTCATGAGAAAAATGAAGAACTCAATGAACTTGGATGTCATAAGTTTGTTTCCGAAAATATTAATGATTATGCTCAAATCTTGTCTAAATTAGAAGAAGTCCATCTTACTCTTTCAGGAGCTAAACGTGTTTTTGGAGTCGAAGAAGTTCTTATGATCGGGCATATGTGTGGTCCATATGGCCGAAAGCCTTCTCCATCCAAAATAGATGCTATCAACAAAATTCAGGAAATATGTACAAATGTTTCAGAGGTGAGAAGATTTCTTGGTGCATGTGTCTCCTACCTTATTTGGATACCACATTTTGCTCATGTTGCTGAAAGACTTTATCAACTTCTAAGAAAAGGTCAAAGGTTTATATGGGAAAAAGAACATACTCAAGCAATTCGAAAACTGAAGAAATTGCTGATTTCAATCCCCACCTTAAAGAGGGCTAATTACTCTAATGGACAGCCCATTATACTCACTGTGGACACAAGTCCTATTGGAATAGGATGGGCAGTTGGTCAAGATGACCTTTAAGGCAATAGATATGCAATCCGCTTTGGAGCGAAGGTTCTTAATGAACGACAAAGAAGGTATGCTCAAATTAAAAGAGAACTTTGGGGAGTAGTAACTGCATTGAAATGTGACAGGGAGTACTTCATGGGCGCACACGTAATAGTTGAAACACATTGCCTTCCACTCTTGGGCATGATTGCCAACTATTCCACTCTCAACATAGCCATGCTAAGATGGATAGCCTATATTAAATCCTTAAATCCCGATTTGAAACATATTGCAAGAAGAGATAATCCATGCTGACCTGCTTTCGTGTGCTAGATATAAGGATGAAGAAGAAATGATGGATGAAGAATAATCAGAGTCTATAAATGATGCTGTAAATGTAGGTACAAATCTGAAAATAGCAAGTACAGCTGAATCTAATGTTGATTCAGCAGTAAAAAATGTAGGTACAACAATAATTACAGCAAGTACAACAGGTCCAGCTGCTAAAACAAATTTTACATCAGCAAACGAGGAAGGATGAAACAACCAAAGAAGGACAGTGGGCAGCTAGTAAACAGCATGCTCAATGTTTTGTTATGGTTTGTTCACACTTTAAAGAGGAGTATTATCCAGATGATTGGCTAAAAATTGGCCAATTTTTTAGCACTATGACAAAGAAGGAGGATTGGACTAATGAAGAGTTTAAGAGAATTAAGAGAAAAGATTATGGCTTTTTTCTTAAAGATGGTTACCTTTGGAGGCATGCGAAAAAGAAAGAAAGGGCGATTGTTCGTGTCTTAGGAGACAAAAAGACTCAAAGACAGGTCATGCAAGAATTTCATGAAAGCCTACTGGCTGGTCATAGAGGCATATGGGGCACTTTTGCCAAAATAAAAGAGAAATTTTGGTGGCAAAACATGTATAAAGACATTGAGCATTTTGTTGAGTCTTGTCATGTTTGTCAAATGTACTCTATGGTAAAGCATAGAGATGGGCTTCAGCCTACCTATCCCTTATCCATTCACTATAGATGGGTTATTGATTTAGTAACCATGCCTACAGGAATTTGGAACATGAGATATTTAGTACTTACTAGAGAAGATCTCACAAATCAAGTGGAAGGAAAAGCCTTAACAACAAAGTCTACTCATGCTATTTGTAGATTTTTACTTGAAGAAGTATTTTGCAGGTATGGATGTGTTGCCAAAGTAACTACTGATAGAGGAGAATTGGATGGTGATGAGGCTCAATTGGGAATTAAGCTATCTCTTACTTCAGCCTACAACCCTGAAGGCAATGGTAAGAGTGAAAGAGGTCATCAACCAATTCTTAAAGCTTTAGCAAAATCATGCAAAGGAAAGATGAGGGAATGGCCTAGAATGCCACCATTCACATTATGGGCTGATAGAACTACCCATAGTGCAGTAACATGTTATATGCCGGCTGAACTAATATATGGACAGCCACCTATTATGCCTATTGAAGAGTCCATTGTCACATGGAGTATCTTACATTGGGATGAAGGCTTGAATAGAGAAGAATTGCTGACTCTACGCATAAGGCAACTTGAAAGAAGGCCAAAAGATATCAAGACAGCCATTGAAAGGCTGAAAACAACAAGGTTAAAGAATAAGAAGAGGTTTGACAAGCATCATCAACTCCGTCCAAGAGCTATTCAAGAGAATTATTGGGTACTTGTCTATGATAGCAGCCTGGACAATCAATATAGTGCTCAAAGAAAGTTAGCCATCCATATGTTGTAAAAGTAGTACATAATAATTCTACTTACTCTTTAGCTGAAATGGATGGGACCATGATAAAAATACCAATAGCCAGGAAACGAATCAAGCTCTTCAAATGAAGAGAATCTTCAACTTATGAGCTTGATGACTTAGATATGAGCCCTCTACTTAAAGACAAGCAGGAAGAAAAATACTTAAGGATGAAGATGAAGATATATCAAAAGAAGACCCTCCTTACCCTGTAATCTTATGAAATGGCACATGCCGGAGGATGTGCAGGTTAGGAGGGGGTGAATGTCAAAAAGTTTATTGTTCGTCATATAAATCATGGGATTCTTATGAACACAGAAGAACTTCACCAGGAGTTAAATGAGGAATTTGCATACAAAATTCAGACATTGTTACCCAATAACCAACTTAGTTACATAAGTTCTTTTGTATTTAGCATATAATTTTCAGTTATACCATGTATATTGATGAAAAATAAGTCTATTGGAAACCTATAACTTGGTCAACTAGAAGTAATTGACAGTCTACAAGATAAATCACATTGATTCAGGTGCAAAAAATATTGTCAGAACTCAAGAAAATTGCCAAAAGTTGCCAAAAGTCCACTAGGTTCACAAGGGACCTGAAGTAATAGACTAAAGTGACCAGCAAGTGACCTGAGTAGGTCAAAAAGTGACCTGGGCCTATGTAGGGAGCAACCCACATTTTTCGGCGCAAAATGCGGGCTGCACAGCCTGAGCACAACTAGAGAAAGCTGAAGCTATGGTGCATGCTTTGGAGCATGCATACTGGAGATCAATAGGACCAGAAGCTAAAGATGTAAACACGGTGAGAGCTCCACTTATCTGTGCATTTGGCCTGACGAAAATGCATGTTATAACAGTCTATAAAAGGGGAAAATCTGAGAGAAATGTATTCAGCCTGCTCTTATGCATAACTTCTCTCATTTTGTCTACCTCATTCTTGGTCCAATGAAGCCCGACTTGTACCCAAGTACTTGAGTGACTTTGGGGCAAGCAAAGGGTGAGGATTTTGAAGGTGTCTGGGCTGTTATGGGCTGAAATAACTAGTCATAAACAGGGCAGCCCACTATTCTTGTCCATTTTTATGAGCAAACAAGAGATTTATGTGGTTGTAATAGAAGGAAATGACCTCTTTTCATCAGGACTTTGTTCATTAATGATTAGAAGAGCTTCTTCATGAGTTTATACACTCATTTTGAGCTTGATTATGGGCTGGAATTTTCTGTTTTAAAACAGGGCTGAAGCTAAAATTATGCTCCTTCAATGCATTTCATATACCATTGGCCCAAATCTTGAATGTATTTGAAGTCTGTCAACATAATACTTGTCCCAAAGAGTTGAAATCCGTCTGTGTACTTGAAATAAAAGCCACTAGAACTTGCATTTGATATTCATATTTGGATTGAAAATGTGAAAATATCATTTATGTTATGATGTATGTATCCAGAGGCATTTGATGTAATCAAGATAGAGTTATTTCTTCCATTCATGTATGTTAAATACATAGAGAAAAAGCTTGAATTCTTCTTCCATATCTAAATCATTTCTAAATCCCAAATCTTATTAAACCCCAATCTATTTCCCCTTCGTGAACTTTGAATCCCATACTCCTCTTCTACACTAAGCCCCGGTGGTAGACCTTCAGCCCTTAACACGACAACATCGGGTGCCACCTTTTTAGTATTCAAAAAATAGGAATTGGGAGATTCCCAAACTCACTAATATTGTGTTAACCGATTAACCCTCCACATAATCCATTCCCAAATTGATGAAGATTGAGTGCCATAGGTTCACCTTCAATCAGAATTCGATCCCATAATGCTTGCCCAAATATGCCTTTAGCTTGTAGTAATAAAAAGTACTCCAATGGATTATTAGAAATCCATGCTTCACTAAACGACTTCAATCACTATAGGACAAGATCTTTTGAGTAATGAAAAAGCACTAATTCTAGATGGATATCGAATTAATGAAGATACCATACATTCAAGTGTTCAAGGGAGTGAAAATGCCATCAATCTTAATGATATGTCTCAATGTTGGCCAAATCTTGGTGGTGTGGTTTTACTCCCACCTTCCTTGAATTGAATAAACCATAAGCCCCATGGTTAGAGCCTCATTCAAGAAAAAATTTGAATAAATTCTTGGTTGCCTTGTTTTTTCTCAAATTGAAATGAAAATATTGATGGCATGATGAGTTACACGAAAATCCATGGCAAGTTACACAAGAAATCCATGATGAGTTACACAAAACATTGATGGAATGGATAAAAACTTGGCCAAAAATTAGAGTTTGGGTAGGATAACTAGAGGAGGTTTGAATAGTAGAAGAGGCAACAAGTGAGAAAGCAAAAAAAACTCCAAAACCTAGTCTTGGAGAAGATCTAGAAGGTGCAGCAAACCTTGTAGCCCACCAGGAGGATGAAATGGATATAAAGTAGATATATATTTTATAGTGATTTTACAAATGTTTGTATGAATCTTGTATACCCAAATAAAGGGTAATTTGTGTCTTCTTTTTTTCTAAATTTTTTGTTTTATGTTTTCTTTTTTATGTATTGATAATTCTTGTGTTTTGGAAATGATATTGTATTAAACTAGTAGATCAAGGTCAATTTTGTATGATTGGGCTTAGAAGTACACCCAACTTCTGCCTAAACTTAAGCTCAAGGAAATATCTCGATCTAGGAGCCATTTCAAAGTTTAGCATACTTCTATAGGCTTCGAGCTCTGCCCCTTTATAAGAACTAGAACCAAAGAAACATTTGGTACAAGATTGAGCACTTTGCCAAATTATTTCTCAAAGAGAACTCAAACATAGATATTTGCTCAAGAACATAGAAGAAAGCTGGAGCACATGCCCACTGTGAGGTGCCTCCTCCAACAAACCCCGAGGAGTCCTCTAGTAGTCGACTGAAATTCATATCCATGCACATCATCATCCCGTCTCCGCATGGGAAACCTTGGACTTAGTTGAACATGGGAATCTCAGTTCTACTTCACAAGGGAAGCTTGGACAAGTCACCCCTAATAGCAATCTAACATCCACCTAAGAAACACCACTTTGTAATCAATCAAAGGCAGGAGTGAGGTTAACACCGCACTTGGTTCAAAGAGAGTGAGAGATTGGGGAGAGTGTAACTCAATCCCCCTACCCATAAGGTAAAATCTCAGCTCTGGCCCTCTACAATGGTGTCAAACTTGGTAACTAATCCTACTAGTATTGGGGGGTCACAATTTAATCAACTCTATCTAGTGTTGAAAAGTTACTCAACTTATGAGATCCGCCCATCCATAGACGTCCAATCGTCAGGATTGAAGCCTCCCACTTTCCTCAATGGGTTTGCTTAGAATTCAATTTTAGCAAAGCATACTACCACACTGTTTGGACATATAAAATTAGCTTTCTTTTATTACTTCAATAAATTGGGTTTATTAAACTTGATCTTTAGCACATAACAAAAAATTTGGAAATGAGGTGCTTTATTTTCACCATCACTCCACAGAGTGATACAAAACTGTCTTTTCGCAAAAAGACATCGTCCAGCCTAGTATAGGAGCTTCCAATCCCGCGGGATTGGGCTGTATGTGATCGCACTCCATTCGCAGTCAACAGGGAATTTACTGGCTCAGAGTCCCTCTACGCTTCCCTGAGCCTCCAGAGCCATCCTATATAATAGGGGCACTTACCACTCGACCCTTTGCTTTCTCAGGTGCTCGAGTGATCAAAAACAAAAAACACCTACCTCCCTTGGGAGCATAGGACCCCCACCAGCAAGTGAGTTTTTTCACACTCCGCAAAGTGTAAGGGAGAATTGGTTTGGGACCCTAATGTCTCGAAGCACCACAATGCACAACTTATTCGGCTGTGCAAGCCCAGAATCATAAGAGCCACAATTCATCATTCACAAGTCCAAAAGTTGTCATAACCATGAGACATTTTGACATAGTTGTCAATGCAATGCATAGAATCTATCCTCTTCATCAATTTTCGTGTTCCTTCCTAAAAATCATTTGATAATACTAACATGCTTTTACAAGTCTAAGTAATTTCTAACTAATCGTGGTCCTTTTCTTATGTACTAACTTGATTATCTTTGTTTGGCCATCCATTGTGATTATGATTTATAGTCGCAACCTCGATTTGTTGTGGGATGGTTGGTTCTTCGGTTTGAATGGGTTCAGGGTTAACTTTCGCTTGTGTTTCAGCATCATGTTGAGTTTTGTCAACAATAGCAGCAACCACTTCCTTGTGTTGGGGAGCTCTTTGAGCATGACCTTGCTTAGTACTTCAACGTCTCTTAGGAGCCATGAAAGAAGCTTAATGGGTTCGGGAAACACCTCCACTTAAGACAAGAGAGAGGGAGAGAGAAAGAGAGGCTTGGTTGATTACAACAAAGCTTTGTCGCATCAGTAGCAGTAGAGAGGCTTTTGCAAGGATTGTTGTGTGTCTATGTGTGGTCCTAACACGATGTTCTACCCCTATTTATATAGTAACCGGGGGGGAGTAAAAAGAGAACCTTTAATTTTTAGCATTTTTTATGACATCATCGATGGTAAAGAGGGGACACTTTCTTTTAGGCCTTGCAAAGCTCTACAAGCCACTTTTCTTTCCTCCTCTAGGTCTAGCATGATGTCCTCAACTGGTCTACGATGGTGTTCTAGCCAGGTTTGAGCGTCATATTTGTACACTAACTGTTGGACAACCTCAAGAAAGTCTCCTAGGTTAAGCTCCTTGTCGCTTATACAGCATGAGATACCTTCTTCCATGTCTAGGACTTTCTATTTTGCCATGTTGTCAATCAAGTTGATAAGGCTAGGTAGGTCCACTATCGCGGTATTGTGTGTCCTTGTTGCATTCATATTTTTTGCCATATTATCCGTTTATTCCTACCTTTGGGGATTCGATATCCCTTCTATGTCTTTGGTCCTTCTCTTACTACTGGTGGGTTCCTTCCAGTTCTTAAGTCCTCATGTGTTCCTTGTTACTTACAATTAGTCCTCAACTTACCCTCTCTGTGCGTGGGTGCATGTGTGTGATCTTTTCTGTGCACTATGAAAAACCAGGCTTTTAGCTTTCCTTAATTGAGCTTCGAGTGATGGAAATCAGAGTGAGTGAAAAAAAACAAAGTGTGTGTAGCTCAGGTGCTCTTGTCTATGGGCTGGCTTGATAGGGTCATGTGTTTGGTTCCTAACTGTCCCTGCCAATTTCTAGGTCTCATTTGGCTTAGTCCGAGTTGGGTCTTGCAATCAACCCACAACACCGAATACCCTTTCAGGCCGTTTGACCACAATCCCTAGGTTTATAACTACGTGTAGGGCATTTGGTGGGTTCTTCCAGCGTGGGTCACGCTTCTCATTAGCTGAGGTTATCGAATGCCCAGGTTTTCCTTCTCAGCCTGTGTTCGATTTACTAGTGTCCGATTTTGAAAATTGTACATTGGATTTAGTAGTGTCAGATTCTAGGCATCAAATAGGTTCGGGTTCGATTATCACAATCAGATAAGTGTGTGTCCAATCGGACAGCTGGCAGTCCAACTGGGAATCGGACGTTAGATGAGACAATGTTTGATTTTAGAGCGTCCAATTATGAATGGTCCAATTGGGATATGTTTGATCGGACAAGGCTCTTGGTCTGATTCTATGGTCTAATCGTGGCGATCGAATGGGCCAAGCATCTGGTCTCGATCGGTTGATCGGACGAGGTTCGAGTCCGAGCTGTCCAATTATGGGTTGTCCGATTTTCAAAATTGAACAGGGTGTTCAATCGGACGAGGTGGGTTTGTTCAAGTGTTCGATTTTGGGAATCAAACAGTTCCCTTGGTCCGATTCCAGGAATCAGACACTATGGGAGGTGTTCGATTCCGCCGGTTGAAACGTGTGTCAATCACTTATTTGCCAAACATCTAGATATAGATGTTATTAGTAGCTACCAAAACTTCCAGGAATCAAGGAGGAGTGTAGGCCAAGGGCATTCCATACCTAAATCTCACTGAAAGTTCCGGTATGCTCCGATCGATCTGATGTAGACCTGGAACTACAAGCTCTCTCTCTCTCTCTCTCTCTCTCTCTCTCTCTCTCTCTCTCTCTCTCTCTCTCTCTCTCTCACACACACACACACACACACACACACACACACACACACACAAACCCAAAACTATAAATGAGGTTTTCCCTAGTCACCCAGGACCTTAAGCCCTCACTGGCATGCACCTTAGCCTTTCCAATCACTCGGCCTTCGACTTTGAGACATCTGAGTACTCTTTTGTTTTCATTTTCCCCTATTATTGCCATGTTTAGGATTGTTTTACAGTAGTGAACTTCAAGCTTCCCTCTCTTATTTCCTCTGATTTCTCCTACCTATCCTACTCTAAATGCGACAAAAATCAAAAGAAGGGTACTAAATGGATTTCTCCTACTCAACCAATCATCAAAAATCTAAAAATACTTGTAGCATGGATTAAAGCCCAAAACCTTCTATCTACCACAAGCTCCAGTTTAGGGATGAAACCCTTACTTCAATGCTCGATTTGAAGCATGCAAGTGCTCAAGCTTGAATCCGTTGGTCTCGGCAATGGAACCAAAATGTAGAGGTGAGCGCAAGCTCAACACCAAGACCCAAAGACAGCTGCTTATTGTTCAAGTATTTCAAGTGAGCACTAATGACTACATCTCACGTAGCCGATATCATCGATGACATCAAGGAAGGGCTCCATTTTCGTAGCATGAATATATGGGCGAGCACCGCACTACACGTTGCATGGATGGGCGCGCGTCAGTCCAAGGCACAAGACCTCGGGGGGGGGGGGGGGGGGGGTCACCATCTATAAATTCTATATATATCGTGCGTTCATGCCATGTTTTATATATCCCTATGTGACATTTTTTGTGACATTCTCTTGACCCTATTGTGACTTCAAACGATAATTTATAAATCCCTTACTATAAGTTTACTTTTTTGAATAGAAGAATTTAATAGATCCTTATGTAATAGATACAAAATACTAGTTTTATCATAGGACTAATAACAAACTATCTCTTAAGGTTTCATAAATTTTTTTTAGTAGTTTTAGTGATGATAACGATAATTTATAAATCCCTTACTATAAGTTTACTTTTTTGAATAGAAGAATTTAATAGATCCTTATGTAATAGATACAAAATACTAGTTTTATCATAGGACTAATAACAAACTATCTCTTAAGGTTTCATAAAATTTTTTTAGTAGTTTTAGTGATGATAGATACAATCAGAGGACCTTGAACCTCCACTCTCCAAATTGGGACAAAGGTAGCTAAATGCACCAGTGTCAAAGTTATCTCATGTCAAACCACTGTAGAGGTGTGGGATAAGCTTTAGATGTTGTATGAGAGACATCAACCATGGGTGTAATGACTATCTAGGAATAGCTCCAACAAATGAAGTTCAATCCTAAAGATATTGTTAAATCCTTCTTGCTTCATGTGACATGATTATAGGATCAGCTTCGATATATATAATCGGATCTTCTAGAGGCACATCTTCTAGGGATTGTACTCTACAAGCTCCCTTCGGAGTTTAATGAAGGACCCTTTAGCTACCTTCTAGTGCAAGTGATGCAATCATATCTCATGACTCTGGAGTGTTAGAGAGAGTGGTGAGATTGGATAAATGAGCCTCATCTATGGAGATATAGAGGTGCGAAGGATCTAGAGAGCAATGTCCCTTCCTTCACATCAAGCAAGGTCTAGCAAGTTTCAAACTTTTGGAGATGGGATTAACATTGAGGTTCACCATAGGCTATTTCTTGACCAAGAGTGGAATTGGCTCCTAGTTTGAGCCCATCTAAGTGTACACTTTGGCAATCTTGTTGAAGGCGGGAAATCCATAGTCACATATGCTGAGAGGCCCTATTGAAAAGATGATCATGTATGCTACTACAAGGCATTGTTGACAAACATAGAGAGTTGATGCCATACTTCACTATTTTTAGGTTCTAAAATGGTTACCATCAACATCGCATTCTCTTCAAGGCATCTTGGTGGTGGGCTAGCCACTAACTACATGGATATACATAGTCCTACTTTGATCCTCCTTGCTGTATGTACTATGATGAGTCGTGATCATTGTATAATATATAGTACCAGATTACCCATGATCTAAGAGAGAATATTAGGAGATTAGTTAGCTCATGAGTGAGTCTGTATGTATATTTGTGAGTTGTGCATTTCTTTTTGTGTGTTGGTCAATGGGTACCAACCTATTTGCCTTTGATTTTGGCTGCCTCGCATTATCTAGCTTGCCAATTATTATTTTTGGCTATTTTGAGGCTCATCAACTTGATCCAATTTTAAGCATATTTTTTGCCTATTTATTCTTGGGCTCCCTCCTCAATCACTCATTCACTTGCAATCTTCCAAGGAAAGTCCTATTGGAGAAAGAGATCTGATGTCAATGCCCATATAGCCAATGTCTTATTGTTGTGTACATGACTTTCTTGGATTCCATATTCCAAGCATATCTTTGAGTTTTTCTTTTGTAGTTTTCCTATATTACTCATACCTCAACATGTAAGAAAAATCCTACAAACTATGGGATTCTTCAATCTATGCATAATGGATGTCTTGATAAGCATCCACTTTGAAGCACCACACAAAAGGCCTCCATATAGCCATAAGTTGCTCTCTTCAATCCTTCTGATAGAACCCTTGTCCTCCCCCCCCCCCCCCCCCCCCTCGAGTACTATTGACTACACCTTTTTAACCATGAGCCAAAGCATCCAAACATTGTGCTCTTCTTCTTGATGATGCTTGGATGCATGCAGCACCTCTATGGTTTTTTTTTCATATGCCAACTATCTTGGTAGTAGGGTCAACAAGTCAAGGCTACCCACATAAGTGTTGATACTCGAGGTAGTCATGATGTGCCTTGATTTACTCCTCACTCATCACACTATGAGCTGAATGCATGTTTGTCTTCATTACTCCATGCAATATTGACTAGGCCATGAACTAGTGATTAAGGCCGGGTTCCCCAATTATGTCCTCTTTTTTCTTTTTGTATTTTTGTGATGCAACCTACCTCTGTCCCTTCCTCTTGACAGTATGGCAATCCCAAGATGCACCTTCTATCTAATGGTTAGCCACCTTGTTGCAAAGCTCATATGGCCTCCTACCCTCCTAATTAGACTAGCCGATTAAATCAATTGTTGCTACATCGATTTTATTGTCCACTTCATAGACTCCCTCTTTGTCGAGTTAGTAATTGCACATCAAGCCTCGAGGCCTTGCATCGGACCTCAACATCCTAGGCAACTTGAGAATAATAATTCATCCTACATAATCTATTGCAAATACCACAATCCATAGATCATTGATGACCATTAATAGAGGATATATGTTAAATTGAACAATGGTGATGACGAAAAAAAATGGTGACAGATATCAATCCTTAACAAGTGGTACATCATTTGGAGGTTGTGATTGTGATGATATTGACGACTAAGTGGCTATGTTATTAGATGAACAAAATGTCATGCAAATGAATTTAAAAAAGAAGAAGATACATTTCATGTAAATGAATAAGTAAAGGGATATCAATGACCAAGATGTGTACCAAGCCCTTGAGAGCTGGCTGCAAAGAATCACCATAGATTTCCACGAGCTACACACATGAAGTACTTGCTATCGTGTTATTATGTAAGAATACACATTACCCAACCATAAGAGTTTTTTGGACAAATGGAGAGCCATCTAAGAGAAGTAATTCCAAGGACATAAATAAAAGCTCTCCTTTGCCAAACAAGCACTACAGACAGACCTCCAACATCATGCTGGCCATAGAATTGGTCCATATTGGCAAGTGTGTGTGGTCCCAAACATTGTAAGGCTTCACCCATCCCATAAAATATTTGTGAAAGACCTTGTTCTTATTCTCTTCAGTAGCTTCCATCATGTATGTGTTCTCGAAGCTGTAGTTTTGAACCATAGCCATGAAATGGTAACCGTCAGCATTGCAAAATTTGAGCGCCCACACTCCTTGAGACACAAAATCAATGTGCAATTGGTCATCAAAGTACTTCATCTACAGTCTGTCATCATCAATCCTGGCACGCAAATTGCCTTCGATCATCAAGATCCGGCTTCTAAAACCCACGCTAGCATTAGGTTTCCAGTCATCCTCGCCACTGCCATCATCGTCAGACCCATCGTCATCTCGCACGAATTTCCATGTGACTATGCGTTGCGACAACCCACTGCGCCTTTGGGATGTGCCCGCCAATGTGGCAATAGAGCTTGGCCTGCTACAAGGTTGGGTACATGGAAGGGGAGGGGGTTTTGCCATTACTACGATATCCATTGAGGGAGAGGGATGTGAGTCTGGCATTGAGAGGTGAGTAACCCTTGCCTAGGGGAGAAGGGGTGTGGAGGAAGGTGGAAGGGGTTGTGTGTAGAGAGAAAGAGAGAGGGAGGGAGAGTCTAGAGAGATGAATACATACGCATGGAAGATAGAGAGAGTTTAGAGAGACTGAGACATGTACTATGAGTTGAGAGAGAGTTTAGAGAGAGAGAGAGAGAGAGAGAGAGGATATAATGCAACGATGCCCCCATAGCTCCCATCATCATAGCCTAGATCCCTCCTCCCAAGCTTATACCCACCCCCTCCCTTATTTTACGGTTTGGAAAATTATTAATGGGGGCCTATCCCTACTATATACACTTATAAATCTTCGAAAATACTCTCTTTCCTTTCACTTACATGATTCCATAAGTTATCCACCACGGGGAACCTCTCAGAACCATCAAACACATTTGTTCAAAACTTGAAGACAAAAGAGAGCTCTTAGATTAAAACTTACATTTGATTGATGATGCACAATTGAGGTACGATCAGAGTAGGAACTTGTGCTATACCTATATGTGTTGATGCTTGGAAGTTCGATTCAACTACAAAAATTGAGTCAATCTACCATCACATGTGCAATTGAACCTTTGTTGCCTTCTTCTTTGACTTTTGTGTCTTCAAAATCTTCTTCTCAATCTTTTGCTCCTCCATAAGAAAGGCACGAATAATTCTCTCTTGAACTACCTCTATAGAAAGTGTACCGCCATAAGCTCTATTAATTGTCTTCTTGTTTCTACTAAGATGAGAGCCTTTATACACTAAGACGCAAATGTGGAACTTGATGTATGCACTTGCCAGTTATAGCACACTTGGGACCAAAGGCATATTTCTTGGCATATTGAAGAGCATGCCTCCTTCTTGGAATTTTTACAATGCTCATTTGATTGACTTGATGGCATAGTTGTGGTACCGATGGTATGTGAGATGTTGCACCATGATTCTTGCCTGTGAAAACTCTTTCTGACTCTTACATTGGCTCTCTCAGACAAATGCACTACTAAAATACACACCTCCTCTCTCTCTCTCTCTCTCTCTCTCTCTCTCTCTCTCTCTCTCTCTCTCTCTCTCATGTGTGTGTGTGTGTAATTTTACTTTGACATTGACAATCTCGAGATGCTTTAGTCAAAACCTTATACACCAAAATTCAAATTCCCTTTCCCTCTACGCCCGTGCCCCAAACCCCAAACCCCAAAAAGCTAGTACCCCATCCCCTCTTGGATTGTTAAGCTTATAGGGAAATTAATAGGGATATGCATTCATGTCCTTGAACAAATTATCTTCCCTTGCACTTATGTGATTCCACATTGTGAATTGTGATCCAATGTTTGAAGGTGCTTACCTTTAATAAATAAATTTGAGAAAAATTATAACATGTCATGCTTACCTTTTCGTTGGTCCAATGGGCTCACAATTGCAAGGGATATCTCAAGTGCTCTTTTCATACAAACTCTAGGTCTTTATATGCCATTCTAATGGCTCTGTTCTCAAGAAAATGCAAGTAACGAAAGAGAAAAGCTAATGAGATCAATAAATGTTTGTTGAGCTGATTATAGCCTTCCTCATGCTTTAAGTAAAATTGTAGAGTATTGTCTAGTTTTTCCTACTATATATAAGCCAAAATCATTGCACTAGATGCAATAACATTGTGATTAGGCAACTCACTCAACTTCCATGGTAAGTCCATGATTTCTTATAGGGGTACTTCCAACAAACATGTGTGAAAGAAAACCCTTCCTCTTGGCTTGAGAATGTAATGCTTGCCAATGTGTAAAGGGACTATGGTCCTTGCCACTAGCTCTCGAACAACGCATGTGTCTGAGAAAACTCTAGTTTGGATTTTGTGGTTGAGCTAAGTCCCCTCTCCGTCTCAGTGATGGCTAGTTTTTTTCCCTTCACATCCATAACAAAAATGTAATTCCTCTTCAAAGAGGAACAAGAAGCAAGCCAACACACTTGGCTACTCTCTCTATGTATATTTACATACAAGTCAAATCACCGTGTATATATTGACACTATCAAGTTGAAGTAAGTGTGTTTACCTAGACTTCATAAGATTGCAACTTGGAAAAGTTAGCATAACACCCTCAAAAACAAGGGTAATACACTTAGTCATTGAGATTCATTATATCCTTTTATACAAAATTTAGGTTGATTTTAGAAATTAATAACACCCTTTTGTAAAAAATCTATATATGAAATATAAAAACCACTTTAGTGAATAAATTTATAAATTTCAAAATATTCCCTTCTGTGAATGTAAGTATGCAAGATTATCATTTTTAATATTCCCTTTTTTTGAACTCACATGACACACATTTTTACACATAGTAATCCCCCCCGAGCACATGACCAAGGCATAGACCTTGGCATCTTGGCCTTGGCATACTTGGCAATAGGTTACAAAGGCTTCATTGGCGCCATTGGCTATGCGTGAGAAGCTCCCACTAGCTTATAGGAAAATCTTCCCGAGAGGTCACCCATCTCGGCAATGTCATCACCCAAGTCCACTTAACTACCAAGTGACTATCTACTAGGCTAGTTCTTCTTGTTATTCTATATTACAAACATAGTTTTAATAAGCTAGTCTTGAGAGGGTTTCCTAAGTCTTTCTTCGATGAACTGGCATATAATACCTTATTAATAATAACAATTATCTTCATAAGTAGAGCCAGTTTTATAAATTTTTTTAAAAAAAACGTGCAACATAAATCAATTTTCTTTGGAATGTATACGCACATTGTTTATTAAAATAAACGCAATAATGGAGACATTACATTATTCGCTGCTTAGAGAAATCGAGATGTCCTCATCTCAAGAGAAACTGGGGGTATTCTTTCATAAGGGTTACCTCATCGACCCAAGTGGCATCCTCTTCAAGATAATCCTTCCATTGTACTAGTTGTTCTCTTAGGATTCCACTTCTTAGAGGTTTCTTCCTTGTATCTAGAATCTTCTCAGGTTGCATTTCTAGAATTCCTTGGGTAGGCATAACTACTTGTTCATCATTAAGCACATGATCAGGTTTTAGTACATAAGGTTTCAATAGGCTTACATGAAATACATTGTGAATCTTGAGATGGTGTGGCAGTTTAAGCTTGTAGGCTTGCCTTCCCGTTAATTTGATTACTTTATATGGTCCACAATACCTTGGACTAAACTTTTTGTATTTCCCCAAGGATAATGAGCTCTTTTTGTGTCTTACTCTTAGAAACACCATATCACCTTCCTTGAATGTTCTTATGGATCTTTCAAGATCTGCATAGGATTTTTTCTGATGATGAGCAGCTTGGATGTCATGTTAGCCCCTATGGTGATCTTTACTATTCCTCATATTCCATGGAACCTCCGACCTATTCCAGTGCCTAGGGCACACCTACCAAAGCTAGTTGACTTGTTGAATGAGAAAATCAGGATGGGAATCCTAGAGCCATCATCTGCACCATACTCAAATAAGTGGTTTACTGTTCCAAAGAAGAATGGTACTCTCCTATTTATAGAGGACATACAGCCAATAAATAGAGTTACTATTAGGAATGTTGGTATAGGTCCAGTTGTGGATGAGTTTGCAGAAGCATTTGCTGGACATGCCATCTATTCTTTAGGTGACTTTTATTCGGGATATGATTACTTTCAGCTAGCCTTGGAAAGCAAGGACCTAACCACTATGAGAACTCCTATTGGGCTTGTCAGGATGTGTACCTTGCCTCAAGGTGCCAGTAATTCTGTTGCGCATATGATGAATGCCATGCATAAGGTCCTTCGTGAGTATATACCTCAACTTACCATGCCTTTCTTGGATGATGTGCCCATTAAGGGGTGTGCAGAAGAAGAGAAGAATGAGAGTCTAAATGAGCAGGGATGTAGATACTTTGTGGCTGATCATATTGCATCTTGTGAAAAGATTTTGGCCAAGTTAGAAGAAGTGAACTTGACACTATAAGGGCAGAAATATGTTTTTGGAGTAAATGAGGTTGTCATTGTTGGACATATGTGTGGGTATTATGGCAGGAAACCTTCAACTACGAAGGTGGATGCTATAGGAAAGATTACAAAGTATTGTTCTACCACTTCAGAGGTATGGAGATTCATTGGAGCTTGTGTGTTTTACATTATTTGGATTCCTCATTTTTCACACATAGCAGATTGTTTATATCAGCTGCTTTGAAAGGGGCATAAATTTTATTGGGATGAGAGCCACACGAGAGCCATGCGGAAATTGAAGAAGTTATTGCAGATTGCTCCTACTCTTAGGAAAGCGGATTATAATTGCGGAAGGCCTATTGTATTGACAGTTGACACTAGTCCAATTGGCATAGGTTGGGTTGTGGGTTAAGATGATGCAGATTGAAATAGGTACACTATACGGTTTGGGGTGAAAGTCCTAAATGAGAGGCAAAGGAGGTATCCACAAATCAAGAGGGAATTACTGGGAATTGTTATGGCTCTCAAATGTGACAAGGAGTATTTTATTGGAGCCCCATTTGTGGTAGAGATAGATTACTTGCCATTGATAGGTATGATTATGAGTTACTCTACTCCGGATATAGCTATGCTGAGATGGACCGCATACATCAAGTCATTAAATCCAGAATTTAAACACATAGGAGGGAAGGATAATCCAGTGGCAGATATGCTCTCTAGAGCCAGATATGATGATGAGGAGACACTACTTGCAGAAGAGGATGATGCAGAAATTTTAGCCGCTATGGTTGATCATGTTTGCCATGTCTATGATATTGTGGCTTTCATAGAAGAAATCTATGTTGGAGATTGGTTGCAGATTTGCAAGTACCTTAGTACACTAAGCAAAAGAGATGAATGGACAGATGAAGAGTTCAAGAAGATCAGAAGAAAAGCCTATGGTTATTTTCTCAAGGATGGATTTCTTTGGAAGCATCCGAAGAAAAGAGGTGGATTACCCTTGCGGGTCGTCTGCAATAAAGAGACCCAGTTACAGGTGATGAGAGAGTTTCATGAGTCCTTGGGCTGGTCATAGAGGAGTATGGGCTACTTATGAGAAAATGTAGGAAAAATATTGGTGGAAAGGCATGTACAGAGATGTTTCTTGCTTTTTAGAGACTTGCAGAGACTGTCAGATGTATTCCATAGTGCGTCATCGAGACGAGCTTCATTCGACCTATCCGCTATGCATTCATTATAAGTGGGTAGTTGACTTGGTTACTATGCCAATGGGTCTATGGCAGATGAGGTATATTGTTTTGGCTAGAGAGGATCTTACCAATCATGTTGAGGGCAAACCTTTGAGAACGAAGACTACTAGTGTAGTGTGTAAGTTCTTATTGGAAGAAATTTTCTACAGGTATGGCTGTGTGGGTAAGATCACTACAGATCGTGGTGAATTAGATGCAGATGAAGCTAGGGAGTTTTTCTCTCAACAAGGAATCAAGTTGGCTCTAACCACAACATACAATCTGGAGGGAAATGGAAAGAGTGAAAGAGGGCATCTGCGAATAGTGAAAGCATTAGCCAAAGCATGCAGAGGACGGATTGGAGAATGGCCGAGACTTCTACCATTTTCTTTGTGGGCTGATCATACGACTCACAGTGTTACCACAGAATATATGCCCGTAGGGTTGATGTATGGTCAAAAACGAGTATTGTTGACTGAGACTTGTGCTTTGAATTGGTCAGTTTTACCTTGGCAGGAGGATTTGACGAGAGAGGAGCTCTTAGCTCTTCGGATTCGACAGTTGGAGAGAAGACCAGAGGATATTCGACTAGCTATTGACAGGTTGAAGGTTTCTAGACTTAGAAATAAGGACAAGTTTGATAGCAGGCATCGCTTGCAGCCTAGAGCAATAAAAGAGGGAGACTGGGAATTACTCTTTGATAGCAGCCTTGAAAATCAGCATGCTGCACTTTGGAAGATGGTGAAAAGATGGTTTGGGCGACCTGTCTTTGACAATGCAACATATGAGCTAACAGAATTGGATGGGACAGTGCTTAGAGTGGTACTATAGTGTGCTCGAAAGGTCATGTATGGACTCTCGCATATAGTGGCAAATGTCTAGGATGTTTTGGAGTATGTTTGACACATAAATATCTTTGTTTTGACTGAGAAAAGTTTGCTAATCATTTACTAGTTGTTGATTTTAGATTGTATATTTCTCTATTGTCAGTAAGATTGAATGTACATAGGGTATGCAACAACTGCATGCTCTATGAACTGGTTGATGTATCAACATGTTGTGCCACTTGATTGTGGATGTATCTAACATGTGTGTGGGCTGAAATACTGTGATTTCAATAAGGATTTTGTTGCAAAAAACGGTCATAAAAGTTGAAGGCTGAAATTGGTAAGTAGTAACACATCTTGGTTTGCGAGGAGTTAGACATTGATTGTCTGCTGCAATATGGCAAATGCTTAGGGCACTGATAATATCACCCAAATTATTGGTGATAAGCTTGATAACAAGAACTTTGCACTATGGAAGTTCAGGATGATTTTTTTTTTGATTGGCATGGGATACTCGGATTTATGCATAGGGACTAAAGCTAAACCCAAATTACCTGAGTGGAATCCAACACAAGATCACAGCAAAGATCTCACCGATATAGTGGTTGGAAATAGCTAGCAAAGTATTACGTTAGTTCTCTTTGTGCATTTTTTATTCAATGGCTATGCAAATTACCAATTTTCGTTCCCCAAAAGATGCTTGGGATATACTCATGAAAAATTATGGTATTGTCACACATGCAAGGAAGATACAACTTAAGTAGCAATTTAATAATATGTCCAAAAATGACAGGAGCATTCAAGCATACACGACATAGATAAAGACCATAGCCAACTAGCTTACTACTATTGGATCTAGTGTTTCAGAGGATGATATGATTGCAGTGACATTGAATGGGCTTGGCAAGGAGTACAAGGCATTTGATACTTTTATTTCTATAAGATCAAAACCCCCTAATTGGGACAAACTACTTGCATTACTGCTCCATGAAGAAGTAAAGCTTGGTCTTAACACAAGTTCCAGTTCGTCTCAAGGCAGAGACACTACTCTCTACTCTAGCTAGCATGGTAGATATGGCATAGGCTATGGTTCTTTTTGAGGTCAATGAGACACTTGAAATGCCCATGGAAAACAGTAGCAGAATGCATAGAATAGCTCAAATATGCATGGCCAATGAGGATCCGGAAGCTTTAGAGGTAGGAGGAGATCACCTATAGGTAGAGATGGTCGATTCTGGCAATCAAATGAGCAGTCTAATAGGAACAAAGACTATCATTATTGTGGTAGATATATGCATATTGACAAAGATTTTCATAAGAAGCAAGAAAACATGAAAGTAAAAGGTAGACAACATGGAAATTATGCATCTTCCAGTGGTGCTCACGATGATCAAGGAGACAAGTTGTTTGCTATGTAGCATGTATCAAAGAATGTGCCTAAGCAAGGCAGAGATGAGAAATGGTATATAGATTCAGGGGACTCTAATCATATGACACCCCATAGAGAATGGTTTTATGAGTTGGTTGCAGGTTCTCATGGATATGTCTGCACTAGGGATGATACCTAGCACGATATTCAACATACATGTGTGGTCCCATTGCATATGCCTAAGGGCAAGAAAAAGAGTCTACATGATGTGCTTCATGTACCATCAATCAGTAAAATGTTTTGTCCGTTGGATAGATGGCAGAGCAGAATCTGCAAGTCAAATTCAATAAGGATGGATGCTTTATCAAGGAATATGGTAATGGCTGCAAATTGATTGCTAAAAGTAGAAGGGATGGAAAAATGGTTACGTTGGATGCATCTATTTAAGAACTGAAGGCAACCATGTTTTCCCTTGATGATGGAGTTGTATGCGATGTTAAAATTTGGCATAAACATATTGGCCATGTAAATGTTGATAAGTTGAAATCTATGCAACAAAAAGAGGTTGTACTTGGGTTACCTAAGTTCAAATATAATGATCTTGGACATGTATGCTACAAGCAAGGTTTCCTTTTATGAGACATGCCAAGAACAGTCCTCATCCATTGGAGTTAGTACACTCGGATGTATCGGGTCCATCTCATAATGCTTCTTTCAATGCTACTCAATATTATGTCTCTTTCATTGATGATTTTAGTAGATACACATGGATATACATTATGAAACACAAAGATGAGGTGTTTGATGCTTTTAAACATTTCAAAAAGTATGCTAAAGATGAACTGGCCTATTATCTCTCATGTTTAAGATTAGATGGAGACAGAGAATATGTATCCAGAGAGTTTGACATGTATCTTGCCAAATATGGTATAAAAAGAGAGCTTACTTGTAGTTATACACCAGAACAGAATGAGCTCCACTTTTTGGCTCAACTCTGTCTCTCTTATCTTTGAGCACTTTGAGCATGCAAGAATAGATGTTGAAATTAGAAGATATTTCAACTCATTAAAGCTTTTTTCGGTTATGAAATCCCAATAAAAAGCTTCTTCTTGAATCCTATCCATCAATGGAGTTGCCATACAAGCATACTTCTTGATGAACCTCCTATAAAAATAAGATAATCCAAGGAATCCTTTCAAAGATGTCAGATTCATAGGGGTAGGTCATTTTTTGACACATTTCACTTTGTTTGGATCCACTCTAATTTATTGATTTCACACAATATGATCTAACTATTTCACTTCATCTTCCATAAAAGAGCACTTTGTCATCTTGGCAAAGAGTGCATGTCAAAAGACCTCTTGTGCATGTGTCAAATGCTCATCCTTGGACTTGCTATAGATAAAGATATTATCAAACAATACAATGACTATTTTGAATAAGAATGACTACAATGTTTTGTTCATATAACGGCTTGAAAAGTAGTAGGTGCATTAATGAAAAGCCCAAAAGGTATAACCAAGAAGAAATATAATCCCCTTTCATTCCAGAAGGCTGTTTTGAACTCATCCCCTTTCTTCATTCGAATTTGATGGTTAATCTGAATGAAGATTTATTTGGTGAAGAATTTTGTATCCTTAAGCTCATCCAAAAGATTGTCAATGCAAGGATGATGATATCTATTCTTAACCATTGACTTGTTCAAATCCCTATAATCAATGCACATGTGAAATGATCCATCCTTCTTTTTGGCCAAGAGCACGAGAGAGGCAATTGGTGATTGACTTAACTGAATTAAGCACATTTCTAGTAACTCTTTGACTTGGTGCTCTACGTCTTCTCTCTCAAACTTAGATAAGTGATAGATCGGTTTGTTGATGGGCTTTGTGTTGGTAAGCAAGTCGATAGGATGGTCAACTTCTCACTTAGGAGACAAGGATGATAGTAGCTGAAACAAATCCTTATATTCCTCATATAGCTCTTCAAATATTGGATCCTTTTTCTTTGGATAAAGTAAATTTGGAAAAAGTTTTTAGCTAACTATAGAGCCAATAACAACATCAATTGGCCCAATATTCAAAGTGATAAAATCCACTTTTATTGTGCAAGTAGAAGACAATCAATAGAAGTACATGGATACACTTCTTTACTAGACTCATAGGCACCATTTGCAACTTGTATATGCAAGGATGATTCAATATTAATGTGTAGAATAACTCAAGGAGTTGGTATTAATGAAGCTATGAATGCTACTTGTATCCACAAGAATATGTGCAATCTTACCATTAATGATACCTTTGAGTCTAAGTATATTTTCTCCTTTGTAGCCGCGCCCATGCATAATGTGAAATAGCACACAAGGAAGAATGAGAATCATTGTGGTGCCACCCAAATCAAATGGAAACCCATCTATAGGATCATAAAATTCCTCATTGCTAACATCCTCTTCTTCATGTATTTCTTCTCAACCATAGATAATTATCAATATGTAGTAAATTACCCTATTGTTCCTCTTCTTCTTCAACTTACACATCTTGAGTAATCACCATGTTGATCTTGGAATTTTTGGCTTTGCACTTCATCTTGTGATCCTAGGCCCACTCCTCTCCACATTAAAAGCACAATCCTTTCGTGTGCATTTTCCTAGGCTTCTTATGAGGAAGGAAGATGGTATTGGAACTATTTTGGGTAAATTTTGAAGCACTTTCAGTCCTTGAAAAATATCATTTTGCTTCGACCATATTTTTGAAATTTTGTCGCTATTTTGAGGCGAAATTTTCACCCCGTTTAGAAGCGTAAAGAGTAGTAAAAGCAAGCACTTTGTTTAATTACTATTATGATTGCTGAAATCCTTGTTTTCTTGCTTGAAACCCTCTCTTGGTTGTTACAAACTTTCCCATATCTTATAGGTTGATAGGAGGAGTTACTCCCCAAACTTCTTTGCTGAAAATCCATTGCATCTCTCTTGTTCCATCTTCGATGACAAGGCATGGTCAAGACCAAAGATACACTTTTTCAAATTTGCAACATGTGAAATGCCCTCAATATACATAGATAGATCCAAATAGATATTTGAATAATCTCTAACGGAAATTCCTCTTAAAGCCCATGCATACCATCATCTTTGAAGTCTTTTCTTCTCTAAAAGGAAAAAAAACATCAAGCATGGCTTGCTTGAACTCTTCCCATGTAGAAAAGTGGTAGCCAACCTTGCACATATATTGCCACCAAGTGTGAGCGTAGCCTTCAAGGTGAAGAGCCACAAAAGAAAATTTTGATTCATTACTTCAAGGATAGAGAGTGAAATACATCTCAAGTTTACTTATCCACCTCCCACTCCAAAGGTGAAGAGTTTTTTTCCTTGAAGTTGGTGATATTAATATTTTCTTTGTATTCCTTCTCATTGTAATATGGTTGCAAATTCTTATTTGGCTATCCATAAGAGTGTTTTCTCCATGAATCCTGATTCCAAGAATGTTGTCTAAGATAGGGTTGTTCAAAATCAAGTGATGGGGGTTGACTGTTTGAGATATACTCTTTACTTAAATGATCTTGGATTGATCTTCTTCCATCATTCTTTCCATCTATATGAGCTCGATTATTGACTACATTCCCTTTAGGCACATTAGTGGGTTAATGGTAAAAAGATTTATAAAAGCAATCACATACATGATAATATTCATCCATCCTAATTTCATCTTTTTCATCTACATGTCTATGATCATCTTTATAGTTGCTAAATTGAGGTCTTGACTTTTCTTATTAGGATGGGATGGATTGGAATCATGAGAGACTCTATGAAGGATACCAATAGGTTGGAATTTTCTTTTTGATTTGTTTTCCATGTTTTGTATGGTTGAAATAAACTCTTCAAATAGAGATTCGTTGCTTTGCTATAGTAGAGTAATCCCCTTATTCATTTGTCCCACTCCTTGAATCAACCCATCATTCATTTTCTTGATGGTCAATTACTCTTAATCTCCCTTTATTAACAATAAAATTAGCTCAACAATAGGATAATACGAGAGACTACAAGCATTAAGTAGTAGGGATACCTCTTTTTGGTAATGAATAGTATTTAATGGGCTTCAACCGATACCCCCTCCACATAATCCATTCCCAAATTGATGAAGATTGAGTACCATAGGTTCACCTTCAATCAAAATTCGATCCCATAATGCTTGCCCAAATATGCCTTTAGCTTGTAGTAATAAAAAGTGCTCCAATGGATTATTAGAAAGCCATGCTTCACTAAACGACTTCAATCACTATAGGACAAGATCTTTTGAGTAATGAAAAAGCACTAATTCTTGATGGATATCGAATTAATGAAGATACCATACATTCAAGTGTTCAAGAGAGTGAAAATGCCATCAATCTTTATGATATGTCTCAATGTTGGCCAAATCTTGGTGGTGTGGTTTTACTCCCACCTTCCTTGAATTGAATAAACCATAAGCCCCATGGTTAGAGCTTCATTCAAGCAAAAATTTGAATAAATTCTTGGCTACCTTGTTTTTTTCCAAATTGAAATGAAAATATTGATGGCATGATGAGTTACACGAAAATCCATGACAAGTTACACCCAATTCTTGGCTGCCTTGTTTTTTCCCAAATTGAAATGAAAATATTGATGGCATGATGAGTTACACAAAAATCCATGACAAGTTACACCAAACATCCATAATGAGTTACATGAAACATTGATGGAATGGACAAAACTTGGCCAAAAATTAGAGTTTGGGTAGGACAACTAGAGGAGCTTCGAATAGTAGAAGAGGCAACAAGTGAGAAAGGAAAAAAAACTCCAAAACCTAGTCTTGGAAAAGATCTAGAAGGTGCAGCAAACCTTGTAGCCCACCAGGAGGATGAAATGGATATAAAGTAGATATATATTTTATAGTGATTTTACAAATGTTTGTATGAATCTTGTATACCCAAATAAAGGGTAATTTGTGTCTTCTTTTTTTCTAAATTTTTTGTTTTATGTTTTCTTTTTTATGTATTGATAATTCTTGTGTTTTGGAAATGATATTGTATTAAACTAGTAGATCAAGGTCAATTTTGTATGATTGGGCTTAGAAGTACACCCAACTTCTGCCTAAACTTAAGCTCAAGGAAATATCTCGATCTAGGAGCCATTTCAAAGTTTAGCATACTTCTATAGGCTTCGAGCTCTGCCCCTTTATAAGAACTAGAACCAAAGAAACATTTGGTACAAGATTGAGCACTTTGCCAAATTATTTCTCAAAGAGAACTCAAACATAGATATTTGCTCAAGAACATAGAAGAAAGCTGGAGCACATGCCCACTGTGAGGTGCCTCCTCCAACAAACCCCGAGGAGTCCTCTAGTAGTCGACTGAAATTCATATCCATGCACATCATCATCCCGTCTCCGCATGGGAAACCTTGGACTTAGTTGAACATGGGAATCTCAGTTCTACTTCACAAGGGAAGCTTGGACAAGTCACCCCTAATAGCAATCTAACATCCACCTAAGAAACACCACTTTGTAATCAATCAAAGGCAGGAGTGAGGTTAACACCGCACTTGGTTCAAAGAGAGTGAGAGATTGGGGAGAGTGTAACTCAATCCCCCTACCCATAAGGTAAAATCTCAGCTCTGGCCCTCTACAATGGTGTCAAACTTGGTAACTAATCCTACTAGTATTGGGGGGTCACAATTTAATCAACTCTATCTAGTGTTGAAAAGTTACTCAACTTATGAGATCCGCCCATCCATAGACGTCCAATCGTCAGGATTGAAGCCACCCACTTTCCTCAATAGGTTTGCTTAGAATTCAATTTTAGCAAAGCATACTACCACACTGTTTGGACATATAAAATTAGCTTTCTTTTATTACTTCAATAAATTGGGTTTATTAAACTTGATCTTTAGCACATAACAAAAAATTTGGAAATGAGGTGCTTTATTTTCACCATCACTCCACAGAGTGATACAAAACTGTCTTTTTGCAAAAAGACATCGTTCAGCCTAGTATAGGACCTTCCAATCCTGCGGATTGGGCTGTATGTGATCACACTCCATTTGCAGTCAACAAGGAATTTACTGGCTCAGAGTCCCTCTAAGCTTCCCTGAGCCTCCAAAGCCATCCTATATAATAGGGGCACTTACCACTCGGCCCTTTGCTTTCTCAGGTGCTCGAGTGATCAAAAACCAAAAACACCTACCTCCCTTGGGAGCATAGGACCCCCACCGACAAGTGAGTTTTTTCACACTCCGCAAAGTGTAAGGGAGAATTGGGTTGGGGACCCCAATGTCTCGAACCACCACAATGCACAACTTGTCTGGTTGTGCAAGACCAGAATCATAAGAGACACAATTCATCATTCACAAGTCCAAAAGCAGTCATAACCATAAGACATTTTGACATAGTTGTCAATGCAATGCATAGAATCTATCCCCTTCATCAATTTTCTGTTCCTTCCTAAAAATCATTTGATAATACTAACATGCTTTTACAAGTCTAAGTAATTTCTAACTAATCGTGATCATTTTCTTATGTACTAACTTGATTATCTTTGTTTGGCCATCCATTGTGATTATGATTTATAGTCGCAACCTCGATTTGCTGTGGGATGGTTGGTTCTTCGGTTTGAATGTGCTCGGGTTTAACTTTCGCTTGTGTTTCAGCATCATGCTGAGTTTCGTCAACAATAGCAGCAACCACTTCCTTGTGTTGGGGAGCTCTTTGAGCATAATCTTGCTTAGTATCTCAACGTCTTTTAGGAGCCATGAAAGAAACTTAATGGGTTCGGGCAACACTTCCACTTAAGTCCGAAGAGAGAGGGAGAGAGAAAGAGAGGCTTGTTTGATTACAACAAAGCTTTGTCACGTCAATAGCAGTAGAGAGGCTTTTGTAAGGATCGTTGTGTGTCTATGTGTGTTCCTAACGTGACGTTCTAACCCTATTTATATAGTAACCGGAGGCAAGTAAAAAGAGAACGTTTACTTTTTAGCATTTTTGATGACATAATCGATGATAAAGAGGGGACGCTTTCTTTTAGTGTTTTTGATGACATCAAGGAGGGGCTCCATTTTCGTAGCATGAATATATGGGCGAGAACTGCAGTACATGTCGCATGGCCGGGCGGGCATCACTCCAAGGCACATGACCTCGAGGGGGGGTCACCATCTATAAATTCTATATATAATGTGTGTTCATGCCATGTTTTATATATCCCTATGTGACATTTTTTGTGACATTGTCTTGACCCTAGTGTGACTTTATACGATAATTTATAAATCCCTTACTATAAGTTTACTTTTTTGAATAGAAGAATTTAATAGATCCTTATGTAATAGATACAAAATACTAGTTTTATCATAGGACTAATAACAAACTATCTCTTAAGGTTTCATAAATTTGTTTTAGTAGTTTTAGTGATGATAGATACAATCAGACGACCTCGAACCTCCACTCTCCAAATTGGGACAAAGGTAGCTAAACGCACCAGTGTCAAAGTTATCTCATGTCAAACCATTGTAGAGGTGTGGGATAAGCTTTAGATGTTGTATGAGAGACATCAAGCATGGGTGTAATGACTATCTAGGGATAGCTCCAACAAATGAAGTTCAATCCTAAAGATATTGTTAAATCCTTCTTGCTTCATGTGACACAAGTATAGGATCAGCTTCGATATATACAATTGGATCTTCTAGAGGCACATCTTCTGGGGATTGTACTCTACAAGCTCCCTTCGGAGTTTAATGAAGGACCCTTTAGCTACCTTCTAGTGCAAGTGATGCAATCATCTCTCACGACTCTGGAGTGTTAGAGAGAGTGGTGAGATGGGATAAATGAGCCTCATGTATGGAGACATAGAGGTGCGAAGGATCTAGAGAGGAATGTCCCTTCCTTCACATCAGGAGAGGTCTAGAAAGTTTCAAACTTTTGGAGATGAGATTAACATTGAGGTTCACCATGGGCTATTTCTTAACCAAGAGTGGAATTGGCTCCTAGTTTGAGCCCACCTAAGTGTACACTTTGGCAATCTTGTTGAAGGCAGGAAATCTAGAGTCGCATATGCTCAGAGGCCCTATTGACAAGATGATCATGTATGCTACTACAAGGCATTGTTGACAGACATAGAGAGCTGATACCATACTTCACTATTTTTAGGTTCTGAAATGGTTAGCATCAACATCACATTCTCTTTAAGGCATCTTGGTGGTGGGCTAGCCACTCACTACATGGATATACATAGTCCTACTTTGATACTCCTTGTTGTATGTACTATGATGAGTTGTGATCATTGTATAATGTATAGCACCAGATTACCCATGATCTAAGAGAGAATATTAGGAGATTAGTTAGCTCATGAGTGAGTCTGTATGTATATTTGTGAGCTGTGCATTTTTTTTTTGTGTTGGTTAGTGGGTACCAACCTATTTGCCTTTGATTTTGGCTGCCTTGCATTATCTAGCTTGCCAATTATTATTTTTGGCTATTTTGAGGCTCATCAACTTGATCCAATTTTAAGCATATTTTTTGCCTATTTATTCTTAGGCTCCCTCCTCAATCACTCATTCACTTGCAATCCTCCAAGTCCTATTGGAAAAAGAGATCTGATGTCAATGCCCATATAGCCAATGACTTATTGTTGTGTACATGACTTTCTTGGATTCCATATTCCAAGCATATCTTTGAGTTTTTCATTTGTAATTTTCCTATATTACTTCATACCTCAACATGCAAGAAAAATCCTACAAACTATGGGATTCTTCAATCTATGCATAATGGATGTCTTGATAAGCATCCACTTTGAAGCACCACACAAAAGGCCTCCATGTAGCCATAAGTTGCTCTCTTCAATCCTTCTGATAGAACCCTCGTTCTCCCCCCTCCCCCCCTTGAGTACTATTGACTACACCTTTTTAACCATGAGCCAAAGCTTTCAAACATTGTGCTCTTCTTCTTGATGATGCTTGGATGCATGCAACACCTCTATGTTTTGTTTTTCATATGCCAATTATCTTGGTAGTAGGGTCAACAAGTCAAGGCAACCCACATAAGTGTTGATACTCGAAGTAGTCATGATGTGCCTTGATTTACTCCTCACTCATCACACTATGAATTGAATACATGGTTGTCTTCATTACTCCATGCAATATTGACTAGGCCATGAACTAGTGATTAAGGCCCGGTTCCCCAATTATGTCCTCTTTTTTCTTTTTGTATTTTTGTGATGCAGCCTACCTCTGTCCCTTCCTCTTGACAGTATGACAATCCCAAGATGCACCTTCTATCTAATGGTTGGCCACCTTGTTGCAAAGCTCATATGGCCTCCTACCCTCCTAGTTAGACTAGCCGATTAAATCAATTGTTGCTACATCGATTTTATTGTCCACTTCATAGACTCCCTCTTTATCGAGTTACTAATTGCACATCAAGCCTCGAGGCCTTGCATCAGACCTCAACATCCTAGGAAACTTGAGAATAATAATTCATCCTACATAATCTATTGCAAATACCACAATCCATAGATCATTGATGACCATTAATAGAGGATATATGTTAAATTGAACAATGGTGATGACAAAAAAAAATGGTGAGAGATATCAATCCTTAACAAGTGGTACATCATTTGGAGGTTGTGATTGTGATGATATTGATGACTAAGTGGCTAGGTTATTAGATGAAAAAAATGTCATGCAAATGAATTTTTAAAAAAAGAAGATACCTTTCATGTAAATGAATAAGTGAAGGGATATCAATGACCAAGATGTGTACCAAGTCCTTGAGAGCTGGCTGCAAAGAATCATCATAGATTTCCACGAGCTACACGCATGAAGTACTTGCTATCGTGTTACTATGTAAGAATACACATTACCCAACCATAAGAGTTTTTTGGACAAATGGAGAGCCATCTAAGAGAAGTAATTCGAAGGACATAAATAAAAGCTCTCCTTTGCCAAACAAGCACTACACATAGAGGTAGAAGCCATGACCTCCAACATCATGATGGCCATAGAATTGGTCCATATTGGGAACTGTGTGTGGTCCCAAACATTGTAAGGCTTCACCCATCCCATAAAATATTTGTGAAAGACATTGTTCTTATTCTCTTCAGTAGCTTCCATCATGTATGTGTTCTCGAAGCTGTAGTTTTGAACCATAGCCATGAAGTGGTAGCCCTCAGCACTGGAAAATTTGAGCGCCCACACTCCTTGAGACACAAAATCAATGTGCAATTGGTCATCAAAGTACTTCATCTACCGTCTATCGTCATCAACCCTGGCACACAAATGGCCTTCGATCATCAAGATCCGGCTTCTAAAACCCACACTAGCATTAGGTTTCCAGTCATCCTCGCCACTGCCATCATCGTCAGACCCATCGCCATCTCGCACGAATTCCCATGTGACTATGCGTTGCGACAACCCACTACACCTTCGGGATGTGCTCGGCAATGTGGCAATAGAGCTTGGCCTGCTACAAGGTTGGGTACATGGAAGGGGAGGGGGTTTTGCCATTACTGCGATATCCATTGAGGGAGAGGGGTGTGAGTTTGGCATTGAGAGGTGAGTAACCCTTGCCTGGGGGAGAAGGGGTGTGGAGGAAGGCGGAAGGGGTTGTGTGTAGAGAGAAAGAGAGAGGGAGGGAGAGTCTAGAGAGATGAATACATACGCATGGAAGATAGAGAGAGTTTAGAGAGATTGAGACGTACTATGAGTTGAGAGAGAGAGAGAGAGAGAGAGAGAGAGACAGAGAGACAGAGAGGATATAATGCAACGATGGGGCCCATAGCTCCCATCATCATAGTCTAGAGAGGATATAATGCAACGATGGGGCCCAAAGCTCCCATCATCATAGTCTGGATCCCTCCTCCCAAGCTTATACCCACCCCCTCCCTTATTTCGACGGTTTGGAAAATTATTAATGGGGGCCTATCCCTACTATATACACTTATAAATCTTCAAAAATACTCTCTTTCCTTTCACTTACATGATTCCATAAGTTATCCACCACGGTGAACCTCTCAGAAGCATCAAACACATTTGTTCAGAACTTGAAGACAAAAGAGAGCTCTTAGATTAAAACTTACATTTGATTGATGATGCACAATTGAGGTACGATCAGAGTAGGAACCTGTGCTATACCCATATGTGTTGATGCTTGGAAGTTCAATTCAACTACAAAAATTGAGTCAATCTACCATCAAATGTGAAATTGAGCCTTTGTTGCCTTCTTCTTTGACTTTTGTGTCTTCAAAATCTTCTTCTCAATCTTTTGCTCCTCCATAAGAAAGGCACAAATAATTCTCTCTTGATTTGCCTCTAGAGAATGTGTACCGCCATAAGCTCTATTAACTGTCTTCTTGTTTCTACTAAGATGAGAGCCTCTATACAATAAGAAGCAAATGTGGAACTTGATGTATGCACTTGCCAGTTATGGACCAAAGGCATATTTCTTGGCATATTGAAGAGCATGCCTCCTTCTTGGAATTTTTACAATGCTCATTTGATTGACATGATGGCATAGTTGTGGTACCGATGGTATGTGAGATGCTGCACCATGATTCCTGCCTGTGAAAACTCTTTGTGACTCTTACATTGGCTCTCTTGGACAAATGCACTACCAAAATACACACCTCCTCTCTCTCTCTCTCTCTCTCATGTGTGTGTGTGTGTATTCTTAGTAGAAATATGAGGCTATGTGATGTTCTGATAGGTTATGTTGAGGTTCTAATTGGTTCTGATACCTTTTATTTAGTTTCTGCTTTTTTTTTAAATTTTCTTCTGTATGAAGCATGGACTGATGATTGAAGAAGGTTGAGGTCTTTTGAAATCTTATTAAATAGTTTTTGATAGTTTGGAATGGTTTTAGCTTGAGTTATGAGGTTTTGATGTTTTCAGTTGACCCTCTGTAGACCCTCTATAGAGCCCCTAATCTTGCTCTGTTTCTATAGATCTTCTGTAAGTGTTCTATGGAATGTATGTGTGAATTTGGGAAAGCTTTATAACTTTTGGAAAGAATAAATATAATTTCAAAAGAGCTAAAACAAATCGAAGAAGTAGTTGATGAATACTGAAGAGAAGACTGAAGTGAAGTGATAGTATTAAGCTATGAAGAGACACTGTAGTGGCTCTGGTGCCCTTTCATATCTCCCATGCATCTTGGAAGGTGCATCCACGACCTAAGAAGGATTATTGAGAGTTATTATTGATTATTTTAGTGAGGAGATGATGTACTATTGATTGAGAAAGAGAGAGAGAATCAGACATAGCCAATTCTATCGAAACAATGTATCTATCTATAAGAGATTGAGAGAAAGAACTATAAAGACAATGAAGATGAATCCTATGTGATTATTTCCATTCAAAAGTGATGTACTCTTTTGTGTTTCTTGTTCTATTTATGGATTCTATGAAGATGTGAATATTTTTTCTTTTCCTTATTATGGTTCTCAAAAGGATGAAACAAAAGCTTGTTGATGTTACAAGATAGATTTTCTTGTAGTAGAAACCCCTTTTTCGTTGGTATCTTTCTTAGGGCTCTAGGCATTTAAAAAAATAATTCATTAAATTATAAAGGGTGGGTCTTACAGATCACAGGTAGGGATATTACATATTGCAAAGGTAATGACACTAATGGATCTACAACTAGTAGATTTTTGGTTGCTCAAGACTCAATTCTAATCTTAGAATCCTGTTTTTAATTTTTAGCATATCAAAATCTAGAATGTTGACCCATTTAACAAGCATACAAGACCACAAAACACAAAGTTTGTATTACTGCCTCAATGATGCAAGGATTATAAGATCTGAAACATATTGCATTCGTAGATTGCAATATATGTACATCAACTTCTCTCAACTCTACTTTGATTAGCCCATCTATGTCACATATCTTGATTGTTAGGGCACCAAAAAGTTGAACTAGAGACCTTAAATCATTTTTTGATAGCAACATGAAGAAATATTCAATTTCTTTCTTGTGGAAAAATGATAAATTCATACTTTTGAGTCTCTAAAAAATTAACATATCAAAGTTAATTTTATATTTATGTGCATTTGAGAAATATTGAATCATTGTATCCATTCACCATTGTATTGAACTTACGATTAAGATTTTCTAGATGCTCTAAAGCTAACCTCAATCTCATAGAGGATATCAATGAGCTTATCCACAAGGCCATGCTCAACTTGGAGAGAGTTTTATTGCATTATTGAGATTTATCCATGCAACCAAGTATTTTCTACTATATTAGTGTTAACAACCCATCATTTTTATCCACATATAGAGGCATAGAGCATGGTTTTTTCATAAATACTACAACATTTATAGGCTTTTAGTGTCAAATAAAAGAATCATGGCCAAAAAGGAAGAAATTCATATCAATACTTCATAAATATAGTTCAAGCTCCGTGCAACCATACACATTATCAATATAGACACAAGCTTAGAGCTCAACCAAAAACATACATGATGGATACATACATGGGTCACCTATTTGATGTAGTTAAGAGATAGCTTGAGTTTATGATCAAGCCTATAGCAACCTTATTATTTTGGTATGATTACGAGGTGTACCTATTGTTGAGATATCAAGCTCCACTCGTGATACGCTAGGGTGACCGTTGTGTATTTATGTCACCGACTTGTCAGTTGCAGACGCGGTTGGTACACTGCCCATGAATAATAGCTACATGATAGCTATCCTTATCTACTCTAGTTCGTGGCTCAGTTAGTATGCCACCTTAGTTAGTTGAGTTTGGTTTGAGACCCATATATAGGGTTCTTCTATTTCTTTGTATGAGAGTTCTTTTGGCTTACACAACTAAGAAGATGAGAACTGTTTTCAGCCTCCACCTTAGTGTGTATTCCCCCATTGTGCAAGCAAGAAAGCTACAAGTGAGACTCCTTCCTTCTCTCCCACAATCTTGACATGGGGTCCCTAACCCAATGCTCCCTTACACTCTACAGAGTGTGAAAAAACTCACCTATGGGTGGGGGTCTTATGCTCCTGAGGGAGGTAGGTATTTTTGGTTTTTGATCACTCGAGCACCTGAGAGGGCAAAGGGCCAAGTTGTAAGTGTCCCTATTATGTAGGATGGCTCCGGAGACTCAAGGAAGCTTAGAGGGACTCTGAGCCACTAAATTCCATGTTGATTGCACATGGAGTGCAATCACATACAGCCCAATACCAAGGGATTGGAAGGTTATATCCTAGACTGGACAATATCTTTATGTGAAAAGATGGTTTTGTATGACTCTGTGGAGTGATTGTGAAAATAAAGTACTTGATTTTTGAATTGTTTGTTATGTGCTAAAGATCGAGTTTAATGAACCAAGTTTAGCGGAATAATAAAAGAAAGTTGATTTTATATATCCAAACAGTGTGGTAGTATGCTTTGTTAATTATAAAACTAAGCAAACCCATTGAGGAAAGTGGGAGGCTTGGATCTTGACAATTGGACGCCTATGGCAGGGTGGACCTGATAAGTTGGGTAAATTTCCAACACTAGATAGACCTGATTAATTTGTGACCCTCCCAATACCGATAGGATTAGTTACTAGGTTTAACATTGTTTTAGGGGGTTGGAGTTGAGATTTTACCTTATGGGTAGAGAGATCAAGTTACAATCTCCCTCGTCTCTCACGCTCTTTGAACTAAGTGAGGTGTTAACCTCACTCCTGCCTTTGATTGATTGCAAAGTGGTATTTCTTAGGTGGGCGTTAAATTGTTGTTAGGGGTGACTTTTCCACGCTTTCCCTGTGAAGTAGAACTGAGATTCCCATGTTCAACTAAGTCCAAGGTTTCCCATGGGGATATGGGATCATGATGTGCATGGATATGAATTTCAGTCGACTCCTAGAGGACTCCTACGGGTTTGTTGGAGGAGGCACCTCACACGTGGTATCAGAGCCTAGGTTTCAAAAGAGCTTTTAGTGTAAGGTAAGTAGTCAACCTATAAAAGGAATTAAGAAGATAACCACACTTGTTTGAAGGAAATTGTTATTGATTATCATGCACTAACACTAGCATACACATTGTGCTTATCAGGAACTTAGTGATGAGGAAGCTACACATTTGTGGGATATTTTTCCCATCATGTTGAAGTCTTAGGGTTGAATAATTTCTCATACCATGAGGCTACATTTGAGATAATGGAGAAGATCTTTATTCCTCCATTTATATTGCAACCTCATCCTAATGCATGGTACATGAGAGATTTTTGGCCAAGGAATAGGTCACGTATGGAGATATATTGTGGGCATAACATCCTTCTTCATTAGAGCTATGGAGGATTCGATGGGCTAAACAATTGAGGATAGTTAAGATATACATTTTGTTCATCAGTGCCTTTGTTGAATGGTTACTAGACATTGGGGATGAGCCCACCTAAAACATTGTGGGTATATCGGAAAGTGTTACAAATAGTACCACCCAAGAGAGTTGTTGTAGTACCAAGAAGGGCTTATTTTGGTATTGGATGTTTTGGTTATCCCCAAGAGCCACCACATTATGTTGTTTGCCATGTATATGAGAATCCCCCAAGATATGAGAATATAGACCCTGATACTTTTCATGAGGAAAGGATCCATGAGATGATGTATTGGTAGATCATAGTATGATCAAATACATCTTTGTAAGAACTTTTTATAAATATAAAGTCTTGTTATTATTTTTGAAGAGTGTAATTTATGAGATTATGATGATAGTTGAGTTGCTTTGACAAGTTAATGATGAAGTACGCTTTATGTGAGTTATTTTGAGATCATGTACCCACTGCGTGTGTGCCAATCAAACATGTTGGGATTAAGAGAAAGTGTAATGGTTATCTTAGAGAAGACTCGTCTATGGAATTGTCTATGCTTATGAAGGGGCTAAAACTAGAGCCCAAATCTGGGAAAGGGACAACCCTACCTGTACTTAGACTCAACTATGTAAATGAAGATGTGAAAGTCCTTTTCAAGTTGTTGAAATGGCTTGAGGACGTCAATTTGATAGGAATTTATAAGTACGATATTATTCAAAATGATAAGGCGAGGTATATAGATGAAAAATTTGTAATGGAAAATAAATGGGTGTATGACCAATATACAAATGTTATTTCTTCCGATAGGATAACCCTTATACCGGGAGTGTAAAGTCAACAAAAGTATGAGTTTCCAGAGTATCCCATTCTCCCAAAATCTTATCGATTCATAGAAACAAAGGCCAAACCACCTCATTTTGTGAAAAAGAAGTTACAAAGATAATCAAAATTGCCAATTGGTGCGAATTGATGAAACATACAAGGAATTTCAAAAGAAGAAGTTTCTTCTCAAGTAGAAACTAACACCTAGGTTTAGCGGTGAAGGACCCAAGGTGGAGCAAGGTGCATAAGCATGGATTGAGGATTTGGACAACTATTTCCTAGCCGCTAAAACTTTTGCTACAAATCAGTCCATGACTGCTCATCTTCGTCTTACTGGCAAAGCTAAGCTTTGGTGGAAACATTTTTGTCGAGATAAAGGGGTAACAAAAGCTTCCCAAACTTGGGAGGAGATCAAAGAAGTTGTGAAAGGACATTATCTTCCCCCATCTTTTGAATCAATCAAGATGAATGAATTCTATATCTTATGACAATTAAGCCTAACCTTGGAAGGATACTATTCTAATTTTGTGAGTCTATGCAAAAATGCACCCCCAATGACAACATCTCAACAGATTGCAAGGTTCGGCCAACAAGGACTAAATCCACCTTTGGACACTCGCCTTGAATCAATGAGACCAATGACTCTCTAAGATGCTCTTATGTGAGCAAAACCTATGGCCAAGGAAATCACTTGAAATAGTCAAAGGAACCATCCAATAAACAACTATGGAAGGGGCTACCCAAACCGTGGTGTGAACATGGCCAATGCCAGAGGGAATGGTAGAGCTAATGCAATCACCCAAAGACCAAATGGGATAGACATCAGGCAAAGCTACCACTGTGGAAGGACTAGAAACCTAAGGGCAAATTGTCCTAAAGATCCTCAAAATCCTAGCCCAAACCAAGTTGGTGGAAGAGGCTGAGGGAACAACAACAACAATCCAAGCCATGGATGTGGAAAAATAGCCGATGCCTGAGTAAATACCATGATTGGACAGCCTGAGGAATGCACGTTAGTGAAGAATTTGAAAGAGGATCCATTCATGCTACCATATAAAAGAAAGGAGTGGACCACCAATTTTTAGTAATTCAATCTCCAGCTACTTACAAGGGTACATCATTTATGATCTTAATTGATCGTGGCAGCATGCATTCCTTTCTTACACCCAAGGCAGTTAAAAGATTGCATCTAGAATCCATGGGGACAAGGAAAATGATAGTAGAATTGACTAGTGGGAAGGAAATCATCTCAAACGATAGTAGAATTGGCTAGTGGGAAGGAAATCACCTCAACTGAAACTATAAGGAAACTTCAATTTGAGTTAGACAGCCATATAACTAAAATAGAACTTTGCATCCTACCACTAGGATGCTACGATTGCTTTTTGGGAATGGATTAGCTCAAGAAGAACAAAACCTAGATTCTATGTGCTAAAGAGGAAATAATCTTTCAAGACTTGGAAGGAGAAATTGTACATGCATATGGGAAAGCTGGAAGAACTAGAGTCCAACTAGCCAAGGGAAGTCAACTTAGGAAGGGATTGAAGAAAGGTCAACCAATCTACATTATCTGGTTGAATAAGATCGAAAAGACTAATGAAGGCACTCTATCTTCCTGGATCAACGACTTCGAGGATATCTTCCTAGAAGAATTGACTTAACTACCTTCGAAGCGCGAGGTTGATCATGAAATAAAATTGATTCTTGGAGTAGCTAGTGTCAAAATGACCATACAAAATGTCTATTCCTGAAGCTATTGAGCTTAAGGAACAACTGAGGCAACTGATAGAGAAAGGATTTATCTGCCCAAGTAATTCACCTTGGGGAGTGCCTGTCCTCTTCTAGAAAAAGAAGGACGGAACACTTAGACTTTGCATTGACTTCAAAGGACTAAAATAGGTTATAATAAAAAACAAGTATCCCATTCCTAGGATAGAAGAACTTTTAGATTGCCTGCATGGAGCCAAGGCTTTTTCCAAGATTGATCTAAGGTCTGGATACTATTAAATTTGAATCAAGAAATAAGATATCCCAAAGATTGCCTTCAGCACGAGGTATGGTCATTATGAATTTTTAGTCATGCCATTCGGATTGACTAATGACCTAGCTACATTCAATCATCTAATGCAAGACATCTTTCAACCATATCTAGATGATTTTGTGCTAGTATTCTTTGATGATATAATAGTATACTCCAAATTAATAGAGGAACATGAAGGTGACTTAAAGATTGCACTGGTAACACTCCGTGAAAATCAGCTCTATGCCAAGATGAGTAAATGTGTATTTCTCACTGACAAGATTGAATATCTTAGATACATTATTTCCACTAATGGAATCTCTATAGACCCTACTAAAGTGAAAGATATCCTAGAATGGCCAATACCTAAGACAATAAAATAAATCTGAGGATTTTTGGGACTAATAGGATGATATCAAATCTTCATCAAGGATTATTCCCTCATTGATGCACCCTTGACAAAGCTTTTGAAGAAAAATATATAAATCATTTGGACCAATGAGCATCAAGAAAGCTTTGATAAGCTTAAAGAAGTTGTAACCACTGCACCTATATTAAAACTCCTTGACTTCAATCAACCATTTGAAGTTATCACTGATGTAAGTAGACTTGCAATTAGTGGGGTGCTAGTACAAGAAAGAAAACCAATGGCCTATACTTCCAGAAAATTGAAACCCTACAAGTCCAACTATGCAACTCATGACCTTAAGTTACTCGCAATAATCCATGCCTTGAAACTATGGAGACACTATATATTGAGAAGGGAATTCACTTTAGTACAGATCATAAAAGTCTTAAGTGGATCTTCACCCAAGCTGACCTAAACATGAGGCAAAGAAGATGGATAGAGATAATGCAAGAATTTGATTTTAAAATCAAATATCATCCAAGGAAGGACAATGTTGTTTCAGATGCCTTAAGCCAAAAATCCTTTCTTAATAGTGTTTTAAATGTTTGAAGCTTAAGAATTGTATCCATACCTAATAATCCTATACTTGAGCTTGTACGCCAAGCTATTTCTCAGGATAAGGAATATGAAGGACTCATAGCTAAGGTACTTCAAGGAGAAAGCTCTGACAAAGAAAGGTCTAAGATTAAGGATTATTGCACTAGCAATGGTTGTCTATATTACCATGATCACCTTTGTGTCCCAAAAGGATCAGAAATGAAGACCAAGATATTATGGGAAGCGCATGACAACCCCATTGCAAGACATGTAGAGTATGTCAAGACACTCAACGTAGTTTGTAAGAGCTATCACTGGCCAAGATTAAAAAGGGATGTATTAAGGTATGTAACTTAGTGCTTGACTTGTCAAAGAGTCAAGGCAGAAAGGATCAAGATGCATAGAGAGTTACAACCCTTAGACATTCCACAAATTAAATGGGAGTCAATAAGTATGGACTTTGTTATTGGATTACCTATTGCTGCTGACGGATATGATTCCATCATGGTAGTAGTTGATAGATTGACAAAAGCTGCACACTTGATCCTAGTCAAAATGATAGACCCAAGATTTGTGCAAAAACAAGGCACTAAAGTGGACTCTTCATGGACATATGCCTAGAATTTGGCTATCTTCTTTGTAATCTCTGTGCTCCCAAACATTAAAAAATTATGTAAAAATGGCATGACTCAACATTATAAAGTCATGACCCATGCAATTTGAAAGGAAAAAGACTAGATGTCCCTTGTAATAGAAAGGTCATAGAACCTTGGCAAAATGGCAATGTAAAAATATAATTTTGATAATAATAAAAGAAATATTGAGGAGTCGTGGGAAGAAAGAAGTGGTTGAGAGAAGTTGTAACGTCCTCTGTCTTCTCCTTTTATCTCTTCCTCTCCATGACTTTCTCCCTCTCTCTCTTTGGGCACAACTTTCTTGTCTCTTTCCCTTTGCACATTCTCGTTTGTCCTAATGGAAGAGAGAGAGCTTGAAGATGGTGAGGATGCAGTGCCTTTGTGTGCCTCATGGATGGGTATGGATGTTTATTTGGGGTGAAAGAGTAAGAGTTTCTACAGATTTTGAAGGTTGGCATTGTACATGCCACTCTAGAGCTTGGTTTTTGAGCATATTTTGGTGCCTCCTTGGGCATCTCCAAACACTTTCAAGCACTTCCAAAACAACCAAAAATCACTCAAAATCCATAAAAAATCAACCACTCAAGCCTCAAAAATAACAAAAATCAACCAAAAAATCTAGTCATTTCAACATTCAACATATCCCCACACTTAGAAAGGAAGCGTCCTCGCGACCTAAGGAAAAGAAGAATATAAGGTCAATAAAGAGCTCAATTCGATCTTCTTTAGTATCTTCAATAATCACCCAACCACGACCCCAATAAGTAACTTGTATATTTGATAAGACTACAACAAAAGGAAAACACCCTTTTGGATATTATTTCCATTTTTAAAAAAAAATTATAGTAACACAAACTCATAAAGGATATAAGAGTTTTCTTGAAATCGGCATCATCTTCTACTAGCCTTGAATCCAATATCATCATCATCACTCTAGCTTCAACTTCAACTCCATTCAACAAAGATAAACAATATACACCTACCACAACTCACATCACTTACACAAAAAAAATATGAATAGCTTATAATCCCTTTTAAAGGATTGATGATTTTTAAACCTTTCTAGGGATAAAGATTCATCCACAAAGGTTTTTGGAGGATTTTGCAAGAATTGTAAACAATACATTCTCTCTAGTAGGATAACAAATCTGCATGGCAAGAACAAAGCATGAAAATAAAGCACATCCAGCTAATGGGTATCCACATCTACATTGACATCCAAACATAACTTTGGCACTTGCTTTTGATCACCATGAGAGTGATGGTGCATAAAGGATAGATACCATGAAAAATGAGCAATCAGTTTCACTGATGGATCCAAAGATTGAGAATGAAGCTAAGAAAAATGTAAATAGTTGTGAAAGGCTTGATTTGCAGTCTTCCATTCTCCTAGAACCACTGGCCAGTTAATTTGGGGTCCCGTCAAAGAATCTCCAACACTCTAGCTTCTTCTTCTCAGGATTGTCTAATCAAAACCTTCATATTCTGTAACCAACTGAGGGGGATTCTGAATAAAAGATGAAGGAGACGGGAATGGAATAAGGGATAAAGGATGAAGACAGGGATAAGCAAAATCATAAAAAGAAGAATAAGATAAGGTAGGATAATCTGGTAATTTAGTAGTATTAGAAAGAAAGGGAGTAAGAAAATGTGGTGAGAACGTGGACAGGAAATGAAAACATGGGGGAGGACAAGGAAGAAGGGGAGAAAATACCCGATCGAGGATAAAAGGACATTGCGTAAAAATAGGAATATGGGGTGCATCTTTGAAATAGAAGGGGTAAAATGATATGTGGGGTATTCTTGAAAAGAGATAGATAAGTGACATACCTATGAGCCATTTGTTGATAGTAGATCAAAGATGGAACTAATGGTCCTAAGGCAAAACGTCTAGCATAGGCTTCAAAAAATAAAGGATCAAAAGGAGGTTTCTTGGAAAGATAGGATAACATATCCATCCTCAGTTGGTTGACATTTTGTACATGAGACAAAGCCTTTAACTATCTTTTATTTAATATCACAAAATCTAGCATAGGATGCCAAGAATCCTCTGGATAGTCAGCTACTCTAAAAGAATACTTTTGAGACATTTCATCAATCTTAAGCTCCAACTAATGTACATAGAGTACTGCTTGCAAGACTACATCTCCAACATACCAAGAGAGATCTTCATCATCTCGAATTAACAAGTCACCTCTGAGATACATATAGGACATCAACATTGAATCTGGGACTACTGAATCCTCAAACACCATCCTAACCACTCATGACACAACAGATCCGCAGACCAGGCTCCTCTCTAGCCATCCTATGGAGGAGATAAATCCATGGTTGAAAGTTTAACATAAAAGGCCAACTTCTGTTGTTGATAATGAATAAAGAAAGAGTGCACGGGAGGAATAAACTCCATAAACTGCTCAAAACTAGTCCATAAGATATCCATTCTAAACTATAATTGCTCAACCTTGACCTAAAATAAAGGACATAAAGTGGCATTCCGTTGAAGAGCAGCCAAGTCCTTCTGAGGCATAGAAGGAATCATGGGAACACTGGGACTTGGGGGAATGGATCGTGACTGCACCAATTGGTCATTCAACTGTTTAATCTGGGAGGCTTGGGATTCCACTGTATTGTGAGCAATTTGCAAGTTTGACAATTTTGTATCCAAAAGAGTCTTAAACTCTTGAGCTTCTTTGGACATTTTCTCTTTCTCTTCAAAAACCCTGGTAACCTCTGACTGAGCTTTTGCTAGCTGATTTTTCAAAGAAGATATTACTTCTCTCTAGATCTCAATCATTTTGGTTTGCTACTCCATCTACTTAAACAAATCAGAAAGAGTGTCTTTAACAAAGGCTAGCGTAGTGGTTGCCTTATTCATATGGTCTTTGGATTGCATCAATTCTTCATAAAAAGAAGAATATAACTATTGAGCACAAGTTGTCACAGAGAGTTCAATAGAACTCTGGATATCTTTACAAAGGAAAGGAATGGTATCCCCTGTCACTAAGCAGTTCAGCGAAGGAACTGATATATCCAAAGAACCCTCTCAATGTGCCGTGAATAAATTGTTGCATGTGAGGTAGACAAGGAGTTCACTTCTAAAGGTAGCATGAACTGACATTGAAGGAATGAATGGTGGAATTGCCTCTACTACCTACTTCAACCACTTTCGTTGAATGACTCTAGTGGAGGGGAATTAAGATCCTCTATGTCAATGGGTTCTGAATCTTATAAAGGTGGAGAGGGAGGGACTGGATCAAATGGAGGAGGAGGTAAAACACCCTTCTTAAGACCTAAATATGTCAGAAAAGCATATAAATATGAACCAAAGGTTTGCATTGGTAACATTTCCTCGAGTCACCTTGAGAAAATGCTGGTCCATCTTCGTAAGAAGGTAAGTGCTCCAGTCAATAGCAACCCCTTTTAAAACCATCCTAGAAGCTATGAAGAGCTCCTTGGACAAGTAGTGAGATGGTGTTTGCAGACATGAACCTGTCCTGAAGGAATCAATAGACTAGCTTCCAGAGAGGATCAATGATTATTGAGAAAGACACTCCTAAAGTGTTAATCACCTTCTTGACATCGAGGACCTCTTTAGTCTGCTTCTGTAACAGCTTGAGGATGTCTTTATTGAAGAATAACTATGAAGATGTGACAAAGGGTTCCCCATTGTAGGGAAGGGACAAAGCCTTTCCTAACCCTCTAGGTGTCAGGACCATGGAAGTACCATGAACTAAGCCCAATTTCTTACTATATGACGCGAGAAAATCATCACAAAGGGCTAGAACATTTGGAATCAAAGGAAGAGGAGCAACCACAAAAGATGCAAGGCTAGATTTCACAATAGGCTCAAAAGTAAGTAGGGAAGAATAATCCCTATTGATCAATGGATGTACTGAACAAGAGGAGGCGTATGAGGTGCCATTCAGATAGTAAACACACAACACAACTCAGAAACAAAAGAGATACCTTTAAAACCAACGGAGAATATCAAAGATACGATATCAACCAAGGTTTTAAACAATACTCAACCAACTATCCGCAAGCAAGGCACATCCTAGAAAAAAACTTCAACATGACCTTTAAACATTTGTGACCGAAAGCTTCATGCTATGCAATAGACATGCACATGAGACCCCATATCATGCAGATAATATGAAAAATAAATTTAGATTGTACCCTTAACCGTATAAATTAACCAAAGCAAGAACCACACACATCATAACCAAAACATCATTGACCACCATCAGTGACGAGAAAGACCATTCTGAAGACTACACGTACCCATCCCACGAAGCGTGTTTATTGAAAAAGGGAAAAAAGAAAGTGTAGTGAGGAGAATGATTTTATTGAAGGGTTCATTTTAATAAATTATTTAAAATGGGTAAAATTTTATTAGGTTGTAAACCTTAATAAGAAAATATTGGTTCGTTTTTAAATTGTTATTTACAATTTATTAAGGTGGAATGGTGCTTTCAATGAATCTCGAACTTCGATACTGAGACTGGGTCTCTAAATGCAGATTCATTAATTAAGAATTTAATGTGTCTCAAGTGCTCTTTTTTTTAGCGCGTGCATTTGTGCAAAGTAGCATATGCAAAGTGCACGGCTAGTTGATTTTTATTTTAAGATGCCTCTGAAATGCACGTAGCATATGCAAAGTGCACGGCTAGTTGATTTTTATTTTAAAAAAAAGGTGTGTTTTACATAGATGCACATGCCATAGTGGTGATTAAGGTTCATTTTAGAATTTAATATGTGGATTTTGGGGTAGAGAAAAAATAAAAGGGAAGGAAAAAAGAATTACCTGAGAGAGAGAGAGAGAGACAGAGAGAGACAGAGAGAGAGAGTGTGTGTGTGTATGCAAAGATATTGAATGCGCACGTATCAGTCCCACAATGCAAAGGAATCTCAAAAGAGAAAAAGCCAACAACTAAAAAAGATTTGAACATGGTAAGCACATTAAAAAAACCAAACCAACAGCTCATTGAAAAAAAAAACCAAAAAACATGTGGTGTTTGATGAGATTTTTGGTAAGACAAAATACTAGATTTTCCCAATATTTTTCAATTCATGTTTAGCATTTGACATGTGTTTTTTCAAAAATTTTGCCCAAAAATAAAAATATGACCATTTTGTAAAGCATGCTTAGCTTTGAAAAAAAGTAAAATTAAAGTAAAAGGTGGATGGAAACTTTTTTGGATTTTTTGGGATTTTTTTAATATTTTTCTGATTTTTATTTATTTTTAACAAATTTTATCAATTTAAATGGATTTTAAATGAATTTTGGAAAATTTTTGAGTTTTTGGCAAATTATTTGTATATTTTGAGCTTTCAAAAATAATCCAAAAATTCTATTTTTGGTTAAATGAATTTTCAACTATTTTTTGGAATTGTTTGAGCTTTTAAGTATTTTATTAAAATTTTTCAATTTTTATGTGTTTGTAAAGGGGTTTTTGACAAATTTTTAATGAAAAATGGGATACCCGTATGCCTGTGAATAGCAGCTTGTGCTCGAACGGCACAAAACATGGCATAGACAAGTTTAGATGCGCGTCCTCATGCGTGAACATGGATGAACGACTCCCTAACTTCGACACGAGCACATTCGTGATGCGCATGAACACCCTCACTAACATTCGCAACCAGGGTGGTGGGACAAGGTGGGTGGTGTGGACCCGTTGGTGCATGTAGAGGGAAGTAGTGGCATCAATGGGGTGGCAGCAAATTTCTGCGGGAGAATGGAGGCAAAGGAAGCTCGAAGGGTGCTGTGGGGGAACGGGGGCAAAGGGAGTTTTTTTTTTTTTGGGGGTGGGACGTTGGGCACGGGCAAGGGGTTAATTGGAAATGGGACTACATTTGCTGGCCTATCATCAATATTTCTAGGATAAATCTGACAAGGAAGGGGACCTTGAGTTGCCATGGGGACTTCTGTAAAGAGTGCTTTTAAGATGTCAAGGGAGGCTTCTATTGCAAGCTTGTTCTCAGCCTTGATTCTTGCCTTCTCTCTTCTCATGTACCTCTGGACTTGTTCTAACACTTGCCTCTTAATTGTGTCATTCATCATCAGGGGGTTGGCTCCAACTAGTTGGTCTGTACTCAACAGAATAGAATCAGAGGGGCTTCAATCTCTAGAGGACTCTTTGGCCAGCATTTCTTCTACTTCCTTCTTTTCAACATCTCTAAATTCAACTTTCAAACCACTACAAAGGGGGAGATATTCCGTTTTGAAAGTATCAAAACTCATCCTTCTTAGGATCGTTTTTGTGCCATCATCGTAATAATACCAGCTTTTCTGATAGTTTCAATAGTGTATGTTGTAAAGAGCACTTTGTCTACCAACTTCCAATGGGTTGCTAATTGGACAAACAGAAGATTGTTAGAACACCAAGCATCCCATGTATCTTGCTGTTGAGCATCCACGAAAAAACTCCAACTCTTTTCTTTCTTGTTTTTGTGAACCTACACTGACCATGACTCCTAAAGCTTATTCACGATCTCCCACTTGATGATGTCTAGAAACTTCTCAATGAATGACAAATCTTCCATGGATGGTCATTCTCTTTGTTTCTACTCTTCAGTTTGTTTCCAAACAATTTGCCACCAAGATACACATCTCTGTTGCTTCAACAGGAAGAGAAAATAGTCCACCACATAGAGCTCGCATCATGATGGTAATATGTTTCCGCCATTGTGGGATGAACTTCTTGTAGAAAGTGGCCTTAGCAATAAGAATCTCCAACTCTTCAGTGGAAGAAGGAACTTTGCAAGCATCCATTGAATTCTCCTCTTCTTGGCAATACCATTTCCCTTATTTTTAGCCTCTTCTAATGCTTGTTGATGGCAAATTTCCTCGATTGTGCACCAAAAACATGGAGCCCCAAGAAAGACACCGAGGAAAAAGGGGTTTCTTGTCAAGAATCGTGTGGTGGGGAAACTTGCTCAAGATGCTGCGTCGAACACACACAGAATGCACAAGGAGAAGCTCACTCAAGAGACAAGAGGAGAGATGGAGGCCAAAAACTTTTTCTTGCTGGTTTTTTTCTTCTTCTTCCACACACTTTACAATGTACACAAAGTATAGATAAGATACAACATAAAGGAAAGTGGCCTACTAAGTCAAACAATGCATAACTAACTACACTAGTCGATTGGCGCTATAACTATGCCAACTGTAAATAGGTGTAACAACCTAAATATAATAAGTAATGAGTCAGTGGCCATGTGACAATCATAATGACCACCGACGTGCTAAGTGTAGATGTGTGGACCCATCTAACCAAGCGGTCCATCATCAATGTCCGCATGTATTGAGCTTGTCATCTCAACACTCCCCCTCAAGCTCAACTGCATCTCTGCAACTCCAAGTAAGCTTTGAAACTTTTGAAGCTTCTCTCTACCCAATGTCTTCGTGAGGATGTCAGCTATTTGATCCTGTGTGCTGACATACACCAAGTCAATCTCACCTGCTAGTACCTTCTCTCTCACAAAGTGGTAGTGTACCTCAATATGTTTTGTCATGGCATGGAACACAAGGTTCCTAGCCAACTGTATACTGCTCATGTTGTCACAATAAATGAAAACTAGACCTTCCACCTGCACATCTAAACCAACCAATAACTTTTCTAGCCATACTACCTCACATGCTGCTACAGCAGCACCTCTATACTCAGCCTCTGTACTCGACAAAGCAACTGTAGGTTGCTTTTTGTTGCTCCAAGTAACTGCTGCACTATCAAGAGAGAACATGTATCCGCTGGTAGATCTTGACATACTACCAGCCCAATCTACATCTGTGTATCCAAATACCTGTACATCTGTACCTACCTCATAGAAAAGTCCATAATGTAATGTGGACTTCACATATCTCAATATGCATCTGACTACATCCAAATGTGGCTTTCTAGGTACTTGCATAAACTGACTCAGAAGACCAATAGCGTAGCTCAAGTCTGGCCTTGTAATGGTCATGTAGATCAAACTCCCCACTATCCTCCTGAACATAGTAGGGTCTTCTATCTCATCCCCAACATCAGCACTCAACTTTACATTCTGCTCCAATGGGACCGAAAGTGGTTTGGATGCTGTCATACCATACTTGGACAACATAACCAAGCCATACTGTCTTTGGGACAGCCATATGCCATCATTACATCTGATCACCTCAATGCCAAGGAAGTACCTTAGCTCACCTAAATCCTTCATCTCAAACTTCTTCTTCAAAAAATCCTTGACTTCAGCAATCCGACTATCACTATCACGTGTAATAATCAAGTCATCCACATAGATGACTATGATGACCAAACCTACATCTTCCTTTCTCATATAAAGTGAGTGATCAGCATCAGAAACATAAAAGCCAATATTGACAAGATACTCTTTGATCTTGTCAGACCATGCTCTAGGTGCTTGCTTGAGCCCATAGAGCGCCTTCTTCAACCTGCACACATATGTGGGATGCTCTAAATCTTCATAACCTACTTGTTGATCCATATACACTTCTTCCTACAAATCACCATGCAAGAAGGCATTGTTCACATCCATTTGCTGCAACCTCCAACCTTTGGCTGCTGCCAAAGAAATCAAACATCTCATAGTTGCCATCCTAGCAACTGGACTGAAGGTTTCTTTATAATCTATGCCATATGTCTGGGCATAGTCTTTTGCAACTAGCCTAGCTTTGTACCTACTAATAGAACCATCTGTATTGTGCTTAATCCTATAAACACACTTACATCCAATAGCTTTCTTGCCCTCTGGCAATGATACTAGATCCCAAGTCTTATTGGCCTCTAATGCAGCCATCTCCTCATCCATTGATGCATCCCAATGAGTATGACCAATAACATCCTCAAAACAAGTGGGCTCAACATTCTCAACTAGTTTCACCATATAAGCATAATGGTGAGCTGCATAACCTTCAAAACCAAATCTTTTAACAGGGTATCTGACCTTGCTAGATTTGCGTACCATCGGATCACTCAATGGAGCCTTTACATTATTATGAGCTCTCTGTACACCTGGTATCCTGACACAAGAAATACCAAGCTCATCATCTAAGCTCTCTGAGCCCCTAGAGTCTCCATTAAGAACTGCATCAATGCCATCTGACACTTTATTCTTTCCTTTGTCTTTACCTATAGTGCTACTAGATGCACCTGAAGATGTAGAGCTACTCCTTAGTCTCCAAGACCATGGACTACCACATGATGTCTCTGGTCCACTAAGAGTTCGTGATTCTTGCTTTTCAGCCTGCACATGAGTGTCATGATCATCATCATCATCATCCAATGCATCACCACTAGATGCATACCAACTACTCATTTCATCAAAGATGACATCCCTGCTCACTCTGAACTTACATGTGACAAGGTTATAACAATGATACCCTTTCTGCTCTAAAGAGTATCCAATAAAGACACATTTTTCTACCTTTGGATCAAGCTTCTTCCATAGCTCATCTGGCACATGAACATATGTAACACAGCCAAATACCTTCAAGTGCGATCATCAAGCTTCTTGCCAGTAAAGCATTCTTCAGGAGTCATCCCATGAACTGCAGCTGTGGGAGTTCTGTTCATAATATAAATAGCAGTATGAATAGCCTTAGAAAAAAAATGCTTAGGCATATTCTTTTCAGCCAAAAGACGCGTGCAACTTCTGCAATATGCATGTTTTTCCTTTCTGCAACACCATTTTGCTGTGGGGTATACCTGCATGTGAACTGTCTCTTTATCCCATGAGACCTCAAAAAATCACTAAACTCATTTGAGAGGTACTCTCTCCCTCCATTTGACCTTAAGCACTTTACTTTCAAGCTTGTTTCTCTTTCAACTGCAGACTTGAGAGTTCTAAAGTGCTCAAACGCTTCACTCTTTTCCTTCATAAAATATACCCAAAGCTTTCTAGAACAATCATCAATGAATGTGACAAAGTATGAACTGCCTCCAAGAGATACATTTTGTGTAGGCCCCCAAATATCTGTATGAACAACATCAAGGATATTTTTGCTTACATCTCTGTCATGTGAAAAGGGTTGTCTTGCCTACTTACCAAACTGACATGCTTCTCATACCTTATGAAATTCTGCAACTCTAAATGTAGGCAACCCTTTGGATTGCATTAATTTCAGCCTTTGTACATTTGCATGTCCAATGCATTTGTGACAAATTTCAATATCTGCAACAACATCTTTTCCTTTAGCATACATAGCAGCATTCACAGTAGGAATTCCAACATCCAGAGTAAACATACGTCCAACTCTACTTCCCTTTGCTACCAACTTGCACTTGTCATTGAAGTCTTCTACAAAGCAGCCCTTTGCATTAAATCTGACTTGCAGCCCTTGCTCTACCATTTGATCGACTGACACCAAGTTCTTTGTAATAGATGGCATATGTAATACATCTAAAAGACTCTTTGTCTTACCATCATGCAAGGACAAGGGAACTTTTCCAATGTGTGAAATTCGGTGGCATGAATCATCACCTATCTGTACATAACCTACATTTTGCAAATCCTGCATCTCTCCAAACCATTCTGCATGGCTGGTCATATGATTGGATGCACCTGAATCAACATACCAAATATCATCATGTGTTCCCTTTCCTGTAACAGCATTCAACATATGGTGCATAACAAACAGATGTTCATTTTTCTCTTCATTCTGTCATGAAGACGATGCGTAGTTTCCTTGCTGCAACTTACCACTGCGAATATCATCTTTCTTAGAATAACATTGGGCTGCAATATGACATGTTTTGCCACAGTAGTGACACACAATACCAGAGTTGTTAGAACCTCTGTTCTGCCATCCATCTCTTCCTCTAAAGCTCCCCCTTCCTCTAAAGTTACCAGACCTCTTGAAACCTGCATATCGCCAAATTGCTGATTCAATCTGTTTTGTTGGTTGTCACTACCACGTCTTGTACCACAGCCTCTTGAAGAGAACCTCCCACATCCTCTTCCTGAATTGGAGTAGAAAGCTTGGACCTGTTCACCACTTCTTTCAGATGTCTCACTCTACATATTGATCTCTTCAATGATCATAAGGGAGACTAACTCATCGAAATCTAGAAATGGCTTTCTGACATATATGGAAGTTACAAAAGATTTCCAAGCCTTTTCATTGTTAAGTCCACCCAAGGTAGATGACACCAAATCATCATCATCAAGCATTGCATTAATCGCTGCCAAGGCATCTACAATGCTCCTTACCTTCAGTGCATACTGATTGATGGACATCTTCCCTTTCTTCAATGTATTCAACTCTTGCTTGAGTTGAATCTTTCGTGCCTTTGTATTTAAGGAAAACATACTTTCAAGTATGGTCCAAGCTGCATATGAATTCTCTGCATTTCTAATATGTCCGAGCATATTATTGTCAACTACTGCAGACAGCCAATACATGACCTTTTTGTCTTTTGCATTCCATTCCTTTTGTGTATTTGTCTCTTCTGCAGTTGGAGGATCACTCACCTCTAGCTTCTTTTCTTCACCTGAAACAAACTCGTAGAGGCCTTTTCCAATAAGGAAGTTCGTGATGCGGAACTTCCATGAAGGGTAGTTATTCTTGTCAAGCTTCTCAATGATGGGGTTTCCACTGTTCTCTGCCATTATCACAAAACTAATACCAAACAGCAAGTAAATCTTCTGCAATCCTCGACCTGTAGTGCATAGCAATACACCAGATAGTCTTTTTCACTATTTGCTCAACAATACATGCAATCTGCAACCAGTTTGCAGATAAACCTTATGTTTATTTGCTGGTAAACACCTTTGAACTTAAATATCTGAAATCTATAACCTGTGCACCTGTATATGACAGACACAACTGAAATTGCAGGGTATCTTGAACTATTGTTCACAACCTTGCGGCTCTAAAACGGAGCTTGAAATGGCCTCAGATGCCCAAAATAACTGTAAAACCCTAAAAGGGCTTGCCTGCAAAATATACAACGCTCTTTGCACATACCAAATCTCACTACAATCTGAGATTTTTGCTTTGCCCTACTTCCGGTGCCTCCACAGGCACTATCCAAGAGAGAGAGTGGAAGGATGGGAGAGCTTCTTACCCATGGCTTGCTTGCTCGAAGCTTGCTTCTTCTCCTTCACTTTAGCCTTAGAAATCAGCCCGTCTCAGTGGGGTGGCTTGCTCAAGATGCTGCACGGAACACACACAGAATGCACAAGGAGAAGCTCACTCAAGAGACAAGAAGAGAGATGGAGGCCAAAAAAAATTTCTTGATGGTTTTTTTCTTCTTCTTCCACACACTTTACAATGTACACAAAGTATACATAAGATACAACATAAAGGAAAGTGGCCTACTAAGTCAAACAATGCATAAGTGACTACACTAGTCGACTGGCGCTATAACTATGCCAGCTGTAAATAGGTATAACAACCTGAATATAATAAGTAATGAGTCAGTGGCCATGTGAGAGTCATAATGACCATCGACGTGCTAAGTCTAGACGTGTGGACCCATCTAACCAGGCGGTCCATCATCGATGTCCACTTGTGTTGAGCTTGTCATCTCAATATTTCTACTATAACAAAATCTATCTTGTAACATCAACAAGCTTTTGTTTCATTCTTTTGAGAACCATAACAAAAAAAAAAAAAACTTCACATAGCATCATAGTGTCAAGATTGTGGGAGATAAGGAAGGAGTCTCACTTGTAGCTTTCTTGCTTGCACAATGGGGGAATACACACAAAGGTGGAGGCTGAAAACAATTTTCCTCTTCTTAGTTGTGTAAGCCAAAAGAACTGTAGTACAAAGAAATAGAAGAACCCTATATATGAGTCTCAAACCAAACTCAACTAACTAAGATGGCATACTAACTGATCCACGAACTAGAGTAGATAAGGATAGCTGTCATCTAGCTATTATTCATGGGTGGTGTACCAACCGCATCTGCAGCTAACAAGTCGGTGAAATAAATGCACAACGGTCACCCTGGCATATCACGAGTGGAGCTCAATATCTCAACACTCCCCCTCGAGCTCAATCCCAATTCCTGCACACCAAGCATGTCTCTGAACTTGCGCAGCTACTCTGAGCCTAATGCCTTCGTAAATATGTCAGCTACCTGATCCTCTGTGCTGACATAAACTAGATCAATAGGACCTAGTAAAACCCTCTCCCGCACATAGTGATAATGCACCTCAATGTGCTTTGTTCTAGCATGATAGACTCGGTTATTTGCCAAGTGTATACTACTCATATTGTCACAATAAATGACATCTGTCCCATCTGTAGGCTCATGCATATCATAAAGTAGCTTATGCAACCAAGCTACCTCGCATGGAGCCATTGCTGCACCCCTGTACTCAGCTTGTGTGCTCGACAAGGTAACTGTAGGCTGTTTCTTGCTGCTCCAAGTGACTGCAGCACTCCCAAAAGAGAAAACATATCCACTGGTAGATCGTCTATCAAAAATACTACTAGCCCAATCAGCATCAGTGTATCCATGCAACTGTATCTGAACCCCAGTCTCATAAAGTAGTCCATACTACAATGTGGACTTCACATACCTGAGTATGCGTCTAGCCACATCCAAATGCCGTTTCCTTGGAGCATGCATAAACTGACTTACCAATCCAATAGCATAGCTCAAATCTGGCCTGGTAATGGTCATATAAATCAAACTTCCTACTATGCATCTGTACATAGTAGGGTCTTTCAAAAGCTCACCTGCATGTGCGCTCAGCTTCACATTCTGCTCCAAAGGAACTGAAATAGGCTTACAGCCTGTCATCCCATATTTGGACAGCATGTCCAATCCATATTGCCTTTGCAAGAGCCGTATCCCACTTGGTGATCTAATCACCTCAATGCCCAAGAAATAATACAGCTCTTTCAAATCCTTCATCTCAAACTTCTGCTTCAATAGCATTTTCACATGAAGGATATCTTCATCACTGTCACCTATCATAATCAAATCATCAACATAAATGACAAGTAGCATAATACATTTCTCTGTTTTTCTCACATAAAGTGAAAAATCTGCCTTTGAAATCTGAAAGCCAATAGTGACAAGATACTGTCCTATCTTGTCAGACCATGCTCTAGGTGCTTGCTTTAAGCCATACAAGGCTTTCTTCAACCTACAAACAAACTTGGGATGAACAGCATGCACATAACCTAGTGGCTGCTCCATATAGACCTCTTCTTGCAAATGACCGTGCAAGAAGGCATTGTTTACATCCACCTGATGTAAAGACCATCCCTTTGATACAGCCATAGCAATGACTGCTCTTATGGTTGTCATCCTTGCAACTAGACTGGATGTTTCTTCATAATCAATGCCATATGTTTGTGCATACCCCTTGACTACTAATCTTGCCTTGTATCTATTCACAGAACCATCTACATTGTGTTTCACCTTATAAACCCACTTACAGCCAATTGCATTCTTATCTCTAGGCAAAGGTACCAATTTCCATGTAGCATTTGCCTTCAAGGCATCCATTTCTTCATCCATGGCTTTCTCCCATTTTTCTTTTCCCATGGCTTGCTCAAAAGAAGTAGGTTCTAGTTCCTGTATCACTTTGACCATATATGCATAGTGAATGGCTGTAAATCCATAATATTTTAGCCTATCCACAGGATACTTAGCTCTGGTAGACCTGTGCAAAGTAGGTTCACTCCTAGGTGCTCTCAAAACATCCTTAGTCTTCCTTACTCCAGGTGTAACAATAGAAGGAATACCCAACTCATCATCAATGCTCTATTCTAAGCCACTGGATTCACCATCCACATAAGAGTGACCTGCATTCACATCAAACATGGGCTGATCTACCTTCTCTTTTCCTTTTCGTGATACCTACATACCATTATCTGCATTGCTTTGAGAAGATTCTCCTGATCTCAATCTGCCTGTCCATGGTGAAGAATGTGAACCACTGCTAGAGGATGCTCCAGGTCCACTAATATCTTGTGACTGCTGTTGTGAATTCTGTGCAGCATTACCATTTTGTGCATCTACATTATCAATCACATTTATTGGTTTATACCAGCTACTCATCTCATAAAAAACAACATCTCTGCTCACTGTAAACTTACGAGTAGAAGGGTTATAGAATCTATACCCTTTTTGCTGCAGAGAGTAACCAATAAAGATGCACTTCTCAGCTTTTGGATCCAACTTGGATCTCAACTCATCTGTCACATGAACATAGGCAATGCAACCAAAAATTTTCAAATGAGAAATATCTGGTTTCCTACCAGTATACCTCTCCTCTGGAGTCATGCCATGTATTGCTGCAGTGGGAGTCCTATTCATTATGTAGACTGTTGTAGCAACTGCCTCAGCCCAGTAAAATCTGGCAGGTCTTTTTCATTGAGCATGGCATGAGATACCTCTCCAATATGCCTGTTTTTTCTTTCTACAATTCCATTTTGTTGTGGGGTATGATTGCATGAATATTTTTGCTTTATGTCATGCTCCTCCAGGAACCTTGCAAACTCATTTGAGAGGTACTCTCCCCCTCCATCTGACCTTAGGCATTTTATTTCAGGCCTCTTTCTTTTTCAACCATAGCTTTAAGAGTTTTGAAATGCCCAAAAACTTCACTTTTCTTTTTCATAAAATACACCCAAACTTTTCTGCTCTATAGTCATCAATAAAAGTGACAAAATAATGACAGCCTCCAAGAGATGTAGCTTTAGTAGTCCACACATCAGAGTGGATAAATTCCAATGGCTTCTTACTCCCTTGAACATGTATAGGAAATGGTTTCCTTGCCTGTTTTCCAAATTGACAGGCTTCACATACCTTATGCATTTCTGCAACCTTGAATTTAGGCAATCCTGCAACAATATTTTGGGCTTGCATTGATTTAAGTCGCTGTGCATTAACATGACCAATGCGTTTATGCCAGATATCAATATCTGCAACTACAGCGGTCCCATGTGCAAACTTTGATGCACTCAATTCAGACATGTCTGCATCAAACGTAAACATTCTGCCCTTCTTCTTTCCTTTTGCTATCAAGTGACCTTTATTTTTCATATCCTCAACAAAGCATCCATGAGAATTAGATCTGACCTGCAAGCCCTGCTCAACCATTTGACCAACAGAAACCATGTTCTTGGTGATATTCAGGACATGAAATACATCCGACAGGTATTTCTATTTCCCATCATGCATAGACAAATGAATTTTTTCAATCTGCACAATAGGATGTGCAGTATCGTCACCAATCTCCACAAATCCTGGTTTTTCCATTTTCCTTGCATCCTGCATCCATTCTGCATGACCTGTCATGTGGTTTGTTGCACTTGAGTCAATATACCACACATCATTTCTTTCTTCTGCACTTGTCACAAAATTGGTCATTTGCTGCACCATAAACAAATGTTCATTTCTGTCATCACCCTGTTTACTAAAAGATGCATAATTCCCTTATTGCAATTTTCCATTCATGATGTCATTCTGCTTTTTATAGTAGTCTTTAGTCATATGACCCATTTTACCACAGTAGTAGCATTCAACATTGTTGTTTACATTTTGGCCTCTTTGCCATCCACCACGACCTCTTTGGCTCCCCTTGCCTTTGGAGTTACCACGTCCTCCTCCATAGGACTGGTTTTCTTGAGTTTGCTGCATATTCTGATTTCTACCACGGCCTCCAGATCGGCCTCCTCTACCTCTACCTCTACCTCTTCCAGCATTTGAGTAGAAGGCAGCTTCTTTTGAAGTTCCTCTTGAAGAAGATGCACCACCATTTCTCTGCTCCTCAGAAATTAGAAGAGCAATCAACTCCTCAAAATCAGGAAATCTTTCACGGACGGAAATGGATGTTCGAAACTGTGAATAATCCTTTCCTAGACCATTCAAGGTCACAAAAACTAAATCATCATCTTCCACTGGCGACCCAATGGAAGCAAGTGCATCTGTAATCTTCTTCACCTTCATGTGGTAGTCATTGATACTCATACATTCTCTTTGCACATTGTGCAACTCTTGCTTAAGCTGCATTTTCCTGGCTTGCGTATTTGTGCTATACATTTTTGATAAAGTATCCCATGCCTCCTTTGGCATACTTGCATCTTGAATATGCACAATCATAGAGTCTAAAATGCTGATAGACATCCAGTACATAACTTTCCTAGCTCCCTCATGCCATGCTTTAAATGCCTGCATTTGCTGTTGATTGGGAACATCAGAAAGAACCGGTTCTTCTTCATTTCCTGCAACAAATTCCCAATATCCTTTTCCCATAAGGAAATTCGTCATTCTAAACTTCCATGCTTGGAAGTTGTTCTTGTCAAGCTTTTCAGTAACAATATGTGAAACAGAATTAGACGCCATTACAGAACACTGCAAAAAATTCTGTCACTGTAAAGAACACAGCTTCAGCCTCACAAGGGCAAATCTGCAAAACTGAGAAAGTGGTATTTGACCACACAGTCACTTTCTAGTGATGATTTTGCATCAACAAGCAACAAGGATGATTTTGTAACTCCCAATGTCTCTGCGCACAGGCATACAATACAATTTCTACAATAACTTTTTACCGACCTGTAGAATAGTGGTCACACAGCATAAATTAGGGCCTTTTCTTGAGTGTGTGCAGAAAACTTCCGCCTCCAAAACAGGCCCTGAAATGGCCTCAAATAAAAAAAATAGAGCAATCGAGGGCTAAAGCCTACTCCCGTAGCATATACTGCCCTCTTGCTACACCGCGAAGGGCGTCTCAATCTGAGACAATGCACTCTTGTACTTTCCAGCTGTGCTGCAGAGACTTGCTCCCAAAATAGAAAAATGAAAGCAACACTGGTCCTCTTACCAGAACACTGCGAACTTGGTTTGCTTTCTTGAGCTCCTTACCACGAACAAGGCTCTGATACCATGTCAAGATTGTGGGAGAGAAGGAAGGAGTCTCACTTGTAGCTTTCTTGCTTGCACAATGGGGGAATACACACAAAGGTGGAGGCTGAAAACAATTTTCCTCTTCTTAGTTGTGTAAGCCAAAAGAACTCTAGTACAAAGAAATAGAAGAACCCTATATATGGGTCTCAAACCAAACTCAACTAGCTAAGGTGGCATACTAACTGAGCCACGAACTAGAGTAGATAAGGATAGCTATCATCTAGCTATTATTCATGGGCGGTGTACCAATCGCATCTGCAGCTAACAAGTCGGTGAAATAAATGCACAACAGTCACCCTGGCATATCACGAGTGGAGCTCAATATCTCAACACATAGTAGATATCTCCCACGAATTTGATAGAATCAATCATGATCTTCAACATCTTCACAGAATCCTTCAATATAACAAGAAACACAAAAGAATACACCACTTTTGAATGGAAATAATCACATAGTATTCATATTCATTGTCTTTATAGTTCTTTCTCTCAATCTCTCATAGATAAATACATTGTTTTGATAGAGTTGGCTATCTCTGACTCTCTCTCTTTCTCAATCAATAGTACATCATCTCCTTACTACAATACTCAATAATCACTCTCAATAATCCTTCTTAGTTTGTGGATACACCTCGCAATAGGCATGGGAGGTATGAAAGGGCACCAGAGCCACTACAGTGTCTCTTCATTGCTCACTACTGTCACTTCACTTCATTCAGTCTTCATCAGCTACTTCTTCCATTTTTTTTAGCTCTTTTGAACTTAGATTCATCCTTTCCAAAAGTTAGAAAACTTTCCCAAAGTCACACATACATTCCACAGAACACTTACAAAAGATGTACAAAACAAAACAGAACAGAAACAAAGCAAGAACAAAGGCTCCACAGAGGGTCTACAGAGGGCTAACAGAAAACATTAGAACGTCATAACTCATAGTAAAACCATTCTAAACTATTAAAAACTATTCAATAAGCTTTCAAAAAACCTCAACCTTCATCAATCATCAGTCAATGCTTCATATAAAACAAAATCAGAACAAAACAAACGCTAAACAGAAGGTATCAAAACCAATGAGAACCTCAACAAAACCTATCAGAACATCAAAGAATCTCATATTTCTACTAAGAATCATCATGGGCTTCCAAAACATAATCAATGTAATCCAAAAAAACATTCAAATACTTTCAAAACAACCAAAAATCACTCAAAATCCTTAAAAAACCAACCATTCAGGCCTCAAAAACAACAAAAATCAACCAAACAATCTAGTCATTTCAGCATTCAACAATGCCCCCTCTCTCGGCGCCGCCATCTAGTAGAGGGAGGGGGAGCTATAGTAGTCGCCAACACCAAGAGAGGATGAGTTGATATGGTGGCAGTGAGGCTGCGGAGGAAGGCAATGACTATCCCTTCTCTCCCCCTCCATCATATTCTGCATGGCAGTAGTTCATTGGATTGCCTTGATAGAGATAAGGGGGGGAGGGGGAGACTCGATGCCATGCCATTCCCCCCCCCCCCCCCCATACTACGATAAAATCCCCCCTTAGGTGAGAGAAGAAGGACATTATTATTATTATTCTCTCGTATTGTCGAAATGAAAGAGAGAGAGGAAGAGAGAGAGAGAGAAGAAGAGGGAGAGGGCACTAAGGGATAGGAAAAGAGAGAGACGAAGAGAGAGAAAGGGGAAAAATTCTTAGAAGTTTCCAAGCTTCCTTTCCCCTCTTTGAGAAGGTCCCCATGGTTGTTCTCCCGTGAGGAGACAACTCCTTAGTAGGCCATTTGTGTATTCATGAAGGAAAGGCCAAACTATATGATGCACCCCAAGTGAAGTAAGCTCCAATCGAGCATGAATCCAGCATTAAAACTGATGGAGCTATGGGTCAAGAAACCATGACGCTTCGTAATCAGGTGCATTCCATAAATCTTACCCTTGTAGGAAACTTTTAAAAAAATAGATCTACTCGATTAGGTAGGGAGAAGTATTGATGCAAACATCCACGATAGCTAACCACCACTTAGGTTGAATTATAAAATCATGTTGGGAATTGTGTTTTATTTCATTGTGGCATATTATAGATTGAACAATTTGCACAAAGATTATGCATTGGTGCACACTGAAATCAAGGAATTTATTGATTTGTTCATAGAGCATTAGATTTATGCACTAGCATATTGGTATGCTTGAGAGGTAAAAGGAACTCAAAAATGGGTTATTGGGTATAAACACTAATTCTACACCCCAGAACCAAGTATTGTTACGATGTCAAGCCCTATGAACGTAATGCTAAAGCATAGTCATCATTAGAAAGAAATCATACTTTTGCATCACATAATTTGCATAACTGGAAAGGTAGGCGTAAAGGCTTGAATCACGTTCATGATGATCATGAGTTTCCACAAATCAACTAAGTATCTATGTGATGGGACCTAAAACGGGCCGGAACTGGCTCATGCACTAGCCGGACCTCTATCATGCACTCAACAACCCCACGGCCTCGCGGCCAGGAGCGTGGATGACACATACATCATCTTCCTAAACATCTTGCGTTTGTATCACGTCTCATAGTCCAACTCTAACCCAAATAACACTCCTCAGAGGGAGTCCCAGCACATTGGGAAATAGCAGGAAGCAGAAACAAAGGAGGTCCTCCCACGGCTGACTGCCACTACCTCACTGCGACTCTCCTACACCTTGGGGATTGGCTCCTCAATGCGTCGCTAAACATATATAACATACGCACACAAACTTCTCTCTCTTTTATGATCCGCGTATTTCCAGGAGATATACCATGCTTCCTCACTTTACTTTCCCCTTAGACCCAACGCCTAGCCTACAGCTTAGGATATCCTGTCTCTCACTCCATGTTGGTCATGTTCCTCTAGAAAGCAATTGCCATGCATCCAGGAGGTATTATCTGATACTTTTTAAATTTCATGCTTCATGCAAATTGTGAATGTCCACATGCTCAAACAATTAAGAAAATCAGCATTTGTGCACATGTGGAAAACATTTCTTTCAATGATTTCAACTATTGCTCGTATGCGGCGTTGGATGAACCTAGCACCGAGAACCCTCATGCTACTAGGTCCTTAATCTTTAGATATCGATCAACCTTAATGGTATGCATAAAAACCAGCAAGCTTTTCATCATTTCATTTAGCATTTAAACACCTTTCATATACTCTACCCCCTCACCCGTTTAGGTTGTGTATCGTTCATAGGTTTAGGATTCATTTCCATGTTTTTATTGTATAGAAAGCTATAAAAACTCACTAAAACATAAAGTTAGGGCTGAATTAAGGTTAAACCTCATACTTCAGACCCCCCATACATCCATAAACATGAATCTTATTTTTTCTTAATTTTCGGCACTCAAAATTCATTTTTTTCCTAATTTTTTTCATTTTCCCTATTTTTATTGTATTTTTTGCAATATTAAATGACTAAAAATTCAAAATGAGTTATGGGCTGTGGCCCTTAGGTTCATTTGCAGCAAAAACACAAATTTAGTTGGTGTGTCTTACTATATTTTTCATTTATATCTCAAAAACACCCAATTTTCCCATATTTTGTGTATTTTACGGGTTTTACACTATTAATTTCATCCCCAACACTTATGATTTTCTGATTTTCTAATCTCAAATAGTTGGAATACATTGTAAACAACATCATAATGCATAATCATCCCACGGGAACAAGTATTCATGAAGCAACTTGCAAAAAACATCAATTTCCTTTGTAAAAATGAGATTACCGCTCTTTGCGGGTTGCGGGTTTTTATTTGCCATATCTCGGGACTGATTTCCAGCCACCATTAATGCTCATGATAGTCCACAATCAGCAATCTTCCTTCCTCTTACACCACGGAGCAATCCGGTCTTCATTGGACAAGCATTCGTCATCCATTCTTCTTCTTCTTCTTCACCACATGAATCTGCCTTTAGGGGAGAGAGAGGGAGGAGAGAGAAATACTGAAATCAGAATTCTTCATAGAGACCACCAATGGAGGAGCGAAGCACGGTGATAGAGTCAGCATCCAGGGGGAATTGAAGCCCCATGATCATTGATGTGGGTTATTTGCACGCAGCGAGGAGTAGGATCAACATTTGGGCGCAAAAATTGGCACCTGTTCCTCTTGTTGCTTCATCCTCTCTCTCTCCACGATTTCACATTTTGATGTTACATAAGATTTTTGGCCCCCAACCTCCAAAAGGCACATCTCATTTGGCCTCTCTAATGTCCACCCCTTCAAATCTTGTCCACTTTGTGGCCATTTCCCCGTCTGGACTCCGAATTGAGCTCTGAAAAATCCTGGGCGTTCGGCTTGGCATTTCGCATTGGCCAGTAACTCATGTCAACCCGCACAATTGTCTGAAACATTATGAAAAATCAACAAGTGTCGCTCGGGTGCCTTTAAAGCACTTTGGCGCTTAAAATCGTCCTAGATCAAGCCGCCGCCTTCGACGTTGAATATTTTTCCCTTGATATTCATAATTTTTAGCTATTTTTAAGCACTTCTCGGAACCAAAATTACACTCTCATTGGCGACCACGGGATAGGGCAACTCAGCCCGTTGAATCCCACACCAGATCTGCAAAAAACCAACCAAAGGAAGCATCAAGCTGATACAAAACAAATATAATAAAACTCAGCACAATGCTCACCCTACCCCTTGACAAAACCAAGGCATTAGATCCACTAGGAGTAGGCCTAGCATGGTCTGATAAAGGTCCAAAGCTAGTCACTAACCAACTGCTCCAACACGGCCAAACTAAAAAGAACTGTCAAAGAGGTTGCCCTACGTGGTGGTCTGAACTACCTACCTAACTAAGGACAACACAACTAGGAGCTCCTACTAGGTGAGGAATCCTATAGCCTGATCAATAAGTATTTTCTTTTAACACATTTTTTCTTTTAGGGTTTTTTTTTAAATTTTAGTGACATACTCGGGCATGTAAAAAGGAGGGAGCTGAGCGTAGTGACCCAAGGAGAACAGAGCATCGGCCTCAGGTCGAGTCTCGGTACCTAAGAACCTACCAAGCCCTCGCAAGGTGACACTTAATCCTTTTCTGATGCTCACTTTTATTTTCGCTCGAACCTTCCTTATTTTCTTCTTTTCCAGTAAGATGCCACCCCTAGGAAGACAAGGCATCGGCCCCAGGTAAGACTCATCCCCAAGAACCTACGAGGCCTTTCCAAGGCAATGATCAACTGCTTATAAATTTTCCTTTCTTTTCTTCTTCAATTTTTATAGGGGTTAGAACCCCTTTTTACACACCTTTGTATATTTTTATTTTCTTTAAGATATTCAGGGTTTCTTTCCTCGTATCATCTTTATTTTTCTTTTGGCAGGCTCCTCTAACTACATCACAACTAACAAGAACTCCTGGAACAGTTGCCTAGTAGGCTAGCAGAATAGGGTCACTAGAACTCCCTTCTAGAACAGGTCTTTCAATGTCGGGCAATGTCTTTACAGGAGGCAACGACTACTCCAACCTCCCTCAAACATACTGAACCTAAACCTCGGGACTTCATGCCTTGGACGCCGGTCCCCAACAATAACATAACAACCATAGTACTCATAAAGGAAATATATCACCTGGATAGGGCCATGAGAAGCTTCCGCGCAACAAAAGGTCCTGCACTAAACAGACAATGGGCCCTCTTGGCCTAACGAAATAAAACACTTCGCTACAAAACTTAATCGGCCCTCTTGGCCTAATGAAATAAAAGAGTAAAACCTCGCAAAACGGGCCCTCTTGGCCTAGAGAGATCAAACAGAAGAACACCTACACATCCCTCCTTGGAAGAATCCAAATATACAATAATAGGCTCCCTCCCCATGAGGATAAATAGGCTCGTAGCCCTAAACTAAATGCATGAGATTATGGCCCATCCCTCCTGCATAGATAGCAAGAGGCGTACGCATAATATGTTGTCTGGTCAACCTATGGGTCCTAGATAATAACGGTAGATTGGTCTCGACTACTCGTTGCATCACCCATATCAACCATCGTCTGCCATATATTTCATGTTCTAATAACATCCCCCACAAGTGACCGGGTCCTGTTTCATCATTGCTGACAATATCCAAACTAGGACCACAATTAAAGAAGAGGTCTTCCTCATAAGCAAGATTTGCTAATGAATCCACAAATGGATTCCAGTAACGTGGAATCAGCTGAAAAGACACTCTCTCAAACTCCTCAAGCAGGGTCATCGCAGTCCGATGATACATACAAAGAATGGGATTGCGCACTGTGTATGTCCCATCTAGCTGATTCAGGATCAACTGGGAATCCCCCTTCACTAACAATTGACGAATACCACCTTGCTTGGCAATATGCAGTCCCATAATCAAGGCTTTATACTCTGCCATATTGTTAGTGAATCCTACCCCGAGATAAGCAACTAACTTCATCGTAACTCTACATCGGGGATCTCAGATTACTACTCCCACACTTCCTTTTTTGTTAGGACCCCTGGACGCTTCGTCAAAATATAATGTATACGTCCACAATGGGTTTACACAGCTGGCCATTATGAACTCCTCTATTCGTAATTATGGTAATCAAAGTTTAGCATGTTGAGAGGATGAACTGACGGCTCCATCCCACCTTCTTCATTGAACTCAACAGGGATACTCGTCAGTAGTCGTAAACAGTGATGGCAGAAGACTTTGATCTCCCACACAAAGGTTCCGTCTTCTTGCTCAATCACTTTATACCCTTTGCTCCACTAGATGAGTTTCCTCTAATGGTATCTTTGCTCCAGATATGGGTGCTCCAAATAAGGGATTAACTAACCCATCAACCATCTTTTAAGCCCTTTTCCGCAGGTCTCAGATCATTCCTAGCATGGACCTACAATGCATTTCTTTTGTATTAGCATACTTAGAAGTAATAAGGTTTAATCTTATTAAGGTTAACCTTATTCTTAAACTCTACTCCCTGTAGATCAGCTAATTGGGCTGTAGACCTGTTCTTCCCTAACCTAACAATTTTGTAGGGCCCATCCCATTTAGGCTCCAATTTTCTTGGGAAAAGCTCCCTATGCGCATCATAATACAAAACTAGTTGTCCTTTCTTAAAGGTATACTTCTTCGCTTTTAGGTCATGCAACTGTTTCATGCGACATTTAGCTACCACTTGATGTAATAGGCTTTGCAACTTAATTTCATCTAGGTGTGCTAAGGTCGTAAATCGCTCTAATAGGGCGTCCTCATTACCCAAAGAATGGTTTATTGCGAATCTAATGGTCGGCAACTCAATTTCTAAGGGTAAAACGCACTCTTCACCATAAACTAGTTAGAACGGCATGTGGCCAGTGGCTCGCTTGAACGTGGTATTATATTCCCATAGTGCCACATATAGCTTCTTATCCCAGTCGCATTTATTTTCATATACGACTTTCGATAGGATACCCACAAGCTGCTTGTTGGTACTTTCAGCCTGCCCATTTGCCTGCGGATTATAAGGAGTCGTTTTGTTGTGCTTGATTTGCCAAGCCTCTGTCAAGCTTTTGATCACCTTATTTAGGAAATGGGTTCCATGGTCTGACACCAATTCTTTTGGGGGACCAAAACGGCATATTATTTGATCTAAAAGGAAACTAGCAGTTTCTTTAGCATTATCTTTCCTTGTTGCATGTGCTTTTGACCACTTTGTGAAGTAGTCAGTTGGTACAATAATATACCTCTTTTGCACAGTCGACGACGGAGTAATAGGACCCACAAAGTCTATTCCCCACTTCTCAAATTGTAGTATCGCCATAATAGGGGTGAGTGGTCTTTTTCTATTCTCTCAACTATCATGTCGTTAACAAATATCACATCTCTTAACATACGCAAACGCATCCTGGAAGATGGCAGGCCACCAGTAACTTGCTCTTAAAGCCTTTTGTGCTGTAAGCCGTCCAGCAAAATGGCCTCCCCAAGCGGAATCATGGCACTCTTCCAAAATGAATGGCACCTCGTCAGGCATCACACATCAGTGATAGATGTCATCAACCCCTTGACGATATAATGTGCCTGCGATCAAGGCAAACTTTAATGCCTACTACTTAATTTTCCTTCTCTCAGCTTTAGATAGTTTGGATCCAGCCTCTCCTGTCAATAAATAATGCGTTATTGCAGCATACCAGGAGGGAATAAACGCCGTATCAATCCTAAATAACAACTCCATGTCACTTCCTTCAGCCACAGATTCTTTTCGCTCCCCAAAGTCCACAAGACATTCCACAATACCCTCTAACCTTGCTGGCTTACTCCTGATCTCATAATCAAACTCCTGCAAAGTGATTAACCACTTCACTAGACGATCAGGGGGCTGCAGCTTATTCATCAATAATCGAAGCCCCTCCGCCTTTGTATAAAGCACAACTTTCTCATAGAGAATATAATGCCTTAATTTCTTGGTCCCAAAGACCATCGCAAGACAAAATTTCTCCATGTAGGTATAATTGATCTCTGAAATGCCCAATTTCCGACTAGCAAAGGCTATCGGATGATACCATTTTTCTTCCTAAATTTGGGCTAAACAGCAGCTGATACTATGCATGGTGGCTGCTAAAAATATATAGAACACCTCACCTCTTTTAGGTGCTTTTAAAACGGGAGCTTTTACTAGCTCCTGCTTCACATCCTCGAAAGCTACCTTACAAGGGTTACCCCATACAAACAAACAGCTAAAGGATAATAGATTTGTAAGTAGCAACGTTCTTTCTACCAAGGCGTTTATAAATCTATGGTAATAACCAACCGAAGACAAAAAGCTATGAACTTCATTCGGAGTGCGTGGTGGACCCATGGCAACTATGACTTTGACCTTCTCGGGGTATGTCCCAATTCCTACCGAACTGACCACATGGCCCAGCAAGAGCCCATAAGGTACACCAAAAACACACTTCTGTCGGTTTAGAGCGATGCAAAATTGCTTGCAGTGCTCAAAGCATTTTCTTAAAATGATCAACTGCCTTTCTCTCACGGTAGCGGCCCCTAAGTCATCAATAAACAGCTTCAACTCTTCAGGGGATATGTCACCGAATGTCTTATCTGCTATTCATTGCCACGAACTAGGCACATTCCATAAACCAAAGGCCATCACATGGTATGCAAAAGTATCAAAGACAACAATAAAATTTGTTTTCAACTTGTCCTCTTCTGCAATTGCCATCTGGTTATATCTTGCAAAGCAATCCATAAACGAATATATTTCCCTACCTACTAACTGATCCAAAATCTAGTCAATGAATGGCAAGGGGTAGTAATCCTTAACCGTCTGCTTATTCAGCTCTCTAAAATCCACACATAATTGGATTTGATTATGTTTCTTCTTTCTGATCACAACTGGTGAACACCATTCCGTGTGTTGCACACGAAAAATCAAACCCGCTTTTTGAAGCTTCTGTAACTCTTCAAACAGCCCGTCCCTCAGTTCGAAAGGCAAACGCCTTACTTTCTGTCATACAGGGCGGCTTCCTCCATTCAACGGAATTGTATGGACGGCAAGACTAGGAGGAATGCCCCTCAGCTCATCATAACACCAAGCAAAGATGTCGCGGAATTCTTGAATCAAGGACACATAGTCCTCCCTTTCTGCTGAGCTGAGCATAGAACCTAATTTAATTGGCCGCGAATCTTTTGGCATGCCAAGGTCTAGCTCGATAACATCTGCATCTCTTATATGATCTTGGGCCTCTATCGGCTCATTCAAAGTGATCTGATAGATGTCTTCCGTGGTGGATCCCTCTTTTCACTCATCACTTGATGTTGTCTCGCTGGCGGATAAATCCTCTAATGTCTCCAATTCTATAGAAGATAGAGGAGCTCTCTCACTTTGCGGGGACTCATGATAGGTATCAATCACCATGCGCTGAGCACCTCTGCCGAGTATCAGTCGACCGGCGTGTATATCCACTTTTGACAGTCCGCTTGCAAGATCCAAGGTCGTCCAAGTAATACTTAGTAACTTGGATGCCCTGCAAAACGAATCACCCTAAAATCCAACAAGCATTCTACATTTGCAACAGTGACATGGACCTTAGTAATGCAGCCTTGCGGTTGTCTCAAACTATCATCCGCCATTCTGAGAATTGTGGAGGTATCTTTTTGGATCGCAAGACCCAACCTTTCCATTAGTTCAGAACTCATAATGTTAACAGATGATCCCGTGTCGACAATGGCATAATCTACTAATATCCCATCGACATAGGCTACAACCCTTGGGTAGTGCTTCTCAGCATGCTCAAACCAATCATCACCTACTCGTGCAATACCCAAAGGTTCCATGATATACCCTGTATGCAGGATCTTTCTAAATTCCTTGCGTACTCCTGGGGAAAGCTTAATAAGCTGTAAAAGATTCACATCTGGCTTGACTTTGCAAAGAGAGCTCGCCAAATTGAATTCACAATAGTTCGGCAGAGTTCGCTTTTCACGCCAAACCATCCACTCTTTAGGTCACTGAACCGGTGTTATTGCCTCTTTTTTATCTTTCATCTTCTTCCTCGGTGGTTCTTTATCCTTCTTAACATTGGCTTTACTCTCCACAGGCTTCAGAGGTCCCCCTTCCATGGCAACATCCAAAACTTGCGTTCCTTTGTCGCCCTGTTTAGGGTTTCCGTGGGCAGGCTTATTGTTGTCGGCCTCTCTATCCTTTTGACCTCTTGTAAGGACAGCTCGCAGATTAGAGGTTTCAGCATCCTAAACATGCACAGCCTCAATCAAACTAACCCCACTACCACTAGGCAGCTCCTCTACTGTAGTCTTTGGTCGTTGGAGTATTTGTTTAGGCCCGTCTTCTCGCTGGGAATCATTTCCTTGCGCACGATGATTAACAAGCCCTGGTTGCCGACTACCTCGCTGGAGAGAACTAATCTTACTCCAGCAAGTGGCTACTAAATGGTCAGATTTTCCACAGATATCGCACTTGACATTTGGGCAATTTCCTGGATAATGTTGCCCACCACACCATTTGCAGCTAAACGTCGAAGGTGCACCCTCATCTGGGTATCTACTTCCTATCAAATTTTGTTGTTTTTTCAGAAAGTTGACATCAACGGCTGGAAGTTTAGAATGACGAATTTCCTTATAGGAAATGGATATTGGAAATTCGTTGTAGGAAATGAAGAAGAACCAGTTCTTCCTAATGTTTCCAATCAACAGCAAATGCAGGCATTTAAAGCATGGCATGAGAGAGCCAGGAAAGTTATGTACTGGCTGTCTATTAGCATTTCAGACTCTATGATTGTGCATATTCAAGATGCAAGTAAACCAAAGGAGGCATGGGATACTTTGTCAAAAATGTATAGCACAAATAAGCAAGCCAGGAAAATGCAGCTCAAGCAAGAGTTGCACAATGTGCAAAGAGAAAGTATGAGCATCAATGACTACCACATGAAGGTAAAGAAGATTGCAGATGCACTTGCTTCCATTGGGTCACCAGTGGAAGATGATGATTTAGTTTCTGTGACCTTGAATGGTCTAGGAAAGGATTATGCACAGTTCCGAACATCCATTTCCGTCTGTGAAAGATTTCCTAATTTTGAGGAGTTGATTGCTCTTCTAATTTCTGAGGAGCAGAGAAATGGTGGTGCATCTTATTCAGGAGGAACTTCAAAAGAAGCTATCTTCTACTCAAATGTTGGAAGAGGTAGAGGCAGAGGTAGAGGAGGCCAATCTGGAGGCCGTGGTAGAAATCAAAATATGCAGCAAACTTAAGAAAACCAGTCCTATGGAGGAGGACCTGGTAACTCTAGAGGCAGGGGGAGCCAAAGAGGTCGTGGTGGATGGCAAAGATGGCAAAATGCAAACATCAATGTTGAATGCTACTACTATGGTAAAATGGGTCATATGGCTAAAGACTGCTATAAAAAGCAGAATGACATCATGAATGGAAAACTGCAACAAGGGCATTATGCATCTTCTAGTAGACAGGGTGATAGAAATGAGCATTTGTTTATGGTGTAGCACATGACCAATCCTGTGACAAGTGCAGAAGAAAGTAACGATGTTTGGTATGTTGACTCAGGTGCATCAAACCACATGATAGGTCATGCAGAATGGATGCAAGATGCAAGGAAAATGGAAAAACCAGGATTTGTGGAGACTGGTGATGATATTGCACATCCTATTGTGCAGATTGGAAATATTCCTTTGTCTATGCAGGATGGGAAAAAGAAATACCTGTCGAATGTATTTCATGTCCCGAATATCACCAAGAACATGGTTTCTGTTGGTCAAATGGTTGAGCACGGCTTGCAGGTCAGATTTAATTCCCATGGATGCTTTGTTGAGGTTATGAAAAATAAAGGTCGCTTAATAGCAAAAGGAAAGAAAAAGGGTAGAATGTTTACATTGGATGCAAACATGCCTGAATTGAGTGCAACAATGTTTGCACATGGGACCGGTGTAGTTGCAGATATTGATATTTGGCATAAACACATTGGTCATGTTAATGTACAGCGACTTAAATCAATGCAGGCCCAAAATATTGTTGCAGGATTGCCAAAATTCAAGGTTGCAGAAATGCATAAGGTATGTGAAGCCTGTCAGTTTGGAAAACAAGCAAGGAAACCATTTCCTAGACATGTTCAAAAGAGTAAAAAGCCATTGGAATTAATCCACTCTAATGTGTGGACTACTAAAGCTGCATCTCTTGGAGGCTACTATTATTTTCTCACTTTTATTAATGACTATAGCAGAAAAGTTTGGGTGTATTTTATGAAAAAGAAAAGTGAAGTTTTTGGGCATTTCAAAGCTCTTAAAGCTATGGTTGAAAAAGAAATAGGCCTGCGAATAAAATGCCTAAGGTCAGATGGAAGGGGAGAGTACCTCTCAAATGAGTTTGCAAGGTTCCTACAGAAGCATGGCATAAAGCAACAATATTCATGCAGTCATACCCCACAACAAAATGGAATTGCAGAAAGGAAAAACAGGCATATTGGAGAGGTATCTCGTGCCATGCTCAACGAAAAAGACTTGCCAGATTTTTACTGGGCTGAAGCAGTTGCTACAGCAATCTACATAATGAACAGGACTCCCACTGCAGCAATACATGGCATGACTCCAGAGGAGAGGTATACTAGTAGGAAACCAGATATTTCTCATTTGATAATTTTTGGTTTCATTGCCTATGTTCATGTGCCAGATGAGTTGAGATCCAAGTTGGATCCAAAAACTGAGAAGTGCATCTTTATTGGTTACTCTCTGCAGCAAAAAGGGTATAGATGCTATAACCCTTCTACTCGTAAGTTTACAGTGAGCAGAGATGTTTTTTTTATGAGATGAGTAGCTAGTATAAACCAGTAAATGTGATTGATAATGTAGATGCACAAAATGGTAATGCTACACAGAATTCACAGCAGCACAGTCACAAGATATTAGTGGACCTGGAGCATCCTCTAGCAGTGGTTCACATTCTTCACCATGGACAGGCAGATTGAGATCAGGAGAATCTTCTCAAAGCAATGCAGATAGTGGTATGCAGGTATCACGAAAAGGAAAAAAGAAGGTAGATCAGCCCATGTTTGATGTGAATGTAGGTCACTCTTATGTGGATGGTGAATCCAGTGGCTCAGAACAGAGCATTGATGATGAGTTGGGTATTCCTTCTATTGTTACACCTGGAGTAAGGAAGACTAGGAATGTTTTGAGAGCACCTGGGAGTGAACCTACTTTGCACAGGTCTACCAGAGCTAGGTATCCTGTGGATAGGCTGAAATATGATGGATTTACAGCCATTCACTATGCATATATGGTCAAAGTGATATAGGAACCAAAACCCACTTCTTTTGAGAAAGCCATGGGAAAAGAAAAATGGGAGAAATCCATGGATGAAGAATTTGATGCCTTGGAAGCAAATGCTACATGGGAATTGGTACCTTTGCATAAAGATAAGAATGCAATTGGTTGTAAGTAGGTTTATAAGGTGAAACACAATTCAGATGGTTATGTGAATAGATACAAGGCAAGATTAGTAGTCAAGGGGTATGCACAAACATATGGCATTGATCATGAAGAAACATTCAGTCCGGTTGCAAGGATGGCAACCGTAAGAGCAGTCATTGCTATGGCTGCATCAAAGGGATGGTCTTTACATCAAATGGATGTAAACAATGCCTTCTTGCATGGTGATTTGCAAGAAGAGGTCTATATGGAGCAGCCACCAGGTTATGTGCATGTTGTTCATCCTGAGTTTGTTTGCAGGTTGAAGAAAGCCTTGTATGGCTTGAAGCAAGCACCTAGAGCATGGTCTAACAAGATAGGACAGTATCTTGTCACTATTGGCTTTCAGATTTCCAAGGTAGATTTTTCACTTTATGTGAGAAAAATAGAGAAAGGTATTATGCTACTTGTGATTTATATTGAGGATTTGATTATGACAGGTGACAGTGATGAAGATATCCTTCATGTGAAAATGTAATTGAAGTAGAAATTTGAGATGAAGGATTTGGGAGAGCTACGTTATTTCTTGGGCATTGAGGTGATTAGATCACTAAGTGGGATACGGCTCTTGCAGAGGCAGTATGGATTGGACATGTTGTCCAAATATGGGATGACAGGCTGTAAGCCTATTTTAGTTCCTTTGGAGCAGAATGTGAAGCTGAGCGCAGATGTAGGTGAGCTTTTGGAAGACCCTACTATGTACAGACGCATAGTAGGAAGTTTGATTTATATGACTATTACCAAGCCAGATTTGAGCTATGCTGTTGGATTGGTAAGTCAATTTATGCAGGATCCAAGGAAACCACATTTGGACGCAGCTAGACGCATACTCAGGTATGTGAAGTCCACATTGTAGTATGGACTACTTTATGAGACTGGGTTCAGACACAGTTGCATGGATACACTGATGCTGATTGGGGGCTGGTAGTATTTCTGATAGACGATCTACCAGTGGATATGTGTTCTCTTTTGGGAGTGCTACAGTCACTTGGAGCAGTAAGAAACAACATACAGTTGCCTTGTCGAGCACAGAGGCTGAGTACAAGGGCGCAGCAATGACTACATGTGAGATAGCTTGGTTGCATAAGCTACTTTATGATATGCATCAGCCTACAGATGGGCCAGTTGTCATTTATTGTGACAACATAGTAGTATACACTTGGCAAATAACCCAGTCTATCATGCTAGAATAAAGCACATTGAGGTGCATTATCACTATGTGCGTGAGAGGGTTTTACTAGGTCTTATTGATCTAGTTTATGTCAGCACAAAGGATCAGGTAGCTGACATATTTACGAAGGCATGGGCTCGATATCCTTATGACAGCTATCCTTATCTACTCTAGTTCGTGGCTCAGTTAGTATGCCACCTTAGTTAGTTGAGTTTGGTTTGAGACCCATATATAGGGTTCTTCTATTTCTTTTTACTAGACTTCTTTTGGCTTACACAACTAAGAAGAGGAAAACTATTTTTAGCCTCCACCTTTGTGTGTATTCTCCCATTGTGCAAGCAAGAAAACTACAAGTGAGACTCCTTCCTTCTCTCCCACAATCTTAACAGGGATTAGCCCCTTGATGTGCTGCTCAACATATAGAACAAAGAAATAAACTCCACTCTTTCATTTCAAAAGTATTCCAGTAGATACCATATGTCCTTTGGAAATAATTCCCCAAGAAATGAATGTCTATCCTACGGCTTAGGATGCCTTTCCACACTCAAGCGTGGGTTATTGTCATTGAAAACAGGTGCTATGCATCTAGGTTTTTTTATTTTGATACCATGATCGTCATGCACATGAAAAAGTGGATGATTCTAAAGTGCTCAAATATAATTTTAAATAAAAAACACGTTGTGCATAACCAGGCTTTTCAATGCATTTACTAACCTGTTGTGGTGATGCAAGGATAGCACCGAGACAACACTCGTGCTACTATTCTCTTAATTAACATACCACGAACTCTATGTCATGATATGAATAAGAAAATCAGCAACAATCAGCATGCAAATCACACCATTCAAACATCCCAACCCCCATACGTTTAGGTATTGCTTTCGTTGCATAAGTGTAGAGGTTCATTTTGTCATGTTTTGATGTATAAAAAGCGATAAATCACAAACTTTGACAAAGAGATAGGGAAAACTGAGGCTAAACCTCATGCTTTGCCACTACCACACATCCACAAACAATCATTATATTTTTCCAAGACATATTTCTATATTTTCCCTTATTTTCTCCATTTTCTTAATTTATTTAGCAATAAAATATGCTATTTTCTAATTTTTCTTATTCCAATCACTTCATCATACTAACATTCAATTTATCTTCCATTTTCCCCCCATGGGAACACCTTCTACCCACCCAAAATGGAAAAATTATCATTTTACCTCTTAAAGATCGCATTTCGGATTTACGGGAATTAAATAGAGCATGTAGATCATTGCAAGATCAAGATTTTCTGATACACAGCTATTACTCACGATGCAATCAGCACACAAACAAATTTTCATCCAATAAGAACATAATTATCATCATAAACTATAAAAAATCCTTCATTTTCTTCATAAAAATGGTCATACCGTGTTTTTACGTAACCCGAGACACCTTGAATGTCTACATAACCAGAAAAAAGAAGCCTCCATTGCTTTCAATCCAATGCTGCACATCAATCTTCAGCATCCCCGTCAATCTCCATCACCATTTCCTTCATTCTCCCTCTCGGTTCCTTTTTGGAGATGGTGCACATGAACAGCCCATAGAGGGGAGAGAGAGGGAGGAGAGAGAAATACTAGATTCTCATCTCTTCATCCAGACAGCCATATCTCGTGTGAAGACCGGTGATATGATCAGCCAAGAGGGAGAAGTTGTCGGGTATTGTTGGTTCTATGGCTTCTTTGCAGGCTGACATCATGATCATGAGGGGGAAGGGTGCATTTTTCGGCCGTTTCCTGATCACGATGCCATCTTCTTCTTCAGGTTTTTTTAAAATAAAAATTGGGAGGGGGGGTTAAAGTCCCCAAAGGGCACCCCCCCTTTGGTCCTCTCAATGTCCACCTTTTCAAATCTTGGCCAATTTTTTGCCTCTTCCCCGTCCGGGCTTCGTTTCAGCCTCTAAAAATCCCACGCGTCCATCTCAACATCCCGCACTGATTGGAAGCTCCTGGCATCTCATAGGTAATCAAAAAATTTATCAAAAATCCACAAGTGTCGCTCAGGCGCCTTTTAAAAGCCATCTTTCACTTGGTGCTTAAAATCATCCTAGCTGCAGCTGCCACCTTCGATGTTAAATATTTTCCCCCTAAATTTTAGAATTTTTTGCAAAGTTTAGGCACATCCCGGGCTCAAAACTCCACTCTCATTGGCGACCATGGGATAGGGCGACTCAGCCCATCAAATCCCACAATAGATCTGCACAAAACAACCAAAGGAAGCATCAAGCTGATACAAAATAGATGGATACTAAAACACAACACAATGCTCACCCTACCCCCTGACAAAACCAAGGCATGAAATCCACAAGGAATAGGCCTAGCATAATTTGATAGAAGGTTTGAAGCTAGTCACTAACTGACTGCTCCAACACGGCCAAACTAAAAAGAACTATCAAAGAAGTCACCCTAAGTGGTGGTCTGAACTACCTACCTAACTAAGGACAACATAACCAGGAGCTCCAACTAGGCGAGGACTCCTATAGCCTGATCAAGAAGTATTTTCTTTTGACACATTTCTTTTTTTAGGTTCTTATTCTTCCATACTTGGGTGTGTAAAAAGGAGAGAGCTGAGCATAGTGACCCAAGGAGAACAGTGCATTAGCCTCAAGTCCTGTCTCGGTACCCAAGAACCTACCAAGCCCTCGCAAGGCGACACTTAATCCTTTTCTGACGATCACTTTTATTTTCGCTCCAACCTTCCTTAATTTCTTCTTTTCCAGCAACACACCACCCCAGGAAGACAAGGCATCGGCCCTGGGTTAACTTGTCCCAGGAACCTACCAGGCCTTCTCAAGGCGATGATCAACTACTATAATTTTTCCTTTCTTTGCTTTTCTATTTTGATAGGGGTTAGAACCCCTTTTTACACACCTTTGTATATATTTATTTTCTTTGAGATATTTAAGGGTTTTTTTCTTTCTCTCTATCATCATCATTTTTCCTCTCGCACGCTTCTCTAAGTACCTCACAACTAATAAGAACTCCTAGAACGGCTGCCTAGCAGGCTAGCAGAATAGGGTCATTAGGACTACTTTCTGAAATAGGTCTTTCGATGCCTAGCAATGTCTTTACAGGAGGCAACAACTACTGAGTCCTCCCTTAGACATACCTAACCTAAACCTGGGACTTCATGCCTTGGACACCGGTCCCCAACAAGAAAAGAAAAATCCCCTTCAAGTACACAGACACATATAGCATTAAAAACACGTTACTCGTAAAGGAGAGATATCACCTGGATAGGGCCACAAGAATTCTCTGCGCGACATAGGCTCCTTCCAAGCTATTATTTAAACCTATCTAGCACAGGACTAAAACAAGAAACCATTAACTGCACCTGTACTAAACAGACAACTGCCCTCTTGGCCTAATGAAATAAGGCATTTCTCTATAAAAACTGATCGGCCCTCTTAGCCTAACGAAATAAAACATTTAAAACCTCACAAAACTGGCCCTCTTGGCCTAACGAGATCAAACAGAATGGCACCTACATATCCCTCCCCGAAATAGTACAGATATACAATAATATGCTCCCTTCAAAGAAGGAAAAATAGGGCTCGCAGCCCTAAACTAAATGCATAAGATTATGACCCATCCCTCCTGCGTACATAGCAAGAGGCGTACACATAACATGTTGTCTAATCAGTCTATGGATCCAGGATAACAACGGTAGATGGGTCTCCGCTACTCTTTGCATCACCCATATCAACCATCGCCTACCATATATCGCATGGTCTGATAACATTCCCCACAAGCAACTAGGTCCTGTCACGTTATTGATAGCAATATCCAAAATAGGACCATAGTTCAAGAAAAATGTCTTCTTCATAAGCAAGATTTGCTAGTGAATCTGCAAACTGATTCCAATAATGTGGAATCAACTGAAGAGACACTCTTTCAAACTCCTCAAGTAGGGTCATGGAAGTTCAATGATACATACAAAGGATGGGATTCCGCACTGTGTACGTCCCATCTAGTTGATTCAAGATCAACTGGGAATCCCCTTTTACTAACAACTGCCGAATACCACCTTGCTTGGCAATAGACAGTCCCATAATCAAGGCTTTATACTCAACGATGTTGTTAGTGAATCCTACCCCGAGATAAGCAACTAACTTCATCGTAACTCTACATCAAGGATCTCAGATTACTACTCCAATACTCCCTTTTTTATTAGGGCCCTTGGACGCTTCGTCAAAATATAATGTCTACGTCCACAATGGGTTTACACAGCCTGCCATCACGAACTCCTCTATTTGTAATTATGATAATCAAAATTTAGCATGCTTAGAGGATGAACTGATGGCTCCATCCCAACTTCTTCATTAAACTCAACAGGGATACTTGTCAACATTCATAAGCAGTGATGGCAGAAGACTTTGATCTCCCACACAAAGGTTCCGTCTTTTTGCTCAATCACTTTGTATCCTTTGCTCCACCAGATAAGTTTCCCCTGATGGTATCTCTGCTCCAGATATGGGTGCTACAAATAAGGAATTAACCACCCCATCAACTAGCTTTAAGCTCTTTTACAGGTCTCAAATCAGCCCTTTAAATTCTACTCCCTGGAGATCAGCTAATAGAGTCGTAGACCTATTTTTCCCTATCCTGACAATCCTATAGGGGCCATCCCATCTAGGTTCCAACTTCCCTGGAAACAACTCCCTACGTGCATCGTAGTACAGAACTAATTTCCCTTTTTTAAAGGTATACTTCTTTGCTTTAAGATTGTGCAACTGCTTCATCTGACATTTAGCTACCTCCTGGTGTAATAAGCTCTACAATTTCAGCTCATCCAGGTGAACTGTGGTCGTGAAATGTTCAAAGAGTGATTCCTCATCTCCCAAAGAGTGATTAATTTCAAACCGTATGGTTGGCAACTCGATTTCTAGGGGTAACACACTTTTTCCCATAAACTAATTTAAATGGAGTATGGCCAGTAGCTTGCTTAAACGTTGTATTGTATGCCCATACTGCCACATACAACTTCCTGTCCCAGTCTCGTTTCTTCTCAGAGACTATTTTAGACAAGATACCCACAAGCTGCTTATTAGTACTTTCAATTTTCCCATTGGCTTGCAAATTATAGGGGGTCGTTTTGTTGTGCTTGATTTGCCAAGCTTCAGTCAAGCTTTTGATCATTTTATTCAAAAGGTGGGTTCCATGGTCCGATACTAGTTCCTTCGGTGGTCCGAAACGGCTGATAATCTGCTCTAAAAAGGAAACTTGCAGTCTCTTTTGCATTGTCCTACCTCGTGGCCCGCACTTTTGACCATTTTGTAAAAATAATCAGTTCCTACTATAGTGTACCTCTTCTGGGTAATAGACGACGGGGTGATAGGACCCACAAAGTCAATGCTCCACTTCTCAAATGGAAGGATAGCTATGATAGGCGTAAGTGGGTGTTTCCTATTCTGTGTGCTGTCATGTCTTTGACATGTATCACATCTCTTAACGTACTCAAAGGAATCTTGGAAGATGGACAGCCACCAATACCCAGCTCTTAAAGCTTTCTGTGCTTTGCCGACCGTCCAACGAAGTGCCCTCCACACGCAGAGTCACGGCACTCTTCCAAGATGAAATGAACCTCATCACGCATCACACATCAGCGGTAGATATCATCAACACCCTGCCGATATAGTATTCCTATGATCAAGGAAAACTTCAAAGCCTGTTGTCTAATTTTTCTCTTTTCTGATCTTGATAAACTAGCTCCAATCTCTCCTGTTGATAGATAATGTGTGATAGCAGCATACCAAGATGGGATAGAAGCTGTGTCAATTTTAAAAATTTCTTCAATATCACTTTCTTCAACCAAAATCTCTTTCGGCTCCCCAAATACTACAAGGCATTCCACAATACCCTGCAACCTCGGTGGCTTACTCTTAATCTCATAATCGAACTCCTGCAAACTGATTAACCACTTTGCCAAACAATCATGCGGTTGTAGCTTGTTCATAAGCAATCTAAGCCCTTCCGCCTTTGTATAGAATACTATCTTCTCATAGAGGATGTAGTGCTTGAATTTTTTAGTCGCAAAGACCATTGCAAGGCACAACTTCTCCATGTAGGTGTAGTTGATTTCTGATATGTCCAATTTTCAACTAGCAAAAGCTATCAGATGATACCACTTTTCCTCCCAGATTTGGGCTAAACAGCAGCTGATACTATGCATGGTGGCTGCTGAAAATACGTAAAATACCTCGCCTCTTTTAGGTGCTTTTAAAATTGGTGCTTTTACTAGCTCTTGTTTCACATCCTCGAAAGCTACCTTACAAGGGTCGCTCCATACAAATAGAAAGCTAAAGGATAATAAGTTTGTTAATCGCAACATCCTTTCTACCAAGGCATTTATAAACCTCCGATAGTACCCTATCGATGACAGAAATCTATGTACCTCTTTCGGAGTCCGTGGTGGACTCATAGCGACTATAACCTTGATCTTTTCAGGGTCAGTTGCGATCCCGACTGAACTGACCACATGGCCTAGCAATAGGCCATAAGGCACTCCAAAGACACACTTCCATGGGTTAAGAGCGATACAAAATTTTCTGCAACTCTCAAAGAACTTTCTTAAGATAATCAATGTCCTTTCCCTTACAGTGGCTGCCCCCAGGTCATCGATAAATTCTTTCAACTCATTTGGGGAGATGTCACCAAAGGTCTTGTCTATTGTTCATTGCCATGATCGAGGTGCATTGCACAATCCAAAGGCCATCACATGGTACTCAAAAGTACCAAAGACAGTAATGAAAGTCGTTTTCAACTTGTCCTATTCTGCAATTGCTATCTGGTTGTATTCTACAAAGCAATCCATAAATGAATATATTTCCCTACCCGCTAATTGATCCAAAATCTGGTCAATAAATGGCAACAAGTAGTAATCCTTAACCATCTGCTTATTCAACTCTCTAAACTCTATACATAGTCGAATTTGGTTGTTTTTCTTCTTCTTGATGACAACTGGTGAATACCAATCTGTGTGTTGTACAGGGAAGATTAAACCAACCTTTCATAACTTCTGTAACTCCTCAAATAGCCTATTCCTCAATTCAAAAGGCATCTGCCTTACTTTCTGATGCATAGGACGACTACCTTCTTTTACACGAATAGTATGAACAGCCAGGCTAGGAGGAATGCCTCTTAGCTCATCATAACTCCAAGCAAAGATGTCACGGAATTCTTGGATCAAGGAGACATAGTCCTCTCTTTCTGCTGAACTGAGCATGGAACCTGATTTACTTGGCCGCGAATCATTCAGCGTGTCAAGGTCCAACTCAATCACATCCGCGTCTCTTATCCTATCTTGCAGCTCTATCGGCTCATTTAGAGTTATCTGATAAATATCCTCTATAGTGGACCCCTCTCTAGATTCATCACTAGATGATGTCTCACTACGAGATGGATCATTTTCTGTTTATAATTCAGTAGAGGATAAAGGAGCTCTCTCACTCTGAGGAGACTCAGGGTAAGCATTGACTATTACTCGATTAGCACCTCTACCTAGAACCACTCGACCAGCAGGTATATCGACTTGACAGTCTATTTGTAAGATCTAAGGCCTGCCTAGCAAGACTCGATAACTCCAACGTCTTGCAAATCTTATCACCCTAAAGTCCAAGAAGAATTCTACACTTGCAACTGTAACATGGACTTTAGTAACGCAACCTTTTGGTTGCCTTAGACTATCATCAAACATTCTAAGAAGGGTGGAGCTATCTTTTTGGATGCCTAGACCCAAGATCTCCATCAATTCTGAACTCATGATATTGACGGAGGACCCAGTATCTACGATAGCATGCTCTACTAATATTCCATCCACGTATGCTAGAACCCTAGGGCCATTCTTTTCAGCATGATCAAACCAATCTTCCCCTACTCGTGCTATGCTCAAAGGTTCTACAATATACCTAATACGCAGGATCTTCTTGAATTCCTTGCATACTCCTGTAGATAATTTAATCAACTCTAAGAGGTTTACATCTGGTTTGACTTCGCAAAGAGAACTTGCTAAATCAAAATCATGATAGGTAGCCAAAGCTCTCTTTTCTTGCCACACCATCCTTTCTTTTGGTCTCGGGACCGGCTTTGGTGCTTCTCTTTTAGCTCTTGCCTTCTTTCTTGGCACTTCCTCATCCTTCTTAGGATCAACTTTTTTGTCAACAGGCCTTAGAGGTCCACCTTCCACGCCAGGATTCAGGACTTGCATCCCCTTATCCCCTTGCTTAGGGTTTCCCTCGACTGGTTTTACATCACCTTTATCACCCTCTTTAGCCTTTTGGCCTCTTGTCACGGCTTGTAGGTTAGAGGTTTCAGCGCCATTGATGCGTACAGCCTCGATAAGGCTAACTCCATTGCCTTGTGGCAACACTTCTATAGTGGTCTTTCCCCTTTGCAATATTTGTCTTGGTCTGTCATTTTGCTGGAGGTTATTACCTTGCACTCTATGATTAACTAGACCTGGCTCTTTACTCCCTTGTTGGAGGGAACTAATCTTACTCTAATAGGTAGCGGCTAAGTGGCCCGAATTCCCACAAATATCACATTTAACATTTGGACAGTTTCTAGAAAAATGTTGTCTGCCACACCACTTACAGCTGAATCTTGATGGACCACCCTCTTCAGGGCATCGACTCCCTATCAGATTCTGTTGCTTCTTCAAGAAATTGATGTCAAGAGCTATTTGCCGATATTGTTCAGAAATCATGTCAGTGTAGTGCTTCATCATATCCTTAACTTCACCAAGGACATTAGAGGCGCTCGACTCATAGCCTTGATCATCTATCCATCGTTCCATTGGCCTAACAATTTGATTGGGCATTGGTTGTTGACTCACACAAACAACATTAGGGTTCAACACTTGGCCTCCAACATTTGGTGGAGCCAACTGACTATCCATAGGCATAGTCACACTGGGAGGAGCTGGCAGCAAAGGTACATTTTGAACCATGCTTCCTCTCCCATTAGGGTTATTCATAGGCATCCCTTGACTTCCATTCATCAATGGTAAATTGCCTCCAGGTACTAAACCCGCATTAAGATTTATTTGAGAGGAGTAGGCTGTTTGTAATTGTGACTCTACTCCTTCTGCCTGCGTGATGGCGGTGTCTATATCAGCCAAAGCCACACTGTTCAATTGTACCTGAATATTGAAATCCAATCCATGCAAGAAGTATTGCAATTGGGCAACCGGCGGAATGGGAATGTAATTTTGTAACTTACGAAACACTTCCTTAAGCTTCTTGGCATATGCTTTCACATTCTCATGGGGGTCTTGGAGTGTTACATTCAAAACATGCAACTAGTATTGGCCACCTCTTTCAGGGACATATTCTCCTCGGAAAGCTGCATAAAATTGGTCGATTGTAGTGATGATTCCAGTCTCTATGCTATGATACCATATTGCATCCCTTCCTTTTAATGTCATGTTAAAGAACATCATAAGATGTCCCTCATCTTGGATGCGGTAATTAAACATTAATCTTTGGAATTCACAAATGTGAAACTCCACATCTTCTTCGGCTAACCCATTAAAAATGGGCAAAGGCACTCCTAAAGTTGGCAAATCCGACGTCCTTGCAAGAATTGCAATGGGTTGTGCCATGACGACACTCGGATTGACAATAGGAGTTTGAACTAATGGAATCACACCCCCACTTGAAGTGGGTTGACTTGGTGAAAGAGAGAAAGAACTTGCGCTTCCTCCTGCATCCAAAGGACTATGTGCAACAGTTGGGTTACTAAGACCACTACCTCTTATGCGTATCGAGCAACTCCTTTGATGAGAATAGCAACTTACAATCTCTAATAGCCATCTAGCCCTCTCAACATGTTCTGCTTTTTGTATTTCGACTTGATGGTCCTTGTCAAAGGACATAAACCAAATTTTTGGTCCCTAACAACCCTAGATTCGAGAACCACCACTTGTTGGCAGCTCCTGGCAGTGCACCACTGATGGGACCTCAAATAGGACAGCACTGGCTATGGCACTAGCCGGACCTCATGCTCATGACAGACAAATACACCCTCACGGCCTCGGAGACTAGGAGCTCTATCTTCTACTAAAGGAAGAACTGTCCTAAAGCCTAATCTATGTGTCTATAGTTTTATAGTTTTGTAGTCCAGCGTTTCCCTTTCTATAAACTCCACAGAGGGAGAACCCATACACATTGGCAATAAATACCATGATAATCAAATACATGGGAGGCAACCTCTCGGTGGAATCACCGCGGCCCCGTTGCAGCTCTCCTACAACGCAGAGATTAGCCCCTTGATGCACTGCTCAACATATAGAACAAACAAACAAACTCCACTTTTTCATTTCGAAAGTATTCCAGGAGATACCATGTGTCCTTTCCAAATATTTCCCCAAGAAATGAATGTCTATCCTACGGCTTAGGATGCCTTTCCACACTCAAGCGTGGGTCATTGTCATTGAAAACATGTGCTATGCATCCAGGTTTTTTAATTCTGATACCATAATCGTCATGCATATGAAAAAGTGAATGATTCTAAAGTGCTCAAACATAATTTTAAATCAAAAACACGATGTGCACAACCAGGCTTTCCAATGCATTTACTAACCCGTTGTGGTGATGTAAGGATAGCACCGAGACAACACTTGTGCTACTATTCTCTTAATTAACATACCACGAACCCTATGCCATGATATGTATCAGAAAATCAGCAACAATCAGCATGCAAATCACACCATTCAAACATCCCAACCCCCATACGTTTAGGTATTGCTTTCGTTGCATAGGTATAGAGGTTCATTTTGTCATGTTTTGATGTATAAGAAGCAATAGATCACAAAATTTGACAAAGAGATATGGAGAAATGAGACTAAACCTCATGCTTTGCCATTACCACACATCCACAAACAATCATTATATTTTTCCTTATTTTTCCAAGACGTATTTCTATTTTTTCTCTTATTTTTCCCTTTTTGTTAATTTATTTAGCAATAGAATATGCTATTTTTTGATTTTTCTTATTCCAATCACTTCAGCAAACTAAAATTCAATTTATCTTCCATTTTCCCCCCATGGGAACACCTTCTACCCACCCAAAATAGAAAAATTATCATTTTACCTCTTAAAGAATGCATTTTGGGTTTATGGGAATTCAATAGAGCATGTAGATCATTTCAAAATCAAGATTTTCCGATACACAGCTATTACTCATGATGCAATCAGCACACAAACAAATTTTCATCCAATAAGAACATAATTATCATCATAAACTATCAAAAATCCTTCATTTTCTTCATAAAAATGGTAATACCCTGTTTTTATGTAACCCGAGATGCCTTGAATGACTACATAACCAACAAACGGAGCCTCCATTTCTCTCAATCCAATGCTACACATCAATCATCAATATCTCCATCAATCTCCATCACCATTTCCTTCATTCTCCCTCCCGGTTTTGTAACGTTTCCACGTGTTATCTTTAGGACACATCTTAGCAGTCCATCAGAAAGGATGTCTAGAAAGCTCCGCCCGGCACTCCCATGGAATGTTACAGGGTTTGCGATTTAGGAATTTCCATGTCTGCCACGTAGCGGAAGTATTCCGGCCGTTCCCACTTAGGACCAACCTGAATTAGGGTTTTCCCTATTGGTCATTTCCTAACGACAACTAGCGTCGAACCCGAGTGAACTACTTTATGTAGAAACGCCAAGTTCGAGTGGATTCACGCAGCACTTGGTTCAAGGAGAATGGGAAACGAGAGGGATGCATAGCTCAACCTCTCTACCATAAGGCACAGTCGCATTCCATTCCCCTAAAACAGCGTAAATCGAGATCATCTATAACTTAGACTCTAGGTCAACGCTCTTACTGTTCGTATTCTTTGAATGATCTTCCTGCTGTCTATCTGGATTGAGAAAAGTTCCCAGCCAACCGGGACCACCCATCCATAGGACGGACCTATGGCCACATCCACTACACTTTCCTTAGGTTGTTTTAGTTATTTAATTACCTAGTACTTTTAGTTGGACATGTATCAATTAGCTTCCTTAATTAGCCCATTAGGCATTGGTTCCTTCACATAATCATAGCACTTGACATAGAAAAGCAATTTCAAACAAGTTCATTTTTAACAGGTTATCATATTTATCTTTGAAATACATAAAGTCTAGCCTGTAGGCTTATCCACAATCTGCCCGAAGGCTATCTAGCAATCCACAGGGATTACTAATCCAATATTCCGCCCATAGACTAGTATACGGGCCTCGTGATCCAATCTGGAGTCAGGTTAGCCTCTTGTGCAGGGCCCGGAAGGTGAGGGATTTATGGCTAGAACCCCCCTTGGCACTCAAGTGTCCTCCTGCTCCATGTAGCGCTTAACGGAGAGACCTCTCGCGGTGGGTTTGGTCCACCTTCCCGGCGCGGTTAACAACCCCCTTGCTTAGGGTCTGGCAGGCAGTCGGGGGTAACTAAAGCTTCCTCTCGCTTCAGGCCTTCAACCTGAAGCATTAAATATCCATTTATCCTTTAATTTTTGATTAAACAAAGCAAAACAGTGCTCTTAAATCTGTAACAAGCACAATCATTTCCATTGGTCATTTATTGTTGGCCAACTGCTAAGGAGAGAATCCTTTTTTTCCAAATTCATTCAGCACTCGATCCGGGATCAATTGCGGTTTGGCAAGATCCCTTATATCCCGGGTTAGGGCCGTACCCTATTAACCCGACTTGATCAATACCTTAAGTTCATATGTTATTCCAATTTATCCGTTGGTCTTTTGCTTCCAAGAAATTATTTTTACTCAGGAAAGATACTATATTAGGACAATTATTTATCCTTTTGCAAGATACCTTTCGTAAGAATCTACCAACCTCATTCAGAGGAATTGGCCATTCCCTTGTGATCCAATCACAAGATCATGTGACTCTACAACTTGTTGCCCAAGTGTCGCATCAATTATGGTAATAATCTATTCCTGATGGCATTAGGCCAACTTGTCAGTCCTAGGGTTTCGAGTTTTATATTTTTAGCAAGAGATTCTTAGGAAAACCCTAGATCACTTCTCGCAAGTATGTCCTGTCCCTACATTCCGTAAATGTGGGCAAGTATTTAGGGTATAGGAGTTTCAGTTTTAGCAATACATGTGACTAGGTAAATGTCTTTACCATGCTAACCCTAGTCAGTTCCTTGGGATGCGTTGCATTGAATTAACCCTTTTCAAAATGAGTACTCTACGGTTTTTGGTGTTTAGGTTTATGCCAATTTAACCTGTCTATTTTTTAAGATAATTACACTATCATTTCCATAACCACATGACTTATTATCTACGCATAAGTTGATTTTCAAACCCTAACTTTTTGGTTTAAGATCAAGCATAGGTTAGGTTATAGCCTAATTTTGATTAATCATCCTATAACTTGCGAACAAGGTTCATGCTAAAACATGCAGCCTTTTCTAATAATTATGCAGTTGAAAAAATGATATTTATACCAATTTATGCAACATAGGAATCATTTCATGCCTTGCAATTTTCTATGGATTATTAGCACTTTCCATAATGACTCATTGCGAAGAAGATATGGCCTAATAATGCGACATGCAATTTATACCCCCATGCTTAAACGAAGTGCACTATCTTAATTCCATTTTGTAAAAATGGACATTAATCAATTTCAAATTATTGCAATGCATAAAACTACTTGCTAGAAATGCATATCAATTTTTTGCTCATTTTATTTTGTTCGTTCTATTGAAAATACTAATGGCCAAACTCTTCTGTCTCATGAGCTAATTCTTTCAAAATTAACCAAAGTATTTAAGATAAAAAAATGCATCCTATCTTCAAAAATTATCCACGCACGATTGAATTATAACAATGTAAAATAAAAATTAGGAAGGAAAACCTGGACTTGTGGTAAGATGTCCAAGTGGATGCTAGGAGACGATCCTCCTGCGGTTGCGCCTTGGGCTTTCTTAGGAGCCATCGCGAATGCGGCCTTTCCATCTTGGATGCGGCTTTGCGAACTCCCTTTTGAAGTTCCACCGTCTTTTATGAGTTTTCTTTTCCTTCGTTTCATAGAAGCTCTTTGAAGGGATACTTCTGTGGAGGAGGAGAGAAACCATGGAAAGGGTTTAAAACTTGGGAAGGGGGCGGTTTAAAAACCTCCACGAGTAAGGCCCATTAAAGCCATGGGGGAGGGCTTAATGGCTTTTTAAGGACCCACAAGAAAGGGAAAAAGGTGTAAAAGACCCTTACGAGGGGCTTTTGTATGGGGGAAAAAGGTATCAAAGACCCTTAACAGTGGATTTTGTGTGGGGGCTTAAAGAGGGGTCTTTTCACTAGCTCCACTCCCTCGTAAGGGTTCAGCACCACTACGCTTCGGGGAATATCTTCTAAAAATTTCAGCACGTCACCTAGCTCTTTCGTCTCTCTCTTGCTTTTGGATTTCGACTAGACGATGCTTATCAATGAATAACGGATCAATCTCAGTATCCTTTGGCATAAACTACTAATTGGTCCCTAGACAACTAGGATTCAAGGACCGCCACTTCTAAGCGGCTCCCGGCAGACGCACCATTGATGGGACCTAAAACAGGCCGGCACTGGCTCATGCACTAGCCGGACCTCTATCATGCACTCAACAACCCCACGGCCTCGCGGCCAGGAGAGTGGATGACACATACATCATCTTCCTAAACATCTTGCATTTGTATCACGTCTCGTAGTCCAACTCTAACCCAATTAAAACTCCTCAGAGGGAGTCCCAGCACATTGCTAAATAGCACGAAGCACAAACATAGGAGGTCCTCCCACGGCTAACTGCCGCTACCTCACTGCGACGCTCCTAGACCTTGGGGATTGGCCCCTCGATGCGTCGCTAAACATATATAACATACGCACACAAACTTCTCTCTCTTTTATGATTCGCATATTTCCAGGAGATATACCATGCTTCCTCACTTTACTTTCCCCTTAGACCCAACGCCTAGCCTACATCTTGGGATATCCTGTCTCTCACTCCATGTTGGTCATGTTCCTCTAGAAAGCAATTGCCATGCATCCAGGAGGTATTATCTGATACTTTTTAAATTTCATGCTTCATGCAAATTGTGAATGTCCACATGCTCAAACAATTAAGAAAATCAGCATTTGTGCACATGTGGAAAACATTTCTTTCAATGATTTCAACTATTGCTCGTATGCGGCATTGCATGAACCTAGCACTGAGAAACCCTCGTGCTACTAGGTCCTTAATCTTTAGATATCGATCAACCTAAATGGCATGTGTAAAAACCAGCAAGCTTTTCATCATTTCATTCAGCATTTAAACACCTTTCATACACTCTATCCCCTCACCCCTTTAGGTTGTGTATCGTTCATAGGTTTAGGGTTCATTTCCATGTTTTTATTGTATAGAAAGCCATAAAAACTCACTAAAACATAAAGGTAGGGCTGAATTGAGGCTAAACCTCATACTTCAGACCCCCCATACATCCACAAACATGAATCTTATTTTTTCTTAATTTTCGGCACTCAAAATCCATTTTTTTCTTATTTTTCTCAATTTTTCCTATTTTTCTTGTATTTTTTGCAATATTAAATGACTAAAAATTCAAAATGAGTTATGGGATGTGGCCCTTAGGTTCATTTGCAGCAAAAACACAAATTTAGTTGGTGTGTCTTACTATATTTTTCATTTATATCTCAAAAACACCCAATTTTCCCATATTTTATGTATTTTACGGGTTTGACACTATTAATTTCATCCCCAACACTTATGATTTTCTGATTTTTTATCTCAAACAATTGGAAGACATTGCAAACAACATCATAATGCATAATCATCCCACGGGAACAAGTATTCATGAAGCAACTTGCATAAAACATCAATTTCCTTTGTAAAAATGAGATTACCGTTCTTTGCGGGTTGCGGGTTTTTATTTGCCATATCTCGGAACTGATTTACAGCCACCATTAATGCTCATGACAGTCCACAATTAGGAATCTTCCTTCCTCTTACACCACGGAGCAATCCGGTCTTCATTGGACAAGCATCCGTCATCCATTCTTCTTCTTCTTCTTCACCACATGAATCTGCCTTTAGGGGAGAGAGAGGGAGAAGAGAGAAATACTGAAATCGGAATTCTTCATAGAGACTGCCAATGGAGGAGTGAAGCACAACGATAGAGTCAGCATCCAGGGGGAATTGAAGCCCCATGATCATTGATGTGGGTTATTTGCAGGCAGGGAGGAGCATGATCAACATTTGGGTGCAAAAATCGGCACCTGTTCTTCACGTTGCTTCATCCTCTCTCTCTACACGATTTCCCATTTTGATGTTACATAAGATTTTTTGGCCCCAACCTCCAAAAGGCACATCTCATTTGGCACCCAACACTAGAATGCTGTTAGGAGATCTTGACCGCTAGGAACCTAGATTTCAGGTCGATCCTAGTGGGTTTGGCCACGAATGTTCTGTTGCAAGGCGGACTCAAGAAACCCTAGGCATCAAACCTGTAACATTCCATGGGAGTGTCGGGCGATGTCACTTAGATTCATCTCTCGGACTGCTAAAAACATTCCTCGACATCCGATAGCGGCACGTTACACGATAAGGATCTGGAGTTGATAGATGTTAACAACATTTCAAATCCAAGAACTTTGATAAACTAATTTTGCTGATAACAATAAGTATTCTCATCTTACCATCTAAGCATATATAGTTTAGAGGTTATTGAATGTATCCTAATTCAAAAAATTGACATGATTGCAAAAATTAAAGTCTAATTGTTTGAGTGAATCTATATGATGGAAAACATATTAATCCAAAATTTTGATGTATATGATGTAGAAAGCATTGGAGTTTTGTTTTCGTAGATCTATATGGCAAGAAAGCTTTTTTGCTCAACTCACTAGCAAATACACATGTTGAAATTAGAAGGTATAACATTTTTTGCTAGGTTATTGTATATATTGTTGGTTCTAGAAATATAAATTCCAAACAAACAAATGGAAAAAACATGACTATTATCTTACTTTGCAATGCAGCTGTGTGAGAAGAATGTTGAATGCCTTGGATATAAATGATGAAGTGTTTTACCTTGACGTAAAAGTATTTAATGATCAAAATACATATCAAACCTTTGTATGTATCCACATTAGAAAGGAAGCAATGTTTGGTGGTAGAACTCTAAACTATCAACTTGGTATATTGTAGGTTCCTCAATAGAAGGATGGTTACTCATGCAGTTGGAGAGCACTTTGCAATGCAAAGCTAGGACTAAGTCATTTCTACTTAGCATCATCTATAGGATTTTCACAATTGCTCCAAAGTCTTATGGTATGCTAAGTCATTTTACAAACACAATCAAGGAAAATCTATTCTTTTTTTAAAATATATAATAACAATGTATTTAATGTTGTAGCAATTTAGATAACATATACAAACATATTCTTAAGAGACTATAAGAAGAGAATGATTGCTAAGATGTTGGTTTGAGCCGGACTTCAAGAAGAGTATTCATCTAGAAAGTGCTTAAGAATAAGGCCACATGATGGCATACATGGTATTGTGGCAATTAAGATAACATATACAAACATGTTCTTAAGGGACCACACAAAGACATTGATTTCCAAGATGTTGGTTTGAACAGGACTTGGAGAAGAGTCTTCGACTGGAAGGTGCTTTAGAATAAGGTCACAAGATAGTGTGCCATAAGTAGAAAGTCATCAATTACAGTTCCCCTAATAAGGCATGAAGATGATCATTATATGCAAAAACCTTACAAAAGACAAGCCTTCAATCTCTAGATACTCACCTAGGCCATGAAAAAACTTGTAATCTTACTCTAACATTATATGTGACTATGGTTTAGAATCGAGTCTCTTACAAATCTCTCATGATTACTAAATGTATTAGATTGAACAAATATTTTATCACTTTTAAATCATTCATATGATTTGATTATCCATAGTCTCAATATTGGATTTGAGTCAAGATGTCATATTGTACCCTACTCTAAGGGTATTTGACAAGTTTTCATTGTGGATGCATTTTAATATAGTTTAAACAAATTTGTCTACATTGTACCCTACTCTAAGGGTATTTGACAAGTTTTCATTGTAGATGCAATTTAATTTAGTTTAAATAAACTTGTCTATGTTGCATATTCACTTTCATCAAAAAGGTAAAAGTGTATCCTATTCTAAGGGGCTTTATATGAATCAAGTTAAAGTATGCTAAGTTCCATGCACATGACTTGAAAATATTCTAATTATAGTGTTAGAGTAATTTTCACGATGTGAAAGTAGAAAATGGGCATGTGCACACTCTAACTTGGGCATCACCTAGACATACGTGAAATTGTTCTTATACTTTCAATTTCACTTAACATTTTGTTTGAAAGTTCAACTCAAATTCCTACCCCATAGTCCCACTCAATGATTGAAATGCCATAGACATCATAGGACTCCCATTTTATCTTTTAACCTGCCATAGGAAAAGCATGGTCTGATGCTTACGTAATTGATATTACTTATGTGGAAACTAAGTTGCTTAGAAGTACAACTTGGGTACCTCTCCCTTTCTTGATAGTGACCCGTAGGCTGTTTATATAGCCTTTTCCAAGCTAGAGTTAGGGTTTTCCCTGCCCCTAAGGTTGTTCACACCCATCTTCCCTCATACTCCCTTGCTTATAGTGGGTTCCTATGCCTATCTTCTAACACCCCCCCCCCCCCCAAATGCCGGGGTAGCATTGGATTACAAGGCATGTAAGATGTCTCCCCCCCCCCTTCTTGGGATACCTTTATAAATCAGGCTTACAAGAGTATTTTAGGTAGATGATTTAAAGAGTCAAAGCAATCGATCTTTAGATGGATTGGAGGCATAGTTGGCCACCAATTCTTTGGGTACATCATGAGTGTTGGGGCATTTACTAGCGATATGTCCTGTCTTCTTGCATTTGTTACATTTCATTTTCTTGGGATACTTCTTCCAACAGTTGTTTACAAGATGTCATTTTTTCTTACAGAAAGAACATCTACTGAGAGCTGTATGTACCAATACTTGATCATGGGAAGTTGAAGATGCCTGATCGTTGCTGCTTTCTTTGTGGTTCCTCTTTTCTTCATCCAAACAAGATTGCATGGTACTTGCCAATGTAGGATTTGGAATGTTGGTGAGAGTGGTTACAAAAGTAGGAAACACCTATTTTACAACTTTTAGGAGAATAGAAACAACATCTTCTTCATGTATTGGAGCTTGTACAGAGGCAGGTTGTGCCAGAAGTCCCTTCATGTGAGAGATGAATTTTCCCAAATCTTCTCTTGATCTATATTCCAAGCTAAAGAATTCAAATTTAAGGAAAATTTTAGTATTTTTACTAGTGGCTCCATAGAGCTTTTCAAGCTCATCCCATTTTTCTTTAATAGTGTTTAGTTGATCAACATGATGAATCAGGGACTCATCTAAGTGTAGCATTATGATTGCTTGGGCACGTTGGTCATCCTCTATATCAATTAGATTTGTAGAGTTTACAACTCTAGTGCCTTGAATGAGAGGCCAATACCCTCTTTCCATCATTTTATACTTTATAAGTACCTGCCATGGGTGGAAATCTTTGCCATCAAACTTTCGAAATTGAGGACGGACATCAGCATATGTTGTGGCCATTGGGAAGGTCTTACCACTTGTTAGGACAAGGGTAGTGTCTAGTCCCTTACAAATTTTCCACTGAATGCGAAAGCAAATGAAACAATTGAAATCAATGTTGCAATGAGGAGAAATGCTGAAAATCATACAGATGTAATATTTCAAGATATGACTGTGGTGGTCCTTTCTTATGTGCAATCTTCTTCTGAGGTTTAATAGTCTTTTTAGGTTTTAATGAAGTAAACCTAAAATGGACTTCAGGCTCCTCCTTGTGGTATGGCTTAGTGGATGAAGCTTTTGTTGGACAAGGTTGGTCTATGATCTCAATGCTTGTTGTTGATGATTCCGAGGAGAGTACTCTGACACATCCTTTTGATTTCATTGACCAGTGTACTTGGAACAATGTCACTCAAGATATGCAATACACTTCTAGTGTATGATGGTCTATGTGTTTATAATTGTACACATAGCCTTACAATTTTAAGTAGAGCACTTAGTTGTTTTCATTTCTTTATAAAAAGCATTCAGATTGTGTAGGTATTAGCAGCAATGATGATTTAAACAAAGTGCCTTAGTGCTTACAAGCACTCATCTGTAGCTCATGTTGCTAGAGATGGTAAATGTTGGTCTTAATGAGCTTGATGTTGACTCTTCGAGTAGAGGAACATCTGAAATGAGATTCCCAAATTAATAACACACTCTGTAAGAGTTGACTCAGTGATTAAAATCATTGTTGATGACAAAACATTGAAAAAAAATTTGAAAATGTATGAAGCTTGAAGCTCTTGACTATGGTTGCCAGAGACCCATAGTTAGGGGTTTGGCTTCTAGTAGCCAACAGAGATGGAATTTCCCCAAGCCCTCTCAGGGGCAGATGGCCAACTAGGGGGGCTATGGAAGCCCTATGGTGGCCAAGGAGATTGCTCTGCCTACCATCCACGCTAAGCCTGAAGACGCCACGTTGTTAGAAACTATGTTGTTTCAGAGATTTGGAGAATGCTGCCCACAACATTGACTAATCTCAGGGTTTGTTGTGCCAGGCTGATTTACCCTAGGATAGGCAAGAAGCCTTTGGAAGCTTCCAAGCTTCTAGAAAGTCAAAGGGGGAATGGGGGCTAAGATGACCCCCCCTTTGGAAGCTTCCAAGCTTCTAGAAAGTCAAAGGGGGGTGAGAGGACCATCACTCGATGGCGGAACCGCAGCGGCTCCTCCCTCCCTCAATGGCGTTGTGATCCTCTGCCTAGTCGGCCAGCGCGGCGAGTGCATCCCCCTCTTCTTCCTTCACAAGTGAAATTCCTCCCTCTCACGGCAACAGCCTGCTCCCCTCGTCCTCACGTATATCAGCCCTCCCTCCTTCCTTATTTTTTATCTTCCATCCTGCGCCCCCCTCTCCTCAATTTTATAGGGGAGGGGATAAGGTTCCTCCTCACCTTACGTGTCAATTGCCATGGCCATGAGGCCGAGCAAGCTCCAGCAAGGAGCTTGCTGGCCTTCTATTTCCCTCTCCCCTTCCAACATGACCATCACCAACGGTGAGAAGAGAAAAAAAAACTCAATGAATTTTGATATATTACACAATAGGTTAATGCAAGATATCTTTAGGCCCTATCTTGATGACTTTGTACTCATCCTAGTCTACTCAAAACAGGATAAAGATTATGAACCCCAGCTTCGCATTGTTCTTGAAACAATGAGATCAGCACACAAGCTTTATGCCAAGAAGAAGAAGTGTGCATTTTTCAAGCAACAGATTGAATATCTGGGATTCATTGTATCAGTAGAAGGAATTTTAGTAGATCCAGCTAAGGTCAGAGACATTCTGGAATGGTCAACATCAACTGCTGTCAAAGAAATACGAATTTTTCTTGGATTGACAGGGTGGTACAGAATTTTTATCAAAGATAATGCCTTGATTACAGCACCTCTGACTGATCTATTAAAGAAGCAAGTAGCAATTGTATGGTCACCTACTGAACAGACCAGCTTTGACAAACTAAAGCAAAGCTTAGTATCACCACCCATCCTGAAACTTCTTGATCTTATTAAGGAGTTTGAAGTGGTAACTGATGCTAGCGCACTTTCTTTAGGATGTGTACTTATGCAAGAAGGTCATCTCGTAGCATATTCTTCAAGAAAATTGAAGAGCCATGAAAGAATTATGCTACCCATGACTTGGAGCTATTGGCTACTATCCATGCTCTCAAACTTTGGAGACATTACTTGCTAGGTAACAAATTTTCCTTAGTAATGGACCACAAGAGTCTAAAATGGATCTTCACCCAAAATGAGCTCAATATGAGGCAACGTCGATGGATCAAAGTGCTAGAAGAATATGATTTTGAAATCAAATATAGGCCTGGAAAAGAGAATGTAGTTGCCGATGCACTCAGTCGCAAGGCATTTCTAAATTCTCTCATTTTAAAAGATCCATCAATAGCAAGGTCTCTAGCCACAAAGGTACCAATGCCAAACAACTCGATTCTTGAGCTAGCAAAAGAAGGGTCATATCATGACCTAGTCTATCAAAAAATGCTAAGGGAGATCCCCATCAAGGATCTAGACCTGAAGCTAAAGACAAAGTATCAAGAGTTCTCCATCAGTAGTGGGCTTGTCTACTTTAAGACAAGATTATGTATCCCTGCAAGCCAAACTCTCAAGCAGAAGACACTTTGGGAAGCCCATGACTCCCCTTTCTCAGGACATCCTGGTTTTGCCAAGACCCTTAATGTGGTCAGAAAGAGCTATTATTGGGAAAGGCTCAAGGGTGACGTACTCAAATATCTCACAGAATGTTTGTCTTGTCAACTGATGGGACCTCAAATGGGCCAGCACTGGCTATGGCACTAGCCGGACCTCATGCTCGTGATAGACAAACACACCCTCAGGGCCTCGCAAACTAGGAGCATCTATCTTCTACTAAAGGAAGAACTGTCCTAAAGCCTAATCTATGCGTTTATAGTTTTATAGTTTTGTAGTCCAACATTTCCCTTTCTATAAACTCCACAGAGGGAGAACCCATACACATTGGCAATTAATACCACGATAATCACATACATGGGAGGCAACCTCTTGGTGGAATCACTGCGGCCCCAGTGCAGCTCTCCTACATCATAGGGATTGTTGAGATATCGAGCTCCACTCGTGATATGCCAGGATGACCGTTGTGCATTTATGTCACCGACTTGTTAGCTGTAGATGCGGTTGGTACACCGCCCATGAATAATAGCTAGATGACAGCTCTCCTTATCTACTCTAGTTCGTGGCTTAGTTAGTATGCCACCTTAGTTAGTTGAGTTTGGTTTGAGACCCATGTATAGGGTTCTTCTATTTCTTTGTACTAGACTTCTTTTGGCTTATACAACTAAGAAGAGGGAAACTGTTTTCAGCGTCCACCTTTGTGTGTATTCCCCCATTGTGCAAGCAAGAAAGCTACAAGTGAGACTCCTTCCTTCTCTCCCACAATCTTGACATGGTATCAGAGCCTTGTTCATGGTAAGGAGCTCAAGAAAGCAAGCCAAGTTCGGGGTGTTCTGGTAAGAGGACCAGTGTTGCTTTCATTTTTCTGTTTTGGGAGCAAGTCTCTGTAGGTAGCACAGCTGGAAAGTGAAAAAGTGCATTGTCTCAGATTGAGACGCCTTTTGCGATGTAGCAAGAGGGCAGTATATGCTGCAGGCAAGGCCTTTAGCCCTTGGTTGCTCTGTTTTTTTTATTTGAGGCCATTTCGGGGCCTATTTTGGAGGCGGAAGTTTTCTGCACGCACTCAGAAAAAGGCCCTATTTTATGTTGTGTGACCACTGTTCTACAGATCGGTGAAAATTTACTGTAGAAATTGCATCATATGCCTGTGCGCAGAGACATTGGGAGTTATAAAATCATCCTTGTTTCCTGTTGATGCAAAATCGTCACTAGGAAGTGACTGTGTGGTCAAATACCACTTTCATCAGTTTTGCAGATTTTCCCTTGTGAGGTTGAAGCTGTGTTCTTTGTAGTGAGAGAATTTTTTGCAGTGTTCTGTAATGGCGTCTGATTCTCTTTCACAGATTGTTATTGAAAAGCTTGACAAGAACAATGGAAGAAATCAGAAGGAGATATGGCCTCCTTTTTCCTCCCCAAGTCCTCCAATGGAGGTAGATTGCAGACAGCTATGGAAGAAAGAAGGATAAGATGAAAGAGATGAAAGCTCATGTGCACTTAGTGATAGCTGAGGCTGAGGGAAGCTAAGGAGATCAGAGATGGCTCTGATACCATGTGGAAAATTAGAGTCTTCAGCAATGGAATGTGTGCACAAGACGAAGGAGAGAGCTCAAAGTACAAGAACAACATTTTGCTTACTAAGTTTCTTAGAAGTACAACTTGGGTACACTCTACCTTTGTTGATAGTGACCCATAGGCTATTTATATAGCCTCTGCTAAGCTAGGGTTAGGGTTTCCCCTAGCTCTAAGGCTATTCACACCCATCTTCCCTCATACTCCCTTGCTTATAGTGGGTTCCTATGCCTATCTTCTAACACTAACAACCCCCTTGGATAGGGCCAGGCACATAGTTGGAGGTAACTGAACTTGCCTCTCCCTCTAGACTTTTAACTTGAAGCATTAAGTGTTTTGCCTTGATTTAGTTCCTTGAGAAAAGAAGTTCAAACAATGTACCTAAGTGTACAATCACAATCATTTCAGAGGTCGTTTGTACGACCAACTACTAAGGTGTGATTCCTTTTTCTCGGATGCTCCCAGCATCCAATCTTGGATTGTTCACGACTTGGCGAGATTACAAGGGCTTGGCAAGCTAGGTTTCCTATTTCCCTTTTATCTTCGGGTTAGGGTTTGTACCCTACCAACCTAATTATCCTTACCTTAGGTCTCCTTGTAAGATAGACCATGGACAACCCCATTGTCCTTAGTTGGTAAACTTGATGGTTATCCCCTAGATCCCTTGTAGTATCTACGTACCTTTATCTTTGATCTTAATTGATCAAGATTGTCTATCCCCTTGACCATGGTTGGTCAAGATGGTTCTGTTTAGAACAGTTCCTACTCCAACTTAAGTATAACCTTCTTAAGCCCTCTTAATAATGCTCACAAGCACTTAAGCTTTTACCTATCCCTCTTGAAGTCACCAAGGACTTTGACATGGGATTCATGGATCTCAGTCCCATTTGGAAGACTACAAACAACGTTGAATTTTCCCAACAACTTCAATGTACGCAACATGATGTCATTCCTTCTTTCAATGCTTGTAATTTTGATATAATCCACATGATGTTCTATGCCACACATGCGAATGTATTTTCTAAGCATGTAACCTTAACATTATCCTCTACATAATTATTTACATGACCCATAACCTTCTTGAATGATTTGACCTTTATAACTTAATGTAATTATTGTATGAGCCTAGTTGCACTTTTAATCTTTTATGCGGCTTGTTACATGTACCTTAGAATCCATCTTGCGATATGGGCATGCACTTTGTTTCTTTCAATGTCCTCTGAAATGCATTTTAAGCAAGAGCTTATGCAAGGAACAATGCACTTTATGCAAGAATTTTTGGCAATTTACGATGCAATTTCTAGTCAATTCCACCTATTTTGATGACATCTTACGACGGAAATTATCTTGCTTGTTACATACATCACAACTAAGTTCATACCTACAAAATTATCAATCGCGCATTTAATGTGATGCATGTGAATATGATTTTCACTATGATAATTATAATCTATGATTTAACAATAGAGCAACCTGGGTTTGGAGTGATGTCGTGATTCCAGTGGTATTGATGTCTGATGAACCATTCGTGGTTGCGGTGCCATCTTGTTTCGAATCTCCATCCACACTTACAGGGTTTCCGGCCATCTTTGTGGAACTACGCTTCGAGTCCATACTCAAAGATGCGTGTACGAGTGACAGAGTTCTCGCATTCTCCTGTGCCAGATTCTCGCCACCTTTCCTTGAGTGGAGGAAGAGATAACAAAGGGGAGGGGTGTATTTCCAGAGATGTCGAGAGGGGTGTGTGACCTCTCTTTAAGGAGGGGGTGAAGAAGCTTCCAGAAGCTTCTCTCTCTTTCTCTCTCTCTCTCTTCTTCTTCTTCTTCTCTTCTTCTCCTCTCTCTCTCTCCCTCTTCTTCTTCTTCTTCTCTTCTTCTCCTTCTCTTCTTCTCCTCTCTCTCTCCCTTCTTCTTCTTCTTCTCTTCTTCTCCTTCTCTTCTTCTTCTTCTTCTTCTTCTTCTTCTTCTTCTTCTTCTCCTTCCCTCTATCCCTTCTTCTTCCTCTTCTTCTTCTTCTTCCTCTCTCTTCTCTCTCTCTCTCTCTCTCTCTCTCTCTCTCTCTCTCTCTCTCTCTCTCTCTCTCTCTCTCTCTCTCTCTATGTGTGTGTGTGTGTGTGTGTGTGTGTGTGTGTGTGTGTGTGTGTGTGTGTGTGTGTGTGTGTGTGTGTGTGTGTGTGTGTGTGTGTGTGTGTGTGTGTGTGTGTGTGTGTGTGTGTGTGTGTGTGTGTGTGTCTCATCACGAGGGGAGGGGGGGCGTTATTGATGATAAAAAAGGGGGGCGCTACGAGCTGACTAGGGTGGGGCTCCCTTCAATGTTCACAGGGGAGGGGGGCGTTGCTGATGATAAAGGAGGGGGGCGCTACGAGCTGACTAGGGTGGTGCTCCCTTCAATGTTCACAGGGGAGGGGTGCTATCCTCTAGCCCCACGAAGGGCTCCCTTTTATAGAGGGAGGAAGGGAGGTGGTATGGGGGAGGGGAGACGGCCATTCACAGCCGCCACCCTGCTAGAGGGGCTGCATGTCCCCCTCTCAATCATTACGCACTCTCTCTTTCTCTCTCTCCCCATCATACAGTCGGCAGGGGGAGAGAGAGGGAGAGTTAAAAAAATTGAATTAATTTTTTTTAAAAATTAAGGGGGGGTTCTCATGGGGGGAGGCACGGGGGTCACGGGGGGGAGATATTACATCCTCTCCCCCTTAGAGGAATCGAGATGTCCTCATCTCGAGAAGACCTGGGGGTATTGTTGGTTGAGAGTATTTTCGTCCATCCAGGTGGCATCCTCTTCTGGATAATCTTTCCACTGGATGAGGTATTCTCTCAAGGTCCTTGATCTGAAATGCCTCTCCCTAACATCTAGGATTCTATCAGGCCGTAGCTCAAGGACTCCTTGGCTAGGCATTACAATTTTCTGATCATCAAGTACATGATTCAGATTAGGTAGATATTTTTTCAATAGGCTAACGTGGAATACATTATGAATCTTTAGAGTTGTGGGTAGCTGTAGTCTGTAAGCATTAGGCGCTACGCACTTGGTGATCTTATAAGGCCACAATACCTTGGAATTAGCTTCTTGTACTCTCCCAAGGACAGTGAACTCTTTTTAGGGCATACACGGATGAAGACCATATCTCCTTCGACGAAGGATCTGTCTTGCCGTTTCAAGTCAGTGTATGCCTTCTGTCTATCCTTGGCAGCTTGAATGTCTTGTCTTATTGATTTGATTTGATCATCCATGTCTTCCAGGATCTGCCTTGAAGCTTCTACCCTCAAAGTTAAATCCGAGAATTTCAAAGGGGTACGACAATCATGCCCATACAATGCTTGAAAAGGGGTCATCTGAATACTCTATTGGTAAGAAACATTGTAGGCAAACTCAACCAGTGGTAAGTATTGAATCCACTTTTTGGGTTCACCACAGCAGTATGCCCTAAGCATATTTTCAATGACTTGATTGATTTGTTCTGTTTGTCCATCAGTTTGGGGATGGTAAGCTGTACTGAAATAGAATTGAATTCCAATAGCCTCAAAGATAGCCCTCTAGAAGTGTGATGTGAAAAGAGAGTCACGATCGCTAATGATTCTTCTGGGTAACCCGTGAAGTTTGAATATTTCCTTGATGAATAATCTTATGATGTCTAAAGCTTTATAGTTTGTCTTGACAGGAATGAGATGTGCGACCCTGGTGAGTATATCTACTACAACCATAATAGAGTTATATCCTCCCTAAACTTGGGGTAAGCCAACAATGATGTCCATACTAATGAATTTCCATTTCATTTGTGGAATGTCAAGTGGTTGCAATTTCCCAGGGATTTTAACATGTTCTGCCTTAATGCGTTGATGAGAGCGGAGTTGAGCCTAGGATGTGCCTAAAATTTTCCAAAAAATCTGAAATTTAGGGGAAAAATATTTAACATCGAAGGCGGCAGCTATAGCTAGGATGATTTTAAGCACCAAGTGAAAGACGGCTTTTAAAAGGAGACGGAGCGACACTTGTGGATTTTTGATAATTTTTCCGACTATCGTACGGGATGCCAGGAGTTGCCAGTCAGTGCAGGATGTTGAGACAGATGCGTAGGATTTTTCAAAGGCTGAAACGGAGCCCGGACGGGGAAGAGGTTAAAAATTGGCCAAGATTTGAAAAGGTGGACATTGAGAGGACCAAAGGGGGGTTCCCTTTGGGGAATTTAACCCCCACCCCCCGCCCCCGGCGGCCCCCCCAATATTTATGAAAAAAAAACTGAAGAAGAAGATGGTGTCCTGATCAGGAAACGGCCGAAAAATGCGCCCTCCCCCCTCATGATCATGATGTCAGGCTGCAAAGAAGCCATAGAACCAACAATACCCGACAACTTCTCCCTCTTGGCTGATCATATTGCCGGTCTCCACACGAGATATGGCTATTTGGATGAAAAGATCAGAATCTAGTCTTTCTCTCTCCTCTCTCTCTCTCCCCTCTATGGGCTATTCATGTGCACCATCTTGAAGAAGGAACCTGTATTATTCTCCAATCTAACTACGCACTTTATATATGAATGCCCTCTTAGGTTAGGATAATGGAATTTAAAAAATAATAATAATCCCTCTCTCCTCCAGCCGACTGTCGTGCTGGAGGAGAAGGGTTTAGCAAGGTCATTAGCTCCTTGCTGGAGCTTCCAGGAGGGAGAAGGCATGCGAGATGCCACACAGGGGAGGGAGGATCCCCTCCCCTCACCTATTTAAATTGAGGATAGAGGGAGGATTATGGGGGGGGGGGGGGGCGGATACACTCTCGCTGCCATAGTGGTGTGAGAAAGGGAGAGTCTGACTGTCGACATGCTGTGAAGGAAGGGAGAGATTGACAGACGCCGCCAGCATCTCGAAGTGCAGTCTGTCCCCGTCGACACGTCGCCAACTGCCGCCTGGATCGCAAGCTGCCGCCAGTCCTAGCCTCCTTCTATGTGGACTCTACAACTATCCAGAAGCCTTGGAAGCTTCTTGGAAGCTTCCAAGGTTGGGCCTCCTAAGCCCCCCTTCGTGTGTCTCTTAAGACTACGCCGCAAATCCCCTCCTAAGGGCCCTGTAAGCCCCCTTCCCCCCCCCCCCCCCCTCGTGATTTGCCATTGAAGGGCCTTCATGTGGTCTTTAGGCCCTTCCCCCCCCCCCCCCCCCCCATGAAGAATTCCTTCTTAGCCCCTTTTATACCTTTGTTTTCCCCCCACACAAAAAGGAAACTTGGCCTTTCCCACAGTGGATGTGGGAATCATTGAGTATTAGCCAATCCATTCTGAGTAAACATTCGTGGACACCTAGGTTCATTACATTGAATCTCATAGAAGTTGGCTTCCCACCCAGTAGGAATTTCACCTTAGCAATTTGCCTAGTACAAGTGACTTCATGAACATTTGCTGATTCCACAAGTAAGGTAGGTAGATCTATTGTGGCTATCCCTAATCTCTTTGCACAGATTGGTGAGATGAAGGAATGTGTACTGCCACAATCAATTAGAGTTTTAAAGCTTTTACCTTGATATTCTGATGGAGTTTGAATCACCAAGAATTGGCGATTCGGACCCTTCTTGTGAAGAGTGTTGTGAACCATTGCCCTCTAAATGTTAGCATCTATGGATGGATCTTCTTCATTGTCTAGCTCGTTGCAATGGAAGCAACGTGGGTTGCGATCATTGCTTTGTGTTGGAACAAAGTTGTTGAGTGCATTGGCCCTAGCTTTCTTTTTTTGGCCCTGATTCTGACCCTACGCTCTCTTAGTCTGAGCCATAGACATACCCTTATTCTGATCCTTGTAAGGCAAAATCCTATTATTCCTTGGCTTGGTCTGCACCTCTTGTATTATTGGAGGAGCTCAAATGAGTGTGTCTTGTAAGTTCATTGGGCGCATTGATTCCAATCGAGTGTTTATGGGTGGATTCAATCCAACACAGAATTTTGACACCTGTTGTGTCATATCCATTGGGGGTGCATACTTTAGGAGTGAAACGAACTCTAAATAATATGCTTCAAGGGATAATCCTAGCTGCTTCAAGTCATATAATTCATTCATTTTTTATGTGTGCAGTAGGCAGGTGGCAGATACCTCCCTTGCACAACTTCCTTAAGCTTATCCCAAGTGAAAGCCCCCTCCACTTGGTCTCTACACCACTGTTTCCACCAAAGTCTCGATTTTCTTGTAAGCTTAAGTTTGGCGAGCATGGCTAGGTTAGAAGGTGCAGCTTTGCTACCTCAAAATAGTTCTCCATGGACTCAATCCAGATCTCAGCGGCAGTAGCTTGAACAGTCCTTCCCTTTCCATCAAACTCGGGTGGCTTAATTTGTTTGAGAAGGAACTTCTTCTCTTGAACCATAGCTGGACTTAGTGCAGGAGTCGGATTTGGAACCTGTGCTTGGGGTTGCGTCTAGACAATAATATTCTTTATGTTAACATCTTATCATACGCTCCCACATTACGTTAATATGACTAGCACAGCTTTTAGCCAAGTGATTAAATCACTTAGCACAGTCTTATTTATTCATGAAGGCATAACCCTTGGAGTACATTTATTTTGGATAAGTAGGACAAGCTGATTGATACATCAATTTGGGGAAAATAGGATTGTGTTACAATCGGCTACAAGGATGGAATAATAATATGGAGTGGGGTCATGGATTTTCAGGAAATGGTAAGTCATAGGAAGCTTGTGGTATCCCTTCCTTTTGATACCTTTTCTTCTCATAGCACCCTAACACTTTGATCCCGTCAGAGCAGAGATCACCCGGGTCATTTCTGCATAGACATACTTGTTCTGCTTGACTTGGCGACTGCTAACATGCAAAGTTGCGTTTACGCGAGCTTCGACAAAGATGAACAGCTTCACGATCTTTAAATCCTCCATCCACTTGATTCTCTTCTGTTAGAAAGCAGAGTTGCAGCATTGGAATGTGTGCACAAGAGGGAGAAAGAGGCTCAAGTACAAGAACAATTTCTTGTTTAATAAGTTGCTCAACGTACAACTTGGGTACACTCTATCTTCTCACTTGATAGTGACCCATAGATTTTTTATAAAGCCTTTGCTAGGCTAGGGTTAGGGTTTCCCCTACCCCTAGGCTATTCACACCCATCTGCCCTCATACTCCCTTGCTTATAGTGGGTTCCTATGCTTATCTTCTAACACCCCCCCTCAATGCTAGGGTGGCATTGGATTACAAGGCATGTAAGATGTCCCCCTCTTCTTGGGATGCCTTTATAAATTAGGCTTACAAGAGTGTTTTAGGTAGATGATTTAAAGAGTCAAAACAATCGATCTTCAGATGGATTGGAGGCATAGTTGGCCACCAATTCTTTGGGAACATCACGAGTGTTGGGGCATTTACTAGTGATATGCCTTGTCTTCTTACATTTGTTACATTTCATTTTTTCAGGATACTTCTTTCAACAATTGTTTACAATATGTCCCTTTTTCTTACAAAAATAACATCTAGTGAGAGCTGTATGTACCAATATTTGATCACGGGAAGTTGAAGATGCATGACCGTTGCTGCTTTCTTTGTGGTTCCTCTTTTCTTCATCCAAGCAGGATTGAATGGTACTTGCCAATGTAGGATCTGGAATGTTGGTGAGAGTGGTTATAAGAGTAGGAAACACCAATTTTATAACTTTTAGGAGAATAGCAATAGCATCTTCTTTATGTATTGGAGCTTGTATAGAGGCAAGCTGTGCCATAAGTCCCTTCATGTGAGAGATGAATTTTTCCAAATCTTCTCCTAATTTATATTCTAAGCTAAAGAACTCAATTTTAAGGAAGATTTTAGTATTTTTACCAATGGCTCCATAGAGCTTTTCAAGATAATCCCATTTTTCTTTAATAGTGTTTAGTTGATCAACATGATGAATCAGGGACTCATCTAAGTGTAACATTATGATTGCTTGAGCACATTGGCCATCCTCTATATCAACCAGATTTGCAGAGTTTACAACTCTACTGCCTTGAATGAGAGGCCAATACCCTCTCTCCATCATTTTGTATTTTATAAGTACATGCCATGGGTGGAAATATTTGCCATCAAACTTTCAAATTTGAGGATGGACATCAGCATATGTTGTGGCCATTGGGAAGGTCTTACCACTTGTTAGGACAAGGGCAATGTCTAATCCCTTACAAATTTTTCATTGAATGCAGAAGCAAATTAGACAATTTGAAATCAAAGTTGCAATAAAGAGAAAGGCTAAAAATCATACAGATGTAATATTTCAAGGTATGACTATGGTAGTCCTTTATTATGTGCAATCTTCTTCCTAGGTTTAATAGTCTTTTCTTGAAGTAAACCTAGACTGGACTTTAGGCTCCTCCTTGTGGTATGGCTTAGTGGATGAAGCTTGTGTTGGACAAGGTTGGTCTATGATCTCAATGCTTGTTGCTAATGATTTCGAGGAGAGTACTATGACACATCCTTTTGATTTCATTGAAGAGTGTACTTGAAACAAAGTCACTCAAGATATGCAATACACTTCTAGTGTATGATGGTCTATGTGTTTATAATTGTACACATAACCTTACAAAAATATACGAAGAGGAATAACACTCACTAGATTTTAGTAAATACCCAGCAAGAAAATGATTATATGATTAATGATTAGTGTTTAGAAACACTAATGTCAAGCTTAGTGAAATGCTTGAATGAAAGCAGGTTGAGAGTGGGCTTCCGAATGCACTTAGTGATGTCCATCGAGCATGCAAGAGAGCTTTTAGATTTAAAATAAGCTTCAGAGAAGATGCTTTAGTGATTATAATCACTGTTCAATAAAGCTCAAAGTGAAAAAGTGAAAAATGCCAAGCTTAGAGCTTACAGGCTATGAATTCCACAGGATACATAGTTAGGGTTTGTCAGAGATCTCTCTCTATAGGGAAATTTTCCAGGAGCCCTTGTAGATGAGGATAGTCCACTAGAGGGGCTATCAAAGCCCCAAGATGATTGCTAGGATCGCATCGCCTGCTGCGTGCAAAGTAGTATGGATTCCATACTGTTAGAAAACTACACCTGTTTTTTGGAAACCACGCAATGTCGGGCTCAATCGTGGACAATGTTGGGGGCAGACATGACGAGGAGTTGCGCCTTGATGTGGAGAAGAGATATCTAGAAGAAAGCAGGAGCTGATATGGCCTCCTTTGTCTTCCCCAAATCCTCCATCGGAGGTGGGTCTAGTTTGGCTATGGAGGCAAGAGGTAAAAGATGAAGATGATGGACTATCTTATGCACTGAATGAGGCTGAGAGTATAGAAAGCTGAGGGGATCAGAGGAGGCTCTGATACCATGTTAGAAAGCAGAGTTTCAGCATTGGAATGTGTGCACAAGAGGGAGAAAGAGGCTCAGTACAAGAACAAGTTCTTGTTTTATAAGTTGCTCAAGGTACAACTTGGGTACACTCTATCTCACACTTGATAGTGACCCATAGACTATTTATATAGCCTATTCCAGGTTGCCGAGTGTATGGAGCTATTATAGTGGAATTCTAAAACATCAAGGTACAATGCCCAATCTTTCTGGTCGACTCGGGCATAGCTTCGGAGATAATCTTCGATGCCTTGGTTGACTCGTTCTGTCTGGCCATCTGTTTCTGGGTGGAAGGATGATGAGATTCTCAATTGTGTTTCCAGAGTCTTGAAGAGTTCCTTCCACATGTCGCTCATGAATCTTCCATCTCTATCTGATACAATAGCCAGCGGTAAGCCATGAAGCTTGAATACATGTGTGAAGAAGAGGTGAGCTACCTCCTTGGCATTTAGTGGTGGTTTGGCTGGGATGAAGTGGGCTTGTTTGGAAAAATAGTCCACCACTACAAAAATGATTGTGTACCCATGGGACTCAGGTAGTTCCACAATGAAGTCCATGCTGATGACGTCCCACGGGCGGCTGGGTACCGGTAATGGCTGCAGTAGACCTGCTGGTCTTGATCGTGGTGCTTTGACCATTTGGCAAGTGGGGCAAGTTTTGATGTAGTCTATTACTTCTTCCTTCATGTTTGGCCAGAAGAATTGCTTCCTGAGGGCCTCCAAGGTTTTGCTTTGCCCTTTGTGGCCTCCAATCTTGCCATCGTGTATTTCATGCAGTATGAGTTTCTTCAATTCCACATTGTTGGGAATATACAATCTTTTGCCTAAAAAGAGGATGCCTTCCTCTAAGGTATACATCCCGTGTGGGGTCTTCTCTGTTTCCACATCTTTGATTATTTTGTGCATTTCTTGGTCTTGCTCTAGGGCTTCTTTGACGAGTTCTATGAAGTTGTTGCTGACAACACTGACAGCTTTGAGGTCTGCTTTTCGGCTCAATGCATCTGCTATCTTGTTTGTGGAGCCGGGTTTGTGTTTAATCTCCAGGTCAAATTCGGCTAGGAAGTCTAGCCAGCGGGCTTGCTTTGCCGATAACTTGGGCTGAGATTGGAAGTATTTGAGGGAGATGTTGTCGGTGAAGACGACTGTATGCTTGTCTTGAACATAATGCCTCCATTTTCTAAGGCAGTGTATGACTGCCAGCATTTCCTTCTCATGCGTGCTCCACCTTGTTTCAGCACCAGTAAACTTCTTTGACTCATAAGCAATGGGGTGGCCCTCCTGTACCAGGACACCTCCTATGCCGTAGTCAGATGCATCTGTGGAAATTTCAAAGGGTTTGGTAAAGTTGGGCACCTTTAGGACAGGGGTTTGGCTCATGCACTTCTTCATCTGCTCAAAAGCTTCCTGTTGCGCATTCCCCCAAGTAAAAGGGTGATCTTCCTTGGTGAGGTGAGAGAGGGGGCAGTGATGAGGCTATAATCCTTTATAAATCTTCTGCAGAACACTGTGAAGCCGAGGAACTCTCGCACTTCTCTTACATTCTTGAGTACAGGCCATCTTTGGACAGCTTCTACCTTCTTAGGATCCACTTTGATTCCATCTGCTCCTACCATAAAGCCTAAGAACCCCAACTCCTTTACTGCAAACTCACATTTTTCGGTTTTGGCATATAGCTGATGCTGCCGCAGTTTCTCAAAAACTCGGCGTAGGTGTTGCTTATGTTCTTCTAAGGTTTTGCTGTATACTAAGAGGTCATCTATATAGATAATGACAAAGATATCTATCTCCGGTCTAAAGATTCCATCCATAAGGCCACAAAATGTGCCTGGCCCATTGCTTAGGCCAAATCCTAGTACTAGCCACTCGAAACTACCATATCGGGTACGGAATGCTGTTTTGGGGATATCTTCTTCTGCTATGCGGATTTGGTGGTATCCGGATCTAAGGTCAATTCGGCTAAAGTACTTGGCCCCGTGTAACCTATCTAAGAGATCCTCCACTAGGGGCATGGGGTATTTGTTTTTTATGGTGATTTTGTTAAGGGCCCTATAATCTACACAGAGTCTGAGTCCCCCATCCTTCTTCTTTACAAATAGCACTGGGGCACCAAAGGGGGATTTGCTAGGGCGGATGAATCCTTGTTCTTCTAACTCATGCAGTTGCTTCTTCAGTTCCATCAGTTCGGTGTGGTTCATGCGATAGGGAGCTCGGGCTGGTGGGGCCGACCCGGGGATTAGCTCGATTTTGTGATCTACATCTCGCCTGGGTGGTAGACCCTTGGGCAATTCTGCGGGCATCACATCTTTGAACTCTTCCAGTATTTCTGCCACTTCTATTTTCTTGTTCTGTTGCCTAGGTTTCTTGCCACTTTCTTCTTCTTCAATCGGTCGGATCATGCATAGATAGACCATATCTCCTTGTTTGACTGATTTTTTGACTTGCTTTGCACTGCAAGTCATGATGCGTGGCCTGATAACGGTCTCCTGGACCGGTACACTTTGGGTCTGGCCCTTGGGTTGGGTTGTAGTTTGCTTCATTGTCTGGCAAGCTACTCCTGGCTTATTTTCCTTCATCTGCACTTTGATTGGGGTCCTGCCAGGTAGTTGCATTCTTTCACATGGTACTCTGACGCCTTCTCCTTGCATATCTAACATCATTTCATTTACACCTTTACCAAACATTGCAATGACATACTTGTCATAGAATTCCAATCCCAGTATCACTTCGAAATCATCCATGGGGATTACTAAGAAGTTGAGTCTCGCCTTCCACTTGTCGGCTGCTACTTGGACTGCAAAGACCTGTTTCACCTCCTTGGCTTCTCCTTGTGCAAATGTCACCGTTAGTCCTTCTGGGGCTTTGGATAGTTTCAATCCATGCTTTGCTGCACATTGTGGTGTCATGAAGTTGTGGGTTGCTCCTGTGTCCACCATGATAGGTTGGTTTCCTTCGCCCACTCGACCTTTGATGTATAGATGGTGAACTGTCGCTACTCTGGCTGCCATACAATGGGGTCGGGCACTAACTGACCCTACCCTTGGGTGGTCCATGCTCTCTTCACTCCCATTTGGAATTTCCTGGATACGCGGTGGTTGTGGTTCTTCTCCTCCATATGCACAAGCTGCATTCACCCTTGATCCACTTGATGAAGCTGTGTCTTCTATTGGGCATCTGTTTTGGTAGTGTGGACCCCTGCATTTGAAGCATCTGATGCCGGTGGAAGGGCCTGGGGGTCTCCACCATGATGTGTTTGATCCTGCGGGCCCATATGATGTGCTAGGGGTTGGCCTGTAGTGATTGTTTCCCCATCTCCCTGCTGCTCCTCTTGGTACTAGTGCAGTTTGGGATACGGCCGTGGTGTTAGTGGTGTTTTGACTCCTTGTATCTGTGAATGCCTCTCTAGGAGCATTGGGCCTTTGGTTCCAGGAGTTGCTGTTGTTGAAGGTGTTGTTGAAGTTGTTGTTGAACCTGTTTTGATTCCCTTGTGCTGTTCTTCTGCCTTCTAGGTCCACTAGTCGTTCAGCCATTCTCATGGCTTCTGCTAAGCTTGTTGGCTCCTGTCTCTCCACATCTCTTCTAGCCCATTCTTGCATTCCAAACAAAAATCCATGTAGCTTAGTGTCGGTATCCATGTTTGGTAGTTGCAGCATGATTTGCCTATATTTGCTGACATATTCTTTCATCTTTCCCTGTGCTTGCTTGAGGTTCCTCCATTCATCTCTCACTTTGAATTTCTCTAGCTTTGGGATAAAGTAGTCCTTCAGTTCTTCCTGGAGTTCTTCCCATGCACAGATTATGTGGCCCTGCTCCTGTTCTAACAAGTACCAACTAGCAACGTCCTCCTCCAAGTAAATGGCTGCCACTTCCGCCTTCCTGTCTTCGGTGATTCTTGAATATTTTAAGTACCTATCCACCTCTGCGATCCATTTCTTCAGAACCAACCCATCTCTCTCTCCCTTGTACTTGGCGGGTTGGGGCATCTTGAATTTTCCATAATCATCCTCTGAACTACTGCTATCTTCCTCTTCTTTGCGATGGTGTTTCTTCTCCTTCTTCTTGTCTTTCTTTTTGCTTCCTAATTCTACTACTTTCTCCTTCTCTTTCCTTGTATCTTGCGCCCTCCTAGATGACTCCTCTCTACCCGTTCTATCCATCTCCTCTTGCATTCGGTGTCTCCTCTCCTCTTCTTGTTGATGACTCACCCATTCTCTATAGCCCTGCTCTACCTCTAGTTTTTTTTCTCCTTTCTTCCTCTTCCTCTTTCATCTGCATGTTCCTCCATATTGATTCTAGCATGCCTGACATACCATCTAATTGTCTTTCTAGTCCGGCCACCTTCTCCTCTTGGGCCACTCTCCATTCTTGTCCCCTACTCTTCTTCCTCTCCTCCAATGTCGGGAGGGTGATGGTCTCCCTTTCTTCCTCCATGTGATTGGTGGTGGTGTCGACGCGGGGAAGCCGCGGTTCGCCTGTGGTGGTGTGGGTCGTGCCGCGGGGAAGCCGCGTCACGTCTTCAGACGGTGGGATGTCGAGGTTGGGGCATCACATCGGGGCGACACGACGTGGGGCGTCGCGACGTGGGGCGTCACGACGTGGGGTGACGCGACGTGGGTCGACGCGACGTGGGGCATCGCGACGTGGGGCGACACGACGTGGGGGCGTCGCGATGTGGGTCGTTCCGACTTCGATCTCTTCGGGGCACTGGATCTTTCCTCTTGCTTCCATGAGCACTCCTTCACTCCGAGCGAGAGTTGCTCTGATACCAAGTGTGATAAACCTGCACTCGTTACGCACTCAACACGGCACAAAAAGGTAACACGATATGAGCTCAAGGTATACTCTTGTATTATTCAATCCAAAAGCGGGACAACATAGACACATCCCAGGACTACACCCTCGTGACGCCGCACATGAGAGGGTTCACCACTGGGTATAGGGAATCACACGTAGAGTGGAAACAAGGCAGGGCTTTGAGTCACTACTACTCCCTATATAGGTGCAATTGGTAGCAACGGCATGGTATAGCTACAAAGCCCTTAAACCCCCCCCGCCCCTGGCGGCCCCCCCAATATTTATGAAAAAAAAACTGAAGAAGAAGATGGTGTCCTGATCAGGAAACGGCCGAAAAATGCGCCCTCCCCCCTCATGATCATGATGTCAGGCTGCAAAGAAGCCATAGAACCAACAATACCCGACAACTTCTCCCTCTTGGCTGATCATATTGCCGGTCTCCACACGAGATATGGCTATTTGGATGAAAAGATCAGAATCTAGTCTTTCTCTCTCCTCCCTCTCTCTCCCCTCTATGGGCTATTCATGTGCACCATCTTGAAGAAGGAACCTGTATTATTCTCCAATCTAACTACGCACTTTATATATGAATGCCCTCTTAGGTTAGGATAATGGAATTTAAAAAATAATAATATTCCCTCTCTCCTCCAGCCGACTGTCGTGCTGGAGGAGAAGGGTTTAGCAAGGTCATTAGCTCCTTGCTGGAGCTTCCAGGAGGGAGAAGGCATGCGAGATGCCACACAGGGGAGGGTGGATCCCCTCCCCTCACCTATTTAAATTGAGGATAGAGGGAGGATTATGGGGGGGGGGGGGGGGGGGGGCGGATACACTCTCGCTGCCATAGTGGTGTGAGAAAGGGAGAGTCTGACTGTCGACATGCTGTGAAGGAGGGGAGAGATTGACAGACACCGCCAGCATCTCGAAGTGCAGTCTGTCCCCGTCGACACGTCGCCAATTGCCGCCTGGATCACAAGTTGCCGCCAGTCCTGGCCTCCTTCTACGTGGACTCTACAACTATCCAGAAGCCTTGGAAGCTTCTTGGAAGCTTCCAAGGTTGGGCCTCCTAAGCCCCCCTTCGTGTGTCTCTTAAGACTACGCCGCAAATCCCCTCCTAAGGGCTCTATAAGCCCCTTCCCCCCCCCCGTGATTTGCCATTGAAGGGCCTTCATGTGGTCTTTAGGCCCTTTCCCCCACCCCCCCCCATGAAGAATTCCTTCTTAGCCCCTTTTATACCTTTGTTTTCCCCCCACACAAAAAGGAAACTTGGCCTTTCCCATAGTGGATGTGGGAATCATTGAGTATTAGCCAATCCATTCTGAGTAAACATTCGTGGACACCTAGGTTCATTACACTGAATCTCATAGAAGTTGGCTTCCCACCCAGTAGGAATTTCACCTTAGCAATTTGCCTAGTACAAGTGACTTCATGAACATTTGCTGATTCCACAAGTAAGGTAGGTAGATCTATTGTGGCTATCCCTAATCTCTTTGCACAGATTGGTGAGATGAAGGAATGTGTACAGCCACAATCAATTAGAGTTTTAAAGCTTTTACCTTGATATTCTGATGCAGTTTGAATCACCAAGAATTGGCGATTCGGACCCTTCTTGTGAAGAGTGCTGTGAACCATTGCCCTCTCAATGTTAGCATCTATGGACGGATCTTCTTCATTGTCTAGCTCGTTGCAATGGAAGCAACGTGGGTTGCGATCATTGCTTTGTGTTGGAACAAAGTTGTTGAGTGCATTGGCCCTAGCTTTCTTTCTTTGGCCCTGATTCTGACCCTACGCACTCTTAGTCTGAGCCATAGACATACCCTTATTCTGATCCTTGGCAAAATCCTATTATTCCTTGGTTTGGTCTGCACCTCTTGTATTATTGGAGGAGCTCAAATGAGTGCGTCTTGTAAGTTCATTGGGCGCATTGATTCCAATCGAGTGTTTACAGGTGGATTCAACCCAACACAGAATTTTGACACCTGTTGTGTCATATCCATTGGGGGTGCATACTTTAGGAGTGAAACGAACTCTGAATAATATGCTTCAAGGGATAATCCTAGCTGCTTCAAGTCATATAATTCATTCATTTTTTATGTGTGCAGTAGGCAGGTGGCAGATACCTCCCTTGAACAGCTTCCTTCAGCTTATCCCAAGTGAAAGCCCCCTCCACTTGGTCTCTACACCACTGTTTCCACCAAAGTCTCGATTTTCTTGTAAGCTTAAGTTTGGCGAGCATGGCTAGGTTAGAAGGTGCAGCTTTGCTACCTCAAAATAGTTCTCCATGGACTCAATCCAGATCTCAGCGGCAGTAGCTTGAACAGTCCTTCCCTTTCCATCAAACTCGGGTGGCTTAATTTGTTTGAGAAGGAACTTCTTCTCTTGAACCACAGCTGGACTTAGTGCAGGAGTCGGATTTGGAACCTGTGCTTGGGGTTGCGTCTAGACAATAATATTCTTTATGTTAACATCTTATCATACGCTCCCACATTACGTTAATATGACTAGCACAGCTTTTAGCCAAGTGATTAAATCACTTAGCACAGTCTTATTTATTCATGAAGGCATAACCCTTGGAGTACATTTATTTTGGATAAGTAGGACAAGCTGATTGATACATCAATTTGGGGAAAATAGGATTGTGTTACAATCGGCTACAAGGATGGAATAATAATATGGAGTGGGGTCATGGATTTTCAGGAAATGGTAAGTCATAGGAAGCTTGTGGTATCCCTTCCTTTTGATACCTTTTCTTCTCATAGCACCCTAACACTTTGATCCCGTCAGAGCAGAGATCACCCAGGTCACTTCTGCATAGACATACTTGTTCTGCTTGACTTGGCGACTGCTAACATGCAAAGTTGCGTTTACGCGAGCTTCGACAAAGATGAACAGCTTCACGATCCTTAAATCCTCCACCCACTTGATTCTCTTCTGTTAGAAAGCAGAGTTGCAGCATTGGAATGTGTGCACAAGAGGGAGAAAGAGGCTCAAGTACAAGAACAATTTCTTGTTTAATAAGTTGCTCAAGGTACAACTTGGGTACACTCTATCTTCTCACTTGATAGTGACCCATAGATTGTTTATAAAGCCTTTGCTAGGCTAGGGTTAGGGTTTCCCCTACCCCTAGGCTATTCACACCCATCTGCCCTCATACTCCCTTGCTTATAGTGGGTTCCTATGCTTATCTTCTAACACCCCCCCTCAATGCTAGGGTGGCATTGGATTACAAGGTATGTAAGATGTCCCCCCCTTCTTGGGATGCCTTTATAAATTAGGCTTACAAGAGTGTTTTAGGCAGATGATTTAAAGAGTCAAAACAATCGATCTTCAGATGGATTGGAGGCATAGTTGGCTTCCAATTCTTTGGGAACATCACGAGTGTTGGGGCATTTACTAGTGATATGCCTTGTCTTCTTACATTTGTTACATTTCATTTTTTCAGGATACTTCTTTCAACAATTGTTTACAATATGTCCCTTTTTCTTACAAAAATAACATCTAGTGAGAGCTGTATGTACCAATATTTGATCACGGGAAGTTGAAGATGCCTGACCGTTGCTGCTTTCTTTGTGGTTCCTCTTTTCTTCATCCAAACAGGATTGAATGGTACTTGCCAATGTAGGATCTGGAATGTTGGTGAGAGTGGTTATAAGAGTAGGAAACACCAATTTTATAACTTTTAGGAGAATAGCAATAGCATCTTCTTTATGTATTGGAGCTTGTATAGAGGCAAGCTGTGCCATAAGTCCCTTCATGTGAGAGATGAATTTTTCCAAATCTTCTCCTAATTTATATTCTAAGCTAAAGAACTCAATTTTAAGGAAGATTTTAGTATTTTTACCAATGGCTCCATAGAGCTTTTCAAGATAATCCCATTTTTCTTTAATAGTGTTTAGTTGATCAACATGATGAATCAGGGACTCATCTAAGTGTAACATTATGATTGCTTGAGCACATTGGCCATCCTCTATATCAACCAGATTTGCAGAGTTTACAACTCTACTGCCTTGAATGAGAGGCCAATACCCTCTCTCCATCATTTTGTATTTTATAAGTACATGCCATGGGTGGAAATATTTGCCATCAAACTTTCAAATTTGAGGATGGACATCAGCATATGTTGTGGCCATTGGGAAGGTCTTACCACTTGTTAGGACAAGGGCAATGTCTAATCCCTTACAAATTTTTCATTGAATGCAGAAGCAAATTAGACAATTTGAAATCAAAGTTGCAATAAAGAGAAAGGCTAAAAATCATACAGATGTACTATTTCAAGGTATGACTATGGTAGTCCTTTCTTATGTGCAATCTTCTTCCTAGGTTTAATAGTCTTTTCTTGAAGTAAACCTAGACTGGACTTCAGGCTCCTCCTTGTGGTATGGCTTAGTGGATGAAGCTTGTGTTGGACAAGGTTGGTCTATGATCTCAATGCTTGTTGCTAATGATTTCGAGGAGAGTACTATGACACATCCTTTTGATTTCATTGACGAGTGTACTTGAAACAAAGTCACTCAAGATATGCAATACACTTCTAGTGTATGATGGTCTATGTGTTTATAATTGTACACATAACCTTACAAAAATATACGAAGAGGAATAACACTCACTAGATTTTAGTAAATACCCAGCAAGAAAATGATTATATGATTAATGATTAGTGTTTAGAAACACTAATGTCAAGCTTAGTGAAATGCTTGAATGAAAGCAGGTTGAGAGTGGGCTTCCGAATGCACTTAGTGATGTCCATCGAGCATGCAAGAGAGCTTTTAGATTTAAAATAAGCTTCAGAGAAGATGCTTTAGTGATTATAATCACTGTTCAATAAAGCTCAAAGTGAAAAAGTGAAAAATGCCAAGCTTAGAGCTTACAGGCTATGGATTCCACAGGATACATAGTTAGGGTTTGTCAGAGATCTCTCTCTATAGGGAAATTTTCCAGGAGCCCTTGTAGATGAGGATAGTCCACTAGAGGGGCTATCAAAGCCCCAAGATGATTGCTAGGATCGCATCGCCTGCTGCGTGCACAGTAGTATGGATTCCACACTGTTAGAAAACTACACCTGTTTTTTGGAAACCACGCAATGCCGGGCTCAATCGTGGACAATGTTGGGGGCAGACATGACGAGGAGTTGCGCCTTGATGTGGAGAAGAGATATCTAGAAGAAAGCAGGAGCTGATATGGCCTCCTTTTTCTTCCCCAAATCCTCCGTCGGAGGTGGGTCTAGTTTGGCTATGGAGGCAAGAGGTAAAAGATGAAGATGATGGACTATCTTATGCACTTAATGAGGCTGAGAGTATAGAAAGCTGAGGGGATCAGAGGAGGCTCCGATACCATGTTAGAAAGCAGAGTTTCAGCATTGGAATGTGTGCACAAGAGGGAGAAAGAGGCTCAGTACAAGAACAAGTTCTTGTTTAATAAGTTGCTCAAGGTACAACTTGGGTACACTCTATCTCACACTTGATAGTGACCCATAGACTATTTATATAGCCTATTCCAGGCTAGGGTTAGGGTTTTCCATGCCCCTAGGGCTATTCACACCCATCTTTCCTCATACTCCCTTGCTTATAGTGGGTTCCTATGCCTATCTTCTAACATCTTCAAGTTGGTCTGAAGGTACGCGAGTTAGTGGGCTGCTATGTGTGAAATACACGGGATCTAGAGCATGGCAGATGCATAAGCTATGGAGGTTGAAAGAGGAAGAAGAAACTCATGAAGACATTAACCCTAATTAGGACAAATTGTTACACAAGTGAATTAGGTTCCAAGATTGAGACTTGGACTCATAAACACAATCTTGTGTGTTGACAGTGGCATGAGACTTTACTGGAAAGAAAAGAGTACTATCATTGCATTAGAAAAAGAGTGCAAGTACAATGCTTTATAGGAATTGAGTGGTGGTACTTTCTCCTACTATGCATATGGGATTCTGGTCCTGAGCCCTCACTGCTTCTCACAAAGGGTCTAAAGTAGGTGTGATTGCAAATATCTCAACACTCCTCCTCAATCACAATCAAAAGTACAAAGTGTGTAGAGGCTTTAGTGAAAGCAACACCTGCAAAGTGTGGGCACACCATAAACATGGCAAAAACACCAGAGGCTGTCGCAGAAAAGGCTAAGTGTGGGTACCACAAACATGATGGACATCCAGAGGCTATAGTAGGGACCTCACAAAGTGTACAGAGGCTGTAGTACAAGGATAACCAAGGAGTTTACAAGTTTATGTTTGAGGCATTAGGACTAGGAAATACAAAACTAAAAAATTCTATCTGAATAGAAGGACTGATGAGGTTTGTCCTTCTCCTGGTGGTCTTCTTCTTCTTCTTCTTCTTCTTCTTCCTTTGCTCCATTTTCTTCTTCTTCTTTGACTGCAACTAGATAGGCCTTTTGGGACCTCTTTCTAGCATGGTAGAACTTCTCGGTGTGTTCGGTCCTTTTGTAGAAGTCATAGAAGAGCCGATCCTTCTTGCCTTTGTACTTGTTGCCAACATATAATGCATGTTGATTATAGTTGTTGATACATTATTATATTCAGGAGGCAAACTCTTAAGTAGAACACTGATGCAAACATCTTCTTCCATTTTAATGTTGATTCCTACAAGTTAGGTTAGAAGTCCTTCCACGTAATTTAGATGTGTGGAAAGTGATGTGCTGGACTTCATTTCAAGCCTGAAAAACTCAATTAGGAGACCATACTTTGATGATTTAGACTATGCACCGAACAAAATGTCAAGTCTCTTCCATGTATCCTGTGACGCCTCACAGTTATCCACATGGTGGATATAGCTGTCATCTAGCTCCAATTTGATATCATCATTATTTTCCCAAGTGATAGCAAGATCCGCATCACGAGGCTTCTTTTCTTTTCCAGTGGTAATGGCCCAGAGGCCCTTCTTCGTCAAGATCAATTTGATGCAGGTTTGCCAGGTATGAAACCCGACTCCTTTGAAATGGGCAGTTGGATAATCTTTGCCCATGTTTGACTTGAGAGACCATCAGAAAATTAGCTTTGAATGACTGACAATAACCAAGAATGAGTTGATCTTTGTATGTGTCAAAAGACACAAGCAATGGCAGTGAAGTATCAAAAGATACTAGTTTGAAATTCGATGTTTATTGCTTGAGTTTGACTTGATGATCTTCAAAAACTCTTCATAGTTTTCCCTCCTTTTTGATTTGATGGTTTAATACTTGCTGAAAACTTTATATTAGAGTAGCCTTGGCTTGGTTTAAGTGGCAAGAGAGAGAAAATGAAGGAAAAATGAGCTTAAAGGTAAGTGGCTATGGCTGTCCTGTCAAAATAGGGACCAACAGCTGGTAAATGAGCTCCCACACACTCCGCAGGTTGAATCTACTCAAACCCTTTGAGATCGAGGACCCTCACTAATAGTTCTAACTCCCCCTAAGAGTGTTTGTACTTATTATGCTCAAGTTGAGAGGTCTAAGCCTTCAAAGTGGTTGCTGTCAAAACTGCACCCGGATTTGGAAAAATGCAAATGCCGAGCATGATGTGCATCAAACTCCTTCATTTTGGTGCCAAAAAGTTGCACTTGATCTCAAGAACAACTCTCGAGAAGAAATCTTGAAGAGATATGCCCTGGTTGATGAGATATGGCTGCTCCAACAGAGGTAGGTAGGTGTTGTCCACAAACACGGTTATGGCAGCAACTCTAAAAAGAGGCAATGCAAAAGCTATAGTTGCCCAATCTCAATGATTGAGGTGCCAACAAGGAGCTTTGGAAGTAGAAAAACACTTCTCTAGAAGGAAGTTCAAAGATATTTGGCATGTGGAGAGAGATATGAAAGCTTCAAATTGACAGGGTGCTGCTATCTATGGCTGCCATGGAAGCTTCATTGAAGGTAGGAATGCAAATGAAGTTGGAGATAGGGTCCAGTACTCAAACTGAGCTGAGAAGAGATGGAAAGGACATGAGAGGAGTGAAAGGAGAGTTGGGCCATGCTCAACTGAGCTCTAATACCATGTGAAATACGCGGGATCTAGAGCATGGCAGATGCGGAAGCTATGGAGGTTGAAAGAGGAAAAAGAAACTCATGAAGACATTGACCCTGACTAGGACAAATTGTTACACAAGTGAATTAGGTTCCAAGATTGAGACTTGGACTCATAAACACAATCTTGTGTATTGAAAGTGACATGACACTTTACTGAAAGAAAAGAGTACTATCATTGCATTAGAAAAAGAGTGCAAGTAAAATGCTTTATAGGATTTGAGTGGCAGTACTTTCTACTACTGTGCATATGGGATTTTGGTCTTGAGCCCTCACTGCTTCTCACAAAGGGACTAAAGTAGGTGTGATTGCAAATATCTCAACCCTATGTAGTATATTCCCGAGTCTCCCGTCCATCTTCGCTCCGCATATAGGGGTGAAGGATTATAGATGCGGTCTAGAATATCCATCATGCCAAGCCTCTGGCGATAATTCGAAGCTTGCATTGCAGTCATGAACATGACCTAGAACACCAATAACTTGCTCCATGCTTCGTGACTCTACAACCAGGCATCCATAAATGAGAAAAGAAATGTTTTCAATAGAAAACACTGCTCTATTCTACTCACCTTCCCTTGTTTATCCCCTTATTCCCTTTATTTTCCTTTATTAAGTTCCCTTGTAATCCTTACATCTCGTTGGTTTTCTCTAATACCAAACTGTAACATGTTCGCTCGTCTGCTTGTGGGACATGTCTTAGCAGCCCATCGAGAAGAGAGTCTAGAAAGTGCCACTTGGCACTCACAATAAATGTCACAGGGTTTGCAATCTAGGTCTTCGCGAGTCTTCCCCAAGCGGAAGTGTCCAACCATTCCCACTTAGGATTGACCTGAAGTCAGGGTTCCTTTCCTATCAGCAAAGTCTCTTGGAAGTAGCTAACATCGAGCTCCAGATGACCCACTTTGAGTAGGAACAACAGAGTCGAAGCGGATTTATGCTGCACTTGGTTCATGGAGAATGGGAAACGAGAGGAATGCAAAGCTCAACCTCTCTGCCATAAGGCATAGTCCCATTCCTTTCCCCTAAAACAACATAAATTGGGGTTTTAACTCTACTGACTCTAGGGTCTTCATAGTATGGTTTTCTTGTCTTTTGAGAAAAGTTTCCAGCTAACCGGGACCACACTTCCGTAGGATGGACCCAAGTCACGTCCATCACACTTTCCTCGGTTTGATTAGTTATCGAATTACCTACCACATTATGTTTGACATGCAAAAGCAGCTTCCTTGATTAATCAATTTAAACACAGGTTCCTTTAGGTAGCTTAGGCACTGACACAAAGACAATGTCAAGCAATTTCCTTTTTCAAATATCTGATCTTTATTTATCATAGTCCTGGAATACATCAAGTATCATGCCTGAAGGCTATCCCAGCAATCTATAGGATTGCTGCTCTAAGTTCTGCCTGTAGACTAGTACACGGGCCTCGAGATCCCATATCGAGTCACGTCGGCCTCTTGAGTAGGATTCGGAGGCAAGGAATTTACAACCAGAGCCTCTCGTGGCACCCAAGCATCCTCCCGCTCCAAGCAGTACCCACGAAGAGACCTCTCGTGACAGGTTTGGTCCACATACCCGGCGCGGCTAACAACCCCCTTGGATAAGGCCAGGCAGACAGTTGGAGGTAACTGAACTTGCCTCTCCCTCCAGGCGTTTAACTTGAAGCATTTAGTGTTTTGCCTTGATTTAGTTCCTTGAGCAAAGAAGTTCAAATAATGTACCTAAGTGTATAATCATGATCATTTGAGAGGTCGTTTGTATGACCAACTGCTAAGGTGTGATTCCTTTTTCCCGAATGCTCCCAGCATCCGATCCTGGATTGTTCACGACTTGGCAAGATTCCAAGGTCTTGGCAAGACTGGTTGCCTATTTCCCTTTTATCTTCGGGTTAGGGTTTGTGTTAGAAGTCAAGCTCACTTCAGTCTGTCTTTATGAGTGACCGACATCTGTGACAGCTAGTGTGTGTGTACAGTTGTCTCCATGTGACTACATTGAATAAGTCGGGTGTCTATTAGTCAGTGACCTGACTAGAGTTAGTCAGTTAGGTCTATACCTAGTCTAGTTTACTTTTACACTACATTGTGTACTTCTCAGTTAGTTCTTGAATAATGAAAAAAACACAATGAGAGCCTGAAGGCTCATGGATATGGAGTATTCCCTATCTCTCTCTCCCATCTTTGAACATGGTATCAGAGCAGGACTTGGTGGACTTCTTGGAGCAAGAGGTAGTGAAGATGACCTACAGAAGCTGAAGCCTTAGGTCTTTTCAAAACAGGCACGCTGCCATTGTCAATGGGAAGGTAGGCATTGTGTGACTGCTCATTCTATGGTTCAAGCTAATGTCTATGGCTTGCTTAGAGTCTTGAGAAGGGAGTATTGAGCACTAATTAGTGCCTCATCATCAACATAATCATCAAAACGTACTGCAACAAGTTCTGGACAGGTTTGCGTGGTTGTGCCTGCTGCCATAAAGGCCCTCCATGGCTGGAATGCAGGGTATAGTGCATACTACAGTTGATAAGCAGCTTAGATACACACTTTGCAAGAGTTGTTGATGACTTTGAAGCCTAATACATGACTGTGAACTCTATTATGAGGAGCTCGAGTGATACACAGATTTGAATCTGAAGCAGACATGCTGGAATCTGTGACAGGACAGTATGTATGAGGTCTTGTTTGATACACTGAAGCTACATGAAATGTATTTTGGCTTCTATTAAAGCATTGATATGTCTAGGAAGGCTTATGTATCATCTCTCATGCTTATGGACTGAAGTTTGGCACAAAAAAGAATTCATATCTGGCATGTTTTAATGGCCAAAAATTGTCATTAAATAGTGGACAGCAAGCATCACCTTCCACTGAAGCATTACATGCTACCTTGGGCACCCGTCATCTACATGAGGTGACATATGTATGTTGAGTTATTAGAGGATCAAAGAGAGCTTTGGATATTACTAAATGTTGAAGTTTTGGAGCTGAAGCAAATGCAATTTCATCTTCTTGGCTGAATATAGATTGTAAATGCAATGTATGACTTGGCTCATTGAAGGCAGGAAGCCTAAAGTTACCGGCATAGTCATGTATTGACTCTATCACACTAGAGTAAATGTATGACATGATTTGAAGACATTTTGGAGCTGCTTAAAGCTTGTTATGATGATTTTTGGTTGACTGCAACCTGCAACCAAATTAGTTGATACTTGTACTTCCTGTTTATGCATTGCTTTGTGCTTATAAAGACAGATTCGGAGTGACATATGTACTAGCAGCTATCTAGGAAATTCTGGGACATGTATGACATGTATGCATGTTGTTTTTGGACTTGAATTTGTTGTTGGTTATACACAGTCTACAGTTTTCAGACTGCATCTTTGATCCCTGGCAGTGAGGCTGTAGGAGTTTAAACTGAAGCAAATACATAGCATATGTATTGACTGTTTTACCTACGGGTTAGACCATTTGTTTTGGAACCATTTTCGATTATCAGTGGGCTGAAATACCCTGGTTTTTTAATGCAATTAGTTGCAGAAAACTATCATAAACTATTGTGGATTGAACTTGGTCAGTCATACTTATTGGTTTGGAGGTAGTTAAACATTTGACAGACAGTTTATTGCATCATGGCTAATGCACATGGGACTGATAATATCACTCAGATAGTTGGAGAGAAGTTAGACAACAAGAACTTTGCATTATAAAAATTTAGAATGAAGAACTTTCTAGTTGGCAGGGGTTATGGGGATCTATGTACAGGAGATGAGGCTGCTCCTGAGTTGCCTGCAACGAATCCAACTAATGAATAGAAAAGAGCTCATAGGCTATGGAATGAGAGAGCATGCAAGGTGGTACATTGGTTTTCTCTATGTATATCTAATGCTATGGTAATTCAAATCACTGGATGTGAGACTCTGAAGAATGCTTGGGACATACTGATGAAAAATTATGGAGCCATGACACATGCACGAAAGATCTAGTTGAAACAACAGTTCAACAATATGTCTAGGAATGGCAGGAGCATCCAAGTGTATACCACGGAGATTAAGACCATAGGTGATCAACTTGCTACCATTGGCTCAAGTGTATCAGAAGATGATATGATTGTTGTTGCCTTGAATGGATTAGGAAAAGAGTACAAATCTTTTGACACATCTATTTCTGTTAGAGAAGTGGTGCGCAGATCGGTCGCAGATAGCTCACGTGGTGAATCCCGGAAGGTCCCCAAGAACAAAGTACTCTACTTTTTAGCACAAAAACCCATGTAAAAGCAAGCACGACAAGAGGCAAGAGACAAATTGGGTTCAATCTCCCCCATGCCTTGTGTGAGCGCTTCACAAAGCATGTATTTTATGTATATTTCCAATCTTCATGCTCAATAATAGCCCAATTACAAAAATATGACAAGCTTTTTAGCTTTTGAGTTTGCTTTCTACAAAAATAGGAAAATAAAGCTAATGGACGGTGCCCATAATGTCTGGCACGCCCAATCTCAATGTCCAAATAGAAATAACATATCCAGGCACATAAGCGCATACAAAATAATAATAAATAATCGATGTCTCAATAGACATAACAAAATATAGGCGTGGCGCCTATCAAAATCTAGTCCAAGAGTCGAAAACCCGCTAGACTCCAATGCTTTCCTCCACCACTGCTGCTATCTCTACACATCAACTGAAGCATTCACAATCGTTAGTAAAACAATACAATTAAACCAACAAAAGTGAATACCTAGCAGTCTTCAGCTACATAAATAAATCAACTGGTTAGAAATAAATCCTAACCTTAATTTATTACGATGCGCACTCTAAACTCATAAACGTTTATTAATTTAATATGCATTTTGCGGAATCACCCGCTATGGAATCACCCATGTACACACTAAATTAATGAAACGCCTGAAAAGGACAGGCGTCCCCATCAACTTCTCGCACAAAGAATCCTCTTTGTGTATGAGCCCGAGTCATCTAAGTTTACGGAGTCCATCGTAAAACCTCACGGAATCCACCGTGGCATGGAATCCACCGTGGAATATGCCTCCTGGCATCATACCCCCGGGGTGGGATAGCAATTGACCTCAATTGCTATTAGCTCAATGTGGAGCTAACAGAGTGGGGAAAGCATTTAAGTCTCTAGCGTGCATCCATTGTGCTTCCTCTACAGGATGGTTCTTGAATTTTACTAAATATCCAGAATACCTTCGGCCAGTTCTAGTGGTCGTGTAGTCAGTGTCTATGATGGCTTCTGGTTCAAGTATTTCAGTCTCTTCTTCTAGTAAAGGTGGGTTTTCATAGACAGGGTGGATAGGTAATTGGCCTCTAAATGGTCTCAATAAACTAATATGAAATGTATTATGAATTTTCCAATGAGATGGCAATTCTAATTTGAATGCATTATCATTAATCTTATGAATGATTCGAAATGGTCCATAGAATCTAGGGGCTAATTTGACAACTGGATGTCTATCTACACTTTGCAGTCTACGCTTTTCTATTCTAAGCCAAACATAATCATCAACTTTGAAATTCATGGCTTGTCTTTTCTTATTGGCTTGTTTGGTATATGATTGTTGGGCTTTAGCAATCATATCCTTTACCTCATCAAAAATAGTGTTATGCATAATAGCAATATCATCAGCGCTCTGAATTCTATTAGACAAAGATGCAACAGGGGTAGATAATCTATATCCATAAATAACTTCAAAAGGTGCTTTCTTTGTAGATGTGTGCGGTGTATTCTTATATGCAAACTGTAATAAATGTAAATGAGTATCCCAAATCTGAGGTTTAGAGATAGTGTATGCATGTAAAAGATCTAGAATGGTGCTATTTGTGGCTTCTGTTTGTCCATTTGTTTCTGGATGAAATGCAGATGAGAAATCAATCTTTGTGCCTAGATTTGCAAACAGTGTAATCCAAAAATTCTTACAAAATCTAGAATCTCTATCTGAAATAATCACTTTCGGCAATCCATGGTTAGTAAAAACAGTTTTCAAAAATAACTGTGCTGCTTGTGATGCTGTTAAAGTTTTCTTACATGCAATGAAATATGCTTGCTTACTAAATCTATCTACAATTGTCCAAATCATGTCATGGTTAGATTTAGTATTTGGTAAACCAGTAATGAAATCCCATTGCTTGATAGCCTTCTCATGAAATTGCAGTGGAAGGAAATTTTGCATGAACTTCTTCTTGAAATCTTCCCATGTAGCAGGACATTCTATACTCTTGCGGACTACAGTCCACCAAAGTGATGCTCTGTCTATCAGATGATTAGTAACACACTTGATTTTATCTTTTTCGGGATAAGTTTCCTCATGGAAATAGTCATCAAACTGGCTAATGAATGATAAAACAGTCTTTCCTTCTCTTATGCCATTGAAAGTGCGAAACTTGAAACTTCGTTTACTTATCTTGGATTCCTTGCGAATGGTTTGTGCTTCAAGGGTGGCGTCGATGGTACGGCGAATCAAATCTTCAGCTTGAGGTTCTTCTTTATCAGTGGACGCTCCTTGTAGCTTTGCCAATTGCGCTTGCAAGGCTTGCCTAGCTCTTCACTTTTCTTCCAATTGCAGCATGATAAGATCCAGCTTTTGTTCCATGGTAGGCTCGGGTAGATTGTCTTCAGCCATAGGATCATCCATATGTGGGGTAGTCATCCTGTAAAACTCAACAAACCTTTCTCACTCAAAATCAGTTAGCGGGATGAGCGTAGCTCAAATTTGGGGTTACAAGGCTATGTATTCTTGGATATTTCTTCTTCAAATTTTCATAAATTCTACAATATTTCTGTCTCCGTTTGCTGAAAGTACTTCAACGAACTTGTAGATAGGTAGAACAGCTTGCTGCGAACAACTTTCCAGTTCAGAGTTTTTGCATACGAACAAGTCTTCTATGAGTTTTAAGCACTAGTCAGTTCTGATTTAGTCTGACTTGCAGAGTTGCAGACTTAGCAGACTTGCAGAGTTGTTGACTTGCTGAACTTAGGCCGACTTGCAGAACTTGTAGAACTTGATTACACCTGACTTGTAGAACTTGACTTTGGAAGTGCGAGACCCGGAGTTTGCGAACTTGTCAGACCTGTGTAACTTGCAGAGCTTTGATCAACTTGAGGAAAGCTTAGTGATTTAAGCTTTATAGCTTAAGCTTTAATGAAGAAGATTAATCGTGGGCAAAACGGCGCAGATCGTGGAGGACGTGGGCAGCCGTTTGATGACGACGCGGATTTTTCGGACGTCCTCAGTTACCTCGATGTGAAATTTGAAGCTTATTAAGCTTCTTCTCCAAGCTTTGTTGATTAATAATGCTAGGCTTTTAAGCTTGAAGAAAAGAAAATACTCTGATTATCCACGACTTGATGAAGGAGTTGGATGCGTGGTCCTCCGCCTGCAGAGCCTGGTCCTTCGCGATCTGACAGTGGAAACAGGGGTTCTTGATCGCCAGAAATCAGCATGTATCGACGGTTCGCGATGAGATTGACTGTAGAGCCTGTTTGTTCCTGGAGCTTCGCCTTCGCCCGAGATTGGTAGCGATTGGAAGCTCTTGATCTCTACTCCGCTCTGATACCACTGGTGCGCAGATCGGTCGTAGATAGCTCACGTGGTGAATGCCGGAAGGTCCCCAAGAACAAAGTACTCTACTTTTTAGCACAAAAACCCATGTAAAAGCAAGCACGACAAGAGGGAAGAGACAAATTGGGTTCAATCTCCCCCATGCCTTGTGTGAGCGCTTCACAAAGCATGTATTTTATGTATATTTCCAATCTTCATGCTCAATAATAGCCCAATTACAAAAATATGACAAGCTTTTTAGCTTTTGAGTTTGCTTTCTACAAAAATAGGAAAATAAAGCTAATGGACGGTGCCCATAATGTCTGGCACGCCCAATCTCAATGTCCAAATAGAAATAACATATCCAGGCGCATAAGCGCATACAAAATAATAATAAATAATCGATGTCTCAATAGACATAACAAAATATAGGCGTGGCGCCTATCAAAATCTAGTCCAAGAGTCGAAAACCCGCTAGACTCCAATGCTTTCCTCCATCACTGCTGCTATCTCTACACATCAACTGAAGCATTCACAATCGTTAGTAAAACAATACAATTAAACCAACAAAAGTGAATACCTAGCAGTCTTCAGCTACATAAATAGATCAACTGGTTAGAAATAAATCCTAACCTTTATTTATTACAAGTGCGCACTCTAAACTCATAAACGTTTATTAATTTAATATGCATTTTGCGGAATCACCCGCTATGGAATCACCCATGTACACACTAAATTAATGAAACGCCCGAAAAGGACAGGCGTTCCCATCAACTTCTCGCACAAAGAATCCTCTTTGTGTATGAGCCCCGGTCATCTAAGTTTACGGAATCCACTGTAAAACCTCACGGAATCCACCGTGGCACGGAATCCACCGTGGAATATGCCTCATGGCATCAAGAAGAGCCTCCTACCTGGGAAGAGCTAGTTGCTTTGTTGCTGCATGAGAAGGTCAAACTTGCTTTGAATACAGGTTCCAATGCATCTTAGAGTAGAGACACTATGCTATACTCTCGCTAGTGTGGCAAAGGATTTAGAGGTTGTGGTTCATTTCAAGGTCGTGGTGACACTCGTAATGCTTATGGATAGCAGCAGCAGCAGGGTAACTGGCATGGTGAAAATACACAAGGCCAGCGTGGATCTGGCGGGTTTAGAGGCATGGGGAGATCGCCCCATGGGAAAGGTGGTGGATCTGGTTCATGGCAGTCATCTGATTAGTCCAACAGGGACAAGGATTGCCATTATTGCAGCAGGTATGGGAACATTGCAAAAGACTGTTACAAGAAGTAGGGAGATATGAAGGCAAAGGGCAGACATCATGGGCACTATGCATCTTCCAGTGGTGCTCATGATGAGCAAGTTGATAGATTCTTTGCCATGCAGCATGTATCAAAAAATGCATCGAGACATAATAGAGATGATAGATGGTACATTGACTCTCGAGCATCAAACCACATGACACCGCATGGAGAGTGGTTTGATGAGATGGTTGCAGGTACACATGGTCATGTATGTACTAGGGATGACACCCAACATGACATAAATCATAAAGGGATTGTTCCTCTCATGATGCATGATGGCAAGAAGAAAGTCCTGGATGATGTAATACATGTACCGACCATAACAAAGAATCTTTTGTCTGTGGGTCAAATGGCAGAACAGAATCTGCAAGTGAGATTTAACAAAGATGGATGTTTCATTGAGGAGTATGGAAATGGTTGTAAGTTAATTGCTAAGGGCAGAAGGGATGGCAGGATGTTTACATTGGATGCGACCATTCCGAGACTTAAGGCAGCCATGTTTGCTCATGATGAGAGTGCCATTTGGGATGTAGAGATTTGGCACAAGCGGATTGGACATGTCAATGTACAAAAGCTAAAATCTATGTAGCAGAAGGAAGTAGTACTTGGATTACCCAAATTCAAGTATAATGACAAAGCAGAATTCTTTTAGAAGATAAAAATTGGTCATGTATGCCCTGCATGTCAGTTTGGGAAGCAAGCACGGTTTCCTTTCATGAGACATGTAAAAAACAGCACTAGGCCTTTACAGTTGGTGCACTATGATGTCTGGGGTCCTTCACATAATGCTTCTTTTGGAGGTGCATGGTATTATGTATCATTTATTGATGATTTCAGCAGGTACACTTGGCTTGATATTTTGAAGCATAAAGATGATGTGTTTGATGCATTCAAAGACTTCAAGAAGCATCCAGAAAATGAGGTGGGCTGCTACATATCCTGCTTGAGATCAGATGGAGAAGGTGAATATGTCTCTAATTACTTTGACATGTATCTTGCTAAATACGGGATCAGAAGACAGCTCACATGTAGCTATACACCGCAGTAAAATGCTGTTGCAGAGAGGAAAAACAGGGTCCTGATGGAATCAGCTAGAGCTATGCTGAATGAGAAATGTCTGCCAAATGCTTATTGGGTTGAAGCAGTGATGACTACTGTCTATGTGCAAAATCGAACCCCTATAGCAAGGATTCATGATGTCACTCCATATGAGAGACTATATGGTCATAAACCTGATATTTTGCACTTGAAGGTATTTGGCAGCATTGCATATGTGCATATACCAGATGAGAAGAGGAAGAAATTGGACCCTAAGGCAGTGAAGAGTGTGTTTGTGGGATATGCACAGGAACGGAAAGCTTATAAGTGTTATGTACCTTCTATGCATGAGACACTCATAAGCAGAGATGTGGTATTTGATGAGCTAGCATCCTGGTATGGGAATCATGTTGCAGTGCCTAACTACAATGAGTCCTTGGATAGGACAATTGCACAGTCACACTACTACATCCACTGACACAGATATGTCAGTGAGGGGGAGAACAGATAAGGGAAAAGAAAAGGTTTTTGAAGATGTAGCAGGTCCACTCACTGCAGGTTATGACTCATCTAATAGTGATAGCTTAGACAGTGAATTGGGGATTCTGTCTGTTATGACGCCAGGTGCTAGGCAGAGTCGTTATGTGCCACCTCATGAGAGGCAAGCTTATAGTGAGCCACAGCTCAGGAGATCAGAGAGGGTCAGACGACCTATTGATAGGTACACTTACACTAGATATTTAGCCCGTCATTATGCATATATGACGAAAGTAACAGGTTTTAGAGAACCAAGTAAGTTTGATGAGGCACTTGCAGATGAGGATTGGCAAGGCAAGGACGTATGAGAGCTGAAATATTTTTAGGGGATTGAGGTTGTCTCTACACCTCAAGGTATATGGATGCTACAGAAGCAGTATGCTCAAGACATGTTACAGAAATATGGTATGGATGATTGCAAGCCTATGGATACGCCTTTAGAGCAGAATGTCAAGCTACAGATTGATGTTGGGACAAAGATTGAGAATGTTACCATGTAAAGACTGATGGTAGGCAGCTTTATCTATCTCATGATCACTAGACCTGACTTGAGTTATGCTGTGGGGCTGATCAGTCAGTTCATGCAGAAGCCTCACAAACCACACTTGGATGTAATCAGGAGAATTCTGAGATATGTAAAGAGTACCACAGATCATGGGCTATTTTATGCATATGGGAAACCCCTTGACTTGATGGGGTATACTGATGCTGACTGGGTTGGTTGCAATTATGACAAGAGGTCAATCAACGGCTATGCTTTTGGATTGGGTAGTAGCATGATCAGTTGGCAGAGTAAGAAACAGCCTACACTTGCATTGTCCAGTACAGAAGCAGAGTATCGTGGTGCCGCCTTAGCGGCCTGTGAAGCTATATGGTTAGAGAAGTTGCTGAATGACTTGGGAGTACACTTGGATAGCAAAGTAAGGTTGTACTATGACAATTTAAGCAGTATCATGTTAGCAAGCAATCATGTTTTTCATGCAAGACTGAAACACATTGAGGTTCACTACCATTTCATTAGGGAAATGGTTTTAGCAGATCAGATTGACTTGGAGCATGTGAAGACCAGGTAGTAGACATCTTTACCAAATCACTTGGTAAAGATAAGTTCATTCACTTTAGACAGCTACATGGAGTGATGCAGATGATTTGAGTTTTGTTTTGAGCTTGAGGGGGAGTGTTAGAAGTCAAGCTCACTTCAGTCCATCTTTATGAGCGACTGACATCTGTGACAGCTAGCGTGTGTGTATAGCTAGCTCCATGTGACTACATTTAATAAGTCGGGTGTGTGTTAGTCAATGACCTGACTAGAGTTAGTCAGTTAGGTCTACACCTAGTCTAGTTTACTTTTACACGGTATTGTGTACTTCTCAGTTAGTTCTTGAATAATGAAAAAAACACAATGAGAGCCTGAAGGCTCATGGATATGGAGTATTCCCTGTCTCTCTCTCCCATCTTTGAACATTTTGTACCCTACTGACCTAATTATCCTTACCTTAGGTCTCCTTGTAAGATATACCATGGACAACCCCATTGTCCTCAATTGGCCAACTTGCTGGTTATCCCCTAGATCCCTTCTACTACCTATGTACCTTTATCTTTGATCTTAATTGATCAAGATTGTCTATCCCCTTGACCATGGTTGGTCAAGATGGTTCTGTTTAGAACAGTTCCTACTCCGACTTAAGTATAACCTTATTAAGCCCTCTAGTAGATTACAAACAATGTTGAATTTTCCCAACAACTTTAATGCACGCAATGTGATGTCATGCCTTCTTTCAATGCTTACAATTTTGATATAATCCACATGATGTTCTATGCTACACATGCGAAGGTAATTCCTAAGCATGCAATCTTAACATTATCCTCTACGTAATTATTTACATGACCCATAAACTTCTTGAATGATTTGACCTTTATAACTTAATGTAATTATTGTGTGAGCCTAGCTGTGCTTTTAATCTTTTTTGGAGCTTATTACATGTACCTTAGAATCCATCTTGCGATATGGACATGCACTTTTTTTCTTTCAATGTCCTCTAAAATGCATTTTAAGCAAGAACTTGTGCAAGGAATAATGCACTTTATGCAAGAATTTTTGGCAATTTACGATGCAATTTCTAGTCAATTCCACCTATTTTGATGACATCTTATGATGGAAATTATCTTGCTTGTTACATACATCACAACTAAGTTCATACCTACAAAATTATCAATCGCGCATTTAATGTGATGCATGTGAATATGATTTTCACTATGATAATTATAATCTATGATTTAATAATAGAGCAACCTGGGTTTGGAGTGATGTCGTGATTCCAGTGGTATTGATGTCTAATGAACCGTTCGTGGTTGCGGTGCCATCTTGTTTCGAATCTCCATCCACACTTGCAGGGTTTCCGGCCATCTTTGTGGAACTACGCTTCGGGTCCATACTCAAAGATGCGTGTACGAGTGACAGAGTTCTCGCACTCTCCTATGCCAGATTCTCGCCGCCTTTCCTTGAGTGGAGGAAGAGATAACAAAGGGGAGGGGTGTATTTCCAGAGATGTCGAGAGGGGTGTGTGACCTCTCTTTAAGGAGGGGGTGAAGAAGCTTCTAGAAGCTTCTCTCTCTCTCTTCTTCTTCTTCTTCTCTTCTTCTCTTACTCTCCTCTCTCTCTCTCCCTCTTCTTCTTCTTCTTCTTCTTCTTCTCCTTCTCTCTCTCCCTCTTCTTCTTCTTCTTCTTCTTCTTCTCTCTCTCTCCCTCTTCTTCTCCTTTCTCTCTCTCCCCCTCTTCTTCTTCTTCTTCTTCTCCTTCTCTCTCTCCCTCTTCTTCTTCTTCTTCTTCTTCTTCTCCTTCTTCTCTTCTTCTCCTCTCTCTCTCCCTCTTCTTCTTCTTCTTCTTCTTCTTCTTCTTCTTCTTCTTCTTCTTCTTCTCGTCTCTCTCTCTCCCTCTTCTTCTTCTTCTTCTCTTCTTCTCCTCTCTCTCTCTCTCCCTTCTTCTTCTCCTCTCTCTCTCTCCCTTCTTCTTCTTCTTCTTCTCTTCTTCTCCTTCACTTCTTCTTCTTCTTCTTCTTCTCTTCTTCTCCTCTCTCTCTCCCTTCTTCTTCTTCTTCTTTTTCTTCTTCTCTTCTTCTCCTTCCCTCTCTCCCTTCTTCTTCCTCTTCTTCTTCTTCTTCTTCTTCTTCTTCTCTCTTCTCTTCTCTCTCTCTCTCTCTCTCTCTCTCCCTCCCTCCCTCCCTCCCTCCCTCCCTCCCTCCCTCCCTCCCTCTCTCTCTCTCTCTCTCTCTCTCTCTCTCTCTCTCTCTCTCCCTCCCTCCCTCCCTCCCTCCCTCCCTCCCTCCCTCCCTCCCCCCTCTCTCTCTCTCTCTCTCTCTCTCTCTCTCTCTCTCTCTCTCTCTCTCTCTCTCTCTCTCTCTCTCTCTCTCTCTCTCTCTCTCTCTCTCTCTCTCTCTCTCTCTCTCTCTCTTTTTGATTGGGGGGGGGGGGGGGAGGGGGGGTTTCTACTTGTAGTATTTCCACACAAAATATTAAAGAATTTCGACCACTACACGCCCCATGCAAAAGCAGTGCTAAGTCATCTCTCGCAATGGAATAATGTTAGTGGCTAAGTCCTTACCCCGCCTGCTTCAATAAATAGCTCACTGCATGGAGCATAGGAGGCTTCACGGGAAAGGCAAGTGGATAATGGATAATAATTTTGCAAATTTTTTTATGATAACCCCCTTCCCTTAGGCGATGCATGGCAAGAAGAGGGAGTGTGAGAAAAAGCATGAGTTGTGGAGGGCATGGGGAGTGGCACGCAGCCCGACTCATGAACGGCTATCCCTTTCCCCCCTTAGCCCTATAAAACCACCCCCTCCCCAAGCTTGGGGGAGGGAAGAGAAGGGAGAGAAGGCTGTCGTGCTGCGCCCTCTCGTCAAGAGCCGCCATTGCCGCCTTGCTACCGTGGAGTGCCACTGTTGCCACGCCGCCTCCACTTCACCATCACCATCATCACTATCATCACCATCTTCTTTATCGGAATCTTCATCCACTCAATTACCTTCTTCTCTCTCCACGTAAGCTTCTGATTTAGAAGCATAGAAGCTTCCTTGGAAGCTTCCACTAAGGGGCTTCCTTGGAAGCTTCCACTAAGGGGCTTCCTTAAGCCTTGTTTTCACGTGCCCTCCCTGGTTTCAAAAACCAGGATCATAAGCTCCAATTTCTATGCAAGGAAAGAAGTATTGACCTAATAGGCAGCTTTGGAGAATGAGAATAAGGGCTAGGAAAAATTCGCGGAGTCCAAGTCCACCACATCATCGATGGCTCCAAAGCTAAAGATGCGAGGTGCACACACGAGAGCCTCCAACCCAAGTCTACGCATGGACATCCCTATGAGTCCTCATGTCCAGGTTCTAATTGTTTTCCCGCATGAAATGGATGCGTCAAGCATGATGATTTTAGGAGAATTTAAATGCATTTATCCATTCATTTTACAAACCTTAGTGCATGCCGGTTAATTGAAGTTGCTCGCACTCCCGTCAACAAGGGTAGTTGCAATCTCCTTGAATGTATAATGCATAAATTAGAAGAGGGATCATGCTAAGAAGGATAGAGCTTGTCGCATGTTGCACTTATGACTTAAATCCATGGATGTGATTCGTATAAAGGTTAATCTTATACACCAATGAATATTGTCCAAAGAATTACATTGCATAAAAAGAAAACCATGAACTTACCTGTTGCATGTAAGGATGCTTGCAATTTTAAGTCGAGTTGAGTGCCGCTGAACGGATTAAGTCAACAATAGTCTTATGTCATTCGTCATGCATAAACTTCTTATCAAGGTTGTTTTAGAAAAATATGCATTTCATATAAAATCATGAAATTCGATGCATTGGACATAAGGGTTATAGGTATAATTCTCGTTGAAACTCAACATAGGTTTCTATACGAGTTAGTCCTAAATTATCAATCATCATGATTTTAGCAAGGAAAAGAAATGGTCATTCCAAACCTTATAGTGGCATAGAAGTAAAAGTCTATTATTTGCATTCTTGCATGGAATGTTGTAGCTTGAATTTATTTATTTGCATCTCTTAGGAAAAGTATTTGCATCTCTTCTAAGCAAAGATCACTCTTGTCGCAAGACAATTAGATCCTTTTAGGCAGATCACTTCTAGTGGTATAACCCTCAAGGGATTCGTAAATGCATAACTAGTTGGTACAACGAACACCTCAAAGTGCTAGGTAGGGTTTAGCTATGTTAAAAATTCTGCCCAATATCGCATTCAGTAAACCAACTTAGCATTTTCAATCCTAAGGACCCTACCCACATTCACAAAATGTTAGGGTTAGCTGAACGCCTATGCAAGAATGATCTAGGGTTTTTACCCTACGAATCAATGGCCAAATACTAGACTTCCATTTGAAATTAGAAACGCTAGGGCCAAATGTTGTGGGCCTAGTATGGTTAAGGGTTGGATTGGGTCGAGAGGACTCACAAACCCTTCATCTTGACCAAACGTATTTCTTGACCAAGGAACGTTGTTTGATGGGAGAAATGATCCTGCAAGTCAGATGCAACTCCTATGCAACAAGTTGCAACATCGCATGGCTTTGTGTCTAAATCACAAGATAGATTTGCCACTCCTTGGAAATGTAACATGTCTACTTGTATCTTCAGGACACGTCTTGGCAGTTCATCGAAAGGATGTCTAGAAAGCTCTGCATGGCATTCCCATGGAATGTTATGGGGTTTGCAATCTAGGGCTTTTCACGTTTGCCACGTTGTGGAAGTATTTCGGGCATTTCCACTTAGGATCGACCTGAATTAGGGTTTTCCTGATTGGTCATTTCCTAACAGCAACTAGCGTCAGACCCAAGCAAACTACTTTATATAGAAATGCCAGGTCCAAAGCGGATTTACGCTACACTTGGTTCAAGGAGAATGGGAAATGAGAGGGATACAAAGCTGAACCTCTCTACCATAAGGCATAGTCCCATTCCGTTTCCCTAAAACAACATAAATAGGGTTCAATCATAACTCTAGGTTAACGCTTTTGTTGTTCGTGTTCTTTGACAATCTTCCTGCTCTCCATCGTGATTTGAGAAAAGCTCTCAGCCAACCGAGATCACCCATCCATAGGACAGACCTATGGCCCATCCTCCGCACTTTCCTCGGGTTGTTTTAGTTATTTAATTACCTAACACATTAGTTGGACATGTAACAACCAGCTTCTTTAATAAACCCATTAGGCACTAGTTCCTTCAAGTAATCTTATCACTTGACATAGAAAAACAATATCAGACAAGTTCCTTATTAACAGGTTATCATATTTATCTTTGAAATACAAAGAGTCCAGCCCGTAGGCTTATCCACAATCGGCCCGAAGGCTATCCAGCAATCCACAGGGATCACTAATCCAAGTTTCTGCCTGTAGTCTAGCATGCAGGCCTTGAGATCCAATTCGGAGTCACGTTAGCCTCTTGTGCAGGGCCTGGAAGGTGAGGGATTTACGGCCAGAGCCCCCTTTGGCACCCAAGCATCCTCCTGCTCCAAGTAGCGCTCAACAAAGAGACCTCTCACGACGGATTCAGTCCACTTTCTCAGTGTGGTCAGCAACCCCCTTATTAGGGTCAAGTAGGTAGTCAGGGTAACTGAAGTTGCCTCTCCCTTCAGGCCTTCAACCTGAAGTATAGATATCCATTTATCTTTTAATTCATTGATCAAACAAAGCCAAATAGTTCTCTAAAATCTGTAGCAAGTACAAAGATTTCCATTGATTGTTTTTGTTGCCAAACTGCTAAGGAATGACTCCTTCCTTTCGAATGCATCCAACACTTGATGCGGAATGACTTGCAACTTGGCAAGATCCCCTATATCCTGGGTTAGGGTGTACCCTATTAACCCAACTTGGTCAAACCTTAAGTTCATTGGTTACTTCAATTTATCGACTGGTCTTTAGTTTCCAATCAATCTTCTTTACTCAAGAAAGACTACTAAATTAGGATGATTATTCATCCTCCTGCAAGATAACTTACGTAAGGTCATGCCAACTTCATTGTGAGAACTCGGCCATTCCCTTGTGATCAAATCACAAGATCATATGACTCCGCACTTGTTACTCAAGTGTCACATCGAACTATGAGACAATGGAGTCACGAAACAATCTGTTTCAGGTTACTAGGCTGACGTCGTTAGGCCTAGGGTTTCCAAGTTTCATATTGTAGGATTCTTAGGGACAAACCCTAGCTTACTTTCTAGTTACATTTTCACTGTCCCTACATTCACTGAATGTGGGCAAGTATTTTGGGTATAGGAGTTTCAATTTTGGTAATACGAATCGATTAGGTTACATATTAATTCCTAGTGAATTTCTTGGAATTTAACTCTTTCTAAACGAGTACTCCACGGTTTATGTGTTTTAGGTTTATACCAATTTGGTTAACTCTAGAAAATAATTACGTGATCATTTCCATATGACTCATTGTCTATGCTTAACTTATCGATTTAAGGTCAGGCATAGGTTAGGTTAATTTCAACTAATCTTCCCTTTTCTTTGCGAACAAAATTCATGCTAAATAAGCAATCTTTTTCTTGCTAAATTATGCAGTTGTCAATGATAATTTCATAGAGTTTATGCATCGTAAGAATCGTTTCATACCTTGCACTTTCCATGATGACTCATTGCGATATGTGTTAATAGTGCGAGATGCAGTTTATACTTCTAGGCTTAACTGAATTATACTATTTTAATGGATAATAATCTAGTCTTATAATTTGTTTCAATGCATAAGCTATTTGCTAAAAAAGTGTTTATACTTTCTTAATTTGCATGTTTTATTTAAAAAATATTGATGACTAAGTTCCTTCATCGTGAACAACTAGGACAAAAAGATATCCTATTTCTGATAATTAACCTTGCATGATTGAATTACAACAATAAAAACTAAAAATTAGGAAGGAAAACTTGGGTTTGGGGTGAGATATCCACATGGATACTGGGAGACGACCCTCCTGCGGTTGCGCTTTGGACTTTCTTAGGAGGCATCGCAATTACAGTCTTTCGGACGTGGAAGCAGCTTTACAACTCCTCTTTGGAATTCCACCGTCGCTCCCTTGCTCCATCCGTCAAAAGTAGTTTTAGAAGGCTCCCTCCTTGAAGTAGGGATTTCGGAAGGGGGTGCTTCAAAATTTCTCATGACTAAGACCCATTGAAGACATGGGGAAGGCTTAATGGCCTTTGTAAACTCGTATGAACGGGGAATAGAAAGGTGTGGAAAAGAAACAAGGCACAAGAGAGTTCCAAGGGGTATTTTTACATGGCCTTCAAAGCCCAAGGAAAGGGCTTAAGAGACATTAAAAGCATGAGGGGGTAATAATAGGACCTCTAAGCCCCACTCTTTTTGGGGGGAAAGGGGCTTATAGACCTTTAAACATGGGGGGGGGGGGGGGGGGATAATAAGAGGCACAAGAAGGGCCCTTGTAAGGTTTTACGACACCGGGGGGGATCTTGAAGCCAAGGGATCAGAGCTTTAGGGATTAAATTTCAAGAATCACGTGGTGGGGGAACTTGCTCAAGATGCTGCACCAAACACACACAGAATGCACAAGGAGAAGCTCACTCAAGAGACAAGAAGAGAGATGGAGGCCAAAACGTTTTCTTGCTAGTTTCGTCTTCTTCTTCCACACACTTTACAATGTACACAAAGTATAGATAAGATACAACATAAAGGAAAGTGGCCTACTAAGTCAAACAATGCATAACCTACTACACTAGTCGACTGTGGCACTATAACTATGCCAGTTGTAAATAGGTATAACAATCTAAATATAATAAGTAATGAGTCAGTGGCCATGTGTGAGTCATAATGACCACCGACGTGCTAAGTGTAGACATGTGGACCCATCTAACCAGGTGGTCCATCATCAATGTCCGCATGTGTTGAGCTTGTCATCTCAACACTCCCCTTCAAGCTCAACTTCATCTCTGCAACTCCAACTAAGCTTCGAAACTTTTGAAGTCTTTACCCAATGCCTTCGTGAAGATGTCAGCTATCTAATCATGTGTGCTGACATACACCAAGTCAATCTCACCTACTAGTACCTTCTCTCTCACAAAGTGGTAGTGTACCTCAATATATTTTGTCCTGGCATGGAACACAGGGTTTCTAGCCAACTATATATTGCTCATGTTGTCACAATAAATGACAACTAAACCTTCCACCTGCACATCTAAATCAGCCAATAACTTTTGCAGCCATACTACCTCACATGTTGCAACAGCAGCACCTCTATACTCAGCCTCTGTACTCGACAAAGCAACTGTAGATTGCTTTTTGCTGCTCCAAGCAATTGTTGCACTACCAAGAGAGAACATGTATCTACTGGTAGATCTTCTATCAGACATACTACTAGCCCAATCTACATCTGTGTATCCAAACACCTGTACATCTGTACCTGCCTCATAGAAAAGTCCATAATGTAATGTGGACTTCACATATCTCAATATGCGTTTGATTGCCTCCAAATGTGGCTTTCTAGGTACTTGCATAAACTGACTCACAAGACCAACAGCGTAGCTCAAGTCTGGCCTTGTAATGGTCATGTAGATCAAACTCCCCACTATCCTCCTGAACATAGTAGGGTCTTCTATCTCATCCCCAACATCAGCACTCAACTTTACATTCTGCTCCAATGGGACTGAAAGTGGTTTGCATGCTGTCATACCATACTTGGACAACATATCCAAGCCACACTATCTTTGGGACAGCCATATACCATCATCACATCTAATCACCTCAATGCCAAGGAAGTACCTTAGCTCACCTAAATCCTTCATCTCAAACTTCTTCTTCAAGAAGTCCTTGACTTCAGCAATCCCACTATCACTATCACCTGTAATAATCAAGTCATCCACATAGATGACTATGATGACCAAACTTGCATCTCCTTTCTCACATAAAGTGAGTGATCAGCATCAGAAACATAAAAGCCAATATTGACAAGATACTCTCTGATCTTGTCAGACCATGCTCTAGGTGCTTGCTTGAGCCCATAGAGCGCCTTCTTCAACCTGCACACATACGTGGGATGCTCTAAATCTTCATAACCTACTGGCTGATCCATATACACTTTTTCCTGCAAATCACCATGCAAGAAGACATTCTTCACATCCATTTTTTGCAACCTCCAACCTTTGGCTGCTGCCAAAGCAATCACACATCTGACAGCTGCCATCCTAGCAATTGGACTGAAGGTTTCATCATAATCTATGACATATGTCTGGGCATAGCCTTTTGCAACCAGCCTAGCTTTGTACCTACTAATAGAACCATCTACATTGTGCTTAAGCTTATAAACCCACTTACATCCAATAGCTTTCTTGCCCTTCGACGATGATACTAGATCCCAAGTCTTATTGGCCTCTAATGCAGCCATCTCCTCATCCATTGCTGCATCCCAATGAGCATGACCAACAGCCTCCTCAAAACATGTGGGCTCAACATTCTCAACTAGTTTCACCATATAAGCATAATGGTGAGCTGCATAACCTTCAAAACCAAATCTTTTAACAGGGTATCTCACCCTGCTAGACCTACGTACCACTAGATCACTCAATGGAGTCTTTGCATTAACACATGCTCTCTGCACACCTGGAGTCCTCACTAAAGGAATGCCAAGCTCTATGAGCCATTGGAGTCTCCATCAAGAACTGCATCAATGCCTTCTCACACTTTATTCTTTTCTTTCTCTTTACCTAAGTGCTACTAGATGCACCTGAAGATGTAGAGATACTCTTTAGTCTCCCAGACCAAGGACTACCAGATGATGTCTCTGGTCCACTAACAGTCCGTGATTCTTTCTTTTCAGCCTGCACATGAGTGTCATGATCATCATCATCATCCAAAGCATCACCACTACATGCATACCAACTGCTCATTTCATCAAAGATGACATCCTTGCTCCCTCTGAACTTACATGTGACAGGGTTATAACAGCGATACCCTTTCTGCTCTAAAGAGTATTCGATAAAGACACACTTTTCAGCCTTTGGATCTAGTTTTTTCTGCAACTCATCTAGCACATGAACATACGCAATGCAGCCAAACACTTTCAAGTGCGATACATCAAGCTTCTTGCTAGTAAAGCATTCTTTAGGAGTCATACCATGAACTGCAATTGTAGGGGTCCCATTCATAATATAAACAGCAGTATGAACAGCCTCAGACCAAAAATGCTTAGGCATATTCTTTTCAGCCACCATCAAGACATGTGCAACTTCTGCAATATGCCTGTTTTTCCTTTCTGCAACCCCATTTTGCTGTGGGGTATATCTGCATGTGAACTGTCTCTTTATCCCATGAGACCTCAGAAAATCATTGAACTCATTTGAGAGGTACTCTCACCCTCCATCTGACCTCAAGGACTTTACTTTCAAGCCTATTTCTCTTTCAACTGCAACCTTGAAAGTTCTAAAGTGCTCAAATGCTTCACTCTTTTCCTTCATAAAATATACCCACAGCTTTCTAGAACAATCATCAATGAATGTGACAAAGTATGAACTGCCTCCAAGAGATACATTTTGTGTAGGCCCCCAAATGTCTGTATGCAAAACATCAAGGATATTTCTGCTTACATCTCTGTCATGTGAAAAGGGTTGTCTTGCTTGCTTACCAAACTGACATGCTTCGCATACCTTATGAAATTCTACAACTCTAAATGTAGGCAAACCTGTAACCAACCCTTTGGACTTCATTAATTTCAGCCTTTTTACATTTGCATGTCCAATGCGTTTGTGCCAAATTTCAATGTTTGCAACAACATCTTTTCCTTTAGCATACATAGAAACATTCATAGTAGGAATTCCAGCATCCAGAGTAAACATAAGTCCAACTCTACTTCCCTTTGCAACTAACCTGCACTTGTCATTGAAGTCTTCTACAAAGTAGCCCTTTGCATAAAATCTGACTTGCTACCCTTGCTCTACCATTTGATCGACTGACACCAAGTTCTTTATAATAGATGGCACATGTAATACATCTGAAAGCACATGTAATACATCTGAAAGACTCTTTGTCTTACCATCATGCAAGGACAAGGGAACCTTTCCAATGTGTGAAATTGGGTGGCATGAATCATCACCCGTCTGCACCATAACCTGCATTTTGCAAATCCTGCATCTCTCCAAACCATTCTGCATGGCTAGTCATATGATTGAATGCACCTGAATCAACATACCAAACATCATCATGTGTTCCCTTTTGTCAAGATTGTGGGAGAGAAGGAAGGAGTCTCACTTGTAGCTTTCTTGCTTGCACAATGGGGGAATACACACAAAGGTGGAGGCTGAAAACAGTTTTCCTCTTCTTAGTTGTGTAAGCCAAAAAGAAGTCTCATACAAAGAAAATAGAAGAACCCTATATATGGGTCTCAAACCAAACTCAACTAACTAAGGTGGCATACTAACTGAGCCACAAACTAGAGTAGATAAGGATAGCTATCATGTAGCTATTATTCATGGGTGATGTACCAACCGCATCTACAACTGATAAGTCGGTGACATAAATGCACAACGGTCACCCTGGCATATCACGAGTGGAGCTCGATATCTCAACACTCCCCCTCGAGATCAATCCCAATTCTTGTACACCAAGCAGGTCTCTGAACTTGCGCAGCTTCTCTGCGCCCAATACCTTTGTAAATATGTCAGCTACCTGATCCTCTGTGCTGACATAAACTAGATCAATAAGACCTAGTAAAACCCTCTCCCGCACATAGTGATAATGCACCTCAATGTGCTTTGTTCTAGCATGATAGACTGGGTTATTTGCCAAGTGTATACTGCTCATGTTATCACAATAAATGACAAATGGCCCATCTGTAGGCTGATGCATATCATAAAGTAGCTTATGCAACCAAGCTACCTCACATGTAGCCATTGCTGCATCCTTGTACTCAGCCTCTGTGCTCGACAAGGCAACTGTAGGTTGTTTCTTGCTGCTCCAAGTGACTGTAGCACTCCCAAAAGAGAACAAATATCCACTGGTAGATCGTCTATCAGAAATACTACCAGTCCAATCAGCATCAGTGTATCCATGCAACTGTATCTGAACCCCAGTCTCATAAAATAGTCCATACTGCAATGTGGACTTCACATACCTAAGTATGCGTCTAGCCGCATCCAAATGCGGTTTCCTTGGATCCTGCATAAACTAACTTACTAATCCAACAGCATAGCTCAAATCTGGCCTGGTAATAGTCATATAAATCAAACTTTCTACTATGCGTATGTACATAGTAGAGTCTTCCAAAAGCTCACCTGCATCTGTGCTCAGCTTCGCATTCTACTCCAAAGGAACTGAAATAGATTTACAGCCTGTCATCCCATATTTGGATAGCATGTCCAATCCATATTGTCTCTGCAAGAGCTGTATCCCACTTGGTGATCTAATCACCTCAATGCCCAAGAAATAACGCAGCTCTCCCAAATCCTTCATCTCAAACTTTTGCTTCAATAGCATTTTCACATGAAGGATATCTTCATCACTGTCACCTGTCATAATCAAATCATCAACATAAATGACAAGTAGCATAATACCTTTCTCTATTTTTCTCACATAAAGTGAGAAATCTGCCTTGGAAATCTGAAAGCCAATAGTGACAAGATATTGTCCTATCTTGTCAGACCATGCTCTAGGTGCTTGCTTCAAGCCATACAAGGCTTTCTTCAACCTGTAAACAAACTCAGGATGAACAACATGCACATAACCTGGTGGATGCTCCATATAGACCTCTTCTTGCAAATCACCATGCAAGAAGGCATTCTTTACATCCATCTGATGTAAAGACCATCCCTTTGATGCAGCCATAGCAATGACTGCTCTTACGGTTGCCATCCTTGCAACCTAACTAAATGTTTCTTCATAGTCAATGCCATATGTTTGTGCATACCCCTTGACTACTAATCTTGCCTTGTATATGTTCATAGAACCATCTGCATTGTACTTCACCTTATAAACCCACTTACAGCCAATTGCATTCTTACCTTTAGGCAAAGGTACCAATTCCCATGTAGCATTTGCTTCCAAGGCATCCATTTCTTCATCCATGGCTTTCTCCCATTTTTCTTTTCCCATGGCTTGCTCAAAAGAAGTGGGTTCTGGTTCCTGTATCACTTTGACCATATATGCATAGTGAATGGCTGTAAATCCATCATATTTCAGCCTATCCACATGATACCTAGCTCTCATAGACCTGCGCAAAATAGGTTCACTCCTAGGTGCTCTCAAAACATCCCTGGTCTTCCTTACTCTAGGTGTAACAATAGAAGGAATACCCAACTCATCATCAATGCTTTGTTCTGAGCCACTCGATTCACCATCCACATAAGAGTGACCTGCATTCACATCAAACATGGGCTGATCAACCTTCTCTTTTCCTTTTCGTGATACCTGCATACCACTATCTGCATTGCTTTGAGAAGATTCTCCTGATCTCAATCTGCTTGTCCATGGCGAAGAATGTGAACCACTGCTAGAGGATGCTCCAGGTCCACTAATATTTTGTGACTGCTGCTGTGAATTCTGTGTAGCATTACCATTTTGTGCATCTACATCATCAATCACATTTACTGGTTTATACCAGCTACTCATCTCATCAAAAACAACATCTCTGCTCATTGTAAACTTATGAGTAGAAGGGTTATAACATCTATACCCTTTTTGCTGCAGAGAGTAACCAATAAAGATGCACTTCTTAGCTTTTGGATCCAACTTGGATCTCAACTCATCTGGCACATGTACATAGGCAATGCAACCAAAAATTTTCAAATGAGAAATATCTGGTTTCCTACCAGTATACATCTCCTCTGGAGTCATCCCATGTATTGCTGCAGTGGGAGTCCTGTTCATTATATAGACTGCTGTAGCAACTGCTTTAGCCCAGTAAAAATCTGGCAAGTCTTTTTCATTGAGCATGGCATGAGATACCTCTCCAATATGCCTATTTTTCCTTTCTACAATTCCGTGGGGTATGACTGCATGAATATTGCTGCTTTATGCCATGCTCCTGCAGGAACCTTGCAAACTCATTTGAGAGGTACTCTCCCCCTCCATCTGACCTTAGGCATTTTATTTGCAGGCCTGTTTCTTTTTCAACCATAGCTTTAAGAGTTTTGAAATGCCCAAAAACTTCACTTTTCTTTTTCATAAAATACACCCAAAATTTTCTGCTATAGTCATCAATAAAAGTGACAAAATAATGACAGTCTCCAAGAGATGCAGCTTTAGTAGTCCACACATCAGAGTGGATTAATTCCAATGGCTTCTCACTCTCTTGAACATGTCTAGGAAATGGTTTCCTTGCCTGTTTTCCAAATTGATAGGCTTCACATACCTTATGCATTTCTGCAACCTTGAATTTAGGCAATCCTGCAACAATATTATGGACCTGCATTGATTTAAGTCACTGTACATTAACATGACCAATGCGTTTATGCCAGATATCAATATCTGCAACTACACCGGTCCCATGTGCAAACATTGCTGCACTCAATTCAGGCATGTCTACATCCAACGTAAACATTCTGCCCTTCTTCTTTCCTTTTGCTATCAAGCGACCTTTATTTTTCATATCCTCAACAAAGCATCCATGAGGATTAAATCTGACCTGCAAGCCCTGCTCAACCATTTGACCAATAGAAACCAGATTCTTGGTGATATTCGGGACATGAAATACATCGGACAGGTATTTCTTTTTCCCATCCTGCATAGACAAAGCAAAATTTCCAATCTGCACAATAGGATGTGCCGTATCATCACCAGTCTCCACAAATCTTGGTTTTTTCATTTTCCTTACATCCTCCATCCATTTTGCATGACCTGTCATGTGGTTTGATGCACCTGAGTCAACATACCACACATCGTTGCTTTCTTCTGCACTTGTCACAGAATTGTTCATGTGCTGCACCATAAACAAATGCTCATTTTTGTCATCACCCTATCTACTAGAAGATGCATAATTCCCTTGTTGCAATTTCCCATTCATGATATCATTCTGCTTTTTATAGCAGTCTTTAGCCATATGACCCATTTTACCACAGTAGTAGCATTTAACATTGTTGTTTGCATTTTGGCCTCTTTGCCATCCACCATGACCTCTTTGGCTCCCCCTGCCTCTAGAGTTACCATGTCCTCCTCCATAGGACTGGTTTTCTTGAGTTTGCTGCATATTCTGATTTCTACCACGGCCTCCAAATCGGCCTCCTCTACCTCTGCCTCTACCTCTTCCAGCATTTGAGTAGAAGACAACTTCTTTTGAAGTTCCTCCTGAAGAAGATACACCACCATTTCTCTGCTCCTTAGAAATTAGAAGAGCAATCAACTCCTCAAAATCAGGAAATCTTTCACGGACGGAAATGGATGTTCGGAACTGTGCATAATCCTTTCCTAAACCATTCAAGGTCACAGAAACTAAATCATCATCTTCCACTGGCGATCCAACGAAAGCAAGTGCATCTACAATCTTCTTCACCTTCATGTGGTAGTCATTGATGCTCATATTTTCTCTTTGCATATTATACAACTCTTGCTTTAGCTGCATTTTCCTAGCTTGCGTATTTGTGCTATACATTTTTGACAAAGTATCTCATGTCTCCTTTGGCGTACTTGCATCTTGAATATGCACAATCACTTCCTAGTGGTATTTGACCACACAGTCACTTCCTAGTGACGATTTTGCATAAACAGGAACCAAGGATGATTCTGTAACTCCCAATGTCTCTGCACACAAGCATACGATGCAATTTCTACAGTAACTTTTCACCGATCTGTAGAACAGTGGCTGCATAGCTTAAAACTGGGCCTTTTCCTGAGTGCGTGCAGAAAACTTCCGCCTCCAAAACAGGCCCCGAAATGGCCTCAAATAAAAAAAATAGGGTCACCCAGGGCTAAAGCCCTGTCCCGCAGCATATACTGCCCTCTTGCTTCACCGTGAAGAGCGTCTCAACCTGAGACACTGCACTCTTGCAATTTCTGGCTGTGCTACCTGCAGAGATCTGCTCCCAAAACAGAAAATGAAAGCAACATTGCTCCTCTTACCAGAACACCGTGAGCTTGGCTTGCTTTCTTCAGCTCCTTACCACGAACAAGGCTCTAATACCATGTCAAGATTATGGGAGAGAAGGAAGGAGTCTCACTTGTAGCTTTCTTGCTTGCACAATGGGGGAATACACACAAAGATGGAGGCTGAAAACAGTTTTCCTCTTCTTAGTTGTGTAAGCCAAAAAGAAGTCTCATACAAAGAAAATAGAACCCTATATATGGGTCTCAAACCAAACTCAACTAACTAAGGTGGCAAACTAACTGAGCCACGAATTAGAGTAGATAAGGGTAGCTGTCATGTAGCTATTATTCATGGGCGGTGTACCAACCGCATCTACAACTGATAAGTCGGTGACATAAATGCACAACGGTCACCCTGGCATATCACTAGTGGAGCTCGATATCTCAACACCTTTCCTGTAACAACATTCAATATATGCTGCATAACAAACAAATGTTCATTTTTGTCTTCATTCTGTTGTGAAAACGATGCATAGTTTCCTTGCTGTAACTTACCACTGCGAATATCATCTTTCTTAGCGTAACATTGGGCTGCGATATGATCTGTTTTGCCACAGTAGTGGCACACAATACCAGAGTTGTTAGAACCTCTGTTCTGCCATCCACCTCTTCCTCTAAAGCTCCCCCTGCCTCTAAAATTACCATGACCTCTTGAAACCTGCATATCACCAAATTGCTGATTCAATCTGTTTTGCTGGTTGTCACTACCATGTCTTGTACCACGACCTCTTGAAGAGAACCTGCCACGTCCCCTTCCTGAACTGGAGTAGAAAGCTTGGACATGTTCACCACTTTTTTCAGATGTCTCACTGTGCATGTCGATCTCTTCAGTGATCATAAGCGAGACCAACTCATCAAAATCTGAAAATGGCTTTCTAACATATACGGAAGTTACAAAAGACTTCCAAGCCTTTTCATTGTTAAGTCCACTCAAGGTAGATGACACCAAATCATCATCATCAGGCATTGCATCAATCATTGCCAATGCATCTGCAATGCTTCTTACCTTCAGTGCATACTCATTGATAGACATCTTCCCTTTCTTCAATGTATTCAACTCTTGCTTGAGTTGAATCTTTCGAGCCTTTGTATTTACAGAAAACATACTTTCAAGTATGGTCCAAGCTGCATATGAATTCTTTGCATTTCTAATGTGTCTCAGCATATTATTGTCAATTACTATTGATAACCAATACATGACCTTTTTATCTTTTGCACTCCATTCCTTCCATGTCTTTGTCTCTTCTGCAGTTGGAGGATCACTCATCTCTAGCTCCTTTTCTTCACCTGAAACAAACTCGTAGAGGCCTTTTCCAATAAGGAAGTTCGTGACACGGAACTTCCATGAAGGGTAGTTGTTCTTGTCGAGCTTCTCAATGATGGGGCTTCCACTGTTCTCTGCCATTATCACAAAATTAATACCAAACAGCAAGCAAATCTTCTGCAACCCTCAACCTGTAGTGCACAGCAATATACTAGGTAGCCTTTTTCACTGTCTACTCAACAATACATGCAATCTGCAACCAGTTTGTAGATAAACCTTGTGTTTACTTATTGTTAAACACCTTTGAATTTAAAGATCTGAAATCTGTAGCCTACGCACCCACTTTTGGTCAATACAGTCGAAGTCACAGTGTACCCTGAAACTGTTGTCCGTAACCTTGTGGCTCTAAAATAGGGCCTGAAACGGCCTCAATTTGCAGAATACACAGCGCTCTTCACGCATACCAAATCTCACTGCAATCTGAGATTTTTGCCCGACCCTACTTCCAGTGCCTCCACAGGCACTATCCAAGAGAGAGAGTGGAAGAATGGGAAAGCTTCTTACATGTGGCTTGCTTGCTCGAACCTTGCTTCTTCTCCTTATCTTCAGCCTTCGAAATCAGCCTCTCTTAGTGGCGTGGCTCTGATACCATGTCAAGAATCGCGTGGTGGGGGAACTTGCTCAAGATGCTGCTCCAAACACACAGAGAATGCACAAGGAGAAGCTCACTCAAGAGACAAGAAGAGAGAAGGAGGCCAAAACGTTTTCTTGCTAGTTTCTTCTTCTTCTTCCACACAGTTTACAATGTACACAAAGTATAGATAAGATACAACATAAAGGAAAGTGGCCTACTAAGTCAAACAATGCATAACCGACTACATTAGTCGACTGGCGCTATAACTATGCCATCTGTAAATAGGTGTAACAACCTGAATATAATAAGTAATGAGTCAGTTGCCATGTGTGAGTCATAATGACCACCGACGTGCTAAGTCTAGACATGTGGACCCATCTAACCAAGCAGTCCATCATCAATGTCCACATGTGCTGAGCTTGTCATCTCAACATTAAACACGGGGGAAAAAGGTAATAAGACCCTTAAGGCCTTAGTTCTCTTGGGGGGGGGGGGGGGGGGAGGGGTGACTCCAAAGTGAAGGAAAAGGGGTTTAAGCATGGGGGGTGAAAGGGGGACTTAAGGGTTAAACACGGGGGGGTGTGAGGGGGGTTTTAACACCAGGGGAAAGGGGGCTAAGAAGGCCCTTTAGAATCTTCCCCCCCCAGGAAGGTTCTAAAGATTCCACGTGGGAGGGGGGGAAAACTTAAACGGCGACTCGCGGCATGTTGACAGTTCTCATCCGTGTAGAGGTGGCAACGACAGTTCACTCAAGCCCTCTCTCTCTCTCACGTTGACGGCTCAGTGTGGCGGCAGCACTCGCTTCGTCTACTCTCCCTCCTCCCTCCGTTCGTCCCTTCATGGCCTAGTTTAAATAGGAGGGGAGGGGGGATCCTTGCTCTCTTACCTGGTGGCATACATGGCCTCAGCACCCATATGGGCGCTAGCGTGTTGCGTTTTGTGGCCTTCCTCCTTCCCCTCCAGTGCAATGTCGGCTGGGGGGAGAAGGAGGGAATAAAAAAATTTCCCTTTATTCCTTCTAAAATGGTTTATTTATCGTTTTGGAGTTGTTACAGGAACAAGGTTGGCAAGTTCTAGTGCAAGTCTAATTTGCAAGAGGACGAGTAGACATCCTGTGAGAGCGGAATTTAGGTGACGGGAAGTGCTTAAAAATAGCTAAAAATTATGAATATCAAGGGAAAAATATTCACTGTCAAAGGCGGCGGCTCGATCTAGGACGATTTTAAGCGCCAAAGTGCTTTAAAGGCGCCCGAGCGACACTTGTTGATTTTTCATAATTTTTCAGACAGTCGTGCGGGTTGACACAAGCTACTGGCCAATGCGGGATGCTAAGCCAGACGCCCAGGATTTTTCAGAGCTCGATTCCGAGTCCGGACGGGGACATGGCCAAGAAATCGATCAAGATTTGAAAAGGTGGACAAAATTTGGTCAAGTGGTCATGACCTTTGGGGAGTTGGGGCATTTGATGCCACTTGACATTTTAGATGAAAAAAAATCGTGAGGAGAAGAAGAAAACGTGATCAGGAATGGCGCCGAAAATTGCGCCCATTGTTGATCAATGGAGATCCCTGCCTGTGAACAACCATACATAATGACTATGGGGCTTGCCTACCCTCTGCCTGCTGATCATATCGCCGCCCTTCGCTCGCGCAATGGTGGCCTGGTTTGAAATTTCTGATTCTAGTCTTTCTCTCTCCTCCCTCTCTCTCTTCTAAAGGCAAGATCATGTGGGAAGAAGAAGGAAGAAGAAAGAATGATGGAGGCTTGTCCGGCATGGACCGGATTGCTCCACGGGCTGAGAAGGGTGATTTGTGATGTTGCTGGACATGAAGTGTTGCTGTTTTCCAAATCTACAGCCATGGAAAAAAAACCCGAAACACGCGTTTAAGCGGTAAACTAAAAAATTACAAAGAAAATTTAGTGTTTTATGCTTTTGATTGATGGAATGCCGTTCATATGGACTAAGATTTGATTATGCTGCTGATTCTTTTGAGTTCTTACTGTTTATAACTAGACATTATGAAAAACATGCATTTCATGGCTCGAAATAATGTCAAGAAACCCGAAAACGTATGAAAAATGGGGAAAAACAAGGGTTTTGGGCATATAAATGGGGAAAACCGTCGATACACATCAACTAATCTTTCAATTTTGTTGCAAATGAACTAAGGGCCACAGCCCACAAACTGGTTTTCATTTTCAGCAATTTAAAAAATACAAGAAAATGAAGAAAATGGCGGGAAAATGATAAAAAAACCATGAAAAATAGGGGAAAAATACATTTGGGGCTACGAAAAATATAGAAAAATAGGATTTATGTTTGTTGATGTATAGAAAGGCTGGGGCATGAAGTTATGCTTTAGTTCAGCCTTGTTTATATGTTTTAGTGCGTGTTTCCTTCCTTCTCCACATAAAATGACAAGGAAACCCTGAAAGAAATGAATGCAATGATGCACTATCAACGGGGAGGGTAGAGTTGTGGAAAAAAAATGGTTAAATGCCGCTGAGCATGAGGGATAATTTGCTGATTTTATATGCATTGCATCTAGGACGGAATAATAATGATAAAAATTAAAACCTAGTGGCACGAAGATCACTTCGGTGCTAGGTGTTGCAGCGAAGCACAAAGCGGTTAGAAAGAAAAGCATGAAAGAGATGTTTTGCACTTGCACGCTGCTGGTTTTTAAAATGTTTGAGCACTAGGCATCCACCTCTTTGCATGATCATTTAGAGGAAATTAAAAGTATCAGAGTCAGCTCCTGGATACGCATAGCAATTGTCTTCAGTAGGCCCTTGACCCACCATTGAGAGCATGAGGTTCCTATGCTGTAGGCTAGTCGTGGGATCATAAAGGGGAAGTCAAGTAAGGACAATGGTACATTCCTGGACACGCTCATTTGGTACCTTGAGCGACGTTTGTGCGAAATGTCTAAATGTCGAGCGGCGCATCGAGGGGCCAATCCCCAAGGTGTAGGAGAGTCGCAGAGGGTTGACGGCATTCAGCCGTAGGAGGAACCCCATGTGTATGTGATTCGAGCCTTTTGGCTATGTGAAAGGGACTCCCTCTGAGGAGTAATATTGGGTTAGGATCAGTTGGACTACAACGTATTACAAACGCAATGTTTAGGAAGGCAGAGATTTTGATAGACGCTCCTGGCCGCGAGGCCGAGGGGTTGTCTTGTGCATAGTGACGAGGTCCGGCTAGTGCATGAGCCAGTGCCGGCCCGTTTTTAGGTCCATCAGTGGTGCGTCTGCCGGGAGCTGCTCAAAAGTGGCGGTTCTCAAATCCTGGTTGTTTAAGGACCAACTAGTAGTTTATGCCAGAGGATACTGAGCTTGATCCGTTATTTATTGATAAGCATCGTCTAGCAGAAATCCAGAAGCAAGAAAGAGACGAAAGAGCTAGGCGACGTGCTGAAATTTTTAGGAGATATTCCCCTAAGCGTAGCGGTGCTGAACCCTTACGAGGGAGTGGATCTAGTGGTCTTAGGACCCCAAGCAGTAAGTTAGGAGAAGGTGGAAGCTCTAGTGCTCCCCTTCCTTCTATAAGCCAATCCACGTCAAGTACGGGAGGTGTAACCCCACCGGTCTTTATTCCTAGTGCAAATCCAATCCGCGTCATGGCGCAGCCTATTGCAATTCCAGCAGGAACGACGGATTTGCCGGCTCTAGGTTACCCGCTACCCATTTTTAATGGGCTAGTTGAGGAAGATGCGGAACTCCACATTAGGGAGTTTCAAAAGTTGATGTTTAACTGTCGCATTCAAGAGGAAGGACATTTAATGATGTTCTTCAACATGACTCTCAAAGGAAGAGCCGCTATATGGTATCATGGTTTAGAAGCCGGAACCATATTGAACATTGATACATTTTATGGAGCTTTTCGAAGGGAGTTTGCCCCTGAAAGGGGTGGGCAATATTGGTTGCGTGTACTCAACGTGACCCGCCAAGATCCACACGAGGATATTCGTGCTTATGCAAAGAAGATAAAAGAGGTCTTCCGTAAGTTGGACACCTCTATTCCTATCCCTGCAGCTGCCCAATTGCAATATTTCCTACATGGGTTGGACTTTAATATCCAATTGCAGTTGAGTAGTGTCCCCTTGGGGGATATAGATACTGCCATTACACGAGCACAAGAGGTGGAATCCCGACTACAAGCAGCCTATGCTTCTCGAGGCAATTCGAATATGGGTCTAGTATTGGGAAACAATATGGCAATGGCCAATGGCAGTAGTGGCCAAGGGATAGCGATGGCTAACCCTAATGGGAGAGGGAACATGATGCAGAATGTCCCTTTACTACCAGCTCCCCCTAGCATGTCGATGCCTACGGGCAGTCAAATGGCTCCAAGTAGTGGAGGCCAGGCGGTCAATTCTAACACCATGCCTGCAGCTCAACAGCCTGTGCCTAATCGAATTGTTAGGCCGATTGAACGACATGGTAATGATGACCAGGGCTATGAGTCGAGTTCTTCCAATGTTCTTGGCGAGGTTAAGGACATGATGAAGCATTATACCGACATGATTACGGAGCAGTATCGGCAAATAGCCGTTGATGTCAACTTCCTTAAAAAACAACAAAATTTGATAGGAAGTAGATACCCAGAGGAGGGTGCACCGTCGAGGTTTAGTTGCAAATGGTGTGGTGGGCAGCACTATCCACGAAATTGCCCAAATGTTAAGTGCGACATTTGTGGAAAATCCGGCCATCTAGCAGCTACTTGCTGGAGTAAGATCAGTTCCCTCCAGCGAGGAAGTCGGCAACCAGGGCCTGTTAATCATCGTGCCCAAGGAAATGACTCCCAGCCAGAAAATGGGCCTAAACAAATACTTCAACGACCAAAGACTACAGTGGAGGAGCTACCAAGTGGTAGTGGGGTTAGTTTGATTGAGGCTGTACGCGTTAATGATGCTGAAACCTCTAATCTACGAGCTGTCCTTACAAGAGGTAAAAAGGGTAGAGAAGCCGACATGGATAAGCCTGTCGACGGAAACCCTAAACAAGGCGACAAAGAAACGCAAGTTTTGGATTCTGCCCTAGAAGGGGGACCTTTGAAGCCCGTAGAGAGTAAAGCCGATAAGGAAGCACCAAAGAAGAAGGTGAAAGTTAAGAAAGAGGCAATAAAGCCAGTTCAGCGACCTAAAGAGCGGATGGTTTGGCGTGAAAAGCGAGCTCTATCGAACTATCATGAATTCGATTTGGCGGGCTCTCTTTGCGAAGTCAAGCCGGATGTGAACCTTTTGCAGCTTATTAAGCTTTCCCCAGGAGTACGCAAGGAATTTAGAAAGATCCTACGTACCGGGTACATCGTAGAACCTTTGGGTATTGCACGAGTTGGTGATGACTGGTTTGAGCATGCTGAGAAGCATTGCCCAAGGGTTGCAGCCTAAGTCGATGGGATATTAGTAGATTATGCTATTGTCGACACGGGATCATCTGTTAACATTATGAGTTCTGAACTGATGGAAAGGTTAGGTCTTGCGATTCAGAAAGATACCTCCACAATTCTCAGAATGGCAGATGACAGTTTGAGACAGCCGGAAGGCTGCATTACTAAGGTCCATGTCACTGTTGCAAATGTAGAATGCATGTTGGATTTTAGGGTGATTCGTTTTGCAGGGCGGCCAAGTTACCAAGTATTACTTGGACGACCTTGGATCTTGCAAGCGGATTGCCAAGTGGATATACCCGCCGGTCGATTGATATTCGGCAGAGGTGCCCAGCGTGTGGTGGTTGATGCTTATCCTGAGTCCCCGCAGAGTGAGAGAGCTCCTCTATCTTCTACAGAATTGGAGACATTAGAAGATTTATCTGCTAGTGAGACATCATCGAGTGATGAGTCCAAAGAGGGATCCACCACGGAGGACATCTATCAGATCACTTTGAACGAGCCGATAGAGGGCCAAGAGCGTATAAGAGATGTAGATGTTATCGAGCTAGACCTTGGTACACTTGGTGATTCGCGGCCAATCAAATTAGGCTCTATGCTCAGCACAGCAGAAAGAGAGGACTATGTGGCCTTGATCCAGGAATTCCGTGATATTTTTGCCTGGAGTTATGATGAGTTGAGAGGCATTCCTCCTAGTCTTGCTGTTCATACAATTCCGTTGAAAGAGGGCAGTCGTCCTGTACGGCAGAAAGTAAGGCGTATGCCTTTCGAATTGAGGGACGGGCTGTTTGAAGAGTTACAGAAGCTTCGAAAAGCGGGTTTGATTTTTCCTGTGCAACACACGGAATGGTGTTTGTTAGTTGTGATTAGAAAGAAGAAGAATAATCAGATCCGTTTATGTGTAGACTTTAGGGAGCTGAATAAGCAGACAGTTAAGGACTACTACCCATTACCATTTATTGACCAGATTTTGGATCAATTAGCGGGTAGGGAGATATATTCATTTATGGATTGCTTTGCAGGATATAACCAAATGGCAATTGCAGAAGAGGACAAGTTGAAAACAACTTTTATCACTGTATTTGGCACTTTTGCTTACCACGTGATGGCTTTTGGTTTATGCAATGCGCCTGGTTCATGGCAACGAACAGCCGATAAGACATTCGGTGACATATCCCCTGAAGAGTTGAGGGTGTTTATTGATGACTTAGGGGCCGCCACCGTGAGAGAAAGGCAGTTGATCACTTTGAGAAAATGCTTTGAGCGCTGTAGACAATTTTGCATCGCCCTAAACCCACGGAAGTGTGCTTTTGGAGTACCTTATGGGCTATTGCTGGGCCATGTGGTCAGTTCGGTAGGAATTGCGACAGACCCCGAGAAGGTCAAAGTTATAGTTGCCATGGGTCCACCACGCACTCCGAAAGAAGTTCATAGCTTTCTGTCTTCGGTTGGTTACTACCGTAGATTCATTAACGCCTTAGCAGAAAGAATGTTGCCACTTACAAATTTATTGTCCTTTAGCTGTTCGTTTGTATGGGGTGACCCTTGCAAGGTAGCATTCGAGGACGTGAAACAAGAGCTAGCAAGAGCGCCCGTTTTAAAAGCACCTAAAAGAGGTGAGGTGTTCTATATATTTTCAGCAGCCACCATGTATAGTATCAGCTGCTGTTTAGCCCAATTTTGGGAAGAGAAGTGGTACCACCCGATTGCTTTTGCTAGTCGGAAGCTGGGGGTATCCGAAATCAATTACACCTACATGGAGAAGCTGTGTCTAGCGATGGTCTTTGGGACCAAGAAGTTCAGGCATTACATTCTCTATGAGAAAGTCGTGCTTTATACGAAGGCGGAGGGACTTCGACTATTGATGAACAAGTTACAGCCGCCTGATCGTTTAGCGAAGTGGTTGATCACTTTGTAGGAATTTGATTATGAAATCAAGAGTAAGCCACCAAGGTTGCAAGGCATCGTGGAATGTCTAGTGGACTTTGGGGAGCCGAAAGAATCTGTGGCTGAAGGTAGTGACATGGAGATGATATTTAAAATAGATACGGCATCTATTCCCTCCTGGTATGCTGCAATAACGCATTATTTATCAACGGGAGAGGCGGGATCCGAACTATCTAAGGCTGAGAAAAGGAAAATTAAGCAGCAAGCGTTAAAGTTTGCCTTGATCGCAGGTACATTATATCGGCAAGGGGTTGATGATATCTATCGCCGATGTGTGACGCCTGACGAGGTGCCATTCATTTTGGAAGAGTGCCATGATTCTGCTTGCGGTGGCCATTTTGCTGGACGGCTTACAGCACAGAAGGCTTTAAGAGCAGGCTATTGGTGGCCTGCCATCTTCCAGGATGCGTTTGCGTATGTTAAGCGATGCGATATTTTCCAACGACATGATAGTTGAGAGAATAGGAAACGACCACTCACCCCTATTATGGCGATACTTCCATTTGAGAAGTGGGGAATAGACTTTGTGGGTCCTATTACTTCGTCATCGACTACGCAAAAGCGATACATCATTGTAGCAACTGACTACTTCACAAAGTGGTCAGAAGCACGAGCAACAAGGAAAGATGATGCTAAAGAAACTGCTAGTTTCCTTTTAGAGCAGATAATATGCCGGTTTGGTCCGCCGAAAGAATTAGTGTCGGACCGCGGAACCCATTTCCTGAATAAGGTGATCAAAGGTTTGACAGAGTTGTGGAACATCAAGCATAACAATACAACCCCATATAATCCGCAAGCCAATGGTCAGGTTGAAAGCACCAACAAGCAGCTTGTGGGCATCCTGTCCAAAACTGTGTCGGAAAAGAAACGGGATTGGGATAAAAAGTTATACGTGGCAGTGTGGGCCTATAATACGACTTTCAAACGAGCCACTGGCCATACCCCGTTTAAGTTAGTATATGGGGAGGAGTGTGTCTTGCCTTTAGAAATTGAGCTGCCGACCATTCGGTTTGCCATCAATCATTCTTTGAGCGATGAAGACGCTCTTTTTGAGCGCTTGACGACACTGGCACATTTAGATGAGCTTAAGTTGCAGAGCTTATTGCACCAAGAAGTGGCGAAGCGCCGAATGAAGAAGCTACACGACCTCAAAGCCAAGAAATACACCTTCAAGAAAGGACAGCTTGTTCTGTATTATGACGCACGACGTGAATTATTCCCAGGCAAGCTAGAACCCAAATGGGATGGGCCCTACAGGATCGTTAGAATAGGAAAGAATAAATCTACAGTGTTGTTAGCTGACCTTGAGGGGATAGAATTTAAAAATAAGGTTAATCTTAATAAGATTAAACCTTATTACTTCTGATTGTACTAATGCTATGACTGCCTTGCAGGTCTAGGCAAGATTGATCCAACATCTGCAAGGAGATCGTGATAGAGGTTGATGGGTCGTCTGATCCCTTATTTAGAACACCCATATTTGGAACAGAGATATCATCAGGGAAAGCTCATTTGGTGGAGCAAAGGATACAAGGTGATTGAGCAAGAAGGCGGGACATTTATTTGGGAAATCAAGGTCTTCTGCCATCACTGCCTACAAATTTTGACGAGCATCCCTGTCGAATTCAATGATGATGGAGGGATGGAGCCTACAGTCCACCCGTTGAATATGCTGAATTTCGATTACCATAATTACGAGTAGAGTTCAGGATGGCAGGATATGTAAACCCTTTATGGACGTACACCTTGTACTTTGATGGGGCGTCCAGGGGTGCATGCAAAAAAGGAAGTGTAGGAGTTTTCATCCGCGATCCCCGACGACGCATTGTCATGAAGTTAGCTGCTTATCTCGGGGCGAATTTTACTAATAATATGGCCGAATACAAAGCCCTGATCATGGGTTTGAATATTGCAAAAAAGGGTGGTATCCGCCAGTTGTTGGTGAAAGGGGACTCTCAGTTGGTTTTAAATCAACTCAATGGGACGTACATGGTGCGGAACCCGATCCTTTGTATGTACTATCACACTGCCATAGCCCTGCTAGACGAATTCGATCGAGTGTCTTTTCAGCTGATTCCACGGAATTGGAATCAGTTTGCCGATTCATTGGCTAATCTTGCGTATGAAGAGGACCTCTTCTTTAATTGTGGCCCTTGTCCCGATATATCTATTGATGGTGAGACAGGACCTGGTCGTTTGTGGGGTATGCTTTCTGAACATGCCCTCTTTGGCAGACGATGGTTGATTTGGGTGATGCAGAGGGTAAGCGAGACTCATCTACCTTTATTATCTCGGACCCACAGACTGATTCGACGACATGTGATGCGAACACCTCTTGCGATATACACAGGAGGGATAGGTCATAATCTACTGCACCTAGTTTAGGGCTACAAGCCCTGTTTCCCTGGGAATAGTATGCTTTGATGTCTATCATGGTTGTTTCCAGGAGGATGTTATGCATAGTATTGTTTTATTTCATTAGGCCAAGAGGGCCGATTCAGTTTTGTAGCAAAGTCATGTCTGATTTCATTAGGCCAAGAGGGCCATTTCCCTATCTAGTGCGGGTGCGTTTAATTGGGTTTTTGTTTAGTGTTGTGCTGGACAGGTTTTTCGGGTTGTGGAATTTGGTGGAGCCTGGAGGAGCCTTTGCTGCGATGGAAGCTTCTTGTGGCCAATCCAGGTGATATTTCTCCTTTACGAGTACCTTTCTTTCCTGTTATATGTGTATTTGTACTTGTCGAGAGGGCACATTTTTGTTGGGAACCGGCAACCAAGGCATGAAGTCCCAGGTTTAGGCTAAGTATGTTTGAGGGAGGTCGGAGTAGTCATTGCCTCCTGTAAAGACATTGTTAGACATTGAAAGACCTGTTTTAGAAGGAAGTCCTAGTGGCCCTGTCCTGCTAACCTGCTAGGCAGCCGTTCTAGGAGTTCTTGTTAGTAGTGAGGCAGTTAGAGAAGCCTGCTAGAAGATAATAATAATGATGTCAAGAAATCCTGAATATCCTAAAAGATGAATATAAATGCGAAGGTGTGTAAAAAGGGGTTCTAACCCCTATCAATGAAAAGAAAAGAAATGAAAATATATAAGCAATTGATCATTGCCTTGCGAAGGCCTGGTAGGTTCCTGGGGACGAGTCAGACCCGGGGCCGATACCTTGTCTTCCTCGGGGTGGCTTCTTGCTGGAAAAATAATGACAAAACCAGGAAGGTTGGAGCGAAAATAAAAGTGAGCGTTAGAAAAGGATTAAGTGTCGCCTTGCGAGGGCTTGGTAGGTTCTTGGGTGCCGAGACAGGTCCTGAGACCGATGCCCTGTTCTCCTTGGGTCACTACGCTCAGCTCCCTCCTTTTTACATGCCCAAGTATGTTCATCCAATAAAAACCCTAAAAGAAGACATGTACTGAATGAAAATATTCCTTGATCAGGCTATAGGAGTCCTCGCCTTGTAGGAGCTCCTAGTTGTGTTGTCTTTAGTTGGTAAGTAGTTCAGACTACCACTTAGGGCAACCTCTTTGACAGTTCTTTTTAGTTTGGCTGTGTTGGAGCAGCTAGTTAGTGACTCACTTCGGATCTTCTATTAGATGATGCTAGGCCTACTCCTTGTGAATGTTATGCCTTGGTTCTGTCCAGGGGTAGGGGGAGCATTGTGCTGAGTTTTCTGATGATAATTGTTTTGTATCAGTTTGATGCTTCTTTGGTTGTTTATGTGCAGATATGTTCGTGGGTTCGACGGGCTGAGTCGCCCTATCCCGTGGTCGCCAATGAGAGCGGAATTTAGGTGACGGGAAGTGCTTAAAAATAGCTAAAAATTATGAATATCAAGGGAAAAATATTCACTGTCAAAGGCGGCGGCTCGATCTAGGACGATTTTAAGCGCCAAAGTGCTTTAAAGGTGCCCAAGCGACACTTGTTGATTTTTCATAATTTTTCAGACATTCGTGCGGGTTGACACAAGCTACTGGCCAATGCGGGATGCTAAGCCGGACGCCCAGGATTTTTCAGAGCTCGATTCCGAGTCTGGACGGGGACATGGCCAAGAAATCGGTCAAGATTTGAAAAGGTGGACAAAATTTGGTCAAGTGGTCATGACCTTTGGGGAGTTGGGGCATTTGATGCCACTTGACATTTTAGATGAAAAAAAATCGTGAGGAGAAGAAGAAAATGTGATCAGGAATGGCGCCGAAAATTGCGCCCATTGTTGATCAATGGAGATCCCTGCCTGTGAACAACCATACATAATGACTATGGGGCTTGCCTACCCTCTGCCTGCTGATCATATCGCCGCCCTTCGCTCGCGCAATGGTGGCCTGGTTTGAAATTTCTGATTCTAGTCTTTCTCTCTCCTCCCTCTCTCTCTTCTAAAGGCAAGATCATGTGGGAAGAAGAAGGAAGAAGAAAGAATGATGGAGGCTTGTCCGGCATGGACCGGATTGCTCCACGGGCTGAGAAGGGTGATTTGTGATGTTGCTGGACATGAAGTGTTGCTGTTTTCCAAATCTACAGCCATGGAAAAAAAACCCGAAACACGCGTTTAAGCGGTAAACTAAAAAATTACAAAGAAAATTTAGTGTTTTATGCTTTTGATTGATGGAATGCCGTTCATATGGACTAAGATTTGATTATGCTGCTGATTCTTCTGAGTTCTTACTGTTTATAACCAGAAATTATGAAAAACATGCATTTCATGGCTCGAAATAATGTCAAGAAACCCGAAAACGTATGAAAAATGGGGAAAAACAAGGGTTTTGGGCATATAAATGGGGAAAACCGTCGATACACATCAACTAATCTTTCAATTTTGTTGCAAATGAACTAAGGGCCACAGTCCACAAACTGGTTTTCATTTTCAGCAATTTAAAAAATACAAGAAAATGAAGAAAATGGCGGGAAAATGATAAAAAAACCATGAAAAATAGGGGAAAAATACATTTGGGGCTACGAAAAATATAGAAAAATAGGATTTATGTTTGTTGATGTATAGCAAGGCTGGGGCATGAAGTTATGCTTCAGTTCAGCCTTGTTTATATGTTTTAGTGCGTGTTTCCTTCCTTCTCCACATAAAATGACAAGGAAACCCTGAAAGAAATGAATGCAATGATGCACTATCAACGGGGAGGGGTAGAGTTGTGGAAAAAAAATGGTTAAATGCCACTGAGCATGAGGGATAATTTGCTGATTTTATATGCATTGCATCTAGGACGGAATAATAATGATAAAAATTAAAACCTAGTGGCACGAAGATCACTTCGGTGCTAGGTGTTGCAGCGAAGCACAAAGCGGTTAGAAAGAAAAGCATGAAAGAGATGTTTTGCACTTGCACGCTGCTGGTTTTTAAAATGTTTGAGCACTAGGCATCCACCTCTTTGCATGATCATTTAGAGGAAATTAAAAGTATCAGAGTCAGCTCCTGGATACGCATAGCAATTGTCTTCAGTAGGCCCTTGACCCACCGTTGAGAGCATGAGGTTCCTATGCTGTAGGCTAGTCGTGGGATCATAAAGGGGAAGTCAAGTAAGGACAATGGTACATTCCTGGACACGCTCATTTGGTACCTTGAGCGACGTTTGTGCGAAATGTCTAAATGTCGAGCGGCGCATCGAGGGGCCAATCCCCAAGGTGTAGGAGAGTCGCAGAGGGTTGACGGCATTCAGCCGTAGGAGGAACCCCATGTGTATGTGATTCGAGCCTTTTGGCTATGTGAAAGGGACTCCCTCTGAGGAGTAATATTGGGTTAGGATCGGTTGGACTACAACGTATTACAAACGCAATGTTTAGGAAGGCAGAGATTTTGATAGACGCTCCTGGCCGCGAGGCCGAGGGGTTGTCTTGTGCATAGTGACGAGGTCCGGCTAGTGCATGAGCCAGTGCCGGCCCATTTTTAGGTCCATCATCCTGCTACGTCCCCTTTCTTTGGATCAATTTGCCAAGTTAGGAAGTTATATATTACCTAGCAAGAAATTGACCAATCAAGTTAGGGTGACAAGGTTGTCCAGGATTTACTGTCTTAACTTAAGGAACCTAAGGTGTTGGTTATTTTAGATTAATAGGGTATAAACCCTAACCCAAGGATAAAAGGGTAAACAAGCAACAAAACCCTTGGGGATCTTGCCAAGTCGCAATCGATCTTGGATCGAATGCTAGATGCATGCGGAGAAAAGGATTCACACCTTAGCAGTTGGCCAAACAAACAACCACTGGATTGATTGTGTTTGTATAGTTTGGGAGCATTGTTTGTATTGCTTTGCTCAAAGAACTAAATATGGAAAAATAATTAATGCTTCAGGTTGAAGGCCTGGAGGGAGAGGCAGCATCAGTTACCCCCGACTCTCTCCCTGACCCCTATCCAAGGGGGTTCTTAGCCGCGCTGGGTACGTGGACTGAACCCACCGTGAGAGGTCTCTCCATGGGTGCTACTTGGAGCAGGAGGATGCTTGGGTGCCAGGGGGATCTGGCCGTAAATCCTTGCCTTCGGGTCCTACATAAGAGGCCGACGGGATTGGATCTTGAGGCCCGCATAATAGTTTACGGGCGGAAACTTGGATTAGTAATCCCTGAGGATTGCTAGATTCCCCTCGGGCGGATTATGGATTGCCTTCGGGTGGATTATGGATTAGCCTACGGGCTGGATTATTATGATGTATTCCAAAGATTGATAAATAAGATCAATCGTTGAAAAGGAACTTGTTTGACATTATTTTTCTATGTCAATGCTTAAGTTACGTGAAGGAACCAATGACTAATTGGCTAATTAAGGAAGCTGTTTTTCCTTGTCAAACTAAATGTGGTAGGTAATTAAACAACTAAAGCAACCCTCAGGAAAGTGCGGTGGATGTGGCCATGGGTCCGTCCTATGGAAGGGTGGTCCCGGTTGACCGAGAAATTTCTCGAAGGAATTTGACAGCAAGGAACAATGACCTAGAATCTAGAGTACTAGAGTCCCAATTTATGCTATTTTAGGGGAATGGAATGGGACTATGCCTTACGGGCAGAGAGGTCGAGCCTTGCATCCCTCTTGTTTCCCATTCTCCTTGAACCAAGTGCAGCATGGATCTGCTTCAACCCTGACATTTTTACATAAAGTAGTTTACCTGGGGTTTGACGCTAGCTACGGTTCCAGGATTTTGACCACTAGGAAAACCTTGATTAGGTCGGTCCTAAGTGGGAACGGTTGAAATGCTTCCACTTCGTGGCAGACTCGGGAAGACGTAGATCGCAAACCCCGTGACATTCTGTGGGAGTGTCGGGCGACACTTTCTGGACTCTCTTTCCAATGGGCTGAAAAGACGTGTCCTACAAGTGAACAAGTGGACACATTACATCGCCTGACGAGGAGGGGGGGAAGGCTAAAATCACGAGGGGGAGCTACTGACAACAAAGGAGGGGGGAGCTGTGAGCTGACCAGGACGGGGCTGCCTTCGACATCCACAGGGGAGGGGTGTTGTCCTCTAGCCCCACGAGGGGCTCCCTTTTATAGAGGGAGGGGAAGAGAGGTGGTATGGGGGAGGGGAGCCGGCTGTTCACAGCCACCACCCTCCACCTGGGGGGGCTGCATGCCCCCCTCTCAATCATTACTCACACACACACTCTCTCTCCCCCTGCCATGCAGTCGACAAGGGGAGAGAGTGGGAGAGTTTTAAAAATTTTGAATTAATAAAAAAAAATTAAGGGGGGGTTCTCATGGGGGGAAGCACAGGGGTAACGGGGGGGAGATATTACAACAGAATTGATAGAATCTTGAGCACACACTAAATCTCTTTCCCATATTCATATAAAAAAATTCATATCAAATAATAGGATACTTGAAACATGCTATCTAATAGTCATCTCAATGAGAGAGAAGGAACTTTCTTCCATGCCCTTAGAGGGGGAGGGGAAACCCTCCATTAACAAGCTCCTTCCCCATAAAAGGACAGGGTTTTAATAAGCTTGAGAATGTACATAAGCTAAATCCCAAGGACATATCAAAAAGTCATGACAAATAGGCAGGGTTTGAATACAACTTGAGTACATTCTCAAGCATGCCATCTCACAACTATCTCAATGAGAAAGAAGAAACTATTTTTCAATGTCCTCAAGGGGACATGGGGAAATCGTCTTGACAAGCCCCTCTTCCATAAGGAGAGGTTTGGTATGAGCTTGAGAACATGCTCAAGCTCTCTTCCAAAGACACCTCATAATCATACCAAATAAATACATGAAAATAGTGGACCATGTATGTATCCATGATGTATGTTTTTGTTGAGCTTTAAGCTTGTATATACATTGGTTCTATGCTGAAGACTTGTAATACAAAGACCATGCCCTATGCCTCTATGCTTAGATTAAAATTATTGGTTGTTAATGCTAATGTAGTAGGAATACTTGGTAGCATGGATAAAGCTCAATAATACAATCAAATTCTCTTCAAGTTGAGCATAGCCTTGTGGATAGGCTTAATGATATCCTTTATGAGGTTGAGGTTAGCCTTAGAACATACAAAGAACCTTAATCTTGCGATCAATAAAATTTTCAAAGATGAGAGCAGATTTTAAAGCCCTGTAAAGTGGGGAAAAGAAGTGGATATGTGTAAATTGTAGGCAAGAATTAAAAGCCGACGGAAGTGGAACCTGAAGATCCAGCAATTTTAGAGATTGATGGGACCTAAAATGGGTCGACACTGGCTCATGCACTAGCCGGACCTCTATCATGCGCTCAACAACCCCACGGTCTCGCAGCAAGGAGTGTGGATGACACATACATCATCTTCCTAAACATCTTGCGTTTCTATCACGTCTTGTAGTCCAACTCTAACCCAATTAACACTCCTCAGAGGGAGTCCTAGCACATTGCCAAATAGCACGAAGTACAAACATAGGAGGTCCTCCCACGGCTGACTGCCGCTACCTCACTGCGACTCTCCTACACCTTGGGGATTGGCCCCTCGATGCGTCGCTAAACATATATAACACAATATCGCACATATTTCCACTCAAGGTATCAATTGATCGTATCCAGGAATGTACCATACCTCACTTTCTTTCTCCTTAGACCCAACGCCTAGCCTATAGCTTGGAATATCATGTCTCACTCAACGTTGGTCATATTCCTCTAGAACACAATTATACCTTTTAAACTTCATGCTTCATGCAAATTGTGAATGTCCACATGCTCAAACAATTAAGAAAATCAGCATTGGTGCACATGTGGAAAACATCTCTTTCAATGATTTCGACTATTGCTCGTATGCGGCGTTGCATGAATCTAGCACCGAGAAACCCTCGTGCTACTAAGTTCTTAATTTTTAATTATCGACCAACCTAAATGGTATGCATAAAAACCAGCAAGCTTTTCATCATTCCATTCAACATTTAAACACTTTTTATACACTCTACCCCCTCACCCATTTAGGTTGTGCATGGTGCATAGGTTTAGGGTTCGTTTTCCACATTTTTATTGCATAAAAAGCTATAAAAACTCACTAGAACATAAAGTAGGGCTGAACTAAGGCTAAACCTCATAATTTAGACCCCCCATACATTCACAAACATGAATCTTATTTTTCCTTAATTTTCGGCACTCAAAATCCATTTTTCCCTTATTTTTTCCCATTTTCCCTATTTTTCTTGTATTTTTTGCAATATTAAATGACTAAAAACTCAAAATGAGTTGTGGGCTATGGCCCTTAGGGTCATTTGTAGCCAAAACACAAATTTAGTTGGTGTGTCTTATTATATTTTCCATTGATATATCAAAAACACCTAATTTTCCCATAATTCGTGTGTTTTACGGGTTTTACACTATTAATTTCATCCACAACACTTATGATTTTCTGATTTTCTGATTTCAAACAGTTGGAAGACATTGCAAACAACATTATAATGCGTAATCATCCCATGGGAACAAGTATTTATGAAGCAAATTGCATAAAACATCAATTTCCTTTGTAAAAATGAGATTACCGTTCTTTGCAGGTTGTAGCTTTTATTTGCCATATCTCGGGACTGATTTCCAGCCACCATTAATGCTCATGATAGTCGACAATCAGCAATCTTCCTTCCTCTTGAACCACAGAGCAATCCGGTCTTCATTGGACAAGCATCCATCATCCATTCTTCTTCTTCTTCTTCACCACATGAATCTACCTTTAGGGGAGAGAGAGGGAGGAGAGAGAAAGACTGAAATCAGAATTCTTCATAGAAACCGCCATTGGAGGAGCAAAGCATGGTGATAGAGTCAGCATCCAGGGGGGATTGAAGCCCCATGATCAATTGGGGGGGTTGTTTGCAGTAGGCATGATGCATGATCAACAAGGGGGCACAAATTTCGGCGCCTCCGTGATCATGTTTTTTCTCTTCTCTCTCATCCCATGATTTCATGCTAACTAAAAGTTTGGCATAAAATGCCCCCTAGCCCCCAAAGGTCACCACTCCTCTGGCCAACCTCATGTCCACCTTTTCAAATCTTGCCCACTTTGTGGCCATTTCCCCGTCCGGACTCCGAATTGAGCTCTGAAAAATCTTGGGCGTCCGGCTTGGCATCTTGCATTGGCCGATAACTCTTGTCAACCCGCACAACAATTTGAAAAATTATGAAAAATCAACAAGTGTCGCTTAGGCGCCTTTAAAGCACTTTGACGCTTAAAATCGTCCTAGATCGAGCCACCGCCTTCGACGTTGAATATTTTTCCTTTGATATTCGTAATTTTTAGCTATTTATAAGCACTTCTCGGCACCAAAATTCCACTCTCTTTGGCGACCACGGGATAGGGCGACTCAGCCCGTCGAATCCCACAATAGATCTGCACAAAACAACCAAAGGAAGCATCAAGCTGATACAAAATAAATACATACTAAACACAACACAATGCTCACCCTACCCCCTGACAGAACCAAGGCATGACATCCATAAGGAGTAGGCCTATCATAATCTGATAAAAGGTCCAAAGCAAGTCACTACCCAACTGCTCCAACACGACCAAAACTACAAAGAACCATTAAAGAGGTTTCCCTAAGTGGTGGTCTGAACTACCTACCTAACTAAGGACAAAACGACTAGGAGCTCCTACTAGGTGAGGACTCCTATAGCCTGATCAAGAAGTATTTTCTTTCAGCACATTTCTTCTTTTAGGGTTTTTATTTTCTATACTTGGGTATGTAAAAAGGAGGGAGCTGAGCGTAGTGTCCCAAGGAGAACAGGGCATTGGCCCCAGGTCCTGTCTCGGTACCCAAGAACCTACCAAGCCCTCGTAAGGTGACACTTAATCCTTTTTTGACACTCACTTTTATTTTCGCTCCAACCTTCCTTGTTTCTTCTTTCTTCAGCAAGAAGCCACCCCTAGGAAGACGAGGTATCGGCCCCGGGTCTGACTCGTCCCCAGGAACCTACCAAGCCTTCGCAAGGCAATGATCAATTTCTTATACATTTTCATTTCTTTCCTTTTTTTATTTTTATAGGGGTTAGAATCCTTTTTTACACACCTTTGTATATTTTTATTGTCTTTTCAGATGTTCAGGGTTTCTTATTATCAGCATTCTTTTCCTTTTGGCAGGCTTCTCTAACTGCCTCACAACTAACAAGAACTCCTAGAATGGCTGCCTAGTAGGCTAGCAGAATAGGGTCACTAGGACTCCCTTTTAAAGCAGGTCTTTCAATGCTTGACAATGTCTTGATAGGAGGCGACGACTACTCAGACCTCCCTCAAACATACTGAACCTAAACCTCAGGACTTCATGCCTTGGACGCCGATCCCCAATAAGAAACGAAAAAACCCCCATTAACAAGTACACAACCACATATATCATAAAAACCACAGTACTCATAAAGGAAAGATATCACGTGGATAGGGCCACGAGAAGCTTCCACGCAACAAAGGCTCCTTTCAAGCTCCACGGAATCTGTCTAGCACAAAACTCAAACAAGAAACCATTAACCGCACCTGCACTAAACAGACAACTGGCCCTCTTGGCCTAATGAAATAAAGCACTTCACTACAAAACTGAATCGGCCCTCTTGGCCTAATGAAATAAAGCATTCAAAACCTTGCATTACTGGCCCTCTTGGCCTAACGAAATCAAACAAAGTAGCACCTACACATCCTTCCCTGGAATAGCACAAATATACAATAATAGGCTCCTTTCCAAGGAGGAAAAATAGGCTCGCAGCCCTAAACTAAATGCATAAGGTTATGACCCATCCCTCCTGCATAGATAGCAAGAGGCGTACACATAATATGTTTTCTAATTAACCTATGGGTCCCAGATAATAACGGTAGATTGGTCCCAGATAATAACGGTAGATTGGTCTCGATCACTCGTTGCATCACCCATATCAACCATCATCTGCCATATATTGCATGGTTTGATAACATACCCCACAAGCGACCGGGTCCTGTTTCATCATGAATCACAATATCCAAACTAGGACCACAATTAAAGAAGAGGTCTTCTTCATAAGCAAGATTTGCTAATGAATCCGCAAACTGATTCCAGAAACATGGAATCAACTGAAAAGACACTCTCTCAAACTCCGCAAGTAGGGTCATAGCAGTCCAATGATACATACAAAGAATGGGATTCCGCACTGTGTATGTCCCATCTAGGTGATTTAGGATCAACTGGGAATCCCCTTTTGCTAACAATCGACGAATACCACCTTGCTTGGAAATATGAAGTCCCATAATCAAGGCTTTATACTCCGCCATATTGTTAGTGAATCCTACCCCGAGATAAGCAACTAACTTCATCGCAACTCTACGTCGGGGATCTCGGATTACTACTCCAACACTCCCTTTTTTATTAGGGCCCCTGGACGCTGCGTCAAAATATAATGTATACGTCCATAATGGGTTTACACAGCTGGCCATCACAAACTCCTCTATTCATAATTATGATAGTCAAAGTTTAACATGTTGAGAGGATGCACTGACGGCTCCATCCCACCTTCTTCATTGAAGTCAACAAGGATACTCGTCAACAGTCATAAACAGTGAAGGTAGAAGACTTTAATTTCCCACACAAAGGTTCCTTCTTCTTGCTCAATCACTTTTTATCCTTTGCTCCACCAGATGAGTTTCCCCTGATGGTATCTCTGCTCCAAATATGGGTGCTCCAAATAAGGGATTAACCGACCCATCAACCGTCTTTTAAGCTCTTTTCTGCAGGTCTCAAGTCATTCCTAGCACGGACCTGCAATGCATTTTCTTTGTATTAGCATACTTAGAAGTAATAAGGTTTAATCTTATTAAGATTAACCTTATTCTTAAACTCTACTCCCTGTAAATCAGCTAATAGGACTGTAGACCTGTTCTTTCCGAACCTAACAATCTTGTAGGGGCCATCCCATTTAGGTTCCAGCTTCCCTGGAAACAACTCTCTACGCGCATCATAATACAAAACCAGTTGTCCTTTTTTAAAGGTATACTCCTTTGCTTTTAGGTCATGCAACTGTTTCATGCAATGTTTAGCCACCTCTTGATGCAATAGACTTTGCAACTTAATTTCATCTAGGTGTGCTAAGGTCGTAAATCCCTCTAATAGGGAGTCTTCACTACCCAAAGAATGGTTTATTGCGAATCTAATGGTCAGTAACTCAATTTCTAAGGGTAACACGCACTCCTCACCATAAACTAGTTTGAAGGGCATGTGGATAGTGGCTCGCTTAAACGTGGTATTATATGGCCATACTACCACATATAGCTTCTTATCCCAGTCACGTTTCTTTTCAGATACGACTTTCGATAGGATATCCACAAGCTGCTTGTTGGTACTTTCAACTTGCCCATTCGTTTGCAGATTATAAGGGGTCGTTTTATTGTGCTTGATTTGCCAAGCCTCAGTCAAGCTTTTGATCACCTTATTCAGGAAATGGGTTCCACTGTCAGATACTAATTCTTTCGGGGGACCAAAACGGCATATTATCTGCTCTAAAAGGAAACTAGTAGTTTCTTTAGCATCATCTTTCCTTGTTGCACCTTCTTTTGACCACTTTGTGAAGTAGTCAGTTGCTACAATAATATACCTCTTTTGCGCAGTCGACGACGGAGTAATAGGACCCACAAAGTCTATTCCCCACTTCTCAAATGGAAATATCGCCATAATAGGGGTGAGTGTTCTTTTCCTATTCTCTCAACTATCATGTCATTAACAAATATCGCATCTCTTAACATACGGGAACGCATCCTGGAAGATGGCAAGCCACCAATAACTTGCTCTTAAAGCCTTTTCTGCTGTAAGCCGTCTAGCAAAATGGCCTCCGCAAGCGAAATCATGGCACTCTTCCAAAATGAATGGCACCTCGTCAGGCATCACACATCGGCGATAGATATCATCAACCCCTTGCCGATATAATGTACCTACGATCAAGGCAAACTTTAATGCATGCTGCTTAATTTTCCTTCTCTCAGCTTTAGAAAGTTCGGATCCAGCCTCTCCTGTCGATAAATAATGCGTTATTGCAACGTACCAAGAGGTAATAGATGCCGTATCTATCTTAAATAACAACTCCATGTCACTACCTTCAGCCACAGATTCTTTCAGCTCCCCAAAGTCCATAAGACATTCCACAATACCTTGCAACCTTGGTGGCTTACTCCTGATCTCATCATCAAACTCCTACAAAGTGATTAACCACTTCGCTAGACAATCAAGCGGTTGCAGCTTATTCATCAATAATCGAAGCCCCTCCGCCTTTGTATAAAGCACAACTTTCTCATAGAGGATATAGTACCTGAATTTCTTGGTCCCAAAGACCATCGCAAGACACAACTTCTCCATGTAGGTATAATTGATCTCTGAAATGCCCAATTTTTGACTAGCAAAGGCTATCAGATGATACCACTTTTCCTCCAAAATTTGGGCTAAACAACAGCTGATACTATGCATGGTGGCTGGCTGAAAATATATAGAACACCTCACCTCTTTTAGGTGCTTTTATAATGGGAGATTTTACTAGCTCCTGTTTCACATCCTCAAAAGCTACCTTACAAGGGTCGCCCCATACAAATGAATAGCTAAAGGACAATATATTTGTAAGCGGCAACGTTCTTTCTGCCAAGGCATTTATGAATCTACGGTAATAACCAACCGAAGACAGAAAGCTATGAACTTCTTTCGGAGTGCGTGGTGGACCCATGGAAACTATGACTTTGACCTTCTCGGGATTTGTCGCAATTCCTACCGAACTGACCACATGGCCTAGCAAGAGCCCATAAGGTATGCCAAAAATGCACTTTTGTGGGTTAAGAGCGATACAAAATTGTCTGCATCGCTCAAAGCATTTTCTTAAAATGATCAATTGCCTTTCTCTCACGGTGCCGGCCCCTAAGTCATCAATAAACACCTTCAACTCTTCAGGGGATATGTCACCGAATGTCTTATCTGCTATTCGTTGCCACAAACCAGGTGCATTGCATAAACCAAAGGCCATCACATGGTATGCAAAAGTAACAAAGACAGTAGTAAAAGTTGTTTTCAACTTGTCCTCTTCTACAATTTCCATCTGGTTATATCCTGCAAAACAATCCATAAACGAATATATCTCCCTACCCGCTAATTGATCCAAAATCTGGTCAATGAATGGCAACGGGTAGTAATCCTTAACCGTCTGCTTATTCAGCTCCCTAAAATCTACACATAATTGAATTTGATTATTTTTCTTCTTTCTGATCACAACTGGTGAACACCATTTTGTGTGTTGAACAAGGAAGATTAAACCAGCTTTCCTTAGCTTTTGTAACTCTTCAAACAACCCGTCCCTCAATTCAAAAGGCATACGCCTTACTTTTTGATGCACAGGATGACTGCCCTCTTTTACGAGAATAGTATGAACAGCCAAGTTGGGAGGAATGTCTCTCAGCTCATCATAACTCTAGGCAAAGATATCGCGGAATTCTTGAATTAGGGACACATAGTCCTCCCTTTCTGCTGAACTGAGCATAGAACCTAATTTGATTGGTCACGACTCATCAGGCGTACCAAAGTCTAGCTCGATAACATCTGCATCTCTTATACGATCTTGGGCCTCTATCGGCTCATTCAAAGTGATCTGATAGATGTCTTCCGTGGTGGATCCCTCTTTGGACTCATCACTCGATGATGTCTCACTGGGAGATAAATCCTCTAATGTCTCCAATTCTATGGAAAATAGAGGAGCTCTCTCACTCTACGGGGACTCAGGATAGGCATCAATCACCACGCGCTGAGCAGCTCTGTCGAATATCAGCCGACCGGCGGGTATATCTACTTGGCAGTCCGCTTGCAAGATTGAAGGTCGTCAAAGTAATACTTGGTAACTTGGACGCCGTGCAAAACGAATTACCCTAAAGTCCAACAGGCATTCTACATTTGCAACAATGACATGGACCTTAGTAATGTAGCCTTCCGGCTGTCTCAAACTATCATCTGCCATTCTGAGAATTGTGGAGGTATCTTTCTGGATCACAAGACCCAATATTTCCATCAATTCAGAACTCATAATGTTAATAGATGATCCCGTATCGATAATGGCATAATCTACTAATATCCCATTGACATAGGCTGCAACCCTTCCGCAATGCTTCTCAGCATGCTCGAACCAGTCATCACCAACTCGCACAATACCCAAAGGTTCCACAATATACCCGGTACGCAGGATCTTTCTAAATTCCTTGCGTACTCTTGGGGAAAGCTTAATAAGCTGTAAAAGGTTCACATCCGGCTTGACTTCACAAAGAGAGCTCGCCAAATCAAATTCATGATAGTTTGGTAGAGTTCGCTTTTCACGCCAAACCATCCGCTCTTTAGGTCGCTGAACTGGCTTTATTGCCTCTTTTTTAACTTTCACCTTCTTCCTCGGTGGTTCCTTATCCTTCTTAACATCGGCTTTACTCTCCACGGGCTTCAGAGGTTCCCCTTCCATGGCAGGATCCAAAACTTGCGTTCCTTTGTCGCCTTGTTTAGGGTTTCCGTCGACAAGCTTATCCTTGTCGGCCTCTCTACCCTTTTGACCTCTTGTAAGGACAGCTCCCAGATTAGAGGTTTCAATATAATTAACACGCACAGCCTCAATCAAACTAACCCCACTACCACTAGGCAGTTCCTCCACTGTAGTCTTTGGTCGTTGGAGCATTTGTTTAGGCCCATCTTCTCACTGGGAATCATTTCCTTGCGCACGATGATTAACAGGTCCTGGTTGCCGACTACCTCGCTGAAGGGAACTAATCTTACTCTAGCAAGTGGCTGCTAAATGGCCAAATTTTCCACAGATGTCACACTTGACATTTGGGCAATTTCATGGATAATGTTGCCCACCACACCATTTGCAGCTAAACCTCGAAGGTGCACCCTCATCTGGGTATCTACTTCCTATCAAATTTTGTTGTTTTTAAAGAAAGTTGACATCAACGGCTATTTGTCGATACTGCTCCGTAATCATGTCGCTATAATGCTTCATCATGTCCTTAACCTCGCTAAGAACATTGGAAGCGCTCGACTCGTAGCCTTGATCATTACCCTGTCGTTCCATCGGCCTAACAATCCGATTAGGCCCTGGTTGTTGAACCACATGCATGGTATTAGGATTAACTGCCTGGCCTCCACCATTTGGAGCCATTTGACTGCCCGTAGGCATCGACATGCTAGGGGGAGCTGGTAATAAAGGCACATTCTACATCATGTTCCCTCTCCCATTAGGATTAGCCATCGCTATCCCTTGGCTACTACTGCCAATGGCCGTCACCATATTATTTCCCAATGCTAGACCCATATTCGAATTGCCTCGAGAGGCATACGCTACTTGTAGTCGGGATTCCACTTCTTGTGCACGTGTAATGGCAGTGTCTATATCCCCCAAAGGGACACTACTTAACTGCAACTGGATGTTAAAGTCCAAACCATGCAGAAAATATTGCAATTGGGCAGCTGCGGGGATAGAATAGAGGTGTCCAACTTACGGAAAACCTCTTTTAGTTTCTTCGCATAAGCACGAATATCCTCGTGTGGTTCTTGGCGGGTCACGTTGAGTACACGCAACCAATATTGCCCACCCCGTTCAGGGCAAACTCCCTTCAAAAAGCTCCGTAAAATGAATCAATATTCAATATGGTTCCAGCTTCTAAACCATGATACCATATGGCAGCTCTTCCTTTGAGAGTCATGTTGAAGAACATCATTAAATGTCATTCTTCTTGGATGCGACAGTTAAACATCAGCTTTTGAAACTCCCTGATGTGGAGTTCCGCATCTTCCTCAACTAGCCCATTAAAAATGGGTAGCGGGTAACCTAGAGCCGGCAAATACGTCATTCCTGCAGGAATTGCAATAGGTTGCGCCATGACGGAAATTGGATTTGCACTAGAAATAGGGGACGGTGAGGTTACACCTCCTGCACTTGATGTAGACTGCCTTATGGAAGGAAGGGGAGCACTAGAGCTTCCACCTTCTCCTAACTTACTGCTTGTGGCACCAAGACCACTAGATTCACTCCCTCGTAAGGGTTTAGCACCGCTACGCTTCGGGGAATACCTCCTAAGAATTTCAGCACGCCGCCTAGCTCTTTCCTCTCTCTCTTGCTTTTGGATCTCGGCTAGACGATGCTTGTCGATGAATAACGGATCAATCTTAGTATCCTTTGGCATAAACTACTAACTGGTCCCTAGACAACCAGGATTCGAGGACCGCCACTTCTAAGCAGCTCCCGGTAGACGCACTACTGATGGGACCTAAAACGGGCTGGCACTGGCTCATGCACTAGTCGGACCTCTATCATGCGCTCAACAACCCCACGGCCTCACCAGCAGGAGAGTGGATGACACATACATCATCTTCCTAAACATCTTGCATTTGTATCACGTCTCGTAGTCCAACTCTAACCCAATTAACACTCCTTAGAGGGAGTCCTAGCACATTGCCAAATAGCACGAAGTACAAACATAGGAGGTCCTCCCACGGCTGACTGCCGCTACCTCACTGCGACTCTCCTACACCTTGGGGATTGGCGCCTCGATGTGCCGCTAAACATATATAACACAATATCGCACATATTTCCACTCAAGGTACCAATTGATCGTATCCAAGAATGTACCATACCTCACTTTCTTTCTCCTTAGACCCAACGCCTAGCCTACAGCTTGGAATATCCTGTCTCACTCAACGTTGGTCATATTCCTCTAGAAAACAATTGCCATGCATCCAGGAGGTATTGTTTGATACCTTTTAAACTTCATGCTTCATGCAAATTGTGAATGTCCACGTGCTAAAACAATTAAGAAAATCAGCATTGGTGCACATGTGGAAAACATCTCTTTCAATGATTTCGACTATTGCTCGTATGCGGCGTTGCATGAACCTAGCACCGAGAAACCCTCGTGCTACTAAGTTCTTAATTTTTAATTATCGACCAACCTAAATGGTATGCATAAAAACCAGCAAGATTTTCACCATTCCATTCAACATTTAAACACTTTTTATACACTCTACCCCCTCACCCGTTTAGGTTGTGCATGGTGCATAGGTTTAGGGTTCATTTTCCACATTTTTATTGCATAAAAAGCTATAAAAACTCACTAGAATATAAAGGTAAGGCTGAAATGAGGCTAAACCTCATAATTCAGACCCCCCATACATTCACAAACATGAATCTTATTTTTCCTTAATTTTCGGCACTCAAAATCCATTTTTCCCTTATTTTTCTCAATTTTCCCTATTTTTCTTGTATTGTTTGCAATATTAAATGGCTGAAAACTCAAAATGAGTTGTGGGCTGTGGCCCTTAGGTCCACTTGCAGCCGAAAAATAAATTTAGTTGGTGTTTCTTATTATATTTTCCATTGATATATCAAAAACACCCAATTTTTCCATATTTCGCGTGTTTCACGGGTTTTACACTATTAATTTCATCCACAACACTTATGATTTTCTGATTTTTTGATTTAAAACAGTTGCAAGACATTGCAAACAACATTATAATGCGTTATCATCCCATGGGAACAAGTATTCATGAAGCAAATTGCATAAAACATCAATTTCCTTTGTAAAAATGAGATTGCCGTTCTTTGCGGGTTGCGGGTTTTTATTTAGCATATCTCGGGACTGATTTCTAGCCACCATTAATGCTCATGACAGTCCACAATTAGCAATCTTCCTTCCTCTTGAACCACGGAGCAAACCGGTCTTCATTGGACAAGCATCCGTCATCCATTCTTCTTCTTTTTCTTTACCACATGAATCTGCCTTTAGGGGAGAGAGAGGGAGGAGAGAGAAAGACTGAAATCAGAATTCTTCATAGAGACTGCCATTGGAGGAGCGAAGCACGACGATAGAGTCAACATCCAGGGGGGATTGAAGCCCCATGATCAATTGGGGGGGTTGTTTACAGCAGGCATGATGCATGATCAACAAGGGGGCGCAAATTTCGGCGCCTCCCTGATCACGTTTTTTCTCTTCTCTCTCATCCCATGATTTCATGCTAACTAAAAGTTTGGCATAAAATGCCCCCTAGCCCCCAAAGGTCACCACTCCTTTGGCCAACCTCATGTCCACCTTTTCAAATCTTGCCCACTTTGTGGCCATTTCCCCATCCGGACTCCGAATTGAGCTCTGAAAAATCTTGGGCATCTGGCTCGGCATCCCGCATTGGCCAATAACTCTTGTCAACCCGCACAACAGTCTGAAAATTTATGAAAAATCAACAATTGTTGCTTAGGCACCTTTAAAGCACTTTGATGCTTAAAATCGTCCTAGATCGAGCCGTCGCCTTCGACGTTGAATATTTTTCCCTTGATATTCGTAATTTTTAGCTATTTATAAGCACTTCTCGACACCAAAATTCCGCTCTCAGAGACTAAGGAAGACGAAAATGCAAAAGTTCGGCCATTGCGGTAGTTGTGGATTTTTAGTAAAATTTTCAACCATTAGATTGAAAATAGACAACTTCGTGGTCATTCAGGATGCCGAGTTAGTCAGGTAGGATTTTTTTGAACTTGGTTCAGGCATCGTGGACGAGATGCGAGTAACCGAGAAATTCAAATGTGGAAGATGACCAACCAAATGGAAAGGATTGGGCATGGGCCTTTGGGGACCCAATGGAACCCAAAAAAATTTTATTTGTAGGGGGGGGGGGGGGGGGGGGGCACTTTTTTTCAAACGGCAGCAATGTGCAACAAACATGCCCCTCCATGGAGATGTTTTTTAGAGGGGGGCTATGGCAGCCTACAAAGAAGCCATGCAACAAAGATTAGCAATGAACATCTTCCATTTTTCACTCTTCCACACCTCTCTCCAATCGCAAAATGGCTACCTGATGGTGAAGCTACAATTCTAGTATTTCTCTCTCTTCCCTCCTCTCTCCTCTTGAGGGTTGTTCATACGCATGAATCCATGGAAGAAAGGGAAAGAATTAGATGCGAGAGGCTGATGGAATAATGGTCATGGGGGTAGAGGAGATCATAAATCAGAATTGGAGAGAGTGTCAACACTAGAAAATAAGCGTCACCGACCTCTCAACCATTAAATACACACCTCCAAAACCGGGTTTCTATGCGTAAGCACTCATTTTATTCGTTTTAAGAAAGATGTTTGATGAAATTGTTTGTAAATGGATTATTTTGATTAAAAATGCCCATGTTTATCGGAAATCTTGAAGAAAATAAAAAAATATAGTCATTTAATAATTTACATCAAAACCCACAATTATTCAATTTTCATGAAAATGATAAAATTTGAGGGTTTTGTTGTGATTTTGGGGTTCATATGGAATGGAAATAAATATAAATCAACGTTCAATAGTTGTGATCAGTCCCAACCCATAAATCAGAAACATCATAATTTTTATTCAAGTAAATGAAGAAAAATAGTGAAAAATGATCAATTTTAGTTTGTTTGCTAGAAAATTAAGAAAAAATATGATTTATGTCCATGAATGTATGGCATGGCTATAGCATGAGGCATAAGTCTCATTTTATCCATGTTTTTATGTTAAAGTATGTATTTACCACTTTTTAAAAGAAAAACACATGAAAAAACTGTTCTTTATACTTATCAGATGCATAACCTAAACGGTAGGGGGAAAGAGGGCTTTTGATGCTGATTAGTTGCTGAGAACATATGAAATTCTGATCTATTTGTTTGTGCTTACCATATAGGATGGTAAATTAAGTTTAACATGGGTTAAGTAGTACGAGGATGCTTAGGGTTGACTCTTAGCTATGAAGCATGATGTATAGACTGAAATCATTAAAAGAAATGTTTGTTGCACTGCACAATGCTGATTTATAAAATGTTTGAGTAGGATGGCATTCATAGTTGCATTACACATATCACATGGTAATTCATGGATGCATTGCAATTAGTTTCTTATACACATGATCCACAGTGAGTTGTGAGGCACCTAAGCTGTAGGTTTAGGCATTTGGATTCCTTGGGAAATTGTTAAGTGAGGAAATATCTTATCTCTTGGATCATTGTAAATAAGAGTGGAGTTTATGATGCCTGTGTTATTTGTGTTAGTGGTGCATCGAGGGGCCAATCCCCCTAGTGTAGGAGAGCTGCAGTGGGGCCACAACATTCAGTTAGAGGGATACCTCCTTTTGCTTGTGATTACGAGGCATTTTATACCTATCTATGTGTAGGAACTCCCTTTGAGGAGTGTGGGGTTTAATCATTGGACTACAATTTGAAACAAATGTGATTCACAATACCAGTTAGGACAATGTGTTCCTTAGATGCTCTTGGCCGCTATGAGGTCGAGGGGGTGTGGTTTCTTGAGTGTAGAGAGGCTCGCCTAGTGCTTCTAGCCAGTGTCATGCCCATTTTAGGTCGCAACAGGTGATGCATTTTCCGGGAGCTACTAATAAGTGGTAGTTTTCAAATTGTCAATTGGGATCAATTCATTAGTGTATGCCAAAAATGAGTGAGCTAAACTCACAAGACCATCAAGTCTAGTTTCAAAAGCAAGAAAGAGCTGAATGATCTAGATGGTGGGCCAAAATAAATAGAAGATATTCCCCACAAAGGAGTGGCCTAATATCCTTACAAGGGTGGGATCTTAGTAACCCTAGCTCGATGCATCGTCAGTTAGGGGTAGGAAGCTCTAATACTTTTCCCCTTTCAATCGTGCATCCACTTCAAGTGGAGTGATAGTTCCGGTTGTGCAAACTCCTATAGCAAATCTGGTTGTTACCATGGCAACACAACCCATTGCAATTCCTACTAGAACAATGTATTTTCTAGCCTTAAGGTTTCCTCTATCCATTTTTAATGGGTTAGTAGAGAAAGACGTAGAGCTTCACATTAATGAATTGGAGAATGTGTCCTTAATGTTACACGTCAAGAATCTCATGAGAATGTCTATGGGTATGCTAAGAAACTGAAGGAGGTATTTTGCAAGTTGCAAACCTATATTCCTATTCTAGCTATTGCTCAATTTGCAGTATTTTTTGAACGTTAACATTCAAGTCTAGTTGAACAGTGTTGCTCTTGTCGACATTGATTTGCCTATTACATGAGCAGAAGAGGTAGAATCGTGCTTACAAGTGGCTTATGCCTCTAGGTCAAACTGGAATCCGAGTGAGCAATGGAGTTTGGACCCAAAAAAGTGCTCAAAAATTGCCAAACAATCCGTATTTCAAGGAAAAAATAAATTCCGTAAAAAAGGCAGCATAGGCAATTGGGTCGATTTTAAGCAGCAAGCAGCCGCCAGGTTCCCAAAGTGCTTTAAAAACCCACCAACTGATAGTTGAGGATTTTTCATAAAATTTTTTACTGCCAAGCAGTGGGGGACTTCGAGATGGACATGCAATAATTTTCGGGAGTCGAATCGGAGGCCGGACACGAGAGTGCTCAAGGCCAAGCAGTGGGGGACTTCGAGATGGACATGCAGTAATTTTCCGGAGTTGAATCAGAGGCTGGACACAAGACTAGGAGTGCTCAAGGGCCAATACCAAAAGAAGGCAAGTGTGAAGAGCCTTTTTGGGTGAAAGAGGGTGCCTTCTAGTAGCAACCCCACAAATTTTTTCATGGAGGACGAGGGCATTTTTTCATGATTGTGTGAGGAAAGAAAATGGACGCCATTGTTGTATGTCGCTGATTGCATTGGGGTGGGGGAGAAGAGGGCAATTGTCACTTCAATGTTACCCCATAAACTGATTGGATTAATGATGTGTTATTTCTCTTGCTCTTCATCACCGCCCTTCGCTCCTCCAATGGTTGCGTGGATTGAAAGATCATATTTTAGTCTTTATCTCTCCTTCCTCTCTCTCCCCTAAGAGGCATTTCATGTGGAAGAAGCCTAATTGGTGAATGCTTGTCTAGCGGTGTACCGGATTGCTCTCAAATCGAGTGGGGCTGAAGATGGATGAGTGGAGAAGGATTGATCATAAATGTTGGAATATTTTGCTCTCCTAAGTCAATATTTAAAAACCCACAACATGCATATAAGCGATATGCCTCATTTTTACAAAGGAAATTTACTTCTTTTTTATGTTTCATAGTCTAACTGAGAGCAGAGTTTTGACCTTGGAATGTGCCTAAAATTTGCCAAAAAATCCAAAATTTAGGGGAAAAATCTTCAACATCGAAGGCGGAGGCTACATCTAGGATGATTTTAAGCACCAAGTGAAAGACGGCTTTTAAAAAGCCCCCGAGCAACACTTGTGGATTTTTGATAGTTTTTCCAACTGCCATCGGGATGCCGGGAGTTACCAGTCAGTGCGGGATGCCGAGACGACGGACGTGCAGGATTTTTCAGAGGTCAAATCGGAGCCCGGACGTGAAAGTTGCCAGAAATTGGCAAAATTTGAAAGGCTGGATAAAAATTTAAGGCCAAAAGGGGGTGCCCTTTGGGAGTGGACACCCCCCCCCTCCATTTTTTCCACGCAGGCGGTAGCACGCCATGATCAGAAACGTCGCGCAAAAATCGCCCCCCCCCCCCCCCCCCCCCCCAAATCGAAATGAAGCATACAAGCAACCTATCTAACAGACAATGCTCGGAAAATTCTCCTTCTTCCCTGATCATATCACTAGTCTTCGCGTGAGATATGGTTGACTGAATGAAGACATCAGAATCTAGTATTTCTCTCTCCTCCCTCTCTCTCCTCTCTATGGGCTGTTCATGTGCACTATCTTGAAGGAGGAATTGGGAAGGAGATTGAAGAAAACCGTGATGGAGATTGATGGAGATGCTAAAGATTGATGTGCAGCATTGGATTGAGAGCAATGGAGGCTCCGTCCGCGGGTCACACAGTCATTTAATGCGTCTCTGGTTTCGTAAAAACACGGTATGACCATTTTTATGAAGAAAATGAAGGGTTTTTGATATTTTATGATGGTAATGATGTTCTTATTGGATGAAAATTTGTTTGAGTGCTGGTTGCATCATGATTAATTGTTGTTTATCAAAAAAATTTGATTTTACAATGATTTACATGTGCTATTTAATTTCCGCAAAATCCAAAATGCGGTTTTTAAGCGGTAAAATGATAGTTTTTTCGTTTTGGGTGGCTGAAATGTGTTCCTATGGGGGGGAAATGGAAAATAAATTGAATGTTAGTATGCTGAAGTGATTGGAACAAGAAAAATCAGAAAATAGCATATTTTATTGATTAATAAATTAAGAAAATTGAAAAAATAAGGGGAAAATAGAAATACGCTTCACAAAAATAAGGAAAAATATAATGACTGTTTGTGGATGTACGGTAGTGGCAAAGCATGAGGTTTAGCCTCAGTTTGTCCTATCTCTTTGTCAAAGTTTGTGATTTATCGCTTTTCATACATCAAAACATGACAAAATGAACCTCTACACCTATACAACGAAAGCAAAACCTAAACGTAGGGGGGTGGGATGTTTGAATGGTGCGATTTGCATGCTGATTATTGCTGATCTTCTTATGCATATCATGATATAGATTTTGTTGTATTTTAATTAAGAGGATAGTAGCAGGAGTGTTGTCTCGGTGCTATCCTTACATCGCCGCAAGGAGTTAGTAAATGAGCATTGTAGAGCATGATTGTGCACAACACGTTTTTGATTGAAAACTATGTTTGAGCACTTTAGGATCATCCACCTTTCCATGTGCATGTCAACCATGGTATGAGAATACAAAGGATTGGATGCATAGCACCTATTTTCGATGCCGATGACCCAAGCTTGAGTATGGAAAGGCAACCTAAACCATAGGATAGACGTTCGGTTCTTGGGAAATCATTTGGTAAGGACACGTGGTATCTCTTGGAATACTCTCAAAATGAAAGAGTGGATTTTGTTCGTTTGTTCTATATGTTGAGCAACGCATCAAGGGGCCAATCCCTACGATATAGGAGGGCTGTAGTGGGGCCGTGATGATTCCACCGAGAGGTTGCCTCCCATGTATGTGATTATTGTGGCATTTATTGCCAATGTGTAAGGATTCTCCCTTTGTGGAGTTTATAGAAAGGGAAACTTTGGACTACAAAACTATAAATGCATAGATTAGGCTTTAGGACTGTTCGTCCTTTAGCAGAAGATAGACGCTCCTGGCCCATGAGGCCGTGTGGGTGTGTTTGTCTGTTATGAGCATGAGGTCCGACTAGTGCCATAGCCAGTGTCGGCCCATTTGAGGTCCCATCAGTGGTGTGTCTGCTAGGAGCTACCAACAAGTGGTGGTTCTCAAATATAGGGTTTTTAGGGACCAAAAAGTTGGTTTATATCCTCTGACAAGGACCATCAAGCCAAAATATAGAAAGCAGAATGTGCTCAGAGGGCTAGACGACGGTTGGAGATTTTAAGATGCTATTCTCCTCAAAGGAGTAGCCCTATACGCATAAAAGGCAATGGTCTTAGTAACCCAACTGCTGCACATAGTCCTTTAGGTGCATAAGGAAGCGCAAGTTCTTCCTCTCTTCCACGAAGTCAACCCACTTCAAGTGGGGGTGTGATCCCATCAGTCCAAACTCCTATTGTCAATTCGATTATCATCATGGCACAACCCATTGCAATTCCTATGCAGGGACGCCAGATATGCCAGCTTTAGGAGTGCCTTTGCCCATTTTTAATGGGTTAGTCGAAGAAGATGCAGAGTTTCACATTTGTGAATTCCAAAGATTAATGTTTAATTACTGCATCCAAGATGAGGGACATCTTGTGATGTTCTTTATCATGAGATTAAAAGGAAGGGCTGCAGTATGGTATCATAGCGTAGAGACTGGAACCATAACTACAATCGACCAATTTTATGCAGCTTTCCGAGGAGAATATGCCCCTGAAAGAGGTGGCCAATACTGATTGCATGTTTTGAATGTAACACGCCAAGACCCCCATGAGAATGTGAAAGCATATGCCAAGAAGCTTAAGGAAGTGTTTCATAAGTTACAAACTTACATTCCTATCGTGCCAGCTACCCAAGTGTAATACTTCTTGCATGGATTGGATTTCAATATTCAGGTACAATTGAGCAGTGTGGCTTTGGCTGATATAGACATCGCCATCATGCGGGCAGAAGGAGTAGAGTCATGATTACAAACGGCCTACTCCTCTCGAATAAATCTTAATGCGAGTCTAGTACCTGGAGGAAATTTACAATTGACAAATGGAAGTCAAGGGATGCCTATGACTAACCCTAATGGGAGAGGAAGCATGGTTCAAAATGTACCTTTTCCGACAACTCCTCCCAGTGTGATTATGCCTATGGCTAGCCAGTTGGCTCCACCAAATGTTGGAGGCCAAGCTTCGAACCCTAATGTTGTTCCTGTGAGTCAACAACCAATGCCCAATCAAATTGTTAGGCCAATGGAACAATGGATAGAAGATCAAGGCTATGAGTCGAGTGCCTCTAATGTCCTTGGCAAAGTTAAGGATATGATGAAGCACTACACTGATATGATTTCTGAACAATATCGGCAAATAGCTGTTGACGTCAATTTCCTGAAGAAGTAGTAAAATCTGATAGGGAATCGACGCCCTCAAGAGGGTGGTCCCTCAAGATTCAGTTGTAAGTGGTGTGGCGGACAACATTTCCCTAGAAACTGTCCAAATGTTAAATGTGATATTTGTGGGAAGTTGAGCCACTTAGCCGCTACCTATTGGAGTAAGATTAGTTCCCTCCAACAAGGGAGTAAACAGCCAGGTCTAGTTAATCATAGAGCGCAAGGTAATAACCTCCAGCAAAATGATGGACCAAGACAAATATTGCAAAGGGGAAAGACCACTATAGAGGAGTTGCCACAAGGCAATGGAGTCAACCTTATCGAGGCTGTACGCGTCAATGGCGCTAAAGCCTCTAACCTACGAGCCATGACAAGAGGCCAAAAGGCTAAAGAGGGTGATAAAGATAATGCAAAACTGGTCGAGGAAAACCCTAAGCAAGGGGATAAGGGGACGCAAGTCCTAAATTCTAGTGTGGAAGGTGGACCTCTAAGGCCTGTTTGACAAAAAAATAAATCCTAAGAAGGATGAGGAAGTGCCAAGAAAGAAGGCAAGAGCAAAAAGAGAAGCACCAAAGCCCAGTCCCGAGACCAAAAGAGAGAATGGTTTGGCGATAAAAGAGAGCGTTGGCTACCTATCATGATTTTGATTTAGCAAGTTCTCTTTGCAAAGTCAAACCAGATGTAAACCTCTTACAGTTGATTAAATTATCTCCAGGAGTACGCAAGGAATTCAAGAAGATCCTGCATATTGGGTATATTGTAGAACCTTTGGGCATAGCACGAGTAGGGGAAGATTAGTTTGATCATGCTGAAAAGAATTGCCCTAGGGTTCCATCATATGTGGATGGAATATTAGTGGAGCATGCTATCGTAGACACTGGGTCCTCCGTCAATATTATGAGTTCAGAGTTGATGGAGAGGTTGGGTCTAGGCATCCAAAAAGATAGCTCCACCCTTCTTAGAATGGTTGATGATAGTCTAAGGCAACCAGAAGGTTGTGTTACTAAAGTCCATGTTACAATTGCGAGTGTAGAATGCTTCTTGGACTTTAGGGTGATAAGATTTGCAGGATGTCCTAGCTATCGAGTCTTGCTAGGTAGGCCTTGGATCTTACGAATAGATTGTCAAGTCGTATACCCACCGGTCGAGTGGTTCTAGGTAGAGGTGCTGATCGAGTAATAGTCGATGCTTACCCTGAGTCTCCTTAGAGTGAGAGAGCTCCTTTATCCTCTACTGAATTAGAGACAACAGATGATCCATCTGATAGTGAGACATCATCCAACGATGAATCTAAAGAGGGGTCCACTACAGAGGATATTTATCAGATAACTCTGAATGAGCCGATAGAGCTGCAAGATAGGATAAGAGACACGGATGTGATTGAGTTGGACCTTGGCATCCCGAATGATTCGCGGCCAATTAAATTAGGTTCCATGCTCAGTTCAACAGAAAGGGAGAACTATGTGTCCTTGATTCAAGCATTCCGCGACATCTTTGCTTGGAGTTATGATGAGCTGAGAGGCATTCCTCCGAGCCTAGCTGTTCATACTATTCCTGTAAAAGAAGGCAGTCGTCCTGTGCATCAGAAAGTAAGGTGTATGCCTTTTGAATTGAGAGATGGGCTGTTTGAGAAGTTACAGAAGTTATGAAAAGATGGTTTAATGTTCCCTATACATCACACAGAATGGTGTTCACCAGTTGTCATCAAGAATAAGAAAAACAACCAGATCTGACTATGTGTAGATTTTAGAGAGCTGAATAAGCAGACGGTTAAGGATTACTACCTGCTACCATTTATTGACCAGATTTTGGATCAATTAGCGAGTAGGGAAATATATTCATTTATGGATTGCTTTGCAGGATACAACCAGATGGCAATTGTAGAAGAGGAAAAGTTGAAAATGACTTTCATTACTGTCTTTAGTACTTTTGCGTATCATATGATGGCCTTTGGATTGTGCAATGCACCTAGATCATGGCAACGAATAGCAGACAAAACCTTTGGTGACATCTCCCCATATGAGTTGAAAGTATTAATCGATGACGTGGGGGCAGCCACTGTAAGGGAAAGGAAGTTGATTATCTTAAGAAAGCGTTTTGAGCGCTGCAGACGATTTTGTATCGCTCTTAACCCACAGAAGTGTGTCTTTGGAGTGCCTTATGGGATATTGCTAGGCCATGTGGTTAGTTTAGTAGGGATCGCGACTGACCCTGAAAAGATCAAGGTTATAATTGCTATGAGTCCACCACGCACTCCGAAAGAGGTACATAGCTTTCTGCCATCTGTAGGGTACTATTGGAGGTTTATAAATGCCTTGGCAGAAAGGACGTTGCCATTAACAAACTTATTATCCCTTAGCTGTCTATTTGTATGGAGTGACCCTTGTAAGGTAGCTTTCGAGGATGTGAAATAGGAGCTAGTAAAAGCACTAGTTTTAAAAGCACCTAAAAGAGGCAAGGTATTTTACATATTTTCAACAGCCACCATGCATAGTGTCAATTGTGTGTTTAGCCCAAATCTGGGAGGAAAAGTGGTATCATCCGATACCTTTTGCTAGTCGAAAATCGGGCATATCAGAAATTAACTACACCTACATGAAGAAGTTGTGCCTTGAGATGATCTTTGTGACTAAAAAATTCAGGCACCACATCCTCTATGAGAAGGTAGTTTTCTATACAAAGGTAGAAGGACTTAGATTGCTTATGAAGAAGCTACAACCGCCTGATTGTCTGGCAAAGTGGTTAATCACTTTGCAGGAGTTCGATTATGAGATTAAGAGTAAGCCACCGAGGTTGCAGGGGATTGTGGAATGCCTTGTGGATTTCGGGGAGCCGAAAGAGACTTTGGCTGAAGGAAGTGATATTGAAGAAATGTTTAAAATTGATATAGCTTATATCCCATCTTCATGGTATGCTGCTATCATGTATTATCTATCAACGGGAGAGACTAGAGCTGGCTTATCAAAATATGAAAAGAGGAAATTCAGACAACAGGCTTTGGAGTTTTCCTTGATCGCAGAAACACTATATCGGCAGGGTGTTGATGATATCTATCGCTGATGTGTGATGCCTAACGAGGTTCCTTTCATCTTGGAAGAGTGCCATGACTCTGCATGTGTGGAGGGCACTTCGCTGGACAGTTGACGGCATAGAAAGCTTTAAGAGTTGGATATTGGTGGCCGTCCATCTTCCAAGCTTCCTTTGAGTACGTTAAGAGATGTAATACATGTCAAAGACATGACAGCAGAGAGAATAGGAAACGCCCACTTACACCTATTATGGCTATCCTTCCATTTGAGAAGTGGGGCATTGACTTTGTGGGTCCTATCACCCCGTCGTCTACTACTCAGAAGAGGTACATTATAGTAGCAACTGATTATTTTACAAAATGGCCAGAAGCGCAGGTGACGAGGCAGGACAATGCAAAAGAGACTGCAAGTTTCCTCTTAGAGCAGACTATTTGCCGTTTTGGACCATCGAAGAAACTAGTGTCGGACCGTGGAACCCACTTTTTGAATAAAGTGATCAAAAGTCTGATTGAAGCTTGGAAAATCAAGCACAACAAAACAACCCCCTATAATCCGCAAGCCAACGGGCAAGTTGAAAGTACTAATAAGCAGCTTGTGGGTATCTTGTCTAAAATAGTCTCCTTCTCCGAGACTGGGATAGGAAGTTATATGTGGCAGTATGGGCGTACAATACAATGTTCAAGCGAGCTACCGGCCATACTTCATTTAAATTAGTTTATGGGGAAGAGTGTGTGTTACCCCTTGAAATCGAGTCACCAACCATACGGTTTGCAATTAACCACTCTTTGGGAGACGAGGATGCACTCTTTGAATGTTTCACGACCATAGCCCACTTGGATGAGCTGAAATTGCAGAGCTTATTACACCAGGAGGTAGCTAAACGAAGCACTTGCACGACCTTAAAGCAAAGAAGTATACCTTTAAAAGAGGCAATTAGTTCTGTACTATGATGCACATAGGGAGCTGTTTCTAGGGAAGCTGGAACCTAGATGGGATGGCCCCTACAAGATTTTCAAGATAGGAAAAAATAGGTCTACGGCTCTACTAGCTAATCTGCAGGGAGTAGAATTTAAAAATAAGGTTAATCTTAATAAGATTAAAGCCTGTTATTTCTAAGTACGCTAACACAGAAAAATGCATTGCAAGTCCATGTTGGGGTTGATTTGAGACCTGAAAAAGAGCTTAAAGCTGGTTGATGGGGCAGTTAATTCATTATTTGGAGCACCCATATCTGGAGCAGAGATACCATCAGGGAAAACTTATCTGGTGGAGCAAAAGATACAAAGTGATTGAGCAAGAAGACGGAACCTTTGTGTGGGAGATCAAAGTCTTCTGCCATCACTGCTTACGAATGTTGACAAGTATCCCTGTTGAGTTTAATGAAGAAGGTGGGATGGAGCCGTCAGTTCATCCTCTAATTATGCTAAATTTTGACTATCATAATTATGAATAGAGGAGTTCGTGATGGCAGGTTGTGTAAACCCATTGTGGACGTACACATTATATTTTGACGAAGCGTCCCCAGAGGCCCTAATAAAAAAGGGAGTGTTGGACTAGTAATCCGAGATCCCTGACGTAGAGTTATGATGAAGTTAGCTGCTTATCTCATGGTAGGATTCGCTAACAACATGGTGGAGTATAAAGCCTTGATTATGGGACTGTATATTGCCAAGCAAGGTGGTATTCGGCGGTTGTTAGTAAAAGGGAATTCCCAATTGATCTTGAATCAACTAGATGGGACATGCACAGTGCGGAATCCTATCCTTTGTATGTATCATCAAACTGCCATGACCCTACTTGAGGAGTTTGAGAGAGTGTCTCTTCAGCTGATTCCACGTTACTGGAATCAATTTGTGGATTCACTAGCAAACCTTGCTTATGAAGAAGACCTTTTCTTCAACTGTGGTCCTAGTTTGGATATTGCTATCAATAATGAGACGGGACCCGGTCTCTTGTGGGGAATGTTATCAGAGCAGCATGTGATATATGGCAGGCGATGGTTGATATGGGTGATGCAAAGAGTAGCCGAGACCCATCTATCGTTGTTATCCTGGACCCATAGGCTGATTAGACAACATGTTATGCATACGCCTCTTGCTATATATACAGGAGGGATGGGTCATAATCTTATGCATTTAGCTTAGAGCCCTATTTTTCCTCCTTGGAAAGGAGTATATTATTATATATCTGTACTATTTCGGGGAGAGATGTGTAGGTGCTATTCTATTTGATCTCGTTAGGCCAAGAGGGTCAGTTTTGCAAGGGTGAAATGTTTTATTTCAAAAGGCCAAGAGGGCCAATTAGTTTTTGTAGTGAAATGTTTTATTTCATTAGGCCAAGAGGGCCAATCATCTGTTTAGTACGGGTGCGGTTAATGGTTTCTTATTTTAGTCCTATGCTAGACAGGTTTAAAGAAGAGCTTGGAAGGAGCCTATGTCGGGTAGAGACTTCTCGTGGCCCTATCTAGGTGATATCTCTCCTTTACAAGTACCGTATTTTTATGCTATATGTGTCTATGTACTTGTAAGGGATTTTATTTTCTTGTTGGGGATCGGCGTCCAAGGCATGAAGTCCTAGGTTTAGGTTAGGTATGTCTGAGGGAGGTATGAGTAGTTGTTGCCTCCTGTAAAGACATTGCCAGGCATCGAGAGACTTATTTCAAAAGGCAGTTCTAGTGACCTTGTTCTGCTAGCCTACTAGGCAGCCGTTCTAGGAGTTCTTATTAGTTGTGAGGCAGTTAGAGAAGCTTGCTAGAGGAAAAAATGATGATGATAGAGAGGAAAAAAACCCTGAATATCTCAAAGAAAATAAATATATACAAAGGTGTGTAAAAAAGGGTTCTAACCCCTATAAAAATAGAAAAGAAAAGAAAGGAAAATTTATAAGCAGTTGCTCATCGCCTTGCGAAGGCCTGGTAGGTTCCTAGGGACGAGTCAGCGGGGCCGATGCCTTGTCTTCCTAGGGCTGGCGTCTCATTGGAAAAGAAGAAAGTAAGGAAGGTTGGAGCAAAAATAAAATTGAGCGTCAGAAAAGGATTAAGTGTCACCTCGCGAGGGCTTGGTAGGTTCTTGGGTACCGAGATAGGACTCGAGGCCAATGCCCTGTTCTCCTTGGGTTACTACGCTTATCTCCCTCCTTTTTACAGGCTTGAGTATGGAAAAATAAAAACCTAAAAGAAGAAATGTGCTAACAGAAAATACTTCTTGACCAGGCTATAGGAGTCCTCACCTAGTAGGAGCTTTTGGGTGTGTTGTCCTTAGTTAGGTAGGTAGTTCAAACCACCACTTAGGGCGACTTCTTTGATAGTTCTTTTTAGTTTGGCCATGTTGGAGCAGTCGATTAGTAACAAGCTTCAGACCTTCTATCAGATTATGCTAGGCCTACTTCTTGTGGATTTCATGCATTGTCTTTGTCAAGGGGTAGGGTGAGCATTGTGTTGTGTTTTAGTATGTATCTATTTTGTATCAGCTTGATTCTTCCTTTTCTTGTTTTGTGCAGATCTGTTGTGGGATTCGATGGGCTAAGTCGCTCTATCCCGTGGTTGCCAATGAGAGCGGATTTTTGAGCCTAGAATGTGCCTAAAATTTGCCAAAAAATCTGGAATTCAGGGAAAAAATCTTCAACATCAAAGGCGGCGGCTGCAACTAGGATGATTTTAAGCACCAAGTGAAGGATAGCCTTTAAAAGATGCCCAAGCAACACTTGTGGATTTTTTATAAATTTTTTTATTTTCGTGCCAGATGTGGGGAGCTGCAAATCAGTGCGGGATGCCAAGATGGACGCACAGGATTTTTCATAGGTCAAATCGGAGTCCGGACCTGAAGGTTGCCAAAAGGGGGTGCCTTTTGGGAGGGGGCACCTCCCCCTCCATTTTTTCCACGCAGGCGGCAGCATGCCATGATTAGAAACAGTGTGCAAAAATTCCCCCCCCCCCTATGAGCATTGGATTGAGAGCAATGGAGGCTCCATCCACGGGTCAGGCAGTCATTTAATGCGTCCCTGGTTTCGTAAAAACACGGTATGACCATTTTTATGAAGAAAATGAAGGGTTTTTGGTATTTTATGATGATAATGATGTTTTTATTAGATGAAAATTTATTTGAGTGCTGGTTGCATCATGACTAATTGTTTTTTATCAGAAAATTTTGATTTTTCAATGATTTACATGTGCTATTTAATTCTCGTAAAACCCGAAATGCGGTTTTTAAGCGGTAAAATGATAGTTTTGTCGTTTCGGGTGGGTGAAATGTGTTCCTATGGGGGAAAAATGGAAAGTAAATTGAATAATAGTATGTTGAAGTGATTGGAACAAGAAAAATAAAAAAATAGCATATCTTATTTACAAATAAATCAAGAAAATGTGGAAAATAAGGGGAAAAATAGAAATACACTTCACAAAAACAAGGAAAAATATAATGACTGTTTGTGGATGTATGGTAGTGGAAAATCATGAGGTTTAGCCTCAATTTACCCTATCTCCTTGTCGAAGTTTGTGATTTATTGCTTTTCATACATCAAAACATGAAAAAATGAGCCTCTACACCTATGCAACGAAAGCAAAACCTAAACGTAGGGGATGGGATGTTTGAATGGTGCAATTTGCGTGCTGATCATTGCTGATATTCTAATGCGTATCATGGTATAGAGTTTGTTGTATTTTAATTAAGAGGATAGTAGCACGAGTGTTGTCTCGATGCTATCCTTACATCGCCGCAACGAGTTAGTAAATGAGCATTGTAGAGCCTGGTTGTGCACAACACGTTTCTGATTGAAAATTATGTTTGAGCACTTTAGGATCATCCACCTTTGCATGTGAATATCAACCATGGTATCAAAATACAAAGGACTGGATGCATAGCACCTGTTTTTTATGACGATGACCCAAGCTTGAGTATGGAAAGGCAACATGGTATCAGTCTTGGACTACATAACAATTGTCTTCCTAGGATGACATGACTTATACATAGAGTGAAAAGGAGCCTAAGTTGTAGGTTAGTTGTACGGTTTCCTTGGGACTATTTTGTAAGGATGTATATACTCCTAGATCATACAAAACAAGAAAAGATTGGAGTTTGTGCATTATGTTTCATATGCTAGGCAGCGTATCTTGGGGCCAAATCCCCTTGATGTAGGAGAGCTGTAGTGGAGATGGGACAATTCGTCGAGAGGTGCTTCCCTATGTTTGTGCTATGAGGTATTATGACTATATGTTATGGGATCTCCCTCTAAGGAGTAGGGGAAGGAAATTGTTGGACTAGTTTTATTACAAACACAAGATTGATTTTAGGGTTTAGTGTAGCATGACACTTAGAAGCTCCTGGAGGCCGTGTGGGGTGTCTTGTATGTCTTAGAGGTCCGACTAGTGCTAGAGAGCCAATGTCGGGCCTATTTTAGGTGTCGATAGGTGGTGCATTTGCCAGGAGCTGCCAATAAGTGATGGTTTTGAATCTAGGGATAGTCGGTTTATGTCCTTTGACAAGAACCATCAAGTCAAAATACAAAAAGAGGAATGTGCTGAGAGGGCTAGATGGCGACGGGCTGAGATTCTAAGGTGTTATTCTCCTCAAAGTAGCCCAATACGCATAAGCAGTAGTGGTTTTAATAACCCAAGTGTCACAAGCAGCCCTTTGAGTGCAAGAGGAAGTTTTAATACTTCCCCTCTTCTAGTCAATCAACCCACTTCAAGTGGGGGTGTAGTTTTATCTATACAAATTCCTATTGTCAATCCGCTTGTAGCTATGGCACAACCCATTGCAATTCCAGCAAGGACACCAAATTTACCAGCATTAGGACCACCTTTGACCATCTTCCATGGGTTAGCAGAAGAAGATGGACAACTCCATATTAATGAGTATAAAAAACTCACGTTTAACTATCGAATCCAAAATGAACGACACTTAATTATGCTCTTCAACATGACAATAAAAGGAAGGGTAGTAGTATGGTATCACGGTCTAGAGGTAGCCATAACTAGCATTGACCAATTCTTTACGGCCTTCCGTATAGAGATTTTTCCCTTGAGAGGGGTGGACAATATTGGTTGTGTGTCTTGAATATAACACGCCAAGAGCCAAATGAGAATGCCTAGGCCTATGCCAAGAAACTAAAGCAAGTTCTTTGCAAACTTGATACTTATATTCCCATTCCACTGGCTACACAGTTGTAATATTTCCTACATGGATTAGATTTCAACATCCACGTGCAACTGAGTAATGTTGCTTTGGCCAACATTGACACTGCTATTACCCAAGCAGAAGGAGTAGAGTCACACTTGCAAGCAGTTTATGTAACAAGGGTAAATTGCAATGGCAATAATTTGGCACTGACCAACTAGAGTCAAGGGGATCCCATGTCAAATGCGAATGGAAGAGGGAGTATCATGTCCAATTTGCCTATGTTACTAGCTCCTCCAAGTATGAGTGTGCCTATGGCTGCTAGTGAGATGGGCCCACTAAATGGAGGCAAAACAAAAAACCTGAATGTTGTCCCAGTAAGTCAGCTACCGATTTCTAATCAAGTGGTTGGCTGATGGTGTAACATGTCCACCTATTCCCTTCAGGACAGGTCTTAGCAGTCCATCGGAAAGGAGGCCTAGAAAGCTCCACTTGGCACTCCTATGGAATGTCACGGGGTTTGTGATCTAGGACTTGCCACATTTGCCACGTAGCGCAAGTATTCCGATCGTTTCCACTTAGGAACGAATCAGGGTTTTCCCTAATGGACATTTCCTAAATGGCAACAAGCGTCGAACCCGAGCGAACTACTTCACATAGAAATGCCAGGTCCGAAGCGGATTCACGCTGCACTTAGTTCAAGGAGAATGGAAAATGAGAGGGATGCAAGGCTCGACCTCTCTGCCATAAGGCATAGTCCCATTCCGTTCCCCTAAAACAGCGTAAATCTGGATTATTATAACTTAGATTCTAGATCAACGCCCTTGCTCTTCATATCCTTTGAAACTATCTTCTTACTGTCCATCATGATTGAGAAAAGTTCCCGGCCAACTGGGACCACCAATCCATATAGGACGGACCCATGGCCACATCCACTGCACTTTCCTCAGGTTGTTTTAGTTGCCTAATTACCTACCACGTTTAGTTGGACATGCATCAATCAGCTTCCTTAATTACCCCGTTGGATACATGTTCCTTCACGTAATCATAGCACTTGACATAGAAAAATAGTGTCAAACAAGTTCCTTTTCAACAGATTATCATATTTATCTTTGAAATACATTTATAAAATCCAGCCTGAAGGCTTATCCATAATCCGCCCGAAGGCTATCCAGCAATCCACAGGGATTACTAATCCAAGATTCCGCCCAACTAGTATGCGGGCCTCAAGATCTAATCCCGAGTCATGTTGGCCTCTTGTGCAGGGTCGGGAAGGCGAGGGATTTACAACCAGAGCCCCCCTGGCACCCATGCGTCCTCCTGCTCCAAGTAGCACTCAACAGAGAGACCTCTCGCAGTGGGTTTGGTCCACCTTCCCAATGCAGATAACAACCTCCTTGGTTAGGGTCAGGCAGGCAGTCAGGGGTAACTGACGCTGCCTCTCCCTTCACGCCTTCAACTGAAATATTAGATATCTTTTCATCCTTTAATTCTTTGAGCAAACAAAGCAAAACAGTGCTCTTAAAACTGTTATACGCACATATTTCCATTGGATGTTATGATTATTATTATTATTATTATTATTATTATTGGCCAACTACTAAGGAGTGAATCTTTCTTTCCGAATGCATTTAACATTCAATCCGGGATCAATTACAACTTGGCAAGATTCCCAAGAATTTGTTTGTTAACCGTATATTCTTGGGTTAGGGCCGTACCCTTTTAACCCAACTTAACCAATACCTTAAGTTCTATTAGCAGTAAATATGCTATTCCAATTTATTGATTTGTCTTTTGCTTTCAAGCAAATATCTAATCCCCGTATCTTAGTCACTTTACCCAAGAAAGATACTGTATCAGGACGATTATTCATCCTCTTGCAAGATAAACTTGCGTAAGAATCTGCCAATCTCCTTCCGAGGAATTTGGCCATTCCCTTGTGATCAAATCACAAGATCACGCGACTCTGCAACTTGTTGCACGAGTATCGCACCTAATCTATGGGACTATTTTACCCATCAAACAGTGTTTTCTAATCATGGGTCATGATTAGATAAGGAACATGGTTAGGGTGTCTTCATAACAATCCACTCCTGATTGCACTAGGCTGACATTGTCGGTCCTAGGGTTTCAAATTGAAATCAAGTTTCATCCTTTTAGCGAGCGAACCTTAGGGAAAAAACCCTAGATCGTTTCTTGCAAGTATGTCCTATTGTCCCTACATTCCTGAATGTGGGCAAGTCTTTAGGGTATAAGAGTTTCAGCTTTGGCAATAAGAGTGATTAGGTTACGTCCTCAACGTGCTGAATCCCAGTTAGTACTTGGGATATGTTGCATCGATTTAACCATTCCTAAACGAGTCCCTCGCCGTTTAGGTGTTTAGATTAAACCAATTTACTTGTCTATTCTTGAAGATATTTACGATACCATTTTCACAACCACATGATTCATTGCCTATGTATGAGTAGATTTACAAACCCTAACTTTTTTGGTTAAGATCAAAGCATATGTTAAGTTATGGCATAATTCCAATTGATTCTTTTTTATCATGCATTCAAGATTCATGCTACTAAACTTTAGGGTTTTATGTGACAACCATGCAGCCTTTTTCTACTTTCATTTCCGAATGAATTATTCGTATGCTGAACTTACACAAAATTTCATAGCTACTTACGTAAATTGAATTGAATTTTTATGCCACTTGCCTAGAGTTTAATCTTCTTCATGCAGCCCTAGCAATTTCCTAGAGCTGTTAGCAACTTTCTTTAAAGAATCATTTCGAAGAAAAGATGTTCAATAATGCGACATGTGATTTATTCCTTCCATGCATAATCAAAGTGTACTATCATTATTTGTAAAGATGGGCATTAGTTAATCTAAGTTTGTTACTTTGCAATGCATAAAAACCACTTGCTAGGAATGCATAGAGATCTTATGCTCTTCTTTTTCATTCGTTTAATACAAATGACCGATTCTTTGATCGAAGTTATTTCCTTTAATTTAGCCAAGGTATTTCATTCGAAAAAATGCATCCTAATTTTCATAAATGAATCATGCACAATTGAATTATTACGACGTAAATCAAAATTAGGAAGAAAACCGAGACTTGTGGTGAAATGTCCACATGGATTCTAGGAGATGATCCTCTTGCGGTTGTGCCTTGTGCCTTCTTAGGAGCCATCACGAATTCAACCTTTTTGCCTTGGACGCAGATTTATGATCTTGGCATGTCTCCCTTGCATGCGAAATCCCTTTTGAAATTTGGCTTTCTTGACCAATTTCACCGTCTTTTGGAAGCGGGCTTTAGAAATGGAACTTATGAGATTTCCCTTCCTTTTGTAGAAGCTCTAGGAATGCAAGTGTTCTTCACGATAAGGAGCTTAACCAACAAGTGTGGAAATCCACAAAAGGGTTTGCAAATGGCTTTCTGGAGGTTATAAGGGGAGAGCTTTAAAAACCTGGCTATGGTGTCTTTTGGGGAAACTAAGGGTGGAAAGGGTTTAATTTCTGGGGGATATAAGGGAAGAAAAAGGCCTTAAACTCCAAGGGAAAAAAAGGGTGTAAAAGATAGCATTGGGAAGGCAATTAAAAGGGGATTTTAAAAGATCACGGGGTAATAAGAACCAGCTTGCGAGGGCAATAGGGAAGGTCCACGGGAAGGGGGTTAGAAACTCAGGCTAGTGGGAGCTTGTGGGGAACCCAAGGGGGGGAAAAGGGGCTTAATGAGCTTTTAAAGGGTTTAGATGGGACCCACACGAAGGGGGTTTAAATCCCAGGGAGGGGGGGTTTTAAAACCCACTTGGAAGGGCTTTAAGGAAGCCCACAAGAAGGGGGGCTTCCTAAGGGGGCTTTGGAAGCTTCCCAAGAAGCTTCTAAAGCTTCTGGGGGTGTCGTAAAGATCCCACGTGGTGTGATGGGAAGGAATAGGAATTGTTGGTGGCTGATCTTCAGGCGGCGGCAGTAGCTGGAAAATTTCAGCTCCTCCTTACTCCTCTCTCTCTTAGGTCCGCCGTCAGCCTCCCGGCCCTTCTCAATCTTCTTCAGCCTCTCCACCACTCTTTCTGGCGACGGCTCAGCATTATGGCTCTCTCCCTCCTCACACGGTAGCATCCAATTATCAGAGCCTTCCTCTCTTTAGTCACCCCCCCCATAGGGGGTTTTTATAGGGTGAAGGGAGGAGGATGTCCTTCCCCCCACGTGGCCATTTGCATGGCATTCACCCCCCCATGGCATCCAACGTGGTGCTGAATCAATAGCCCTTCACTCATCCATGACCTCTAGCAAGGTTTACATGCCCGTGCTTTACTCCCCCTCCTCCAACATAGCCTTTGGCTGGGGAGAAAAGAAGGAATAAAAAGAAAAATTTTTCCATAAATCTTCTCAATTTCCTCTTGAGCTCCTCCCAAGAGGGGGTTCACACGAAAATATGAGGTTTCATTAAACCATAGTCTTGATTCTACCAATGGAGATTATGATACATCGTGTTTAAATTCGCACCGTCCGTGACCCAATGCCGGCATTGTCTTTTGCCTGAGAATTCACACGGCCTGGTAATATATTTTCAGCAAAAATATTACATTCTCTCCCCCTTAGAGAAATCGAGATGTCCTCATCTCGAGATAAATTGAGGATATTGATGCTTGAGAGTGCTTTCATCTATCCAAGTGGCATCCTCCTTGGGATAATCTTTCCACTGAATGAGGCATTCTCTCAAGGTTCTGGATCTCAGTTGTCTCTCCCTAACATCTAAGATCCTATCAGGCCGTAGTTCAAGGACTCCTTGACTAGGCATTACAACTTGTTGGTCATCAAGTACATGGTTAGGGTTAGGTACATACTTCTTCAATAGGCTGATATGGAATACATTATGAACTTTTAGGTCCTCGAGGAGTTGCAGTTTATAAGCATTAGGTCCTAGGCACTTGAGGATCTTGTATGGTCCACAATACCTTGGACTTAGCTTTTTGGAATCTCCTAAGGATAGAGAACTCTTCTTTGGGCATATGCGAATGAAGACCATGTCTCCTTCCTCGAAGGTTCTATCTTGACGTTTTAAATCTGTGTATGCCTTCTGTTAGATGTCCTGTCTTATTGACTTTATTTGGTCATCCATCTCTTCCAATATCTGCCTTGAAGCTTCAACCCTCAAGGTTGGATCTTAGGGAACTTCGACAGTCATGACCATACAATGCTTGAAAAGGGGTCATCTGAATGCTTTGTTGGTAAGAAGCATTGTAGGCAAATTCAACCAAAGGCAAGTATTGAATCCACCTTTTTGGCTCACGATAGTAGTGCGCCCTAAGCATATCCTTGATAATTTGATTGACTCGCTCTGTTTGACGATCAGTTTGGGGATGGTAAGCTGTGCTAAAACAGAGTTGAGTCCCAATGGCTTCAAAGATAGCTCTCCAGAAGTGTGATGTGAAGAGAGAATCATGATCACTAATGATTCTTCTAGGTAACCCATGTAGCTTGAATATCTCCTTGATAAACAACCTTGCAATGTTTGAGGCTTTATAGTTTGTCTTTACTGGAATAAGGTGTGCAACCTTAGTAAGCATGTCAGCCACAACCATAATGGAGTTGTATCCTCCCTGAACTTGGGGTTGGCCAACAACAAAGTCCATACTGATGAATTCCCATTTAATTTGGGGAATGTCTAGTGGTTGTAACTTCCCTGGCATTTTGACATGTTTGGCATTGATACGTTGACAAGACAAACACTCAGTGACATATTTGAGAACATCACCTTTAAGTCTCTCCCAATAGTAGCTCTTCCTAACTGCATTGAGAGTCTTGGCATAGCCAGTATGTCCTGAGAAAGGGGAATCATGAGCTTCCCACAATATCTTATTCTTAAGTGATTGGCTTGCCGGTATGCATAATCTCGTTCTATAGTAGACAAGTCCACTATTGATAGAGAATTCATGATACTTAGCCTGTAGCTTTTGGTCCTGATCCTTAATAGAGATCTCCCTTAGCATCTTTTGATAGGCTGGGTTGTGGCATGCTTCCTCTCTAGCCATAGCTCAAGTATTGGATTGTTTGGCATGGACACCTTTGTAGCTAGAGTTCTAGCTGTTGATGGGTTTTGCAAGATTAGAGAATTAAGAAATGCCTTACGACTCAGTGCATCAGCAAATACATTCTCCTTTCTCAGTCAATATTTGATTTCAAATTCATACTCCTCCAACACTTCAATCCACCGATGTTGCCTCATGTTGAGTTCGTTTTGGGTAAAGATCCACTTGAGACTTTTATGATCAATCACTAGTGTAGACTTGTTACCCAATAGGTAGTGTCTCCAAATCTTTAGGGCATGGATGACAGCTAACAGTTCTAGATCATGGGTAGCATAATTCTTCTCATGGCTCTTCAATTTCCTTGAAGAGTATGCTACAGGATGACCTTCCTGCATGAGCACACATCCTAAGGCAAGCGTGCTAGCATTAGTTCCTACCTCAAATTCCTTACTGAGGTCTAGAAGTTTTAGGGTAGGTACTGATACCAAACTTTGCTTCAATCTCTCAAAGCTGGTTTGTTTGGCAGTTGACATGCAATGGATATTTGCTTCTTTAGTAAGTCCATCAGAGGTGCTGCAATCAAAGCATAGTTTTTTATGAAGACCCTATACCATCTTGTCAATCCAAGAAAAATGCGTATTTCTTTGAAAGTTGTTGGTATTGGCCATTCTAGCACATCTCTGACTTTGGATGGGTCCACTGAGATTCCTTCCGCTGATATGATGAATCCCAGATATTCAATCTAACGCTTGAAGAATGCACATTTCTTCATCTTAGCATACAACTTGTGTGACCTCATTATCTCAAGGACAATCCGAAGTTGGGGTTCATGATCTTCTTCCTGTTTGGAATAGACTAAAGTATCGTCGAAGAAGACGAGCATGAAGTCATCAAGATATGGCCTAAAGATATCCTGCATTAACCTGTTGAAGGTGGCAGACGCATTGGTAAGCCTAAATGACATAACTAGGAACTCAAAGTGTCCATATCTTGTGTTGAAGGCCGTCTTTGCGATATCTTCTTCCTTTATCCTTATCTGATAGTAACCAGACCTGAGATCAATCTTGGAGAAGATCTTCACACCCTGAAGACGATCAAGAAGCTCATCTATTCTAGGAATAGGGTACTTGTTCTTGACAGTTGATTGATTTAACCCTCTGTAATCAATACACAATCGAAGTGTTCCATCTTTCTTTTTCTCGAATACTATTGGAGCTCCCCATGGTGAACTACTAGGATAGATGCAGCCCTGGTCTAGCAGTTGCTTGAGTTGTTCCTTCAGCTCAATTGCTTGCGGGATGGACATTCTATAAGGTCTCTTTGCAGTTAGCGCAGCTCTTAGCACTAGCTTGATTTTATGATCCACTTCTCTTTGAGGTGGGAGTTCTGTCAACTCTTCAGGAAATACGTCCACATATTCCTTTAGCCAAGAAGGTCCTTCACTAGACTCCTGCTTCTGATCTAACTTGTTGAGCTTAATTAAGTAGACAGGTAGTCCCTTTATGACTCCCTTTAGAAGCCGAGATGCTTTGGCCAATTGAATTTTTGGCTTCCCAGCTTCACCTTGAGTTGTGACAAATTCCCCTTCAAAGTTTTGAAAGGAAATTTGGCCCTTTCCACAATGGATGTGGGCGTCATTAGGTTTAAGCCAATCCATTCCAAGTAGACACTCATGGATACCTAGGTTCATGGCTCTGAATTAGACCGAAGTCGTCTTTCCTCCCAGAAAGAATTCCACCTTAGCAATTTGCTTGGTATAAGTGACCTCACCACCATTTGCTAATTCCACAAGCAAGGCTTCTACTGTGGATATTCCTGATCTTCTTGCACAAGCTGGTGAGATAAGGGAATGTGTACTGCCACAATCAATCAAGGTCTTGAAACCTTTACCTTGATAGTCTGACGATGTCTGAATCACCGAGAACTGGTGACTCGGCCCTTTCTTGTGAAGTGCGACATGGACTGTCGCCCTTTCAAATTTTGCTTCCATGGTCGGATCTTCTTCTTTGCACATTTCCCTATTGGCAATGCAGGCAGTTCTTCCTCTGCCTTGGGTAGCAGCTCCCTGTCCACGGCCCGACCGTTCCTTGGAAAGGTGCCTGGTGATGTCCTCCTCCAAGCTTGGGACATTTCCTTTTGAAATGACCGGGCTCCTTGCAGTGGAAACAACGGAGGTTTCGGCCATTGCTTTGGGTAGGGACAAAGTTGTTGACATTATTAGTCCTTGCTTTCTTTCTTTGTCCCCGATTCTAACCTTGAACTCTCTTCATTTGAGGCCTATATGCTCCTCTGTTTGGGTCATTATAAGACCAAGTTTTGTTACCTCTTGGCCTCGCCTGCACCTCCTGAATTATAGGCGCAGCTCAAATGAGAGCATCATGTAGATCTGATGGGCGCATAGATTCGAGACGAGTATTCACTGGTGGGTTTAAACCAGCACAAAATTTTGACACTTGCTATGTCATATCCATTTGTGGCGCATACTTAAGAAGTGAGACAAATTTAGAATAGTATGCGTCAAGAGTGAGTCCCAACTGTTTTAGCTCTTAGAACTCATTCATTTTCTGTGTGCAATATGCAGGTGGTAAGTATCTTCCCTGTACAGCTTTCTTCAGCTTCTCCCAAGCAACAGACCCTTCAGCTATCCCTTGATCTCTACACCATTGCTTCCACCAAAGCCTGGCTTCGCCGGTGAGTTTCAGCTTGGGGAGAATAGCCTGGTTGGCAGGTGCAGTACCGGCTGCTTCAAAGTAATCCTTCATAGACTTTATCCAAATTTCAGCATCTACTTGGATAGTTTTGCCTTTCTTGTCAAATTTAGGCGGCTTAATCTACTTGAGAAGAAACTTCTTCTCCTGGATTACGACAGTACTTGATGTAGGAGGTGAAATGGGAATCTGTACCTGGGGTTGTGCCTTGATAAGGGTTTCTTAACGTTATTACTCGTTAATCATTATGATCTACATTTCATCTCCATTTCTGCTATCAACCAACCAATTAACTTCTTATCAATTCTCATGAACAAAGCTGACATTGATAAAAAGAAGTCTTATTACATTTATATGGGCATAGCCCTTTCGGAATACAACATTTGTTGGGATGATAGGGCAACTATTTACATTTAGTTTGGGGAGAATAATGTTGTATTACATTTATCTACGAGAATTGGATAATAGTATGGTTTCGGGTCATGGATCTTCAGGAATCAATAGGTCATTGGAAGATCAGGGTATCCTTTCCTTTAGAGCCCATTCTTCTCATAGCGCCCCAACACCTTGATCCTGTCTTCGGCAGGGATTACACGGGTCACTTCCTCATATACATATGAGTTCAGCTCAACCCTCTGACCTCGAATATGTAAAGTTGAGTTTACGTGAGCCTCCACAAAAATGAATAGCTTCACGATCTTCAGGTCTTCCAACCACTTGATCCTCTTTAGGTTGGTTTGAAGGTATGCAAACCGATGGGTAGCTATATAGTAGATTCCTGAGGCACCTGTCCATCTTCATTCCAGGTACAAAGGTGATGGATTATAAATACGCTCTAGGATGTTTATCATCTCAACCCTTTTTTGATAATCCGTGGAATGCATTGCAGTCATAAACAGGACTTGGAATACTAAGAACTTTTTCCATGCTTCATAATTCTGCAAGACATCATTGAAAGTAAGGAAATGTTCAAAACAACAACATTTGCTTTACTTTTTCTTATTGAGATTTCTTAAAAACAAATCCTTCGTTGGTCCGCTCTGATACCAACTGTAACCTATCCACATGTTCCCTTCAGGACACATCTTAGCAGTCCATTGGAAAGGAGGTCTAGAAAGCTTCGCCCGACACTCCCATGCAATGTCACGGGGTTTGCGATCTAGGACTTTCCACATCTGCCACGTAGCGGAAGTATTTTGGCCGTTCCCACTTAGGACCGACTTGAATCAGGGTTTTTCCTAATGGTCATTTCTTAAATGGCAACTAGCGTCGAACCCGAGCGAACTACTTTATGTTGAGATATCGAGCTCCACTCGTGATACGCCAGGGTGACTGTTGTGTATTTATGTCACCGACTTGTCAGTTGCAGACGCGGTTGGTACACCGCCCATGAATAATAGCTACATGATAGCTATCCTTATCTATTCTAGTTCGTGGCTCAGTTAGTATGCCACCTTAGTTAGTTGAGTTTGGTTTTGAGACCCATATATAGGGTTCTTCTATTTCTTTGTACTCGAGTTCTTTTGGCTTACACAACTAAGAAGAGGAAAACTGCTTTTAGCCTCCACCCTTGTGTGTCTTCCCCCATTGTGCAAGCAAGAAAGCTTCAAGCGAGACTCCTTCCTTCTCTCCCACAATCTTGACATGGTATCAGAGCCTTGTTCGTGGTAAGGAGCTCAAGAAAGCAAGCCAAGCTCGCGGTGGTCTGGTAAGAGGAGCAGTGTTGCTTTCATTTTCTGTTTTGGGAGCAGATCTCTGCAGGTAGCACAGCCGGAAAGTGCAGGAGTGCATTGTCTCAGGTTGAGACGCCCTTTGCGGTGAAGCAAGAGGGCAGTATATGCTACGGGAAGAAGCTTTAGCTCTTGGCGACCTTGTTTTTTTTATTTGAGGCCATTTCGGGGCCTGTTTTGGAGGCGGAAGTTTTCTGCACACACTCAGGAAAAAGCCCTGTTTTATGCTGTGCAACCACTATTCTACAGGTCAGTGAAAAGTTACTGTAGAAATCGCATCGTATGCTTGTGCGCAGAGACATTGGGAGTTACAGAATCATCCCTGTTGCCTGTTGATGCAAAATCGTCACTAGGAAGTGACTGTGTGGTCAAATACCACTTTCGCCAGTTTTGTAGATTTTCCCTTGTAAGGGTGAAGCTGTGGTTTTTGCAGTGACAGAATTTTTTGCAGTCTTCTGTAATGGCATCTGATTCTCTTTCACAGATTGTCACTGAAAAGCTTGACAAGAACAACTTCCAGGCATGGAAGTTTAGAATGACGAATTTCCTTATGGGAAAAGGATATTGGGAATTTGTTGCAGGAAATGAAGAAGAACCAGTTCTTCCTGATGTTCCCAATCAACAGCAAATGCAAGCATTCAAAGCATGGCATGAGAGAGCCAGGAAAGTTATGTACTGGCTGTCTATCAGCATTTCAGACTCTATGATTGTGCATATTCAGGATGCAAGTACGCCAAAGGAGGCATGGGATACTCTGTCAAAGATGTATAGCACAAATACGCAAGCCAGGAAAATGCAGCTCAAGCAAGAGTTGCACAATGTGCAAAGAGAAAATATGAGCATCAATGACTACCACATGAAGGTGAAGAAGATTGCAGATGCACTTGCTTCCATTGGGTCGCCGGTGGAAGATGATGATTTAGTTTCTGTGACCTTGAATGGTCTAGGAAAGGATTATGCACAGTTTCGGACATCCATTTCAGTTCATGAAAGATTTCCTGATTTTGAGGAGTTGATTGCTCTTCTAATTTCTGAGGAGCAGAGAAATGGTGGTGCATCCTCTTCAGGAGGAACTTCAAAAGAAGCTGTCTTCTACTCAAATGCTGGAAGAGGTAGAGGCAGAGGTAGAGGAGGCCGATTTGGAGGCCGTGGTAGAAATCAGAATATGCAGCAAACTCAAGAAAACCAGTCCTATGGAGGAGGACGTGGTAACTCTAGAGGTAGGGGGAGCCAAAGAGGTCGTGGTGGATGGCAAAGAGGTCAAAATGCAAACAGTAATGTTGAATGCTACTACTGTGGTAAAATGGGTCATATGGCTAAAGACTGCTATAAAAAGCAGAATGACATCATGAATGGAAAACTGCAACAAGGGAATTATGCATCTTCTAGCAGACAGGGTGATGACAGAAATGAGCATTTGTTCATGGTGCAGCACATGAACAATTCTATGACAAGTGCAGAAGAAAGCAATGATGTATGGTATGTTGACTCAGGTGCATCAAACCACATGACAGGTCATGCAGAATGGATGGAGGATGCAAGGAAAATGGAAAAACCAGGATTTGTGGAGACTGGTGATGATACTGCACATCCTATTGTGCAGATTGGAAAAATTCCCTTGTCTATGCAGGGTGGGAAAAAGAAATACCTGTCCGATGTATTTCATGTCCCGAATATCACCAAGAATCTGGTTTCAGTTGGTCAAATGGTTGAACAGGGCTTGCAGGTCAGATTTAATCCTCATGGATGCTTTGTTGAGGATATTAAAAATAAAGGTCGCTTGATAGCAAAAGGAAAGAAGAAGGGCAGAATGTTTACATTGGATGCAGACATGTCTGAATTGAGTGCAGCAATGTTTGCACATGGGACCGGTGTAGTTGCAGATATTGATATCTGGCATAAACGCATTGGTCATGTTAATGCACAGCGACTTAAATCAATGCAGGCCCAAAATATTGTTGCAGGATTGCCCAAATTCAAGGTTGCAGAAATGCATAAGGTATGTGAAGCCTGTCAGTTTGGAAAACAGGCAAGGAAACCATTTCCTAGACATGTTCAAGAGAGTGAGAAGCCATTGGAATTAATCCACTCTGATGTGTGGACAACTAAAGCTGCATCTCTTGGAGGCTGTCATTATTTTGTCAATTTTATTGATGACTATAGCAGAAAAGTTTGGGTGTATTTTATGAAAAAGAAAAGTGAAGTTTTTGGGCATTTCAAAACTCTTAAAGCTATGGTTGAAAAAGAAACAGGCCTGCAAGTAAAATGCCTAAGGTCAGATGGAGGGGGAGAGTACCTCTCAAATGAGTTTGCAAGGTTCCTGCAGGAGCATGGCATAAAGCAGCAATATTCATGCAGTTATACCCCACAACAGAATGGAATTGCAGAAAGGAAAAACAGGCATATTGGAGAGGTATCTCGTGCCATGCTCAATGAAAAAGACTTGCCAGATTTTTATTGGGCTGAAGCAGTTGCTACAGCAGTCTACATAATGAACAGGACTCCCACTGCAGCAATACATGGAATGACTCCAGAGGAGAGGTATACTGGTAGGAAACCAGATATTTCTCATTTGAAAATTTTTGGTTGCATTGCCTATGTACATGTGCCAGATGAGTTGAGATCCAAGTTGGATCCAAAAGCTGAGAAGTGCATCTTTATTGGTTACTCTCTGCAGCAAAAAGGGTATAGATGCTATAACCCTTCTACTCATAAGTTTACAGTGAGCAGAGATGTTGTTTTTGATGAGATGAGTAGCTGGTATAAACCAGTAAATGTGATTGATGATGTAGATGCACAAAATGGTAATGCTGCACAAAATTCACAGCAGCAGTCACAAAATATTAGTGGACCTGGAGCGTCCTCTAGTAGTGGTTCACATTCTTCACCATGGACAGGCAGATTGAGATCAGGAGAATCTTCTCAAAGTAATGCAGATAGTGGTATGCAGGTATCACGAAAAGGAAAAGAGAAGGTTGATCAGTCCATGTTTGATGTGAATGCAAGTCACTCTTATGTGGATGGTGAATCCAGTGGCTCAGAACAGAGCATTGATGATGAGTTGGGTATTCCTTCTATTGTTACACCTGGAGTAAGGAAGACCAGGGATGTTTTGAGAGCACCTGGGAGTGAACCTACTTTGCGCAGGTCTACGAGAGCTAGGTATCCTGTGGATAGGCTGAAATATGATGGATTTACAGCCATTCACTATGCATATATGGTCAAAGTGATACAGGAACCAGAACCCACATCTTTTGAGCAAGCCATGGGAAAAGAAAAATGGGAGAAAGCCATGGATGAAGAAATGGATGCCTTGGAAGTAAATGCTACATGGGAGTTAGTACCTTTGCCTAAAGGTAAGAATGCAATTGGCTGTAAGTGGGTTTATAAGGTGAAACACAATGCAGATGGTTCTGTGAACAGATACAAGGCAAGATTAGTAGTCAAGGGGTATGCACAAACATATGGAATTGACTATGAAGAAACATTCAGTCCGGTTGCAAGGATGGAAACCGTAAGAGCAGTCATTGCTATGGCTGCATCAAAGGGATGGTCTTTACATCAGATGGATGTAAAGAATGCCTTCTTGCATGGTGATTTGCAAGAAGAGGTCTATATGGAGCAGCCACCAGGTTATGTGCATGCTGTTCATCCTGAGTTTGTTTGCAGGTTGAAGAAAGCTTTGTATGGTTTGAAGCAAGCACCTAGAGCATGGTCTGACAAGATAGGACAGTATCTTGTCACTATTGGCTTTTAGATTTCCAAGGCAGATTTCTCACTTTATGTGAGAAAAACAGAGAAAGGTATTATGCTGCTTGTCATTTATGTTGATGATTTGATTATGACAGGTGACAGTGATGAAGATATCCTTCATGTGAAAATGCTATTGAAGCAGAAGTTTGAGATGAAGGATTTGGGAGAGCTGCGTTATTTCTTGGGCATTGAGGTGATTAGATCACCAAGTGGGATACAGCTCTTGCAGAGGCAGTATGGATTGGACATGCTGTCCAAATATGGGATGACAGGCTGTAAGCCTATTTCAGTTCCTTTGGAGCAGAATGTGAAGCTGAGCACAGATGCAGGTGAGCTTCTGGAAGACCGTACTATGTACAGACGCATAGTAGGAAGCTTGATTTATATGACTATTACCAGGCCAGATTTGAGCTATGTTGTTGGGTTGGTAAGTCAGTTTATGCAGGCTCCAAGGAAACCGCATTTGGATGTGGCTAGACGCATACTCAGGTATGTGAAGTCCACATTGCAGTATGGACTATTTTATGAGACTGGGGTTCAGATACAGCTGCATGGATACACTGATGCTGATTGGGCTGGTAGTATTTCTGATAGACGATCTACCAGTGGATATGTGTTCTCTTTTGGGAGTGCTGCAGTCACTTGGAGCAGCAAGAAACAGCCTACAGTTGCCTTGTCGAGCACAGAGGCTGAGTACAGGGGTGCAGCAATGGCTGCATGTGAGGTAGCTTGGTTGCATAAGCTACTTTATGATATGCATAAGTCTACAGATGGGCCAGTTGTCATTTATTGTGACAACATGAGTAGTATACACTTGGCAAATAACCCAGTCTATCATGCTAGAACAAAGCACATTGAGGTGCATTATCACTATGTGCGAGAGAGGGTTTTACTAGGTCTTATTGATCTAGTTTATGTCAGCACGAAGGATCAGGTAGCTGACATATTTACGAAGGCATTGGGCACAGAGAAGCTGCGCAAGTTCAGAGACCTGCTTGGTGTGCAGGAATTGGGATTGAGCTCGAGGGGGAGTGTTGAGATATCGAGCTCCACTCGTGATACGCCAGGGTGACTGTTGTGTATTTATGTCACCGACTTGTCAGTTGCAGACGCGGTTGGTACACCGCCCATGAATAATAGCTACATGATAGCTATCCTTATCTATTCTAGTTCGTGGCTCAGTTAGTATGCCACCTTAGTTAGTTGAGTTTGGTTTTGAGACCCATATATAGGGTTCTTCTATTTCTTTGTACTCGAGTTCTTTTGGCTTACACAACTAAGAAGAGGAAAACTGTTTTTAGCCTCCACCCTTGTGTGTCTTCCCCCATTGTGCAAGCAAGAAAGCTTCAAGCGAGACTCCTTCCTTCTCTCCCACAAACTTGACACTTTATGCAGAAACACCAAGTCCAAAGTGGATTCATACTACACTGGGTTCAAGGAGAATGGGAAACGAGAGCGATGCAAGGCTCGACCTCTCTGCCATAAGGCATAGTCCAATTTTGTTCCCCTAAAACAACGTAAATCGGGATTATTATAACTTAGATTCTAGGTCAGCGCCCTTGCTTTTCGTATCCTTTGAAATGATCTTCTTGTTGTCCATCATGATTGAGAAAAGTTCCCGGCCAACCGGGATACCCCATCCGTAGGACGGACCCATGGCCACATCCACCACACTTTCCTCAGGTTGTTTTAGTTGTCTAATTACCTACCACGTTTAGTTGGACATGCATCAATCAGCTTTCTTAATTATCCCGTTAGGTACCAGTTCCTTCACGTAATCATAGCACTTGACATAGAAAAACAGTGTCAAACAAGTTCCTTTTCAATAGGTTATCATATTTATCTTTGAAATACATTTATAAAATCCAGCCCGAAGGCTTATCCATAATCTGCCCAAAGGCTATCCAGTAATCCACAGGGATTACTAATCCAAGATTCCGCCCGTAGACTAGTATGTGGGCCTCGAGATCCAATCCCGAGTCACGTTGGCCTCTTGTGTAGGGCTCGGAAGGCGAGGGATTTACCGCCAAAGCCCCCATGGCACCCAAGTGTCCTCCTGCTCCAAGTAGCACTCAACGGAGAGACCTCTCGCGGCATGTTCGGTCCACATTCCCGATGCGGATAATAACCCCCTTGGTTAGGGTCAGGCAGGTAGTCGGGGGTAACTGAGGCTGCCTCTCCCTTCAGGTCTTCAACCTGAAGCATTAGATATCTTTTCATCCTTTACTTCTTTGAGCAAACAAAGCAAAACAGTTCTCTTAAAACTCTTACAAGCACAACCATTTCCATTGGCTGTTATTATTATTATTATTATTATTATTATTATTGGTCAATTGCTAAGGAGTGAATCCTTCTTTCTGAATGCATTCAGCATTCAATCCGGGATTAATTGCGACTTGGCAAGATTCCCAAGGGTTTGTTTGTTAACCCTATATCCTTGGGTTAGGGCCGTATCCTTTCAACCCAACTTAACCAATACCTTAAGTTCTTTTAGCAGTAAATATGTTATTCCAATTTACTGATTGGTCTTTTGCTTCCAAGCAAATATCTAATCCCCGTATCTTACTCACTTTACCCAAGAAAGGTACTCTATCAGGACGATTATTCATCCTCTTACAAGATAAACTTGCACAAGAATCTGCCAATCTCCTTCCGAGGAATTCGGCCATTCCCTTGTGATCAAATCACAAGATCATGCAACTCTGCAACTTGTTGCACGAGTATCGTACCTAATCTATGGGACTATTTTACCCATCAAACGGTGTTTTCTAGTCATGGGTCATGATTAGATAAGGAACAGGGTTAGGGTGACTTCATAACAATCCGCTCCTGATTGCACTAGGCCGACATTGTTGGTCCTCGGGTTTCAAATTCAAATCAAGTTTCATCCTTTTAGTGAGTGAACCTTAGGGAAAAAAACCCTAGATCGTTTCTCGCAAGTGTGTCCTATTGTCCCTACATTCTTGAATGTGGGCAGGTCTTTAGGGTATAAGAGTTTCAGCTTTGGCAATAAGAGCGATTAGGTTACATCCTCAACGTGCTAAATCCCAGTTAGTACTTGGGATATGTTGCATCGATTTAACCATTCCTAAACGAGTCCCTCGCCGTTTAGGTGTTTAGATTAAACCAATTTACTTGTCTATTCTTGAAGATATTTACGATACCATTTTCACAACCACATGATTCATTGCCTATGTATGAGTAGATTTACAAACCCTAACTTTTTTGGTTAAGATCAAAGCATATGTTAAGTTATGGCATAATTCCAATTGATCCTTTTTTATCATGCATTCAAGATTCATGCTACTAAACTTTAGGGTTTTATGTGACAACCATGCAACCTTTTTCTACTTTCATTTTTGAATGAATTATTCGTATGCTGAACTTACACAAACTTTCATAGCTACTTACGTAAATTGAATTGAGTTTTTATGCCACTTGCCTAGATTTTAAGCTTCTTCATGCAGCCCTAGCAATTTCCTACGGTTGTTAGCAACTTTCTTTAAATAATCATTTCGAAGAAAAGATGTTCAATAATGCGACATGCGATTTATTCCTTCCATGCATAATGGAAGTGTACTATCATTATTTGTAAAGATGGGCATTAGTTAAATCTAAGTTCGTTACTTTGCAATGCATAAAAACCACTTGCTAGGAATGCATAGAGACCTTATGCTCTTCTTTTTCATTCGTTTAATACAAATGACCGATTCTTTGATCAGAGTTATTTCCTTTAATTTAGCCAAGGTATTTCATTTGAAAAAGTGCATCCTAATTTTCGTAAATGAATCATGCATAATTGAATTATTACGACGTAAATCAAAATTAGGAAGAAAACCTAGACTTGTGGTGAAATGTCCACATGGATGCTAAGAGATGATCCTCCTACGGTTATGCCTTGTGCCTTCTTAGGAGCCATCGCGAATTTGACCTTTTTGCCTTGGATGCAGATTTATGATCTTGGCCCGTCTCCCTTGCATGCGAAATCCCTTTTGAGATTCGGCTTTCTTGACCAATTTCATCGTCTTTTGGAAGAGGGCTTTAGAAATGGAACTTATGAAATTTCCCTTCCTTTTGTAAAAGCTCCGAGAATGCAAGTGTTCTTCATGAGAATGAGCTTAACCGACTAGTGTGGAAATCCACGGAAGGGTTTGCAAATGGCTTTGTGGAAGTTATAAGGGGAGAACTTTAAAAACTTGGCTATGGTGTCTTTTGGGGAAACCAAGGGCCGAAAGGGTTTAATTTTCGGGGGATATAAGGGAAGAAAAAGGCCTTAAACTCCAAGGGAAAAGAAGGGGTGTAAAATATCGCTTTGGGAAGGCAATTAAAAGGGGATTCTAAAAGATCACGGGGTAATAAGAACCCGCTTGTGAGGGCAATAGGGAAGGGCCATAGGAAGGGGGTTAGAAACTCGGGCTAGTGGGAGCTTGTGGGGAACTCAAGGGCGAGAAAAGGGACTTAATGAGATTTTAAAGGGTTTAGATGGGACCCATAGGAAGGGGGTTTAAATCCCAGGGGGGTGGGGGGGTTTAAAACCAACTTGGAAGGGCTTTAAGGAAGCCGACAAGAAGGGGGGCTTCCTAAGGGGGCTTTAGAAGCTTCCCATGAAGCTTCTAAAGCTTCTAGGGGTGTCGTGAAGATCCCACGTGGCATGATGGGAAGGAATAGGAATTGTTGGCGCCTAATCTTCAAGTGGCGGCAGTTGGCAAATTTCAGCTCCTCCTTACTCCTCTCTCTCTCATGTTTGTCAGCCTCTTGGCCATTCTCAATCTTCTTCAACCTCTCCACCACTCTTTCTAGCGGTGGCTCAGTGTTATGGCTCTCTCCCTCCTCACATGGCAACGTCCGATTATCAGAGCCTTCCTCTCTTTACTCAAACCCCCTCCCCCCACAGGGGGTTTTTATAGGGTGAAGGGAGGAGGACCTCCCTCCCCCCACGCAACCATTTGCGTGGCATTCACCCCCCCCCCCCCCCCCCCCATCGCATCCAGCACAGTGTTGAATCCACCGCCCTTCATTAATCCATGACCTCCAGCAAGGCTTACGTGCCCGTGCTTTACTCCCCCTCCTCCAGCATAGCCTTCGGCTGGGGAGAAATGAAGGATTAAAAATAAAAATTTTCCATAAATCTTCTCAATTTTCTCTTGACCTCCTCCCAAGAGGAGGTTCACACAGAAATATGTAGTTTCATTAAACCATAGTCTCGGTTCTACCAATGGAGATTATGATACATCGTGTTTAAATTCGCACCGTCCATGACCCAATGCCGTCATTTTCTTTTGCCCGAGAATTCACATGGCCTTGTAATATATTTTTAGCAGAAATATTACAGATGGGACGACAAATAGACGATTGCAACTATGAGTCGATTGCCTCAAATGTCATTGGTGAAGTCAAGGATATGATGAAGCACTACACTGACATGATTACCAAATAGTATAGACAAATAGCTATGGATGTCAATTTCCTTAAGAAGCTACATAATTTGATAGGGAGTTGATGCCCTGAAGAGGGTGCCCCCTCAAGATTCAGCTGTAAGTGGTGTGGTGGCTAACATTTCCCTAGGAATTGTCCAAATGTCAAATGCAATATTTGTGGAAAGTCTAGCCACTTAGCTGCTACTTGTTGGAGTAAGATTAGTTCTCTCCAACAAGGAAGTAAACAACTAGGTCCACTTAATCATCGTGCACAAGGGAATAATCTCCAGCAAGATGATGGACCAAGACAAATACTACAAAGAGGAAAGGCTATTGTAGAGGAGTTTCCTCATGGCAGTGGAGTCAGTCTTATTGAGGCTGTACGTGTCAATTATGCTAAAAATTCTAATCTACAAGCCATAACAAGAGGTCAAAAGACTAGAGAGGGTGACAAAGGAAATGTAAAACCTGTCAAGGAAAACACTAAGCAAGATGCTAGGGGAAAGCAAGTACTGAATCTAGATATGGAAGGTGGACCTCTAAGGTTTGTTGATAGTAAAGTTGATCCCAAGAAGGATAAATAATTGCCAAGAAAGAAGACAAAATTTTAAAAAGAGGCATCAAAGCTAGTCCAACGACCAAAGGAGAGACCGATTTGGTGACAGAAGAGAACTTTGGCTAACTACCAAAGCTAGTCCAACGACCAAAGGAGAGACTGATTTAGTGAGAGAAGAGAACTTTGGCTAACTACCACAACTTTGATTCAGCAAGTTCTCTTTGCGAAGTTAAACCAAACATGAATCTCCTGCAATTGATTAAACTGTCTCTAGGGGTATGCAAGGAATTCATGAACATCCTACACATTGGGTATATTGTAGAACCTTTGGGCATAGCACGAGTAGGAGAAGATTGGTTCGATCATGCTGAAAAGCATTGTCCCAAGGTTCTAGCATATGTGGATGAAATATTAGTGGAGCATGCTATCATGGACACTGGATCCTCTATCAATATAGTGAGTTCAGACTTGATGGAGAGGCTAGGTCCAGAAATCCAAAAAGACGGCTCCACACTTCTTAGGATGGATGATGACAGTCTAAGGCAACTAGAAGGTTGCATCATTAAAGTCCATGTTATCATTGCAAGCGTGGAATGCTATCTAGACTTTAGGGTAATAAGGTTTGTAGGATGTCCTAGCTATCAAGTTTTGAGAGGCAAACCATGGATTTTAGGAACAGACTGACAAGTTGATATACCCACTGGTCGAGTGATTCCAGGTAGAGGTGCCAATTGTGTAGTAATGGATGCTTACCTTGAGTCTCCTCAAAGTGAGAGAGCTCATTTATCCTCTACTGAACTAGAATTAATAGATGATTCATTTGGTAGTGAGACATCATGAAGCAATGGATCTAAAGAAGGGTCCACTACAGGAGGCATCTATCAGATAACATTGAATGAGCTGATAGAGCCTCAAGATGAAATAAGAGACTTAGAAATTATTGAGCTGGACCTTGGTATGCCAAATGATTCACGGCCAATCAAATTGAGATCCATGCTTAGTTTAGAAGAACGAGCGAACTATGTGTCCTTAATTCAAGAGTTCCATGACATCTTTGCTTGGAGCTATGATGAACTTAGAGGCATTCCTCCCAGCCTGGCTATGCATATCATTCCTATAAAGGAAGGAAGTCGGCATGTATGTCAAAAAGTAAGGCGCATGCCTTTTGAACTACGGGAGGGGTTTTTTGAGGAGCTACAAAATTTGCAAAAAGCGGGTTTGATCTTCCCTGTTCATCATACTGAATGATGTTCACCATTTGTGATAAAAAAGAAGAATAATAATTAAATCTAGCTTTGCATAGACTTTAGAGAGCTGAATAAGCAGACTGTTAAAGACTTGTTAAAGACTACTATCTGTTGCCATTTATTGACCAAATTTTAGATCAATTAGTAGGTTGGGAAATATATTCATTCATGGACTGCTTTGCAAGGTATAAACAAATGGCTATTGTTGAGAACGACAAGCTGAAAATGACATTTATTACTATCTTTGGTACCTTTGCATACCATGTGATGGCATTTGGTTTATGTAATGCACCTGGTTCGTGGCAAAGAACTGTCGACAAGACCTTTGATGTCATCTCCTAGAGAAGTTGAAAGTATTCATTGATGACCTGGGGGCAGCCACCATAAGAGAAAGGTAGTTGATAATTTTGTGAAAGTGTTTTGAGCATTGCAAACAATTCTGCATAGCTCTTAACCCATGAAAGTGCATCTTTGGAGTACCCTAAGGGCTATTGTTAGGCCATGTGGTTAGTTCAGTAGGGATCATGACTAACCCTGAAAAGATCAAGGTCATATTTGCCATGAGTCCACTATGCACTTTGAAAGAGGTACATAGCTTTCTGTCATCAGTAGGGTATTATCGAAGGTTTACCAATGCCCTAGCAGAAAGAACACTGTCATTAATGAACCTATTGTCCTTGAACTATCTATTTGCATGGAGTGATGCTTGCAAAGTATCTTTCGACAATGTGAAGCAGGAGTGCCAAAGCACCTATTTTAAAAGCACCTAAAAGGGGCAATATGTTTTATATATTCTTAGCAGCAACAGTGCATAGTGTTAGCTACTGTTTGACCCAAATTTGGGAGGAAAGATGGTACCATCCGATAGCCTTTACTAGTCAGAAGTTGGGCATATCAGAAATTAACTACACCTATATAGAGAAGTTGTGTCTTTCAATGGTATTTGCAACCAAAAAGTTCAGGCACTATATTATTGATGAGAAGGGGTTTTTATATGAAGGCGAAAGGGCTTCGATTGTTGTTGAACAAGTTATAGCTGCCTGATCATTTAGCAAAGTGGTTAATCACTTTGCAAAAGTTTGATTATGAGATCAAAGGCAAGACACCAAAGCTTTAGGGTATTGTAGAATGTCTTGTGGATTTCAGAGAGAAAAAAGAGGTCTTGATTGAAGGAAGGTACATGCAAACATTTTTTAAGATTGATACGATATCTATTCCTCATGGTATGCTGCTATAACGCACTATCTATCTACAGGAGAGAATGGAGCTACTCTTTCAAAATTTGAGAAGAGAAAAATTAAATAGTAGGCATTGAAATTTTCCTTGATCGCAGGAACACTATATTGGTAGGGGGTTGATGATATCTATTGCCAATGTGTGATGCTTGACGAGGTTCCATTTATCCTAGAGGAGTTCCATGACTCCGCTTATGGGGGGCACTTTACTGGGCGGTTGACGACACAGAAGGCTTTAACAACTAGATATTGGTGGCCGTCCATCTTCCAAGATTCATTTGAGTATGTTAAGAGATGTGATGCATGTCAAAGACATAATAGTAGGGAGAATAGGAAGCGAGCACTTACTCTGATTATGGCTATCCTTCCATTTGAGAAGTGATGCATCGACTTTTTGGGTCCTATTACCCCATCATCTACTACTCGGATGAGATATATTACAGTAGCCACTAACTACTTTGTTGAGATGGCAAGTTCAACACGTACAGACATTGATGATGGACAAACTAGCTAGATGAGTCCCCACGTCTACACTTAGCACGTTGGTAGTCATTATGATACTGACATGGCCACTGACTTATCACTTATTATATTTAGTTTGTTACACCTACCTATAGACAGCTAGCAAAGATATAATGCCAATCGATTAGTATAGTTGGTTATGCATTGTTTGACTTAGAAGGCCACTTTCTTTTATGTTGTATCTTATCTATACTTTGTGTATATTATATAGTGTGTGGAAGAAGAAGAAAAAATCAGCAAGAAAACGTTTTGGCCTCCATCTCTCTTCTTGTGTTCTTGAGTGAGCTTCCTCTTGTATATACAGTGTGTGTTTGGCGTAGTAGCTCAAACAAATCCCCCCATCACGCGATTCTTGACATGGTATTAGAGCCGCGCCACTAAGAGAGGCTGATTTCAAGGCTAAAGTGAAGGAGAAGAAGCAAGGTTCGAGCAATCAAGTAATGGGTAAGAAGCTCTCCCATTCTTCCACTCTCTCTCTTGGATAGTGCTTGTGGAGGCACCAAAAGTAGGGTCGAGCAAAAATCTCATATTGCTGTGAGATTTGGTGTGCAAGCAAAGCACTATATAGTCTACAGTTATTTTGGGCATCTGAGGCCATTTCAGGCCTTGTTTTAGAGCTGCAAGGTTGCGAACAACAATTTTAGGGTACGCTGTGATTTCGGCTGTATTGACTAAAAGTGGGTGCACAGGTTACAAATTTTGAATCTATAATTTTTTGAGGTCATCACAAAATGCTAATTTGATAAATATTGTTTGTGTACTAGGATCATATGCACTATGAAGGGTTATGTGCAGATGGATGATGATTCATGCTACCCAATTTCACATATTGAAAAGATTCCCTTGTCCTTGTATGATGGCTAGACAAAGAGTCTAACAGATGTATTACATATACCATCAATTACAAATAATCTAGTGTTTGTTGGCCAAATGGTAGAGCAAGAGTTGCAGGTCTGATTCAATGCAAAAGGTTTTTTTGTAGAAGACTTTAATGATAAGTGCAGGTTGGTCGCAAAAGGAAGTAGAGTTGGTCGAATGCTCACTTTAGATGCTAGAATTTCTGCAATGGATGCTGTATGTATGCTAAAGGGAAAGGAGTAATTGCAGATATTGAAATATGGCATAAACATATTTGACATGCAAATGTGCAAAGGCTAAAATTAATGCAGTCCAGAGGATTGGTTACAGCGTTGCCTTCTTTTAGAGTTGCAGAATTGTGAAATGTCTGTGAAGCGTGCCAGTTTGGTAAGCAAGCAAGACAATCCTTCTCGCATGATAGAGAAGTGAGTAAAAAAACACTTGATGTAGTGTATACAGATGTTTGGGGGCCTATATAGAATGTATCTCTTAGTGGCAGCAAATACTTTGTCACATTTATTGATGATTGTTCAAGGAAGTTATGGGTATAATTCATGAAGGAAAAGAGTGATGTGTTTGAGCACTTCAAATCTTTTAAGGCAGTCGTTGAAACAGAAATAGGCTTAAAAGTGAAGTGTTTGAGATCAGATGGAGGGGGAGAGTACCTCTCTACTGAGTTTACCGGCCTCTTGAGGACCCATGGGGTAAAGAGGCAATTTACTTGCAGGTATACCGCACAGCAAAATGGGGTTTCCGAAAGAAAAAATAAGCATATTCTAAAAGTCGCACAGACATTAATGATTGAAAAGAATATGCCCAAACATTTTTGGTCTCAGGCTATCCATACTGATGTCTACATTATGAACAGAACTCCTATAGCTGCAGTTCATGAGTTGACTCCTGAAGAGTGCTTTACTCGCCGCAAGAAGCTCGATATATTGAACTTGAAGGTATTTGGATGTGTTGCATATGCTTATGTGCCAGATAAGCTATGGAAGAAGCTTAATCCAAAGGCTTAAAAATGTACTTTTATTGGGTACTCTTTAGAGCAGAAATGGTATCTGTGTCACAGGTGAGTTTAGAGTGAGCAGGGATGTTACCTTTGATGAGATGGGCAGTTGGTATGCACCTACTGGTGATGTATTAGATGATGATAATGATCATGACAGCTATGTGCAGAAAGAAAAACAAGAATCACAAAGTCTTAGTGGACTAGAAACATCATTTGATACTATACCTACAGTGAGCCCTTAGACTAAGGAGTAGCCCCACATCTTCAGGTGGATCTAAAAGTGTTGTAGGGAAGGACAAAGGAAAGAAGAAAGTGTTGGATGGTAATGATGCCTCTACCAGTCATTTGGGATTTGACAAAGATTCGAGTGGCTCAGAGAGTTTGGATGATGAGCTTGGTATTCCTTTCGTCAGGACACCAGGTGTACATATAATATTCGCTGTAAGTGGGTTTACAAAGTCAAGCATAATGCAGATGGGTTTGGATGATGACCAGGTGTATAGATAATATTTGTTGTAAGTGGGTTTACAAAGTCAAGCATAATGCAAATGGTTCAATTAGCAGGTATAAAGCTAGGCTGGTTGCAAAAGGCTATGCTCAAACATATGATATAGATTATGAAGAGACATTTAGTCCAGTTGCAAGGATGGCAACTTTTAGATGTGTGATTGCCTTGGCAACAACAAAAGGTTAGAGTTTACAGCAAATGGATGTTAAGAATGCCTTCTTGCATAGTGAATTGCAAGAAGAAGTGTATATGGAGCAGCGAATAGGTTATGAGGATTTAGAGCATCCCATATATGTGTGCAGGTTAAAGAAGGCGCTGTATGGGCTGAAGCAAGCACCTAGAGCATGGTCTCAGAAGATTGGAGAGTATCTTGTCAATATTGGATTTTGTATTTCTGATGCTAATCACTTACTTTGTGTGATAAAGGGAGATGCAGGTTTGGTCATCAAAGTCATCTATGTGGATGACTTGATTATTACAGGTGACAGTGACAATGGGATTAATGAAGTTAAGGACTTCTTGAAGAAGAAGTTTGAGATGAAGGATTTGGGTGAGCTAAGATACTTTCTTGGTATTGAGGTGATCAGATGTGATGAGGGTATATGTCTATCCCAAAGTCAGTATGGCTTGGATATGTTATCCAAGTATGGTATGACAACATGTAAGTCTCTTTCTGTACCATTGATGCAAAATGTGAAGTTGAGTGGCGACGTTGGGGATGAGATAGAAGACCCTATTATGTTCAGAAGGATAGTAGGGAGTTTGATTTACATGACTATCACAAGGCCAAACTTGAGCTATGATATTGGCCTTGCTAGTCAGTTTATGCAGATGCCTAGAAAGCCTCATGTGGATGCACTTAGATGTATATTGAGGTATGTGAAGTCCACCTTACATTATGGAATTTTTTATAAGGCAGGTAAGGATGTATAGATCTTTGGATACACAGATGCAGATTGGTCTGGTAGCATGTTAGACATAAGATCTACAAGTGGATTCATGTTTTTCCTTGGTAGTGCACATGTTACATGGAGCAGCAAAAAGAAACCTATAATTGCTTTATCGAGTACAGAGGCTGAGTATAGAGAGGCTACTATGGCAGCATGTGAGGTGGTATGATTGCAAAAGTTATTAGGTTATTTGGACATGTAGGGAGATGTTCCAGTTGTCATTCATTGTGACAACATGAGCAGCATACAATTAGCTACGAATCTAGTGTTCCATGCTAGGACAAAACACATTGAGGTGCACTATCACTTTGTGAGAGAGAAGGTACTTGCAGGAGAGATTGAATTGGTATATGTCAGCACATAGGATCAAATAGCTGACATTTTCACAAAGGTATTGGGTGCAGAGAAGCTTCGAAAGTTTTGAAGCTTACTTGAAGTTGCAGAGATAGAATTGAGCTTGAGGGGGAGTGTTGAGATGGCAAGCTTAACATGTGCGGACATTGATGATGGACCACCTGGCTAGATGAGTTTGTACATCTACACTTAGGGCATTGGTGGCTATTATGATACCCACATGGCCACTGACTTATCACTTATTATATTTAGTTTTTTACACCTACCTACAGCTGGCAAAGATATAACGCCAGTCGATTAGTGTAGTTGGTTATGCAAAGTTTGACTTAGAAGGCCACTTTCCTTTATGTTGTATCTTATCTATACTTTGTGTATCTTGTATAGTGTATGGAAGAAGAAGAGAAAATCAGCAAGAAAATGTTTTTGCCTCCATCTCTCTTCTTGTGTTCTTGTGTTCTTGAGTGAGCTTCCTCTTGTGTATAAAGTGTGTGTTTGGCACAGTGGCTCAAGCAAATCCCTCCACAGCGTGATTCATGACATACTTTACAAAGTGGTCAGAAGCACGAGCGATGAGGCATGACAATGCAAAAGAGATTACCAATTTCCTACTTGAGTAGATCATCTGCCGTTTTGGTCCACCAAAAGAATTAGTATTGGACCGTGGAACCCATTTCTTAAAAAAGGTGACTGAAGCATAGAAAATTAAGCACAATAAGATGACTCCTTATAACCTACATGCAAATGGACACGTTGAAAGTACCAATAAAAAGCTTGTGGGTATCTTTCCAAAGATACTCTCTGACAAGAAACATGACTAGGATACAAATTTATATGTGGCAATGTGGGCGTATAACACGATGTTTAAACGAGCCACTAGCTACACCCCATTCAAGTTGGTGTTTATGGAGAGGAGTGTGTTTTGCCCTTACGGATTGAGTTGCCAACCATAAGATTTGCAATCAATCATTGTTTGGGTGATGAAGTTGCCTTATTCGAACGTTTTACGTCCATAGCCCACCTAGATGAGCTCAAATTGCAAAGTTTGTTGCACTAGGAAGTAGCTAAATCTCAGATGAAATGGTTGCATGATCTAAAAGTAAAAAAATACATTTGAAAAAGGGCAGTTAGTTCTATATTAGATGCGCATAGGGAGCTATTTCCAGGGAAGCTGGAACCTAGATGGGATGGCCCTTACAAGGTAGTTAGGATAGGTAAAAATAAGTCCACGGCTCTACTAGCTAATCTACAACGTGTGGAATTTAAAAATAAGGTTAATCTTAATAAGATTAAACCTTATTACTTTTGAATATGCTAACATGATAAATGCATTGCAGGTCCATGCTGGGCTTGATCTCGGGGTAGGATTCGCTAACAACATGGCGAAGTATAAAGCCTTGATTATGGGACTGAATATTTCCAAGAAAAGTGGTATTTGGTGGTTGTAGTAAAAGGGGATTCCTAGCTAATCTTAAATCAACTAAATGAGATATACACAATCTAGAATCCTATCCTTTGCATGCATCATCAAACTGCTATGACCCTACTTAATGAATTTGAGAGCGTCTCTCTTTAGCTAATCCCATGCTCTTGGAATCAGTTTCCCGACTCATTAGCCAATTTTGCTTATGAAGAGGACCTCTTCTTCAACTATGGTCCTAGTTCAAGTTGCTATTGATAATGAGACAAGATCTGGTCGTATGTGGGAAATTTTATCAGACCACACATTATATGGCAAGAGATGGTTGATATGGGTAATGTGAAGAGTGGATAAGACCCATCTACCACCATTATCTTGGACCCATAGGTTGATCAAATGACATGTTATGCGTACGCCTCTTGCTATATATGCAAGAGGGATGGGTCACAATTTGATGCATTTAGTTTAGGGTAGGAGCCCTGTTTCCTCCTTGAACTAGAGCATTTGGTTGCCTATTTATAAAATTTTCGAAGGAGGGATATGTATGAGTTGTTTTTCTTGATTTCTTTAGGCCAAGAGGGCCACTCAGTTTTGCAGTGACATGATTTATTTCATCAGGCCAAGAGGGCCAGTTAGTTTGCAGTAAAATGTGCTATTTCTTTTTACAAGGATAACTAAGAAGTTTACAAGTTTATGTCTAAAGAATTAGGGCTAGGCAATACAAGGCTAAAAAAGTCAGTAAAAATAGGATCAAGGACCGTGAGGCCCTTGCGGTTTTTAGCATTTCTTTTGACATAGATCTTCGATTCATTGCAATTCTTCTTGTCTAGCTTCCTGCACTTGTACTTCACTTTGTTTGCTACTTCAAAGTCTTCATGATTTTTATGCTTCTTCTTCTTATTCTTTTTCTTTTTGATTTGTTGGTCCTCTTGATATGCTTCTTCATTAACTTTGCTTACACCAATTGTATGAGTCTTTATCTCCATGTTATCCTCAAGCAAAGGTATCATTGGCTTTGAGGCAGCAAAAATGTCTTCAAAATCTTCAAATAAATGCATCGATTGCTCTTCAAAACAAGTAAATCCATCCATCCCTACAAGCGGAATAAACAAGTCTTCCATGTAGTTGAATTGAGCAACAAGAGTAATGTTACTCTTCATGAGAGATATCTTCATAAAAGACTTGATTTTGGTCATTCCCATGATGGAAATCAGCTTCAAATGACTGAGAATAACCAGCAATGAGTTGATCTTTGTATGTGTCAAAAGACACAAGCAATGACTGTGAAGTATCAAAAGATACTAGTTTGAGATTTGATGCTTGTTGCTTGAGTTTGACTTGATGATCTTCAAAAACTCTTCATAGCTTCCCATCCTTGCCAATTTGATGGTTGAATACTTGCTAAAAACTTCAGATTAGAGTGGCCTTGGCTTGGTTTAAGTGGCACGAGAGAGAAAATGAAGGAAAAATGAGCTTGAAGGTAAGTGGCTACGGCTATCCTATCAAAACAGGGACCAGCGAGACTGGTAAATGAGCTCCTACAAGCTCCATAAGTTGAATATGCTCAAACCCTTTAAGCTAGAGGACCTTCCCTAATGGATCTAACTTCCCCTAAGAGGGTTTGTACTCATTTTGCCCGAGTTGAGAGATCTAATCCTTCAAAGTGGTTGTTGTCAAAACTACACCCAAATTTGGGAAAATGAAAATGTTGGGCATGGTGTGTATCAATCTTCTTTATTTTTGTGCTAAGAAGTTGCCTCTTGACTTGAAGAACAAATTTTGAGAAGAAATATTGAAGAGATATGGCCTGATTGATGAGATATGGCTACTCCAACAGAGGTAGGTAGGTGTTGTCCATAGACATAGTTATGGTAGCGACTCGAAAAAGAGGCAATGCTGAAGCTATAGTTGCCCAATCTCAATAATTGAGGTTCAAGAAAGGAGTTTTGAAAGTAGAGAAACACTTTTCTAGAAGGAACTTTAGAGAGATTTGGAGAGATTTGGCTTGTGGAGAGGAATATGAAAGCTTCAAGCTGAGAGGGTGCTGCTAGCTATGGCTGCCATGGAAGCCTCGTTGAAGGTAGGAATGCAAATGAAGTTGGAGATAAAGTCCAGTACTCAAACTGAGCTGAGAAAAAATGGAAAGGAGCTAAGAGGACTAAAAGGAGAGTTGGGCCATACTCAGCTGAGCTCTGATACCATGTTGAAAATTCATATCTAGAGCATGGCTATGGTGGCTTGAAAGCATAGACTAAACTTATGATGACATTGACTGAAGACCACAACTGTTACACAAGTGAATTTGTAATATTCCCGCTCAAAATATTACCAAACTTGACTCCCCGCACGCCGCAAAAACCTTGTGCAAGGTTATCTTCCATATGGGAATTTTTGGCAGTTTAATCCATAACCCGCACGTGTGAAAACAGGACTTCCGCATTGGCCAATCGAGCTCGAGGGTTCAAATCCACAAACCGCGGACAAAGACCCTCTTGGGAGGGGAAAAATGAATAATATTAATGCAACTTTTTTTATGTTTATCCCTCTCCCCCAGCTGATGTATGGCTGGAGGAGAGGGAGTGTGGCGAGGGATGGGCTAGGTGGAGATGTGGGCTGCATGAGGGGGGGGAACCATGCAGAGGCCAGGTGGGGAGCTTCTCTCCCCAACCCCTTTAAGGCCTATATAAACCCCCCTTAGTGGGGGAGGAGGAGGGAGGCTGAGAGGACGATGCCATGCTGCAGTTTGAGGGGAGAGGAATCGCTGCCGCCGCGTGCTGTAGCTGCCGCCGTGTTGTGGAAGGCAGTCGCCTATCGTGGAGGGCGCCAAGTTTGCCACTAGCTGCCAATGCAGCCACTGTGCCGCCATTTTACCTTACCACACCATCATCAATCCTCTAAAATTCCTTTGCAATCATTTTCTTCACATTTCTATATCAGTCAAGAAGCTTCTTAGAAGTCCCTTTTAAAAAGAAGCTTTTAAGGGGGCTTTCTTAAATCCCATTCCCACAAGGCATCCATAAGTCCATTCCTAGCCACCCTGGGTTTTAAAAGAAGCTCATAAAGCCTCCATTCTTGCAAGATCCATTCGAGCCCCATTTCCACAAACCAAGCTCCAACCCGACAAGGCCTCCCATAAGCCCAAATCCTGCAAGATCGGTATTCTCAAGGATCTGCACTTCGGAAGGGATCTCTGGCATACAAAGGAGAAGGGAAAGATCTTGAGGATGCTTACAAAGGCTAAGGAATTTCACCAATCGCGTAAGGGTAAATGCAATCTGGGAGTCCATAATTATGGCCACGATGGCCCCCAAGAAGTCACAAGTCGCGCCTGCGGGAGGATCTTCTCCTAACATTCACATGGACATTTCCTCGAGCCCACAAGCCCAGGTTTTTACTATTTTTGATTCCACGCAAAAGTAATGCATTATGCATGATAATTTCATGGACTAGGAAGCACCTATCCATGTCAAATTCACCTAGCCTAGTTAAATGCAATTGGAAATAAATTGACTATTTAAACAATTACTAGAACTAGTTCATGACATGAAATTGATCATTGGTATTTTCAATATAAAGAAATGGTCTATCCATCTAATGTCCTTTATAGTATGTTTCCTTGTCATGCATTTTAAAGTGAAGAGCCTAGAACACCTATTGCCTATCATTATAAGGTTGAAATTATTAAGTGCACCTTTGACTAGACATGGAAAGAGTAAGTGAATGTCGCATTTTTAGGCAATATCTTCATTGTAATGATTCATTAGGGAAAGTCGTTAACATGCGTAAGAAAAAGTAGAGCATGGAAACGATTCTATGAGCTTGCATGGAATAGGTTAACTCTAGCTTTAATTGTCATGAATTTCATTTAACTACGTTGTAGTTAGGAAAGGATTGCACATTCGTCGTACGAAAAATTTCATTTCATCAAGAGTTGTATTTAGGGAAAGGCTACATGGTTTATTAAAGCATGAAATTTTAAAAGCTTAGAAAAAGAATTGTGGGCATGATTCTTGAATGTAAGTCCTAGTAGGTTCAAAGAAAGTTATTCCACAATTTATCATGTGTAGTAGGTTCGTCCTTGTCGCAAGACAAGTAGATCGAATTATCTAAATCACTTAACCTGCAAGGGATTCGTATAGGCATGGTTCAATCGATACGATAAATACCCCAAGCGCTAGCTAGGGTTTAGCTCATGAAGGATTTGGCCTAGTTTCGCACTTGTTGCCAAGTCAAAACCCTCATACCCAAAGGTCCAATCCACATTCACGGAATGTAGGGTCAAGAGGATGCTCATGTAAGTAACGATCGAGGGTTTCTACCCTGAGGATCATTCGTTCAAATGTTAAAACTCGGTTTGAGTTTGGAATCCCTAGGTCGGCCTAGTGCAATTAGGATTGGATTGGGTAAGAACACACCCTAAACCCTGCTTTTTGTCTAATCATAATTCCTTGACCAAAAAACACCGTTCAATGGGTGAAATGGTCCCTTGGAATAGATGCGACACTTGTGCAACAAATTGCAACATCGCATGGTCTTGTGGTTTGATCACAAGAGAGTTCTGCCATTCCTTGGAACGAGATTGGCAGGTTCTTGCGCTAGTTTAATGTGCAAGAGGATGAGTATTCATCCTGCTACATCACCTTTCTTGGGAAAAATTGCCAAGATAAGGAAAGTTAGGTATTTTCTTGGAAGCAAAGGATCAATCAATTTAAAGCAACATGGTCACTAGGATTTACTGTTAATAAAACCTAAGGTATTGGTTAAGTTGGGTTAACGGGGTATGGCCCTAACCCAAGGACAAAAGGGTAAACAAAAAAACCCTTGGGAATCTTGCCAAATCACAATTTATCCTGGATCGATGCATTTGGAGAGAACGATTCACTCCTTAGCAGTTGGCCAAGTAAACGACCACTGGAATTGATTGTGCTTTTAATAGTTTAGGAGCATTGTTTGCATTTTTTGCTCAAGGAACTAAAGGATGGAAAGATATTTAAATGCTTAAGGTTGAAGGCCTGAAGGGAGAGGCAGTTTCAGTTACCCTCGACTGTCTGCTTGACCCTAACCAAGGGGGTTGTTAGCCGCACTGGGAACATGGACCGAACCCGCCGCGTGAGGTCTCTCCATTGAGCGCTACTTGGAGTAGGAGGACGGTTGGATGCCAGGGGTGCTCTGACTGTAAATTCCTTGCATTCCGGGCCTTGCACAAGAGGCCAACGTGACTCGGGATTGGATCTCGAGGCCTGCATACTAGTCTACGGGTGGAATCTTGGATTAGTAATCCCTGTGTATTGTTGGATAGCCTTTGGGCGGATTATGGATTGCCTTCAAGTGGATTATGGATTAGCATGCGGGCTGGACTTTATGGATGTATTCCAAAGATAAATAAGATCACCTCTTGAAAAGGAACTTGTTTGAGATTGTTTTTCTATGTCAAATGCTAAGATTACATGAAGCAACCAGTGTCTAACTGGCTAATTAATGAAGCTGCTTGATAACTAAATGTGGTAGGTAATTAGAAAACTAAAGCAACCTTGAGGAAAGTGCGGTGGATGTAGCCATGGGTCCGTCCTATGGATGGGTGGTCCCGGCTGGTCGGGAACTTTTCTCAATCGAAATGGATAGCAAGGAGCCCTTCTCAAAGGAAATGAATAGCAAGGGTGTTGACCTAAGGTTTAGATTACTAGAATCCCAATTTATGCTATTTTAGGGGAATGGAATGGGACTATGCCTCAGGGGCAGAGAGGTCGAGATTTGCATCCCTCTCGTTGCCCATTCTCCTTGAACCAAGTGCAGTATGAATCCGCTTCATCCCTGGCATTTCTGTGTAAAGTATTTTGCATGGGTTTGATGCTAGCTGCCGTTTAGGAAAGTGACCATTAGGGGAAACCTTGATAGAGGTCGGTCCTAAGTGGGAATGGCTAGAATACTTCTGGTACGTGGCAGACGCAGGAAGTCCTAGATCGCAAACCCCGTAACATTCCATGGGAGAGCCGGGCGGAGCTTTCTAGGCTCTCTTCCCGATGGACTGCCAAGACATGTCCTGAAAGGGAACAGGTGGACACGTTACAGTTGCTAGTGGAGCCAACCAACGAGAATCTGTCCTCATAAGAAAACTTAATAAGAAGAAGTAAAGCAAATGTTGTTGTTAAGAACATTTCCTTACTTTGGATGCTGTCTTGCAAAATTATGAAGCATGGAACACATTCTTAGTGTTCCAAGTCATGTTCATGACAGCGATGCATGCCTCATATTATCGACAAAGGATCAATATGATGAATATCCTAGACTACATTTATAATCCATGGCCTCTATACGTGGAATGGAGATGGACGGGTGACTGAGGAATCTACTACATGGCTGCACACTGGATTGCATACCTTCGAACCAACCTAAAGAGAATCAAGTAGTTGGAGGACTTGAAGATCGTGAAGCTGTTCATTTTTGTGGAGGCTCACGTAAACACAATTTTACATGTCGAAGGTTGGAGGGTCGAGCTAAACTCATATATATATGAGGAAGTGACCCGCATAATCCCCGCCGACAGGATCAAGGTGTTGGGACGCTAGGAGAAGAATGGGTACCAAAGGAAAGGATACCCTAATCTTCGATTAACTTATCGATTCTTGAAGATCCATGACCCAAAACCATACTATTATCCAGTTCCCATGGCTCAATGTAACACAACATTATTCTCCCCTAACTAATGTACTAGTTGCTCTACCATCCCAATAAATATTGTATCCGAAAGGGCTATGCCCATATGAATAAAATAAGACTTCTTTTTATAAATGTTTGTCTTGTCTATGAGAATTGATAAAAAGTTAAGTGGCTAGGTTTCTTGGTTGAAAGCTAAATTGGGTATGAAATATAATCATAACAATTAGCGATTTGTTAACATCAAGAATCCTCTACCCAGGCACAACCCTAGGTACAGGTTCCTAGTCCGACCCCTACACCAAGTACGGCCGTGATTCACGAGAAGAAGTTTATTCTCAAGAAAATTAAGCCGCCAAAATTTGACGGGAAAGGAAGGACTGTCCAAGCAGATACTGATATTTGGATAGAGTCCATGGAAGATTAATTTGAAGCCGCCGGTACTGCACCCGCCAACTAGGCTATGCTCGCCAAGTTGAAGCTCACCGGCAAAGCTAGGCTTTGGTGGAAGCAATGGTGCAGAGATCAAGGGATCTCGAAAGGATCCGTTACCTGGGAAAAGCTGAAAAAAGCTGTGCAAGAAAGATACTTACCACCTGTGTACCGCACGCAGAAAATGAATGAGTTCTACGAGCTAAAACAACTGGGTCTAACTCTTGATGCATACTACTCCAAATTCATCTCACTTCCGAAGTATGCACCACAAATGGATATGACACAACAGGTGTCGAAATTTTGTGTCTATTTAAACCCACCAGTGAATACCCGCCTCAAATCTATGCGCCCAACAGATCTACAGGACGTACTCATTCGAGCTGCGCCCATAATTCAACAAGTGCAAGCTAGGCCAAGAAGTAAAAAAAAATAGTCTTATAATGATTAGAATAGAGGGGTATATAGGCCCCAAGCCAAGAGAGTTCGAGATCAAAATCGGGGACAAAGAAAAAGAGCAAGGACTAATAATGTCAATAACTTTGTCCCTACCCAAGGTAATCGCCACAATCTCCGTTGTTTCCACTGCATCGAGCCCAATCATTTATAAAGGCAATTGAGAGTGGAATTTTGATGCTGAGAAGTGCTTAAAAATAACTAAAATTTACGAATATCAAGGGAAAAATATTCAATGTCGAAGGCGGCGGCTCGATCTAGGACGATTTTACGTGGCAAAGTGCTTTAAAGGCGCCCAAGCCACACTTGTTGATTTTTCATAATTTCTCAGACTATTGTGCGGACTGACAAGTGTTACCGCCCAATGCGGGATGCCGAGCTGAACGCCCAGGATTTTTTAGAGCTCAATTTGGAGTCTGGACGGGAAAATGGCCACAAAGTGGGCAAGATTTGAAAAGGTGGACATGAGTTTGGCCAAAGGAGTGGTGACCTTTGGGGCCTAGGGGGCATTTTATGCCAAACTTTTAGTTAGCATGAAATCGTGGTGTGAGAATAAGGAAGAAAAACGTGATTAGAGGGTGCCAAAATTTGCGCCCTCTATGTTGATCTTGATGGATGGAGCTTGCATACAACCCCTGCAAATGATCATTGCTCCTCATTCCCCTCTGCCTGCTAGTCATATCGCCATGCTACGCTCCTCCAATGGTGGTCTCTATGAAGATCTCTGATTTCATTCTTTCTCTCTCCTCCCTCTCTCTCTTCTAAGGGCAGTTTCATGTGGTGAAGAAGAAGAAGAAGAATGGATGACGGATGCTTGTCCAATGAAGACCGGATTGCTCCGTGGTTCAAGAGGAATGAAGATTGCTAATTGTGGACTATCATGAACATTAATGGTTGCTGGAAATCAGTCCGGAGACATGGCAAATAAAAACCTGCAACCCGCAAAGAAGGGTAATTTCATTTTTACAAAGGAAATTGGTGTTTTATGCAATTTGCTTCATGAATATTTGTTCCCATGGGATGATTATGCATTATAATGTTGGTTGCTATGAGTTCGATTAGTTTATGCTCAGAAAATCAGAAAATCATAAGTGTTGTGATTGAAATCAATGGTGTAAAACCCGTAAAACACGTGAAATATGGGGAAATTGGGTGTTTTTGGTATATAAATGGAAAATATAACAAGACACACCAACTAAATTTGTGGTTTTTCCACAAATGAACCTAAGGGCCACAGCCCACAACTCATTTTGTATTTTCAATTATTTAATATTGCAAAAAAATACAAGAAAAATAGAGAAAAACCATTGAAAATAAGGGAAAAATGGATTTTGAGTGCGGAAAATTAAGGAAAAATAAGAACCATATTTGTGGATGTATGGGGGGTTTGAAGTATGAGGTTTAGCCTCAATTCAGCCCTACATTTATGTTCTAGTGAGTTTTTATGGCTTTTTATACAATAAAAATGTGGAAAATGAACCCTAAATCGATCAATAATGCACAACCTAAATGGTGAGGGGGTAGAGTGTATAAAAGGTGTTTAAATGCTGAATGAAATGATGAAAAGCTTGCTGGTTTTTTATGCATACCATCTAGGTTGGTCGATAATTAAAAATTAAGGACTAGTAGCACGAGGGTTTCTCGGTGCTAGGTTCATGCAACGCCGCATACGAGCGATAGTCAAATTCATTGAAAGAATGCTTTTGCACTAAACAAAAATGCTGATTTTTCTTTGTTCAAGCACGTGGACATTCACAATTTTCATGAAGCATAAAAATGATAAAAGATATCAGACAATACCTCCTGGATGCATAGCACCTGTATTCTCTAGATCGTGACCAATGTTGAGTGAGTAAGGTTGTCCCAAGCTATAGGCTAGGTGTTGGGTCTAAGGGGAAAGTAAAGTGAGGTATGGTACATCCTTGGATACGAATAATTGGTACCTTGAGTGGAAATATGTGCGATATTGTGATATTTATGTTTAGCGACGCATCGAGGGGCCAATCCCCAAGGTGTAGGAGAGTCGCAGTGAGGTAGCGGCAGTCAGCCGTGGGAGGGCCTCCTATGTTTGTACTTCGTGCTATTTGACAATGTGTTGGGACTCCCTGAGGAGTGTTAATTGGGTTAGAGTTGGACTACGATACATGATACAAACGCAAGATGTTTAGGAAGATGATGTATGTGTCATCCATGCTCCTAGCCGCGAGGCCGTGGGGTTGTTGAGTGCATCATAGAGGTCCGGCTAGTGCATGAGCCAGTGCGGTGGTGCGTCTGTCGGAGCCACTTATAAGTGGTGGTTTTTGGATTTAGGGTTTCTAGGGACCAAAAGGAAGTTGGTTTATGTCCTTTGACAAGGACCGTCAAGCCGAAATCCAAAAAGCAGAATGTGCTAAGAGGGCTAGACGGCGGTTAGAGATCGTAAGCCGTTATTCTCCTCAAAGGAGTAGTCTAGTACGTATACAAAGCAGTGGTCTTAGTAACCCAACTGCTCTACATAGTCTGTTAGGGGCAAGAGGAAGTGTAAGATCTTCCTCTTCTCCACCAATTTTACCCACTTCAAGTGGGGGTGTGAATCCGTCACTTCAAGCTCCTATTGCTAATCTGATAGTCACCATGGGACAGCCTATTGTGATTCCTGCAGGGACACCAGATTTACCAGCGTTAGGAGTTCCCTTGCCCATTTTTAATGGGTTAGCGGAAGAGGATGCAGAATTTCACATTTGTGAATTTCAAAGATTGATGTTTAATTATCGCAACCAAGACGAGGGACATCTCATGATGTTCTTCAATATGACGTTAAAAGGAAGGGTTGTGATTTGGTATCACAGCATAGAGTCTTGAACCATAACCACCATTGATCAATTCTATGCAGCTTTCCGAGCGGAATATGCCCCTGAAAGAGGTGGCCAATATTGGTTGCAAGTCTTGAATGTAACACGTCAAGATCCTCACGAGAATGTGAAAGCATATGCTAAGAAGTTGAAGGAAGTATTCTGTAAGTTGCAAACTTACATTCCCATTCCACCAGCTACCCAATTGCAATACTTTTTGCATGGGTTGGACTTTAATATCCAAGTACAATTGAGCAGTGTAGCCTTGGCAGATATAGATACCACTATTACATGGGCGGAGGGAGTAGAAGCAGGATTACAAACGGCCTACTCCTCTCGAATGAATGTTAATGGGGGCTTAGTACCCAGTGGCAATCCAGCATTGACGAATGGAAGTCAAGGGATGCCTATGACTAACCCTATTGGGAGAGGGAGTGTGGTTTCGAATGTACCTCTATTACCGGCTCCTCGCAGTGTGACTATGCCCATGGCAAGTCAGTTGGCCCCACCAAATGTTAGAGGCCAAGTTTCAAATTCGAATGTTGTTCCTGTGGGTCAACAGCCAATGTCAAATCAGATTGTTAGGCCAATGGAACAACAAGTTGACGATCGAGGCTATGAGTCGAGTGCATTTGATGTCCTTGGTGAAGTCAAGGATATGATGAAGCATTATACCGATATTATTTTCGAACAATATCAACAAATAGCCATCGACGTTAATTTCTTGAAGAAGCAACAAAATTTGATAGGGAGTTGACGCCCTGAAGAGGGTGGACCCTCTAGATTCAGTTGTAAATGGTGTGGTGGATAGCACTTCCCTAGGAATTGTCCAAATGTGAAATGTGACATTTGTGGGAAGTCTGGTCATCTAGCTGCTACCTGTTGGAGAAAGATTAGTTCTCCCCAACAAGGGAGTAAACAATCGGGCCTAGTGAATCATAGAGCGCAAGGAAATAACTTGCAGCAAAATGATGCACCTAGGCAAATATTGCAAAGGGAAAAAACAAATATAGAAGAGTTGCCACAAGGAAACGGGGTCAGCCTTATTGAGGCTATGCGAGTCAATGATGCTGAAACCTCTAGCTTAAGAGCCGTGAGAAGAGGTCAAAAGGCTAAAGAGGTTGATAAAGATAATACAAAACCAGTCGAGGCAAACCCTAAACAAGGGGATAAGGGGATGCAATTCCAGAGTCCTAGCATAGAAGGGGGACCGCTAAAGCTAGTTGACAGGAAAGGCGACCCTAAGAAGGATGAGGAGTTTCCAAGAAAGAAGGCAAGAACCAAGAAAGAAGCACCAAAACTGGTCCAAAGACCAAAAGAGAGGATGGTTTGGCGAGAGAAGAGAGCTTTGGCTACTTATCATGACTTTGATTTAGTGAGTTCTCTTTGCAAAGTTAAACCAGATGTGAACCTCTTGCAATTGATCAAATTATCTCTAGGAGTACACAAGGAATTTAAGAAGATCCTGCGTATCGGGTATATTGTAGAACCTCTGGGCATAGCACGAGTAGGGGAAGATTGGTTCGACCATGCTGAAAAGAACTGCCCTAGGGCTCGAGCTTATGTAGATGGAATATTAGTGGAACATGCCATTGTAGACACTGGATCCTCCGCCAATATCATGAGTTCAGAGTTGATGGAGAGGCTGGGTCTAGGCATCCAAAAAGATAGCTCCACCCTTCTAGGAATGGCTGATGATAGTCTAAGACAACCAGAAGGTTGCATTACTAGAGTCCATGTTACAGTTGCAAGTGTAGAATGTTTCTTGGACTTTAGGATGATAAGATTTGCAGGACGTCCTAGCTATCAAGTTTTGCTAGGTAGGCCTTGGATCTTACGAACAGACTGTCAAGTCGATATACCCGATGGTCGAGTGGTTCTAGGTAGAGGTGCTAATCTAATAATAGTCGATGCTTATCCTGAGTCTCCTCAAAGTGAGAGAGCTCCTTTATCGTCTACGAAATTAGAGACAGCAGACGATCCATCTGGTAGTGAGACATCATCCAGTGATGAATCTAAAGAGGGTTCCACTACAGAGGATATCTATCAGATAACTCTAAATGAGCCGATAGAGCCATAAGATAGGATAAGAGATGCGGATGTGATTGAGTTAGACCTTGGCATGCTGAATGATTCGCGGCCAATTAAATTAGGGTCTATGCTCAGTTCAGTAGAAAGGGAGGACTATGTGTCCTTGATTCAAGAATTCCGCAATATCTTTTCTTGGAGTTATGATGAGCTGAGAGGCATTCCTCCTAGCCTAGCTATTCATACTATTCCTGTAAAAAGAAGGCAGTTGTCCTGTGCGTCAGAAAGTAAGGCATATGCCTTTTGAATTGAGGGACGGGCTGTTTGAAGAGTTGCAGAAGTTAAGGAAAGCTGGTTTGGTCTTCCCTGTACAACACACAGAATGGTGTTCACCAGTTGTTATCAGGAAGAAGAAAAATAACCAGATCCGTTTATGTGTGGATTTTAGAGAGCTGAATAAGCAAACGGTTAAAGATTACTACCCGTTGATGTTTATTGACCAGATTTTGGATCAATTAGCGGGTAGGGAAATATATTCATTCATGGATTTCTTTGCACGATATAACCAGATGGCAATTGCAGAAGAGGATAAGCTGAAAACAACTTTTATTACTGTCTTTGGTACTTTTGCGTACCATGTGATGGCCTTTGGTTTGTGCAATGCACCTGGATCGTGGCAACGAACAATAGACAAGACCTTTGGTGACATCTCCCCAGATGAGTTGAAAGTATTTATTGATGACGTGGGGGCAGCCATTGTAAGGGAGAGGATGTTGATCATTTTGAGAAAATGCTTTGAGCGCTGCAGACAATTTTGTATCGCTCTTAACCCACGGAAGTGCATCTTTGGAGTACCTTATGGGCTATTGCTGGGCCATGTGGTCAGTTCAGTAGGGATAGCAACTGACCCTAAAAAGATCAAGGTCATAGTTGCTATGAGTCCACCACGCACTCCAAAAGAGGTACACAAATTTCTATCATCAGTAGGGTATTATCAGAGATTTATCAATGCCCTGACAGAAAGAACCCTACCACTAACGAATTTATTATTCTATAACTATCTATTTGCATGGAGTGATGCTTGCAAAGTATCATTTGAAGATGTGAAGCAGGAGCTAGTGAAAGCACCCATTTTAAAAGCACCTAAAAGAGGCGAGGTGTTCTATATATTTTCAGTAGCCACCATGTATAGTATCAGCTGCTGTTTAGCCCAAATCTGGGAGGAAAAGTGGTATCATCCGATAGCTTTCGCTAGTCAAAAATTGGGCATATCAGAGATCAATTATACCTACATGGAGAAGTTGTGTCTTGCGATGGTCTTTGGAACTAAGAAATTCAAGCACTACATCCTCTATGAAAAGGTAGTATTCTATACGAAGGCGGAAGGACTTAGATTGCTTATGAACTGTCAAGATTGTGGGAGAGAAGGAAGGAGTCTCACTTGAAGCTTTCTTGCTTGCACAATGGGGGAATACACACAGAGGTGGAGGCTAAAAATAGTTTTTCTCTTCTTAGTTGTGTAAGCCAAAGGAACTCTAGTACAAAGAAATAGAAGAACCCTATATATGGGTCTCAAAAGCAAGCTCAACTAACTAAGGTGGCATACTAACTGAGCCACGAACTAGAGTAGATAATGATAGCTATCATGTAGCTATTATTCATGGGCGGTGTACCAACCGCGTCTGCAACTAACACGTTGGTGACATAAATACACAACGGTCACCCTGGCGTATCACGAGTGGAGCTCGATATCTCAACACTCCCCCTCAAGCTCGATCCCAATTCCTGCACACCAAGCAAGTCTCTGAACTTGCGCAGCTTCTCTGCGCCCAATGCCTTCGTGAATATGTCAGCTACCTGATCCTCTGTGCTGACATAAGCTAGATCAATAAGACCTAGTAAAACCCTCTCTCGCACATAGTGATAATGCACCTCAATGTGCTTTGTTCTAGCATGATAGACTGGGTTATTTGCCAAGTGTATACTACTCATGTTGTCACAATGAATGACAACTAGCCCATCTGTAGACTGATGCATATCATAAAGTAGCTTATGCAACCAAGCTACCTCACATGCAGCCATTGCTGCACCCCTGTACTCAGCCTCTGTGTTCGACAAGGCAACTGTAGGCTGTTTCTTGCTGCTCCAAGTGACTACAGCACTCCCAAAAGAGAACACATATCCACTAGTAGATCGTCTATCAGAAATACTACCAGCCCAATCAGCATCAGTGTATCCATGCAATTGTATCTGAACCCCAGTCTCATAAAATAGTCCATATTGCAATGTGGACTTCACATACCTAAGTATGCATCTAGCCGCATCCAAATGTGGCTTCCTTGGAGCCTACATAAACTGACTTACCAATCCAACAGCATAGCTCAAATCTGGCCTGGTAATAGTCATATAAATCAAACTTCCTACTATGCGTCTGTACATAGTAGGGTCTTCTAGAAGCTCACCTGCATCTGTGCTCAGCTTCACATTCTGCTCCAAAGGAAGTGAAATAGGCTTACAGCCTGTCATCCCATATTTGGACAGCATGTCCAATCCATACTGCCTTTGCAAGAGCTGTATCCCACTTGGTGATCTAATCACCTCAATGCCCAAGAAATAACGCAGCTCTCCCAAATCCTTCATCTCAAACTTCTACTTCAATAGCATTTTCACATGAAGGATATCTTCATCACTGTCACCTATCATAATCAAATCATTAACATAAATGACAAGCAGCATAATACCTTTCTCTGTTTTTCTCACATAAAGTGAGAAATCAGCCTTGGAAATTTGAAAGCCAATAGTGACAAGATACTATCCTATCTTGTCAGACCATGCTCTAGGTGCTTGCTTCAAGCCATACAAGGCTTTCTTCAACCTGCAAACAAACTCAGGATGAACAGCATGCACATAACCTGGTGGCTGCTCCATATAGACCTCTTCTTGCAAATCACCATGCAAGAAGGCATTCTTTACATCCATTTGATGTAAAGACCGTCCCTTTGATGCAGCCATAGCAATGACTGCTCTTACGGTTGCCATCCTTGCAACCGGACTGAATGTTTCTTCATAGTCAATGCTATATGTTTGTGCATACCCCTTGACTACTAATATTGCCTTGTATCTGTTCACAGAACCATCTGCATTGTGCTTCACCTTATAAACCCACTTACAGCCAATTGCATTTTTACCTTTAGGCAAAGGTACCAATTCCCATGTAGCATTTGCTTCCAAGGCATCCATTTCTTCATCCATGGCTTTCTCCCATTTTTCTTTTCCCATGGCTTGCTCAAAAGAAGTGGGTTCTGGTTTCTGTATCACTTTAACCATATATGCATAGTGAATGGCTGTAAATCCATCATATTTCAGCCTATCCACAGGATACCTAGCTCTCGTAGACCTGCGCACAGTAGGTTCACTCCCAGGTGCTCTCAAAACATCCTTGGTCTTCCTTACTCCAGGTGTAACAATAGAAGGAATACCCAACTCATCATCAATGCTCAGGTGTAATAATAGAAGGAATACCTAGGTGTAACGGCCACTAGATTCACCATCCACATAAGAGTGACTTGCATTCACATCAAACATGGGCTGATCAACCTTCTCTTTTCCTTTTCGTGATACCTGCATACCACTATCTGCATTGCTTTGAGAAGATTCTCCTGATCTCAATCTGCCTGTCCATGGTGAAGAATGTGAACCACTGCTAGAGGACGCTCCAGGTCCACTAATATTTTGTGACTGCTGCTGTGAATTCTGTGCAGCATTACCATTTTGTGCATCTACATCATCAATCACATTTACTAGTTTATACCAGCTACTCATCTCATTAAAAAAAACATCTCTGCTCACTGTAAACTTACGAGTAGAAGGGTTATAGCATCTATACCCTTTTTGCTGCAGAGAGTAACCAATAAAGATGCACTTCTCAGCTTTTGGATCCAACTTGGATCTCAACTCATCTGGCACATCTACATAGGCAATGCAACAAAAAATTTTCAAATGAGAAATATCTGGTTTCCTACCAGTATACCTCTCCTCTGGAGTCATTCCATGTATTGCTGCAGTGGGAGTCCTGTTCATTATGTAGACTGCTGTAGTAACTGCTTCAGCCCAATAAAAATCTGGCAAGTCTTTTTCATTGAGCATGGCACGAGATACCTCTCCAATATGCCTGTTTTTCCTTTCTGCAATTCCATTTTGTTGTGGGGTATGACTGCATGAATATTGCTGCTTTATGCCATGTTCCTGCAGGAATCTTGCAAACTCATTTGAGAGGTACTCTCCCCCTCCATCTGACCTTAAGCATTTTATTTGCAGGCCTATTTCTTTTTCAACCATAGCTTTAAGGGTTTTGAAATGCCCAAAAACTTCACTTTTCTTTTTCATAAAATACTCCCAAACTTTTCTGCTATAGTCATCAATAAAAGTGACAAAATAATGATAGCCTCCAAGAGATGCAGCTTTAGTAGTCCACATATAAGAGTGGATTAATTCCAATGGCTTCTCACTCTCTTGAACATGTCTAGGAAATGGTTTCCTTGCCTGTTTTCCAAACTAACAGGCTTCACATACCTTATGCATTTCTGCAACCTTGAATTTAGGCAAACCTGCAACAATATTTTGGGCCTGCATTGATTTAAGTCGCTGTACATTAACATGACCAATGCGTTTATGCCAGATATCAATATCTGCAACTACACCGGTCCCATGTGCAAACATCGCTGCACTCAATTCAGACATGTCTGCATCCAATGTAAACATTCTGCCCTTCTTCTTTCCTTTTGCTATCAAGCGACCTTTATTTTTCATATCCTCAACAAAGCATCCATGAGGATTAAATCTGACCTGCAAGCCCTGCTCAACCATTTGACCAACAGAAACCAGATTCTTGGTGATATTCGGGACATGAAATACATCGGACATGTATTTCTTTTTCCCATCCTGCATAGACAAAGGAATTTTTCCAATCTGCACAATAGGCTGTGCAGTATCATCACCAGTCTCCACAAATCCTGGTTTTTCCATTTTTCTTGCATCCTCCATCCATTCTCCATGACCTGTCATGTGGTTTGATGCACCTGAGTCAACATACCATACATCATTGCTTTCTTCTGCACTTGTCACAGAATTGTTCATGTGCTGCACCATAAACAAATGCTCATTTCTGTCATCACCCTGTCTACTAGAAGATGCATAATTCCCTTGTTACAGTTTTCCATTCATCATGTCATTCTGTTTTTTATAGCAGTCTTTAGCCATATGACCCATTTTACCACAGTAGTAGCATTCAACATTACTGTTTGCATTTTGGCCTCTTTGCCATCCACCACGACCTCTTTGGCTCCCCCTACCTCTAGAGTTACCACGTCCTCGTCCATAGGACTGGTTTTCTTGAGTTTGCTGCATATTCTGATTTTTGCCACGGCCTCCAAATCGGCCTCCTCTACCTCTGCCTCTACCTCTTCCAGCATTTGAGTAGAAGACAGCTTCTTTTGAAGTTCCTCCTGAAGAAGATGCACCACCATTTCTCTGTTCCTCAGAAATTAGAAGAGCAATCAACTCCTCAAAATCAGGAAATCTTTCACGAACTGAAATGGATGTCCAAAACTGTGCATAATCCTTTCCTAGACCATTCAAGGTCACAGAAACTAAATCATCATCTTCCACTGGCGACCCAATGGAAGCAAGTGCATCTGCAATCTTCTTCACCTTCATGTGGTAGTCATTGATGCTCATACTTTCTCTTTGCACATTATGCAACTCTTGCTTGAGCTGCATTTTCCTGGCTTGCGTATTTGTGCTATACATTTTTGACAAAGTGTCCCATGCCTCCTTTGGCGTACTTGCATCCTGAATATGCACAATCATAGAGTCTGAAATGCTGATAGACAGCCATTACATAACTTTTCTGGCTCTCTCATGCCATGCTTTAAATGCCTGCATTTGGTGTTGATTGGGAACATCAGGAAGAACTGGTTCTTCTTCATTTCCTGCAACAAATTCCCAATATCCTTTTCCCATAAGGAAATTCGTCATTCTAAGCTTCCATGCTTGGAAGTTGTTCTTGTCAAGCTTTTCAGTGACAATCTATGAAAGAGAATCAGATGCCATTATAGAACACTACAAAAAATTCTGTCACTGCAAAAAACACAACTTCACCCTCACAAGGAAAAATCTGCAAAACTGGCGAAAGTGGTATTTGACCACACAGTCACTTCCTAGTGATGATTTTGCATCAACAGGCAACAGGGATGATTCTGTAACTCCCAATGTCTCTGCGCACAAGCATACGATGCAATTTCTACAGTAACTTTTCACCGACCTGTAGAACAGTGGCTGCACAGCATAAATCTAGGCCTTTTCCTGAGTGCGTGCAGAAAACTTTCACCTCCAAAATAGGCCCCGAAATGGCCTCAAATAAAAAACACAAGGTCGCCAAGGGCTAAAAGGACGTCTCAACCTGAGACAATGCACTCCTGCACTTTCCGGCTGTGCTACTGCAGAGATCTGCTCCCAAAACAGAAAATGAAAGCAACACTGCTCCTCTTACCAGAACACCACGAGCTTGGCTTGCTTTTTTTGAGCTCCTTACCATGAACAAGGCTCTGATACCATGTCAAGATTGTGGGAGAGAAGGAAGGAGTCTCACTTGAAGCTTTCTTGCTTGCACAATAGGGGAATACACACAGAGGTGGAGGCTGAAAACAGTTTTCCTCTTCTTAGTTGTGTAAGCCAAAGAAACTCTAGTACAAAGAAATAGAAGAACCCTATATATGGGTCTCAAAACCAAACTCAACTAACTAAGGTGGCATACTAACTGAGCCACGAACTAGAGTAGATAAGGATAGCTATCATGTAGCTATTATTCATGGGCGGTGTACCAACCGCGTCTGCAACAACTGACACGTCGGTGACATAAATACACAACGGTCACCCTGGCGTATCACGAGTGGAGCTCGATATCTCAACATGAACAAGCTACAGCCATTTGATCGTTTGGCAAAGTGGTTAATCACTTTGCAGGAGTTCGATTATGAGATTAAGAGTAAGCCACCGAGGCTACAGGGTATTGTGGAATGCCTTGTGGATTTCAGGGAGCCGAAAGAGATCTTAGCTGAAGGAAGTGACATTGAGGAAATGTTTAAAATTGATACAGCTTCTATCCCATCTTGGCATGCTGCTATTACACATTATCTATCAACAAGAGAGACGGGAGCTGGTTTGTCAAAGTCTGAAAAGAGAAAAATCAAACAGCAAGCTTTGAAGTTTTCCTTGATAGCAGGGACACTATATCAGCAAGGTGTTGATGATATCTATCGGCGATGTGTGATGCCTGACAAGGTTTCTTTTATCTTGGAGGAATGTCATGACTCTACATGTGGAGGGCACTTTGCAGGACGGTTGACGGCGTAGAAAGCATTACGAGCTAGATATTGGTGGCCATCTATCTTCCAAGATTCTTTTGAGTATGTAAAGAAATGTGATACTTGTCAGAGACATGACAGTAGAGAGAATAGGAAACGCCCACTTACACCTATCATGGCTATCCTTCCATTTGAGAAGTGGGGCATTGATTTTGTGGGTCCTATTACCCCGTCGTCTACTACCCAAAAGAGGTATATTATAGTAGCCATTGATTATTTCACAAAATGGTGAGAAGCGCGGGCGATGAGACAGGACAATGCAAAAGAGACTGCAAGTTTCCTGTTAGAGAAGATTATCTGCCGCTTTGGTCTACCAAGAGAATTAGTGTCAGACTGTGGAACCCATTTTCTGAATAAGGTGATCAAAAGCTTGACTGAAGCTTGGAAAATCAAGCACAATAAAACGAATCCTTATAATCCACAAGAAAATGGGCAAGTTGAAAGTACTAATAAGCAGCTTGTGGGGATCTTGTCTAAGATAGTCTCTGAGAAGAAACGACATTGGGACAGGAAGCTGGATGTGGCAGTATGGGCGTATACTACCACGTTCAAGCGAGCTACCGGCCATACTCCATTCAAATTGGTTTATGGGGAAAAGTGTGTGTTACCCCTTGAAATCGAATTGCCGACCATACGGTTTGCAATTAATCATTCTTTGGGAGATAAGGATTCCCTTTTTGAATGTTTCACGACCTTAGCCCATCTGGATGAATTGAAGTTGCAGAGCTTATTACACCAGGAGGTAGCCAAGCGTCGGATGAAGCAGTTACATGACCTTAGAGTGAAGCGATATACCTTTAAAAAAGGACAGTTAGTCCTCTATTATGATGCGCGTAGGGAGTTGTTTCCAGGGAAGCTGGAATCTAAATGGGATGGCCCCTACAAGATTGTCAGGTTAGGGAAGAATAGGTCTACGGCCCTATTAGCTAATCTACAAAGAGTAGAGTTTAAAAATAAGGTTAATCTTAATAATATTAAACCTTATTATTTCTAAGTGTGCTAATATAGAGGAATGCATTGCAGGTCCATGCTAGGAATGATCTAAGACCTGCGGAAGAGCTTGAAGACGGTTGATGGGTTAGTTAATCCCATATTTGGAGCACCCATATCTGGAGCAAAGATACCATCAGGGGAAACTCATCTGGTGGAGCAAAGGATATAAAGTGATTGAGCAGGAAGACGGAACCTTTGTGTGGGAGATTAAAGTCTTCTGCCATCACTGCTTACGACTGTTGATGAGTATCCCTATTGAGTTCAATGAAGAAGGTGGGATGGAGCCATCAAGTCATCCTCTCAACATGCTAAACTTTGATTATCATAACTACGAATAGAGGAGTTCGTGATGGCCAACTGTGTAAACCCATTGTGGACGTATACATTATATTTTGACGGAGCGTCCAGGGGTCCTAATAAAAAAGAAAGTGTTGGCATAGTAATCCGAGATTCCCGACGTAGAGTGACAATGAAGTTAGCTTCTTATCTCGAGGTAGGATTCACTAACAATGTGGCGGAGTATAAAGCCTTGATTATGGGACTGCATATTGCCAAACAAGGTGGTATTCGTCGGTTGTTAGTAAAAGGGGATTCCCAGTTGATCCTGATCCAGCTAGATAGGAATACACAGTGCGGAATCCCATTCTTTATATGTATCATCGGACTGCGATGACCCTACTTGAAGAGTTTGAGAGAGTGTCTTTTCAGCTGATTCCACGTTACTGGAATCAGTTTGCGGATTCATTAGCAAATCTTACTTATGAGAAAGACATCTTCTTCAATTGTGGTCCTAGTTTGGATATTGTGATCAATGATGAAACAAGACCCGGTCGCTTGTGGGAAATGTTATCGGAACATGCAATATATGGCAGACGATGGTTGATATGGGTGATGCAAAGAGTAGCCGAGACCAATCTACCGTTATTATCTTGGACCCATAGGTTAATTCGACAACATGTTATGCGTACATCTCTTGCTATCTATGCAGGAGGGATGGGTCATAACCTTATGCATTTAGTTTAGGGCCGCGAGCATGTTTTCCTCCTTGGGAGGGAGCCTATTATTGTATATTTGTGCTATTCAAGGGAAGGATGTGTAGGTGCTACTTTGTTTTATTTCATTAGGCCAAGAGGGCCCGTTTTGCAAGGCTTTACTATTTTATTTCGTTAGGCCAAGAGGTCCGATTCTTTTTTGTGGTGAAGTACTTTATTTCATTGGGCCAGGAGGGCCAGTTGTCTGTTTAGTGCAGGTACGGTTAATGGTTTCTTGTTTTAGTTTTGTGCTAGACAGGTTTGGAAGAAGAGCTTGGAAGGAGCCTTTTGTTGCGTGGAAGCTTCTCGTGGCCCTATCCAGGTGATATCTATCCTTTATGAGTACTGTGGTTTTTATGTTATATGTGTTTGTGTACTTGTTAAGGGGTTTCTCGTTTCTTGTTGGGGACCAATGTCCAAGGCATGAAGTCCCGTGGTTTAGGCTCAATATGTTTGAGGGAGGTCTGAGTAGTCGTTGCCTCCTGTGAAGACATTGTCAAGCATTGAAAGACCTGTTTTAGACAGGAATCCTAGTGACCCTGTTCTGCTAGCTTGCTAGGCAGCATTGGAGGAGTTCTTGTTAGTTGTGAGGCAATTAGAGAAGCCTGCCAGAAGAAAAATAATGATGATAGGGAAGATCAAACCCTGAATATCTGAAAAGAAAATTAATATATACAAAGGTGTGTAAAAACGGGTTGTGACCCCTATAAACGAAATGAAAAGAAATGAAAATTTATAAGCAATTGATCATCGCCTTGTGAGGGCCTGGTAGGTTCCTGGGAACGAGTCAGACCCGGGGCCGATGCCTTGTCTTCCTAGGGGTGGCATCTTGCTAGAAAAGAAGAAATTAAGGAAGGTTGGAGCGAAAATAAAAGTGAGCGTAAGAAAAGGATTAAGTGTCGCCTTGCGAGGGCTTGGTAGGTTCCTGGGTACCGAGACAGGACCTGAGGCCGATGCCTTATTCTCCTTGGGTCACTACGCTCAGCTTCCTCCTTTTTACATGCCTAAGTATGGAAGAATAAAAACCCTAAAAGAAGAAATGTGCTAAAAGAAAATACTTCTTGAATCAGGCTATAGGAGTCCTCGCCTAATAGGAGCTCCTAGTTGTGTTGTCCTTAGTTAGGTAGGTAGCTCAGACCACCACTTAGGGCAACCTCTTTGACAGTTCTTTTTCGTTTAGCCGTGTTGGAGCAGTTGGTTAGAGACTAGCTTCAGACCTTTTATCAGATTATGCTAGACCTACTCCTTATGGATGTCATGTCTTGGTTTTGTCAAGGGGTAGGGTGAGCATTGTGCTGCATTTAATAGGTATCTATTTTGTATCAGCTTGATGCTTCCTTTGGTTGTTTTGTGCAGATCTACCGTGGGATTCGACGGGCTGAGTCTCCCTATCCTCTGGTTGCCAATGAGAGCAGAATTTTGATGTCGAGAAGTGCTTAAAAATAGCTAAAAATTATGAATATCAAGGGAAAAATATTCAACGTCCAAGGCGGCGGCTTGATCTAGGACGATTTAAAGCGGCAAAGTGCTTTAAAGGCGCCCGAGCGACACTTGTTGATTTTTCATAATTCTTCAGACTCATATGGGTTGACAAGAGTTATCGGCCAATGCGGGATGTGGAGCCGGACACCCAGGATTTTTCAGAGCTCAATTCAGAGTCCGGATGGGGAAATGGCCACAAAGTGGGCAAGATTTCAAAAGGTGGCCAAAGGAGTGGTGACCTTTGGGGCCTAGGGGGCATTTTATGCCAAACTTTTAGTTAGCATGAAATCATGGTGTGAGAAGAAGGAAGAAAAATGTGATCAAAGGGCGCCGAAATTTGCGTCCTCTATGTTGATCTTGATGGATGGAGCTTGCATACAACCCCTGCAAATGATCATTGCTCCTCATTCCCCTCTGCCTACTAGTCATATCGCCGTGCTATGCTCCTCCAATGGTGGTCTCTATGAAGATCTCTGATTTCATTCTTTCTCTCTCCTCCCTCTCTCTCTTCTAAGGGCAGTTTCATGTGGTGAAGAAGAAGAAGAAGAATGGATGACGGATGCTTGTCCAATGAAGACCGGATTGCTCCGTGGTTCAAGAGGAATGAAGATTGCTGATTGTGGACTATCATGAACATTAATGGTTGCTGGAAATCAGTCCGGAGACATGGCAAATAAAAACCTGCAACCCGCAAAGAAGGGTAATTTCATTTTTACAAAGGAAATTGGTGTTTTATGTAATTTGCTTCATGAATATTTTTTCCCATGGGATGATTATGCATTATAATGTTGGTTGCTATGATTTTGATTAGTTTATGCTCAGAAAATCAGAAAATCATAAGTGTTGTGATTGAAATTAATGGTATAAAACCCGTAAAACACGTGAAATATGGGAAAATTCAGTATTTTTGGTATATAAATGGAAAATATGACAAGACACACCAACTAAATTTGTGGTTTTGCTGCAAATGAACCTAAGGGCCAGAGCCCACAACTCATTTTATATTTTTAGTTATTTAATACTGCAAAAAATACAAGAAAAATAGGGAAAAAACCATTGAAAATAAGGGAAAAATGGATTTTGAGTGCGAAAAATTAAGGAAAAATAAGAACCATGTTTGTGGATGTATGGGGGGTTTGAAGTATGAGGTTTAGCCTCAGTTCAGCCCTACCTTTATGTTCTAGTGAGTTTTTATGGCTTTTTATACAATAAAAATGTGGAAAATGAACCCTAAACCGATCAATAATGCACAACCTAAACGGTGAGGGGGTAGAGTATAAAAGGTATTTCAATACTGAATGAAATGATGAAAAGCTTGCTGGTTTTTTATGCACACCATTTAGGTTGGTCGATAATTAAAAATTAAGGACCTAGTAGCACGAGGGTTTCTCGGTGCTAGGTTCATGCAATGCCGCATACAAGCGATAGTCAAATTCATTGAAAGAATGCTTTTGCACTAAACACAAATACGGATTTTTCTTTGTTCGAGCACGTGGACATTCACAATTTGCGTGAAGCATAAAAATGATAAAAGGTATCAGACAATACCTCCTGGATGCATAGCACCTGTATTCTCTAGATCGTGACCAACGTTGAGTGAGTAAGGTTGTCCCAAGCTGTAGGCTAGGTGTTGGGTCTAAGGGGAAAGTAAAGTGAGGTATGGTACATCCTTGGATACGAATAATTGGTACCTTGAGTGGAAATATGTTCGATATTGTGATATTTATGTTTAGCGACGCATCGAGGGGCCAATCCCCAAGGTGTAGGAGAGTCGCAGTGAGGTAGCAGCAGTCAACCGTGGGAGGGCCTCCTATGTTTGTACTTCGTGCTATTTGGCAATGTGTTGGGACTCCCTCTGAGGAGTGTTAATTGGGTTAGAGATGGACTACGAGACATGATACAAACGCAAGATGTTTAGGAAGATGATGTATGTGTCATCCACGCTCCTGGCCGCGAGGCCGTGGGGTTGTTGTGTGCATGATAGAGGTTCGGCTAGTGCATGAGCCAGTGCTGGCCCATTTTAGGTCCCATCAGCATTGTCCCAAGCTTGGCGGAGGACAACGTCAAGCTCTTTTCCAAGGAACCGCCTGTGGCCAAGGAGCCGCCACCCGAGGTAGAGGAAGAACTGCCTGTGTTGCCAATAGGGAAATGTGCAAAGAAGAGGACTCGACCATGGAAGCAGACTTTGAAAGGGCAAGAGTCCATGCCACCCTTCACAAGAAAGGCCCGAATCGCCAGTTTTCGGTTATTCAGACACCATCAGACTATCAAGGTAAAGGCTTCAAAACCCTGATTGATTGTTGTAGTATGCATTCCTTTATCTCACCAGCTTGTACAAGAAGATTAGGAATAGCCACAGTAGAAGCACCTACCTTGCTTGTGGAATTAGCAAATGGTCGTGAGGTCACTTGTACCAGGCAAACTGCTAAGGTAGAATTCTTTTTGGGAGGAAAGTTGACTTCGGTCACATTTAGGGTCATGAACCTAGGTATCCATGAGAGTTTGCTCTGAATGGATTGGCTTAAACCTAATGACGCCCACATTCATTGTGGAAAAGGCCAAGTTTCCTTTCGAAAATCTGAAGGGGAATTGGTCATAACTCAAGGAGAGGCTGGAAAATTGAAAATTCAATTGGCCAAAGCATCTCAGATTATAAAGGGATTTAGAAAGGGACTACATGTCTACTTGATTAAGCTTAATAAGCTAGATCAGAAGCAGGAGTCTAGTGAAGAACCTTCATGGCTAAAGGAGTACACGGATGTATTTCCTGAAGAGCTGATAGAACTTTCGCCTCAAAGAGAAGTGGATCATGAGATCAATCAAGTGCCAGGAGATGCGCCAATTTCAAAAAGGCCTTATAGAATGTCCATCCCGAAATAAATTGAGCTGAAGGAGAAACTCAAGCAACTGTTAGATCAGGACTATATCCGCCCTAGTAGTTCACCATGGGGAGCTCCAGTGCTATTCCAAATGAAGAAAGATGGAACGCTTGTGTATTGATTACAAAGGGTTGAATCAATCAACCGTTAAGAACAAGTACCCTATTCCTAGAAAAGATGAGCTTCTTGATCGTCTTCAGGGTGCGAAGATCTTCTCCAAGATTGATCTTAGGTCTGGTTACTATTAGATAAGGATCAAGGAAGAAGATATCCCAAAGATGGCCTTCAACACAAGATATGGACACTTTGAGTTCCTAGTCATGTCATTCAGGTTGACGAATGCACCTGCCACCTTCAACAGGTTAATGCAAGATATCTTTAGGCCATATCTTGATGACTTTGTACTCGTCTTCTTCGACGATACCTTAATCTATTCCAAATAGGAAGAGGATCATGAACTCTAGCTTCACATTGTCCTTGAGACAATGAGGGCACATAAGCTTTATGCTAAGATGAAGAAGTGTGTATTCTTCAAATGTCAAATTGAATATTTGGGATTCATCATATCAGCAGAAGGAATCTCAGTGGATCTGGCCAAAGGCAGAGATGTTCTAGAATGGCCAATACCAACAACTATCAAAGAAATATGCAGTTTTCTTGGATTGACAAGATGGTATAGGGTCTTTATCAAAAACTATGCTTTGATTGCAACACCTCTAACGGATCTACTGAAGAAGCAAACATCCATTGCATGGTCAATTGCCAAACAATCTAGCTTTGATAGATTAAAGTAAAGTTTGGTATCAACATCTATCCTAAAACTTCTGAACCTTAGTAAGGAGTTCCGAGTAGTAATTGATGCTAGCACGCTTGCCTTAGGATGTGTGCTTATGCAAGAAGGTCATCCTGTAGTATACTCTTCAAGAAAACTAAAGAGCCATGAGAAGAATTATGCTACCCATGATCTAGAACTTTTAGCTGTCATCCATGCTCTAAAGCTTTGGAGACACTACCTGTTGGGTAACAAGTTTACCCTAGTGATGGATCATAAAAGTCTCAAGTGGATCTTTACCCAGAATGAACTCAACATGAGGCAACGTCAGTGGATTGAAGTGCTGGAGGAGTATGATTTTGAAATCAAATACCGGCCTAGGAAGGAGAATGTAGTTGTCAATGCACTCACTCGCAAGGCATTCCTTAATTCTCTAATCTTGCAAAATCCATCAACAGCTAGATCTCTAGCCACAAAAGTATCCATGCCAAACAATCCAATACTTGAGCTAGCTTGAGAAGAAGCATGCCATGATCCAACCTATCAAAAGATGCTAAGGGAGATCCCTATCAAGTATCAGGACCAAAAGCTACATGCTAAGTATCATGAATTCTCTATTAGTAGTGGACTTGTCTACTATAGAATGAGATTATGTATACCAGCAAGCCAGTCACTCAAGCAGAAGATACTATGGGAAGCTCATGATTCCCCTTTCTCAGGACATCTCGGCTATGCCAAGACTGTCAATGCAGTAAGGAATAGCTACTATTGGGAGAGGCTTAAAGGTGACATTCTCAAATATGTCACTGAGTGTTTGTCTTGTCAACGTATTAAGGTTGAACATGTCAAAATGCCAAGAAGGTTGCAACCACTTAACATTCCCCAAATGAAATGGGAATTCATCAATATGGACTTTGTTGTTGGCCTACCCCAAGTTCAGGGAGGATACAACTCCATTATGGTTGTGGTTGATATGCTTACTAAGGTTGCACACCTTATTTCTATTAAGACAAACTATAAATCCTCAGACATTGCAAGGTTGTTCATCAAGGAGATATTCAAGCTACATGGGTTGCCCAGAAGAATCATTAGTGATCGTGATTCTCTCTTCACATCACACTTCTGGAGAGCTATCTTTAAAGCCATTGGGACTCAACTCTGTTTTAGTACAACTTACCATCCCATACCGACATTCAAATGGAGCGAGTCAACCAAGTCATCGAGGATATGCTAAGGGCACACTACTATCGTGAACCAAAAAGGTGGATTCTATACTTGCCACTGGTTGAGTTTGCCTACAATGCTTCTTACCAATAAAGTATTCAGATGACCCCTTTTCAAGCATTGTATGGGCATGATTGTTGAAGTCCTTTAAACTTCTCAGATCCAACCTTGAGGGTTGAAGCTTCAAGACAGATGCTAGAAGAGATGGATGAGCAAATGAAGTCAATAAGACAGGACATCCAAGCTGCCAAGGATAGACAGAAGGCATATACGGATTTGAAACGTCAAGATAGAACCTTCGATGAAGGAGACATGGTCTTCATTCGCGTACGACCAAAGAAGAGTTCCCTATCCTTAGGATATTGCAAGAAGTTAAGTCCAAGGTATTGTGGACCATACAAGATCCTCAAGTACCTAGGACCCAATGCTTATAGATTGCAACTCCCTGAGAACCTAAACGTTCATAATGTATTTGATATCAGCCTACTGAAGCAGTATGTACCTAATCCTAGCCATGTACTTGATGACCAACAAGTTGTAATGCTAGGCCTAGCCAAGGAGTCCTTGAGCTACAGCCTAATAGGATCTTATATGTTAGGAAGAGACAATTGAGATCCAAAACCTTGAGAAAATGCCTCGTCTAGTGGAAATATTTTCCCAAGGAGGATGCCACTTGGATGGAAGAAAGCATTCTCAACTGACGATACCCCAGTTCTTCTCAAGATGAGGACATCTCAATTCCTCCAAGGGGGAGAGAATGTAATATTCCCGCTAACTTGACTCCCCGCATGCCACATAGACCTTGTGCAAGGTTATCTTCCATATGGGAATTGCTGGCAGTTTAATCCGTAACCCGCACGCGTGAAAACGGGACCTCCGCATTGGCAAATCGGGCCCGGGGGCTCAAATCTACAAACCGTGGGTAAACACCCTCTTGGGAGGGGAAAAATGAATAATATTAATGCAATTTTTTTAATGTTTATCCCTCTCCCCCACCCAATGCATGGCTGGAGGAGAGGAACTGTGGGGAGGGATGGGCTAGGTGAAGATGTGGGCTGCATGAGGGGGGGGAGGGGGGAAACCATGCAGAAGCCACATGGGGAGCTTCTCTCCCCAACCCCCTTAAGGCCTATATAAACCCCCATTAGTGGGGGAGGAGGAGAGAGACTGAGAGGACAATGCCGTGCTGCAGTTCAAGGGGAGAGGAATCACTGCCCTGCCGCCATGTCGTGGAAGGCTGCCGCCTATCATGGAGGGTGCCAAGTTTGCCGCCACCTGCCGATGCAGCCACTCTGCCGCCATTTTACCTTGCCACACCATCATCACTCCTCTAAAATTCCTCTGCAATCATTTTCTTCACGTTTCTATATCATTCAAGAAGCTTCTTAGAAGCCCCTTTTAAAAAGAAGCTTCTAAGGGGGCTTTCTTAAATCCCATTCCCACAAGGCATCCATAAGTCCATTCCTAGCCACCCTGGGTTTTAAAAGAAGCTCATAAAGCCTCCATTCTTGCAAGCTCCATTCGAGTCCCATTTCCACAAACCAAGCTCCAACCCAACAAGGCCTCCCATAAGCCCAAATCGTGCAAGACCGGTATTCTCAAGGATCGGCACTTCGGAAGGGATCTCCCACATACGAGGGAGAAGGGCAAGATCTTGAGGCTGCTTACGAAGGTTGAGGAATTTCACCAATCGCGTAAGGGTGAAGGCAAACTGAAAGTCCATTACAGCCATGATGGCCCCCAAGAAGTTGCAAGTCGTGCCTGCGAGAGGATCTTCTCCTAACATTCATGTGGACATTTCCTTGAGCCCACAAGCCTAGGTTTTTACTACTTTTGATTCCACACAAAAGTAATGCATTATGCACAATAATTTCATGGACTAGGAAGCACCTATGCATGTCAAATTCACCTAGCCTAGTTAAATGCAATTGGAAATAAATTGACTATTTGAAAAATTACTAGAATTAGTTCATGATATGAAATTGGTCATTGGTATTTTCAATATAAAGAAATGGTCTATCCATCTAACGTCCCTGATAGTATGTTGCCCTGTCGTGCATTTTAAAGTGACGAGCCTAGAACACCTATTTCCTATCATTATAAGGTTGAAATTATTAAGTGCACCTTTGACTAGACATGGAAAGATTAAGCGAGTGTCGCATTTTTAGGCAATATCTTCATTGTAATGATTCATTAGGGAAAGTTGTTAACACTGGTAGGAAATAGCAGAGCATGGAAAGGATTCTATGAGCTTGAATGGAATAGGTTAACTCTAGCTTTAATTGGCATGAATTTCATTTAACTACATTGTAGTTAGGAAAGGATTGCATATTGCACATTCATCGTACGAAAAAATTCATTTCATCAAGAGTTGTATTTAGGGAAAGGCTGCATGGTTTATTAAAGCATGAAATTTTTAAAGCTTAGAAAAAGAATTGTGGGCATGATTCTTGAATGTAAGTCCTAGTAGGTTCAATGAAAGTTATTCCGCAATTTATCATGCATAGTAGGTTCGTCCTTGTCACAAGACAAGTAGATTGAATTACCTAAATCACTTAACCTGCAAGGGATTCATATAGGCATGGTTCAATCGATACGATAAATACCCCAAGCGCTAGTAGCTAGGGTTTAGCTCGTTAAGGATTTGGCCTAGTTTTGCACTTGTTGCCAAGTCGAAACCCTCATATCCAAAGGTCCAACCCTGATTCACAGAATGTAGGGTCAAGAGGATGCTCATGCATGTAACGATCTAGGGTTTCTACCCTAAGGATCATTCATTCAAATGTTAAAACTCGATTTGAGTTTGGAATCCCTAGGACCGATCATTGTTGGCCTAGTGCAATTAGGATTGGATTGGGTAAGAAGATACCCTAAACCATCAGTTTGAGTTTGGAATCCCTAGGACCAATTGGTCTAGTGCAATTAGGATCGGATTGGGTAAGAAGACACCCTAAACCATGCTTCTTGTCTAATCATAATTCCTTGACCAGAAAACACCGTTCAATGGGTGAAATAGTCCCTTGGAATAGATGCGACACTTGTGCAAAAAATTGCAACGTTGCATGGTCTTGTGGTTTGATCACAAGAGAGTTTTGCCATTCCTTGGAACGAGGTTGGCAGGTTCTTGTGCTAGTTTAATGTGCAAGAGGATGAATAGTCATCGTGCTACATCACCTTTCTTGGGGAAAATTGCCAGGATAAGAAAAGTTAGGTATTTACTTGAAGGCAAAGGATCAATCAATTTAAAGCGACATGGTCGCTAGGATTTACTGTTAATAAAACCTAAGGTATTGGTTAAGTTGGGTTAATGGGGTATGACCCTAACCCAAGGACAAAAGGGTGAACAAACAAACCCTTGGGGATCTTGCCAAATCGCAATTGATCTCGGATCAAATGCTGGATGCATTCGGAGAGAAGGATTCATTCCTTAGCAGTTGGCCAAATAAACAACCACAAGAATTGATTATGCTTGTAACAATTTAGGAGCACGGTTTGCATTGTTTGCTCAAGGAACTAAAGGATGGAAAGATATTTAAATGCTTCTGGTTGAAGGCCTGAAGGGAGAGGCAGTTTCAGTTACCCCCGACTGTCTACTTGACCCTAACCAAGGGGGTTGTTAGCCGCGTCAAGAACGTGGACCGAACCCACTGCGTGAGGTCTCTCGGTTGAGCACTACTTGGAGCAGGAGGATGCTTGGGTGCCAGGGGGGCTCTGGCCGTAAATCCCTTGCATTCCGGGCCCTGCACAAGAGGCCAACGTAACTCAGGATTGGATCTTGAGGCCCGCATACTAGTCTACGGGCAGAATCTTGGATTAGTAATCCCTATGGATTGCTGGATAGCCTTCGGGTGGATTATGGATTGCATTTGGGTGGATTATGGATTAGCTTGCAGGATGGACTTTATGGATGTATTCCAAAGATTAATAAGATAACCTGTTGAGAAGGAACTTGTTTGAGATTTTTTTTCTATGTCAAGTGCCAAGATTACGTGAAGGAATGAATGTCTAAGTGGCTAATCAATGAAGCTACTTGATGCATGTCCAACTAAATGTGGTAGGTAATTAAACAATTAAAGCAACCTTGAGGAAAGTGTGGTGGATGTGGCCATGGGTCCGTCCTACGGATGGGTGGTCCCGGTTGGCCGGAAACTTTTCTCAATCAAAATGGATAACAAGGAGCTCTTCTCAAAGGAAATGAACAGCAAGGGCGCTGACCTAAGGTTTAGGTTACTAGAATCCCGATTTATGCTATTTTAGGGGAATGGAATGGGACTATGCCTTATGGGCAAAGAGGTCAAGATTTGCATCCCTCTCATTTCCCATTCTCCTTGAGCCAAGTGCAGCATGAATCTGCTTTGTCCCTAGCATTTCTCTGTAAAGTAGTTTGCATGGGGTTCGACGCTAGCTACCGTTTAGGAAAGTGACCATTAGGGAAAACCTTGATTTAGGTCGGTCCTAAGTGGGAACGGCCGGAATACTTCCCCTACATGGCATACGCGGGATGTCCTAGATCACAAACCCCGTAACATTCCATAGGAGTGCCGGGCGGAGCTTTCTAGACTCTCTTCTCGATGGACTGCCAAGACGTGTCTTGAAAGGGAACAGGTGGACACGTTATAGAATTAGGTTCCAAGATGGAAGCTTGGACTCATAAAAACAATCTTGTGTAGGACTAACAAAGACAAGACACTTAACTGAAAGTACAAAGTATCATGACATTGTATTCATTCTATATGAAAAGTGGTAGTCAAGTACAATGCTTTATAGTTACTGGATGGCTATAGTTTTCCTCTATGTGCATATGGGATTCAGTCTAACTGCATGTCCTAAGCCTAGAAATGCCTCATACAAAGAGGCTACAATAGGTGTGATTCCAAATATCTCAACAAGATTAGGTATATCTATGGGAGGTCTGAGCAGTTGTTGCCTCGTGCAAAGGCATTGTCAGGCCCTGAAAGACTTGTTTTAGAAGGCATTTCTGGTGACCCTATTCTGCTGACCTGCTAGGTGGCCATTCTAGGAGTTCCTATTAGTGTCAGGAAATTAGAGAAGCCTACCCTTACATATCATGAGATGAACAAGTTCTGAAGCTATCAAAAAATACATATACGGAGGTGTGTAAAAAGGGGTTCTAACCCCTATAAAAATAGAAAAAAAAAGAAAGAAAAATCATTGAGTAGTTGTTCATTGCCTTGCCAAAGCCTGGTAGGTTCCTTGGGATGATTCAACAAACCTAGGGCCAATACCTTGTCTTCTAGGGGGTAACATCTAGTTGAAAAATAAGATTGAAGGACGTTTGTGTAACAAAAATAAAAGTGAGCATTAGAAAAGGATTAAGTGTCACCTTGCAAGGGCTTGGTAGGTTCTTGGGTACCAAGACAAGACGTGAGGCCGATGCCCTATTCTCCTAAGGTCACTATGCTCGTCTCCCTCCTTTTTACATGCCTGAGTATGGAAACATAAAGGCCTAAAAGGAAAAATGTGCTAAAAGAAAATATTTCTTGATCAAGTTATAGTAGTCCTCGCCTAGTAGGAGCTCCTGGTTGAGTTGTCCTTAGTTAGGATGATAGTTCAAACCACCACTTAGGACGACCTCTTTGATAGTTCTTTTTGGCTTGGTCGTGTTGGAACAATCAGTTAGTGACTCATTTTCTGTCTCTCTGTCAAATTATGCTAGACCTACTCCTTGTGGATTTCATGCCTTGGTTTTGACAAGGAGTAGGGTGAGAGCTGTGATATGTTTTGTTGAGTATTTTTTTGTATCAGCTTGATGCTCCTTTTGCTTATGTGTGTCTAGATTTGTTTGTGGGATTTGAGAGGCTGAGTTGCCCTATCTCATGGTCGTTGATGAGCGGTGGAGTTTGGGCCCAAAAAAGTGCTCAAAAATTGCCAAAAAAATCGAATTTCAAGGGGAAAATAAACTCCGCCAAAGGCAGCATAGGCAATTGGGTCGATTTTAAGCAGCAACCAGCCGCCGGGGTTCCCAGAGTGCTTAAAAAACCCACCAACTCATGGTTGTAGATTTTTCATAAAATTTATGACTGCTTGATTGGATCTTAAGAGGTGCCAGATAGTGGAGGACTTTGAGACAGACATGCATTATTTTTCTAAGCCAAATCAGAGGCTGGACGCAAGACTGGGAGTGCCTGCGGGCTAAGACCAAAAGAAGGCAAGTGTGAAGGGCCTTTTTGGATGAAATAAGGTACCTTTTGGTAGCACCCCCAACACTTTTTCATGGAGGACAAGGAGGGCATATTTTTCATGATCATGTGAGGAAAGAAAATGGATGCCATTAGTGCACATCCCCGATTTCATGAGGGAGGGAAGAGGGCAATTCTCACTTCAATGTAACCCCATAATTTGATTGCATCAATGATCTACTGCTTATCTTCATTCTTCATCATCACCCTTTGCTCCTCCAACGGCTGCCCGCATTGAGAGATCCTGTTTTAGTCTTTCTCTCTCCTCCCTCTCTCTCTCCTAAGAGGTAATTCATGTGGAAGAAGCCCGATTGGTGAATGCTCTCGTCCGGTAGTGTAGTGGATTGCTTCCAAATCCAGTGGGGCTGAAGATGGATGAGTTGAGAATGATTGATCACCAATGTTGGACTATTTTTCTATACTGAGTCAGATTTTAGAAACCCACAACACGCCTGTAAGCAGTATGCCTCATTTTTACAAAGAAAATTTACTTCTTTTTTATGTTTAATGGTCTAAATGAAAATCATATGGAACCAAAAATTGTTTGGATCTTGTTTACATCATGATTTAGGGATTTGTATAAAAGAAATGAATAACTGTAATAATAAATAGTTGCAATAATTAAATTAGAATCCAAAAAGTGCCTTTTTAGATTAAAAATGAAGATTTTGCTGGTTTCAGGTGAGAAAAAGAGATGTGCATGAGATAAAACTCTGATAAAAACCATTTATTGCTATGATAATCACTCACTAATCATATATTGGAAAATATCCTATTTTTATGCACAAGTAAATAGAGAAAAATAGCTAAAATGGAAAAAAATAGGTTTTTTGTGTTATAAAAATCTAGAAAATTTTGGTTCATGGTTGTGGTTGTATAACAAAGTTGAGGCATGAAGTTTGGCTTCATTTTGAATTTATTTATGTGTCATAGTTCATGGGTCTTTTTGCTTTATGAGAAAAATACATATAAAATGAGGCATCATACTTATGCAACGCAGCACAACCTAAACGTTAGAGGGAAAGGGTGAGGTTAAGAGATTAAGAGGGCTGAGAAGGTGTGAATCTTTGAAATATTTGACTATACATTCCATTTAGAATTACGATATTTTAGTGTAAAGGACTAGTAGTAGGAGAAATTAATGCTAGTCTCCATACATCGAAGCATACATTTAGTGAAGATCATGAAAGGGCTATTTTTGCACATCACAAAATGCTAATTTGATAAATATTGTTTGTGCACCTTGGGACTATTTGGTAAGGATCTATATACTCCTAGATCATACGAAGAAAGAAAAGAGTAGAGTTTGTGCATTTTGTTATATGCGCTAGGCAGCGCATCTTAGTGCCAATCCCCTTGATGTAGAAGAGCTGCAATGGAGCCGTGAGAATCTACCAAGCAGTGCTTCCCTATGTTTGGGCTACGAGGTATTATGCCTATATGTTATGGGATCTCCCTCTGAGGACTAGGGGCAGGAGATAGTTGGACTGGTCTTATTAGAAATGCAAGATCAATTTCAGGGTTTACTGTAGTGTGACCCTTAGACGCTCCTGGCCGCGAGGCCATGTGGGATGTCTTGTGTGTCTTAAAGGTCCAACTATGCTAGAGAGTCAGTGTTGGGCCTGTTTTAGGTCTCAACATCGAGTTTAGGGTCTCGAAATACTTTAGCACAGACAAATGGAGGTCAAGGGATGCCCATGAGTCCTCCTAATGGGAAAGGAAGCATAATTCCAAATGTGTCCATGTTGCCAGCTCCTCCTAGTGTGACCATGCCTATGACTAGTCAAATGGCTCCACCGACTATTGGAAGCTCAACAATAAATTCTACCATTGTTCTATGGAATCAATAGCCAATCCCTAATCAAGTGGTTAGGCCAATGGAATGATAGGTAGATGATTGCAACTATGAGTCAAGTTCCTCAAATGTGCTTAGCAAAAGCACTATACTAATATGATGTGAGGTGCCTCCTCAAACAGACTCGGAGGAGTCCTCTTAGTAGTCGCCTGAAATTCATATCCATGCACATCACCATCCCGTCTCTCCATGGGAATCCTTGGACTTAGTTGAACATGGGAATCTTAGTTCTACTTCATAGGGGAAGCATGAACAAGTCACCCCTAACAGCAATCTAACTCCCACCTAAGAAAGACCACTTTGTAATCAATCAAAGGCAGGAGTGAGGTTAACACTACATTTGGTTCAAAGAGAGTGAGAGATAGGGGAGGGTGTAGCTCGAGATCCCCCTACCCATAAGGTTAAACATAGTAACTAATCCTACTGATATTGGGAGGGTAATGATTTAATCGCCTCTATCTAGTGTCAAAAAGTTACACGACTTATCGGGTCCACCCAGCCATAGGCATCCAATCGTGAGGAACGAAGCCTGCCACTTTCCTTAATGGGGTTTGCCTAGTTTTCTAATTAGCAAAGCATACTACCACAATGTTTGGACATATAAAATCAGCTTCCTTTTATTATTTCATTAAACTATGCCCGTTAACTCAATCTTTAGCACATAACAAACAATTCGGAAAATTTGATACTTATTTTCATAATAACAACTAAAATCATCACTCTACAGAGTGGTACAAAACCGTCTTTTTGCATAAAGACACCATCTAGCCTAGGGTAGGACCTTCCCATCCCTCGAGATTGGATGTATGTGATCCCGCTCCATCCGCGATCAACAAGGAGTTTACTGGCTAAGAGCCCCTCTAAGCTTCCCTGAGCCTCCGAAGTTGTCCTACATAATAAGGGCACTTAACACTTAGCCCTTTTGGCCTCTTAGGTGCTCGAGTAATCAAAAACCAAAACTAGCTATCTTCAGTGGGAGCATAGCAACCCCCCCCCCCCCCATAGATAAGTTATTCCACACTCTGCAAAGTGTTAAGGAGCATTGGTTTGGGGACCCCAATGTCCCAAACCACCATAATCCTCAACTCATCCGCTTGTGCAAGCACGGAATCATAAGAACCATGATTCATCATTCACAAATCCAAAATTAGTCATAACCACAAGACATTTTAACACAGTTGTCAATGTGATGCATGGAATCTATCCCTTCCATCAATTTTTGTGTTCCTTCCTAAAAATCAATTGATATTACTAACATATTTTTGTAAATTTAAGTACATTTTAACTTATTGTAATCTATGTACTGGACTATCTTATCCCTCATTAGAAAATTGTATGATTAATAGCTTAAAAAGCAATCCTTCTTTTATGTACTAAACCTGATTATCTCCATTTGGTCATCCATCATGATTATGGTTTATGGCCCCATCCTCAATTTGTTGGTGGACGGCCTCGATTGAATGGATTCAGGGTCAACCTCCACCTGCACTTCAATATCGTGTTGAGTTCCCTCTAGAGAGAGCACTTCTTCGGATTGGGGAGCTCTCGTAGCATGACCTCACTCAGCATCTTGAGATCTCTTGGGAGCCATGGAAGAAGCTGATGGATTTGAGCTGTGCTCCCGCATAGGTGTGGATAGAGAGAGAGAGAGAGAGGTTCGGCTTGCTGCAGTAGAGCTTTGTCGTGTCAACCAGCAGAAATACTTTTGCATGGGTCATTGTTGTATTTGTGTGTGGTCCTGACGTGACAAACTACCCCTATTTATATAGTAGCAGGGGGGGGTAAAAAGAGAATGTTTTCTTTTTAGCATTTTTTATGACATCATCAATGATAAATAGGGAAGGGCGACCAAGGCATAGACCGTGGCATACTTGGCAATGGGCTACAAAGGCTTTGTTGGTACCGTTGGCTGTGCATGAGAAGCTCCCACTAGCTTGTAGGAAAATCTTCCCAAGAGGTTACCCATCTCGGCAATATCATCGCCCAAGTGCACTTAATTGCCAAGTGACTCTCCACTAGGCTAGTTTTTTTTGTTGGTTTATTTTATAAACATAGTTTAAATAATCTACTCTTGGGAGGGTTTCCCAAGTATTTCTTCCATGAACTGGCATATAATATCTTATTAATAATAACATTTATCTTCATAAGTAAAGCTAGTTTCATAATTTTTTTAAAAAAAATGTGCAGTATAAATCAATTTTCTTTGAAATGTATACACACATTAAAATAAACTAAGTAATGAGGACATTACATATGATTAGTAAACAATATAGAAAAATAGCGATCAATTTTAATTTACTTAAGAAGTAATAGAATCTAATACGGAGTCGATGCCTTGAAGAGGGTGGCCTCTGAAGATTCAATTGTAAGTGGTGTGGTGGTCAACATTTCCCTAGGAATTGTCCAAACATTAAGTGTGACATATGTGGAAAGCCCAGCCATTTAACTAGTACCTATTGGAGTAAGATTAGCTCTCTCTAGTAAGGAAGTAAACAACCACATCTAGTTAATCATCAAGTGCAATGGAATAATTTCCAACAAGATGAAGGACCGCAGAAAATATTACAAAGAGGGAAAGCTATGGTAGAGGAGCTGCCTAGTGGCAATGAAGTTAGTCTTATAGAAGCTATTTGCATCTATGGCATTGAAGCTTGTAATCTACAGGTTATTTTAGGCATCTGAGGCCACTTTCGGCCCCGTTTTAGAGCCGCAAAGGATAGTAGTTTCAGGGTACACTGTGATTTCGGTTGTATAAATTAAAAGTCGGTGCACAGGTTATATATTTCAAATCTGTAATTTTTTGAGGTGTTTGCAGGAAGCAAATATAAGGTTTCTCTGCGAACAGGTTGCAAATTACATGTACTGTTGAGAAATCACTCAAAAAGGTTACCTGGTGTATTGCTATGTACATGTTGTGAAAAATTGCAGAAGATTAGCTTGCTATGTTATATCCTTGTTTGTGATAATGGCAGAGAACAGTGGAAATCCCATTATTGAGAAGCTTGACAAGACAACTACCGTTCATAGAAGTTCCGTGTGATGAACTTCCTCATTAGAAAAGGCCTTTATGAATTTGTTTCGGGTGAAGAAAAGGAGCCAGAGTTGGGTATCCCTCTGACTGCAGATGAATTAAAAGCATGGAAAGAATGGAATGCGAAAGAAAAAAAGGTGATGTACTGGTTATCTGCAGTCATTGATAATATAATGTTGGGACATATCAGGAATGCAGAAACTTCACATGCAGCTTTGAGAACATGTTTTCAGTAAATACAAAGGTACGAAAGATTCAACTCAAGCAAGAGTTGAATGCCTTGAAGAAAGGAAAAATGTATATCAATGAGTATGTGTTGAAGGTGAGGAGCATTGCATATGCTTTAGCAATGATTGATGCAATGCCTGATGATGATGATTTGGTTTCATCCACTTTGAGTGGCCTTAACAATGAGAAGGCATGGAAATCATTTGTTACTTCAGTATATGTACAGAAACCATTTCCAGATTTTGATGCATTGATCTCTCTCATGATTTGATGGGACCTAAAACGGGCTGGCACTGGCTCATGCACTAGCCAGACCTCTATCATGCGCTCAACAACCCCACGGCCTCGCGGCCAGGAGCGTGGATGACACATACATCATCTTCCTAAACATCTTGCATTTGTATCACGTCTCATAGTCCAACTCTAACCCAATCAACACTCCTCAAAGGGAGTCCCTACACATTGCCAAATAGCACGAAGTACAAATATAGGAGGTCCTCCCACGGCTGACTGCCACTACCTCACTGCAACTCTCCTACACCTTGGGGATTGGCCCCTCGATGCGTCGCTAAACATATATAACATACGCACACAAACTTCTCTCTTTTATGATTCGCGTATTTCCAAGAGATATACCATGCTTCCTCACTTTACTTTCCCTTAGACCCAATGCCTAGCCTACAGCTTGGACAACCTTACTCACTCAACGTTGGTCATATTCCACTAAAAAGCAATTGCCATGGATCCAGGATGTATTATCTGATACCTTTTAAAATTCATGCTTCATGCAAATTGTGAATGTCCACGTGCTCAAACAATTAAGAAAATCAGCATTGGTGCACATGTGAAAAACATTTCTTTCAATGAGTTTGACTATTGCTTGTATGCTGCGTTGCATGAACCTAGCACCGAGAAACCCTCATGCTACTAGGTTCTTAATCTTTAAATATCGTCCAATCTATATGGTATGCATAAAAAAACAGCAAGATTTTCATCATTTCATCTAACATTTACACGCTTTTTATACACTCTACCCCCTCACCCGTTTAGGTTGTGCATCGTGCATAGGTTTAGGGTTCATTTTTCCACATTTTTATTGCATAAAAAACTATAAAACTCACTAAAACATAAAGTTAGGGCTCAACTGAGGCTAAAACTCATACTTCAGACCCTCCATACATCCACAAACATGAATCTTATTTTTCCTTAATTTGCGGCACTCAAAATCCATTTTTTCCCTATTTTTCCCTTATTTTCCCTATTTTTCTTGTATTTTCTTTATTTTTCTTTATTTTTTAATTACTAAAAATTCAAAATAGGTTATGGGTTGTGGCCCTTAGGTTCATTTGTAGCAAAAAGACAAGTTTAGTTGGTGTATCTTATGATATTTTTCATTGATATCTCAAAAATATCCAATTTCTCCATATTTCATGTGTTTTACGGGTTTTTCACTACTAATTTCATCCAAAACACTTATGATTTTCTGAATTTCTGAGTATAAATAGTTGTAAGACATTATAAACAACATTATAATGCATAATCATCTCATAGGAATAATAATTCATGAAGAAAATTGCATAAAAACACCATTTTTCTTTGTAAAAATGAGATTACCATTCTTTGCGGGTTGCAGGTTTTTATTTGCCATATCTCAAGACTGATTTTCAGCCACCATTAATGCTCATGACAGTCCACAATCAACAATCTTCAATCCTCTTGCACTATGGAGCAATCCGGTCTTCATTGGACAAGCATCCATCATCCATTCTTCTTCTTCTTCACCACATGAATTAGCCTTTAGAGGAGAGAGAGGGAGGAGAGAGAAAGATTGAAATCAGAGATCTTCATAGAGACTGCCATTGGAGGAGCGAAGCAAGGCGATAGAGTCCACAGACAGGGGGGATTCAAGCCCCATGATCAATTGGGGGGGTTGTTTGTAGCAGCCATGATGCCTCCTCCATCCAAGAAGTGCAAATTTCGAGCACCATCTTCCTCCACGTTTTTTCATCCCTCTTCATTCTCTCTCCACGTTTTTTGCTTCATAAGGTACATAAAATTTTAGAGGGGGATTCCAAACTCAAAAGGCATGCCCAATTTGGCCTCCCAAGTGTCCACGTTTTCATATCTTGACCATTTTGTGGCCATTTTCCCGTCCGGACTCCGAATTGAGCTCTGAAAAATCTTGGGCGTCCGGCTTGGCATCCCGCATTGGCCGGCAACTCTTGTCAACCCGCAGGACAGTATGAAAAACTATGAAAAATCAACAAGCATCGCTCGGACGCCTTTAAAGCACTTTGGCGCTTAAAATCGTCCTAGATCGAGCCGCCGCCTCTAACATTGAATATTTTTCCCTTGATATTCATAATTTTTAGCTATTTTTAAGCACTTCTCGGCATCAAAATTCTGCTCTCATTGGCAACCACGGGATAGGGCGACTCAGCCCGTCGAATCCACGAATATATCTGCACATAAACAACCAAAGAAAGCATCAAGCTGATACAAAACAAATATGCAATAAAACACAGCACAATGCTCCCCCTACCCCCTGACAAAACCAAGGCATGACATCCACAAGGAGTAGACCTAGCATAATCTGATAGAAGGTCCCAAGCTAGTCATTAACCGACTGCTCCAACACAGCCAAACTAAAACGAACTATCAAAGAGGTTGCCCTAAGTGGTGGTCTGAACTACCTACCTAACTAAGGACAACACAACTAGGAGCTCCTACTAGGCAAGGACTCCTATAGCCTGATCAAGAAGTATTTTCTTTCAGCACATTGCTTCGTCTCTTAGGGTTTTTATTTTTCATACTCGGATATGTAAAAAGGAGGGAGCTGAGCATAGTGACCCAAGGAGAACAGGGCATCGGCCTCAGGACCTGTCTCGGTACCCAAGAACCTACCAAGCCCTCGCAAGGCGACACTGAATCCTTTTTTGACACTCGCTTTTATTTTCGCTCCAACCTTCCTTAATTTCTCTTTCAGCAAGATGCCACCCCTAGGAAGATAAGGTATCGGCCCCGGGTTTGACTCATCCCCAAGAACCTACCAAGCCTTCGCTAGGCAATGATCAACTGCTTATACATTTTCATTTCTTTTCTTTTCTATTTTATAGGGGTTAGAACCCCTTTTTACACACCTTCATATTTATATTCATCTTTTGGGATGTTCAAGGTTTCTTGGCATCATCATTATTATCTTCTGGCAGGCTTCTCTAACTACCTCACATTTAATAAGAACTCCTAGAATGGCTGCCTAGTAGGCTAGCAGAACAGGGTCACTAGAACTCCCTTCTAAAATAGGTCTTTTGATGCTTAGCAATACCTTTACAGGAGGCAGCAACTACGCATACCTCCCTCAAACATACTTAACCTAAACCTCGGGACTTCATGCCTTGGACACCGGTCCCCAACAAGAAAAGAAAATCCCCCAAAAAGTACACAGACACATATAGCAGAAAAACACGGTACTCATAAAGGAGAGATATCACCTGGATAGGGCTACAAGAAGCTTCCCCACAACAAAAGGCTCCTTCCAAGCTCTTCTTCAAACTTGTCTAGCACAGAACTAAAACAAGAAACCATTAACCGCACCCGCACTGAACAGACGACTGGCCCTCTTGGCCTAATGAGATCTGGACATAATCTCCAAAGCAGCTAGCGTTCCTAGCTTAAAACTAGATAGGTCATTTTAGTCCACGTAATACTGATGTCCTTGGCATATACATCACACCCTCTTAGACTACCCAGGGTGCCAAGGATAGCTATCATAAGTCGACTAACCCCATGCTACTCATGCAAGTTAGCTAAAAGCTTGATCTTGTATTTTTTTTCCTTTTTTCTTTTTTTTTTAAATCTTAGGGTTTTCTTCTTGTAGAGCTACAAGTCCAAGCCTTTCCACAAATAACTCATCAATAAGACTGATCCCTTCTTGGGCACTATGAGCTGAATGAACAACCTTAGTGGGCTCGCATGTCCCACATTTATTGTAATCTGAATAAACGAGTCGTTCAAGCGACTAAGTGGCTCTTTTGGGAGAAAGAATCATAGCTTTGTACTCATTCGAACCTCCCCTATTTGGGTTTTCACATAAATCAGTGCTACGACCCAAACTAGGTAGAACTTCAAGCCTAAGCACATCACATGGGTGTATCCCAAGGTAGTGTATATGGTCAGATGTATATCCAATCTTATCCTCTTGGGGGTTCAACAAAATATATCCAGATGGGACCCTTGGCCTTGCATCCGGCACTCCTGCCATACTTTTGGAGATTTTGGGTCTCCAAACCCATCTCACATTTCCCTTAATATTCTTAAACTCCCTCAATTTGCTGCACTGGTCTAACAAACTCAATGCAAACTTATCCCTATGGCCAAATGGCCTCACATCCTTATGAGCTTTGTGAAGCACAGGTGGACTTTTAGCATTTTGCACCCTCTTTACAAAAGATGTATTTACTTGTTTACGTCCATACTGTAAATTTTCTTCCATAAGAACCATGCTTTCACTGGAAGGAACAACATCCACCCGGAAGCATGATTCCAATACGAAAGGTCTCTCAAGAGCCTTACTAGCAACAAAATTAGAACCACACACAGAATTCTTATCAACACTCATAAGCCCATTGGTGCGATCCATATTTCCATCACAACTATCTCTCATGGAAGTGTTGCAAGCCCTAATGGGACTTACATGGCTTGGAACTTGTTCACTGAGAGGCATGTCATTACTACTCATAGGATGGCCATTTTCTGCTTTGAGATTTTGGCCACCAAGGTTCCCCTCATAGGTTTCCTTGGTATCAACAAGCAAGCTGTCTTCTTGCAAAAATGGTTGGAAGCTAGGATGCACATGTACTGACCGGGGAAAACTCCAAAAGTTTTCCCAACATCTCTGAATATGACCCTCATAATTGATGGCATGCATTTTTGCTTCCCTTAACGACTTAGGGTTCCACATTCCCACTTGGATTTGCGTATTAATCTCTAAGCCATTCAGAAAGAGCTCACATAGCACATCATTTGGTAGTGCATTGGCTCTTCTTGGCCAAAGCCTAAGAGTACTATCAAAGGCTCTAGCATACTATTTAACAGAAAGATAAGATTCTTGTCTAAACTGCATAAGCTGCCCTAAGACATGAATCATAGGGAGCTCCTTTTCATACTCATCTAGAAATCTATCACAAGTCTCCTCAAATGATTTGATGGACCCTCTTGGGAGGCTTCAGTACCATTTCCTTGCCTCTCCCTTTAGGGTACTTGGGAATACGAGCATCCGATGTATATCATCGAACCCACTTGCAATGCATGTTAGATCATATTCTCTTAAATGAATCATCAAATCCTCATTTGGCAATCCATAAAACACTAGGAGATCCCTATAAATAGGAGGACATTTAGTCCTCCATTTTGGGATCAACACCGGGTCATTAAAATCTTCATATTCATCATGATCTGGGTCTAGCCTCTTAGGATCTTTAACCTCTTCCATCCCTGCCCTTTCCAGTGTAGGGGGGTTAAAATCCTCATTGATATCCCTTTCTGCCAACTCACTGAGTGGTCTAGGGAGTCCTATAAGTATCCACATGTCATTTTGATCCCCTCTCAGAGGGTCTTCCATATATTTCCCTTTAAAAGGAAAGTCCATAACGGTTTTATATAAGAGCTTTTGGTCCTTATCTAAAGCAGAGTTATCATTACCACTTCTTAAAACTTGGGAACTGTGCCTTTTAAGCAATGGTTTTCCCTTGACAACTAGGGCTTCTAATATCCTTGTGATGCCTACTATGTCGTCATGGTGGCCCATTACACGGGATGTTTCAACCACAAGCATATTCCATCGTATATCCGCACTCTCCCATGGCATTATGGCTTTAGCATAATGACTTATTGATGCCACAACTACCATAGTTTCCAACATGCTTGTTTCATGCCCTCTAGGTTGATGGATGGTTAAACCTGATTTCTCTTGGGTAGAGACAACACCAAGGCGAACCTCGGCCCATGCCATCGTACTAGAGGATGGGGTAACCACTAATGGGCTACTCTTTTCATCACATAAATTATCTTCTACAGAGGACTCATGCTCTACATAACTAACTAAGTCCATTAGTAAGTTTTGTACAAGGAAAGCCAAATTTTTCCATCCTTGAACAAACCCCATTTTATGGGTAATTTAGGGTCCCTTGAAACCCTAGATTCAAAAACCGCCACTTATAGATAGCTCTCGGCAAACGCACCACTGATGGGACCTAAAACGGGCCGGCACTGGCTCATGCACTAGCCGGACCTCTATCATGTGCTCAACAACCCCATGGCCTCACGGCCAGGAGTGTGGATGACACATACATCATCTTCCTAAACATCTTACGTTTGTATCACGTCTCATAGTTCAACTCTAACCCAATCAACACTCCTTAGAGGGAGTCCCTACACATTGCCAAATAGCACGAAGTACAAACATAGGAGGTCCTCCCACGGCTGACTACCGCTACCTCGCTGCAACTCTCCTACACCTTGGGGATTGGCCCCTCGATGCGTCGCTAAACATATATAACGTATGCACACAAACTTCTCTTTTTTATGATTCGCGTATTTCCAGGAGATATACCATGCTTCCTCACTTTACTTTCCCTTAGACCCAACGCCTAGCCTACAGCTTGGACAACCTTACTCACTCAACGTTGGTCATATTCCACTAAAAAGCAATTGCCATGGATCCAGGATGTATTATCTGATACCTTTTAAACTTCATGCTTCATGCAAATTGTGAATGTCCATGTACTCAAACAATTAATAAAATCATCATTGGTGCACATGTGGAAAATATTTCTTTCAATGAGTTTGACTATTGCTCCTATGCTACGTTGCATGAACCTAGCACCGAGAAACCCTTGTGCTACTAGGTTCTTAATCTTTAAATATCGTCCAATCTATATGGTATGCATAAAAAACCAACAAGCTTTTCATCATTTCATCCAACATTCACACGCTTTTTATACACTCTACCCCCTCACCCGTTTAGGTTGTGCATCGTGCATAGGTTTAGGGTTCATTTTTCCACATTTTTATTGCATAAAAAATCATAAAACTCACTAAAACATAAAGGTAGGGCTCAACTGAGGCTAAAACTCATACTTCAGACCCTCCATACATCCACAAACATGAATCTTATTTTTCCTTATTTTTCGGCACTCAAAATTCATTTTCCCTCTATTTTTCCCTTATTTTCTCTATTTTTCTTGTATTTTTTTCATTTTTCTTTATTTTTTAATTATTAAAAAATCAAAACAGGTTACGAGCTGTGGCCCTTAGGTTCATTTGTAGCAAAAAGACAAGTTTAGTTGGTGTGTCTTATGATATTTTTCATTGATATCTCAAAAACACCCAATTTCTCCATATTTCGTGTGTTTTACGGGTTTTTCACTACTAATTTCATCCACAACACTTATGATTTTTTGATTTTTTGAGCATAAACAGTTGAAAGACATTGCAAACAACATTATAATGCATAATCATCTCATAGGAACAAGAATTCATGAAGCAAATTGCATAAAAACACCATTTTCCTTTGTAAAAATGAGATTACCATTCTTTGCAGGTTGCGAGTTTTTATTTGCCATATCTCAAGACTGATTTTCAGCCACCATTAATGCTCATGACAGTCCACAATCAGCAATCTTCAATCCTCTTGCACTATGGAGCAATCCGGTCTTCATTGGACAAGCATCCATCATCCATTCTTCTTCTTCTTCTTCACCACATGAATCTGTCTTTAGGGGAGAGAGAGGGAGGAGAGAGAAAGACTGAAATCAGAGATCTTCATAGAGACCGCCATTGGAGGAGCGAAGCACGGCGATAGAGTCCACAGACAGGGGGGATTCAAGCCCCATGATCAATTGGGGGGTTGTTTGCAACAGCCATGATGCCTCCTCCATCCAAGAAGCGCAAATTTCAGGCGCCATCTTCCTCCACGTTTTTTTATCCCTCTTCATTCTCTCTCCACGTTTTTTGCTTCATAAGGTGCATAAAATTTTAGAGGGGGGGTCCAAACTTAAAAGGCATGCCCAATTTGGCCTCCCAAGTGTCCACCTTTTCATATCTTGATCATTTTGTGACCATTTTCCCATCTGGACTCTAAATTGAGCTCTGAAAAATCTTGGGCATCCGACTTGGCATCTTGCATTGGCGGGTAACTCTTGTCAACTCGGAGGATAGTCTGAAAATTTATGAAAAATCAACAAGCATCGCTCGGGCGCGTTTAAAGCACTTTGGCGCTTAAAATCGTCCTAGATCGAGCCGCTGCCTCTGACGTTGAATATTTTTCCCTTGATATTCATAATTTTTAGCTATTTTTAAGCACTTCTCGGCATCAAAATTCCACTCTCATGATTATCGAAGAGATCAATATGCAGGGTGACTCATCTAAAAAAAATGGTGAACATGATCAAGTATTTTACTCAAGTTCAAGAAGGGGACGTGGTAGATCTTCTTTGAGAGGCCATGGTATGGGACGTGCTGGCGATAACTAGTAAAACAGGTTCAATCATCAATTTGGTGAAATGCAAGTTTTAGGAGGCCAAGGAAACATTAGAGGCAGAGGGAGCTCTAGAGGAAGAGGTGGATGGCAGAATAGAGGTTCTGGAATTTCTCCCTATTGTTTGCCATTATTGTGGCAAAACAAGCCATATTGCAGCCCATTGCTATGCAAAGAAGGATGATATTCGTAGTTGTAAATTGCAGCAAGGAAACTACCTTTTGGTACCAACCCCCACCAATTTTTTCATGGAGGACAAGGAGGGCATATTTTCATGATCATGTGAGGAAACAAAATGGATGCCATTGGTGCACGTCACCGATTTCATTGTGGGGGGGGGGGGGGGAAAGAGGGCAATTGTCACTTCAATGTAACCCCATAAATTGATTGCATCAATGATTTGCTGCTTCTCTTTGCTCTCCATTGCCACCCCTTGCTCCTCCAATGGCTGCATGGATTGAAAGATCCTATTTTAGTATTTCTCTCTCCGCCCTCTCTCTCCCCTAAGAGGCAATTCATGTGGAAGAAGCCCGATTGGTGAATGCTTTCGTCCAATAGTGTAATGGATTGCTTCCAAATCTAGTGGGGCTAAAGATGGATGAGTTGAGAATGACTAACACCAATGTTGGAATATTTTTCTATCCGGAGTCAGATTTTAAAAACTTGCAACATGCATACAAGTGGTATGCCTCATTTTTACAAAGGAAATTTACTTCTTTTTTATGTTTAATGGTCTAAATGAAATTCATATTGAACCAAAAATTGTTTGGATCTTGTTTACATCATGATTAAGGGATCTATATAAAATAAATGAAGAAATATAATAATAAATAGTCGCAATATTAAATTACAACCCGTCAGGTGAGAAAAAGAGATGGGCATGGGATAAAACTCTGATAAAAACCATTTCTCGCTATCATAATCACTCACTAATCATAGATTGGAAAATAACCTATTTTTATGCACAAATAAATAGAGCAAAATAGCTAAAACTTTGATTCATGGTTGTGGCTATATAACAAAGTTGAGGCATGAAGTTTGGCTTCATTTTGACTTTATTTATGTCTCATAGTTCATGGGTCATTTCGCTTTATGAGAAAAATACATACGAAATGAGGCATCATACCTATGCAATGCAGCACAACCTAAACGTTAGAGGGAAAGGGTGAGGTTAAGAGATTAAGAGGGCTGAGAAGGTGTGAATCTTTGAAATATTTGACCATGCATTCCATTTAGAATTGCAATATTTTAGTTTAAAGGACTAGTAGTAGGAGAAATCGGTGCTAGTCTCCATACATTGACGCATATGTTTAGTGAAGATCATGAAAGGGCTATTTTTGCACATCACAAAATGCTGATTTGATAAATATTGTTTGTGCACCTTGGGACTGTCTGGTAAGGATCTATATACTCCTAGATCGTACAAAGAAAGAAAAGAGTAGAGTTTGTGCATTTTGTTTTATACGTTAGGCAGCACATCTTAGTGCCAATCCCCTTGATGTAGAAGAGCTGCAATGGAGCCGCGAGAATCTACCAAGCGGTGCTTCCCTACGTTTGGACTATGAGATATTATGCCTATAAGTTATGGGTCTCCCTTTGAGGAGTAAGGGAAGGAGACCATTGGACTAGTTTTATTAGAAATGCAAGATCAATTTCAGGGTTTAGTGTAGTGTGACCCTTAGACGCTCCTGGCCGCGAGGCCATCTGGGGTGACTTGTGTGTCTTAAAGATCTGACTAGTGCTAGAGAGCCAGTGTTAGGCCCGTTTTAGGTCTCGACATCGAGTTTAGGGTCTCAAAATACTTTAGCACAGACAAATGGAGGTCAAGGGATGGCCATGAGTCCTCCTAATGGGAAAGGAAGCATAATTCCAAATGTGTCCGTGTTGCTAGCTCCTCCTAGTGTGACCATGCCTATGACTAGTCAAATGGCTCCACCAACTATTGGAAGCTCAATGATAAATTCTACCGTTGTCCTATGGAATCAACAGTCAATCCCTAATCAAATGATTAGGCGAATGGAATGATAGGTAGATGATTGCGGCTATGAGTCAAGTTCCTCAAATGTCCTTGGCAAAAGCACTATACTAATATGATGTGAGGTGCCTCCTTCAATAGACTCGGAGAAGTCCTCTTAGTAGTCGACTGAAATTCATATCCTTGCACATATCCCATCTCTCCATGGGAATCCTTGGACTTAGTTGAACATGGGAATCTCAGTTCTACTTCATAGGGGAAGCACGAACAAGTCACCCCTAACACCAATCTAACTCCCACCTAAGAAAGACCACTTTGTAATCAATCAAAGGCAGAAGTGAGGTCAACACTGCATTTGGTTCAAAGGGAGTGAGAGATAGGGGAGAGTGTAGCTCGATCCCCCTACCCATAAGGTTAAACGTAGTAACTAATCCTACTGATATTGGGAGGGTCTTGATTTAATCACCTCTATCTAGTGTCAAAAAGTTACACGACTTATCGGGTCCACCCAGCCATAGGCATCCAATCGTGAGGAACGAAGCCTGCCACTTTCCTCAATGGGGTTTGCCTAGTTTTCTAATTAGCAAAGCATACTACCACAATGTTTGGACATATAAAATCAGCTTCCTTTTATTATTTCATTAAACTATGCCCGTTAACTCAATCTTTAGCACATAACAAACAATTCGGAAAATTTGATACTTATTTTCATAATAACAACTAAAATCATCACTCAACAGAGTGGTACAAAACCGTACTTTTGCATAAAGACACCATCTAGCCTAGGGTAGGACCTTCCCATCCCTCGAGATTGGATGTATGTGATCCCACTCAAACCGTGATCAACATGGAGTTTACTGGCTGAGAGCCTCTCTAAGCTTCCCTGAGCCTCCGGAGCTGTCCTACATAACAGGGGCACTTACCACTCAGCCCTTTTCCCTCTTATGTGCTCGAGTAATCAAAAACCAAAACCAACTATCTCCCTCAAGAGCATAGCAACCCCCTCCCCTGTTGAGATATCAAGCTCCACTCGTGATATGCCAGGGTGACCGTTATGCATTTATGTCACCGACTTGTTAGCTACAGATCCAGTTGGTACACCACCCATGAATAATAGCTAGATGACAGCTATCCTTATCTACTCTAGTTCGTGATTCACTTAGTATGCCACCTTAGTTAGTTGAGTTTGGTTTGAGACCCACATATAGGGTTCTTCTATTTCTTTTGTACTTGAGTTCTTTTGGCTTACACAACTAAGGAGAGAAAAACTGTTTTCAGCCTCCACCTGTGTGTGTATTCCCCCATTGTGCAAGCAAGAAAGCTACAAGTGAGACTCCTTCCTTCTCTCCCACAATCTTGACATGGTATCAGAGCCTGGTTTGTGGTAAGGATCTCAAGAAAGCAAACCAAGTTCGTGGTGTTCTGGTAAGAGAACCAGTGTTGCTTTCATTTTTCGAGTTTGGGAGCAAGTCTCTGCAGATAGCACAACCGAAAAGTGCAACAATGCATTGTCTCAGATTGAGAGACCCTTCGCGGTCTTTTTGATTCGAGGCCATTTTGGGGTCTGTTTTGGAGGTGGAAGTTTTTCGCACGCACTCAGGAAAAGGCCTTGTTTTTTGCTGTGCGACCACTGTTCTACAGGTCGGTGAAAAGTTACTGTAGAAATTGCATCATATGTTTGTGCGTAGAGACATCAGGAGTTACAGAATCATCCTTGTTGCTTGTTGATGCAAAATCGTCACTAGGAAGTGATTGTGTGGTCAAATACCACTTTTGTCAATTTTGCAGATTTGCCCTTGTGAGATTGAAGCTGTGTTTTTTGCAGTGACAGAATTCTTTGCAGTGTTCTGTAATGGCGTCTGATTCTCTTTCACAGATTGTCACTGAAAAGCTTGACAAGAACAACTTCCAAGCATGGAAGTTTAGAATGATGAATTTCCTTATGGGAAAAGGATATTGGGAATTCGTTGCAGGAAATGAAGAAGAACCAATTCTTCCTAATGTTCCCAATCAACAGCAAATGCAGGCATTTAAAGGATGGGATGAGAGAGCCAGAAAAGTTATGTACTGGCTGCCTATCAGCATTTCGGACTCTATGATTGTGCATATTCAGGATGCAAGTACGCCAAAGGAGGCATGGGATACTCTGTCAAAAATGTATAGCATAAATATGCAAGCCAGGAAAATGCAGCTCAAGCAAGAGTTGCACAATGTGCAAAGAGAAAGTATGAGCATCAATGACTACCACATGAAGGTGAAGAAGATTGCAGATGTACTTGCTTCCATTGGGTCGCCAGTGGAAGATGATGATTTAGTTTCTGTGACCTTGAATGGTCTAGGAAAGGATTATGCACAGTTCTAAACATCCATTTCCGTCCGTGAAAGATTTCCTGATTTTGAGGAGTTGATTGCTCTTCTAATTTTTGAGGAGCAGAGAAATGGTAGTGCATCTTCTTCAGGAGGAACTTCAAAAGAAGCTGTCTTCTACTCAAATGCTAGAAGAGGTAGAGGTAGAGGTAGAGGAGGCCGATCTAGAGGCCATGGTAGAAATCAGAATATACACCAAACTCAAGAAAACCAGTCCTATGGAGGAGGATGTGGTAACTCTAGAGGCAGGGGGAGCCAAAGAGGTCGTAGTGGATGGCAAAGAGGCCAAAATGTAAACAACAATGTTGAATGCTACTACTGTGGTAAAATGGGTCATATGGCTAAAGACTGCTATAAAAAGCAGAATGACATCATGAATGTAAAATTGCAACAAGGGAATTATGCATCTTCCAATAGAGAGGGTGATGGCAATAATGAGCATTTGTTTATGGTGCAGCACATGACCAATTCTGTGACAAGTGCAGAAGAAAGAAACGACGTATGGTATGTTGAATCAAGTGCATCAAACCACATGACAGGTCATGCAGAATGGATGCAAGATGCGAGGAAAATGGAAAAACTAGGATTTGTGGAGACTGGTGATGATACTGCACATCCTATTGTGCAAATTGGAAAAATTTCTTTGTCTATGCAGGATGGGAAAAAGAAATACCTGTTGGATGTATTTCATGTCCCGAATATCACCAAGAACCTGGTTTTATGTTGGTCAAATGGTGGAGCAGGGCTTGCAGGTCAGATTTAATTCTCATGGATGCTTTGTTGAGGATATGAAAAATAAAGGTCACTTGATAGCAAAAGGAAAGAAGAAAGGCAGAATATTTACGTTGGAAGTAGACATGCCTGAATTGAGTGCAGCAATGTTTGCACATGGGACCGGTGTAGTTGCAGATATTGATATCTGGCATGAATGCATTGGTCATGTTAATGTACAACGACTTAAATCAATGCAAGCCCAAAATATTGTTGCACGATTGCCTAAATTCAAGGTTGCAGAAATGCATAAGGTATGTGAAGCCTGTCAATTTGGAAAACATGCAAGGAGACCATTTCCTAGACATGTTCAAGAGAGTAAGAAGCTATTGGAATTAATCCACTCTAATGTGTGGACTACTAAAGCTGCATCTATTGGAGGCTATCATTATTTTGTTACTTTTATTGATGACTATAGCAGAAAAGTTTGGGTGTATTTTATGAAAAATAAAAGTGAAGTGTTTGGGCATTTCAAAACTCTTAAAGCTATGGTTGAAAAAGAAACAGGCCTGCAAATAAAATGCCTAAGGTCAGATGGAGGGGGAGAGTACCTCTCAAATGAGTTTGCAAGATTCCTGCAGGAGCATGGCATAAAGCAGCAATATTCATGCAGTCATACCCCGCAACAAAATGGAATTGCAGAAATGAAAAACAGGCATATTGGAGATGTATCCTTCTCTTGGTTATACCCCGCAACAAAATGGAATTGCACAAAGGAAAAACAGGCATATTGGAGATGTTGTCAATTTCATTCTAGCATATTGGAGTGAATCCTTCTCTTCGAATGCATCCAGCATTCGATCCGGGATCAATTGCGACCTGGCAAGATCCCCAAGGGTTTGTTTGTTCACCCTTTTGTCCTTGGGTTAGGGCCATACCCTGTTAACCCAACTTAACCAATACCTTAGGTTTTGTTAACGGTAAATCCTGGTGACCATGTCGCTCCAATTTATTGATTGATCATTTCCTTCCAAGCAAATACCTAACTTCCCTTTACTTGGAAATTTTTCCCAAGAAAGGTGATATAACAGGATGACTACTCATCCTCTTGCAAGTTAAACTTGCGCAAGAACTTGCCAACCTCATTCCAAGAAATGGCAAAACTCTCTTGTGAACAAACCACAAATCTATGCGACGTTGCAACTTATTGCACAAGTGTCGCATCTATTCCATGGGATCATTTCACCCATTGAACGGCATTTTTTGGTCACGGAATTATCTCCAGACGAGAAGCAGGGTTTAGGGTGTCTTCTTACCCAACCCATTCCTAATTACACTAGGCCGACAACGTTCGGTCCTAGGGATTCCAACTCAATCCGAGTTTCATCATTTGAATGAGTGATCCTTAGGGTAGAAACCTTAGATCGTTTTATGCATGAGCATCCAATTGTCCCTACATTCCGTGAATGTAGGTAGGACCTTTGGTTCAAGGGTTCGTCTTGGTAACAAGTGCGTGAAACTAGGTCAAGTCCTTAACGTGCTAAACCCTAGTTAGCACTTGGGTTATTTATCGTATCGGTTGAGCCATCCTATGCGAATCCCTTACGGGTTAGGCGATTTAGATAATTCGATCTACTTGTCTTGCGACAAGGACAAACCATCCCTAGAGATGTTAACTTGATCTTAAAGGAGAAAGCTAGTTGTAACATCTCACTGTTGGGGGTAAAGGCGCCTCCGCCGTGCCGCCCCGTGTATTACTACACTGACAGTGCCGCCCCGTGTATTACTACACTGACAGTACCCGCCACTGCACACTGTAGGTGGCGGGCGCCCGTCACGTCACTTTATTCTTTATTCTTTTAGTGACAATATGAATAAAGGAAGACCCGGTCACACATTGTGACTCTTGGACTTCCAATTTCTTGTCTCTCTCTTTTCTTACTCTTGCTCTCCCACCATAGCTCGTGTGCAAGCTTCGATCCTTCTCACCTTTCAACTGGTATCAGAGCTTGGCATTCTCTTGCTCGAGCTCGACTCGGTGCTTCCTGACCTTCGCATCGACTCGCTTCACGCATTGGATCTCCATCCCGGCAGCCATATCCGATCTCCCCGAGCTCCCATCACTCCCCGGCTTCCCGAGCACCTTCCTAGCCTATTGAGGCACCTTCAAGGCATTGATACTGAGGTATTTGATCATTCTTTCAGGGTTTTATTTCAGTCTATAGGTTGCAAACAGCAAGGGCAGCCATGGCTTCAAACCCTTGAAGCTTATTCCCCTCATATTGTGCCTTACACCTATCAAGGCTCAAAGAGGCTTGTCGTAGGCCTTTGATAGGCCCTTCTTGAGCCCCCCATTACCCCCTTTTCAGCCCATGTGGAGTAGCAGCAAGTTCAGCACCAACAGGGCAGATTGCATCATTTTTTCCCAGGCTGTGAGCACTCATCTACTTTAGCTCCACACTTGGCCATTGCTTCTTGCTCTCTACCTTGATCAAGAGGGCTATAGACTTCATGTTTGATGTCATTCAAGCTTTGGGCATTGGTCTTGATCATTCGGGGCTGATCTCTTCAGATTTGGGACTATCATAAACTGTCATAACACGCTGAAAATAGGGTAGCACCATTGGCATTAGCATTTGTTGCTTATACTCCATTCCGGTTGTGCTATTTGATGCCCATATGCGGTCTACATGATGCCTAGTGCCTTGGGAATGTATGCACATGATTATGCCATGATTTTGGCATGAAATATTGGCTGATTTGGGACTGTTATTTACTGTTATACAATGCTAGAAACAGGGTAGCCACACTTGGCATTGGCATTTGATGCTTATACTCTACTCCGATTACCTTATTTGATGCCCGTATGCGGTCTACTTCCTACCCGGATGTATTGGGGATGTATGCATTTGGTTTGACCATGATTTTGGCTTGAATTCGGGGCTGAAATCTACTATTTAGAATACTAAATACATGCTGGAATAAGAGTGGGCTGAAGGTACTTTACAGGCTTTGGCACTTACCTACCGATACCGGATATATGCTTTGAGCTTTGGCATGATGTCTGTGACATTTGGGGACGGCTTGGAGCATATGTATGAGATTATGGGATGCTTTTGAGCTTCACATTAGCTCCGTCTTCACTAGCATTTGGACCGACTTGGCATGCTCATGGACCGCCTGTGCCTCATGTCTCTGCTTGACAGTTAGGCTTTTGCATTACATGCTTTGGTTCATGACATATGCTATTTGGTTCATGTATGCCATACCGACATTTGGAGCTTGGATTTGGATGTATTTGAGCATTCCCGGCTTACTTGATCACTGATCTTGGTTGCTATTTGGATGTCATTGAGTTGACTGAGAGCTTATTTGGGCTTATGTATTACTTCATGGTTAATACGACCGGTGCTTCATGTATGTCATGCTCTCTTAGATGCGCTTGATGCATTGACAGGGTCACTTATCATTGGTGCTTTCTCTTGGGTTGTTTGAGCTTCTGAGCTCGCTTTGTACGCCTTTTGTGCTAGTGGGAGCATTTTACATGCTTGCTTGACCTTTGACAGTTGCATGCTATTGGAGCACTTACATGTATTTGGAGCAGTTTATGTCTTGAGCAGCTACATACGCATTGAGACTTTGGGATCATACTCCGATCTTTATGGATATGCATTGATGTACTCTTGCTTCACAGGATGCTTATGAGCTGAGTCTCATATTTGGATCTTTCTCTTTGAGCAGACACCTATTTGTGTCAGGTTTTTGTAGTTACAGGAACACTTTGCCTAGAGTGTCTGGGGGTGTGCCTTTCACTGGCAGATGTTATTTTGACATGCTTTGGTGTTGCGCTCATGTTCTTTTCACTGTCATTGGCCTTTCTTATGTCCATTTCATGCCGGCTTTGGACCTAGCATTGTTTGCTTGACATTGGATCCTATTTTGGGACAGTTTGCTCTCTAGACTGCATACCTGCAATTTATTACAACAAGCAGTTATTGGTGGACTGAGGTGTACTTTTCATGCTGAAATATCTTGATTTGGTGTACCGCACCTAGTACTAAGTGGGTAGCAACTTTTGGCACACTTTTCTCGTCCTTTGGACCCCGTTTTGGTCATATTTGGGCAGTTTCTGCAGTAAAACAGCAAGCAATTTTGGACTGTTTGGGCATTTCTAGCCTGCATAATGGCGTCATCTTCGCATGATAGTGCCATCTTTAACATTACAAAGTTGGATGGTACCAACTACTCTTATTGGAAGAGTCAAATTTGGCAGGTCTTGGTGTAGAAATCTCAGATTAAGCCACTTCGGTTGAGTGGGGAGCAGCCTGAAACTATGGACAATGACGACTGGCTTGAACTTGATGAGCTATGCAAGTCCACGATTGTATTGTCTCTCACTGAACAGGTACATTATAATGTATTTGAGGAAGCACAGAGTGCATGGGATCTATGGAATAAGATCAAGAATCTTTATGATAAGAAAATTCCGGCGAGTCAGATGTACTGGTTGAAGCAGCTTATGGATCTGCGCATGAAGGATAATGCGACTATGTCTGCTCACTTGAGCCAATTCCATGCTATACTGAAGAACCTGACTTCGCAGAATATCACCTTTGGAGAGGAAGTAACTCCTCTTTTCTTGCTTGGGACTCTGAATGAGTCATGGGATGTTTTCCGTACTGCTCTTTGTGCCTCTAGTGCTACTCTAAAATTGGCAGATGTTGAGAGTGCTCTTCTTCAGGAAGAGGTGAATCGCAAAAACTTGGATGCCTCTCGTGGTAGTCATGCTTTGACAGTTAGAGGCAGGAATGACAGGAATGATCGTGGTAATAACCGTGGTCGTGACTCGCAGAAGGGTCGATCTAAATCTCAAGGCAAGTCGCGTAGTAAGTTGCGTGGGCGCAATGCAAATGTCACTTGTCATCATTGTGGGAAAAAGGGCCATATTAGACCACAGTGTCATGAGTTGCGCAATGAGAAGTGCAAGGATAAGGGGAAAGATAAAGTGCAGGAGAAGTCCTCTAATTGCAGCATAGTACCTGCGAAGTCCAGCGTCAAGATTGAGGAAATTAATGTCACGCAAACTGAGGAGTCCGATGGTGGTGATGAGTTTATACTTGCAGCTAGTTCTTTTGATGCTTCACACTTGACTGAGACATCTAGTATGTATGCACAATGCTAGTTATTGGATTCCGGAGCATCCTTCCATGTGACGCCTTACCGTGAGTGGTTCCACTCTTACCACACTATATCTGGTTCAGTCAGACTTGGAGACGACAGGTCTCTTGACATTGTGGGCATGGGTGATATTCAGTTGCAGTTTTCCACTGGCAGTTCATTTTTGCTTAGGGATGTACGTCATGTACCTGCGCTTACGCGCAGTCTTATGTCTGCAAGACAGCTGGATGATGCAGGATTTCATGTATGTTTTGGGGATTCTGCCTGGAAGATTACTTGTGGCAAACTTGTGCTTGCTAGAGGCGCCAAGTCTGGCAGCCTCTATCCTCTTGTTGTATCTAGGTCCTCAGTTGACCATGTTTTGGCAGTGGGTTCTGTCCCACATGTATCACTTTGGCATTCTCGTTTAGAGCACATGTCTTTGAAGGGAATGAAAATGTTATCTAGTTTGCAGTATCTTCCGCCGTTGGATTATGCATGTTTTGACTCGTGTGATCATTGTCTTTATGGTAAGCAGAATAGGTCTACGCATAAGAAATCGGGTAGGCCACGCATGAGTGAGCCCTTGGCATTGGTGCATTCCAATGTTTGTGGGCCTATGCCTTGCATGTCTATGGGTGGCGCGAAGTACTTCGTTACCTTCATTGATGATTTTTCTAGGAAAGTGTGGGCTTATCCCATAAAGCAGAAGTCTGATGTCTTTGGCAGTTTTTTAGAGATGGCTTGCTCTTGTTGAGAACCAGACTAGGTATAGGCTGAAATGCCTTAGGACAGATAATGGGGGAGAATATGTCTCGCATGCTTTTGAGCAGTTTTGTGATGACAGGGGTATTAAGCGTCAGTTGATCGCCCCTTACACAATTGGTTTGGCTGAGCGCATGAACAGGACTATTCAGGAGTGTGTGCGCTCTATGCTTAGCCATGCAAGCCTACCCCAAAGTTTTTGAGCTGAGGCAGTTAGTATGGCAGTGCATGTCATAAACCGATCGCCTTCTAGTGGATTGGATTTCCAGGTTGCAGAGGAAGTTTGGGCTGGTAAGCCACCCTCTTATGCGCATCTCCGTGTCTTTGGATGTGAGGCATTCTACCATGTGCCCAAGGACAAGAGGAGTAAATTGGATCCAAAGAGCATTAAATGCATATTCCTTGGCTATGGTGAGTTAGGAGAGATGGGCTATCGCCTATGGGATCCGCAGGCGTGGAAAATAGTACGCAGCCATGATGTCGTCTTCCATGAAGACAAGATGCACAGGTAGCCTGAGAAGGTGGTTGAGATCCGCAGAGTGATCTTTCAGGAGGAGCCTAGAGCTTTAGCACAGCTAGTAGTACAGCCTGCAGCAGTTCTTCCACAGGGCCAGGGTGTTGGACAGGCAGTTAGACAGGCAGTAGAGCCTGCAGTGAGACGGTCTGCTAGAGACAGATGCCCACTTGACAGATTTCAGCCCTCTATGCATTATGTTTTGGTTACAGATGCATGAGAGCCTTTCACTTATGATGAGGCTATGCACAGGGGTGACAGTCACTCCTGGGAGAGGGCTATGCAGTCTGAGATAGACTCCCTGCATAAGAATGAGACTTGGGATTTGGTTGCCTTGCCTAAGGGCAAGAAGGCTTTGCCATGCAAGTGGGTGTACAAGCTGAAAAGTACCCCTGGACACCCCAAGCCGGCATACAAGGCTAGATTGGTAGTAAAGGGTTTTAAGCAGGAACATGGTGTGGACTTTGATGAGGTCTTCTCTCCTGTGGTTAAGATGACCACCCTGCGCTTAGTCTTGGCTTTGGTTGCACAGCTTGACTTAGATCTATATCAGATGGATGTCAAGACGACTTTTCTACATGGGGATTTGCATGATGAGATCTATATGGATCAGCCTAACGGCTTTGCAGAACCTGGCAGGGAGCACTTAGTGTGCAAGTTGAAGAAGAGCTTGTATGGCTTGAAGCAGGCACCTATGGAATGGTATCATAAGTTTGATGCCTTTATGCAGTCACAAGGCTATGGATCCGTGTCTTTACACGAAGAAAGCCCGTGATGGCAGTTTGCTTATCTTGGTACTCTATGTTGATGATATGCTGATAGCAGGGAAAGCTCATGATGAGCTAGATGCTCTTAAATCTCAGCTGAAGAAGAGCTTTGAGATGAAGGATTTGGGACAGGCCTCACATATACTTGGGATGCGCATTAAGCGCGATAGGCATCAGGGGCTTTTGTATCTCTCACAGCGGGAGTACATTCATAAAGTCCTTGAGCGCTTCCACATGCAGGACGTAAAGCCTATTGGCTGTCCATTACCTTCTTATGTGAAGGTATCACAGGCCGATTGTCCGCAGACAGATGAGCAGAGGGCCGAGATGGCCAAGATCCCTTATGCTTCAGCCGTGGGCAGTTTGATGTATGCCATGATAGCCACTCGTCCAGATATTGCGCATGCAGTTGGTGTTGTGGCACGCTATATGGCTACACCTGGCAGCAGACATTGGGATGCCGTGAAGGGTATCATGAGGTACCTGAAGGGCACAGCAGACATGTGTATTTTCTATGGCAACCAGGATACAGGGGTCGTGGGGTACACTGACTCCGATTATGCAGGACATGCAGATAGTAGGAAGTCCATTTCTGGCTATGTATTCACCTATGCTAGAGGGGCTGTCTCTTGGATGTCCAGGGTTCAGAAGTGTACAACTTTGTCTACCACTGAGGCCGAGTATGTTGCAGCCACTGAGGCTTGCAAGGAGGCCATATGGTTAGGCCGTCTAGTTGCTGACCTTGGGATTGATGCTACACCTACACTGCATTCGGATTCTATGAGTGCCATTCAATTGGCTAAGAATCCGGTCTTCCATGCGAAGATGAAACACATTGAGGTGAGGTATCACTTCATACGTGGTGTCGTGGAGGACAGGTCTGTTGACCTTGTCAAAATCTCCACTGACGAGAATCCTGCAGATCTGCTCACGAAGAGCCTCACTACTGAGCGCTTTGCCTTCCTCAGGAGATTGATGGGCGTTGGATGAGATGTCGCCTTTCCTCATCTCTTGTACCTATGTACATTTGTACTGTCTTTTCTTTTTCTTTTCTCTCTCACTAGGGCAGATTTGCCTTTAAGTGGGAGGTTGTTGGGGGTAAAGGCGCCTCCGCTGTGCCGCCCCGTGTATTACTACACTAACAGTACCCGCCACTACACACTGTAGGTGGCGGGCGCCCGTCACGTCACTTTATTCTTTATTCTTTTAGTGACAGTTTGAATAAAGGAAGGCCCGGTCACACATTGTGACTGTTGGAGTTCCCATTTCTTGTCTCTCTCTTTTCTTGCTCTTGCTCTCCCGCCATAGCTCGCGTGCAAGCTTTGATCCTTCTCACCTTTCACTCACAATTCACGTAAATGCGTGATTCATTGCTTCTACGTACCCCTAAATTCGCAATAACCCTAACTTTTCTTGTTAAGATCAAAACACATGTTAAATTGCGGCATAACTTCCATTGATCCTACTAGGACTTGCATTCAAGAATCATGCCCATAATTCTTTTTCTAAGCTTTTAAGATTTTGTGCTTCAAAAAACCATGCAGCCTTTCCCTAAATACAACTCTTGATGAATGAAATTTTTTATATGACAAATTTGCAACATGCACTCCTTTCCTGACTACAACGTAGTGAAATTCATGCAAAAAAAAAGTAGAGTTGACCTATTCCAATTTGCAATCACATGCCACACACAAATTCCTAGAATCATTTCCGGGCTCTTCTATTTCCTACGAGGTTAAGGACTTTCCCTAATGAATCATTCAATGAAGATTTGTCTAAAAATGCGGCGTGCAATTAATCTTTCCATGCCTAGTCAAAGGTGCACTTTAATAATCTCAGCCTTAGAATGATAGGCAATAGGTGTTCTAGGCCGTCACTTTAACATGCATGACAAGGCAACATACTTTTAAGGACGTTAAATGGATAGACAATTTCTTTATATGGAAAATACCAATGACCCAATTTCATGTCATGAACTAATTCTAATCATTGTTCGAATAGTCGATTTATTTCCAGTTGCATTTAACTTGACAAGGTGATTTTAAGCATGCATAAGTGCTTCCTAATCCATGAAGTTATCGTGATTAATGCAATGCTTTTGCATGAATCAAAATTAGTAAAAACCTGAACTTGTGGGCTTGGGGGGATATCCACGTGAACATTAGGAGAAGAACCTCCCGCAGGAGCACCTTGTGACTTTTTAGGGCCCATCGTAGGCGTAATTACTGACTTCCGATTTGCCTTTATCCTTACCCGATCGGTGAATTTACTTGCCTTGGTATGTAGCCTCAAGATCTTGCCCTTCTCCCTCGTACGTAGGAGATCCCTTCTGAAGTGTGGATCCTTGAGAATACTGGCTTGCGGAATTTGGCCTTATGGGAGGCCTTGCGGGGTTGGAGCTTGGTTTGTGGAAATGAGGCTCCTACAAAGTTCTTGGAAATGGGGATTTTATGAATGGAATTTCAAAAATTGAGGCCTTACGAGGATGTTCGCGGAAAGGGCTCTTGCAAATGGGCCTTGCAAGAATAGAGGCTTTAGAGTTCTTCTTCTCCTTCCCTAAAATCCTAGGGCCGGCCTTGTGGGTGATTGGTGGAAAGGGGCTTGTAGGCTTCCCCTTCTTCTCTTCAAAGCTCGGGCTAGGGTGCTTGTGGGTGTTGCAATGGAAAAGGGGTTTAAAAGGAACCCGTGGGGGTAAAATGGGCTTTATGGGGAATCCATGGAAAAGGGCCTTAAAAACAGGGGTAAAATGGCTTGTGGGGTATGTAAGGGGAAGGGGGATTAAATCCCGGGGGTAAAGATTGCTTGTGTAGGATCCAATGGGAAGGGGGTTTAAAAAAAATCGGGGCTAATATGGACTTGTGGTGGATCCAATAGGAAGGGAGGCTTAGAGAGGCCCCCTTAGAAGCTTTTAAGAAGCTTCTAATAGCTTTTGACAACTAGGTGGCGGCATGGAGACCGACGATGCTGTTCAAGGGGGGATTTGGTAGAGGTTGGTGGTGGCGTGATAGCCCGTGGCAGAGAGTGGCGGCAGTAGCAGCAAGCCCAACGACTGGTGGCGGCTCCCTTTTGCAATGCGGCGACGACGTACGCAGCCTCCCTCCTACCTTCCTCTGATGCAGCATGGCGATTGGCAACTCTTATGTAGCAACTCCTTCCTCCTCACGATGCATCACGGCACATTGGCAGCGATGTAGCTTTAGAGTTCTTCTTCTCCTTCCCTAAAATCCTAGGGCCGGCCTTGTGGGTGATTGGTGGAAAGGGGCTTGTAGGCTTCCCCTTCTTCTCTTCAAAGCTCGGGCTAGGGGGCTTGTGGGTGTTGCAATGGAAAAGGGGTTTAAAAGGAACCCGTGGGGGTAAAATGGGCTTTATGGGGAATCCATGGAAAAGGGCCTTAAAAACCGGGGTAAAATGGCTAGTGGGGTATGTAAGGGGAAGGGGGATTAAATCCCGGGGGTAAAGATTGCTTGTGTAGGATCCAATGGGAAGGGGGTTTAAAAAAATCGGGGCTAATATGGACTTGTGGTGGATCCAATAGGAAGGGACGCTTAGAGAGGCCCCCTTAGAAGCTTTTAAGAAGCTTCTAACAGCTTCTGACAACTACGTGGCGGCATGGAGACCGACGATGCCGTTCAGGGGGGGATTTGGTAGAGGTTGGTGGTGGCATGATAGCCCGTGGCGGAGAGTGGCGGCAATAGCAGCAAGCCGAGCGACTGGTGGTGGCTCCCTTTTGCAATGCGGCGATGACGTACGCAGCCTCCCTCCTACCTTCCTTTGATGCAGCATGGCGATTGGCAACTCTTATGTAGCAACTCCTTCCTCCTCACGGTGCATCATGGCACATTGGCAGTGATGTAGCTCTGCCTTCCCCCTCCACTTACTCCACACGATTTATATAGGTGAGGGGAGGGGATCCTCCCTCCCCCACGTAGCATCCTGCATGGGTTCACCCCCCCCCTCAGGCATCTAGCAAGGATGCTCAGTCATCCTTGCTATTCCCCTCCCCTCCAGAACGACAGTCACTGGGGGAAAAAGGGGAAAAAAATTTCCCTTATTTTCAATTTATTATTCTCATGACCTCCTATTAAGAGGAGGTTCATGTGAAGAATGCGTGCTTAGAAATCGGGAATGTCACAGTAGGCCTCGAACATTGACACAAAGCAAAAAGCACAAGCTACAAACCACTTTAGTCAAATGCATGACTACACTAATCATGGTGTCCCTTCATTGCCAAGCCATGAGGATGTGGGACCCAAACACCATACTTAGTATAGGCATAAGAAAACCCTTATATCTTTGTGTGCTAAGAAATCCTGGGACACCAATGCAAAATGGAAACCACAAGCTACAAACCACTAAAGTTAGACACATCACTACACTAATCATGGTTTCCCTTCAATGTCGAGCCCTAAGGACGTGGAACCCACACACCAAAAGCAATGTGGATTTCTCCATACAGGAAGCACAGATGATGGAAGATACACTAAAAGCAAACTAGTACTGAAAAGTGATCAGAATTTGAAAACAGGAGATCAAGGGATGTTGTGGGCTCAGGTCCACTATTTTGGGAAAATAGTATCCACCGGGTGTGCCAGTGTTAGAGGCATAACCTTAGGGGTTATCTATTATTATTCAGTACTTAGTTTGAGCCTTAGGAAGTATTAGATATGAAAAGGCATCAGTTGGATGTACTCTTTTGGGAAGAGTCGTGTGTCTTTTTGGATATGACTACTCATGTAGAGTAGGAACTAATGTAATGGAAGAGCGTTGTTGATGTATGCAGACTTATGAAGCAATACAGTTTTTTACTCGACTTTACCTGTGTTGATTCTGTTCCCTGTGTTGTGTTATGAAGTATCTGAATCAAATGATGAACACAACTGTGATGTACATTGAATATAAAGTAGTTTGCTGTGAACAGAAGTCATGTTTGTGAAGTCAGATAGTCGGTATTCAAAAACAGATTTCAATTACTTGTTATGGATCATATGTTTCCGTTGAACATAATAAGGGAGGAAATTAGCCCTTAACACTTCTTTCTAACATGTTTTTTTGCAAGGGACCCACCCTTTTCATCCTTCGATAAGATTTCATCTTCTAAATCTGTATGCTTGATTCATGGGGAAATTGTAGCCACATTCCTCAAGAGCCTTTTATTATTGAGTTCTTGATTCTTGGACATGACTATGAAGCCTATTTCTACTTTTGTTTTGATTTGATAATATAGGAGAATTTCTTAAGCTGTATAGTGGCTATCCTTCAAAGAACTAGTTTTTTGTAGTAAGGATAGAGTTTGGGATGTCTTCCATCACCTCTATGAGTGAGGTGTTAATGTATGCTTCATCTTTTGTAATGAGAAAATAATGTATGCTTGGAGCAAGTGCTTGAGGGACAAAACATCATTATCAAAGGCACTATGGATGATTTTCAAATCAATGCTTTAATATAGGATAAGGAAAATGAATACACATGAAGATAAAATTTGCTTACTTGACCAAGCCAAGTGAAATCTATCATGTCTCACAACTTCATGATGTTTGTGTGTTCACGATGCTATCATGTGCTATAGCTAAGGGTTATGCATATCACATATGACACATCTAAGCGAATGATATGTTTCTAATTGTGGAAAAGATGTATCTCTCTTGATATATGCCACAATTTTTACACTCCTTTTTTTCCCCATGCATGCTTCTGCTATGGGTGAGCACCATGATTGACTACTAGAGTTATGCATGGTGTGGAGTGTGACAACAACTAGGCTTAGTCATTTGTGTGGAGCTTTGGGAATATTACTACTTGGAAATGTAAGGGCTTTGTTTGTCTAGTGCAAACACTTCATGGAGAGTAAGTTCCATTGTTTAAAGACTGGGATGTATGTCAATGAGGTGCACTTCCATAGACATTGGAAGCTATGTTTATTGTATTATTTATTTGCATTTTCATGTGATTACTCTTGTAGTTTCTCATTGCTATCAATCCACCACAAGTAGCAAAAACTTAGATGAGTTGACTAATAAATGAAGGTATATTATCAAGTTTATTGATCTATGTATGGACTTGTTTTGCTACATTCAAGTGTTTCTTCTCTACACATTCATATAGAAGAATGTGAATAACAATTCTAGAAGCATGGATCCCTTTTGGTCTAGAATGTTAAGGAAAAAGGAGCCTAAATCACCAGCTTCTTTTTCCAAATTATGTGTAGGTCCATAACAACCAAAAAGAACCTAAAATGCTACCAATTATGGCAATCAAAGAACCTCTTGATAAATAACATAGATGTGGCAAGGAGAACCTTCCTTAAGTAATATTTTTCCTGTAGCACCACGTATGCATTTTGGAGCTCTTTAACAAATAGGAGGAATTTCTACCAAGCAAATGTAGCATTGAACTAGTTTTTGCAACAACATCCTTACATGATGTTGGCAGTAGCACGTGCACAAATTTGTTATCGTTCAACAACATATGGGAGGATTTTCTATCAACCAAAGAAAGGATTGAACCAGAAATATCCTTATGTGAATGTTTCATGTATAACATACACACTTTGGCATTTTTCAATGGAGGGGAGGACTTTCTATCAAGCAAAGGTAGCATTGAGCTGGAAACTTCCTTATGCGATATCTACCTTTAACTTTTCCTTGTGTGATCTTTTCCTATACAAAATGCATACTTTGGCATTCTTCAACAAATTGGAGGAAAACATAACACTGAGTTGGTAATAATTTTTTTCCTTATATGATGTTTTCATGTAGCAATTTCCTTATGTGATCTTTTACTATACAAAATGCACACTTCAAATTATTTATTAGATGGGAGGAAATGTAACATTGAACTAGTCATCAATGTCCTTATGTGACTGGCACGTGGGACATGAGATGAAGAGATAGGCATTCCCTCAATTTTTGGTCAGCAAAGCAAACATCCATGGCGTTGTTTCAAATCCATATAGCCTTTGATTAAACCCTCCTAAGTCCTCACAGGACCCAAGATTTTTGTTTAAAAGCTAGTAGTAACATTCACAACATCTAAATGCAAAGCTTGTCTTAAACTTTTCCTCCTAAACTATTAACTATTCCTCACATGAATGATCTCACTCAAAGCATACCATACCCTCAAAATGATCGACCAATTCCTTTTGAAGAGGTTTATGATGGCCATGTCACTGAATTGCAATCACATTTGTCAATTACTCATGAAAATTATATCCCTCCATATTCTAAAGCAAGGATTGCAAACATGAGAAAGTAAATGCTTTCACCACTTTGTGTCAAGAATCCCTTAAAATTTGGTGGAAATGAATATGTCTTTCCCGATGGAAGAGTGTCTTTGAAGCATGGTAGTTGTAGCAATCATGACTTTGGATGATGTATTCAAACTACTAGCTCCTATTACTTTTTAATGTATCCTCAAATATAAAATAATTTGAGCATATAAAGTCATCCTAGTTACAATGTATGTTTGAGATATCCTTAATTATTCATTTTTAGAAAGTTTGACAAAGCACAACTTAAAGAAGATAGGATGTGCTTCCCTCTTAATGTCTTGTCTTTGTATGGTTTTAGATTGGTCATCAAATAATTTGTACCTTGTAGTTTTTACTTTGTGTTAGTGTCCTAGGCTTGCTTGGCACAAAAAAATACAAGATTTTCCTTATGCCTACACTAATAAGCATGTTGTCTAGATCCTAGGTCCTTGTGGCTTCACACTAGGGAAACACCATGGTTAGTGTAGCTAACTTAAGTGGTTTATAGCTTGTTCTTTCTACTTTTTGTCAATGTCCTAGGCTTTCTTGGAACACAAAGATATAATTCTTTCCTTTTGCGTGCACTAAGTATGATGTTTGGGTCCCACATCCTCATGGCTTGCCACTGAAGGGACACCATGATTAGTATAGTCATGCTTCTAACTTAAGTGGTTTGTAGCTTCTACTTTCCACTTTGTATCAGTGTTCCAAGCATTCTTGGCACACAAAGATACAAGTTTTTCCTTATGCATGCACTAAGCATGGTGTGTGGGTTCCACGTCCTTAGGGCTTGACATTCAAGGGAAACCATGATTAGTGTAGTCATGTGTCTAACTTTAGTGGTTTGTAGCTTGTGGTTTCCATTTTGCATTGGTGTCCCAGGATTTCTTAGCACACAAAGATATAAGGGTTTTCTTATGCCTATCCTAAGTATGGTGTTTGGGTCCCACATCCTCATAGCTTGGCAATGAAGGGACACCATGATTAGTGTAGTCATGCATTTGACTAAAGTGGTTTGTAGCTTGTGCTTTCTGCTTTGTGTCAATGTTCGAGGCCTACTATGACATTCCCGATTTCTAAGCACGCGTTCTTCACATGAACCTCCTCTTAATAGGAGGTCATGAGAATAATAAATTGAAAATAAGGGAAATTTATTTCCCCTTTTTCCCCCAGCGACTGTCGTGCTGGAGGGGAGGGGAATAGCAAGGATGATTGAGCATCCTTGCTGGATGCCTGAGGGGGGGGTGAACCCATGCAGGATGCCGCGTGGGGGAGGGAGGATCCCCTCCCCTCACCTATATAAATCGTGTGGAGTAAGTGGAGGGGGAAGGCAAAGCTACATCGCTGCCAATGTGCCGTGATGCATCGTGAGGAGGAAGGAGTTGCTACATAAGAGTTGCCAATCGCCATGCTGCATCAGAGGAAGGTAGGAGGGAGGCTGCGTACGTCGTCGCCGCATTGCAAAAGGGAGCCGCCACCAGTCGTTGGGCTTGCTGCTACTGCCGCCACTCTCTGCCACGGGCTATCACGCCACCACCAACCTCTACCAAATCCCCCCTTGAACAGCATCGTCGGTCTCCATGCCGCCACCTAGTTGTCAAAAGCTATTAGAAGCTTCTTAAAAGCTTCTAAGGGGGCCTCTCTAAGCCTCCCTTCCTATTGGATCCACCACAAGTCCATATTAGCCCCGATTTTTTTTAAACCCCCTTCCCATTGGATCCTACACAAGCAATCTTTACCCCCGGGATTTAATCCCCCTTCCCCTTACATACCCCACAAGCCATTTTACCCCTGTTTTTAAGGCCCTTTTCCATGGATTCCCCATAAAGCCCATTTTACCCCCACGGGTTCCTTTTAAACCCCTTTTCCATTGCAACACCCACAAGCACCCTAGCCCGAGCTTTGAAGAGAAGAAGGGGAAGCCTACAAGCCCCTTTCCACCAATCACCCACAAGGCCGGCCCTAGGATTTTAGGGAAGGAGAAGAAGAACTCTAAAGCCTCTATTCTTGCAAGGCCCATTTGCAAGAGCCCTTTCCGTGAACATCCTCGTAAGGCCTCAATTTTTGAAATTCCATTCATAAAATCCCCATTTCCAAGAACTTTGTAGGAGCCTCATTTCCACAAACCAAGCTCCAACCCCGCAAGGCCTCCCATAAGGCCAAATTCCGCAAGCCGGTATTCTCAAGGATCCACACTTCGGAAGGGATCTCCTGCATACGAGGGAGAAGGGCAAGATCTTGAGGCTACGTACCAAGGCAAGTAAATTCACCGATCGGGTAAGGATAAAGGCAAATCGGAAGTCAGTAATTACGCCTACCATGGGCCCTAAAAAGTCACAAGGTGTGGCTACGAGAGTTTCTTCTCCTAATGTTCACGTGGATATCCCCCCAAGCCCACAAGTTCAGGTTTTTACTAATTTTGATTCATGCAAAAGCATTGCATTAATCACGATAACTTCATGGATTAGGAAGCACCTATGCATTCTTAAAATCGCCTAGTCAAGTTAAATGCAACTGGAAATAAATCGACTATTCGAACAATGATTAGAATTAGTTCATGACATGAAATTGGGTCATTGGTATTTTCCATATAAAGAAATTGTCTATCCATTTAACGTCCTTAATAGTATGTTGCCTTGTCGTGCATGTCAAAGTGACGGCCTAGAACACCTATTGCCTATCATTCTAAGGTTGAGATTATTAAAGTGCACCTTTGACTAGGCATGGAAAGATTAATTGCACGTCGCATTTTTAGACAAATCTTCATTGAATGATTCATTTGGGAAAGTCTTTAACCCCGTAGGAAATAGAAGAGCGCGGAAATGATTCTAGGAATTTGTGTGTGGCATGTGATTGTAAATTGGAATAGGTCAACTCTACTTTTTTTTTGCATGAATTTCACTACATTGTAGTCAAGAAATGAGTGCATGTTGCACATTTGTCATATGAAAAAATTCATTCATCAAGAGTTGTATTTAGGGAAAGGCTGCATGGTTTATTGAAGCACGAAATCTTAAAAGCTTAGAAAAAGAATTATGGGCATGATTCTTGAATGCAAGTCCTAGTAGGATCAATGGAAGTTATGCTGCAATTTAACATGCGTTTTGATCTTAACAAGAAAAGTTAGGGTTATTGCGAATTCAGGGGTACGTAGAAGCAATGAATCACGCATTTACGTGAATTGTGAGATGTTACAACTAGCTTTCTCCTTTAAGATCAAGTTAACATCTCTAGGGATGGTTCGTCCTTGTCGCAAGACAAGTAGATCGAATTATCTAAATCGCCTAACCCGCAAGGGATTCGCATAGGATGGCTCAACCGATACGATAAATAACCCAAGTGCTAACTAGGGTTTAGCACGTTAAGGACTTGACCTAGTTTCACGCACTTGTTACCAAGATGAACCCTTGAACCAAAGGTCCTACCCACATTCACGGAATGTAGGGACAATTGGATGCTCATGCATAAAACAATCTAAGGTTTCTACCCTAAGGATCACTCATTCAAATGATGAAACTCGGATTGAGTTGGAATCCCTAGGACCGAACGTTGTCGGCCTAGTGTAATTAGGAATGGGTTGGGTAAGAAGACACCCTAAACCCTGCTTCTCGTCTGGAGATAATTCCGTGACCAGAAAATGCCGTTCAATGGGTGAAATGATCCCATGGAATAGATGCGACACTTGTGCAATAAGTTGCAACGTCGCATAGATTTGTGGTTTGTTCAGAAGAGAGTTTTGCCATTTCTTGGAATGAGGTTGGCAAGTTCTTGCGCAAGTTTAACTTGCAAGAGGATGAGTAGTCATCCTGTTATATCACCTTTCTTGGGAAAATTTGCCAAGTAAAGGGAAGTTAGGTATTTGCTTGGAAGCAAATGATCAATCAATAAATTGGAGCGACATGGTCGCTAGGATTTACCGTTAACAAAAACTAAGGTATTGGTTAAGTTGGGTTAACAGGGTATGGCCCTAGCTCAAGGATAAAAGGGTGAACAAAAAAACCCTTGGGGATCTTGCCAAGTTGCAATTGATCCTGGATGGAATGCTAGATGCATTCGAAGAGAAGGATTCACTCCAATATGCTAGAATGAAATTGACAACATCTCAAATATGCCTGTTTTTCCTTTCTGCAATTCCATTTTGTTGCGGGGTATGACTGCAATATTCATGCAGTCATACCCCGCAACAAAATGGAATTGCAGAAAGGAAAAACAGGCATATTGGAGATGTATCTCGAAGGAAATTGACAATAGAGAACGATGACCTAGAATGTAGGATACTAGAGTCCCGATTTATGCTGTTTTAGGGGAACGGAATGGGACTATGCCTTATGGGCAGAGAGGTTGAGCTTCGCATCCCTCTTGTTTCCCATTCTCCTTTAGCCAAGTGTAGTATAAATCTGCTTCGACCGTGATGTTTCTGCGTAAAGTAGTTCGTTGTCTGGGATTCGACGTTAGCTACTTTCTAGGAACTTGAACATTAGAAAAACCTTGATTCAGGTCAATCCTAAGTGGGAACGGCCGGAATGCTTCCACTTCATGGCAGACTTGGAAAGACCTAGATCGCAAACCCCATGACATTTGGTGGGAGTGCTGGGTGGCGCTTTCTGGACTCTCTTCTCAATGGGCTGCTAAGATGTGTCCTACAAGTGGACAAGTGGACACGTTATAGTTGGTATTAGAGCGAACCAAAGATATTTAAATATTTACAAGGAAACTTAATGAGGAGAAGTAGAGAAAATGTTGCTGTTAAGAACATTTCCTTACTTACTTATCGATGCTGGCCTGTAGAGTCGCGAAGCATGGAACAAATTCTTAGTGTTCCAGGTTATGTTTATCACTGCGATGCGTGCTTTGGATATCCGCTGAAGTCTAGGAATGATGAATATCCTAGACCGCATCTACAATCCTTCACCCCTGTACGTGGAATGGAGATGGATGGGTGATTCAAGAATTTATTAAATAGCTGCCCACCGACTTGGGTACCTTTGGACCAACTTGAAGGACATCGTGGATGGAGGACTTAAAGATCATGAAGGTGTTCATCTTTGTTGGGGCTCACGCAAACACAACCCTACATGTCAGCGTGGATAAAAGGCCAAACAGAACAAGTATGTGTACGAGGAAGTGACTCGAGTAATCCCTGCCAATAGAATTAAGGTGTTGGGACGTTATGAGAAGAATGGGTATCAAAGGAAAGGATACCCTAAGCTTCCTATGACCTATCGATTCTTGAAAAATCATGACCCCACTCCATACTATTACTCTGTTCCTGTAGCTGAATGTAACACAATCGTATTCTCCCGGAACTAATGTATCAGCTTGTTCCATTTTCCCAAAAACAATTGTACTCAGAAAGAGCTATGCCCATATGAATGAAATGGAATTTTTTTTTTCAATGACTGTCTTGGCTATAAGTATTGGTAACGGAGTTAAGTGCTTAGGTCATTTGACTAAAAGCTGAACTGGGCATGTTAATGTAATGTGAGAAATGTCTAGCAAGTTTTTAACGCAAATAATTTCAATTCCCAGGCACAACCTCAAGTACAAATTCCTAGTCCGACCCCTACACCAGGTACAGTCGTAATTCAGGAGAAGAAGTTTCTTCTCAAGAAAATCAAACCACCTGAATTTGATGGCAAGGGAAGGACCGTCCAAACTAATGCCGAAATTTGGATCGAATCCATGGAGGATTATTTTGAAGGAGCAGGTACTGCACCTGCTAACCAAGCGATGCTCGCCAAACTGAAGCTTATCGGCGAAGTAAGGCTTTGGTGGAAACAATGGTGCAGGGACCAAGGGATCTCGAAAGGATCCATTACTTGGGAGAAGCTTAAAAGAGCTATGTGAGGGAGATATCTACCACCTGCCTACCACCGGTAGAAGATTAACGAGTTCTATGAACTGAAGTAGCTTGGTCTATCCCTTGATGTATGCTATTCAAAATTCGTCTCTCTTTTGAAGTATGCATCACAAATGGATATGACACAACAGGTGTCAAAGTTTTGCGTTGGATTAAACCCACCCATAAACACCCACCTGGAATCAATGCGCCCAACAGATCTACAGGATGCACTCATTCGAGCTGCACCCATAATATAGGAGGTGCAGACCATGCCAAGAAATAACAAGACTTGGTGTTACAAGAATCAGAACAAAGGAGTGTATAGGTCTCAAGCCAAGAGAGAGCTGGACCAAAATCAGGCACAAAGGAAGAAAACTAGGGCGAATGCTGCTAATAATTTCATTCCTACCCAGGGTAATGGCCTCAATCTCCATTGCTTCCATTGCAACGAGCCTGGTAATTTCAAAAGGAAATGTCCCAAGCTTAATGGAGGACAACGTCAAGGGCCATCCCAAGGAACTGTCCGAGGCCAAGGAGCCACCGTCATGGCTAGAGGAAGAACCTCCAGTGTTGCCAACAAGGAGCTGTGTGACGAAGAAGACCCAACCATGGAAGCCGACTTTGAGAGGGCAGCAATTCATGCCGCTCTTCACAAGAAAGGCCCGAATCGCCAATTCTTGGTGATTCAAACACCATCAAATTATCAAGGTAAAAGCTTCAGGACTGGTGCACAGATCGGATGCTATATGCTCGCATAGTGAACGCCGGAAGGTCCCCAAGAACAAAAGAACCCTACTTTTTGCACAAAAATCAAGGTAGAAAGAATGCACGACATGAACAAGAGACCAATTGCGTGCAATCTCCGCCCATGCCTTGTGTGTGTCAAGATTGTGGGAGAGAAGGAAGGAGTCTTACTTGTAGCTTTCTTGCTTGCACAATGGGGGAATACACACAAAGGTGGAGGCTGAAAATAGTTTTCCTCTTCTTAGTTGTGTAAGCCAAAAAGAACTCAAGTACATAGAAATAGAAGAACCCTATATATGGATCTCAAACCAAACTCAACTAACTAAGGTGGCATACTAACTGAGCCATGAACTAGAGTAGATAAGGATAGCTGTCATCTAGCTATTATTCATGGGCGGTGTACCAACCGCATCTGTAACTGACAAGTCGGTGACATAAATGCACAACGGTCACCCTGGCATATCACGAGTGGAGCTCGATATCTCAACAGTGTGAGCGCTCCACAAAGCATGTATTTTATGTATTAATCATCTTCAAGCTTAAATAATAGCCCAAATTACAAAATAGCACGCTTTTGGCTTTTGAGTTTGCTTTAGCACAAAATAGAAATAAAGCTAATGGGCGGGCATCCAAAGAGTCAGGCATACCTAATACAATGTCCAAATACAAATATCATAATCGTGCGCCCATGTGCATACAAAATAATAAATAAATATCCAACGCCTTAATAAATAGGTGCGGCAAAATATAGGCGCCATGCCTAAGGTATGCGCCCATCAAAATATAAGTGATAACTCGAATACACGCTATCCTCCAATGCTTTCCTCCGCCACTGTTGCTATCTCTACACATCAACTGAAGCATTCACAATCCTTAGTAAAATAATACAATTAAACCAACAAAAGTGAATACCTAGCAGTCTTCAACTACATAAATAAATCAACTGGTTAGAAATCAATCCTAACCTTAATTTATCACGAGTGCGCACTCTAAACTCATAAACGTTTATTAATTTAATATGCATTTTGTAGAATCACCCGCTATGGAATCACCCATGTACACACTAAATTAATGAAATGCCCAAAAAGGATAGGCGTCCCCATCAACTTCTCACACAAAGAATCCATTTTGTGTATGAGACCCGGTCAACAAAGTTTACGGAATCCACCGTAAAACCTCACGGAATCCACCGTTGCACAAAATCCACCATGAAATATGCCTCCTGGCATCATACCCCAAGGGTGGGATAACAATTGTCCTCAATTGCTATTAGCTCAATGTGGAGCTAACAGAGTGGGGAAAGCATTTAAGTCTCTAGTGTGCATCCATTGGGCTTCCTCAACAGGATGGTTTTTAAACTTGACCAAATATCTAGAATGTCTATGGCCAGTTCTAGTGGTCATAAAGTCAGTATCTATGATAGCTTTAAGCTCAAGGATTTCAATCTCTTCATCTAGCAAAGGTGGGTTTTCATAAACAGGGTATACAAGTAATTGGCCTCTAAAGGGTCGTAATAAACTAATGTGAAATGTGTTGTGAATTTTCCAGTGAGGTGGTAGTTCTAACTTGAATGCATTGTCATTGATTTTGTGAATGATCTTAAATGGTCCATAGAATCTAGGTGCTAATTTCACAACTGGGTGTTTTTCTAAACTTTGTAATCTATGTTTCTCTATTCTTAACCAAACATAGTCATCAACTTTGATATTCATGGCCTATCTTTTCTTATTGGCTTGTTTTGTATATGATTGCTGGGCTTTGGCAATCATGTCTTTAACTTCATCAAAAATAGTAGCGTGCATATTAGCAATATCATTAGTACTCTAAATTCTATTTGATAAAGATGCAACAGGTGTAGACAATCTATAACCATAAATCACTTCAAACGGTGCTTTCTTTGTAGCTGTGTATGGTGTATTATTATATGCAAACTGTAGTAAATGTAAATGTGTGTCCCATGTCTGCGGTTTAGAAATAGTGTAAGCACGTAAAAGATCTAAAGTAGTACTGTTAGTGGCTTCTGTTTGTCCATTAGTTTCAGGATGAAATGAATCTTTGTTCCTAGGTTAGCAAAAAAAGTAATCCAAAAGTTGTTACAAAATCAAGAATCACGGTTAGAAATAATAACTTTTGGTAATTCATGATTAGTGAAAACAGTTTTCATTAGGGCCAAAAACGTTTCAAAAATGGCACTTGTAAGAAAATGATTAAGTTACTAATTAGTTGAGGTTTTAAAATAATGAACCCTCCAAATTTGGCCATTCAGACGTGATTAATGAGATAATTTATTATTCATTTAAGAGGTTAGCCATTAAATGCCTAAGGACGTTAACTCATGTCAGAGGTCACTTTTCGGCCATTATTCTTTCCTTTTGAATATTTTACTATCATGTTTCCCACCAAAATCATGCTTCTTTTTTCATCTGCATTCATTTGAATCATGGTTCTCTCCTCTTCACTTTGTTTCTTAGTTCTTAAAGCAGATTTTACTCTGTCGTAAAATTTCTCACCAAAATCATGTCCGGTTCTTACCAGCAGCGTGCATTGGTCTCCCTTCGTCTCTCTTCGCCTCCTTTCACAAAATCTTGAGAAGGTGATCAACAATCAAAAGAGTCTCTACATAGAGGATCAATATCACTTACTTGCTGATTGAGCTATAGAGATATGGTCCTCCATGGACCTGAGACGAGATCATCTCGTTAGTTTTCAACAGACCCAACTAGGTTGGGACATCCAAGCTGCATCTTTACTTCAACCCCTAAGATATCCATTCTGTAAGATTTTATTTCAACTAAATCCAAGCTTTTTCTTCAATCTCTTCAATTTGATTCATAAGAAAATGGGTAAAAGAGTCCCATGGTGTTGATGCAAATTGGTAGGGATAGATATACTAAGGATAATCCTTAAGCTAATAGAATAGAAAGTGAAAATTTTCACTTTGATCTTGACACTTGAAAATAGAATATCTTCATTATACAGTGTTGTAATATCAACTTTTTAGCAAGGACTAATTGATAAGACAAGGATAATATATTATAATTAGAAGAAAGGAAGTACTTTGATTTCTGGGAGATAAAAATATTTACCTAGTAATAGATTAAAAATGTTTATTATTCAATTTTATCTCTTAAAATATAAAAAAATTAAACAAGTAATAGATAGAAGTATTAGTGATATTGTGTATCATATCAACTTTAGGACTAATATGATTTTATGTGTGCAGGATGCTTCAAAGAATATGAAGGATAAAACTTCTTACTTGATATTAGCTCTTGGGAGTATTTTTCTTATCATACCCTCAACTATGATTAGCACTATGGGGTTTCAAGTTTTAATATCTTCAATTGTGATTCTTATTAGCACTATCAGATTTCAATACCTAAATGGTGGCTTGATGTCATGGAATGATACTACTCATGATATCATATCCTAGCAAATCTCTTAAGATCTCTTCCCTTGATTTGTAAGAAGAAATAGAAAGGACTTGACTCTATTTCTTTCTCTTAGAACTCTGATTCTAATGCAGACTGATTTTATAATTGAAAGCATCACTACATTATTGATGCTTTATCCTTGTATATATTTTTTCAAATGTAATATATCTCAATTTCACAAAAAAAAGACCATCAAAATAATCAGTCTGCATTTCACCAAAAAAAAAATCATAACTTTATTAGGCTCTGAAAAAAATTTAGAAATTTTTTAAGATTTTTTTGAGCTCATTTGCTATTTTAAAGATATTTTTAAGCAAAAAAGGGCCAAAAAAAGACCCAAAAAATCATAGAAAAACCACCCAAAAATAGCATAGCCGATACGGCGTGAAAATGGGTATCCGAGCAAATCACAAAAAAACCACCCAAAAATAGCATAGCCGATACGGTACGAAAATGGGTATCCAAGACAACTCGGATACCCATTTTCGCACTGTATCGGCTATGCTATTTTTGGGTGGTGCTCGGATGTCCATTTTCGCACCGTATTGGCTATGCTATTTTTGGGTTTTTTTTGTGATTTTTTTGTCTTTTTTAGGTTCTTTTTTTCTTAAAAATATTTTTAAAACAACAAACGAGCTCAAAAAAAGTCAAAAAATTTTCTATAAGTTTATTAGGCTTTGAAAAAATTTAAATTTTTTTAAAGATATTTTTTAGCTCATTTGCTATTTCAAAAATATTTTTAAGCAAAAAAAGGCCTAAAAAAGATGCAAAAAAATCACAAAAAAAACCCAAAAATAGCATAGCCGATACGGCTCGGATACCCATTTTTGCACCGTATCGGCTATGCTGTTATGGGTTTTTTTTGTGATTTTTAAGGTCTTTTTTGCTTAAAAATGTTTTTAAAATAGCAAACGAGCTCAAAAATATCTGAAAAAAGTTTTAAATTTTTTTCATAGCCTAATAAACTTATGGAAATTTTTTTGAATTTCTTTGATGGGTCTAAGGTCTCACAAAAAATAAGTCATTACAAGGGGAGTGTACTTTGCACGCGCATATTTACTCCTTCACGATACGGAGCGAGGAGGACCCCTACGAAGATTTTGTTGTGCCACTCTCGCACCATATCAAGTCATCCACGATTCACAGCAAAAAGGATAGTACCAAACATTATGTTTTTTGCCATGCTCACGCCATATGAGCTGCTCCACGATACGACGCGAATATGACCCTGCGAAAATTTGGCTTTGCTGCTCTCGTGTCATATCAACTTATCCTCATATGGTTGACTTTATGAATTTATGAATTATCCTTACATTATTGCTGCTCATGCTCATAAGATCACCCTAATGAATAAAGATTTTAATATGATTAGCAGAATAAAGTACCGAGGATGATGTTTGCAAGAGAAAAATCAATGTACTTGGACCTATTAATTATAAGAGAATGGGTGAGGTGTATGGGCAAATGGTTATCAATGTTTCTTGCACTTCTAAGGAAGAGGACTATCTTAGCATATCTCATGAGGACAAGTCCATGCTAGTTGTAAAAATGATATTTAATTGTTAGATTCTGTAGTTTATTATTGCATAATGTAAGGCATTTTGACTCTAAAATTTTTTAGTATATAGAATAATTGTGCTATTGATTGCAAATAACACTCCTTTATTTTTGCTATTAGCTTTAGGACATTGATTGCATCTCTTAGCCAATAAATCTCTAAAATTATGTGTATTGTTGATCCATTGTTATCAATGGAATTTTTTTCGAGATTTGGTTCAAATATAGCAATGTCTTTCAAAGCTTTTGATTCCATCACAACTACCATAAATTTTTTTATTACATCGGATACACTCACTAGAGAAATTATCCTCATGAACTCTCTAAGTGGTATCCATGGCCAAGGAAGAATGTGGGTTGAATGGAATACTGCTTGCTTTTTGGTTAATTATTTATTTTATTTGATTGTCTATTTTAGTTACATGTTTCCATTTGCAGTGCTGGCAGGCTCCTGACTACCTTCTTGGACACCACATATGAGGATATTGTTGATCCTAGAAAACCATATAACTCTCTCTAACAAGAAGTACCATTGCAAAGTCACAAAGTCATACATATACTTGAGGAAAAAGAGTGATTTTCAAATGTCTGCAAGACAATAGATTCAAAGATACTCAAGATAGATTGAGTGAATGTAAGTCTCTTTCATATTGTTGGTTTTTTTAGGGACCCTTTTTTACCAACTTGTTACATTTTTCCTCGTAGTGCTAAGATTACCCTAACTCATACATGCGATGGATAAGGGAGCAATGTATTGAGTTGATTTTGGATAGGGTAATCACACTAGTTGATTCCGATTCCCCTCCACAAAGCCACAAAACATGCACAATAAAAGAACCCACAATCTGATCAGCATAGATAATGTCTGTGAACACCTTATGAATCGCATGGAAGGTTTCACTTAAGCTTTCCATAGATTGCCATTCCATACTTGTTGATAGAAATATATCTACAACCAAGAATTCGCTATTAGTACTTGCTTAAATGAAAAAAAAAAAACGTTATCAACTCAAGTCTTACAATGTGTTTGCTACGAAACATGCTTGTTTGGAGGCAAGTGGATATCCTTCGCCATGTAAACATGTTGCAGTTTGATAAACCACCCTTCATGCATAATTTTGAAAGAAATGATACGTCCCTTCCAGTGATATTTAATATCCTCTCTTTTTTTCTTTTCACCTTGTGAGAGTCCTTGCAAGAGGGCAGCATGGCAACCTAATCATTTATACTAAAGATCTTTGGCTCCCAATTTTCATCAACTCTGTGGCTATAGACAGTGCAAGAGTTTACTAAATGAGAAGAGCGCCTTCTGGATGCCATACTTAAATTAAATTTGCAGAGAAAGAAGCTCATTGAGAAAGATGAATGAACTAAAAAGTAGAGAAAGAAGCTCACTGAGAAAGGTGAACTTCACAGCAACTTTATTATGTCATTTGTCAAATTTTATAAGTAAATAAGGACTTCGGGACTACCAAAACATGTCAGACATTGGAGATTTTGGCTAAAAAGGAGGAGAGAATCACGAAGTGGACTCTACTGTCTCCGAAAAAGAGGAGACAAGAATACCATATTCGTGCACACGTGGCAAACTCTCTTTGGCCCTTTTCTTAATCCCGTGATTAACAAAAGTGCATTTTTTGAAGCGTTTTCAGTCCTAATGCAAAAACAATTGTGCTGCCTGAGATGCTGTTAAAGTTTTCTTGCATGAAATGAAATATGCTTGTTTGCTAAACCTGTCTAGTATAGTCCAAATCATATCATGGTTAGCTTTAGTATTAGGTAAACCAGTAATAAAATCCATAGAAATCTGTTCCCATGGTCTTGATGGAATAGATAAAGGCATAAGTAATCCATACTGCTTACCATGATGTCTCTTAACTCTTTAACAAACCAAACATTTAGAAACAAAGTTAGATACATCAGTGTCCATTTGTGGCCAATAAAATCTTCAGTCAATGTATGTAAAGTAGATATGATACCTCTATGACCTTGATATGGAGGACAATGAATCTCATTCAAAACAAAAGATCTAAATGGTACTGTAACACATAATCTATTTTCATAAAATATGAATCCATCATTGTAAGACAGTGAATCAATAGGAATCTAGTTATTTTCAACTAATTTACTCCAATCAGCATGAAAAGTAATGTCCTGATGATAAGTATATTTCATAGGGGTTAGAGAATCAAATGATATAACAGAGATATTATGAATGGTGGGTCTTCTACTTAATGCATCAGCCACTACATTTTCTTTACCTGGTTGATATTGGATAAGGGGATGAAAACTCTGAATAAAAGCTGTCCATTTGATATGTCGGTCAGATATTTGGGGTTGACTAAGGAGATGTCTAATACTTTGTTGGTCAGTCTTAATCAAAATTCAGATTAAGTAATATTTCCATTGTCTTAAAGCTTGTACAACAGCTAATAATTCTTTATCATATGTGGAATATTTAAGTTCGGATGGTTTCAGTTTACAGCTAGAATAGGCTATGGGATGATTATCTTGCATAAGTACGGCTCCTATTCCAGATCCGCTAGCATTAGTAACTACTAAAAAGAATGATCTATTAAAATCAGGTAGTTGTAATACATGAGCATGGGTTAATGCATGTTTCAATAAATCAAAAGATTTCTGTTGATTATCAGACCAATGATAAACAATATCTTTCTTTAAAAGTTTAGTCAAAGGCAAAGCAAGTAATGAAAAATTTCGCACAAATTTCCTGTAAAAACTAGCAAGACCTAGAAAAGAACGTAACTCATGCACATTTTTAGGTAGAGGCTAGTTCAATATTGCTTCTATCTTCTTAGGGTAAACCTTAATACCTTTTGATGACACAATATGACCTAAATATTCAATTTCTGTTTGAAAGAACTCACTCTTTTCCGGATTAGCATACAATTGATTATCTTTCAACAACTTGAAAACCAAAGACAAATGTTCATAATGCTCTTTCTCATTTTTACTGAATACCAAGATATCATCAAAGAATACGATAACACAATGCTGATATTTCAAAAATATGTGATTCATCATTCTACTAAATGTAGCAGGTGCGTTAGTCAATCCAAAAGGCATCACTAGAAATTCATAATGACCAAATTGTGTTCTAAATGCAGTCTTGAATATGTCAGATTTATCTAATCTCACCTGATGATAACCAGATTTAAGATCTATTTTACTAAATATGGCAGAACCTTGTAATTTATCCATAAGATCATCAACCCTAGGAATGGGATATCTATTCTTTAGAGTAATCTTGTTTAGGGCACGATAATCAATGCACATACGATAAGTATTATTCTTCTTCTTTACCAACAAAACAGGTGCACCAAATGAAGAACTACTAGGTCTAATTAATCCTCTGTTTAATGATTTCTCAACTTGATTTTGAATTTCTTTCTGCTCTATCTGGTTATGCCTATATGGTGCTTTACAGGGTGGTTGTGTACCAGGAATTAAATCTATTTTGTGGTCTTCAGGACGTGAAGGAGGTAATCCATGTGGTAGATCTTCAGCAAAACAATCTTTAAATTGTGCAAGGAATTCTTTATCCCTAGGGTGCATATGTTTTTCTTTAGCTTGCAGTTCATTCACCCAAATTAAATGAGATTTACTACTTTTGTGTAATGCACGTTTAGCTTGAGTATGAGTAAGCAATGGGAAAGCATTAGATGCATGCATACCATACAATGTAATGTGTTTTCCTTGAAAATGAATTTTAATTGAATGTGTGAAATAATCTATGCCAGGATTATGCTGATGACGCCAAGGCATACCTAGGATAATATCATTGGACTGTAATGGTACAACTAGAAAATTAATTCTTTCAGTATATTCACCAATTTGAATTTCTAAATCATGCACTTCTTGTGTTCCATTATACCTTGTGCCTAACAATGCTGCGTTAATGCGATAATGCGTAGGAACAGTTTGTAATTTCAATTCTTTCACTAACTTTGCAGAAATAAAATCATGTGTACTACCATTATCATGCAAAATAATCTTTTCTTTTCCATGCACTAACCATTTCATTGTCAACAAAGAATATGGAGTTGGCATACCTGGTAAAGTATCCGAAGGAGTAGTAATGTCGTCCTCATCTTCCGTAAAGTCAGGCATTTCCTCATGTTCTTCATCTTCCATTGCTCCAAGATAGTTGATATGGATAGGTGGCTTCTTCGATTGGCAATTGGCTGCTTAGATGTCCAAGTTGATGGCATTTGTAACACACTATAGGTTTGGCTTTAGATACATTGTTTGCAATGGCAGGAAGTCTAGGAATATTAGAATTTGACTGTGAAGATGGCTTAGGGTTTTGATTGGTATTTGATGGCAAAGCAGGTGGTTTTGTCCAAGACTTACGAAAAGATGATGAAGGAAATCGACTTTGATTGAATCTTCTAAAATTTGAATTGAATTGCTTAAAACCATAGTTACCATTTGTTTGAAATTGTTGTGGACGTTTGTCTCTTCCTCCAATTTTGTCTTCAGTGTCATGAGCCAAAGAAATTGCATCTTCAAGAGTTGCTGGCTTGAACATATTGACTTCAGCGTAGTAATGCTTGAGTAATCCAGACATATACTTGCGCTTATGAGTTGCTTCAGGTACGTCTTCAAGCATGCGTAGTTAGAGTAAGGCATTCTAAAAGCGTTCGGTGTACTGAGAAATAGGCTCACGATCTCGTTGCTGAAGAAGGTCCCATTGCTTTATGGCTTTTTTATGGAATTGTGGAGGAAGGAAATTCTGCATAAACTTCTTCTTGAAACTCTCCCAGGTAGTGGGACAATCTATGCTCTTATGAACCACGGTCCACCAAAGAGATGCTCTATCCACTAAATGATTAGTGACACACTTGATTTTATCTTTTTCAGTGTATGTTTCCTCATGAAACTAATCATCAAACTGACTAATGAATGCAAGAATAGTCTTTCCATCTCGAGTTCCATTGAACGTACAGAATTTGAAATTTCTTTTACTTATCTTTGTTTCTTTGCGGATGGATTGAGCTTCGAGAGTCGCATCGATGGTTCGTCAGATAAGATATTCGAGTTGTGGTTCCTTTTTGTTGATAGTCGATCTTTGTAAATTGGCCAATTGAACTTGCAAGGCTTGTCGGGCTCTTCATTCTTCATCCAACTGCATCATAATTAAATCCAACTTTTGTTCCACCGTAGGTTCAGGTAGATCGCCTTCAGCCATTAAATCATCCATATTTTTTTTCGTCATCCTATAAAAATTCAAAAGACCTCACACTCTCAAAATACAATTAGCGGGATGAGCGTAGCTCAAAGTCGGGTGTACAAGGCTTATAGATTAATTTTTTGTTTGGCTTTCACGGTCTTCCACTTTTGCGGTTGCGAGATTTGAAATCTTTGTAAAATCTGCATATGTCCTTCTGTGTGTGCTGAAACTCGTTCAACAAGTCTGCGTATGCGAATAGAGTCTTCCAGGGAACAACTTTGCAGTTCAGTGCTTCTGCGCAGGAACAGTCCTTATGGGAGTTTTTCACACAAGTTAGTTCTGACTTCTGGTGACTTGCTGAACTTACAGAGTTACAAAACTTATGAAACTTGAGCAACTTGAAGTTTGTTGTGACTTAAGACTTGCTTGACTAAGCTTTAAGCTTAGTCTAACTGAAAACGACGAATTTTAGGGGGGTGTTTTTTTAATGCCAAATTTCACGGGATGCTGCCGCTCTGCCACCGTTTTGACGATTTCTAATGCTAAGCTTTTTAAAAGCTTAGTTTTTAGGCTTTTAAGCTTTAAACTTTGAAGATGAAAGATGAAGCTTATCTCTATTTGTCTGAGAAGAAATGACTTGAGTAGGGAGATGTTGACGTGGTCCTCCGCCACTACAAGCTGGTCCTTCGCGATCAGAGGCTATAAACAGAGGTTCTTGACTGCCAGGAATCCACCCGTATCGACCGTTCGTGATGAGACTGACCGTAGATATCGATCGTTCCAGGAGCTCCGCCTTCGCACAAGATGGGTAGTGATTGGAAGCTCTCGATCTCAGCTTCGCTCTGATACCACTGGTGCATAGATCGGATGTTGTATGCTCGCGTAGTGAACGCTCGAAGGTCCCCAAGAACAAAAGAACTCTACTTTTTGCACAAAACTCAAGGTAGAAAGTATGCATGACATGAACAAGAGACCAATTGGGTGCAATCTTCCCCTATGCCTTGTGTGAGCACTCCACAAAGAATGTGTTTTATGTATTAATCATTTTCAAGCTCAAATAATAGCCCAAATTACGAAATAGCACGCTTTTGGCTTTTGAGTTTGCTTTAGCACAAAATAGAAATAAAGCTAATGGGCGGGAGTCCAAAGGGTTAGGCATACCCAATACAATGTCCAAATACAAATATCATAATCGTGCGTCCATGTGCATACAAAATAATAAATAAATATCCCACGCCCTTAATAAATAGGCGCGACAAAATATAGGTGCCATGCCTAAGGTATGCGCCCATCAAAATATAAGTGATAACTCGAATACACGCTATCATCCAATGCTTTTCTCCACCACTGCTGCTATCTCTACACATCAACTGAAGCATTCACAATCTTAGTAAAATAATACAATTAAACCGACAAAAGTGAATACCTAGCAGTCTTCAACTACATAAATAAATCAACTAGTTAGAAATCAATCCTAACCTTAATTTATCATGATTGCGCACTCTAAACTCATAAACTTTTATTAATTTAATATGCATTTTGCAGAATCACTCGCTATGGAATCACCCATGTACACACTAGATTAATTAATGAAACGCTCGAAAAGAATAGGCGTCCCCATCAACTTCTCGCACAAAGAATCCACTTTGTGTATGAGCCCCGGTCAACAGAGTTTATGGAATCCATCGTAAAACCTCATGGAATCCACCACGGCACAGAATCCACCGTGAAATATGCCTCCTGGCATCAGGAACCTTGAACGATTGTGGCTGTACACATTCCTTCATTTCACCAATTTGTGCAAGAAGATTAGGAATATCCACAAAAGATGCACCCACCTTACTTGTGGAATTAGCAAATGGTAGTGAGGTCAATTGTACCAGGCAAAGTGCTAAGGTGAAATTCTTGCTTGGTGGAAGTGGACTTTGGTCAGATTCAAGGTTATGAACCTAGGTGTCCACGAGTGTTTGCTTGGAATGGATTGGCTTAAACCTAATGATGCCCACATTCACTATGGAAAGGTCCAAGTTTCCTTTTGAAATTCTGAAGGGGAATTTGTCACACTTCAAGGAGAGGCTAGGAAGCCAAAAATTCAATTGGCCAAAGCATCTCGGATAATAAAAGGAGTTAGAAAGGACTACCTGCCTATTTGATTAAGCTAAATAAGCTAGATCAAAATCAAGAGTCTAGTGAAGAACCTTCATGGCTAAAGAAGTATGCAGACGTACTTCCTGAAGAGCTGACAAACTTCCTCCTCAAGGGAAGTCGATCACGAAATCAAGTTAGTGCCAGGAGCTGCACCAATTGCAAAGAGACCATATAGAATGTCCATCCCGGAAGTGATTGAGCTGAAGGAGCAATCAAGCAATTGTTAGATCAAGGCTATATCCGTCCTAGCAGTTCACCATGGGGAGCTCTAGTGCTATTCTAGAAGAAGAAGGATGGAACACTTCGGTTATGCATTGACTACAGAGGGTTGAATCAATCAACCATTAAGAACAAATACCCCATTCCAAGAATAGATGAACTTCTTGACCATCTTCAGGTGCGAAGATCTTCTCTAAGATTGATCTCAGGTCTGGATATTATTAGATAAGGATCAAGGAAGAAGATATCCCAAAGACGGCATTCAGTACAAGGTATGGGCACTTTGAGTTCCTGATCATGTCATTCGGGCTGACGAATGCACTTGCTACCTTCAATAGGTTAATGTAGGATATCTTTAGGCCCTATCTTGATGACTTCCTACTTGTCTTCTTTGATGATACCCTCATCTACTCCAAACAGGAAGAAGATCATGAACCCCAGCTTCGCATTGTTCTTGAAATAATGAGGGAACACAAGCTTTATGCCAAGAAGAAGAAGTGTGCATTTTTCAAGCGATAGATTGAATATTTGGGATTCATTGTATCAGCGGAAGGAATTTAACTAGATCCGAAAAAGGTCTGAGATGTTTTGGAGTGGCCAACACCAACAACTGTCAAAGAAATACACAATTTTCTTGGATTGACAGGATGGTATAGGGTCTTTATAAAAAACTATGCTTTGATTGCGGCGCCGCTGACCGATCTACTGAAGAAGCAAGCATCAATTGTATTGTCATCTGCTAAACATACCAGCTTTGATAAACTAAAGCAAGGAGTTTGAAGTGATAACTTCCGGATCTTAGTAAGGAGTTTGAAGTGATAACTGTTGCTAGTACACTTACCTTAGGATGTGTGCTTATGCAAGAGGGTCATCCTGTAGCATACTCTTCAAGGAAACTGAAGAGCCATGAGAGGAGTTATGCTACACACAATCTGGAACCGTTAGTTGTCATCCATGCTCTCAAGCTTTGGAGACACTACTTGCTGGGTAACAAGTTTACCCTAGTGACAGATCATAAAAGTCTCAAATGGATCTTTACCCAGAATGAGCTCAACATGAGACAACGTCGATGGATTGAAGTGCTGGAGGAATATGATTTTGAAATCAAATATGGGCCTGGAAAGGAGAATGTAGTTGCCGATGCACTCAGTCGCAAGGCATTTCTGAACTCTTTGATTTTGCAAGATCCATCAACAGCCAGATCTCTAGCTACAAAGGTATCCATGCCAAACAACCCAATTCTTGAGCTAGCTAAAGAAGAGGCATGCCATGATCCAACCTATCAGAAATTGCTAAGGGATATCCCCATCAAGGATCAAGACCCAAAGCTAGAGGAAAAGTATCAAGAATTCTCTATCAATAGTGGACTTTTCTACTACCGAACGAGATTATGTATACTGGCAAGCCAATCACTCAAGCAGAAGTTAATTTGGGAAGCCCATGACTCCCCTTTTTCAAGACATCCTGGCTATGCCAAGACCCCAATGTAGTCAGAAAGAGCTATTATTGGGAGAGGCTTAAAGGTGACGTTCTCAAATACATCATGGAATGTTTGTCTTGTCAACCAATTAAGGCCGAACATGTCAAAATGCCAGGGAAATTGCAACCACTTGACATTCCCCAAATGAAATGGGAATTCATTAGTATGGACTTTGTTGTTGGCCTGCCCCAAGTTCAAGGAGGATACAACTCCATTATGCTTGTGGTAGATATGCTTATCAAGGTTGCACATCTTATCCATGTTAAGACAAACTATAAAGCCTCAGACATTACAAGGCTATTTATCAAGGAGATATTCAAATTACATGGGTTACCTAGAAGAATCATTAGTGATCATGACTCTCTCTTCACATCACACTTCTGGAGGGCTATCTTCGAGGCCCTGGGACTCAACTCTATTTCAGTACATCTTACCATCCCCAAACCGATGGTCAAATGGAGTGAGTCAACCAAGTCATTGAGGATATGCTAAGGGCACACTGTTGTCGTGAACCCAAAAAGTGGATTCAATATTTGCCACTGGTTGAGGTTGCCTACAATGCTTCCTACCAACAAAGCATTGAGATGACCCTGTTTCAAGCATTGTATGGGCATGACTGTCGTAGTCCTTTAAACTTTTCAGATCCAACCATATTTCCACATGAAATATTAGTCAACCCTAAACCCCGCACACCCCGTTCAATAAGGCACCCCAAAGTAATCTCCGACATCGTAAAATGTTGGCAGTTAAGTGCTTACCCCGCGCGCACGTTAATAAACTCCAACCACGTTGTGCAAAAGAGGCCAAAGCTAAAAACCTGTAGGCCACATGGGAACACCTCTTCAAAAGGGAAAAAGGGGATAATAGTTAAAATTGTGGCAAATTTTTTCTCTAACAACCCCTTCCCCCTCAGTCGATGCATGGCGGGGAGAGGGAGTGAGGGAAGTGCATGAGTTATGTGGAGAAGAGAGGAGCATGGGAGGGGAGCATGCCACTAGCCACGTGTGTGGCTATCTCCCCCCCCACCTATAAGACCTCCCCCCTCTCAAGCTTGAGGGGAGAAGAGAGAGGAGAAGCGTGGAAGATGCCGCCTTGCCCCTGTGGACACCGCCACGCTGCACCATGCCACCTTCGTCCTCACCACCATCATCATCATCATCTTCTTCATCATCATCTTCCTCCCTTTCCAATCATTTCCACCCCCCACGTCATTCTGTCATGATCAATAAGCATAGAAGCTTCTAAATCAGGCTTCCATAAGCCTGGTTCGCCCATGTGTCCTCGGTCTCTTTAAAACTGCAATTGTAAGGCCGTGTCGTGCGCGAAGGAGAAGATACCGGGCAGAAAGGGCTTCGTAACACGTAAAAGACCCAAGAGGAAGTTGCTGATTCATCAATGGCTCCCAAGAAAGTGGTGAGAGGTGCACATGCGGAAGCCTCCAACCCATGTTCACGTGTGGACAACGCTGCGAGTCCTCATGCCCAGGCTCCAAATTGTATTCTTGTATGAAAGGGATGCATTAAGCACGATGGTTTTTAGGAAAATTCAAATTCATTTATTCATTTGTTTCACAAATTTTAGTGCATGCCGATTGAAATTGCTTGCACTCCCGTCAACAAGGGTAGCTGCAATCTTCTTAAATGTATAATGCATAAATTAGAAGAGGATATCGTGCTAAGAAGGATAGAGTTTATGTCACATGTAGCACTTATGACTTAAATTCATGGATGTGATTCGTATAGAGGATAATATTAGACTCCAATGAATGTTGTCCAAAGAATCGCAATGCATGGAAAGGAAACTATGAACTTTGCCAATTGCATGTGAGGATGCTTGCATTTTAAGTCGGGTTAAGTGCTAAAGGACGCTCATGCATGGAGATCTCTTGTCAAATTATGAATGCATCTTCATCGAAAATATTAAAGCTTTGATTTCATGGTGTCAATGTAGGTCTTTATACAAGTTAACTCTGAATTGTCAATCATTATAGTTTAGGCAAGGAAAAGTAACGATCATTGTATAGCTGCATAGAAGGAAAAAGTCTATGAATCGCATAATTGCATGGAATGTCGTATCTTGAAATTATTAAACATTTTTTAAGAAAAGTATTTGCATCTCTAAGGAGAGATCACCTCTTGTCTCAAGATAATTAGATTGATTTAGGTAAATCGCTTGTAATGGCCTTACTTATATGGGATTCATAAAAGCATAAACAGTTAGTACGACAAACACCTCAAAGTGCTAGGTAGGGTTTAGTTACGTTAAAATTTTTTCCCAGCATCGCACTTGGGATGCCAAGTCAAGAATTCAAATCCCAAAGATCCTACCCACATTCATAGAATGTTAGTTAGGGTTAGTTGAACGCCTATGCATGAACGACCTAGGGTTTTACCCTAAGGACCAATTAGCCAAAGACTAGACCTCCGTATGGATTTAGAAACCCTAGGGCCAAACGTTGTCGGCCTAGCAAGGTTAGGGTTGGGCCGGGTCAAGAAGACTCCCAAACCCTACTTCTTGACCAAAGTATTCTTGACCAAGGAATAGCGTGTGATGGGAGAAATAATCCCACAAGCTAGGTGCGACACCGGTCTCGTGCAACAAGTTGCAACGTCACATGATTTTGTGTTAAATCACAAAAAAGTATTTACCACTCCTTAGAAAAAGGCTTGGCAGGTTCTAAGTATAAGTCTAATTGCAAGAGGATGAGTAGTCATCCTACTACATTACCCTTCCTTGGGCTGATTTGCCAAGTTAGGGGACTTATGTATTGCCTAGCAAGAAATTGACCAAACAACATAAGACAACGGGGTTGTCCAAGATCTATTGACCAATATAAGGAAACCTAAGGTATTTGTTAATTTGGGTTAACAGGGTATAAACCCTAGCCCAAGGATAGAAGGGTAAACAAGTAACAAAACCCTTGGGGAACTTGCCAAGTTGTAATCAATCCCGGATCGAATGTTGGATGCATTCGGAGAGAAGGATTCACACCTTAACAATTGGCCAAACAAACGACCACTGGATTGATTGCATTTGTACAGTTAGGAGCACTGTTTGTACTTCTTTGCTCAATGAACTAAAGATGGAAAATAATTAATGCTTAAGGTTGAAAGCCTGGAGGGAGAGGCAGCATCAGTTACCCCCGACTACCTGCCTAACCCTATCCAAGGGGGTTGTTAGCCGCACTAGGTACGTGGACCGAACCTGCCGCGAGAGGCCTCTCCATGGGTGCTACTTGGAGCAGGAGGACACTTGGGTGCTAGGGGGGGCTCTGGCCATAAATCCCTTGCCTCCGGGTCGCACACAAGAGGCCAACTTTATTCGAGATTGGATCTCAAGGCCCGCATACTAGTCCACGGGTGGAAACTTGGAATAGTGATCCCTAAGGATTGCTGGAATTGCCTTTGGGTGGATTATGGAATAGCCTTTGGGCTGGATTATATGATGTATTCCAAAGATTGATAAATAAGATCAAATGTTGAATCCTTGTTTGGCATTGTTTTTTTATGTCACTGCCTAAGTTACGTGAAGGAACTAGTGATTAATTGGCTAATTAAGGAAGCTGTTTCTATGTGTGAAACTAAATGTGGTAGGTAATTAGATAACTAAATCAACCCTGAGGAAAGTTCGATGGATGTGACCATGGGTCCGTCCTACGAAAGGGTGGTCCCGGTTGGCCAGGAACTTTTCTCGAAGAAAATTGACAGCAAAGAATGATGACCTGGAATCTAGGTTACTAGAGTCCGGATTTATGTTGTTTTAGGGGAACGGAATGGGACTATGCCTTATGGGCAGAGAGATTGAGCTTCGCATCCCTCTCGTTTTCCATTCTCCTTGAACCAAGTGCAATATAAATCCTCTTTAACCCTGATGTTTCTATGTAAAGTAGTTCGACCCTGATGTTTCTGGGGTTCGACGCTAGCTACTTTCTAGGAACTTGACCATTAGAAAAACCCTGATTTAGGTTGATCCTAAGTGGGTTTGGCCGGAATGCTTCCACTTCGTGGCAAACTCGGAAAGACCTAGATCGCAAACCTCGTGACATTCCGTGGGAGTGCCGGGTGGCGCTTTCTGGACTCTCTTTCTAATGGGCGGCTAAGATGTGTCCTACAAGGGGACATGTGGACATGTTAGAGGGCTGATGGGTGCATTTATCCACCCGATCCAGTCACTCAAAGGCCACCACAATGGGAAGGGCTTATATCATTTGTAAAGTTCGTTTGTGAAGGCAATGAAGGATTATATGGATACACATGCAAACTTGTCACACAAGGATTAGCAGGGGTTCATCAAGCCTTGACAAATATGCAGACAAGATTACAAGGGAATATACAAATTTTTATGGAAAATGATAGATTATTGGCTAAGAAGGATAGGGAGAACTAGAGCCGATAACAAGCAATGTCTATCATTGAAGATGCTATGCAAGCTACACATGTGCAAAATATGGAGTTACAGTCTAAAGTTATGGACTTGGAGAAGCAGAATCGAAACATAAAGAGAAAGCTCACAAAAAGTTTGGAGATTGGGCATACTTTAAAAATCAAACAAGAACATCGGCGCACCTGATTAGTTAAACAAATTCACCAATTAACCAAAGGAAGTGGACAATATCATAGATAGATATATCCTCAATTTGCTACAATGAGAAATATGTTCCCTCATGCAGAGAATGATACTATTTTTAAAGTCCTAAGCAAGGATATGGTCAAAATGCATTGGAAAAATGTAAATTCAAGGACATTGTAGATGGTGTCTCAAGTGAACATCTTAGGGATGTAAACAACTTGTTTACTGCTACAGATACTCATGGATTATGTGACAAGGTGGGAATGAGTTCTGAGTCTTATAGTATGCTCTATCAACAATTGGATACAGGATTTAAGCAAGTATTGAAAACTAGGCAAGTAATGCCTCTGCCAAAACCATTTCACATGAAGAAGGACCGAAAACAACTAAATGAGAAAGTTTTAGAACTAATTGGTGAGCCAACACATTTGGAAAATACACACATATTGAAGTATGGTTCCAAAGAATTTGCATTTGTATTGAATGCATCCAATAACTTTGTATTGGATATATGTAGGGTTCAGATTGCTATGGCCAAGCTCTACAATATGTCTATGGAAGAATGTAGAGGCAAGCGTAAGTTTTTCCTCAAACTTGATGAGAGTGAGGTTATTAAGGGGCAAAAACTTGAACGTGTGAGTATAACACTTATGAATCGAGCATTGGATCCCAACATCAATTAAAACCATCCTTTATACTTCAATGTATAGTCAGAGAATGAAATATAGTGGCTTGCAGCATTTGAAGTACCAAAGAAGGACCATGAAGGACTTAAAGTTTTTTTAAACCTCACTAATATACCTAATGTTATTCAACAGCAAAATAATGGAGCAATTTTACACATGGAGGGGTTTGGGAACTATCAAGTTGAATGGCATCTTGCTGATGATTTAAAAACATTAAAGTGTATGTTTGGTTTATCAAATTCAGCGAATGCAAAATTTTTGTGCATATACTGCATGCAAACTAGGAAGAAAGGGAAAGATGGAAAGATTTAATGGTTTGCCAAGGCAAGATAACAAGGTGCTCCAACAAGTGATCCAGTGGATCCAAACTGGTGCCCTATTTTGGAAATATCACTAACAAGGGTTCACTTTTGAGCATTGCATTGTTTGGTTAGAATAATTGAGAAGCTAGTATATGAATATATATGCTTTGCATACAAGATGCAGCTTGTGTCAGAAGTTGATGCTACATGCAAGAAGGTAGAATAAGTCCTCTCTGAAGTTGGATTGCACGGGGGCCAAGTAGAAATAAAAAAGGACAAGAAAAATTCAGGAAAAAGTGGAAATATCCCTTGTAAACCATGCTTTGGTGGACCCAAGGCTAGGAAGTTTACATCTCCACCTCAAGATGAGGAAGGCAATATACTTGTAAAACAATGAGAGAAGTATGAAGCATGGAAAAAGTTGCACCTTGTTGTTCCAGATTGGAGCAATGGGGGATGAATGAGGATTGCTAAGGCAGAAGTGTGGATACACCTAGATAAATTAGTAGCTCTCTTACAAAAGTTGAGGTTTAGGGATGGTGATGCCAATACATTTAAAGAGAAAGTTGCTAAATCTTATAAGTTCATAGTGGAGGTATGGACTACAAATAGTATAACATACTACATGGTTAGTATTGTCACCATTACAAAAAAATATCATCATTTGGATTTATTTTGTGTTTCTAATATCTCTTCTTGTGTAGCATATACTTGAAGCACATGGTCCATACTTTGTAGATCAAGGAAGTTTGGCAGTATGGTCAACTAAAGGCATGGAACGATCTCATTCGCAAGCTCACAGTGCTTTTCATAAGGCAACTAATCATGGAGGTGGCATCAATGATTCCAATTCTATGAGGCAATTATTACAATGGTGGTATAGGAGACTAGATGTACGATACGAGGAAAAAGAAAAGAAGTCCAAAGCCTCTCAAGAAGAATTTATAAGTAGGGAAATATATGAAGTGAGGAAAGCAAATATGAGAACAACACAGCTAGACAACGCCACACAGAATGGTTGGCAACCCAAAAGAGAGATGGAAAGAAATGGAGACCTAGATAAACATAATACTTTTGATGCATTTAGAGTCCACGAGAGAGCATAGGTACCCAGGATATGACACATCAATACTCCTATCTTTAACATGAGATGCCTTGCAAATTTTATTTAAAATTTCAAAGGTTTATCACTATGTTTTTCAAAGTCGATTTTGAATTATGATTTTTAATTTTAAAGTTCATTTACACTACAATAAATTTAAAAGTTTTGTACTTAAGTCAAGTCTCTCCTTTCATTTTTTCCCATTACTCTTCACTCTACCCTTCACCTTTCTATCCTTCATTATCAAAACCATGGCACGTTCCAAGCTTCCTATCAAGAAGGCACATGCAAGAGCAAGAGCTCAACACTCTTCTCAATCTAGTGAGCATACTGTGAGTGACAAAGGTCCCTTGGTGATTGACAACGATGGCCCTACTATAGCTAATAATGGTGGTGCTACTATGTCCAACAATGGTGGCCCTAGTGTGGTCAATAATGATGGTTTGCCACTATCCAAGAATGGTGGTCCACGTGCTCGAGTTGCTCCTCCTCCCACTACTGCTCCATCTGGTAATACATGTCCTCCAACACATAAGAAGTGAAGATGGAGACTAGGCACAGTTGCACTACGTGAGATAAGGAAATTCTAGAAGAGTGCCCACTTGATTATTCCTAAGGCACCATTCTCTAGGTTGGTGCAAGAAATACTGCAAGATCTGTAGTTAGGGCATTGTCACAAGTTCTTTTCAAGGAATTAGGCAAGGAATGTGGGGCAATGGTCAAGCCAAGCCTTGCTTGCTCTCCAAGAAGCAGCTGAAAGTTACTTGATTGATCTAATGGGTAATTCTCAAGTTTTAGCCATTCATGCCAGACATATCACTATTAAGCCCATAGATATGGTTCTTATTCGCAGGATCCACAACAACAAGGATGCATTTAATCTTAAAGTCAACAATATGCTTTGAGAAGCTACCTTGTAATTGGATCTATGTTTTTAGCTCAAGTTTAGTTGTAGATTGTAAGGAGCTTAGTTTTGGTTTATCTTTCCAGTAGACCTTCAAGTATTTCATAGTAGTGGTCCACAAAATGGAGCTAAATTTTGCATAGCTCTAGTTGTACTTAGTGCAATGCACTATCTACCATGTATTTTATGGTTTCATAATGCCAAATCTGATATTTGTTATTCTATTTTACCATGATTTGCATTGTGCATATTTTCAAGTTTCTAATTTTGAAAGTACTTTTGTTAAGGATAAATTCAATGCGCAATCATGCACACATCAGTGATCAATTGTACATGGGCCAATGCACTATATCTTTACTGTATTTAGCGATTTGGCAACACTATATCTGATATGCGTGTAACGTGTCCCTCTGTCCACTTGTGGGACACGTCTTAGTAGCCCATCGTGAAGTGAGTCTAGAAAGCGCCACCTGGCACTCCCAAGGAATGACACGGGATTTGTGATCTAGGTCTTCCCAAGTCTGCCATGAAGCAGAAGCATTCTGGCCGTTCCCGCTTAGGACCGACTTGAATCAAGGTTTTCCTAATGGTCAAGTTCCTAGAATGGTAGCTAGCGTCGAGCCCTAATAGACGAGCTACTTTACGCAGAAACATCAAGGTCGAAGGGGATTTATACTACACTTGGTCCAAGGAGAATGGAAAACGAGAGGGATGCAAAGCTCGACCTCTCTACCCGTAAGGCATAGTCCCATTCCATTCCCCTAAAACAGCATAAATTGGGACTCTGGCTCTAGATTCTAGGTCATTGTTACCTCATTGTCAATTCCTTTGAGAAAAGTTCCCGGCCAACTAGGACCACCCTTCCGTATGATGGACATAGGGTCACATCCATCGCACTTTCCTCGGGTTGCTTTAGTTATCTAATTACCTACCACATTTAGTTTGACAAGCAAAAATAGCTTCCTTAATTAACCAATTAATCACTAGTTCCTTCACATAACTTAAGCACTGACACAGAAAAAAAATTTCAAGCAAGTTCCTTTTCAACATTTGATCTTTATTTATCAGTCTTTGGAATACATCAATATCCAGCCCGAAGGCTATTCCAGCAATCCTCAGGGATTGCTATTCCAAGTTCCGCCCGTTAACTAGTATGTAGGCCTCGAGATCCCATCTCGAGTCACATCGGCCTCTTGTGCAAGATCCGGAGGCAAGGGATTTATAGCTAGAGCCCTCAGTGGCACCCAAGTGTCCTCCTGCTCCAAGTAGCACCCACAAAGAGACCTCTCGCGGCGGGTTCAGTCCACGTACCCGGTGTGGCTAACAACTCCCTTTGATAGGGTCAAGTAGACAGTCGGAGGTAACTAGTACTGCCTCTCCCTCTAGTCTTTCAACCTAAAGCATTAGTTTTTTTTCTAGCATTAGTTCCTTGAGTAAAGAAGTACAAACAATGCTCCTAAGTGTACAATCACGAGCATTCTAGTGGCCGTTTGTACGGCCAACTACTAAGGTATAATTCCATCTCTCCGAATACATCCAACATTCGATCCGGGATCAATCGCGATTCGGCAAGATCCTAAGGGTTTCATAAACTGAGTTGCTTGTTTACCGTTTTTTCCTTGGGTTGGGGTTTATACACTGTTGACCCAAATTGTCAATACCTTAGGTTTCCTAACTTGGTTGTTAACTACTTTCTTGGCAAATTCGTAACTCCCCTAACTTGGCAAATTAGCCCCAAGGAAGGGTGATGTAGCAGGATGACTAGTCATCCTCTAGAAAATTAGACTTGTACTTAGAACTCGCCAACCTTGTTCTAAGGAGTGGCAATACTATTTTGATTTAGGCACAAAACCATGTGACATTGCAACTTATTGCACGAGATAAGTGTCGCACCTAACTTGTGGGATTATTTCTCCCATCACAGGGTATTCCTTGGTCAAGAATACCTTTGACCAAGATATAGGGTTTGGGAGTCCTATTAACCCAATCCAACCCTAACCCTACTAGGCCGATAATGCTTTGGCCCTAGGGATCCTAAATTCATACAGAGGTTCAGTATTTGGTCAATTGATCCTTAGGTTGAGAACCCTAGATCATTCTTGCATGGGCGTTTAGATAAACTAACATTTTCGAGAATGTGGGTGGGATCTTTGGGATTGAAAGTCTTAAATCGGCATCCCAAGTGTGATACTAGGCGTAACTTAACCCTATCTAGCACTTTGAGGTGATCGTCATATGAAATCTAGTAGTACCTTTATGATTTTCATGTGAGCTACTCAACTATACGCGAATTACTTAGTTGATTTAACTAACCCACAATTAGAGATGATCATCCCTTTTAAATATGCAAATACTTTCTTCTAAATTAGCAAGTACTTTTCCTTAAAATATGAAAGTAACTGCAAGATGAATGTGATGTATCATTCCATGCAAATATGTGATTTCAAGACCATAGACCCTTTCCTTCTATGTAGTTATAAGATCTACAATGATCCTTTATTTGCCTTGCCCTAAATGGTATTAGTTGACATTCAGAACTACTCCTTGTAAATCCCATGTATATGCATCAAATTCAAGGCTTTAGTCTTTTAATGAAAAATGCATCCTTTCCCAATTTTGAATTTTGTTAAAAGAGCTTCTATGCATGGATGCATCATTCTTTTTGTTAGAAATCAAGCTCACCATTAGTGTGTCTTTATCTATGACCGACATCTATGACAGCTAGAGTGTGCAGTTGTCTACATGTGACTACATTAAATAAGTCGGGTTAGTAGTCAGCTACTGACCTGACTAGAGTTAGTCTATCTAGTCTACACTTACACTAGGTCACTTTATCTTTGTATTGTGTGCTTTTCAGTTTAAGAGTGTGGAACATGAAGAAGTGATTTTGAGAGCCCGAAGGCTCATGGATATGGTGTTTTCCCTGTCTCTCTCTCCTCTTTAAACATGGTATCAGAGCCTTGCCAGGTTGAGCTCTCTAGAGCAGGAGGGAGTCAAGAAGACTTGAAGCAGTTGAAGAACAAGGTTTTTTGAAAACAAAACAGGCTACCATTACTCTGTCAAGGTATGCATTTGCTCATTTTGGACTCTATGCTTTATCACAGTGGTTGAGGCCTTTCTAGGAGCCTTGGTGGGAATCTTTGAGCATATGTAAGTGCTCATTGAGCCTCATGATGAGGAGGACTAGTTGTCAACCAGATCTGGAAATCAGCGTGAACTGCGCCTACTGAGCTGGGTGGACTGCAACCTGTCAAACTTCAATGGGGCACTTGGACAAGACTCATAGGGCATGTATGCTCACTCTTGAAGGTATCTGAAGTGTACAAGAGGTAAATGCTTGTGTGGGAGCTTTGTTATGAGCTAGAGTAACCGACACAGATCTGTAATCAGTTCTGAACTACTGTAAACATGAATGTACAGCATGCATTCAGTCATTATTGACATACAGGAGCCTTGTACTACACTCACAAGGCATATTTGGAGCACAAGAATGTGTCAAAGCATGTATACATTGGATCAAATGTCTTGGAGCCGAGATTTCTTGCTCAGAATACTCAGATTTGAAAATCATTGATAGGCTGAAAATTATCATACACAGTCAACGACAAGCATTGTGTATTACTGAAGCAATGCAAGTCATCTTGGGGGTTCCATCATCTATATGAACTGACCTATACATGTTGAATGTATGGAGGATTGAAGCAAGCAATGAGCATCATTGAAAACTGAATTCTGAAGCTGAAGTAAATGTAGTCACACTGTCTTGGTTAATTACAAACAGTTCATGAAGTTTATGCCATTGGTCATTGAAGACAGGTTGTCTATGCCTACTCAGATGCTCATGTATTAAACTTACCACTACAAAGTAAATGTATGACATGATTGGAAGACATTTTGGAGCTGCTTGGAGCTTGTTATGCTGAATTTTGATTGACTACAACCTGAAATTAAATTTGTTGACACTTGTATGTGCTGGTTATGAACTGTTCTGTGCCTCTATGCTCATGTCTTGACTGCCAAATGTACTAGTAGCTACCTGGGAGATCTTTGAACATGTATGACATGATTACCACTCCGTTTTGGACTTGAAATTGCTGTTGGTTACTCATAGTTTACAATTTTTAGACTGCATGTATGTACCCTGGCAGTGAGGTTATAGAAGCTTAAGCTAAAGCAAACACATAGCTTATGTATTAAAGTTATACCTACAGTTGAGACCACTTGTTTGTGGGTTGTTTTGGGGTGTCAGTAGGCTGAAATACCCTGTTGTTTTTCTGCAATTTAGTGCAGAAAACTATCATAAACTCTTACGGACTAAACTTGGTCAATCATACTTATTGGTCTGCAGGGAGTCAGGCACTTGATAGATAGTCTATTGCATCATGGCTAATGCACATGGGACTGACAATATCACTCAGATAGTTGGAGAGAAGTTGGACAACAAGAACTTTGCATTATGGAAATTTAGAATGAAAAACTTTCTGGTTGGCAGAGGTTATTGAGATATATGTACAGGAGATGAGGCTGCTCCTGAGTTGCCTGCACACAATCCAACAAATGAACAGAAAAGAGCTTATAGGCTATGGAATGAAAGAGCATGCAGGGTGCTGCATTGGTTTTTTTAATGTATATTCGATGCTATCATAATTCAAATCACTGGATGTGAGACTCTGAAGGATGCTTGGGACATACTGATGAAAAATTATGGAACCATGACACATGCAAGGAAGATCCAGTTGAAACAACGGTTCAACAACATGTCTAGGAATGGCAAGAGCATCCATGTGTATACCACGGATATTAAGACCATAGCTGATCAACTTGCTACCATTGGCTCAAGTGTATCAGAAGATGATATGATTGTTGTTGCCTTGAATGGCTTAGGCAAAGAGTACAAAGCTTTTTACACTTCCATTTCTGTCAGAGAAGAGCTCCCTAGCTGGGAAGAGTTAGTTGCCTTTTTGCTGCATGAGGAAGTCAAACTTGGTTTGAATACAGGTTCCAGTGCATCTCAGAGTAGAGTCACTGTGTTATACTCTAGCCAGCGTGGCAGAGGATCTAGAGGTCGTGGTTCATTTAAAGGTCATGGTGACACTCGTAATGCTTATGGACAACATCAGCAGTAGAGTAATTGGCATGGTGCAAATACACAAGGCCAGCGTGGATCTGGCGGGTTTAGAGGCAGGGGGAGATCACCCCAAGGTAGAGGTGGTGGATCTGTTTCATGGCAGTTATCTGATCAGTCCAACAGGGACAAGGATTGCCATTATTGTGGCCGGTATGGGCATATTGCAAAGGATTGTTACAAGAAGCAGGGATATATGAAGGAAAGGGGCAGACAGCATGGGCACTATGCATCTTCCAGTGATGCTCATGATGAGATAGTTGATAGACTCTTTGCCATGCATCATGTATCCAGAAATGCATCGAGACATGATAGAGATGACAGATGGTACATTGACTTTGGAGTGTCAAACCACATGACATCACATGGAGAGTGGTTTGATGAGATGGTTGCAGGTACACATGGTCATGTATGTACTGGGGATGACACCCAACATGACATAAAGCATAAAGGGATTGTTCCTCTTATGCTTGATGGCAAGAGAAAGGCCTAAGTGATGTATTACATGTACCGACCATAACAAAGAATCTGTTCTCTGTGGGTCAAATGGCAAAATAGAATTTGCAAGTGAGGTCTAACAAAGATGGGTGTTTCATTGAGGAGTATGGAAATGGCTGCAAGTTAATTGCCAAGGGTAGAAGGGATGGCAGGATGTTTACATTGGATGCGACCATTCCGGGTCTTAAGGAAGCCATGTTTGCTCATGATGAGAGTTCCATTCGGGATGTAGAGATTTGGCACAAGCGGATTGGACATGTCAATGTACAAAAGCTGAAATCTATGCAGCAGAAGGAAGTAGTACTTGGATTACCTAAATTCAAGTATAATGATTTTGGTCATGTATGCCCTACATGTCAGTTTGGAAGCAAGCACGGTTTCCTTTCATGAGACATGTAAAAAACAGCACTAGGCCTTTACAATTGGTGCACTCTGATGTTTCGGGTTCTTCACATAATGCTTCTTTTGGCGGTGCACGGTATTATGTCTCATTCATTAATGATTTCAGCAGGTACACTTGGCTTTATATTTTGAAGCATAAGGATGATGTGTTTGATGCATTCAAAGACTTCAAGAAGCATGCTGAAAATGAATTGGGCTGTTACATATCATGCTTGAGATCAAATGGAGGAGGTGAATATGTCTCAAATTACTTTGATAGGTATCTTGCTAAATATGGGATCAGAAGACAGCTCACATGTAGTTATACATCGCAGCAAAACGGTGTTGTAGAGAGGAAAAATAGGGCTTTGATGGAGTCAGCTAGAGCTATGCTGAATGAAAAATGTCTGCCAAATGGTTATTGGGCTGAAGCAGTAATGACTGTAGTCTATGTGCTGAATCGAACCCCTACAGTAGGGATTTATGATGTCACTGCATATGAACGGATGTATGGTCATAAACCTGATATTTCGCACTTGAAGGTATTTGGCAGCATTGCATATGTGCATATACCGGATGAGAAGAGGAAGAAATTGGATCCTAAGGCAGTGAAAAGTGTATTTATAGGATATGCACAGGAATGGAAAGCTTTTAAGTGTTATGTACCTTCTTCTCATGAGACACTCATAAGCAGAGATGTGGTATTTGATGAGTTAGCATCCTGGTATGGGAATCCTGTTGCAGTGCCTACTGATGGCTCACCCAGTATGAGTCATGCTAAAAATACTCCTGTAGAGAGAACTTCCATGAGTGGTCAGACAGTGATGTATCATCTATAGTGAGTCCTTGGACAAGACGATTGCGAAGTTGCACTACTGCATCCATTGACACGGATATGTCAGTGAGGGGGAGAACAGATAAAGGAAAATAAAAGGTTTTTGAAGATGTAATAGGTCCACTCACTGCAGGTTATGATTCATGTAGAAGTGACAGCTTAGACAGTGAATTGGGGATTCCATCTATTATGACGCCAGGTGCTAGGCAGAGCCGTTATGTGCCGCCTCATGAGAGGCAAGCTCACAGTGAGCCACATCTCAAGAGATCAGAGAGGGTTAGATGACCTGTTGATAGATATACTTACACTGGATATTCAACCCGTCATTATGCTTATATGACGAAAGTAACAGGTTTTAGAGAACCAAGTAAGTTTGATGAGGCAGTTGCAGATGAGAATTGGCGTGCTGCTATGGATGAGGAATATTCAGCTTTAGCTGAAAATGGTACATGGGATTTGGTACAGTTGCTAAGGGCAAAACACCTATTGGATGCAAGTGGGTATATAAGGTAAAATGTAAATCAGATGGATCATTGGAAAGATATAAGGCCAGGCTGGTTGCAAAAGGGTATGCGAAACAGTATGGTCTTGATTATGAGGAGACTTTCAGCCCTGTAGCAAAGATGGCTACACTTAGAACTGTGATTGCTTTGGCAGCAGCTAGAGGCTGGAAACTATGGCAGATGGACGTAAAGAATGTGTTTCTCAATGGAGAATTACAAGAAGAGGTTTACATGGAACAGCTTGAAGGCTATGTACATCCAGAATTTCCAACACATGTATGTTGGCTGAAAAAGGCATTATATGGGCTGAAACATGCACCCAGAGCATGGAATGCTCGCATCAGCAGTTATTTGCAGTAACATGGTTTCCGATTGGGAGATGCTAATCATAGTCTGTTTGTGAAGAAGACAGATAGTGGCTATGTTTTCCTAGTTGTTTATGTTGATGACTTAATCATTATAGGAGATGATGAAAATGGGATTGCTAAAATAAATACATGTTTACAGGCTGAGTTTAAGGTCAAGGACCTTGGAGAGCTAAATTATTTTTTGGGGATTGAGGTTGTCTCTACACCTCAAGGCATATGGCTGCTACAGAAGTAGTATGCTCATGACACGTTACAGAAATATAGTATGGCTGATTGCAAGCCTATGGATACACCTTTAGAGCAGAATGTCAAGCTACAGATTGATGTTGAGACAGAGATTGAGAATGTTACTATGTACAGACAGATGGTAGGCAGCTTGATCTATCTCATGATTACTAGACCTGACTTGAGTTATGTTGTGGGGCTGATCAGTCAGTTCATGCAGAAGCCTCGCAAACCACACTTGGATGCAGTCAAGATAATTCTGAGATATGTAAAGAGTACCACAGATCATGGGCTATTTTATGCATATGGGAAACCCCTTGACTTGATGGGGTACACTGATGCTGATTGGGTTGGTTGCATGTATGACAGGAAGTCAACCAACGGCTATGCATTTGGATTGGGTAGTAGCATGATCAGTTGGCAGAGTAAGAAACGGCCTACAGTTGCATTGTCCAGTATGGAAGCAGAGTATTGTGGTGCGGCCTTAGCGGCCTGTGAAGCTAAGTGGTTATAGAAGTTGCTGAATGACTTGTGAGTACACGTGGAAAGCAAAGTCAAGTTGTACTATGAAAATTTGAGCAGTGTCATGTTAGCAAGCAATCCTGTTTATCATGCAAAATCAAAACACATTGAGGTTCACTACCATTTCATTAGAGAAATGGTTTTAGTAGATCAGATTGACTTAGAGCATGTGAAGACTGAAGACCAGGTAGCAGACATCTTTACCAAATTACTTGGTAAAGATAAGTTCATTCACTTTAGATAGCTACTTGGAGTGATGCTGATGATTTGAGTTTTGTTTTGAGCTTGAGGGGGAGTGTTAGAAATCAAGCTCACCGTCAGTGTGTCTTTATCTATGACCGACATCTATGACAGCTAGAGTGTGCAACTATCTACATGTGACTACATTAAATAAGTCAGGTTAGTAGTCAATTAGTGACCTGGTCTGTCTAGTCTACACTTACACTAGGTCACTTTATCTTTGTATTGTGTGCTTTTTAGTTTTAGAGCGTGGAACATGAAGAAGTGATTTTGAGAGCCTGAAGGCTCATGGATATGGTGTTTTCCTTGTCTCTCTCTCCTCTTTAAATACTTTTGTGACCAGATGCTAATGAATACATGGTTGATTTAATCCTTCTTCTACCACTTATCGCAACCTAAATTGTAACTAATGATTGCATGCAAATTGCATAACATCAAGTTCTTAAATCTTTTCCTTTGGGAGATGCACAATTTTGTATTTTAACGTAAGCATCATACGTTTAGAATTGCAACTTGACCACGGAAGTGCAAACAATTGCAAATGCACGACGTGCAACTAAATTTTGTAAATCAGGCAAGCAAAATAAATTTTCCAATGTATTTAAACTTGCCTACAAGAAATTAGACATGCCTAGTGCATCCTTTTCATGTAGGAAATTTATCTCAACCTAGGCATTAAGAACCAGGAAGTTGTCAACTCGCGTAATCGGGGTGGAAGCTCCCGCGTGTGCTCCTCTCCCCTTTTTCTTAGGAGCCATTTATGCACTGAATTTTGTCGCAGCAACTCTGCCTTGGTTTACTCATGCATTTCAAAGTCTCTCAGTCTAAGATCTCCCCTTCTGTGCAGGACAGAGGCCTTGCGATCACGGTTTTAAGGAACCCGAGAAGGCATGCGGGTGAATAAGGCCTATGAAAACCTTAATGGAAGCTTCTAAGATTCTGTCCATAGGCTGATGACGTGGAGAGAGAAAATGATTGGAAAGATGATGAAGATGGAGGTGAAGACGACAATGATGATGATTATGATGTTGATAATGATGGGGAAGGTGGAGGCGGAAGTAGCCTGGCGATGGCGGCAGGCTCCCAGGTGACGTGGCAGCGTGGTGGGTAGCACGATCTCCACGGCGGGTAGCAATAGCACGGTCCAGTCCTCCTCCTCTCTCCTCTTCAAGCTTGGGGAGGGGGGGTCATATATAGTGTGGAAGAGGGGTAGCCACACAAGTGGCGGGCGGCATGTTCCCCTCCCCATGCTCCTCCACCGCTCAAGCTCCTTCTAATACTCATACTCACTCTCCCCCTCCCCGCCATGCAACGATTGAAGGGGAGGGGAGTTTTAATTTAAAAAAATTGCCAAAAATTTATCCATTATCTCTTTTTCCCCCTTGAAGGGGTGTTCGCGTGTAGGCCTACAGTGGCTCGCGGTTTTCAAGCCACAGTCTCTTATGCTCAACGCGGGCTGGAGTTCATTGATGCACACAGAGGAAGCACTTAGCCATCAACTTTTATCGTTGTGGGAGATTAATTTGGGTTGCTTTTTGCATGGGGTGTGAGGGGTCTAGGGTCATTTAATATTTCATTACGAAAATATTAAATTCTCTCCCCCTTAGAGGAATCGAGATGTCCTCCTCTCATGAAGATCTGGGGGTATTGTTGGTTGAGAGTACTTTCATCCATCCAAGTGGCATCCTCTTTGGGATAATCTTTCCACTAGATGAGGTATTCTCTCAAGGTCTTGGATCTCAAATGCCTCTCCCTAACATCTAAGATCTTGTCAAGCCGTAGCTCAAGGACTCCTTGGCTAGGCATTACAACTTGTTGATCATCAAGCACATGACTAGGGTTAGGCACATACTTTTTCAATAGACTGATATGGAATACATTATGAACCTTTAGGTTTTCAAGGATTTGAAGTCTGTAACCATTGGGACCTAGGAACTTGAGAATCTTGTAGGGTCCACAATACCTTGGACTTATCTTTTTGCATTCACCCAAGGATAGGGAACCCTTCTTTGGACGTATGCGAATGAAGACCATATCACCTTCAACGAAGGATCTGTCTTGATGTTTTAAGTCCATGTAAGCCTTCTTTGTGTCCTTGGTGGCTTGGATGTCTTGTCTTATTGACTTGATTTTGTCATCCATGTCTTCCAGCATCTGCTTTGAAGCTTCAACCCTCAAGGTTGGATCCGAAAAGTTTAAAGGAGTACGACAATCGTGCCCATACAATGCTTGAAAAGGGGTCATCTGAACGATTTGTTGGTAGGAAGCATATCTTCAATGACTTGGTTGACTGGTTCTGTTTGACCATCACTTTAGGGATGATAAGGTGTACTGAAATAGAGTTGAGTCCGAATGGCCTCGAAGATAGCCCTTCAGAAGTGTGATGTGAAGAGAGAGTCACGACCACTAATGATTCTTTTGGGTAACCCATGTAGTTTGAAAATCTCCTTGATTAATAACCTTGCGATGTTTGAGGCTTTATAGTTTGTCTTAATAGGGATAAGATGTGCAACCTTGGTTTTGTATATCCACCACGACCATAATGGAGTTGTATCCTCCCTGAACTTGGGGCACGCCAATAACAAAGTCCATACTAATGAATTCCCATTTCATTTGGAGAATGTCAAGTGGTTGCAATTTCCCTGGCATTTTGACACGTTCGGCCTTAATGCGTTGACAAGACAAACATTCCGTGACATATTTGAGAACGTCACCTTTGAGCCTATTCCAATGATAGCTCTTCCTGAGTGCATTAAGGGTCTTGGCATAGCCAAGATGTCCTGAGAAAGGGGAGTCATGGGCTTCCCAAAGTATCTTCTACTTGAGTGATTGGCTTGCCGGTATACATAATCTCGTCCTATAGTAGACAAGTCCATTATTGATAGAGAATTCTTGATACTTTGTTTGTCGCTTCGGGTCTTGATCTTTGATGGGGGATCTCCCTTAGCAATTTCTGATAGGTTGGGTCATGGCATGCCTTTTCTCTAGCTAGCTCAAGAATTGGGTTGTTTGGGATGGATACCTTTGTGGCTAGAGATCTTGCTATTGATGGATCTTGCAAAATCAGGGAATTCAAAAATGCCTTGCGACTGAGTGCATCGGCAACTACATTCTCCTTTCCATGCCGGTATTTGATTTCAAAGTCATATTCTTCCAGCACTTCAATCCATCAGTGCTGCCTCATTTTGAGTTCATTCTGTATGAAAATCTATTTAAGACATTTGTGATCCATCACTAAGGTAAATTTATTACCCAGCAAGTAGTGTCTCCAAAGTTTGAGAGCATGGATGCAGCCAACAACTCCAGATCGTGGGTGGCATAGTTCCTTTCATGGATCTTCAATTTCCTTGAAGAGTATGCTACAGGATAACCTTCTTGCATAAGCACACATCCTAAGGCAAGGGCGCTAGCATTAGTTATCACTTCAAACTTCTTACTAAGATCTGGAACTTTCAAGATGGGTGTTGATACCAAGCTTTGCTTTAATTTATCAAAGTTGGACTTTTCAGCAGGTGACCATAAAATTGATACTTGCTTCTTTAGTAGATCAGTCAAATGTGCTGCAATCAAGGCATAGTTTTTTATAAAGACCATGTACCATCTTGTCAATCCAAGAAAACTACGTATTTCTTTGACAGAAGTTGGTGTTGGCCACTCCAGAATGTCTCTGACCTTGGCCGGATCTACTGAAATTCCTTCCGTTGATACAATGAATCCCAGATGTCGCTTGAAAAATGCGCACTTCTTCTTCTTGGCATAAAGCTTGTATGCTTTCATTGTTTCAAGAACAATGCAAAGATAGGGTTCATGATCTTCTTCATGTTTGGATTAGACTAGGGTATCGTCAAAGAAGACGAGTACAAATTTATCAAAATAGGGCCTAAAGATATCCTGCATTAGCTTGTTGAAGGTAGCAGGGGCATTTGTCAGTCGGAATGACATGACTAGGAATTCAAAGTGTCCATACCTTGTGCTGAATACAGTCTTTGGAATATCTTCTTCCTTGATCCTTATCTGATAATATCCAAACCTGAGATCAATCTTAGAGAAGATCTTCACACCTTGAAGACAGTCAACAAGTTCATCTATTCTTGGAATGGGGTATTTGTTCTTAATGGTTGATTGATTCAACCCTCTATAGTCAATGCATAGTCGAAGCGTTCCATCTTTCTTCTTCTGGAATAGCACTTGAGCTCCCCATGGTGAACTGCTAGGACGGATGTAGCCTTGGTCTAATAGTTGCTTAAGTTGCTCCTTCAACTCAATCGCTTCCGAGATGGACATCCTATATGGTCTCTTTGTGATTGGTGCAACTCCTTGCACTAGCTTGATTTCGTGATCGACTTCCCTTTGAGGAGGAAATTCTATCAGCTCTTCAGGAAATACGTTTGCGTATTCCTTTAACCATGAAGGTTCTTCCCTAGATTCCTCATTCTGATCTAGCTTATTTAGTTTAATTAAATAGACAGATAAGCCTTTCCTAACTCCTTTCATGATCCGTGTTGCTTTGGCCAGTTGAATTTTTGTCTTGCTAGCCTCTCCTTGAGTTGTAACTAGTTCCCCTTCACAATTTTGAAAGGAGACTTGACCGTTTCCACAGTGAATGTGGGCGTCATTGGGTATTATCCAACCTATACCGAGCAAACATTGGTGGAAACCTAGGTTCATTACCCTAAATCTGATTGAAGTCGACTTTCCTCCCAATAGGAATTTCACCTTAGCAATTTTCTTGGTACAAGAGACCTCACAACCATTTTCTAATTCCACAAGTAAGGTAGGTGCATCTTTTGTGGCTATTCCTAATCTTCTTGCATAGACTCGTGAAATGAAGGAATGAGTACTGCCACAATCAATCAAGGTTTTGAAGCTTTTACCTTGGTAATCTGAAGGGGTTTGAATCATTGAGAATTGGCGATTTGGGCCTTTCTTGTGAAGGGCGGCATGAACCATTGCCCTCTCAATGTCAGCTTCCATGGTTGGGTCTTCTTTGTCACCCAACTCCTTATTGGCAACACTGGTGGTTCTCCCTTTGGCCTTGGTGGATCCTTGGCCATGGGTGGCTCCTTGCAATGGCCCTTGACATTGTCCTCTACTAAGCTTGGGACACTGCCTTTTAAAGTGACCGGGCTCGTTGCAATGAAAGCAACGGAGATTGCGGCCATTACCTTGTTTGCCCTAGCCTTCTTCCTTTGTCCTTGGTTTTGGCCCTACACTCTCTTGGACTGAGACTTATACATTTCCTTGTTCTGATCCCTGTAAGGCCAAGTCCTATTATTCCTTGGCTTGGTCTGCACCTCCTATATTATGGGTGCAGCTCGAATGAGTGCATCCTGTAGGTCCATTGGATGCATTTATTCCAAGCAAGTGCTAATGGGTGGATTTAACCCAGCACAAAACTTTGACACCTATTGTGTCATATCCATTTGTGATGTGTACTTTAAGAGAGAGACGAACTTTGAATAGTAAGCATCCAGGGATAGTCCAATTTGCTTTAATTCATAGAATTCGTTCATCTTTTGCATGTGGTAGGTAGGTGGTAGATATCTCCCTCACACAGCTCTTTTAAGATTCTCCTAAGTAACTATCCCTTTCGAGATCCCTTGGTCTCTGCACCATTGCTTCCACCAAAGTCTTGCTTCGCCAGTAAGCTTTAGTTTGGCGAGCATCGCTTGGTTAGTGGGTGCAGTACCTACTGCTTCGAAATAATCCTCCATGGATTGAATCCAAACATCGGCGTCAGATTGGATGGTCCTTCCCTTACCATTGAATTCAGGTGGTATGATTTGCTTGAGAAGGAACTTCTTCTCTTGAATTACAGTCGTATTTAGTGCAGGGATCAGACTAGGAATCTGCACTTGAGGTTGTGCCTGGGCAAAAAGATTCTTTACGTTAAAAACTTGCTAAACGTTTCTCTCATTACATTAATATGCCGAGTTCAGCTTTTAGCCAAAAGACCTAATCACTTAACTCCTTTACCAACACTTACAGCCATCACAGACAGTGATAAAAAGTCTATTTCATTCATATGGGCATAGCCTGTTCAAGTACATTTATTTTAGAAGGTAGAACAAGCTCATTAGCACATCAATTCGGGGAAAATAAGATTGTGTTACATTCGGCTACGTGAATTGAGAAATAATATGGAGAGTGGTCATAGATTTTCAAGAATCGATAGGTCATAGGAAGCTTGGGGTAACCCTTCCTTTGATACCCGTTCTTCTCATAACATCCCAACACCTTGATTCTGTCGACAGGGATTATTCAAGTCACTTCCCCATACAAGTACTTATTCTTCTTGACCTTTCGACCGTTGACATGTAGGGTTGCATTTGCATGAGCCTCAACAAAGATGAACAACTTCACGATCTTTAAGTCCTCCATCCACTTGATTCTCTTCAAGTTGGTCCTAAGGTACGCAAGTCAGTGGGCCACTATGTAATATTCCTGATTCACCCGTCCATCTTCGTTGCACGTACAGGGGTGAAGGATTGTAGATGCGATCTAGGATATTCATCATACCTAGCCTCCGTCGATAATCTGAAGCACGCATTGTAGTCATAAACATAAGCTGGAACACCAAGAATTTTTTCCATGCTTCGCGACTCTACAGGCCAGCATCGATAAGTAAGTAAGGAAATGTTCTTATTAGCAACATTGCTCTACTTCCCCTTATTAAGTTTCCTGTAAATTTTAGATTTCATTGGTTTGCTCTGATACCAACTGTAACGTGTCCCTCTGTCCACTTGTAGGACACGTCTTAGCAGCCCATCCGGAAGTGAGTCTAGAAAGCGCCGCCCGGCACTCCCAAGGAATGACACGGGGTTTGCGATCTAGGTCTTTCCGAGTGTGCCATGAAGCAGAAGCATTCCAGTCATTCCCACTTAGGACCGACCTGAATTAGGGTTTTCCTAATGGTCAAGTTTCTAGAATTGTAGCTAACGTCAAGACCTAGATGAACTACTTTACGCAAAAACATCAGGGTCGAAGCGGATTTATATTGCACTTGGTTCAAGGAGAATGGGAAACAAGAGGAATGTGAAGCTCGACCTCTCTGGCCATAAGGCATAGTCCCATTCCGTTTCCCTAAAAAGCATAAATCGGGACTCTAGCTCTAGATTCTAGGTCATTGTTACCTCACTGTCAATTCCTTTGAGAAAAGTTCCCGGCCAACCGGGACCACCCTTCCGTAGAAGGGACCCAGAGTCACGTCCACCGCACTTTCCTCGGGTTTCTTTAGTTATCTAATTGCCTACCACATTCAATTTGACAAGCAAAAACAACTTCCTTAATTAACCAATTAATCACTGGTTCCTTCAAGTAACCTAAGCACTGACACAGAAAAACGTCAAGCAAGTTCCTTTTCAACATTTGATCTTTATTTATCAGTGGAATACATCAATATCCAGCCTGAAGCCTATTCTAGCAATCCTTAGGGATCGCTATTCAAAGTTCCGCCCGTTAACTAGTATGCAGACCTCGAGATCCCATCTCGAGTCACATCGGCCTCTTGTGTAGGATCCGGAGGCAATGGATTTACGGCCAGAGCCCCTATTGGCACCCAAGCGTCCTCATGCTCCAAGTAGCACCCACGGAGAGAGCTCTCGCGGCGAGTTTGGTCCAGGTACCTGGCACGGCTAGCAACCCCCTTGGATAGGGTCAAGCAGATAGTCGGAGGTAACTAGTATTACCTCTCCCTCCAGGCTTTCAACCTAAAGCATTAGTTCTTTTTCCGGCATTAGTTCCTTGAGCAAAGAAGTAAAAATAGTGCTCCTAAGTGTACAATCATGAGCATTCTAGTGGTCCTTTGTACGGCCAATTGCTAAGGTATAATTCCTTCTCTCCGAATACATCCAGCATTCGATCCGGGATCAATCATGACTTGGCAAGATTCCAAGGGTTTCATAAGTTGAGTTGCTTGTTTACCCTTTTTTCCTTGAGATAGGGTTTATACCCTGTTGACCCAAATTGTCAATACCTTAGGTTTCCTTATATTAAGGTCAATAAATCCTGAGCAACCTCGTCGCCCTAACTTAGTTGGTTAACTTCTTTCTTTGCAAATTCGTAACTCCCCTAACTTGGCAAATCATCCCCAAGGAAGGGTGATGTAGCAAGATGACTACTCATCCTCTAAAAAATTAGACTTGTACTTAGAACTCGCCAACCTTGTTTTAAGGAGTGGCAATACTATTTTGATCTAGGCACAAAACCATGTGACGTTGCAACTTGTTGCACGAGATAAATGTCGCACCTAACTTGTGGGATTATTTCTCCCATCACACGGTATTCCTTGGTCAAGAATACATTTGACCAAGATATAGGGTTTGGGAGTCCTATTGACTCAATCCAACCCTAACCCTACTAGGTCGATAATGCTTTGGCCCTAGGGATCCTAAATTCATACGAAGGTTTAGTATTTGGTCAATTGATCCTTAGGGTGAGAATAGTAGATCATTCTTGCATGGGCGTTTAGATAACCTTAACATTTTCAAGAATGTGGGTAGGATCTTTGGGATTGAAAGTCTTAAATCGGCATCCCAATTGCGATACTAGACGTAACTTAACCCTACCTAGTACTTTGAGGTGATCGTCATATGCAATCTAATTGTACCTTTATGATTTTCATGTGAGCTACTCAACTACATGCGAATTACTTAGTTGATTTAACTAACCCACGATTAGAGATGATCATCCCTTTTAAAGATGCAAATACTTTCTTCTAAATTAGCAAGTATTTTTACCTAAAAGATGCAAGTAATTGCAAGATGAATGCGATGTATCATTCCATGCAAATATGCGATTTCAAGACCATAGACCCTTTCCTTCAGCTATAAGATCTACAATGATCCTTTCTTTGCCTTGCCCTAAATGGTATTAGTTGACATTCAAAACTACTCCTTGTAAATCCCACGTATATGCATCAAATTCAAGGCTTTAGTTTTTTAATGAAAAATGCATCCTTTCCCAATTTCAAACTTTGATAAAAGAGCTTCTATGCATGGATGTATCATTCTTTTGTGACCAGATGCTAATGAATACATGGTTGATTTAATCCTTCTTCTACCGCTTATCACAACCTAAATTGTAACTAATGATTGCATGTGAATTGCATAACATCAAGTTCTTAAATCTTTTCCTTTGGGAGATGCACAATTTTGTATTTTAACTTAAGCATCATACGTTTAGAATTGCAACTTGACCACGGAAGTGCAAGCAATTGCAAATGCACGACGTGCAACTGAATTTTGTAAATCGGGCGAGCAAAATAATTTTACCAATGTATTTTAACTTGCCTATGGGAAATTAGGCATGCTTAGTGCATCCTTTTCATGTAGGAAATTTATCTCAACCTGGGCATTAAGAACCGGGACATTGTCCACTCGTTACTCAGGGTGGAATCTCCTACGTGTGCTCCTCTCGCCTTTTTCTTAGGAGCCATTTATGTAGTGAATTTCATCGCAGCAACTCCCCCTTGATTTACTCACGTGTTTTGACGTCTCTCAGTCGCACGTCTCCTCTTTTGCGCAGGACACAGGCCTTGCGGTCGCGGTTTTAAGGAACCCAGGAAGGCACGGGTGAATAAGGCCTATGGAAACCTTATTGGAAGCTTCTAATAGAAGCTTCTAAGCTTCTGTCTCCACAGGTTGATACGTGGAGAGAGAAAATGATTGGGAAGATGATGAGGATGGAGGTGAAGATGACGACAATGATGATTATGATGTTGATAATGATGGGGAAGGTGGAGGCGACAACAGCGTGGCAATGGCGGCAGGCTCCCAGGCAGCGTGGCAGTGTGGCGGGCAGCACGATCTCCACGGCGGGCAACAGCAGCACGGTCCAGTCCTCCTCCTCTCTCCTCTTCAAGCTTGGGGAGGGGCGGGTCATATATAGTGTGGAAGGGGGGGGGGGAGGTAGCCACACAAGTGGCGGGCGGCATGTTCCCCTCCCCATGCTCCTCCACCACTCAAGCTCCTTCTAATACGCATACTCACTCTCCCCCTCCCCGCCATGCAACGACTGAAGGGGAGGGGAGTTTTAATTTAAAAATTTTGCCAAAATTTTATGCAGCATCTCTTTTTCCCCCTTGAAGGGGTGTTTCCGTGTAGGCCTACGGTGGCAACACATTTCGTATATAGTTGTGTACACTCGGTGCGGTAGTGAGTTTTTCTGTTATCAGTGAAGTATAATCCAGTTAATGCATTTTCAAAAAATGATTGAACCGTCAATTTTATAAATCAAAATCTAGTGAAACTTCACCCACATGCCGGGCATCATAAAAACTCATGGATATTTAAAAATTGGCCCCATCAAAAGTCACTAGGGCATGTGTCCAAAGGCTGGCGTCACGGCCCCAAATGCCAGCCTGCGAACAGGTGTCCTAGAGACTTTTGATGAGGCCATTTTTTTTTTTTGGTAGTTGATGTACCCTGGAGAAGTCCACATGTAAAATTTCACATCAGTCAGATCACTGGTCATATTTTTCCAAAGCTTGGATACATGAATTCATATTTAAGGGTTTTTTGAAAGTTCTGCTATAAGTTTAAAGTTTCACCTCATTTTACACATTTCACTTTTGAGTTTTGGGTTTTCTCTCCTAGAAGACATGGCATGCACCAAGCAAGCGGCCCGAAGTCACCCCCTAGAAATCCTATGCAGAGGCCACCTCCCCCACCTCCACACCACCACCACGCTAGCATCGCAAGCGTTGATGGAAGCCAGGCACAGCTAGAAATCCTATGCAGAGGCCACCTCCCCCACCTCCACCACCACCACCACGCCAGCATCGCAAGCATCGATGGAAGCCATGCACAGTGGCTCTTCATGAGATCCACCATTACGAGAAGACCACACACCTCCTGATACCAAAGGCTCCATTCTAGAAGCTAGTGTGTGAGATTATGGACGGCATACTCATTAAGAATAGCAGGAGGCACTTCCCAGATGGAACACACTTGCAACAACCCAATCGCTGGACTGCCCAAGCCCTTCTTGCACTACAAGAAGCTACCAAAGCTTATAACATCAACTTGTTCAGAGACTTGGTCTATACAGTAGTACATGCAAGGAGAGTCACCATCACCTATAGGGATTTGTGGATAGTGAGGTTCTTCCGACGATGGAAGGATAGTCCTCACGGAGATCAACAACGATAGAGGTGTACTACCAAAATATATATTGAATGTAGCTTTCAAAGAGATTTTGTAAAACCCTGGTTGTAAAGGATCCCATGTAAAATGTTATGAATATGAATACAATTGTTTTGTCGCATCTTATTTTTGTTTATTCACTTGTAATTTGTTTTATTTATGTCTTTGAGTTATCGTTACATCCGTTCGAACGAATACATATTGCACACGAACTCAATAAATCATTACATATTAAATTTAGGGTATGAATCGTGTTGCATATAAATCTAATAAATAAACATAATATTCAAGTAAAAAACAATAATAAATGACACGTATAATAAACTACATTGCATGCAAATCCAACAAATATCGATTTTCATTACTTCAAGAGAAGATTACAAATTACATTACATTAGTGATGAGATATCATTTGGCACTAAGTATATCTACTCTCTCCTAGGCTTCTTTGAGATAGACTCCCCATGGTTAGAGCTATTCTTGATCATAGGCAGCAATAGATTTTGCCCTAGTAGTTCCTGCCTAATGACATTGGGGTCTTCAACACCAGCAACCATGCCACAGGCCACCATGGAAAAAAGTGGCCCAGACCTAGTACTAGAGAAGTAGAGGAGCTTCAAACATCGAAGCAACACTACTTTCTCCAAGCTAGAGTTTGTTGGGATGGTCTAAAAGGGGCCAGCCTTTGTTAGTGCCCTCAACTTCAAGAAGTTATTAGAAAAAGCCGGAGAGCATGTCTTATGGAATACAAAAATGTCGCTCACAAGCTGGCCGATATACTCCTTCAATGCCGAGTCCTACACCCTTCCTGGGCTACTAGATGGGCCACCTTGTCTAGATGAAAATTCATCTATATAGACAATGTCCTGCATCACACAAGTTTAGTGTCAAACTCACTATGCATGGAGTGTGGTAAAGATATATACATCGAATTTTCATCAAAATTTACGAGTAGGGCCCCTAGGGCATCGGGAGTGTGTACATCAAAATTTTTTGGGATCGGGCCCCCAGAGCTGCCCTGGCTAGAGGCTTGCGTCTGGGAGCCTAAATTTGTGCCCCCAAATGCAAGCCTTTGGCCAGGGTAGCTATGGGGGCCCAATCTTGGCAAAATTTGATGTGCACACTCCTGATGCCCTAAGGGGTATGCACATCAAATTTTATCGGGATCGAGCCCCCAGAACTGCCCCAGGGGGTATGCAAATTCAGGCCCCCATACGTGAGCCTCCGGTCGCCAAGGTAGCTCTGGGAGCCCGATCTCGGCAAAATTTGATGTGCATACTCCCAATGCCCTAGAGGCCCAACTGGTAAATTTTGACACAAATTTGATAACATTAATCCAATAACATTACCTTCTCTACATCATCTATCTATTGTTGTAATGGAGCATCCATGTCTGCTCTTGGAGCTAGGCCATCCTCGTCTCTCTCTTGGGAAGGTATTACATAGTTGGGTTGAGGTCCAAAAATGCTTTCTTGCAACCGCTCAAACTCCTCATGTGAGATCTCATACTCTGGTGTCGCATTCTCAATGTGCTCTTGGATGCTCACAATGGTAGAGATGTCATCGACACTCATGCCATCATATCGAGCCACCTCATCAACATGTGCTGGTGCATCTTGTATATCAAAATCTATAAAATCATCAGGTGCATCATGCACCATGATACAATATATCTCTTCTTCCCTTAGGTCCAAAATTTCTAGTACATCCTACATAAGTAAATATTCCACCCCCTCGATGATGATAGCATGGAGAGAAGCGAGGGGTGGCTCATCACTTGTCGGCATCTCAACAGGGCAAGGAGGTGGGTGCACAATGGCTAAGCTTTGTGCTGCCACTACTCTTGGATCGAGTGTGATCTCTTCAGGCTCCCTCTCGAAATACTGTAGTTGTGGTCAAGAGGGTATATCGATGTCTTTCTCACTGTCCTCTTGCACTTTAATAGTGCACAAAACATATATGGCAAATGTTGCATTGCGCTCAATGAGATCCATCGTGGCATGGTCTTGGGATGAGGTGGGCACTGCTATGGCACAAAGATACTTCCCCACATGCACAAGGGCTTGATTTATTACCTTTGCATGGCTTGATCCAGCACGTAAACTATATGGGAAATCTATGGGAATCCATCTGAGAGCAGAGTTCCGAATAGAGCAGGTGAGAGGGTTTGCCGCATCACAAAACGATGTCAGTATACTAGAGGTAGGGTCTACGATGGAAAGCGATCTCTCTAGACTCAAGGTCGCACAAAACCTAGGGTATATCTGGTCTCCTATGTCTACATAGCATGTGGAGCTAATCCATGCAGCAAAGGCGGGAGTGGTAGCCATGGCACACAAAGAGAGAAGGGAGGAGAACACAAGTGTAGGGAAGTAGAGAATGAAAGTGAAAATGAGTTTGGAGTTATAGCTTTTATGTATCTAGGGTTTTAAATAAAGGTTATTTTTTAACACTAAATTTTCAAGTTAATACTCTTACCTTAGTTTTTTTATTTCAATACTTTAAAGTAACCGTTAAAATTACTCATACAGACAAACGCTTCATTCTACATTATTATATCCTCGAATATACTTGGTTCGCTGAGTATATGCAAGTCAAACTACAGAAAATATAGAAAATTTTTTAAGAAAAGAAATATGGAAGACCTTCAAAATCCATTGGATCCAATTTAATATTTAAATTTAAGAAATAAGTAGAAGAGATGAGCTATAATATATCATTATGCAAAGACAATATTGCATAGATTATAGAACTCTAGCCTGCAATTTAATTATGATTTTAACCAACATGATTGACTAATTACAGTATGTATTATCACACTCTTGGATCATAGTAAACTAAGATTATCTAAATTGAAAGTACTCAAAAGTTTTAAAAAAGTTTATATTCATTCTTTATGTATAAAAATTTACAAGGATTCCACTATCTCAATGATATGTGGAGAAGCACATTGTTTCCATGTCATGGATTGCTCACTACGAATCCTAACATTTCTATTATCTAACTTGAAATAGAAGTTGTAGAGGGGCTCATTGGATTTCTTGTCTCCGAAAAGAAATGGGCCAATGGCTCTCTGCACTGACCACAAAAGGATTATGACCATTCCACAAGATAACCACATCTATGAGAGCTGTATGTGTCTCATCTCGGATATCTTGATCCAAGTTGATCCACTCCCCTTGCAAGATTCACCATCTTCTATATCGAAAGCAAATGCACAGAGTTTGTCTAGTGACGAAATACCTATAACAAAAACAAAAATAATGGTACGTAAATGCGAATAACACAACAATTCATATAAGAAATACCTATGGCAGTCAAATCAAGGCATTCAAAGTAGTAAAAAAGATTAACCTAAATGTGAGATCAGATTGGTTGACCCTACATTCAATCGTCTCATCAAAATGTGTTATTTTGACTTGCCAAGACTCACCTAATAGCTAACTCATCCACTCCTTGGATGGACACTTGCATTGATAAGTAATCTTTGTTTTCTTCAGAACATCACATGAAAAAACAAATGTGCAAACAATGAGAATGGAATAAACCAACTAAGATGCACATCTTTGGAGCCTTTAGTGGGTTTCATAGCACTATTGATGTTAGATTTTATCTTGGGTTTCATAGCACAAATGTGCAAACAATGAGAATGGAATAAACCAACTAAGATGCACATCTTTGGAGCCTTTGGTGGGTTTCATAGCACTATTGATGTCAGATTTTATCTTGGACTTATATGCTCCTGACAAGTCCAAGCTACCAATCAACCATTCACCACTAGATAGTGGTGGCAATGGGGCATGCGGCAATCTCTGGCTTTCTACTACATACAATGAATTATAAAAAAAGATATTTTGAGTTGCAAGTTGACTTTCAGAGTTATTATCATAGATCAAAGAACCTATGTCTTCATGCCAAACATGTGTCTTGCTTCTTAAACATTCCACATTCTGCCATTGATGCAAAGTTGATGGATATAGAGCTGTCAGTAAAACAAAGTTGAATTAGAACACTACAAAGATTTTTAAAAACAACTCTGATGCAAAAGAATAGACAATGATAAAATTTAAAAACTTACTATTTTTTCTATAATTTGCCATGTAGTTCTTATCATGTACAGAGATTTGTTTGTGCATATAAACATGTTGGATCAACACTTATGTTATTGTACTTGTTCCATTGAACACTTTTCTGAACTCTAAAATTCTACCTTTCCAATGTTTGCTAGGATTTGCAACATCCTTACGTCTGACCTTGAAACTCCCTTGAGTACTTGGGTGCATCAAAATCCAATCCAACTTATAGTACTTATTATCACAAATACAATTACTAACACTATCTTTCCTATTGAAGACCTCCACTACAAGTATGTTACTGATGTTTTTCCTCTATGAAGACATCTACAATAACCAAATACAAAAGTTACCTATCAACGTGTGTATAATTTGCAAATTTTCTCTCCAAATGAAATGAAATTTAAATGGATCAATTTAAAACAAACATTGTATCTGCAATTCTTTTCACAAAGAAGCCCAGATATGTTGAACAAGAAGTTGACTTATAACAAGACCATTATTCCTTCACTGACAAATTCCTAGAGTACAAAAACAAAGAAATATCGAGTCAGAGCATACATATAACTTACATTGGATTTGTCCAAATGAGTTGAAACTTAATCATGGAGCAACAAAAAAAAGTGGCAATATACCTGTGGCTCTCTTTGCAAAGAAGCCCAAAGATGTTGAAGAAGCTGAGTTTTAAAAAAATCATTGTTCTCCACCCTCAAAGACTCTAGGAGTAAAAAAACAAAGAAAAAATCAGTATGCATATAGCTTGCATACATTTTGTCCAAGCGAGATAAAATTAAACCATGGAGCAGCAAAAAAAAAGACAACATACCTATAACTTTGTTTACAAAGAAACCGTAAGATGTTGAAGAAGAAGTTGAGTGTTCAAAAGATCATTGTTCTTGACTGTAAGAGACTCCTAGAGTACCAAAACAAAGGAAATTACATGTTAGAGAATGCACATAACTTGCACAGGTTTTGTCCAAATGAGATAAAACTTTACCATAGAAAATCCATGAAAGAGAATAATATACCTATAAAGTTTTGTGAAGAAAATCTTAGGGCTTTGGTAGAACAAGCTCCGCTCTCATAAAATGTGTGAAACTCACTCTGTGTTTGTATAGAGGAAATGAAATTTCATAAGGTTATAGATAGGCAAGCAACAATGAGGCCGTAAGATTTCATCAGGAAAGAAGAAGTGGGGAAAGAGACATGATAAATTTGAGATCCACCTAAGAAAGAGGGGGAAACTGAAAAGGGAAGAAATGAAAAGTCAAACATAAAAAAATAAGAAAATGAAAATTCGAGTCACAAACTTTTAGGAAGGTTCAACATTGTATTCCCCATGTTTCCCCTTATTTTATTGTTGAGGGAAGATTTGGGCCAAGATATCGCTAGAAGATTCATGTTACATGAATCTGGAATCCCACCTCTCTCATTAGTTAGGCCTATATTTCTTTATTCACTCCTTAAGGGGCAAAAAAGAGAGTCCATATTTCTCCTAATGTTAGTTTGGGTTATGAGTCAGGTAGCAAGTGAGCACCTTCCTACTTTGTCATGGATGCATAGGATTGTGTATCGTCATATTCATCGGACACCCCTTTCTATTTATGCAAGGGGTTAGCTAATAACTTGATGCACTTAGTGTAGGGCCTAAGAAGCCTTATCTTTGGTTGGTTTTGTGCTTTAGTAGAGTAATGTTATGACCAAGGGATTGTTTCAATGGTATTCTATGGTGAATGATAGTAAAATGTTTTATTTCATAAGGCCACAAGGGCTATCTCTGTCAAGTTCTAATGTTTTACTTCATTAAGCCAAGAGGGCCAATTCTGTTGGTTGTAAAATGATATATCTCTTACCACCATATTGGGGAATATGGGAATTTCCTGTAAGTTTGGGACACATGGTCAAATCTCTAGATTTGTCATATCTTGAACACTTTAACTCCAAATCAAGTGTTCTATAGCTCAATAGATTCCATTTTTCAAGTGTTTTCCAATGACAAGTCACATCATATGGTTTTGAGAAACTTATGTGCATGTTATCCAAGTGCCATCTTTTTTGTATTCAAAAAATGGGAATTGGGAGATTCCCAAACTCACTAATATTGTGTTTCTTTGGGCCAAAAGGGCCATATGTCTATTTGGTGTAGATACATTTAATGGTTTTATGATTTAGTCATTGCATTACACAGGTTGGACAAAGTTCCTCGAGGGAGCCTTTGCTATGTAGGAGCTTCTTGTGGCCATTCCAGGTGGTATCATCGCCTTTCCGAGTTGTTCCCTTAAGCTGATAATGTTATATGTGTATGTGGGGGTTATTTTCTTTTCATTTGTGGGGACCAGCAACAATCAAGGCATGAAGTCCTAGGGTTTGGTTAGGTATATCTGAGGGAGATTGGAGTAGTTTCCTACCTCTTGTTAGGACATTGTTAGGCATTAAAGACATGTGATAAAGAGGGTAATCCTTGTGGCCCTATCCTTCCTGCTTGCTAGGAAATTACCCTAGGAGTCCCTGCTAGTGTGAGATGGTTAGAGAAGGCTGCCAAAATAGCAAAGAAGAGGAAAATTTGAATATATTTGCAAGATAAAATTACATAGGTGTGTAAAAAGGGATTCTAACTCCTCAATAAGAAAAGGAAAAGAAAAAGAAAGGAAATTCCTTCAAGCAATTGATTATCACCTTGCGGAGGCCTAGTAGGTTCCTAGGGACAAGTTAGTAGGAGAAAGAAAAGAATTAAGTGTCACCTTGCGAGAGCTTGGTAGGTTCTTGGATACCAAGTCAGGATGACCTGAGACCACTACCATGTTCTCCTTGGGTCACTCTATGCTTAGCTCCCTCCTTTTTATATGCCCGAGTATAGAAACTTTGGGAAGAAAATGTGCTATAAGAAGAAAAGTTTGATGACCAGGCTATAGGAGTCCTTACCTAGTAGGAGGTCCTTGTCTAGTTGTCCTAAGCTAGGTAGGTAGTTCAGACCACCACTAGGATGACCTCTTTGATAGGCTTTTAAACCAGTCCCTATTAGAGTAGTTGGTTAAAAACTCGCTCTGAGTTTTTTTCAGATTATGCTGGATCTATCCCTTATGGATTTTCATGCCTTGATTCTGTTAGGGGGTAGGGTGAGAGTTGTTCTTATGATTTGTTGATTATATTTTTTGTGGCAGCTTGATGCTTTCTTTAGTATTTGTTTGTGTAGATCAGTTTGGAGAATTTGATGAGCTGAGTAACCCTATCCCATTTTCGCCAATGAGAGCATATTTTAAAGCCTTGTAAAGTGGGAAAAAGAAGTGAATATGTGTAAATTTTAGGTGGGAATTTAAAGCAACGGAAGCAGAACCTAAAGATCCAACAGTTTTAGAGACCAAGGAAGACATAAATGCAAAACTTTGGCCGTTGCTGTGGTTGTGGTTGTTTAGTAATTATTTTGATTGCCGAATTGAAAAGAGATAGGCTTTCTGGCCATTCGGGATGCCATGTTGGTCAAGTAGGATTTTTCAGAACTCAGTTCAGGCGGACAAGATGCGAGTAACTGGGCAATTCAAAGGTGGCAAATGACCAACAAAATGGAAAAGATTGGATATGGGCCTTTGGGGGCCCAATGGCCCCCAAAAGTTTTTTATTTGTGGGAGGGGACATTTTTTCAAATGGCAGTAGCATGCAATAAATATGCCCCTCCATGGCGACGTTTTTTAGAGGGGGGTTATGGCAAGCTACAAAGTAGCCATGCAACAGAGATTGGAAATTAACATCCTCCAATTTTCGCTCTCCCATGCCGATCTCCAATTGCACAATGGTTGCATGATGGTGAAGATACAATTCTAGTCTTTCTCTCTCCTCCCTCCTCTCTGCTGTTGAGGGTTTCATATGCATGAATCCATGGAATAAAGGGGAGGAATTGAATGCGATAGACTAATGGAATAATGGTCTTGGGGCAGAGAAGATCATAAATCAGAGTTGCAGAGAGTGTCAATGGCAAAAAATAAGCATCAACGGTCTCCCAACCATTAAATATGTGTCTCTAAAACCGAGTTTCTATGTGTAAGCACTTATTTTATTTATTTTATGAAATATGTTTGATGTTTTTTTTAAAAAAATGGATTCTTTTGATTGAAAATGCTGAAATTTAACAGAAATCTTGAAGAAAACCAAAAAAATTAGTTGTTTAATAATTTACATCAAAACCCGCAGTTATGCGGTTTTTATGAAATTGATAAAATTTGGGGTTCATATGGAATAGAAATGAATAAAAAATCAATATTCTATAATTTTGATCAGTCCCAACCCATAATTAAAAAATATCAGATTTTTTATTCAAATAAATGAATAAAAATAGTGAAAAAATGAGAAATTTTGGTTTTTTCGCTAGAAAATTAAGAAAATATATGATTTATGTCTATGACTATATGGCATGGCTGTAGCATGAGGGATAAGCCTCAGTTTAGATATTTCTTTATGCTAAATTCCATTTTTATCGCTTTTTACAAGAAAAACACATCGAAAAACCACTCTTTATTCCTATCAACGATGCATAACCTAAATGGCAGGGGGAAAGAGGGGTTTTGATGCTAATTAGTTACTGCGAACATATAAAATTTTTTGAGATATTTGCAATCACACCTACTTCAATCTCTTTAGATGGAGTGGTAAGGGCTCAAGACAAGAATCACATAAGCACAATAGGAGGATGTGCTGCCTAGACTTTCCTCTAAAGCATTGTACTTGATTACCATTTTCATATGAGATGAACATTGTCATGTTGCTCCTCAGTATAGTATACATGATGATTGTCATTTTCTCTTGAGTCAAGGTTCTTGGTTTCTATTATGTCAGTATCTTCACATGTCTAGTCAAGGTCTATGAGCCACCATAGACGCCATGCTTTAGATCCCATGTTTTTACATGGTATCAGAGTGCAGGTGAGCATGGCTTAGCATGTTTAAGCTCACCTCTCTACTTCTACAGGTCTTCGCTCACTTCTCTTAGCTCAAGTCCAACTTGTCTTGAAGTGCATGAACTCATTTTACACCTCCATCTTCACTTTGCCTCTTGTCTGCCATACCCTCAGACAGTACTCAGCTCACTTGGAGCTTCCTGATCTACTCCTAGAGCCCATATCTCTTCACGCTTACTTCTAGGGAAATGCTTCTGAATTCAAGGCACAGCTTTCCATCACAAGAATGCCTCAGATTGTTCACTTTGGAGCATGGCATTGACGTTTTCTAAGATTTCTTTCCTGATCATATTGCTGCCTGTGGTCGTACGCTTCAAACTCTGTCAACACGCAACACCTTAACCTGTGACTATAGGGATGCTTTAGCCCTTTTTATAGGCCTACACCCCACCCAATATTGTTCAGAATGTCTACGTGTCCGCGTTGCTATCGTCACTTTTCTCAGATGGGTCTGAAACCCTAACTTAGTCCTCCATAGCCAAAAGTCCTCAAGCTCAAAATCACCTTATTTTCTCTCTCCTACTAGTCAAGCCAAGGCATTATCATTTAAATCCATTTACTCTCTAAAGATTCAAGCAAGTGCACACATCAAATCATTGAGGAAGGGAGATCATGGTGACTTCTTGCAAGATTGAAGCATAGTATCATAGTGTCTCCTAACACTTATTTAGTGACTCTTGTCACTTATATTAGCTTTGCCTCACATTAGGTCTGATATTTTTGGGATGCTCCAGCATCAAATCAAGGAGGGGAATACAACCTTGAAGATCAATTCTTGAAGTCTCATTAAATATTTGAAGATCTTTCAAGCATCTGGCTCCACAAGTATCTCTTGATACTAGTCACTTAGTGATGTTTTGGGCACTTGTACTTGTTAGCACATTCAAGATCAGTTCTTCTTCTTTTGAAATCTGAGAATTTTGGAGCTAATTTGCTGTTGTTCCCACAAATCCAACATGGGCTAGGACTCTCTGAAATTTTGCTTTAAGGGGGTCGAGTTTCACAATTAGCACACCCGCATCAAGCTTATCCTAAAGAAGAAGGGTCTTTGGGCCATCACAAGTGGCAAAGAAAGGAAGCCTTGTGATGCGGACTTGGCTATCACTTGGCAAAAGAATGATGATAAGGCTCAACCCATTATCAAATTGGAGTTAGACGATAGCTATATCCACCATGTGGATAGTTGTGATACTTCACATGATACATGGAATAGACTTGACACTTTGTTTGGTGCATAGTCTAAGTCATCAAAGTATGGTCTCTTGATTGAATTTTTCAAACTTGACATGAAGTCCAACACATCACTTGCCACACATCTAAATTACATGGAAGGACTTCTAACCCAGCTTACAGGAATCAACATTAAAATGGAAGAAGATGTTTGCATTGGTGTTTTGCATAAAAGTTTGCCCCCTGAATATAATAATGTATTAATAACTCTAATCAATATGCCAAACCCTAATCTTCTTGATATCTAGGTATCACTGTTAGAGGAGGAAAATAAGCTAAAAACTAAGGAAGAACCAAGCACCTTTAGAGATGAACAAGTATTATATATTGGCAACATGTACAAAGGCAAGAAGGATCAACTTTTCTGTGATTTTTGCAAAAGGACAAGACACACCAAGATGTTATACCACGCCAAAAAAAGGTCCCAAAAGGCCTTTCTTGTTATAGTTAAAGAAGAAGAAGACCATGAAGCAAAAGAAGAAGAAGAAGAAGAAGACCACTAGGAGAAGGACAAACCTCATTAGTCCTTCTATTTTGATAGAAATTTTTAGCCTTCTATTGCCTAGGCCTAATGCTTCTTACATAAGCTTATAGACTCCTCATGTAGCCTTGTACTACAACCTCTCTACACTTTGTAAGGCCCTTGTTACAACCTCTAGATGTCCACCATGTTTGTGGTACCCACAGTTAGCCCTTTTTGCAATAGCCTCTGGTGTTTTGCCATGTTTATGGTGTGCCCACACTTTACAGGTGTTGCTTTCACTAAAGCCTCTACACACATTGTACTTCTGGTTGTGATTGAGGAGGGGTGTTGAGATATTTGCAATCACACCTACTTCAGTCTCTTTAGATGGAGCAGTGAGGGCTCAAGACAAGAATCCCATAAGCAGGGGATGTTCTAGACTTTCCTATAAAGCATTGTACTTGGTTGCCATTTTCATATGAGATGAATAAAATGTCATTGTCATGTTGATTCTTAGTATAGTATACATGATGATTGTAATTTTCTCTTGAGTCAAGGTTCTTGGTTTCTATCATGTCAATATCTTCATGTTTCTAGTCAAGGCCTATGAGCCACCATAGTTGCCATACTCTAGATCTTGTGTTTTTACAAAATTTTGATCTATTTGTTGTGCATATCATATAGGCGGTTATAAAACTTTAACAGGGGTTAAACAACATGAGGATGTTCGAGGCTAACCCTTAGCAACGAAGTATGATGTATAGATTGAAATCATTAAAAGAAACGTTTGTCGCACTCCACAATGTTAACTTATAAAATGTTTGAGCATGATGGCATTCGCAGTTGCATTGCATATATCACATGGTAATTTCTAAATGCATTGCAATTGATTTCTTATACACATGACCCACACTAAGTTTGTGATTACGAGGTATTTTATACCAATCTATGTGTAGGAACTCCCTCTGAGGAGTGTGGGGTTTAATCATTGGACTACAATTCGAAATAAACGCGATTCATGATAGCAGTTAGGGCAGTGTATCCCCCTTAGACACTCCTGGATGCGAGGCCGAGGGGGTGTGGTTTCTTGCATGTAGAGAGGCTTGAGTAGTGCTTGTAGCTAGTGTCAGGCCCATTTTAGGTCCCAAGAAAAGATAGCATAATTTGATAAATCTTATGCTTTAGTATTTTTCAATACATGTAAAAGTATATCCTATTCTAAGGATCTTTGACATGAATCAAGTCAAAGTACACCTAGCTCTAAGCACATGGCTTGACAAGATTCCAATTATAGTGTGTCAAGAATTGCATAGTGGGGGGACTTGCTTGAGCTGCAATGCCAAACACACACAATACACACAAGAGGAAGCTCACGAAGAACACAAGAAGAGAGATGGAGGACAAAACGTTTTTTTGCTAGTTTCTTATTCTTCTTCCACACACTATACAATGTACACAAAGTATAGATAAGATACAACATAAAGGAAAGTGGCCTACTAAGTCAAACAATGCATAATCGACTACACTAATCGAGTGGCGCTATGCCTTTGCTAGCTCTATAGGTAGGTGTAACAATTTAAATATAATAAGTGAAAAGTCAATGGCCATGTGAGTATCATAATGACCACCAATGTGCTAAGTGTAGATGTGCGGACCCATCTAGCCAGGCGGTCCATCATCAATGTTTGCACATGTTGAGCTTGCCATCTCAACACTCCCCCTCAACCTCAACTCTATCTCTACAACTCCAAGTAAGATTCAAAACTTTCGAAGCTTCTGTGCACCCAATGCCTTTGTGAAGCTGTCAGCTATTTGATCCTGTGTACTGACATATACCAAGTCAATATCTCCTGCAAGTACCTTCTCTCTCACAAAGTGGTAGTGCACCTCAATGTGTTTTGTCCTAGCATGGAACACTGGATTTCTAGCTAGCTATATGCTGCTCATGTTGTCACAATGAATGACAAATGGAACATCTCCCTGCACGTCCAAATCACCTAATAACTTTTGCAGTCATACCACCTCACATGCTGCCATAGCAGCACCTCTATACTCAGCCTGTGTACTTGATAAAGCAACTGTAGGTTTCTTTTTGTTGCTCCATGTAACTACTGCACTACCAAGGGAGAACATGAATCCACTTGTAGATCTTCTATCTGACATGCAACTATCCCAATTTTCATCTGGGTGTTCAAAGACCTGTATGTCCTTACCTGTCTCATAAAAAAGTCCGTAATGTAAAGTGGACTTCACATACCTCAATATACGTCTAACTGCATCCAAATGAGGCTTTCTAGGCATCTGCATAAATTGACTGACAACGCCAACATTATAGCTCAAGTCTGGCCTTGTAATAGTCATGTAAATCAAACTCCCTACTATCCTTTTGAACATAGTAAGGTCTTCTATCTCATCCCCAATGTCAGCACTCAACTTCACATTTTGCTCCAATGGTACTGAAAGAGGCTTGCATGCTGTCATACCATACTTGGATAACATATCCAAGCCATACTGTCTTTGGGATAGCCATATACTATCATCACATCTGATCACCTCAATACCAAGAAAGTATCTTAGCTCACCCAAATCTTTCATCTCAAACTTCTTCTTCAAAAAGTCCTTAACTTTAGCAATCCCATTGTCACTGTCACCTGTAATAATCAAGTCATCCACATAGATGACTATGATGACCAAACTTGCATCTCCCTTTCTCATATAAAGTGAGTGATCAACATCAAAAATACAAAATCCAATATTGACAAGATACTCTCCAATCTTGTCAGACCATGCTCTAGGTGCTTGCTTGAGCCCATAGAGTGCCTTGTTTAACCTGCACACATATGTGGGATGCTCTAAATCCTCATAACCTGCCGGCTGCTCCATATACACTTCTTCTTGCAATTCACCATGCAAGAAGGCATTCTTAACATCCATTTTCTGCAAACTCCAACCTTCGGCTATTGCCAAGGCAATCATACACCTAATAGTTGCCATTAGCAACTGGACTGAATGTCTCTTTATAATATATGCCATATGTTTGAGCATAGCCACCAACCTAGCCTTATACCTGCTAATTGAACCATATGCATTATGCTTGACTTTGTAAACCCACTTACAGCCAATAGCTTTCTTACCCTTAGCTAAGGGTACCAAATCCCAAGTCTTATTGGCTTCTAATGTAGCCATCTCCTCATCCATTACTGCATCCCTATGAGCATAACCAACAACATCCTCAAAACAAGTGGGCTCAATATCCTCAACTAGTTTCACCATATAAGCATAATGGTAAGCTTCATAACCTTCAAAACCAAATCTTTTAACTGGGTATCTGACCCTACTATATCTGCATACCACTGGATCACTCAATGGAGCCTCTACATTATTATGAGCTCTCTGTACACCTAGTGTCTTGACTGAAGGAATACCAAGCTCATCATCCAAGCTCTCTGAACCACTAGAATCTCCATCCAATCCCAAATGACTGATAGATGTATCATTACCATCCATCACTTTCTTCTTTCCTTTTTTCTTCCCTTCAACACTTATAGATCCACCTGAAGATGTGGGGCTACTCCTTAGTCTCCCAGATCAAGGGCTCGCTATAGGTGTAGTACCAGATGATGTTTTTGGTCCACTAAGACTCTGTGATTCTTGTTTATCTTTCTGCATATAGCTGTCTTGATCATTATCATCATCCAAAATATCACCAGTAGGTGTTTACCAACTTCCCATCTCATCAAAGATAACATCCCTACTCACTCTGAACTCACTTGTGATAGGGTTAAGATAGTAACACCCTTTCTGCTCTAAAGAGTATCCAATAAAAACACATTTTTCTACCTTTGGATCAAGCTTCTTCCGTAGCTCATCTGGCGCATGAACATATGCAACATAGCCAAATACCTTCAAGTGTGATACATCAGGCTTCTTGCCAGTAAAGCATTCTTCAAGAGATCCCATGAACGGCAGCTCTATGGGAGTTCTGTTCATAATGTAAACAATAGTATGGATAGCCTCAAAGCAAAATTGTTTGGACATATTCTTTTCAGCCATTAATGCCTATGCAACTTCTGCAATATGCCTGTTTTTTCTTTCTGCAACACCATTTTGCTGTGGGGTATACTTGCAAGTAAATTGCCTCTTTATCCCATGAGTCCTCAAGAAGCCACTGAACTCATTAGAGAGGTAGTCTCCCCCTCCATCTGATCTCAAGCACTTTACTTTTCAGCATGTTTCCATTTCAACAGCTGCCTTAAAAGATTTGAAGTGCTCAAATGCATCACTTTTTTCCTTCATGAAGTATATCCATAACTTCCTAGAACAATCATCAATAAATGTGACAAAGTATTTGCTGCCACCAAGAGATATATTCTTTGTAGTCCCCCAAACATCTGTATGCACTACATCAATTATTTTTCTACTCACTTCTCTATCATGCAAGAAGGGTTGTCTTTCCTGCTTACCAAACTGGCATGCTTCACAAACTTTATGCAATTCTGCAACTCTAAAAGAAGGAAATCCTGTAACCAATCCTCTGGACTGCATTAATTTTAGTCTTTGCACATTTGCATGTCCAATACGTTTATGCCATATTTCAATATCTAAAACTACTCCTTTTCCTTTAGCATACATAGCAGCATCCATTGTAGGAATTCTAGTATCTAAAGTGAACATTCTGCCAACTCTACTTCCTTTTGCGACCAACTTGCACTTCTCATTAAAGTCTTCTACAAAACAACCTTTTGCATTGAAGTGGACCTACAACCCCTGCTCTACCATTTGGCCAACAAATACTAGATTCTTTGTAATTGATGGCACATGTAATACATCTGTCAGACTCTTTGTCTGGCCATCATACAAGGATAAGGGAACCTTTCCAATGTGTGAAATTGGGTGGCATGAATCATCACCTGTCTGCACATAACCTGGGTTTTGTAAGTCCTACATCTCTCCAAATCATTCAACATGACTGGTCATATGATTAGATGCCCTTGAATCGATATACCATACATCATCATGTGTCCCCTTTTCTGTAACTGCATTCATCATATGCTGGATAACAAACAGACGCTCATTTTTGTCTTCATTCTGTCATGAAGACGATGCGTAGTTTCCTTGCTGCAATTTACCACTGTGAATATCATCCTTCTTTGCATAGCAATGGGCTGCAATATGGCCTATTTTGCCACAATAATGGCAAACAATAGCAGAATTTCCAGAATCTCCATTCTGCCATCCACCTCTTCCTCTAGAGCTCCCCTTGCCTCTAAAGTTTCCTCTGCCTCCAAAAACCTACATTTCACCAAACTATTGATTGAACCTGTTTTGCTAGTTATCGCGAGCACATCCCATACCACGACCTCTCGAAGAGGATCTACCACGTCCCCTTCCTAAACTTGAGTAAAATGCTTGGACCTGTTCACCATTTCTTTCAAACAAATCACCCTGCATATTGATCTCTTCAGTAATTAAGAGAGAGATCAACTCATCAAAATTTGGAAATGGCTTCCGTACACATACTGAAGTAACAAATGATTTCCATGCCTTCTCATTGTTAAGGCCACTCAAAGTGGATGAAACTAAATCATCATCATCTGGCATTGCATCAATCGCTGCTAAAGCATCTGCATGCTCCTCACCTTCAACACATACTCATTAACAGACATTTTTCATTTCTTCAAGGCATTCAACTCTTGCTTGAGTCAAATCTTTCGTGCCTTTGTATTTACTGAAAACATGCTCTCAAAAATTGTCCAAGTTGCATGTGAAGTTTCGACATTCTTGATATGTCCCAACATAGTATTATCAATGACTGCAGATAGCCAGTACATCACATTTTTGTCTTTTGCATTCACTCTTTCCAAGCTTTTAACTCATCTGCAGTCGCGGAGGGATACCCAGCTCTGGCTCCTTTTCTTCACCTGAGAAAAACTCATAAAGACCCTTTCCAATAAGGAAGTTCGTCACACAGAACTTCCATGAAGGGTAGTTGTTCTTGTCGAGCTTCTCAATAATCGGATTTCCACTGTTCTCTACCATTATCACAAACAAGGATACAACACAACAAGCTAGTCTTCTGCAATGCTCACAACACGTGCACAACAATACACCAAGCAACCTTTTTCACTGATTGCTCAATAGTACATGTAATCTGCAACCTATTTGCAGATAAACCTTATGTTTGCTTCCTGAAAACACCTCAAAAATTACAAATTTGCAATTTATAACCTACGCATCCACTTTCGGCCAATACAACCGAAATCATAGTGTACCCTCAAACTACTATCCACAACCTTGCGGCTCTAAAACAGGGCCTAAAACGGCCTCAGATGCCAAAAATAACTGCAAAATATACAGTGATCTACTCGCACACCAAATCTCATAGCAATCTGAGATTTTTACTCAACCCTGCTTCCGATTCCTCCAAAGGCACTATCCAAGAGAGAGAGTGGAAGAATGGGAGAACTTCTTACCTGTTGCTTGCTTACTCGAACCTTACTTCTTCTCCTTCACTTCAGCCTTTGAAATTAGCCTCTCTCAGTGGCACACCTGTGATACCATGTCAAGAATTGCGTGGTGGGGGGGCTTGCTTGAGCTGTAGTGCCAAACACACAGTACACACAAGAGGAAACTCACTCAAGAACACAAGAAGAGAGATGGAGGCCAAAACGTTTTCTTGCTAGTTTCTTCTTCTTCTTCCACACACTATACAATGTACACAAAGTATAGATAAGATACAACATAAAGGAAAGTGGCCTACTAAGTCAAACAGTATATAACTGATTACACTAATCAAGTGGTGCTATGTCTTTGCCAGCTGTAGGTAGGTGTAACAAACTAAATATAATAAGTGATAAGTCAGTAGCCATGTGAGTATCATAATGACCACCAACATGCTAAGTGTAGACGTGAGGACCCATCTAGCTAGGTGGTCCATCATTAATGTCTGCACGTGTTGAGCTTACCATCTCAACATAGTGTTAGAGTAACTTTTATGATTTCAAACTAAAAGATGATAACAAAATGATATCAAAGTATACCCTAAAATATTTTAAGCAAGGAAATTTGAAGTAAGTTATTGCATTAAACTTATTTGTCATCAACACAATAGTCACATTATACTCGAGTGAATGAGTTTATTAAAAAACTTAATAGATTCATGATTCTAAACTATTACATAAATTGGTATACAAGGTGGAGGGCACAATCTTGCTTTTTATATATCAAAGTGCATCTTATAGAGTTGAAAAGATGTAATCATATTGATGTGCATACCATATTAATATGCAAAAAACATAGGTAAGTTACAAATCACTTTGTATCATGTTTTTATAATGAGGAGGTTGATATATGTATTATATGTACAAATTCTTACATGAAAAGGTTCAATTTTTTGGCCTCATGTTTCTGAAAGAAAAAAAATAAAGGTAAACTTTGTCCCACTAAGCCCACTAGCTACCCATAAAATTATAATTGACCATTTCTGTTGCGAAGGTTGAAAAATAGAGTGAGGGACAAACTTAAAATTCTCAAAGTCAAAAGCATAGAGTTTTAAACTATTCTTTACTAAATTTAATTTAATGCCATTGGGCAAACTTAAAATTCTCAAAGTCTATTCTTCAACCTGAATGCATGCCATGACGGATGTTTCCATAGCCAAGTATGGGCAAAAATCTAATTACTAAGTGGAAAAAAGAGACTACAATCTTAGCTAAAACACAGGCACAAAATTAATTAATAAGAGTAGAATACTCTTCAACTTGAACACTTGATAAGGTGGATGTCTACATGCCTAAGTTTAGGTCTCAAAATTCTGTTGAATACTCGTAATCCAAGGGGGACACAAAAGCCAAAACCATTGACATTAAGGTCCCATAAGCTCATTGTAACTTATTATTAACCATAAAACTCAATCCTCTATCCTGTCAAGATTCTAGCAAATACAAGTTTGAGCTAAATTTTACAGAAAAAAAACAATGAATGATCCTAAAATTTGACACCTTCAAATTTGTCCAATCTGCGTGGTTGCATGGCAAGTCCCTCCTGATATATTGAGAATGATAAATAGCAAAAAGATTTCCATAATGACTCAAAGGCTAGGCCAAGTGACAAAAAAGGGTTACAAATAGCCAAGTGACAGAAAGGGGTTAAATAAATCTAATTAGAATTGGACATGTTGGGAATGAGACTTTCCCCATTTTACCTAAAACACTCTATTGCCAAGAAGCTCCAATGTCAATTCAATGATGAGTGATTCAATGATGAGTGTGTACATGCTTATCTTCAGCTCCGTGAGACCAAAGAGTACAAAATCCCTCTCAAATCTTCAAGAAATGGTGAAAATATACTTACTCTTGTGAATCTTCAATAGCTAGGGATTGGAAGAAGCTTAAAGACAAGGAATGATTCAATCTCTATAGGATTAAGCAAGAGAATGCTTTTGGGAGCTTAAAGGATTGAAAGCCCCATGGAATATTGAAGAAATTCAATTTTGTCCTGAGCATTCAATAAGAAGAGGAGAGAGAATCCATGGATGATCTTGAAGCTTAAAGAATTCTTAAAAGTTTATCACCAATCTGTGGAAGAAGCTTCAAGAAGTATCCAAGGGCAATGATCAACCACTAGGGATGAGATCCAGACTATAGGAGATGAGCAATAAGTAGCCCAAAATTCATAACGCATTTTACACTCATAATGTTGTCCTAAAGCCATGGTTAAACTTCTCCACTAATGAGAAATAGAGTGGTCCAAATGCTCTAGATAAAGTGAAGAACGAAATGGTTTGCTCAGTTGATGAAGATCCTGACAAAGATGAAATATCTCAACAAGATTTGAGCTATGAAAGCTTGAGATTGGCTAGAGAGGAGAGAGAACCTCTTGATTAGCATTAAAAATATCATTTAATCCTTTCCAAATCTTTATAAATCCCACTTATACTAAGAACCTCCAAAATGGATGTCCTCTTTACCATGAGCTACTAAAATGTCAAAGAACTCACCATTTCTTCTTCAAATCTTCTTCAAGAGCTCTAAAATTGGTGAAGGCACACTGTAAGGAATGTGAACTAGTCACAATTTAAATGTACAAATTCATATACCCAAATCTTGAATCCAATTACTCAAATTGGTGCTCGTAACTAGATCTAGACTTGCAAAGAATCAAATTCAAGGCTTTGATACCATTGTAAAGAAGCTAATTCCCACAGCAAGTTATAATATTGGAAATAAAAGAAATACACTAAGATGCCAAGAAATCCATAACCAAGGTAGCCAGGTTGCCATGAATCATGTTATCACTTGAATAAAAATGTTGAGAATCGTTCATGAGAGGCTACCACATGATATCCTCCTCATGCTATGGAGGGGTATGAAATCCACCCCAATGCCATGGTGGCCAAAGATTATGCACCCTCAATGGATGGTGTGAGGTGGGTTTAGGTTTTAGTATTTAGGATTTAGTGTTTAGGGTTTAAGGTTTACAATTTCGAGTTTAGGGATTTGGGATTTGGGTTTCAAGTTTAGGGTTTAGGGGCTTAGAGTTCAATGGGTGGTCCTTTGCAAAGTGGATACCTTATGTGCCAAGGTAACATGTGACAGAAAAAGTCCCAAACTTGACTTGCAAGACAGTCTCAAAGCTATTAGTATATTTAGGGGAAGAGAAGTGAAAGTAGGTTTTAGTATTTAGGATTTAGTGTTTAGGGTTTGGTTTAGGGTTTAAGGTTTACAGTTTCAGGTTTAGGGATTTGGTATTTGGGTTTCAAGTTTAGGGTTTAGGGGTTTAGAGTTCAATGGGTGGTCCTTTGCAAAGTGGATACCTTATGTGCCAAGATAACATGTGAGAGAAAAAGTCCAAAACTTGACTTGCAAGACAATCTCAAAGCTATTAGTATATTTAGGGGAAGAGAAGTGAAAGTAGGTTTGACTAAAACTATTGGATGGCAAATAAGGGTGCTGAAAAGAAGGATCTTTCTTAAAAGGCAATTTGATTAATGCAAAAGTACTGTGGCTAATTCATGTATACCATGTTAATAAAATACATCATAACAAGATATAACTAAAATGGGTTTTTCATGATACCATACCACCATTGTAGTATGAGCTAATGAATGCGGTTCATAAATGAATGCCACATCAACAAGAGTAGTGACTTTTTGTAGCAAGTCAATTTGTAAGTAGGTAACCAACGGGAAACAAAATCTAGAATTTTATTTCAAAGGAGTGGTAAGGAAATCCAATGTGGTAGGGAATGCATACGAGAAGTGTTTAGCATAATACTAATGCAATCGAAATCCATTGATAGGCTTTAGTAGTAGCTTACCTTGTAAATCAATCAAATACAAGGAGTTAGTGCACCGGAATCATGAAAGTCCCAGAAAAAACTACTCTATCAAAATTTAAGTTTGCCCAAAAAGCTTGCCCATTTGAGTCTTAAAGACCAAGATGAGTTAGTCTTTCTAAAAAAGTGGTTTCTTGGATAATCCACTTGGTGCTTTTGCTGAGCTTAGATCTTGGATAAAGTGTAGGTACTACAAAACTGGCCTTCTGCTAGTTGTGCAATGGCTTCCATCTAAAATGAAAGAGATTCCTTTGATCTTGTACTATGTGTTGTAAACTTGGTACTACATAGTCCATGTGTGTAATGGCTTCTAGACCAAATGCTAATTTGTATGGAGTCATGCCAATAGTGGAATTGAAGGAACTCTAAGAACCCCATACTATTGTGCAGAGCTTAGTATCCCAATATATTTTGTTTTGATTTGCCAAGTTGGTTAAAATTTTACATAGGATCATGTTAGTTTATTCCTCTAAGCCACTGGCTTGCAGGTAATAAGGAGAAGACTTTTTATGTACAATGAGAAAAAACAAGGTGATCTTTTTTATGACCTTATGTATAAAGTGCATACCTCTATGAATGACAAATTCAATAGGAGTTCTATACTTGGTGAAGATAGACTAGAATAGACATTTAGCAACTAATTCAGTGGTGTTGTTTGTAGAGCCCATGCTTCTACCCATTTTGTGCAATAATTAGTTGTAGTCACATGGCCAATAAATTTGAGATTGCATTTCTGAAAGGGCTCCAAAGGTAGGATTGGTTGGAGTGGCAAGTGATCTTTGGTGCTAGGCAGACCAAGCTTTTGGAAAAAATTGCAGTGCTGGACCCACTTGTGGACATCACCAGGCATGGTCAACCACCTCAAGTCAGCTTGATGGATTTTGTAAGTTCTTACTTCAGCAATGAAGTGGTTGCCCAAGAATCCCTTAATGAGCTTCCTCTAGGACAATAGGCTACCCCATTGGGAGTGCCACTCTTTGTAGCACTCTAGAGAGAGCATGGTACTACAAATGGCCCATAATGGCCTCAAAATGCTAGCTTTAGAGAGCCAATAATTCCTATTGATCTTTCTAGACATAGGAAAGACGCACTCTAGCCTCTAGGAAGGCCACTATTTCTTCATACCATGACCATAAAAGGTTCAATAGCTCAAGCTTTGGTGTATCCATTGCTGCTACAAATAATTGTGCATCAAAGAGGTCATCTTTTACAATAGTTGGAGGTTCTCCTAAATCAAGGTGAGATAGAAAGTTTGCAATGACTTGCTAGGTTTCACGGTAATGTATTACTATGTACTCAAACTTTTCTAGCATAAGGATCCATTTGGCGAGTTGCCCAATGGCATTTTGTTGCTTAACCAAATAGACTAAAGTTGAATGATCCACATGAGAAATGAAATGTACCCAAGCAAGCAATGCCAAGAACTTGATGGAATAGGTTTCTATATTGGACAATCTTCTACTTGCATAAAACACTAAACAAAGCCATCCTTTGGCATCTTTCTACATCATCACACTGCTTATAGCCATATTAGTGGCATCAACAAATACATAAAGATTTTCACCCAATCCAGTGGAATCACAATTAGGGCTCTAGAAAGAAATATCTTGAGGTAATGAAATTCTAAGTTAGCCTCTATATTCCACTAATAGACAGGTTTGGCCACATGTGCCATTTTATTCAACGGATAGCCAAGTATACCAAAAGTCACAAGTGGTTGCCATGCCATTGGATTTGGCCCAAGAATCTGAGTAGTAGCATGGATGGTGAATTCATTATTATGGCTTGCATAATTATTGCCACCTTGGTGGGGTCAATAACAATGTTGACTTGAGAAATAATATGGCCTAGTAAAATGCCTCCTCTAACAACAAACACACATTTTAGATCACTCAAAATTAAACTTACCTCACCGCAGTGTGTGAGATAGAGCCAGAGGTGCATCAAATGGAGCATTGATTTTCCAAAATACACTAAAATCATCCAAAAAGCCTCTCATAAAATTAGCTAGATAAGGCCCAAATATCTCTTGCATGACTTTCTAAAAAGAGGTTAGAGTGTTCTTAAGACCAAATCACGTACCATACAAACGTACACTCCCCATGCTCTGTGATTAATGCTTTTTTTGGATTAATCTTTTAGGGAAAGTTGAACTTGATTGTATCAGCTAAAACCATTGAGAAAAGAGTGCATCTCATAGACAACCATTTCATCCAAGATAGTATCCAAATAGATGGTTTCTGAAATCTTTCCCAAAAATACAACATCCTAAACATATATGATGAACCTCCAACCTACAAAACTTCTAAGATATCTGAATTTCATGACTAGAACGAATGTAACCAAAAAATCTCCTTAGATTGATTTTGATTATCTACTTAATGTAATACAAAATTGCGGTTAGCCCTATTGCAAGCCATGAATAATAAGAGAGTCTCAAATTTTTGCAAGATTGTGTACTTCATACTAACCTTATGCTAAAATTTTAAAATTCATGGATTTACGTATAAAAATTATTAAGGAGAGGTGAATATTGTAAGCATACAATATGTACAACTAATCTTGCAAATGTTAATAAACCTAGGGTATTACATCTTTCATACCTACGCTTACCCCAAGTGAAGTGCAAGAGAAGAAAATTTTCCTCAAAGAAATCAAACTTCCTGAGTTTGATGGCAAAGGAAAGGATGTTGAGTTTGAAGTAGAAATTTGGATTGAATCTATGGAGAATTACTTCACATCGATACTACCCCTCATAATCAAGAAATGATATCTAAGCTAAAGTTGATGAGTGAAGCTTGACTTTTTCGAAAAAATGGTGCAAAAACAAAGGGGTTGTGGAAGCAACCATTACTTGGAAAAAACTGAAGGAAGTTGTGCGTGGCCAGTACCTCCCACTAGCATACTATACACTAAAAATAAATGAAATCTTTAGCTTGAACCAATCTAGATTAAGTTTGAAAGCCTACTATTCTAGATTTGTATCCCTTCTAAAGTATGTCCCACTCATGGACATCACCCAGTAGGTGTTCAAGTTTTATTACAGGCTAAAACCTCCATCGGATACTCATCTCAAAGAAATGTGCCCTTTTGACTTACAAAACACATTAATATGAGGAAATCCCATTATACAGAAACTTCAATCAACATCCATGAGTGGCATATTTTGGGAACTAAGTTCTCCATACAAAGGACCATCAGGATTCATTAACAGGATCCAAGGGAAATACTAGACCAATCAAAGGAAGAAGGCCAAGACAAGTGCAATTGGAAGCTTCATAATAAGAGTCACCAAATTAAGGAAGTGCTAAGATATTTCCATTGCAACAAACCCAACCACTTGAAAAGACTAGAAGAGTGGGAGTTAACTTAGGAAGCAATCTTTCCAACATGAGGTTTAGAGTCGTGAAATTAGGAACTTATGAGTGCTTACTAGGAATGGATTGGGTGACCCCCAATGATGCTCATATTCATTGCAAAAAGGGTCAAATCATATTCTTGAATCAAGAAGGAGAGTTAGTACCACTTAGGGAGAAGCTGCAAACCTTAGACCACCAACTAGCAAAATCTTCTCGGATAATGAAGGGACTAAGAAAAGGATTGCTTATCTACCTAATCAAACAGAGTAGAGACAAAACTTCCTTCACCAAGAGAAGCTTATCATGAGATTAAACAAACAATAGGAGCTATGCTAGTAGCAAAGACAAACTATCATATGTTCATTCCATAAGCCATTGAATTGAAAGAACAACTCAAGAAACTTTTGGACCAAGGATACATAAGACCAAGTAATTCACCATGGGGATCCTCTGTGTGCTATTCTAAAAGGAGGATAGAAACCTTAGTATCAGATCGACTATTGTGGGTTAAACTAGGTGAAGATTTAAAAAAATATCCAATTCCAAGGATAGAAGAAGTAAGACTAGGCTATTATCAAAGAAGAAGATATTCAAAAAATTGCACTTAACACAAGGTATGACCATTAAAAACTCATTGTGATGTCTTTTGAATTAACCAATGCACCTGCAACCTTTAACAAAGGTTTATACAAGACATCTTTTGGCCCCATATTAATGACTTTGTTATTGTATTCTTCGATGGCATCTTGACCTACTCTAAGAGGGATAAAGACCTAGGAAGTTCACTATATGTATACCCTCTATATCACATGTGTTCAATGCCTATTTATAAATATCCTTATCTATGAAATTTTCAATAAAACATATCCCTTTTCTATTCAATTTGTAAGTAACCCCTTATATGGTACCCTTCTGTATATAAAAAATGTGTAAAAATGGTATTTTAAAAATCCTTATATTGAACCCACGTGATACATACATATATTTATAGATTGACTTCCTCCATATGAAGATCATGAATCAAAACTCTCAGTTGTCCTTGAAACAATGAGAATGCACAAGCTTTATGCCAAGAAGAACAAATGTGCCTTCTTTAAGAGATAGATAGAGTACCTTGAATTTATAATCTCTAACAAACTGATTGTTGTGACCACCTTGCCAAAATTACACAAATACAAGAATGGGCATCCCCAATGACAATTAAGAAAGTCTGATGTTTTCTAGACTTGATACACACCCTTGACTGATTTACTCAAGAAGCAAAGTGCCATTATAAGGGCTCCCATTGAACAATATAGCTTTGAGAAGCTTAAATAGAGTTTGATCACACCTTCTAATCTCAAACTACTCGACTTGAACCAAGAATTTGAAGTTGTCACTAATAAAAGCTCTCTTGTCTTAGGTTGTGTTCTTATGCAAGAAGGCCATCCAATAGCCTATTCTTCTAGGAAGTTGAAGATTCATGAGAGGAACTATGCTACTCATTATTTGGAGCTACTTGCTATAATTCATGCTGTCAAATTATGGAGACATTTTTTTCTTGGCACAAAGTTTACCTTTCACTCCATAAGAGTCTCAAATGGATCTTTACTAAACTAGACCCAAAAAAGAGGCAATGACCATGGATTGAAGAGTTTTAGGAGTATGACTTCAAGATTAAGTAGAAGCTAGGAAAGAAAAATGCCATTGTGGATGCCCTAATACACAAAGACTTTCTCAATACCCTTATCTCTAAAGAACCCTAACAATGCAAGATATCTAATAGCCATGGTGTCAATGTCTAGTAATCCAAACATATAAATGGCTAAGGAGAAAGTAGGAACCCAAGGTATCAACATATGATACAAGAAGTCCTATCCAAGGAGATAAACCTTGAGTTCAAGTTCAAGCATTTGAAATTCTCAATAGAAGGAGGACTTGTCTACTTCAAGACAAGGTTTTGCATCCCAAGAAGTCGAGATCTCAAAAAGAAGATACTTTTGGAAGCCCATGATTCTCCTTTCTCAAGACACCTAGTCTATGTAAAGACTCTCAAAACTATAAGAAGAAGCTTTCATTGAAAAAATATCAAAGGATATATGTTTAAATATGTCACTAAATGCCTAAGTTTCCAATGGGTAAAGTTTGAGTGCATTAAGGAGCTACAAAAACTCCAACTGTTTGACATCTTGCAAATGAAGTGGGAATTTATCAACATGGACTTTGTAGTTGGATTACCTTGTGTCCAAGGAAGATTCAACTCAATCCTAGTCATTGTGGATATGCTAACTAATGTTGCCCACCTAATGCCAATTAAAACCAACCACAAGGCTTTAAATATTGCAAGGATCTTTGTGAAGGAAATCTTTAGGCTGCATGGATTATCTGATTATCAATTATCACAATTCTCTCTTCAATTCTCACTTTTGGAAGAGTTTTTTAGAGGCCATTGGTACGCACAACATCACCTATCATCCTCAAACTGATTGGAAAATTGAACAAGTGAGCAAATTCATCAAATACATAGTTAGATCTTACAGTTGTAGGGAGCCTAAGCAGTGGTTACAAAACCTACCTTTTGTGGACTTTTCTTACAATGCATCCTATCATCAAAGCATCCAAATGATCACATTCTAAGATTTTTAACAAGAATGCTTAACCACACTAAACTTTTCTAACCCTATCCTAAAAGTAGAAGCTTCCAAGAAGATGTTGGAAGAGATGGATGAACAAGTAAAGGCTATCATACAAGATATCCGGCCCTATCCAAAGAAATCGATGAAGACCAAGTACTTATGGCATCAGGACAATTCTTTTTTCAAATTTTTATTCTTAGCAACTCATTTTCACATCAATAGGAAGCCCTTCTATATCTTTTAGACACTATTGTGCACATGGATTTTTAGATTCTTTTTGGCACTAGTCTATTATCTCACTAAAAGATTATTATACCTAGTCTCAAAATGATCAACCACTTCCTTTTGAAGAGGCTTATGATGGCCTTGTCACCAAAGTGTAATCACATTTTTCAATTACTCATGTAAATTATATCCCTCCCAATTGTAAATTAAGGATTGCAAACATGAGGAGGCATGTGTTGTCACTAGCTTGTGTCAAGAATCCACTTAGATCTAGTGGAAATGAAGATGACATTCCCAATGGAAGAGTGCCTCTGAAACAAGGTAGTAACATCAATCATGACTTTGAATGCTATTGGATTTGTTTAATACTTTCTACCCTTCAATTTTCATATATCTTAGACAATCCTTCTTATATGGTTTGTAGCATGGAATTTGTGAACAATAATTTGTAAAACTAAATATTATTAAGAATTTAAGAGCTCCAAATGTTCAAGCTCAATTAGCTTCACACATTTTTAAGCTACACTCATGCATGTATAGATCACATAGAGTTTAGAGCATTTGCGTATGTCTTATGCATGTCTGTATTGCATGCAAAGACAAGCTTGTAAGTATTGTACAAACACAAACTTATAAGTTTTATGACAATGTTTTAATATACACAATTTCAAAACACAAGCTTGTAACTATTGTACCAATGTATGGTTATACAAGTGTGTGTATGTGTGCCTCATGTGTGCTTAGTTATAGATGTTTCTAGTGCATCTTAGCATGCATAGATGAATGCACAATTTTGCTCAAGATTTTGTTGTGTTTTATTCCTAGAATGATCATGTTATATTTGACATTGCATCTGGAAGCTATGCAACTATTTGAAACAAAAATGGGTTAGCACTCTAGTTTTGGAAATTGGAAGTTGTTTCCTTTGAATGAAAAAGTTGCTTGGGCTTTGGAGATTATGTCTCAAGCATGCCACTGGCTAGTTGTTGTTAAAGCACCTCTAATGACCATTTTGAGAATGGTGGTGGTTCTTTTTTTGGTGTTATGCTTGTTGTGCTAACTTATTTGACAATATGGAGGAAGGAGAGGTTCTCCCAAATTCCTTGACAGAGGTCGACATCTTTAATGCCACCACAAATCAAGAGGAGCAAAAAGATGGGGCACTCATGGAAATCATTTGTATGACATGTTTATCTTGGAGGACCAAAAAACTAGGCCATATTTGAGTTGCAAGGAATTGGGAACTCCTGAAGATGAAAAGATGATGGACTACTTGGATGGTACATGAGAAGTATAGAAGATGGTGATGCTCCATTTAGTTGAGTGAATTCAATAATGAAAATTATCACACCACTAATTTTGCAAAGAAAATAGGTGGATGGTTCCCTTAATTAGGTGAGTTAAGCCTACTGTACTTTAAATTCTTGTATACTTCTTGTAAACTTATTCATTGTATGCATCCTTATTTGATGCTTCTTGTTAGAGGCATAACCTTAGGGGTTATCTATTATTATTGAGTACTTAGTTTGAGCCTTAGGAAGTATTAGATATGAAAAGGCATCAATTGGATACACTCTTTTGGGAAGAGTCGTGTGTCTTTTTGGATATGACTACTCGTGTAGAGTAGGAACTAATGTAATGGAAGAGTGCTGCTGATGTATGCAGACTTATGAAGGAATACAGTTTTTTACTCGACTTTACATGTTTTGATTGTGTTCCCTGTGTTGTGTTATGAAGTATCTGAATCAAATGATGAACACAACTGTGATGTACATTGAATATAAAGTAGTTTGCTGCGAATAGAGTCATGTTTGTGAAGTCAGATAGTCGGTATTCAGAAAACAGATTTCAATTACTTGTTATGGATCATCTGTTTCCGTTGAACATAATAAGGTTGGAAATTAGCCCTTAACACTTGGCGATCTTGCGAATCTTCATTGGGCGATAGGCGGAGATAAAGAGAATGAACCGCGCCAGTACAGGAATTCAATTTCGGAAAACAGGTGGCAATGGGAACCTGGCTTGAGGAATTCAAGCATTGGACCATTGAGGAAGAGGAGTTTGAAGAATTTTCCCAAGCCCTGCTGCAAGAATTCAAGTACTGGAAAATAGAGCAAGAGGAGATTGAATTGTATAATCAGGTATTTCTGAAAGTTAATTTTCCTGAATTGCCTGAAGACCTTGTCAGAAAAGTTAAAGGGCTGGTGTGGAAGGCAAAATTCAAACATTTTAAGTTGTTCCCTACGGAGTATCTGGAAATAGCCTAGGAAAGGTTTTGGGGAGAACAGTGCTTATGCAGATTTCAGCATTCATATGACTTGAGGAATGCACCTAGAAAGTGCAAGGGGCCTTGGTCTAAAGTCTATGGGTGTGTCTGCCACAGCTGTGAGTATTGTTTACCTTGGAAATGAAGACAGATAAGTTTGAAGATGTGTAGTGTATGTCTGTTGAAAGATACAGAGGTGAGGGGTTTGGAACTTGTTATACCAGGTTAGAGGCCAAATTAGAACAGGAAGAGAAGCAAAAACAGAAGGAGCATCAAAGGTCAAATAGTGGAAGTCAGGTTGATACCCTGGATTTGGGTTATCTGAGTGATCAGGAAGCCCAGACAGAACAGGCAGGTCCAAGTCAGATATCAGGGACTGAAGAGGCTTTCCACCAACATGAGGTTCACGAGGGACCATTTACCCCATGGGCAGAAGAGAGAGATAGAAATAGATTTGTGGGTGCATTGGCACTAACACAGATACAGAGACAGTCTAGGAGAAAGTTAGCATTTCATCCATTGGCTAAAGCAATTGTCAGAAAACAGATTGTAGCAGCAGTAGTACCAGGAACAATGGCACAACCTCTTAACCCAGCAAATCTCAGAGTTAAATTTGCCACATTCAAGGGTGAATCCAAGAAGGAAGACCCTGATGCCCATGTAGCTCAATTTAGCACAAAATGGGAGGCAAGTGGACTAGGAGTACTGTATGGGGATGATGTGAAGAAGCAGCAGTTTGCTGCCACACTGGAGGGTAAGGCCATGAACTGGTTCATACAGTATGGTGCAGCACATTTTCCTGACACACAAGCTTTGCAGATAGCTTTTCTGTCAAGATTCAGGAGGTGGAAGACTCCAACTGATATCCTGAAAAAACTGAAAACAATGAAACAAAAGAGACTCCTGGTGGAGGATTATGGACAGCAATTCTTGGACTTGAATGGGAGGCTGGCACCAGCAGAGAGACCTACTAATGAAATGTTAGGGGAATATTTCTGTAATGGTTTGAGAGACACTCTCAGAATTGCAGTAGCAAGTACAGACATCCCTGGGGGAGCAGGAGGATTCAATGAATTGGTGACAGCTGCCAGAAGAGCAGAGAAAAGATTGGGAAGTGTTAAATACAGAAAGAAGAAGAAACAGGACAGTGATTCAGACTCAGATACAGAGTCAGATTCAGATTCAGAGACTGACTCAGACACAGATTCAAAAGATGAGGATTCTGACTCAGATTCAGAGGGTTCTGATACTGAGGATAGGAAGACTAAAAGCAGGAAAAAGAAGAGGAAGCACAAACATAAAGGCAGGAGCAAAACAAGGAAGGATAAGAATGGTAATGGTAAGTCCAAATCCAAGGTGCAAAATTTGAGCAAGCAGATTGCTGCAACATTGAAGAGTATGGGAATCTCTACTTCCACTAAAAAGGAGAGACCCTATTGCAACACTTGTCAGAAACAGGGACATACAGATGCAAACTGTTGGTATAATCCTAATAACAGGTCAAATCCTGGACCATCAGCACAGAGAGCTAATGGACCAGCTGCCAATGTTGTGGAACCAGATAGGAACAGAGGAGGGGAAGGCCCCAGAAGATTTCAAGGAAGGAACAATTGGGTGCCACCCAACCAACAAGGACTTGAAGATCCATGTACCTACTGCGATCAGACATGACATAAGCAAGGTCCAAATTACCATCTGTGGTGCAAGCATAGGGAAGAAAGGGGGATACCCATTATCAGATACAATAATTAGAGACAGCCTGCACAAGTGCAGCAGAATAGACCTCCACAGGCCAATGTTGTGATTGTGGAAGAGTCAAAGCAATGTTCTGAAGATAGGTGGCAAGAGAATCAAAAAACTGGGCATGGTTTATTTCAAAATCATTGTGATTGTTCTAACTGTATGCAGATGGAAGGTGTTCTTGAAAAGGCAGTACCAATTTTGGTAGTCACCAGTTCAGGGGCACAGTATATTGCCGACCCTGTTGTCTCTCATAAGGAGATGAAAAACCCTCATTTTTGGGATACACAGAAACAAGTCAGACACGAATGTCTGAATCTGATTCAGAAAAAGCAGAAAAAGGAGAGTATTGATTTGAAAGGTCAGAAGAGACAGGCAAGCAGATGGATATTCAGGAGGAGATTTTGCAACAGGAAGCCAAGGAGGCTCAGATAACAGCAAAAGTCCTGAAGAATACCACAGTCACTATGGATCAGATATTGAGTCTAGTGCCTGAATTTAAAAGACAGGTGCTTAAAAGCCTTGTTGAGGAGGATGACCAGGCTGATGAGCTTGATGTATGCCAAGTTGAAGCTGAGGATGTGGACTATAAAATTCCTAAAATCACTGTGACTTATCAGAATCAGGAAATACAGGGAGCACTTTTGGATGGAGGGTCAGGTGTGAATATTTTACCTGAGTTCCTGTATACAAAGCTTAATCTCCCTGAATTGGAAGAAGCTCCATTTCAATTGAAGATGGCTGATCAGAGAAGGATCCAACCTCTTGGAATACTCAAGAATTAGCAAATCACAATTTCAGGTTTGACCTTTCCTATAAATTTTGTAGTCCTCAAGATGGATGAAGGGGATAGTCCCTATCCAATTCTATTGGGAAGGCCTTGGTTCAAGCAAGCTAAAGTGAAACAGGATTGGGGTGCTGCAAGGGTAACAATCAAGAAGGGAAAGAAGAGAATTCATCTGAATATGGTACCTAGTGTTATTTTGGCAAAAGACACTAGAGCTTTGTATGCATAGGGTATAAACATGGTTGGAGAAGTAGAGGATGATGAAGAGGATACTTTTCTCAAAGTGAATGAATCAATTGTACCTGTGTTTGACATTGATGTTGTCAGAATTTTGGAAAACCTGAAGGAACAGAGGAAATCTACAGTTTCTGAAAAACAGGTTCAAATTAAACAGGAAGCCCCTGAAGTGGAGGAAGTTTTGAATAAACAACTATCTGAGGAGGAAGAGAAGATGCATATTCAGCAGATCTTACAGGCAGAGAAAGCTTTTGAGAAAAAAATGGCCAAAACAGCTAGGGTACAAGAAGATGACCTACAGGATCTGAATCTAGGTTCTGAACAGGAGCCTAAGATGGTAAAAGTCAGTGTCCATGCACAAGGACAGGTTAAAATAGATTTAGGCAAATTACTCAAGGAGTTCAAGGATATTTTTGCCTGGACTTATACTGATATGAAGGGTATAGATCCAAGCTTTTGTATGCACAGGATTAATTTGAAAAAGGATGATGTTCCTGTTATCTCCCAAAGGTACAGGATGAATCCTAATTATGCCAAAGCTGTCAAGGAGGAACTGGACAAGTTATTGAAAGTGGGGTTTATCTATCCTGTGGAGAAAGTTACTTGGTTGTCACCAAGAGTTGTGGTACCTAAGAAGAATGGCAAACTCAGGATCTGTGTTGATTACAGGAAACTCAATGCAGCAACTGTAACAGATCCATTTCCTTTACCATTTCAGGACACATTGCTAGATGCTGTTGCAGGACATCAGATGTATAGTTTTCTGGATGGTTTTAGTGGCTACAATCAGATACTTATGGCTGTGGAAGATAGGGAGAAAATAGCATTTGTGACAGAATGGGGTGTTTATGCAAGTAATGTCATGGTCTTTGGGTTGAAGAATGCTCCTCCCACATTTCAGAAATGGGTTCAGGAGGTTTTGGCTCCATTTTTGACAACTTTTATTAGGGTATTTTTGGATGACTTTAGTGTTTTTGGAAAGACAGAAGATCATCTGAAACATCTCAAATTGTGCTTTGAAAGATGCAGAATGGCCAGGTTGAGCCTGAATCCTGCCAAATGTGCATTTGCAGTTAAAAGGGGTATTTTACTGGGCCATATCATTTCAGAAGAAGGAATGCAGGTGGATCCTAAAAAGGTGGCAGCAATTCAGAAGGCTAAAGCACTAACTAATCTGAAGGAGTTAAGCAGATTTGTGGGACAGATTAAGTGGCATAGTAGGTTTCTGAAATACTTGTCTCATGTCTGTGTTCCATTAACTGAGCTAACAAAGAAGGATGTTCAGTTTGTTTGGTCAAAAGAACAGGAGAAAGCATTCAGATTACTCAAAAAGATGTTATAGGTGGCTTCTATTATGCAACCTCCTGATTGGAGTCTACCATTCCATGCCTTTGGAGATGCTTCTGATATAGCTGTAGGAGCAGTGCTCATGCAAGAGAAACAGAAAGATTGGTTTAGACCAGTCTATTATGCCTCCAAAGTGATGACAGGAGCAGAGAGAAATTATTCTGGGACTGAAAGAGAATGTTTGGGTGTAATATTTGCATTAAGAAAATTCAGACACTATCTTTTGGGTAATCCTATTGTTATTCATGTGGATCACCAAGCCCTCATTTATTTGGTGAACAAGCCTGAACCAACTGGTAGATTGGCAAGATGGATTTTGCTGCTACAGGAGTTTGATTATACTATTGTTCATAGGCCAGGCAGAGAACATCTGGTTGCTGATTATTTGAGCAGGTTGGAGACAGGAGAACCTCCAGAAGGAATTTCAAATGATTTACCTGATGCTGATCTGTTTCAGATTCAGGCAACTGGATCAGAGGACTGGTATGATCAAATGTTGAATTATCTTACAGAGGGAGTGTTTCCTAAAGGGATGACATCAGATTACAGAAGGAAGATGGTACTTAGAAGCAGCACTTTTTCTGTCTTGGAGGGTATCTTTATAAGAAGGGAGTGGATCAGATTCTCAGAAGATGTGTTCCTAATAGTCAGCAAACTGCAGTGTTGGCTGAGGCACATACAGGAGATGCTGGAGGACATTTCTCAAGTGAAATAACCAGCAGAAAAATATTTCAGAGTGGTCTATGGTGGCCTACAGTTATTAAGGATTCACATTTATTTGCCAAGACTTGTGAGAAGTGTCAGAGGGATGGTTACCCTAAAAACAAGGATAGGATGATTCAAAACCCTGTCTTGCCATTAGGCCCATTTGAGAAGTGGGGTTTGGATTTCATGGGTCCATTTAAGCCAGCTGCACAAAACACATGAAACATGTATATTTTGGTTGCAACAGATTACTGTACTAAATGGGTGGAAGCTGTGGCTCTGAAGGATAACAAGGCCAGGAGTGTAGCCTCCTTCTTGTACAACAATATTATGACAAGATTTGGGTGTCCCATTGAACTGGTTTCAGATCAGGGAGTTCATTTCCTGAATAAGGTGATTAGAGTACTGACTGAAACTCATATGATTAGTCACAAGATGTCTTCTATATATCATCCACAGGCAAATGGGTTAGCTGAAAGTACCAATAAGATCTTGGTCAAGATCTTGAAGAGGACAGTTGCAGAAAATAGGAAGGATTGGGATCTGAAACTCAATTCAGCACTTTGGGCTTTCAGAACAGCTTTTAAAGTCAGTACAGGGCTTACACCATTCAGATTGGTTTATGGAAAGGAAGCTGTAGTGCCAATGGAGTTCATTGTGCCATCTTTGAGAGTGGTTGTGCAACACAGATTGACACAGGATGAGTCATTGCAACACAGATTAAACTAGCTATTGACTTTGGATGAAGATAGGTTTCATAGTGCTTATGTGGCAACAATGATTCAGAATAGGAGGTCAGCATGGTTGGATCAATATCTGAAGAAGAAAATTTTGAAAAAAGGGGATTTAGTTCTGATGTACAATTCCAAATTGGGCAAGAATCCTAGTAAGCTTAAACTCAGATATGTGGGACCTTATGTTATTTTTCAAGATATTGGTCAGGGCACCTTTATTTTATCCGATTTGGAGGGAACTCTGCTTAAAAAACCTGTTAATGGTTTCCGGTTGAAGAAATTCTTGCCTAGTGTGTTTCACGACACTAGAGATGTGCAATGTGACTTGGTGGGAGCGATCTCATGTTCTAATTTTGAAGGACAGTATTATTATTCTATTGTTGAAACCGACTGGGGTGACAAGGACATTATAATGAGAATAAGAGATGATGGCAAACGTCAAGTCTTCACACGTGCTGAGGTGGGTTTTCAAAAGTTTGGCGCATGCAAACGGCTATTCAAACTTGAGCTTACTCGTGCACAGAGGATTCATTCGCTACTCTTGGAGCTTGATGTTCTCCTGGAGGTTTTCTATGTCGTTCTGCTAAGCGTTCTACTATACTTCTACTTCATTCTCAATGCTTGTTTGCGAGTTCTTTTCTTTCCAAAGCTTCCCGCTATGAGGAGAAAACTTAGTTCACCAGAGAAGATGGCTGATGAGCCAGTCCGGCGTTTTGCTTGTGGTAAGGAGAAATTACCACAGGCTGATGCAAATGACTCAGATGCTAGCGAGGAAGATCTTACCAATTATGAAATGAAACCGCGCGTCGCGAGAGATTTGGCCTTGAATTTGATGTATCCTTTACAGGATTTTTAGATTCACATGAATATTGAGCAAGAAGATAATGTTTTATGGCTGGAGCAGATGAAGATAACTGAGTATGCTAGATTGCCATGGGAGAAGTATGAACAGAACGTTTATGCACCCACTCAGTTGGCCTGTTTGCAGTCCGCTGATGTACCTTCCTGCCATAAGGAAGTGACCCCTGAGTTTTTAGCCAAAGTTTTTAAGTTGCCTATGGAAGGAGAAACAGAATGGAGCAAAGCATCAGATGAGTAGATGGTTGCTGAGTTTGGAGCTGTAGAAGGAAGCATGAACTATTATGTAATCAAAAAGGTTAAGAATAAAAACTGAAGAATTCAGCTGACATGGTTCATGGAGAGGATCTTACTTCTGGTGAAATTCGACTACATGAGCAAAGATACATTTGGTTTACTGGTAGCTACAGAATCAGGCATTATTTCAATTGGGCACATATCATGTACAACAGATTAGTTATGGAAGTACATGGTACAAACAAAAGAAAGCAATCTTGTACTAGCAAAATTCCAGCCATTCTGGGAATGATTTTTGAGGGGTCCAAAGTGGATTCTTTTCAGTTATAGCATTGTCATGTTCTGGTTTGGGTAAAAACAGAAAGGCAGGGGGTGTAGTAGAAGAACTTCTATCTCTACTTCTGTGCCTGATGAGTCAGAACCACCAACCAAGAAGATAAAGACAGAGACAACAGTTGAAAGTCAGAAGCATGATCAGAAAATAGAATTTGTGGATCAGGGGAGTTAAGCTCAGATTCAGACTGAAGAAACAGGTGAATGGGGGACAGATTTGAAAAGTCAGTTTGCAGAAAAGACTTGTTAGCAGGCAAGGCCAAGTACAGGGGATTCCTGTGAAGAAAATATCAATCAGATTGGGCAAAAAGCAGAAAGAGGAGCAAAATGTACATCCTGAAATAGACTTAGTGAAGAAATCAAATGTTTTGATGGGGACATTTCAGTAAATGTGGATAAGAAGGATCATGAGAATTTGACAGCTTCATTGGCTATTAAATCACTACAGGAACTTATTGTGTTCATTGAAAAACAGCAAGTTCATATTCACAACTTGAATCAAACTGTTCAGATGTTGAAGGATTCAAATACAGTATTGGTGTCTATGATGCAAGATGAAAGAGCCAAAACTGTGAACTTTGATGTGTTGTCACAAAAAGTTGAAGAATTAGGAGAGTTTTTCAGAAGTCAGATTATTGAAAAAGAAGAGACCATTGTAATGATGAACAGGGAGCTGTCAGAAGCAGAAATCAAAGCAAATACAGTGAGGGAATGGATAAAAGATCTGAAGTTAACCTTTGATAATGAGCTTATTGAATTGTCAAAAGATAACACAAGGTTAATGGTAGAATGTGGTGTGCTAAAGGACAAACTAAAGGTGTTGGAGGATGTGGAGAATCAATTAAAAGGTTCAGTTGATTCAGATGAAGTTGATGTAGATGCAGTATTCTTGACAGGAAATGATTTGAATCATTTGGTCAATGAAGTATTGGAAAATGGAGATATGGTTTGGAACTCTATACAGAAAAGGATGGAAGGGGTAATGCAGAAACCTTATAGCATGATTCAGATTAAGGATGAGTCAGAAAGAGAAGCTAATCTGAATATGTTAAATAAGGAATTGTTGAGTACAGTGGAAATGCAAAAACATACCCTGTCAATTCAAAAATTGGATTCAGAAATTTTGGAAGAACAGATTAAAGCTTTGAAAGTTCAGAGAGGAAAGGCAGATTTGTTTTAGAAGAAATCTGACGAGGCGAAAAGTAGTCAATCTGACTATGAGGACAAATTCAAAGCACTGATTCAGTTTGTTAGTAAACACAAAGTGTTTTTAGAGGGAGAACTGATGTGTCAGAATCAGAGGAGTGGAAGAATATTCAGCAATGGTTATTGGATTTTTCTTATGAGAAGATTTTTTCAGACACTTTGGAGCTCGAGGAAGTGAAGAAAGACAGTGAGGAAGTAATTCAAGAAGAAAATCCGATTCAGGAAAGATGGGTAATTATTCCTGTTGGAGATGTCTACAATGTACCAATACAACAGGAGGTTGTTTTTACAAATGTGCAGGATGAAAATGTGGATTTCTCCATAGAGGAAGCACAGATGATGGAAGATACACCAAAAGCAAACTAGTACTGAAAAGTGATCAGAATTTGAAAACAGGAGATCAAGGGATGTTGTGGGTTCAGGTCCACTATTTTGGGAAAATAGTATCCACCGGGTGTGCCAGTGTTAGAGGCATAACCTTAGCGGTTATCTATTATTATTCAGTACTTAGTTTGAGCCTTAGGAAGTATTAGATATGAAAAGGCATTAGTTGGATGTACTCTTTTGGGAAGAGTCGTGTGTCTTTTTGGATATGACTACTCGTGTAGAGTAGGAACTAATTTAATGGAAGAGCGTTGTTGATGTATGCAGACTTATGAAGCAATACAGTTTTTTACTCAACTTTACCTGTGTTGATTCTGTTCCCTGTGTTGTGTTATGAAGTATCTGAATAAAATGATGAACACAACTGTGATGTACATTGAATATAAAGTAGTTTGCTGCGAACAGAAGTCATGTTTGTGAAGTCAGATAGTCGGTATTCAGAAACAGATTTCAATTACTTGTTATGGATCATATGTTTCCGTTGAACATAATAAGGGAGGAAATTAGCCCTTAACACTTCTTTCTAACATGTTTTTTTGCAAGGGACCCACCCTTTTCATCCTTTGATAAGATTTCATCTTCTAAATCTGTATGCTTGATTCATGGGGAAATTGTAGCCACATTCCTCAAGAGCCTTTTATTATTGAGTTCTTGATTCTTGGACATGACTATGAATCCTATTTCTACTTTTGTTTTGATTTGATAATATAGGAGAATTTCTTAAGATGTATAGTGGCTATCCTTCAAAGAACTAGTTTGTTGTAGTAAGGATAGAGTTTGGGATGTCTTCCATCACCTCTATGAGTGAGGTGTTAATGTATGTTTCATCTTTTGTAATGAGAAAATAATGTATGCTTGGAGCAAGTGCTTGAGGGACAAAACATCATTATCAAAGGCACTATGGATGCTTTTCAAATCAATGCTTTAATATAGGATAAGGAAAATGAATACACATGAAGATAAAATTTGCTTACTTGACCAAGCCAAGTGAAATCTATCATGTCTCACAACTTCATGATGTTTGTGTGTTCACGATGCTATCATGTGCTATAGCTAAGCGTTATGCATATTACATATGACACATCTAAGCGAATGATATGTTTCTAATTGTGGCAAAGATGTGTCTCTCTTGATATATGCCACAATTTTTACACTCCTTTTTTTCCCCATGCATGCTTATGCTATGGGTGAGCACCATGATTGACTACTAGAGTTATGCATGGTGTGGAGTGTGACAACAACTAGTCTTAGTCATTTGTGTGGAGCTTTGGGAATATTACTACTTGGAAATGTAAGGGCTTTGTTTGTCTAGTGCAAACACTTCATGGAGAGTAAGTTCCATTGTTTAAAGACTGGGATGTATGTCAATGAGCTGCACTTCCATAGACATTGGAAGCTATGTTTATTGTAGTATTTATTTGCATTTTCATGTGATTACTCTTGTAGTTTCTCATTGCTATCAATCCACCACAAGTAGCAAACACTTAGATGAGTTGACTAATAAAGGAAGGTATATTATCAAGTTTATTGATCTATGTATGGACTTGTTTTGCTACATTCAGGTGTTTCTTCTCTACACATTCATATAGAAGAATGTGAATAACAATTCTAGAAGCATGGATCCCTTTTGGTCTAGAATGTTAAGGAAAAAGGAGCCTAAATCACCAGCTTCTTTTTCCAAATTATGTGTAGGTCCATAACAACCAAAAAGAACCTAAAATGCTACCAATTATGGCAATCAAAGAACCTCTTGATAAATAACATAGATGTGGCAAGGAGAACCTTCCTTAAGTAATATTTTTCCTGTGGCACCACATATGCATTTTGGAGCTCTTTAACAAATAGGAGGAATTTCTACCAAGCAAATGTAGCATTGAACTAGTTTTTGCAACGACATCCTTACATGATGTTGGCAGTAGCACGTGCACAAATTTGTTATCGTTCAACAACATATGGGAGGATTTTCTATCAACCAAAGATAGGATTGAACCAGAAATATCCTTATGTGAATGTTTCATGTATAACATACACACTTTGGCATTTTTCAATGGAGGGGAGGACTTTCTATCAAGCAAAGGTAGCATTGAATTGGAAACTTCCTTATGTGATATCTACCTTTAACTTTTCCTTGTGTGATCTTTTCCTATACAAAATGCATACTTTGGCATTCTTCAACAAATTGGAGGAAAATATAACACTGAGTTGGTAATAATTTTTTTCCTTATATGATGTTTTCATGTAGCAATTTCCTTATGTGATCTTTTACTATACAAAATGCACACTTCAAATTATTTATTAGATGGGAGGAAATGTAACATTGAACTAGTCATCAATGTCCTTATGCGACTGGCACATGGGACATGAGATGAAGAGATAGGCATTCCCTCAATTTTTGGTCAGCAAAGCAAACATCCATGGCGTTGTTTCAAATCCATATATCCTTTGATTAAACCCTCCTAAGTCCTCATAGGACCCAAGATTTTTGTTTAAAAGCTAGTAGTAACATTCACAACATCTAAATGCAAAGCTTGTCTTAAACTTTTCCTCCTAAACTATTAACTATTCCTCACATGAATGATCTCACTCAAAGCATACCATACCCTCAAAATGATCGACCAATTCCTTTTGAAGAGGTTTATGATGGCCATGTCACTGAATTGCAATCACATTTGTCAATTACTCATGAAAATTATATCCCTCCATATTCTAAAGCAAGGATTGCAAACATGAGAAAGTAAGTGCTTTCACCACTTTGTGTCAAGAATCCCTTAAAATTTGGTGGAAATGAATATGTCTTTCCCGATGGAAGAGTGTCTTTGAAGCATGGTAGTTGTAGCAATCATGACTTTGGATGATGTATTCAAACTACTAGCTCCTATTACTTTTTAATGTATCCTCAAATATAAAATAATTTGAGCATATAAAGTCATCCTAGTTACAATGTATGTTTGAGATATCCTTAATTATTCATTTTTAGATAGTTTGACAAAGCACAACTTAAAGAAGATAGGATGTGCTTCCCTCTTAATGTCTTGTCTTTGTATGGTTTTAGATTGGTCATCAAATAATTTGTACCTTGTAGTTTTTACTTTGTGTTAGTGTCCTAGGCTTGCTTGGCACAAAAAAATACAAGATTTGCCTTATGCCTACACTAATAAGCATGTTGTCTAGATCCTAGGTCCTTGTGGCTTCACACTAGGGAAACACCATGGTTAGTGTAGCTAACTTAAGTGGTTTATAGCTTGTTCTTTCTACTTTTTGTCAATGTCCTAGGCTTGCTTGGAACACAAAGATATAATTTTTTCCTTTTGCGTGCACTAAGTATGATGTTTGGGTCCCACATCCTCATGGCTTGGCACTGAAGGGACACCATGATTAGTATAGTGATGCTTCTAACTTAAGTGGTTTGTAGCTTGTGCTTTCCACTTTGTATCAATGTTCCAAGAATTCTTGGCACACAAAGATACAAGTTTTTCCTTATGCATGCACTAAGCATGGTGTGTGGGTTCCACGTCCTTAGGGCTCGACATTTAAGGGAAACCATGATTAGTGTAGTCATGTGTCTAACTTTAGTGGTTTGTAGCTTGTGGTTTCCATTTTGCATTGGTGTCCCAGGATTTCTTAGCACACAAAGATATAAGGGTTTTCTTATGCCTATACTAAGTATGGTGTTTGGGTCCCACATCCTCATAGCTTGGCAATGAAGGGACACCATGATTAGTGTAGTCATGCATTTGACTAAAGTGGTTTGTAGCTTGTGCTTTCTACTTTGTGTCAATGTTCGAGGCCTACTGTGACATTCCCGATTTCTAAGCACGCGTTCTTCACATGAACCTCCTCTTAATAGGAGGTCATGAGAATAATAAATTGAAAATAAGGGAAAAAATTTCCCCCTTTTTCCCCCAGTGACTATCGTGCTGGAGGGGAGGGGAATAGCAAGGATGACTGAGCATCCTTGCTGGATGCCTGAGGGGGGGGGGGGGGGGTGAACCCATGTAGGATGCCGCTTGGGGGAGGGAGGATCCCCTCCCCTCACCTATATAAATCGTGTGGAGTAAGTGGAGGGGGAAGGCAGAGCTACATCGCTGCCAATGTGCCGTGATGCACCGTGAGGAGGAAGGAGTTGCTACATAAGAGTTGCCAATCGCCATGCTGCATCAGAGGAAGGTAGGAGGGAGGCTGCGTACGTCGTCGCCGCATTGCAAAAGGGAGACGCCACCAGTCGCTGGGCGTGCTGCTACTGCTGCCACTCTCCGCCACGGGCTATCACGCCACCACCAACCTCTACCAAATCCCCCCCTGAATGGCATCTCGGTCTCCATGCCGCCATGTAGTTGTCAGAAGCTATTAGAAGATTCTTAAAAGCTTCTAAGGGGGCCTCTCTAAGCCTCCCTTCCTATTGGATCCACCACAAGTCCATATTAGCCCCGATTTTTTTAAACCCCCTTCCCATTGGATCCTACACAAGCAATCTTTACCCCCGGGATTTAATCCCCCTTCCCCTTACATAACCCACAAGCCATTTTACCCCGGTTTTTAAGGCCCTTTTCCATGGATTCCCCATAAAGCCCATTTTACCCCCACAGGTTCCTTTTAAACCCCTTTTCCATTGCAACACCCACAAGCCCCCTAGCCCGAAGAGAAGAAGGGGAAGCCTACAAGCCCCTTTCCACCAATCACCCACAAGGCCGGCCCTAGGATTTTAGGGAAGGAGAAGAAGAACTCTAAAGCCTCCATTCTTGCAAGGCCCATTTGCAAGAGCCCTTTCCGCGAACATCCTCGTAAGGCCTCAATTTTTGAAACTCCATTCATAAAATCCCCATTTCCAAGAACTTTGTAGGAGCCTCATTTCCACAAACCAAGCTCCAACCCCGCAAGGCCTCCCATAAGGCCAAATTCCGCAAGCCGGTATTCTCAAGGATCCACACTTCAGAAGGGATCTCCTGCGTATGAGGGAGAAGGGCAAGATCTTGAGGCTACGTACCAAGGCAAGTAAATTCACCGATCGGGTAAGGATAAAGGCAAATCGGAAGTCAGTAATTATGCCTACGATGGGCCCTAAAAAGTCACAAGGTGTGCCTGCACGAGTTTCTTCTCCTAATGTTCACGTGGATATACCCCCAAGTTCAGGTTTTTACTAATTTTGATTCATGCAAAAGCATTGCATTAATCACGATAACTTCATGGATTAGGAAGCACTATGCATGCTTAAAATCGCCTAGTCAAGTTAAATGCAACTGGAAATAAATCGACTATTCGAACAATGATTAGAATTAGTTCATGACATGAAATTGGGTCATTGGTATTTTCCATATAAAGAAATTGTCTATCCATTTAACGTCCTTAATAGTATGTTGCCTTGTCGTGCATGTCAAAGTGACGGCCTAGAACACCTATTGCCTATCATTCTAAGGTTGAGATTATTAAAGTGCACCTTTGACTAGGCATGGAAAGATTAATTACACGTCGCATTTTTAGACAAATCTTCATTGAATGATTCATTAGGGAAAGTCCTTAACCCCGTAGGAAATAGAAGAGCGCGGAAATGATTCTAGGTATTTGCGTGTGGCATGTGATTGTAAATTGGAATAGGTCAACTCTACTTTTTTTTTGCATGAATTTCACTACGTTGTAGTCAGGAAAGGAGTGCATGTTGCACATTTGTCATATGAAAAATTTCATTCATCAAGAGTTGTATTTAGGGAAAGGCTGCATGGTTTATTGAAGCAGAAATCTTAAAAGCTTAGAAAAAGAATTATGGGCATGATTCTTGAATGCAAGTCCTAGTAGGATCAATGGAAGTTATGCTGCAATTTAACTTGCGTTTTGATCTTAACAAGAAAAGTTAGGGTTATTGCGAATTTAGGGGTACGTAGAAGCAATGAATCACGCATTTACGTGAATTGTGAGATGTTACAACTAGCTTTCTCCTTTAAGATCAAGTTAACATCTCTAGGGATGGTTCATCCTTGTCGCAAGACAAGTAGATCGAATTATCTAAATCGCCTAACCCGCAAGGGATTCGCGTAGGATGGCTCAACCGATACGATAAATAACCCAAATGCTAACTAGGGTTTAGCACGTTAAGGACTTGACCTAGTTTCACACACTTGTTACCAAGACGAACCCTTGAACCAAAGGTCCTACCCACATTCACGGAATGTAGGGACAATTGGATGCTCATGCATAAAACGATCTAAGGTTTCTACCATAAGGATCATTCATTCAAATGATGAAACTCGGATTGAGTTGGAATCCCTAGGACCAAACGTTGTCGGTCTAGTGTAATTAGGAATGGGTTGGGTAAGAAGACACCCTAAACCCTGCTTCTCATCTGGAGATAATTCCGTGACCAAAAAACGCCGTTCAATGGGTGAAATGATCCCATGGAATAGATGCGACACTTGTGCAATACGTTGCAACGTCGCATAGATTTGTGGTTTGTTCACAAGAGAGTTTTGCCATTTCTTGGAATGAGGTTGGCAAGTTCTTGCGGAAGTTTAACTTGCAAGAGGATGAGTGTAAAATATTACACGGCGTAGCGAATAGAATCTGAGAAAGAGATAGAGAGTACACAACAGATAAGAGGAGAATCAATAAATTCTTTAACTCCAAACAACTGATACAAAGATGGCTCTGTCCACCCGTGTGCTTCCACTGTGTGAAGCTTAGATGGCGATCTAGACAGAAGATAGGTGAAGAGTTTAAGGCTAGCTGGAACAACAACTCTGACTGGGTGAAAGATGAGTGTATGATGGCTGCGAAGGGGTTTAGCTTTTATAGCCCGTGAAGGTCGTTAGGTCGGCCTGCTGACCGACCTACCATATGAGCCTCCACTAGTCGGCCAGGGAATATTCCAGGGAATATTCCCTTTACCATAGGGGCCCCTTTTAACTCCCTTACCACGCAACTCAATGCAATGTGCCTCGAGTTGCTACCAGCTTAACCACTCCGTCTAACCCAAAGATTAGACCCACAATAGTCACCTTTTTGCCATCCGGTCACATAGACCTCATCTGATATACAAGTCAGGACTCAACCAATGTCCGGGCTCACATTTGGCTTCTCCTCATAATGGGGGCCTTACAACTTTGAGCACCATGGATCATTGGTAGCACCTAATGAGGGTGGGGCATTGATCATATCTAACAATGAGTAGTCATCCTATTATATCACCTTTCTTGGGAAAACTTGCCAAGTAAAGGGAAGTTAGGTATTTGCTTGGAAGCAAATGATCAATCAATAAATGGGAGTGACATGGTCGCCAGGATTTACCGTTAACAAAACCTAAGGTATTGGTTAAGTTGGGTTAATAGGGTATGGCCCTAACCCAAGGACAAAAGGGTGAATAAACAAACCCTTGGGGATCTTGCCAAGTCGCAATTGATCCCAGATCGAATGCTGGATGCATTCGAAGAGAAGGATTCATACCCCGCAACAAAATGGAATTGCAGAAAGGAAAAACAAGCTCAATGAAAAAGACTTGCTAGAGTTTTATTGGGCTGAAGTAGTTGCTACAGCAGTCTAAATAATGAACATGACTCCCACTGCAGCAATACATGGGATGATTCCAGAGGAGAGGTATACTGGTAGGAAGCTAGATATTTCTCATTTGAAATTTTTTGGTTGCATTGCCTATGTCCATGTGCCTGATGAGTTGAGATCCAAGTTGGATCCAAAAGCTGAGAAGTGCATCTTTATTGGTTACTCTCTGCCAACAGAAAGGGTATAGATGCTATAACCCTTGTACTCGTAAGTTTACAGTGAGCAGAGATGTTTTTTTTAATGAGATGAGTAGCTGGTATAAACAAGTAAATGTGATTGATTATGTAGATACACAAAATGGTAATGCTGCACAGAATTCACAGCAGCAGTCACAAAATATTAGTGGACCTGGAGTGTCCTCTAGCAGTGGTTCACATTCTTCGCCATGGACAGGCAAATTGAGATTAGGAGAATCTCCTCAAAACAATGCAGATAGTGGTATGCAAGTTTCATGAAAAGAAAAAGAGAAGGTAGATCAGCCCATGTTTGATGTGAATGCAGGTCACTCTTATGTGGATGGTGAATCCAGTGGCTCAGAACAGAGCATTGATGATGAGTTGGGTATTTCTTCTATTGTTACACCTGGAGTAAGGAAGACCAGGGATGTTTTGAGAGCACCTGGGAGTGAACCTACTTTATGCAGGTCTACCAGAGCTAGGTATCCTGTGGATAGGCTGAAATATGATGCATTTACAGCCATTCACTATGCCTATATGGTCAAAGTGATACACAAACCAGAACCCACTTCTTTTGAGCAAGCCATGGGAAAATAAAAATGGGAGAAAGCCATGGATGAAGAAATGGATGCCTTGGAAGAAAATGAAACATGGGAATTGGTACCTTTGCCTAAAGATAAGAATGCAATTGGTTGTAAGTGGGTTTATAAGGTGAAACACAATGCAAATGGTTCTGTGAATAGATATAAGGTGAGATTAGTAGTCAAGGGATATGCACAAATATATGGCATTGATTATGAAGAAACATTTAGTCCGGTTGCAAGGATGGCAACCGTAGGAGCAGTCATTGCTATGGCTGCATCAAAGGGATGGTCTTTACATCAGATGGATGTAAAGAATGCCTACTTGCATGGTGATTTACAAGAAGAGGTCTATATGGAGCAGCCACCAGGTTATGTTCATGCTGTTCATCCTGAGTTTGTTTGCAGGTTGAAGAAAGCCTTGTATGGCTTGAAGAAAGCACCTAGAGTATGGTCTGACAAGATAGGAAAGTATCTTGTCACTATTTGCTTTCAGATTTCCAAGGCAGATTTCTCACTTTATGTGAGAAAAACAGAGAAAGGTATTATGTTGTTTGTCATTTATGTTGATGATTTGATTATCACAGGTGATAGTGATGAAGATATCCTTCATGTGAAAATGCTATTGAAGCAGAAGTTTGAGATGAAGGATTTGGGAGAGCTGCGTTATTTCTTGGGCATTGAGGTGATTAGATCACCAAGTGGAATACGGCTCTTGCAGAGGTAGTATGGATTGGACATGCTATCCAAATATGGGATGACAGGCTGTAAGCCTATTTTAGTTCCTTTGGAGCAGAATGTGAAGCTGAGCGCAGATGCAGGTGAGCTTTTGGAAGACCCTACTATGTACAGACACATAGTAGGAAGTTTGATTTATATGACAATTACCAGGCCAGATTTGAGCTATGTTGTTGGATTGGTAAGTCAGCTTATGCAGGCTCCAAGCAAACCACATTTGGATGTGGCTAGACACATACTCAGATATGTGAAGTCCACATTGCAGTATGGACTATTTTATGAGACTGGGGTTCAGATACAGTTGCATGGATATACTGATGCTGATTGGGCTGGTAGTATTTCTGATAGATGATCTACCAGTGGATATGTGTTCTCTTTTGGAAGTGCTGCAGTCACTTGGAGCAGCAAGAAACAGCCTACAGTTGCCTTGTTGAGCACAGAGGCTGAGTACAGGGGTGCAACAATGGCTGCATGTGAGGTAGCTTGGATGCATAAGCTACTTTATGATATGCATCAGCCTCCTACAGATGGGCCAGTTGTCATTTATTGTGATAACATGAGCAGTATACACTTGGCAAATAGCCCAGTCTACCATGCTAGAACAAAGCACATCGAGGTGCATTATCACTATGTGCAGGAGAGGGTTTTACTAGGTCTTATTGATCTAGTTTATGTCAGCACAAAGGATCAGGTAGTTGACATATTCATGAAGGCATTGGGCACAGAGAAGCTACGCAAGTTTAGAGACCTGCTTGGTGTGCAGGAATTGGGATTGAGCTCGAGGGGGAGTGTTGAGATATTGAGCTCCACTCCTGATATGCCAGGGTGACCGTTGTGCATTTATGTCACCGACTTGTTAGCTGCAGATGCGGTTGGTACACCGCCCATGAATAATAGCTAGATGATAGCTATCCTTATCTACTCTAGTTCGTGGCTCAATTAGTATGCCACCTTAGTTAGTTGAGTTTGGTTTGAGACCCACATATAGGGATCTTCTATTTCTTTTGTACTTGAGTTCTTTTGGCGTACACAACTAAGAAGAGGAAAACTGTTTTCAGCCTCCACCTGTGTGTGTATTCCCCCATGGTGCAAGCAAGAAAGCTACAAGTGAGACTCCTTCCTTCTCTCCCACAATCTTGACATCCCCCCTAGATAAGTTATTCCACACTATGCAAAGTGTTAAGAAGCATTAGTTTGGGGACCCCAATGTTCCAAACCACCATAATCCTCAACTCATCTGCATGTGCAAGCACGGAATCATAAGAACCATAATTCATCATTCAAAAATCCAAAAGTAGTCATAACCAGAAGACATTTTAACACAGTTGTTAATGAGATGCATGGAATCTATCCCCTCCATCAATTTTTGTGTTCCTTCCTAAAAATCAATTGATATTACTAACATGTTTTTGTAAATTTAAGTACATTTTAACTTATCATAATCTATGTAATGTACTATCTTATCCCTCATTAGGAAATTATATGATTAATAGCTTAAAAAGCAATCCTTCTTTTATGTACTAAACCTGATTATCTTCATTTGGTCATCCATCATGATTACGGTTTATGACCCCATTCTCAATTTGTTGTTGGACGGCAAGTTCTTCAATTGAATGGTTTCTGGGTTAACCTCCACTTGTGCTTCAATATCGTGTTGAGTTCCCTCTAGAGTGAGCACTTCTTCGCATTGGGGAGCTCTCGCAGCGTGACCTCACTCAGCATCTTGACATATCTTGGGAGCCATGGAAGAAGCTGATGGATTTGAGCTATGCTCCCACATAGGTGTGGAAAGAGAGAGAGAGGTTTGGTTCGTTGCAGTAGAGCTTTGTCATGTCAACCAACAGAAAGGCTTTTGCACAGGTCATTGTTGTGTTTTTGTGTGGTCCTAACGTTGTCGTAGAGTTCACGCAAGAGCTGTAGAACACGGGGTTCAAGAAATAGCAAGGAAAGAGACTAACAAGAAGAAAATGAATTTTTGATGCCAAAGTTCACTATATTTCTTGTCAAGTAAATTACATGAGGTCCAAGTTTAAAAAAATCTGAAGTAACTCATAAACTGTTTTACATTCAGGTGTATGATGACAGGTGTGCCTTTGGCACATAGGCTTGAAGAGACTTGAAGAGTTCTGCGGGAATTAGTTTTGCTGGGCAGCAATTCTGAGATTTTTCTCAATTTAATCATTGAGAAATCAACCCATAAATCTGTCCAAAATTCAGCACCAGTTCAAGGTTGTTTTCAGCATTCAGATTTCAGCAAGAGATTGCCATAGGAGAAGACAATAGCAGTGAACAGCCGAGAATGGAAACACTTCAGCTGTATGATTTGAACCCAATACACTCAACAAAGGAGTCATGGGTTTTCCACAAAAAGGAATGTCTAACAAAGGACCCTCTAATAGATTGTATTACAACCTGAAAGAATGTTTTTCAAGCCTCCAAATAGAAACCACCACATCAGTTAGAATTGCACTATAGAGACATGCTTTCTCCCATGCTTCAAAGATCTCATATTTGCATTTTGGAGCCTTTCACTCAGCATACCATCAGCAACCAGCAGATCTCCTCTCGTATAACACCATCCGGAAAAGTAAAGGCTAACCAGTAGCTATTTTCCTGCTGACCATTTTCAAACGTCCTCTATTCTAGTTCCAAAAATTCGTGGTAATGTCTTCATTCAAAATCCCACCCTCCTGGAGAGCAGTAACATCATTAAGAAGGAGATCAACCAGTTTCCAGGAGCTTTCTGGATCACATGAAAAACTAATGGCAATCCATCAGTAACACGCGCTATCATTGTAAGCTTCATCATTGCGACCTTTGGTTGCTCGCAAGATTTTTGATTTGGAATGCCTGCAGAATCTGAATGCTGGAAACGCAGATCCCCAAAATGTTTAGGAATATTGTGATGCATAGGAAATCAATTGACTTCTTGTGGTTCTTCCTGTACAATCAGCGATCAATTGACTTCTTGTGGATCTTCCTATACAATCAGCGATCAATTCCCACTGCAGACCTGTTCGAAGAAGTTTTCAATGTCGGATAACGGGCCTTTATATGTCAGATGCCTTCAAGGTAGCTACAAAATGTCAACATAAGGAATCCTTTGATTTTGTCTAACGTCTGATAATGATAATGATGCAGAAGAAGAACAGCCATTACCCTTTACCACCATCGAAGGCTCTTCGCTATCTTTTTTTCTAGCCTGAATATACCGACCTCATTAATGCAACCTTGTGCTCTTATTCCCAACTTCTTAAAGGCAGGCTAAACTATCAGCTACTCTGGAAGTAGCGATAGTTACAGAGGAGGTCCTCTCTGGATGACGGAGCTAATCAGTCGGCCTTGTTCTACGAGAAGGAGTAGAGGATCAAGATCGACAACAGGCACTCTTGCAGGTGATGAAGAAGCCTTCTCCTCGTAATTCGTTAGGGCTTTTCCCGCAGGAGCTCCACCAAGAAGAAGCCATAGCAGCGGAAGGTTGGAAGAGGGAGAAGGATGAAGCTGCAAAAACGAAGCACCTTCTGGTCTTCCTCTGTCGCAGCCACGTCCGTCATCACGCTTCTCGTTCTTATAGCTTCGTCATCACTTCCTTTAATCCCTCAGCTACGTTGAATGCTGTGTCCCGCCCTTCGACTCAATTATAGGCTTAGCTCTTTGAAATTCCTTCCAGCCAATGTCATTGGTGTGCTCCATGAATTTCAGATCCCTGGGGTATACAACCAAGCATGAAGTAAATCTCGAAACAGTTTGAATGCTTGAGGTACAGGACGCCGCTGAGTTGCCCCCCAAAAACGGTTCAGACCGAATTAGCCTCCCCTTCTCCTCTTTTAGCTAAGCGAAAAAAAAACTCCTCTTTGACAAGAATAGCTCTATTTTCTTTACACCAACAGGAGATCTACGCACAAACTTTGATTTTGGCCTTGAGGACTGACTTAGGGTATCTTTGGAGTCATCAATTGCCCCATTAACAGACAGCTTTGTGATGGGTGATCTACACACAAACTTCGACTTCGGCCTTAAGGACTCGGTAGCAGAATTCTCCCTCCGTGCTTCACTAGTGCTGTCAATAGCACCTTTGAAGGATTCCTTTACTCGCTTAAGTAGCTTTTAAGAGACTTCCTTCAACTCTATTTCATGGGAACTATTGAACATAGATGATCGGCTTCCACAAAGCTTCCTTTGATTCCACAGTTCCCTGCACTTTTCTAAGAGATCATCATTGAAATTATCAGCTTGATAATGTCCTTTGGCATCAGTTTTTCATATTTTTCTAACACACACACATCATGCATACAAACAAAAACACACACACACACTAGCGGAATATATACATTGGATGTGGGTACTGAAAGGACGGATTATCGTAATGCATCAATCACACACAATGAATCACATGCGGAAAAATAACACAAATGCACAACAAAAAAAATGGAGGTGTATATGGCTCAGATGCGCAGCAGCATGACAACGTGACACTCTACCACTACTTATATAGTAATATAGGGGGGGTAAAAAGAGAACGTTTTCTTTTTAGCATTTTTATGATGTCATCAATGATAAATACAGAAGGGCGACCAAAGGCATAGACCTTGGCATACTTGGCAATGGTCCACAAAGGCTTCGTTGGTGCCGTTGGCTATGCATGAGAAGCTCCCACTAGCTTGTAGGAAAATCTTCCCAAGAGGTCACCCATCTCGGCAATATCATCGCCCAAGTGCACCGAATTTCCAAGTGACTATCCACTAGGTTAGTTTTTTCTGTTGTTCTATACTACAAACATAGTTTTAATAAGCTAGTCTTGGGAGGATTTCCCAAGTCTTTCTTTCATGAACTGGCATATAATACCTTATTAATAATAACATTTATCTTCATAAATAGAGCTAGTTTCATAAATTTAATTTAAAAAATGTACAGCATAAATCAATTTTTTTAAAAATGTATACATACATTAAATTAAACTAAGTAATGAGAACATTACATATGATTAGCAAACAATATAGACAAATAGCCATCAATGTTAATTTGCTTAAGAAGTAGTAGAATCTAATATGGAGTCGACGCCTTTTGAAGAGAGTGGCCTCTGAAGATTCAGTTGTAAGTGGTGTGGTGGTCAACATTTCCCTAGGAATTGTCCAAACGTTAAGTGTGACATATGTGGAAAGCCCAACCAATTAGCTAGTACCTATTGGAGTAAGATTAGCTCTCTCTAGTAAGGAAGTAAACAATCACATCTAGTTAATCATTAAGTGCAACGGAATAATTTCCAACAAGATGAAGGACCAAAGAAAATATTACAAAGAGGGAAAGCTACGGTAGAGGAGCTGCCTAGTGGCAATGGAGTTAGCCTTATAGAAGCTATTTGCATCTACGGCATTGAAGGGTCTAATCTACAGGTTATTTTGGGCATCTGAGGCCGTTTTCGGCCCCGTTTTAGAGCCACAAAGGACAGCAGTTTTAGGGTACACTGTGATTTTGGCTGTAATAATCAAAAGTTGGTGCATAGGTTACAGATTTCAAATCTGTAATTTTTTGAGGTGTTCCCAGGAAGCAAACATAAGGTTTATCTACAAACAGGTTGCAGATTACATGTACTATTGAGCAATCACTCAAAAAGGTTGCTTGGTGTATTGATATGCACGTTTTGTGAAAAATTGCAGAAGACTAGCTTGCTATGTTATATCCTTGTTTGTGATAATGGCAGAGAACAGTGGAAATCCCATAATTGAGAAGCTCGATAAGGCAACTACCATTCATGGAAGTTCCATGTGACGAACTTCCTCATTGGAAAGGGCCTTTATGAATTTGTTTCGGGTGAAGAAAAGGAGCCAGAGCTGGGTATCCCTCTGATTGTAGATGAATTTAAAGAATGGAATGTGAAAGACAAAAAGGTGATATACTGCTTATCTGCAGTCATTGATAATATGATGTTGGGACTGTTAGATATGATCAATGCCCCACCCTCATTAGGTGCTACCAATGATCCATGGTGCTCAAAGTTGTAAGGCCCCCATTATGAGGAGAAGCCAAATGTGAGCCCGACATTGGTTGAGTCCTGACTTGTATATCAGATGAGGTCTATGTGACCGGATGGCAAAAAGGTGAATGTTGTGGGTCTAATCTTTGGGTTAGACGGAGTGGTTAAGGTGGTAGCAACTCGAGGTGCATTGCATCGAGTTGCGGTGTAAGGGAGTTAAAAGGGGCCCCTATTGTGGGGTCCGGGGGCCGCGGAAGCGGCCCCTGGCTGGGGGGTCCCAGGGGGTCAGCGGCCCCCCTGGCGGGGGTCCGGGGGTAGCGCCCCCGGCCCGATGGTAAAGGGAATATTCCCTGGAATATTCCCTAGCCGACTAGTGGAGGCTCATATGGTAGGTTGGTCAGCAGGCCGACCTAACGACCTTCACAGGCTATAAAAGCTAAACCCCTTCGCAGCCATCTTTCACTCATCTTTCACCCAGTCAAAGTTGTTATTCCATCTAGCCTTAAGCTCTTCACCTATCTTCTGTCTAGATCACCATCTAAGTTTCACATAGTGGAAGTGCACGGGTGGACAGAGCCATCTTTGTATCAGTTGTTTGGATTTAAAGAATTTACTGATTCTCCTCTTATCTGTTGTGTACTCTCTATCTCTTTCTCAGATTCTGTTCGCTGCTCCATGTAATATTTAACATGGTATCAGAGCCTAGGGGGCTCTAGAGATCGGAGAGCGTGCAAGAGATAAAGGCTTCAACAGCAAAGAGAAACTATGTCGACTCCGGGAAGCAGTTCTGGCGCATAAGGAAGCGGTGCAGGAGGTGGTGCTGCTGTACCTGCTATTCAAACACTGAGGATTCATCCACCAACCTTCAGCGAAGGCAAGTTAGATGGTACAAACTACACGTTGTGGAAGTTCAAAATTACAACTATCCTTGATTCTTATGAGCTTCTGGAGACTGTGCTGGGGACTGACACAGAACCACAGCCTAGCCCCGACCCATCAAATCCTAGTGTGATGATTCCTCCAAATGCAGATCTTCTACGAGCTTGGAAACGAAGGAATGCATATGCATTGTGTGCCTTAGTTACAAGATGTTCTGACAGTGTTTTGACTCTAATTCAGCATACAACCAAAGCGTCAGATGCTTGGAATGTACTAAGGAGTCAGTATGAAACACGAAACCAAACAAGGATTCAAAACTTGGAGAATCAACTAGCAGTGGAGAAGTTTGTTGAAGGAGAGACGGTTGAAGCATTCATCACTCGGATTAAGAATTTGCGTGACCAGATGGCTCGCACTGGGATACAAAAGACTAGTGAAGAGCTAGCTCGGAGGTGTCTTCGGATTTTTCCACAAAAGTTTGATGGACTAGTAACTTCCCTTAATACTCAGGTGAGACCTCAAGCTTTGACTTTTGAGGAGTTTTGTGCATTATTAATGGAGGAGGAGTTGAGGCTGAAAGCCCGAGAAGGAAGCAACAATGGAGATGCTGCATTCTCTGCCAATGCAAAAGGCAAAGGTGTTTCCTCCACCAAAAATGATGGTAACAAAAAGAAGAAGGGCGGCAAGAAGAAGTTTCAAGGAGAGTGCTTCTAATGCAAGAAGAAAGGACATGCAATTGCAGATTGTCGTGTCAAGAAGGCAGATGAAAAGAATGGTACCCTTAAAAGTAAAGGGAAAGAGATAGCCAATACGGCTGAAGCAGAGTTGGAATTATTCATGGCGACCATTGAGGAAGTGTGCTCCTCGGCGCAAGAAGAATCTACCACTGACTCATGGGTGTTGGATAGTGGGGCCTCCCGTCACATGACCAACAAGAAAGGTCTATACAGTCTTATTTTATGTTGATTGTCCACAACTACAGTAGGAAGATGTGGGTGTACTTCCTTCGTGATAAGGCTCAAGCTTTTGGTAAGTTTAAAGAATGGCTAATACTTGTTGAGAATGAAACAGGGAAAAGTGTGAAGAAATTTAGAATAGATGGTGGTGGTGAGTTCAACTCAAAGGAGTTTGAAGGCTTTTGCAAGAGCAAAGGGATCAAGCGTCAGTTGACGACGCCTCACACACCTCAGTAGAACGGTGTTGTGGAACGCAGGAATCGCACCATTGTGGAGATGGCAAGATGCATGCTAAAGGGCAAGGGATTGCCTAACCATTTTTGGGCTGAAGCTGTTAATACTGCAATCTATATTCTAAATCGGAGCTATACAAAGGCTCTCAAGGGAAAAACACCTCATGAGGCTTACACTGGTAAGAAACCATCTGTCTCACATTTCAGAATTTTTGGATGTGAATGTTATGCACATGTTCCAGATGAGAAGAGAAACAAGTTACAACCAAAAAGCAGAAAATGTATCTTCTTGGGTTATAGTGATGAGTAGAAGGCTTACAAATTATATGACCAAGAGGCAAAGAAGATCATCATGAGCTGTGATGTGGTGTTCAAGGAGGAGCCGCATATAGTGGAGGAGGAGAAGGCAAGTTCTTCCACTTTATCATCAAGCAAAGAAGTAGTCCACTATGAACCTGTCCTGAGAGCTATCCCTATCCTTAAGGAGGAGGAAGCATCATCTTCAGATGTTGAGGAAAAAGTTCACCAACCTGACATCACCCCACCGGAAAAGCCATTGCCACGCTGGGTGAAGCAGCTCTATGACCACAATAATCCTATGCCTGCATCTGTTGAGGAGAAGGCAGACGGACCAAGGAGGTCTCAGAGAATAGAGGAGCAAAGGAGGGCTTCTGCTCACATAGTCAATATGGCCTTGATGGTTGATATTATGAGAGAAGTAAAGGAGCCAACTGACTTAGAAGAAGCACTTGCAGATCCATCATGGAAGGCTGCTATGCAGGCGGAGTATGACAGCATAATGAAGAATGACACTTGGGAGCTAGTGGATCGACCAGCAAAGCGGAAGGTTATTGGCACCAAGTGGATCTGGAAGGTAAAGTACAAGGCTGATGGTACCTTAGAAAAGTACAAAGCTAGACTGGTTGCCCAAGGATTTTGACAAGTTGAAGGGTTTGATTTTCAAGAGTCATTTTCCCCAACTGCCAGAATGACCACTACTCGCATGGTACTTGCAGTGGCTGCCCACAAGAAGTGGCCAGTGTACCAAATGGATGTTAAGTCAACGTTCTTAAATGGTGACCTCAAGGAGGAGGTGTACGTGGCTCAGCCACCAAGGTTTGAGGCCCCCCATTCTGAGAACAAAGTGTGTAAACTGAAGAAGGCATTGTATGGGCTGAAACAAGCCCCCAGAGCATGGTACCAGCGGATAGATAGGTTCTTTTTAAACCTAAACTTCAAAAGATGTGCCTCAGATGCTAACTTGTATGTCTACAAGGATGGTAAAAAGTCTGTAGTGATTGTCCTATATGTGGACGACCTTCTTATTACAGGTGACTATGAAGATATGATCAACCAAACTCGAAAGGCTTTGAGTTCTGAGTTTGAAATGACAGACTTGGGCTTGCTACACTATTGTTTGGGGATTGAAGTCTGGCAAGAGCCAGGAAAGATCTTCATCTCTCAGAAGAAGTATGCATGGGAGATCTTGAAGGCATTTGGCATGATCGAGTGCAAGGAGATAGCTACACCTATGGAGGTGAATGCAAAGTTATCCACTGAGGATACATCAGCACTAGCACACATTGGGAGGTATAGGAGGTTATCTACTTGTGTAACACCAAACAAGATATCAGTTTTGCTATTGGTGTTTTGAGCAGGTTCTCAAACAAACCTCATGAGAGTCATTGGAAGGCTGGGATGCGGGTGCTCAGATACTTGAAGAAAACTCTTGACTATGGTATCACATACAGTTTCGGAACCTCTCTTGTGGGGAACTGTGACTCAGATTGGGCAGGAGACATTGATTCGAGGAAGTCAGTTTCTGGTTATTGTTTCTCTTTGGGTTCAAGAATTTTCTCTTAGATTAGTAAGAAGCAACCAACAGTGGCATTGTCTTCTACCGAAGCAGAGTACAAGGCAGCTTGTTTTGCTGTATGTGAGGCCGTATGGTTGAGAAGGATTCTATGGTATATGGGAGTGCAGGATGAAGAACCAACTGTGCTGAGATGTGACAATCAGAGTTGCATCGCCATTGCCAAAAATCCAGTGTTTCATGCACGCACCAAACATATAGAGATCCAGTATCACTATGTGCGTGATTTGATGGAGGATGGGATAGTGGAATTGGTCTACTGTCCAACAGAGGAGAATGGAGCAGATATCTTCAACAAAGCACTTATGAAGGATCTGCTTCAAGTTCATCTTCAGAGACTCGGCATTGGGACGAGGAGATAGTTCACCTATGGGTGGACATTGAGGGGGGGTGTTAGATATGATCAATGCCCCACCCTCATTAGGTGCTACCAATGATCCATAGTGCTCAAAGTTGTAAGGCCCCCATTATGAGGAGAAGCCAAATGTGAGCCCGGACATTGGTTGAGTCCTGACTTGTATATCAAATGAGGTCTATGTGACCGGATGGCAAAAATGTGAATGTTGTGGGTCTAATCTTTGGGTTAGACGGAGTGGTTAAGCTGGTAGCAACTCGAGGTGCATTGCCCCCCTCATATGGTAGGTCGGCGACCTAACGACCTTTGGGGGCAATAAAAGCTAAACCCCTTCGCAGCCATCTTTCACTCATCTTTCACCCAGTCAGAGTTGTTATTCCATCTAGCCTTAAGCTCTTCACCTATCTTATGTCTAGATCGCCATCTAAGCTTCACACAGTGGAAGTGCACGGGTGGACAGAGCCATCTTTGTATCAGTTGTTTGGAGTTAAAGAATTTACTGATTCTCCTCTTATCTGTTGTGTACTCTCTATCTCTTTCTCAGATTATGTTTGCTGCGCCGTGTAATGTTTTACAGGGACATATCAGGAATGCAGAAACTTCACATGCAGCTTGGAAAGTTTTTGAGAACATGTTTTTAGTAAATACAAAGGCACGAAAGATTCAATTCAAGAAAAAGTTGAATGGCTTGAAGAAAGGGAAAATGTATGTCAATGAGTATGTGTTGAAGGTGAGGAGCATTGCATATACTTTAGCAACAATTGATGCAATGCTTGATGATGATGATTTGATTTCATCCACTTTGAGTGGCCTTAATAATGAGAAGGCATGGAAATCATTTGTTACTTCAGTATATGTACAGAAGCCATTTGCAGATTTTGATGAGTTGATCTCTCTCATGATTACTGAAGAGATCTATATGCAGGGTGACTCATCTGAAAATAATGGTGAGCAGGCTCAATTATTTTACTCAAGTTTAGGAAGGGGACATGGTAGATCCTCTTCGAGAGGCCGTGGTATGGGATGTGCTGGCGATAACCAACAAAACAGGTTCAATCAGTAATTTGGTGAAATGCAGGTTTTAGGAGGCCAAGGAAACTTTAGAGGCAAGGGGAGCTCTAGAGGAAGAGGTGGATGGTAGAATAGAGGTTTTGGAATTTCTGCTATTGTTTGCCATTATTGTGGCAAAACAAGCCATATTGCAGCCCATTTCTATGCAAAGAAGGATGTTATTCGTAGTGGTAAATTACAGCAAGGAAACTATGCATTGTCTTCACGACAAAATGAAGACAAAAATGAGTGTCTGTTTGTTATGCTGCATATGATGAATGGAGTTACAGGAAAGGGGACACATGATGATGTATGGTATGTCGATTCAGGTGCATCTAATCATATGACGAGTCATGTTGAATGGTTTGGAGAGATGGAAGACTCACAAAATCTAGGTTATGTGCAGATGGGTGATGATTCATGCCACCCAATTTCACATATTGAAAAGGTTCCCTTGTCCTTGTATGATGGCCAGACAAAGAGTCTGACAGATATATTACATATGCCATCAATTATAAAGAATCTAGTGTTTGTTGGCCAAATAGTAGAGCAAGGGTTGTAGGTCTGATTCAATGCAAAAGGTTGTTTTGTAGAAGACTTTAACGATAAGTGCAGGTTGGTTGCAAAAGGAAGTAGCATTGGACGAATGTTCACTTTCAATGATGGAATTCCTGTAATGGATACTGCTATGTATGCTAAAGGAAAAGGAGTATTGCAGATATTGAAATATGGCATAAATGTATTGGACATACAAATGTGAAAAGGCTGAAATTAATGCACTCCTCCAAAGGATTAGTTACAAGGTTGCCTTCTTTTAGAGTTGCAGAATTGTATAATGTCTGTGAAGCATACCAATTTGGTAAGCAGGAAAGACAACCCTTCTCGCATGATAGAGAAGTGAGTAGGAAAATACTTGATGTAGTGCATACAGATGTTTGGGGGCCTATATAGAATGTATCTCTCAGTGGTAGCAAATACTTTGTCACATTTATTGATGACAGTTCAGGGAAGTTATGGGTATACTTCATGAAGGAAAAGAGTAATGTGTTTGAGCACTTCAAATCTTTTAAGGCATTTGTTGAAATAGAAACATGCTTAAAAGTGAAGTGCTTGAGATTAGATGGAGGGGGAGAGTACCTCTATAATGAGTTTACTGGCTTCTTGAGGATTGATTGGATAATGAGGCAATTTACTTGCGGGTATACCCCACAGCAAAATGGGATTTTAGAAAGAAAAAATAGGCATATTGCAGAAGTTGCACGGGCATTAATGGTTGAAAAGCATATGCCCAAACATTTTTTGTCTAATGCTATCCATACTGTTGTCTATATTATGAACAGAACTCCCACAGTTGCAATTCATGGGATGACTCTTGAAGAGTGCTTTACTAGCAAGAAGCCCAATGTATTGCACTTCAGATATTTGGATGTGTTGCATATATTCATATGCCAAATGATCTATAGAAAAAGCTTGATTCAAAGGCTCAAAAATGTATTTTAATTGGGTACTCTTTAGAGTAGAAAAGATATCGATGTTATAACCCTGTCAAAGGTGAGTCAGAGTGAGCAAGGATGTTATCTACGATGAGATGTGCAGTTGGTATGCACTTGCTAGTGATGTATTAGATGATGATAATGATCATGACAGTTATGTGCAGAAAGAAAAACAAGAATCGCAGAGTCTTAATGGACTAGAAACATCATCTGGTACTATACCTATAGTGAGTCCTTAGTCTAGGAGACTAAGGAGTAGTCCCACATCTTCAGGTGGATCTGTAAGTGTTGCATGGAAGGACAAAGGAAAGAAGAAAGTGCTCTATGGTAATGATGCATTTACCAATCACTTGGGATTCGACGGAGATTCCAATGGCTGAGAATTTTGGATGATGAGCTTGGTATTCCTTCAGTCAGGACACTAGGTGTATAGAGAGCTCAGAGTAATGTAAGGGCTCCATTGAGTGATCCGATGGCATGTAGATCTAGCAAGGTTAGATATCCTATTAAAAAATTTGGTTTTGAAGGTTATGCAGCTCACCATTATGCTTATATGGTAAAACTAGTTGAGGATGTTGAGCCCACTTATTTTGAGGATGTTGTTGGTCATGATCATTGGGATGCAACAATGGATGAGGAGATGGCTGTATTAGAAGCCAATAAGACTTGGGATTTGGTACCCTTACCTAAGGGTTTGAAAGCTATTGGCTATAAGTGGGTTTACAAAATCAAGCATAATGCAGATGGTTCAGTTACCAGGTATAAAGCTAGGCTAGTTGCAAAAGGCTATGCTCAAACATATGGCATAGATTATGAAGAGACATTCAGTCCAATTGCTAGGATGGCAACTGTTAGATGTGTGATTGCCTTGGCAGCATCCAAAGGTTGGATTTTGCCGCAAATGGATGTTAAGAATGCCTTCTTGCATGGTGAATTGCAAGAAGAAGTGTATATGGAGCAGCTAGCAAGTTATGAGGATTTAGAGCATCCAATATATGTGTGCAGGTTAAAGAAGGTGCTCTATGGCAAGCTCCTAGAGCATGGTCTGACAAGATTGGAGAGTATCTTGTCAATATTTAATTTTTTATTTCTGATGGTGGTTACTCACTTTATATGAGAAAGGGGGATGTAGGTTTGGTCACCATAGTCATCTATGTGGATGACTTGATTATTACAAGTGACACTGACAATGGGATTGCTGAAGTTAAGGACTTCTTGAAGAAGAAGTTTGAGATGAATGATTTGGGTGAGATGAGATACTTTCTTGGTATTGAGGTGATCAGATGTGATGAGGGTGTATGGCTATCCCAAAGGCAATATGGCTTGGATATGTTATCCAAGTATGGTATGACAGCATGTAAGCCTCTTTCAGTACCATTGCAGCAAAATGTGAAGTTGAGTGCCGACATTGGGGATGAGATAGAAGACCCTACTATGTTCAGGAGCATAGTATGGAGTTTGATTTACATGACTATCATAAGGCCAGACTTGAGCTATGCTGTTGGCCTTGTTAGTCAATTTATGAAGATGCCTAGAAAGCCTCATTTGGATGTAGTTAGATATATATTGAGATATGTGAGTCCACTTTACATTATGGACTTTTTTATGAGGCAGATAAGGACATATAGGTATTTGGATACACAGATGCAAATTGGGCTAGTGGCATGTCACACATAAGATCTACAAGTGGATTCATGTTTTCCCTTGCTAGTGCAGCAATTACATGGAGCAGCAAAAAGTAACCTACAGTTGCTCTATCGAGTATAGAGGCTGAGTATAGAGGTGCTGCTATGGCAGCAAGTGAGGTGGTATGGCTGCAAATGTTATTAGGTGATTTGGACTTGCAGGGAGATGGTCCAGTTGTCATCCATTGTGACAACATGAGTAGCATACAGTTAGCTAGGAATCTAGTGTTCCATGCTAGGACAAAACACATTGAGGTGCTTTACCACTTTGTGAGAGAGAAGGTACTTGCAGGAGAGAGTGACTTTGTATATGTCAACACACAGGATCAGATAGCTGACATTTTCACAAAGGCATTGGGTGCAAAGAAGCTTCGAAAGTTTTGAAGCTTACTTGGAGTTGCAGAGATAGAATTGAGCTTGAGAGGGAGTGTTGAGATGGTATGCTCAACACGTGCGGACATTGATGATGGATCCCCTGGCTAGATGAGTCCGCACGTCTACACTTAGCACATTGGTGCTCATTATGATACTCACATGTCCACTGACTTATCACTTATTATATTTAGTTTGTTACACCTACCTACAGTTGGCAAAGATATAACACCGGTCGATTTGTGTAGTCGATTATGCACTGTTTGACTTAGAAGGCCACTTTCCTTTATGTTGTATCTTATCTATACTTTGTGTACATTGTATACTGTGAGAAATGTGGGAGCTTTTGCTCAACCACCAAGACCCACGGACCACTTATTGTTTCAAGCGTTCCAAGCCAAGCACTAATGGCTATCTCTTACATAGCCAACACGATGAGTGTAGTGAGCTTACCTCCATGCCGATCCAGTTACCTCCTACATAGCCAACGCGCTACCTATCCATGAGTGTAGTGAGCTTACCTCCATGCCGATCCAATTACCTCCTATCCGTGCACTCCGTTAGCTCCAAATCCAAGTGCAAGCTTCAAGCAAGCTCAATCCTTAAGCTCCACGCTCCAAGCTCCATTGCCGTGAGCAAGATAAGAGAAGAGAAGAGAAGAGAAGAAGAGAAGAGAGGAAAAGATGGAGAGCTTCTCCTCCCCGGTTCCTCACCCTCAGACACTCACTCCCTCACACTCTCACACTCCCTCTCTCAAGCACAAGCTCAAGAAAGCAAGAAGAAGAAGAAGAAGAAGAAGAAGAAGAGCCACTTTTGGCCACACACAAGAATGAGCTTCTCATTCACTTTTCAACTTTATATACAAAACCCTAAATCTCTTTTGCGTGGTCATTCCCTTATCCCCTTTTTTACATGGCCGGCCGTGGTCCTTTTTCCCATTGTCCTTCTATCTTCCTAGCTTCCTTTCCATTGGCGTTCCTTAAATTAAATCATGATGCGCTTGCGCTCTTTTACAAAAGTATTGACTTGTGTTTTTCCTTGTGTGCCTTTTTCCCTTATTTAGGACTTTTCTACGCTTCTTGTGTTTCCAGATTTTTCTTAGGGTACCCTTGTCTTCTGTTTCACTTTGCATTGGCCTTTGTATTTTGCTTTAGCTTTTCCATATTTTCCACCTTGTTCGTCTGAGGGTTAATATTACCCCCTCCTAGACAAGTGTCAATCCCATGGCACTCACCACCGTCGTAGGTAGCAGGCTTTGGAATGCACTCAAGATGTGGGTGGAAGGGACATTTGTGGTTGCCATGGAGGAGTGCTGGTGGTGGTATGGAGGAAGGTGGTTGGGGGCATGTTCGTGGCCTGGGTGGTTGGTGGTAGGGTTGTTGGAGTTAGTGGTAGGACTGTTCTTTGTTGGGGATTACACTAATGGCCAGCACAAGTGTTGGTTTGTTGGGGATTTTGCACATGACGATTCTTGGCGGTGTCGAAGGGTTTTCGAAAGCCAAGTCGCGACCACTGAGGACTTTGAATAATTTCAGGATAAAAGGATAGATCGTCAATAGTGGTGGCCTCCACAAAGGATCATATTTATATTTCTTCAGAATAGTTACAGCAGCAATAAAAGACGAGTACAGAAGATCCTCAGAGGTATATACAAGAGGTTTAGAAAACAGTTTTAGTACAAATCATAATAATGTCCAATACTTTAGGGAATGTGAAGTCACAAATCTGTTCTCAGCATAGGAGAAAAACCAGCAAAATCACTCCTTAATACGAAACATCAATACTCGGTAAGCCTTCCCTCGGGTAACAATAACTAATTTAGTACATATGAATGGAAATCTTCAGTCATGAACGGACTGGAACCTTATTCTGTCATCCAACCACGATGAGATATCATTAAATATGATGGTCACATTGTCATCAGACTTGCCTTGCAGAAGAAATTGCATCATTCCTTTATAAACTCATATGATCTTCTCTTTGCTTTTTGCACTGTTATACAGAGCCTGGTTATGTGCCTGCAATAAATTCCCAGTGCTGTTTTGTGAGGCATCAACCAGAAAAAGGCCTCTGCAACCAGTAAAGGCTTCTCTATTCTCTTTGCTTTCAAAGCTGCTGTGAAACAGTTACCAAATTCAGAATTCTGCACAGTTATTATGAACACCAATTCTTTGTCAAGCACAGAGGTTTTGATTTTCCAAGTCCCTGACATATCCATGAATGGCTAACATGAAGAGGTTTTGCAACAGTATCACCTCCTGCATCAAATATAAAGGTAATTCTCTCTGCTCATGGTGTGTTGATGACCTCTGCAATGCAGCAGGACAGATTTTTCTCATTTCCATCGAAGCAATAGTAATAGTAGACACTCAGTGGATTCTGCTCATAATCAACACTAGTAGGCACTTGAAAGCAAATATATTGGGCCCACGGTCTGTGCGATACTGCGAGCTTGCTGAGCACTCAAGTGATGACGAGAGGCTGCGGAAACGAACCAGGAAGGTGCAGAATCCAGGTTGACGAGGGTATTTCGGACGTGATATGCGAACTTGTAATAGACGGGCTTTTCTGAAATCGATGTTTTTCCTTTGAAGCCTCCTCCTCACAGCTGATTACGTCCTCTGTTTTCCAGCTCCGCGTATCGTCCTCCTTGTTTTCCTTCCTTTGCAGCTTCGTTGAATCCCTTCGTCACCACCTCCATCTAAGGCTCCAGTGCACAGGGAGTTAGACGACGATGTCGATGTAACGGTCCTTCGACTAGGTTGCGGAAGATCAGTGAGAGAGCGATGGAACGCTCAAGAACCAAGTTGCTGGTGTGCTCATCCCAGGGTGAACCAGCCCGCCATCTGTGAGCTAGAGAGGCGCGAGTGCGTAAGGATTGATTTCCTTCCTGTGTCTACACCGTTCCTCCTGATGTTTGTTTCTTTGTACTCAAATTTCGAGCATGGTACAATCCGAGTCCAATTCAAGTCTCGGAGCGACACCCACAACGAAAAGCAACATCTTTTGAATATGGTCTATGGTCCTGCTGCGTATATATCACAGAGGTGAATACCCTCTCCTTCGGTCTTATCACTCGGCATTTGGCCATCAAAACGAGGAAGCCTTGCAAGCCAGTGCAGTTGTCTGTAAGCTTCCTGATGCGGTCCAGGCACAGGTCTACTATCTCTTTTCCAATCGTATAGTGGCCACGGGCGAAGTTGTTCGCTGCATCTTCCTTTCCTCTGATGAGCTGCTCAGGGTGAAAGAGCTGACGGTATGTGCCTGTGCCAACCTCGTCGATAACAGTCGCTTCCAGATCAAGGAACACAGCCCTGAGCCCCTGTTTCCCAGCGCCGGTCTCGCTGAAGAAAGTGTTGAAGGCCTCCTCTCCTCTTAGAGCTTCTTCTTCCTTCTCCTCGTCATTTTTCCCTTCTTTTCCTTTTTAAATACTCTGTTTCTCCCTCCTTCCCAGATTGCAGAGTCCCTCCTATTTTCGCAATCTCCTCCTCCGTTTCTGCCTGGCCGTCCCGCCCAAAATGTCCCTTTTCAAAAATAGCTAAAAAGCTTTCTTTTTTTTTTCCAGCCTAATCCCCATCTTCTTTATCCCCTTATTCTAAAGACTCTATCCTTGGCAATTCTTTTGCAGTTCCGTTACAACTAGTAGAGACAGTGTTACCAAGTATATGTTTACCATCCTCTGCAACCTTTTAATTCTTTCCACACATATTCTTCTTTCCTTTCTTTTCAGCCAGACCATTACCTAAAGCAGGATAACTCGCACGTGCATCAGCTTACTTGCCTTCTCCTCCGATGCGTGTGCAGTCACATATGCATTCACCTGTGTGTGCTCATGGCATGGCCGCCGTGCTCCCATGTAACATTAGAGCTTTGCAAAATAGTAGCTGCCCAAGTCCACTGTGATACAATGACACTCATAATCAAGCCTGTCTTGATGCTCCTACTAGTTATATTGCACCATTCTGAGGTGTCTAAACATCAAACAAGCTCTCACATTTAGCAAACATATCCACCAATGTACTTTGACTCGCATCTCTTGGAATTAGTTTAGTACTTCCTCACAAAGTCCATATTCGGCATATCTTGAAATAAGTGTAGCCCATGAGATTGCATCTCGAGTTTCCAATCTATCAAAAACCTTATTCTTCTCCATCTTCGGCATAGAATGAAAGAGCAAACATAACAACTAAGTATGTACAAAGTAACAAATCTCATGCACAACTTTTGGGTGGTTTCACACCTCGAATGCGCAGCAATACGACATCCACCCCCTCTAATCCTACGCATCCTCCGGATGGGCCAACTTACCCATGATCATTATCATCAAGATCCACAAACAAATCAATCTCTTCGTTATGCATTTCCGGTAGATCAACAAGATTATCAGCCATATCATCTGTCTCTTCCATTGGAGTTTCTTGTCGTTGCTCTTCTCTTGAAAATTCTTCCAATGCATAATCCTCATCATTTCTTTTCTTGAAAATCTTGATTCTTTTTCCAGCAATTGGTACTCTAAGCACTGTCCCATCCAATTCTGTCAACTCATATGTTGCATTATCAAAGACATGTCTGACTATGTATGGCCCAAACCATCTTTTCACCATCTTCCGAAGTGCAGTATGCTGATTTTCAAGGCTGCTATCAAAGACCAATACCCAATCTCCCTCTTCTATTGCTCTAGGCCGCAAGCGATGCCTGCTATCAAACCTGTCCTTGTTCCTTAGTCTAGCAACTTTCAACCTGTCAATAGCTAGCTGAATATCCTCAGGTCTCCTCTCCAACTGTCGAATCCGAAGAGCTAAGAGCTCCTCTCTCGTCAAATCCTCCTGCCATGGTAAAACTGACCAAGTCAAAGCACAAGTCTCAATCGGCATAACTGGTTTCTGACCATACATCAACTCTGCAGGCATATATCCTGTAGTAACACTATGAGTCGTACGATCAGCCCATAAAGCAAATGGTAGAAGTCTTGGCCATTCTCCAATTCGTCCTCTACATGCTTTGGCTAATGCTTTCACTATTGGCGGATGCCCTCTTTCACTCTTCCCATTTCCCTCTGGATTGTATGCTGTGGTTAGAGCCAATTTGATTCCTAGCTGAGAGAAAAACTCCCTAGCTTCATCATCATCCAATTCACCACGATCCGCAGTGATCTTACCCACACAACCATACCTGCAGAAAATTTCCTCTAATAAGAACTTACACACTGCACTAGTGGTCTTCGTTCTCAAAGATCTACCCTCAACATGATTGGTAAGATCCTCTCTAGCCAAAACAATGTACCTCATCTGCCATAGACCCATAGGCATGGTAACCAAATCAACTACCCACTTATAATGAATGCATAGTGGATAGGTCGGATGAAGCTCATCTCTATGACGCACTACTGAATACATCTGGCAGTCCCTGCAAGTCTCAACAAAGTGAGAAACATCTCTGTACATGCCTTTCCACCAATATTTCTCCCTGATTTTCTCATAAGTAGCCCATACTCCTCTATGACCAGCCCAAGGACTCTCATGAAACTCCCTCATCACCTGTAACTGTGTCTCTCTATCGCAGACAACCCGCAAAGGTAATCCGCCTCTTTTCTTCGGATGCTTCCAAAGAAATCCGTCCTTGAGAAAATAACCATAGGCTTTCCTTCTGATCTTCTTGAACTCTTCATCTGTCCATTCATCTCTTTTGCTTAGTGTACTAAGGTACCTGCCAATCTGCAACCAATCTCCAACATAGAGTTCTTCTGTGAAAGCCACAATATCATAGACATGACAAACATGATCAACCATAGTGGCTGAAATTTCTGCATCATCCTCTTCTGCAAGTAGAGTCTCCTCATCATCATATCTGGCTCTAGACAACATATCTGCCACTGGATTATCCTTCCCTACTATATGTTTAAATTCCGGATTTAATGACTTGATGTATGCAATCCATCTCAACATGGCTATATCCGGAGTAGAGCAACTCGTGATCATACCAATCAATGGCAAGCAATCTGTCTCTACCACAACTGAAGCTCCAATAAAGTACTCCTTGTCACATTTGAGAGCCGTCACAATCCCCAATAACTCCCTTTTGATTTGCGGATATCTCCTCTGTCTCTCGTTTAGGACTTTCGCCCCAAACCGAATAGCATACCTATTTCCATCTGCATCATCTTGACCCACAGCCCAACCTATGCCAATTGGACTAGTGTCAACTGTCAATACAATAGGCCTATCACAGTTATAATCCGCTTTCCTGAGAGTAGGAGCATTCTGCAATAACTTCTTCAATTTCCGCATGGCTCTAGTGTGGCTCTCATCCCAATAAAATTTCTGCCCCTTTCGAAGCAACTGATACAAACAATCTGCAATGTGTGCAAAATGAGGTATCCAAATCATATAAAACACACAAGCGCCAATGAATCTCCGTACCTCAGAAGTGGTGGAACAATACTCTGCAATCTTGCCTATAGCATTCACCTTATCAGGTGAGGGTTTCCTGCCATAATATCCACACATATGCCCAACAATGACAACCTCATTCACTCCAAAAACAAATTTTTGCCCTGAAAGTGTCAAGTTCACTTCTTCTAACTTGGCCAAAATCTTCTCACATGCTGAAATATGATCAGCCACAAAGTATCTGCATCCCTGCTCATTTAGGCTCTCATTCTTCTCTTCTTCTGCACATCCCTTAATGGGCACATCATCCAAGAAAGGCATAGTAAGCTGAGGTATGTAATCACGAAGAACCTTATGCATGGCATTCATCATATGCGCAACAGAATTAGTGGCACCTTGAGGTAAGGTACACATCCTGACAAGCCCAATAGGAGTTCTCATGGTGGTTATGTCCCTGCTTTCCAAAGCCAGCTGAAACTGATCATATCCTGAATACAAATCACCCAAAGAATAGATGGCACGTCCAGCAAATGCCTCTGCAAACTCATCCACAACTGGACCAATACCAACATTCCTGATAGTAACCCTGTTCACTGGCTGCATGTCCTGAATAAATCGAAGAGTACCATTCTTCTTTGGAACTGTAAACCACCTGTTTGAGTATGGTGCAGATGAAGGCTCAAGGATTCCCATCCTGATCTTCTCATTCAATAAATCAATCAGCTTTGGCAAGTGTGCTTTAGGCACTGGAATAGGTCGGAGATTCCATGGGATATGAGGAATAGTAAAAATAACCATAGGAGCAACAATATCTGGATTCACACATCCAATCTCATGTGGGACAAAAGCAAATCCCCTTCCATGACGCTCAAGCATCTCCTGAAAGCATTGCTTCTCCATGGGTAACAAGAAATCACCATTTCCAATTTTTAATTCAGCAAGTGTCTCTGCTGAAAATTTATGACCGATATGCTCCGGATTCCTCAAAATTTGCTGTTTAGCAGCCCTCTCTATTTGCTGATCACTGTCAGGTGGAAGCGGTACAGCAACCGGCTTCACCTTCTTATCCACAGTTTTGTACTTCGTGTCAACCCTGGCTTCATTATGCTCTTCTACATTACATAAACCTTGCTGTAAATCAGCAATTCTGCACTCTAATGGCTGAATATTCTCAGCCCTCTGCTCTATGGACTGCATAGGAACAGCCCCAAACTCTGAATGCTGAAATATTTCAGCAGTAAACTCTGTTGGCTGAAATTTTTCAGCCCTCTGTCTCTCTGAAAGCTGATCATAACCAGCTGGAAACTCTGTTTGCTGAATTTCTTCAGCACTCAACACTCTTTGCTGAGTTACCTCAGCCTCTGACTCAATCTGTGACATAAAATCTGCAATTTCATGAAACATGTCCAGGGATTGCACTAATACATTACCATGACAATTCAGCATATCAGTTTTCAGCATATCTCCCATCTCTGCCATCATATCTGCACAAATCACACTGTCATACATACCATCTATGTGGTCATCATCCTCCAAAATTCCTGCATTTTTCAAATTTTTCTCCTTCCTGCATATATACTGCCTGGCAGCTCTAGACAATCTAGAAGTCTTCTGATAGCTCATCGAACTGTTTGCTGAAATCCCAACATAACCGGAGGAGAAAACACTGCTGCCAGGAGGCGAGAACTCCAATCTCCTCTCCTCTGTACCACCGTCGTCTCGCGAAACGGCGGTACCTAATGAAAACCCAAATCCCTCACAGTGGGCAAGGGTGCATCTCTGAGAGTATCCCTGTTTCTAACATGATTCACACATACAGTCATAAACTGAACTGCTCTCATACCATCTTTACTGCGAATCCGTGCATAAGCAGATCCATCATCCATGACCTTTGTTTCCATGCGCATCTCTGTAATGAATGGCTGACCAAGAATTATGGGATAAGAGCATGAATCCTGCACAAAGAAATGAAAATCCTCCTCTACATCACCAATAGAAACCCTGACACTAGGGCAAGCAGCATATAAATCACCTGCAGTGTTATTGGCGGCTCTCATACGCCACCCATGCTCTACATCCATAGGCCATCTGTTACTCTCATAAACTCCACGAACAATGAGATTAATCTCTGAACCATGATCAACCAATGCAACATAAGGCACCTGTTTCTCTCCAACCTTAACCATCGTCTCTGTAGTTGCCCTAGCCCAATGGCTCCGCGAAAAGTGACTACGCGGTATCAAAACAGGCTCATCAATTTCAGCATAATGCATAGGCTGAACCCTCTTCTCTACCTGCGGCAAAACAGAAGCATTATCAACCATAACCTCATCATCATCCTCATCCAACTCTCCAATCAAAACTCCCTGTATATCAGTGGTAGCCAATGTATGTCTTTTCCTCTTCAGGACCTCCTGAAACTGATCCTGAAACTCTCTTTTTGAGATGCCCAAAATCTCAGAAATAGTGAAAGTCACCTCACTGCCAAGTATCTTATCATTAAAAATTTTCTTCATGTCTGTAGATGTCTCAATGTCGGACATCAATCTGAATCCTGGCTGCTTTCTCTCTCTAGGCTCTTGCCTCTTTTCCCTCTTTTGAGCATCCTCCATCTGTCGATCTGGCCCTGATCGTGAAGACGGTCCTGCAGTAGGTGGAGTAACAAACTCACCCCCTCTAGTCTTCTTAGCTGCACTTGGATTATCTTCATCCCTCTTACGCTTCTCCTCAACAAATACATCTGCACCATGAGATTTAGCCAAATAAGCATAAATAGAATACCTGTCAACAGGCGAGTCCCATCCTGTCTCTGATCTGATACTAGAGCCTGCGCTAGTCAAAACAGTTTGCTGAATTTTCCCCTTGTTTGCAGTCTCCAAAGCATAAGTCCATAGTGCGGACTGATTCTCCGATCCCTTCTCAATCTGTACTCCATATGCAGGAGCATCACCTCTAGCCATCACATAAGAAGTACGCGCAGCCATGTCCTCCACTAACTTCTTCATTCCACCTTTACCAAAGTTGGTAGCAAGTGGAGCTCCTGTCTCAGTCAACCAAATCTTACCATCTTGCCCCCAATATACCAAATTCTGCCTCCTTGCATCCTGGAAAGAGTCACAATCCCTGCAATGCTGATGCTCCGTACTATCACACCAAATACATCTCCAATCTCTCCTAGGAGCACTAGGAGCACTCCTAGGTGCAATAGGAGCACTAGAAGAAGTAGCAGGCGCAGTCGAAGCAAACTGCTCCTTCAACTTACCCACCAACTCCGCTTTGACTGACTCAAGTGTCAAATCTGTGATTCCTTTGATTATGTCATCAAGAGAAGTAGGCACCGATGGAGCGGATGGTTTTGGAGCAGAAGGTGTAGGCATCGGTCGTGGAACAGGAGGAATAGGTGGAGTAGAAACAGTAGGCACTGGCATAGGCCAAGAAACTGGCTGAGGAGGAGAAGAAATAACAGGGATAGAAGTAGGTATAGGAACAGATGATGGTGTAGGTGTCATGGAACCATTCTGTAGGCGAGTCTTCCATATCCTCCTCTTGGTCAAAGTCGAGACTGCATCCTGAGCATCCTGCCAATCAGTTTTAAGACCCATAGGCTTCGTACGATCTTCAAGAAGCTCACCCAATTCTTCTTGAAGAGCAGGATCTGCAGCTTGCAAGAAAAGTTCAACTTTTTCAACATCCAATGCTCTTTGTTCAATAGCATCAAGCTGACTATACCTTTCTTCGAATTCTCGAATCAAGTCCGAAGCAGCAAGACCTTTGTTTGGCATGTAGACCCACTCTCGGAATGACCGTCGAGTAGCCATACCAAAGTCCTCAAGGAAGTATTCTTCTTTTAGTGCCTTCTTAAAATCTTGCCAATGTGTATTTTGAATATATAAATCAGTCACCTTTGTCCTCAAAGCAGGTGTGACAAGTCGAAGGAAGTACTTACTCATAAGTCCAGCAGGAACTCCAAAGAACCCCATCTTGATCTCATATGTCTTCAAATATGCTGAAACATTACGCCCGTCAAATAGCTTCTTCTCACTCTCAACTGCTTCAATAGCCTTAGTCGCGCTGTTTGCATTCTCCTGCTCTAAATAGAGTTGCCTTTGTTGAGACAACTGTTGTTGATGCAATTGTTGTTGCTGCTGCATATACATTTGTGTTTGCTGATTTTGGAGCTGCATATACATAGACATATTCTGCAAAATCTGTTTTAGATCCTCCGTTGAAGTACTTGACGCAGCAGTCATAGATGGAGCTGAAGTAGACGCAGCTGGAGTTGAAGAGGAAGCTGAAATAGAGGCTGAAGTGTCTCCCATCCTGAAATTTCTGCGACGCTTTCACGTCGGGTTCACCAAAGATGTCGAAGGGTTTTCGAAAGCCAAGTCGCGACCACTGAGGACTTTGAATAATTTCAGGATAAAAGGATAGATCGTCAATAGTGGTGGCCTCCACAAAGGATCATATTTATATTTCTTCAGAATAGTTACAGCAGCAATAAAAGACGAGTACAGAAGATCCTCAGAGGTATATACAAGAGGTTTAGAAAACAGTTTTAGTACAAATCATAATAATGTCCAATACTTTAGGGAATGTGAAGTCACAAATCTGTTCTCAGCATAGGAGAAAAACCAGCAAAATCACTCCTTAATACGAAACATCAATACTCGGTAAGCCTTCCCTCGGGTAACAATAACTAATTTAGTACATATGAATGGAAATCTTCAGTCATGAACGGACTGGAACCTTATTCTGTCATCCAACCACGATGAGATATCATTAAATATGATGGTCACATTGTCATCAGACTTGCCTTGCAGAAGAAATTGCATCATTCCTTTATAAACTCATATGATCTTCTCTTTGCTTTTTGCACTGTTATACAGAGCCTGGTTATGTGCCTGCAATAAATTCCCAGTGCTGTTTTGTGAGGCATCAACTAGAAAAAGGCCTCTGCAACCAGTAAAGGCTTCTCTATTCTCTTTGCTTTCAAAGCTGCTGTGAAACAGTTACCAAATTCAGAATTCTGCACAGTTATTATGAACACCAATTCTTTGTCAAGCACAGAGGTTTTGATTTTCCAAGTCCCTGACATATCCATGAATGGCTAACATGAAGAGGTTTTGCAACAGTATCACCTCCTGCATCAAATATAAAGGTAATTCTCTCTGCTCATGGTGTGTTGATGACCTCTGCAATGCAGCAGGACAGATTTTTCTCATTTCCATCGAAGCAATAGTAATAGTAGACACTCAGTGGATTCTGCTCATAATCAACACTAGTAGGCACTTGAAAGCAAATATATTGGGCCCACGGTCTGTGCGATACTGCGAGCTTGCTGAGCACTCAAGTGATGACGAGAGGCTGTGGAAACGAACCAGGAAGGTGCAGAATCCAGGTTGACGAGGGTATTTCGGACGTGATATGCGAACTTGTAATAGACGGGCTTTTCTGAAATCGATGTTTTTCCTTTGAAGCCTCCTCCTCACAGCTGATTACGTCCTCTGTTTTCCAGCTCCGCGTATCGTCCTCCTTGTTTTCCTTCCTTTGCAGCTTCGTTGAATCCCTTCGTCACCACCTCCATCTAAGGCTCCAGTGCACAGGGAGTTAGACGACGATGTCGATGTAACGGTCCTTCGACTAGGTTGCGGAAGATCAGTGAGAGAGCGATGGAACGCTCAAGAACCAAGTTGCTGGTGTGCTCATCCCAGGGTGAACCAGCCCGCCGTCTGTGAGCTAGAGAGGCGCGAGTGCGTAAGGATTGATTTCCTTCCTGTGTCTACACCGTTCCTCCTGATGTTTGTTTCTTTGTACTCAAATTTCGAGCATGGTACAATCCGAGTCCAATTCAAGTCTCGGAGCGACACCCACAACGAAAAGCAGCATCTTTTGAATATGGTCTATGGTCCTGCTGCGTATATATCACAGAGGTGAATACCCTCTCCTTCGGTCTTATCACTCGGCATTTGGCCATCAAAACGAGGAATCCTTGCAAGCCAGTGCAGTTGTCTGTAAGCTTCCTGATGCGGTCCAGGCACAGGTCTACTATCTCTTTTCCAATCGTATAGTGGCCACGGGCGAAGTTGTTCGCTGCATCTTCCTTTCCTCTGATGAGCTGCTCAGGGTGAAAGAGCTGACGGTATGTGCCTGTGCCAACCTCGTCGATAACAGTCGCTTCCAGATCAAGGAACACAGCCCTGAGCCCCTGTTTCCCAGCGCCGGTCTCGCTGAAGAAAGTGTTGAAGGCCTCCTCTCCTCTTAGAGCTTCTTCTTCCTTCTCCTCGTCATTTTTCCCTTCTTTTCCTTTTTAAATACTCTGTTTCTCCCTCCTTCCCAGATTGCAGAGTCCCTCCTATTTTCGCAATCTCCTCCTCCGTTTCTGCCTGGCCGTCCCGCCCAAAATGTCCCTTTTCAAAAATAGCTGAAAAGCTTTCTTCTTTTTTTTCCAGCCTAATCCCCATCTTCTTTATCCCCTTATTCTAAAGACTCTATCCTTGGCAATTCTTTTGCAGTTCCGTTACAACTAGTAGAGACAGTGTTACCAAGTATATGTTTACCATCCTCTGCAACCTTTTAATTCTTTCCACACATATTCTTCTTTCCTTTCTTTTCAGCCAGACCATTACCTAAAGCAGGATAACTCGCACGTGCATCAGCTTACTTGCCTTCTCCTCCGATGCGTGTGCAGTCACATATGCATTCACCTGTGTGTGCTCATGGCATGGCCGCCGTGCTCCCATGTAACATTAGAGCTTTGCAAAATAGTAGCTGCCCAAGTCCACTGTGATACAATGACACTCATAATCAAGCCTGTCTTGATGCTCCTACTAGTTATATTGCACCATTCTGAGGTGTGCTAAACATCAAACAAGCTCTCACATTTAGCAAACATATCCACCAATGTACTTTGACTCGCATCTCTTGGAATTAGTTTAGTACTTCCTCACAAAGTCCATATTCGGCATATCTTGAAATAAGTGTAGCCCATGAGATTGCATCTCGAGTTTCCAATCTATCAAAAACCTTATTCTTCTCCATCTTCGGCATAGAATGAAAGAGCAAACATAACAACTAAGTATGTACAAAGTAACAAATCTCATGCACAACTTTTGGGTGGTTTCACACCTCGAATGCGCAGCAATACGACAGCGGGCTTGCGGGATGATAAAGGATAAGAATTCAGAGTTGAGTGTCAATAAAGAGCAAATGACACTTTTGTTGGAGTCTTCAATACTTGCAATTGAAAACCTCTCATAGGTGGTCTCTCCCTAGGGATAGCGCTAGTCTTCTTTATCATGCACAAGACTTAGTTCAATTAGTTTTGGAGACAGGTCAAACTCTAAGCAAACTGCGAGTATTTTCTTACACTTGAGGACCCAGACTGTATATATATTTTGGTGCAGATATTATGTGAGTGCTCATGTATACTTAGATATTACGTAGTTAGAAGATCGCGGGCTAGTTTCTCATAACAATGTGTAGATGAAGCAAATTTGTCCATGTTGAGAAGAAGTACACATGAAGGTGTATGAGACATCCTTTGCATTGTGACTTCACGACGTAGCATAATTGAATACAAGGGCACCGCACTTTTGGTAGCTGGGAGCTATTGGACTTGCTTGATGAGGATGGTGTACTTTTCATGGCCATTCGTGCGGTGCTTACCACGATTGATTGCAATGGTATTAAGGCAGAGTGCAAGAGAGAATCGTGCAAATTTCAGGGTGACAGGTCTAACCATAGACGAGACAAGATCCCGGGGTATGTCCTACCCTTGATGTGCCATGAATAATTGTGGGTGATGCAAAAGGGCAAGGGGACTAGGGACAGAGTGAGCCGACCAAGCTCACTGTACGTACCTAATTTGAGGACCCCTAGGTGTTGTGTTGTGATCGTGGGTGCTTCTTTTCTTTTCTTTTATTTTTTCCTTTTTTTTCTTTTTTTTTGTTCTTTTTTTTTTGGACTTACCTAAGTACAACCATTGCAATATATTGAGGCTATCAACCTTTCAATGGGTTGGGAGATATCGAGCTTTGAAGGCTCAGGAAATGGATATTACAGTGATGATTGTGCCCTAGTCTCGTTGTTAGAGAAGTGGTTGTTGAGATGGGGAGATACACTTGAGATTTTGCAACCCTCTTTGGAACATGCGATGTTGGTACAATTGAGGTAACCGCTGCCATGAGTGCCCAACGTAGAGTGTAACCTAGAAAGAGGAAGTGGTTAAGATCATGCTTTGGACCATGTGATGTGGGCGCTTGCAAGGGTGATTTTCACTTTCGGCAGTGTGGCTTTGTCACGGCTCTTTGTGAAGTTGGTGGTTTTATGGTGACTTGGGCATTGAACACGTTCACACGAAGACTGCATCGTCCTGCATCCACTTATCACTTCATGAGAGTATATGCAAGTCGCATGCATCAAGTACAACAAACAGATGCAATTGCATCAAGATATTACTTTATCAAAATCCTATGCTACTGACTGTGATGCATATTTTGGTACTTGTTAAAGACATGATATATATTAGCAGTAGGTAAGGAAAGTGTATAGATGTGAGGAGCTTGCCCCTTTAACCATTTAAAGACAAAAAGTTATGGCAAGATGGCCTTTGTTAAGCAGCTTATATATCATAGGGGCTACTCTATTTGTACGAGGCGGGGCGAGTTCGAGTGGTTGAGCGACTGAGGCTGTGCCAGTGAGGGGCTTCTATGAGGCTGGGCGGGGAAGATGTTGGCCGGGACTCGAATGGTGTAGTTCGTGGCCACAACTATTTCCAGAATGCTTTTGAACAATGCATCAAATTCCTACTTGTCTCGAGCTACCCTCTCCTTTTTCGAGCACCTAGTGCCCGAGCGTATGGTGGGGACCTGCACAGCCGGTATTGCCACACCCCGTGTGCTCCCTTGAGCCCTTGTCCTCTTGGCTTGGGGGTTTTCGGCCTGCGTCCTGGGCGTTGTCATTTGGGGCCTCTTTTCGGTGTGTACCTCATTAGAGTAGGCATGTAGCGATCTGGTGGGGGCGCTAGTGCCTTATGCTCCCGTCGATGGCAAAGAGCTTCCTTGCAGGTCAGCTACAATATGTGGTCCATGACTGCTATCGTAGGGGAACCTGCAAAATGCGAACCAAGGGTTAGATCCTGAGGCACTATAAAACTATTCGCATGGGAGGGATTACACAGTGGGTTATTAAGTGCATATGATGAGAGGGGAGAGGTGAGGCATGCAATGTTTGTTGTAGAGGAACGGCCCGCGTGATGATGTTCATTTTGCCTCCATCCATTAGCAAATCTTGGCTTATACTAAGTTGCATGGACTGGTTGTCATGGAGTGGGGCAAGGCTCATCCTCAAAAGGATAGACCGAAAAGGGGAAAGGTTTATAGAAAGGGGCGGTGCCCCATCTACACCATCAGAGATGTTGGTCAGGGCTTCCTATGGCGGTAATGAGGATTGCATGCCCTCCACCTGGAGGTGGAAATGGTCACATGACTTCCAAATGTGTGGTGAGAGGAGGACCTAAGGAGCTTAGCCTGTCAAACCCACTCCGTATGAACAGCTGTATGGTCATAAACCTGATATTTTACACTTGAAGGTATTTGGCAGCATTGCATATGTGCATATACCGGATGAGAGGAAGAAATTGGATCCTAAGGCAGTGAAAAGTGTGTTTATAGGATATGCATAGGAATGGAAAGCTTATAAGTGTTATGTACCTTCTTCGCATGAGACACTCATAAGCAGAGATGTGGTATTTGATGAGTTAGCATCCTGATATGGGAATCCTGCTACAGTGCCTACTGATGGCTCACCTAGTATGAGTCATGCTAAAAATACTCCTGCAGAGAGTACTTCCATGAGTGGTCAGGCAGGTGATGTACCATCTATAGTGAGTCCTTGGACAGGATGCTTGTGAAGTCACATTATTGCATCCACTGACATGGATATGTTAGTGAGGGGGAGAACAAATAAGGGAAAAGAAAAGGTTTTTGAAGATGTAATAGGTCCACTCACTACAGGTTATGAGTCATCTAACAGTGACAGCTTAGACAGTGAATTGGGGATTCCGTTTGTTATGACGCCAAGTGCTAGGCAAAGCCGTTATGTGCCGCCTCATGAGAGGCAAGCTCACAGTGAGCCACAGCTCAGGAGATCAGAGAGGGTCAGACGACCTATTGATAGATACACTTACACTGGATATTCAGCCCGTCATTATGCTTATATGAAGAAAGTAACAGGTTTTAGAGAACCAAGTAAGTTTGATGAGGCAGTTGCAGATGAGAATTGGCGTGCTACTATGGATGAGGAATATTCAGCTTTGGCAAAAAATGGTACATGGGATTTGGTACAGTTGCCTGAGGGCAAAACACCTATTGGATGCAAGTGGGTGTATAAGGTAAAATGTAAATCAGATGGATCATTGGAAAGATATAAGGCCAGGCTGGTTGCAAAAGGGTATGCATAGCAGTATGGTCTTGATTATGAGGAGACTTTTAGCCCTGTAGCAAAGATGGCTACAGTTAGAACTGTGATTGCTTTGGCAGCAGCTAGAGGCTAGAAACTATGGCAAATGGACGTAAAGAATGCATTTCTCAATGGAGAATTACAGGAAGAGGTTTACATGGAACAGTCTCAAGGCTATGTACATCCAAAATTTCAAGCACATGTATGTCAACTGAAAAAGGCACTATATGGGCTGAAACAGGCACCCAGAGCATGGAATCCTCGCATTAGCAGTTATTTGCAGCAACATGGTTTCCGATTGGGTGATGCTGATCATAGTCTGTTTGTGAAGAAGACAGATAGTGGCTATGTTTTCCTAGTTGTCTATGTTGATGACTTAATCATTACAGGAGATGATGAAAATGGGATTGCTGAAATAAAGACATGTTTACAGGCTGAGTTTAAGGTCAAGGACCTTGGAGAGCTGAAATATTTTTTAGGGATTGAGGTTGTCTCTATACCTCAAGGCATATGGTTGTTATAGAAGCAGTATGCTCATGACATGTTACAGAAATATGGATGGCTGATTGCAAGCCTAGGGATATGCCTTTAGAGCAGAATGTCAAGCTGCAGATTGATGTTGGGACAGAGATTGAGAATGTTACTATGTACAAACAAATGGTAGGCAGCTTGATCTATCTCACAATCACTAGACCTGACTTGAGTTATGCTGTGGGGCTGATCAGTCAGTTCATGCAAAAGCCTCGCAAACCACACTTGGATGCAGTCAGGAGAATTTTGAGATATGTAAAGAGTACCACAGATTATGGGTTGTTTTATGCATATAGGAAACCCCTTGACTTGATAGGGTACACTGATACTGACTGGGCTGGTTGCACGTATGATAGGAGGTCAACCAGTGGCTATGCATTTGGATTGGGTAGTAGCATGATCAGTTGGTAGAGTAAGAAACAACCTATAGTTGCATTGTCCAGTACGGAAGCAGAGTATCGTGGTGCGGCCTTAGCGGCCTGTGAAGCTAAGTGGTTACAGAAGTTGCTGAATGACTTGGGAGTACACTTGGACAGTAAAATCAAGCTGTACTGTGACAATTTCAGCAGTGTTATTCTAGCAAGAAATCCTGTTTATCATGCAAGATCAAAACACATTGAGGTTGACTACCATTTCATCAGGGAAATGGTTTTAGCAGATCAGATTGACTTGGAGCATGTGAAGAGACTGAAGACCAGGTAGCAAACATCTTTACCAAATCACTTGGTAAAGATAAGTTCATTCACTTTAGATAGCTACTTGGAGTGATGCAGATGATTTGAGTTTTTTTTTAGCTTGAGGAGGAGTGTTAGAAATCAAGCTCACCGTTAGTATGTCTTTATCTATGACCGACATCTATGACAGCTAGAGTGTGCAGCTGTCTACATGTGACTACATTTAATAAGTTGGGTTAGTAGTCAGTTAGTGACTTGACTAGAGTTAGTCTATCTAGTCTACACTTACACTAGGTCACTTTATCTTTGTATTGTGTATGCTTTTCAGTGTTAGTGTGTGGAACATGAAGCAATGACTTTGAGAGGCTGAAGGCTCATGACAATGGAGTTTCCCTGTCTCTCTCTCTCAAATTTGAACAATAACCTGCATGCAAATGAACAAGTTGAAAGTACCAATAAGTAGCTTGTGGGTATCCTATCAAAGATAGTCTCTGACAAGAAACATGACTGGGATACAAAATTGTATGTGCCAGTGTGGGCATATAACGTGACGTTTAAACGAGCCACTAGCCACACCCAATTCAAGTTAGTTTATGGGGAGGAGTGTGTCTTGCCCTTAGAAATTGAGTTTTCGACCATAAGATTGGCAATCAATCATTCTTTGGGTGATAAAGATGCCTTATTTGAGTGTTTTACGTCCATAGCCCACCTAGATGAGCTCAAATTGCAGAGTTTCTTACACTATGAAGTAGCTAAATGTCGGATGAAGCGGTTGCACGATCTAAAAGTAAAAAAATACCTTTCAAAAAGGCCACTTAGTTCTACATTAGGATGCACGCATGGAGCTATTTCTAGGAAGCTGGAGCCTAGATGGGATGGCCCTTACAAGGTAGTTAGGATAGGTGAAAATAAGTCCACGGCTTTACTAGCTGATCTACAAGGAGTGGAATTTAAAAACAAGGTTAATCTTAATTTAAAAAAACTTATTATTTTTAAATATGCTAACACGATAAATGCATTGTAGGTCCATGCTAGGGTTGATCTCGGGGTAGGATTCACTAACAGCATGGCAAAATATAAAGCTTTGATTATGGGACTGAATATTGCCAAGAAAAGTGGTATTTGGCTGTTGTAGTAAAAGGGGATTCCTGGGTGATCTTAAATCAACTAAATGAGACATACATAGTCTATAATCCTATCCTTTGCATGTATCATCAAACTGCTATGACCCTACTTGACGAATTTGAGAGCGTCTCTCTTCAACTAATCCCATGCTCTTGGAATTAGTTTGCCAATTCATTAGTCAATTTTTCTTACGAAGAGGACCTCTTCTTCAATTGTGGTCATAGTCCAAATGTTGCTATTGATAATGAGACAGGATGTGGTCGCTTGTGGAAAATTTTATCAGACCACACGTTATATGGCGAGAGATGGTTGATATGGGTAATGTGAAGAGTGGCCAAGACCCATCTACCACTATTATCTTGGACCCATAGGTTTATCAAATGACATGTTATGCATATGCCTCTTGCTATATATGCAGGAGGGATGGGTCACAATTTGAAGCATTTAGTTTAGGGCATGAGCCCTATTTCCTCCTTGGACTAGAGCATCTGGTTGCCTATTTGTAAAATTTTCTAAGGAGGGATATATATGAGTTGGTTTACTTAATTTCTTTAGGCCAAGAGGGCCACTCAACTTTGCAGTGGCATGATTTATTTCATTCAGCCAAGAGGGCCAGTTAAATTGCAATAAAATGTGCCATTTCTTTAGGCCAAGAGGGCCATATGTCTATTTGGTGCATGTACGTTTAATGGTTTCGATTTTAGTGATTGCATCATACAGGTTGACGAAGTCACCGGAGGGAGCCTTTGCTGTAGAAGAGCTTCTTGTAGCCATTTCAAGTGGTTTCATCCCCTTTGCGAGTCTTTTCCCTTTTTCCTTAAGTAATTAATGATATATGTGTATGTAAGGGTTAATTTCTTTTTGTTTGTTGGGGATTTACAATCAAGGCATGAAGTCCCAATTTTAGATTAGGTATATCTATGGGAGGTCTGAGCAATTGGCATTGTCTGGCCCTGAAAGACCTGTTTTAGAAGAAAGTTCTGTTGACCCTATTCTATTGACCTGCTATGCGGCCATTCTAGGAATTCCTATTAGTGTTAGGCAATTAGAGAAGCCTACCCTTACACATCATGAGATGAACAAGTTCTGAAGCTATAAAAAAATACATATACGGAGGTGTGCAAAAAGGGTATCTAACCCTTATAAAAATTGGAAAAAAAAGAAAGAAAAATCCTTGAGTAGTTGTTCATTGCCTTGCAAAAGCCTACTAGGTTAATTGGGATGAGTCAGCAAACCCAGGGCCGATGCCTTGTCTTCCTGGGGGTGGCATCTAGTTGAAAAATAAGATTCAAGGATGGTTGTGTAGGAAAAATAAAAGTGAGCATTAGAAAAGGATTAAGTGTCACCTTGCGAGGGCTTAGTAGGTTCTTGGGTACCAAGATAAGACGTGAGGCTAATGCCCTATTCTCCATAGGTCACTACGCTCATGTCCCTCCTTTTTACATGCCTCAGTTTGGAAACATAAAGGCCTAAAAGGAAAAATGTGCTAAAAGGAAATATTTCTTGATCAGGCTATAGGACTCCTCGCCTAGTAGGAGCTCTTGGTTGAGTTGTCCTTAGTTAGGATGATAGTTTAGACCACCACTTACGGCGTCCTCTTTGATAGTTCCTTTTGGCTTGGCTATTTTGGAGCAATTGGTTAGTGACTCACTTTTGGTCTCTTTGTCAGATTATGCTAGACCTACTCCTTGTGGATTTCATGCCTTGGTTTTGACAACGGGTAGGGTGAGAGCCATGGTGTGTTTTGTTGAGTATTTTTTTGTATCAGCTTGATGCTCCTTTTGGTTCGGTATATGCAGATTTGTTTGTGGCATTTGATAAGTTGAGTCGCTCTATTCCATGGTCATTGATGAGCAATGGAGTTTGGGCCCAGAAAAATACTCAAAAATTGCCCAAAAAATCAGATTTCAAGGGAAAAATAAACTCTGCCAAAGGCGACATAGGCAATTGGGTTGATTTTAAGTAGCAACCAGCCATCGGGTTTCCAAAGTGCTTAAAAAACCCACCAACTCGCGGTTGCAGATTTATCATAAATTTTTTGACTCGCCGATTGGATCTCGAGAGGTGCCAGGTAGTGGGGGACTTTGAGATGGACATGCAATAATTTTCTGAGCCGAATTGAAGGTTGGACATGAGACTAGGAGTGCCTGAGGGCTAAGACCAAAAGAAGGCAAGTGTGAACGTCCTTTTTGGGTGAAACAAGGTGCCTTTTGGTAGCACCCCCACCAAATTTCTCAGGGTGGACAAGGAGGGCTTTTTTTCATGATCTTGTGAGGAAAGAATATGGACGCCATTGGTGCATGTCACCGATTTCATGAGGGGAGGGAAGAGGGCAATTGTCACTTCAATGTAACCCCATAAATTGATTGCATCAATGATCTGCTGCTTCTCTTCAGTCTCCATCACTGCCCTTTGATCCTCCAATGGCTGCCCAGATTGAAAGATCCTATTTTAGTCTTTCTCTATCCTCCCTCTCTCTCCCTCAAGAGGCAATTCATGTGGAAGAAGCCCCATTGGTGAATGCTCTCGTCCGGTAGTGTACTAGATTGGTTCCAAATCAAGTGGGGCTGAAGATGGATGAGTGGGGAATTATTGATCACCAATGTTGGATTTTTTTGCTATCCCGAGTCAGATCTTAAAAACCCGCAACTTGCATATAAGCGGTATGACTCATTTTTACAAAGGAAATTTACTTCTTTTTTATGTTTAATGGTCTAAATGAAATTCATATGGAACCAGAAACTGTTTGGATCTTTTTACATCATGATTGAGGGCTATGTATAAAAGAAATGAAGAGCTATAATAATAAATAGTTGTAATAATTACATTACAATCCGAAAAGCGTATTTTTAGAGTAAAAATGAAGACTTTGTTGGTTTCGAGTGAGAAAAAGAGATGGGAATGGTATAAAAATCTAATAAAAATAATTTCTCGCTATCATAATCACTCACTAATCATAGATTGGAAAATAACCTATTTTTAATCCATAAATAAATAGAGCAAATAGCTAAAATGGGGAAAAATAGTGATGGAACCTAGAACGGGCCGGCACTGGCTCGTGCACTAGCCGGACCTCTATCTCACGCGCTCAACAACCCCACGGCCTCGCGGCCAGGAGCATTGATAACACATACATTGCCTTCCTAGACATCTTGCATTTGTATTACGTCGTTTGTAGTCCACTCTTCTCTCACCCACTACTCCTCAGAGGGAGTCCCTTACACATTGCCTAATGGCACGAAGCACAGACATAGGGGGTCCTCCAATGGCTGAATGCCGCCACCGCTCAGCGACTCTCCTACACCTTGGGGATTGGCCCCTCGATGCATCGCTCAACATATAAACATTTCACACAAAATCCACTCACCGTACCATTTAATCGTATACATGAATGTACCATTGTCCTTACTCCTCTTTCCCCTAGACCCCACGACTAGCCTATGGCTTAGGGTGTCCTATTTCTCACTCAACGTGGGTCAAAGTCCTAATGAAAGCAATTGTTGTGCATCCAGGATTTCTGATACCTTTAAATATTTCCATGATTTGTGCATATTGTGGATTCCAAGTGCTCAAACAATTATGAAATCAATATTGTGCACATGTGGAAAACATCATTTCAATGGTTTTCAACTACTGTTATTATGCGGCGCTGCACAAACCTAGCACCGAGGATACCCTCGTGCTACTAGGCTCTTATTTTATAATTATTCACCGACCTATATGGCATGCACATAAAAACAGCAGTCTTTTCATAATTTTACTCCACATTTAGACACACTTTAACCACTCTACCCTCCCATCGATCAAATGTTGCATTGTTGTATGGATTTATAGGGCATTTTGCCATCATTTTATGTGTAGAAAGCGGAAAAAACACACTAGAACAAGAAGGTGGGGTTGAACTGAGGCAAATCCTCATGCTTCAGTCCCCACAAACATTCACAAACATTGTTCTTAATTTTCATTAATTTTCCGCACCCAAAATGCATTTTTTCCCTATAATTAGTGATTTTTCTCTAATTTTCTTGTATTTTCCCTTAATTTTTGCATTATTTAATTACTAAAAATTCAAAATAGGTTATGGGCTATGGCCCTTAGTTCCTTCTTGCAGCAAAATTGAAAATTTAGTTGGTGTTCCTATTCATTTTCCCATTTTTATGCCCAAAAACATCATTTTTCCTTGATTTTTCATATTTTACGTGTTTGTGTATTATTTTGAGTCACAAGATGCATATTTTTCTGATTTTCTGATTATGATCAATAAGTACTCATGGAAAACAATAACATAAATAATTTTTAGCCCACATGAACAACACTTTATCAATCAAAAGCCATAAAATCTCAAATTTCCTTTGAAAAAATTGAATTACCGCTTATTTGCGTGTTTCGGGTTTCATGTCCATGGCTGCAAATCTGAAAATCAGCAGCACTTCATACTCAACACGATCACAAATCACCATTTCCAGCCCATGGAGCAATCCGATCCATGCCGGACAAGCCTCCACCATTCTTTCTTCTTCCTTCCTCTTCCCACATGAATTCCCCCTTAGAAGAGAGAGAGGGAGGAGAGAGAAAGACTAGATCTGGTTCTCTTCATTTCAATCCACCATTCTACGAGCAAAGGGCGGTGATAAGATCGGCCAAGAAGGAGAAGATTATCCCCAATGTCTGTTCCATGGGGTACTCACAGCCCACAATCATGATGACAGAGGAGAGAGAGCGAAAAATGCACCATTTCTTGATCACACCATGTCTTCCTTCTCTCTCCACGTTTTTTGATCAAGAGGTGCATAAAATTTTGGAAGGGAGGGTCCAAACTCAAAAGGCATGCCCAATTTTGGTCTCCCAAGTGTCCACCTTTTCATATCTTGACCAATTTCTTGGCCATTTCCCCATCCGGACTCGGAATTGAGCTCTGAAAAATCATGGGCGTGCTTAGCATCCCGCATTGGCCAGTAGCTCGTGTCAACCCGCCCGACTGTCTGAAAAATTATGAAAAATCACCAAGTGTCGCTTGGGCACCTTTAAAGCACTTTGACGCTTAAAATCGTCCTAGATCGAGCCGCCGCCTTTGGCGTTGAATATTTTTCCCTTGATATTCATAATTTTTAGCTATTTTTAAGCACTTTTCGGCACCAAAATTCCGCTCTCATTGGCGACCACGGAATAGGGTGACTCAGCCCGTCGAATCCACGAACATATATGCACATAAACAACCAAAGAAGCATCAAGCTGATACAAAACAAACATATAATAAAACTCAGCACAATGCTCCCCCTACCCGTGGACAGAACCAAGGCATGACATCCACAAGGAGTAGGCCTAGCATCATCTAATAGAAGATCCAAAGTGAGTCACTAACCAGCTGCTCCAACAGAGCCAAACTAAAAACCTATCAAAGCGGTTTCCCTAAGTGGTAGTCTGAACTACTTACCAACTAAAGACAACATAACTAGGAGCTCCTACAAGGCGAGGACTCCTATAGCCTGATCAAGGAGTATTTTCTTTCAGTACATTTCTTCTTTTAGGGTTTTTATTTTATCAACATACTTGGGCATGTAAAAAGGAGGGAGCTGAGCGTAGTGACCCAAGGAGAACAGAGCATCGGTCTCAGGACTTGTCTCGGTACCCAAGAACCTACCAAGCCCTCGTAAGGCGACACTTAATCCTTTTCTAACGCTCACTTTTATTTTCGCTCCAACCTTCATTGTTTTATCATTCTTTTTCCAGCAAGAAGCCACCCCTAGGAAGACAAGGTATCGGCCCAGGTCTAACTCGTCCCCAGGAACCTACCAAGCCTTCGCAAGGCAATGATCAACTGCCTATACATTTTCATTTCATTTCTTTTCTTTGATAGGGGTTAGAACCCCTTTTTACATACCTTCGTATTTATATTCATCTTTTGGGATGTTTTGGGTTTCTTGGCATCATTATTATTATCTTCTGGCAGGATTCTCTAACTGCCTCACTACTAACAAGAACTCCTAGGATGGCTGCCTAGCAGGCTAGCAGAACAGGGCCACTGGACTTCCTTCTAAAACAGGTCGTTCGATGCCTGACAATGTCTTTACAGGAGGCAAGGACTACTCTGACCTCCCTCAAACATACTTAGCCTAAAACTGGGACTTCATGCCTTGGTTGCCAGTCCCCAACAAAAATGTATCCCCTTGACAAGTACAAATACACATATAACAGGAAAGAAAGGTACTCGGAAAGAAGAGGTATCACCTGGATTGGCCACAAGAAGCTTCCATCACAGCAAAGGCTCCTCCAGGCTCCACCAAATTCCACGAATCACAAAACCTATCCAGCACAACACTTAAAACAAAAACCCAATTAAACGCACCTGCACTAGACAGGGAAATGGCCCTCTTGGCCTAATGAAATAAAATACTTCACTACAAAACTAAATCAGTCCTCTTGGCCTAACGAAATCTAGAGGTAATATCCAAAGCAGCTAGCCTTCCTAGCTTAAAACTAGATAGGTCATTTTAGTCTACGTAATACTGATGTCCTTGGCATATACATCACACCCTCTCAGACTACCCAAGGTGCCAAAGATAGCATATCATAGGTCGACTAGCCCCATGCTACTCATGCAAGTTAGCTAAAAGCTTGATCTTGTATTTTTTTTCTTTTTTCTTTTTTCTTTTTTTCTTCTTAATCTTATGGTTTTCTTCTTGTAGAGCTACAAGTCCAAGCCTTTCCACAAATAACTCATCAATAAGACTGGTCCCTTCTTGGGCACTATGAGCTGAATGAACAACCTTAGTGGGCTCGCATGTCCCACATTTATTGTAATTCGAATAACCTGGTCGTTCAAGCGGCTGAGTGGCTCCTTTGGGAGAAAGAATCATAGCTTTGTACTCATTCAAACCTCCCCTATTTGGGTTTTCACGTAGATCAGTGCTGCGACCCAAACTAGGTAGAACTTCAAGCCTAAGCATATCACATGGGTGTGTCCCAAGTCAGTGTATATGGTCAGATGTATATTCAATCTTACCCCATTAGGGCCAAAAACGCTTCAAAAATGGCACTTGTAAGAAAGTGATTAAGTTGCTAATTAGTTGAGGTTTAGGAAGAATAAAACCTCTAAATTTGGTTGTCCAGATGTGATTAATGAGAGAATATTTGGTTCATTGAAGAGGTCAGCCATTAATTGCCCTCATCTTTTAATCCAGGTCAAGGGTCACCTTTTCGGCCGTTTATTGTCTTGGAACTAGAGAGATTTTGTATTTTCGAGATTTTCGTACGAACTTCTTATTTGTTTGCTCCCACGTTTTCTTTCTATACACTATTCTCTTTTACCATTCCTTTTGTTGCACTTGCTTCCTATCACTGTGAGATTCTTGCTCGGTTCATTTGCTAGAATGTCTAGCAATACTACTTCAAATAACACAGGCGCAAGCACATGTAAATACAAGCTATCTATTTAGCTAGATCCGACTTACACATCTTGGAGAATTATACATCATCGAGTATTGATAGATGAGATTGAAGCCAACAGGTTGCGAACACAAGGAATGAAGCATATAGATTTGTGGGTGGATGGAAATATCTATCCCAGGGATCCTTCTATAGGTAAACCACCTCCTTTTTTGAATGTCCATGACTATATAAGATATGCTGGAGAAGATTACAATGGAATGCTTGGCTACTGTATGAGGTTATACTCTGCATCTTACACATATATAGCTCAAGTGCACAAAATGAAAAAAGCACTAGTGATGGACCTAAAAACGGGCCGGCACTGGCTCATGCACTAGCCGGACCTCGTCACTACGCACAAGACAACCCCTCGGCCTCGCGGCCAGGAGCGTCTATCAAAATCTCTGCCTTCCTAAACATTGCGTTTGTAATACGTTGTAGTCCAACTGATCCTAACCCAATATTACTCCTCAGAGGGAGTCCCTTTCACATAGCCAAAAGGCTCGAATCACATACACATGGGGTTCCTCCTACGGCTGAATGCCGTCAACCCTCTGCGACTCTCCTACACCTTGGGGATTGGCCCCTCGATGCGTCGCTCAACATTTAGACATTTCGCACAAACGTCGCTCAAGGTACCCAATAAGCGTGTCCAGGAATGTACCATTGTCCTTACTTGATTTCCCCTTTAGGATCCCATGACTAGCCTATAGCATGGGTATCTCACTGCCTCTCAACGTAGGTCATGTCCTCATAAACCAATTGCAATGCATGTCCAGGAGCTGATCACTGATACTTTTAAATTCTTTTTCATGCCCCATGCATTTGATGGATGCCTAGTGCTCAAAAATTTAGCAAACAGTATTGTGCACAAGTGCAAAAAAATTCTTTTAATGATTTCCAACTACCGTTCGTGCTTCGTTGCATGGCATTTTACGGCTTTTTCCCTTATTTTTCATATCAAAAGCGGACAAAACCAAACTAAAACACGGAAGCAAGGCTGATCTGAAGCAAATCTTCATGCCTCAGCCTCACTATACATTCACGGACATTACTCATAATTTTTCCAATTTTTCGAAGCCCAAAATATAAATTTTCCCTATTTTTTAGGGTTTTTCCCACCATTTTCTTGCAATTTTCCCCATTTTCTCCCATTTTTTAATTGCTGAAAATTAAGTTCAATTTATGGGCTGTGGCCCTTAGTTCATTTCAGCAGAAAAAGAATTTTAGTAGGTGTGGATTAATTTATTGCATCATTTTTAGCCCAAAAAACCCTATTTTCCTTCATTTTTATGGTTTTTTGTGTCTCGGTTTTCCATTTTCTGCTATCCCCGACATGTTTTTCTGATTTTCAAATGATGAACAGCCAGAAAGCAACTCAAAGCACGACATACTCAAAACTCAATCCATATGAACACATTTTTATCAACCAAATTTGCATCAAAATGTCATTTTCTTTGTAAAAATGATTATTACCGTGTCTTGCAGGTTTTCCCATTAAATTTGGCACGTCCCACGATTGATTTCCAGCCATGAATTCTGCTTGCAATCAGCAATCTACAATGATTTGGCATTGCCCTTCAATCTCGTCAAGAATCGGCATCCATCCGGCCATCCATTTCCATTCTACTCTTCCACGCACGAACGGGGGTTAAGAGGAGAGAGAGGGAGGAGAGAGAAAGACTGATTTTCTCTCTCTCCAACCAGTCCACCATTTTGCGCGCGAGAGGAGGCAATGGGGAGCGTAGACCGGAGGCAGGAGCCTGGCATGATCACTTCCATGGCTTATGTTCAGCCTGCCATCATGATTGTGGGGGGGGCGGGCGCGATTTTTTCGGCAGCTGAAAAACAGCCGCCGCCCCCCTCCTATATCACGATTTTTGTGGGGGGGGGGGGGGGTGCCAAAGGTCACCCCCCCTCCCTTGCACCTCTTGGGATTTCCCAAATTGGGCCCCCCTTTGGGCACCCCGGCCGGTTTCGGGCCATCTTGCACATACGGACTCCGATCGTCCGTTTGAAAATTTCTATGAACTCGTCTCGACATCCCGTACTGACCGGCAGCTCAACTGACTCGCACAGGCCCACGAAAATATTATGAAAATTCTCGGAGTGTCGTACGGGCGCCCGTCAAGCACTTGACGCTTAAAATCGTCCTAGGTCGAGCTGCCGCCTTCGTGGTTGAGCATTTTCCCCCACATTTTCACATTTTTCTCCTATTTTTAGGCACGTTCCGGGGCCTAAAATCCACCCTTCATTGGTGACCACAGGATAGGACGACTCAGTCCGTCGAACCCACGAACATATCTGCACATAAACAACCAAAGAAGCATCAAACTGATACAAAACAAATATATAATAAAACTCAGCACAATGCTCCCCCTACCCCTGGACAAAACCAAGGCATGACATCCACAAAGAATAGGCCGAGCATCATCTAATAGAAGATCCGAAGTGAGTCACTAACCAACTGCTCCAACACAGCCAAACTAAAAAACCTATCAAAGAGGTTGCCCTAAGTGGTAGTCTGCACTACTTACCAACTAAAGACAACACAACTAGGAGCTCCTACAAGGCGAGGACTCCTATAGCCTGATCAAAGAGTATTTTCTGTCAATACATTTCTTCTTTTAGGGTTTGTATTGGATGAACATACTTGGGCATGTAAAAAGGAGGGAGCTGAGCGTAGTGACCCAAGGAGAACAGGGCATCGGTCTCAGGACCTGTCTCGGCATCCAAGAACCTACCAACCCCTCGCAAGGCGACACTTAATCCTTTTCTAACGCTCACTTTTATTTTCGCTCCAACCTTCCTTGTTTTGGTTATTTCATTTGGTTTTCAGCAAGAAGCCACCCCTAGGAAGACAAGGTATCGGCCCCAGGTCTGACTCGTCCCCAGGAACCTACTAGGCCCTCGCAAGGTGGTGATCAACTGCTATATATATTTTCATTCCTTTTCCTTACTTTGATAGGGGTTAGAACCCCTTTTTACACACCTTCGTATTTATATTCATCTTTTAGGATATACAAAGTTTCTGGGCATCATCATTATTATCTTCTGGCAGGCTTCTCTAACTGCCTCACTACTAACAAGAACTCCTAGAACGGCTGCCTAGCAGGCTAGCAGGACAAGGCCACTAGGACTTCCTTCTAAAACAGGTCTTTCAATGTCTAACAATGTCGTTGCAGGAGGCAATGACTACTCCGACCTCCCTCAAACATACTTAGCCTAAACTTGGGACTTCATGCCTTGGTTGTTGGTCCCCAACAAAAATATATCCCCTCGACAAGTACAGATACAAATATAACAAGAAAGAAAGGCACTCGTAAAGGAGAAATACCACCTGGATTGGCCACAAGAAGTTTCCATCGCAGCAAAGGCTCCTCCAGGCTCCACTAAATTCCACGAAACACGAAACCTGTCCAGCACAACACTTAAAACAAAAACCCGATTAAACGCACCCGCACTAGACAGGGAAATGGCCCTCTTGGCCTAATGAAATCAAACACTTCGCTACAAAACTGCATCGGCCCTCTTGGCCTAATGAAATAAAACAATACTATTCATAACATCCTCCTGGAAACAACTATGATAGACAGCAAAGCATACTATTCCCAGGGGAACAGAGGCTCGTAGCCCTAAACTAGGTGCATTAAATTATGACCTATCCCTCCTGCGTATATCGCAAGAGGGGTTCGCATCACATGTCATCTAACCAGTCTATGGGTCCAAGATAATAAAGGGAGATGAGTCTCGCTTACCCTCTGCATCACCCAGATCAACCATCGTTTGCCAAAGAGGGCATGTTCTGAAAGCATACCCCACAAACGACCAGGTCCTGTCTCAGCATCAATAGATATATCGGGACAAGGGCCACAATTAAAGAAGAGGTCTTCTTCATACGCAAAATTAGCCAGAGAATCGGCAAACTGATTCCAATTCCGTGGAATCAGCTCAAAAGACACTCTATCGAATTCGTCTAGCAGGGCTATGGCAGTATGATGGTACATACAAAGGATGGGGTTTCGTATCATGTACGTCCCATTGAGTTGATTTAAAACCATTTGAGAGTCCCCTTTCACCAACAACTGACGAATACCACCCTTCTTCACAATATTCAAACCCATAATCAGGGCTTTGTATTCTACCATGTTATTGGTAAAATTCACCCCGAGATAAACAGCTAACTTCATGACAATGCGTCGTCGGGGGTCTCGGATGACAACTCCTACACTTCCTTTTTTGCATGGACCCCTGGACGCCCCATCAAAGTACAAGGTGTACGTCCATAAAGGGTTTACACATCCCGCCATCCAGAACTCTACTCGTAATGATGGTAATCAAAATTCAGCATATTCAACGGGTGGACTGTAGGTTCCATCCCTCCATCGTCATTGAATTCAACAGGGATGCTCATCAAAATTTGTAGGCAGTGATGGCAGAAGACCTTGATCTCCCAAATAAATGTCCCACCTTCTTTCTCAATCACCTTGTATCCTTTGCTTCACCAAATGAGCTTTCCCTGATGATACCTCTGTTCCAAATATGGGTGTTCTAAATAAGGGATCAGACGACCCATCGACCTCTATTACGATTTCCTTGCAGATGTTTGATCGATCTCGCCTAGACCTGCAAGGTAGTCATAGCATTAGTGCAGTCAGAAATAATAAGGTTTAATCTTATTAAGATTAACCTTATTTTTAAATTCTATCCCCTCAAGATCAGCTAACAACACTGTATATTTATTCTTTCCTATTCTAACGATCCTATAGGGCCCATCCCATTTGGGTTCTAGCTTGCCTGGAAATAATTCACGTCGTGCGTCATAATACAGAACAAGCTGTCCTTTCTTGAAGTTGTATTTCTTGGCTTTGAGGTCGTGTAGCTGCTTCATTCGGTGCTTCGCCACTTCTTGGTGCAATAAGCTCTGCAACTTAAGCTCATCTAAATGTGCCAGTGTCGTCAAGCGCTCAAAAAGTGCGTCTTTATCGCTCAAAGAATGATTGATGGCAAACCGAATAGTCGGCAGCTCAATTTCTAAAGGCAAAACACACTCCTCCCCATATACTAACTTGAACGGGGTATGGCCAGTGGCTCGTTTGAAGGTCGTATTATAAGCCCACACTGCCACGTATAACTTTTTATCCCAATCTCGTTTCTTTTCCGACACGATTTTGGACAGGATGCCCACAAGCTGCTTGTTGGTACTTTCAACCTGACCATTGGCTTGCGGATTATATGGGGTTGTCTTGTTATGCTTGATTTGCCACATCTCTGTCAAACCTTTGATCACCTTATTCAAGAAATGGGTTCCGCGGTCCGACACTAATTCTTTCGGTGGACCAAACCGGCATATTATCTGCTCTAAAAGGAAACTAGCAGTTTCTTTAGCATCATCTTTCCTTGTTGCACGTGCTTCTGACCACTTTGTGAAGTAGTCAGTTGCGACAATGATGTACCTCTTTTGCGTAGTCGACGACGGAGTAATAGGACCCACAAAGTCTATTCCCCACTTCTCAAATGGAAGTATCGCCATAATAGGGTTGAGTGGTCGTTTCCTATTCTCTCGACTATCATGCCATTGACAAATATCGCATCTCTTAACATACGCAAACGCATCCTGGAAGATGGCAGACCACCAATAACCTGCTCTTAATGCCTTTTGTGCTGTAAGTCGTCCAGCAAAATGGCCACCACAAGCAGAATCATGGCACTCTTTCAAAATGAATGGCACCTCGTCAGGCATCACACACCGGCGATAGATATTATCAACCCCTTGCCGATATAATGTACCTGCGATCAAGGCAAACTTTAACGCTTGCTACTTAATTTTCCTTTTCTCAGCCTTAGATAATTCGGATCCCGCCTCTCCCATTGATAAATAATGTGTTATTGCAACATACCAGGAGGGAATAGATGCCGTATCTATCTTAAGTAACAACTCCATGTCACTACCTTCAGCCACAAATTCTTTCGGCTCCCCAAAGTCCACAAGACATTCCACGATGCCTTGCAACCTTGGTGGTTTACTCTTGATTTCATAATCAAATTCCTGCAAAGTGATTAACCACTTCGCTAAACGATCAGGCGGCTGTAACTTATTCATCAATAGTCGAAGTCCCTCCGCCTTCGTATAAAGCACGACTTTCTCATAGAGAATGTAATGCCTGAATTTCTTGGTCCCAAAGACCATTGCTAGACACAGCTTCTCCATGTAAGTATAATTGATTTCGGATACCCCCAGCTTCCGACTAGCAGAAGCAATCAGGTGGTACCACTTCTTCTCCCAAATTTGGGCTAAACAGCAGCTGATACTATACATCGTGGCTGCTGAAAATATATAAAACACCTCACCTCTTTTAGGTACTTTTAACACGGGCGCTCTTGCTAGCTCTTATTTCACATCCTCGAATGCTACCTTACAAGGGTCACCCCATTCAAACGAACAACTAAAGGACAATAAATTTGTAAGCGGCAACGCTCTTTCTGCTAAGGCGTTGATGAATCTACGGTAGTAACCAACCGAAGACAGAAAGCTATGCACCTCCTTCGGAGTGCGTGGTGGACCCATGGCAACTATAACTTTGACCTTCTCGGGGTCTGTCGCAATTCCTACTGAACTGACCACATGACCCAGCAATAGCCCATAAGGTACTCCAAAAACACACTTCCGTGGGTTTAAGGCGATGCAGAATTGTCTACAGCGCTCAAAGCATTTTCTTAGAATGCTCAACTGCCTTTCTCTCAAGGTGGCAGCCCCTAAGTCATCAATAAACACCTTCAACTCTTCAGGGGATATGTCACCGAATGTCTTATCTACTGTTCGTTGCCATGAACCAGGCGCATTGCATAAACCAAAGGCCATCACATGGTACGCAAAAGTACCAAATACAGTTATGAAAGTTGTTTTCAACTTATCCTCTTTTGCAATTGCCATTTGGTTATATCCTGCAAAGCAATCCATAAACGAATATATCTCCCTACCCGCTAATTGATCCAAAATCTGGTCAATAAATGGCAACGGGTAGTAGTCCTTAACTGTCTGCTTATTCAGCTCTCTAAAGTCTACACATAAACGGATTTGATTATTCTTCTTCTTTCTAATCACAACTGGCGAACACCATTCCGTGTGTTGCACAGGAAAAATCAAACCCGCTTTTCGAAGCTTCTGTAACTCTTCAAACAGCCCGTCCCTCAATTCGAAATGCATACGCCTTACTTTCTGCCGTACAGGACGACTGCCCTCTTTCAACGGAATTGTATGCACAGCAAGACTAGGAGGAATGCCTCTCAACTCATCATAACTCCAAGCAAAGATATCACGGAATTCCTGGATCAAGGCCACATAGTCCTCCCTTTCTGCTGAGCTGAGCATAGAACCTAATTTGATTGGCCGCGAATCATATGGCGTACCAAGGTCTAGCTCGATAACATCTGCATCTCTTATACGATCTTGGCCCTCTATCGGCTCGTTCAAAGTGATCTGATAGATGTCTTCCGTGGTGGATCCCTCTTTAGACTCATCACTCGATGATGTCTCACTGGTAGATAAGTCTTCTAATGTCTCCAATTCTGTAGAAGATAGAGGAGCTCTCTCACTCTACGGGGACTCAAGATAAGCATCAACCACCACACGCTGGGCACCTCTGCCGAATATCAATCGACCGGCGGGTATATCTACTTGGCAGTCCGCTTGCAAGATCCAAGGTCATCCAAGTAATACTTGATAACTTGGGCGGCCTGTAAAACGAATCACCCTAAAGTCCAACAGGCATTCTACATTTGCAACAGTGACATGGACCTTAGTAATGCAGCCTTCTGGTTGTCTCAAACTATCATCTGCCATTCTTAGCATGCTCAAACTAGTCATCACCAACTCGCGCAATACCCAAATGTTCTACAATATACCCGGTACGTAGGATCTTTCTAAATTCCTTGCGTACTCCTGGGGAAAGCTTAATAAGTTGTAAAAGATTCACATCCAGCTTGACTTCACAAAGAGAGCTCGCCAAATCGAATTCATGATAGTTTGATAGAGCTCGCTGTTGAGATATCGAGCTCCACTCGTGATACGCCAGGGTGACCATTGTGTATTTATGTCACCGACTTGTCAGTTCCAGACGCGGTTGGTACACCGCCCATGAATAATAGCTACATGATAGCTATCCTTATCTACTCTAGTTCGTGGCTCAGTTAGTATGCCACCTTAGTTAGTTGAGTTTGGTTTGAGACCCATATATAGGGTTCTTCTATTTCTTTGTACTTGAGTTCTTTTGGCTTACACAACTAAGAAGAGGAAAACTGTTTTCAGCCTCCACCCTTGTGTGTCTTCCCCCATTGTGCAAGCAAGAAAGCTTCAAGCGAGACTCCTTCCTTCTCTCCCACAATCCTGACATGGTATCAGAGCCTTGTTCGTGGTAAGGAGCTCAAGAAAGCAAGCCAAGCTCGTGGTGTTCTGGTAAGAGGAGCAGTGTTGCTTTCATTTTCTGTTTTGGGAGCAGATCTCTGCAGGTAGCACAGTCGGAAAGTGCAGGAGTGCATTGTCTCAGGTTGAGGCGCCCTTCGCGGTGAAGCAAGAGGGCAGTATATGCTGCGGGAAAGGCTTTAGCCCTTGGCGACCTTCTTTTTTTTATTTGAGGCCATTTCGGGGCCTATTTGGGAGGCGGAAGTTTTCTGCACGCACTCAGGAAAAGGCCCAGTTTTATGCTATACAGCCACTGTTCTACAGGTCGGTGAATAGTTACTGTAAAAATTGCATTGTATGCTTGTGCGCAGAGACATTGGGAGTTACAGAATCATCCCTATTGCCTGTTGATGCAAAATCGTCACTAGGAAGTGACTGTGTGGTCAAATACCACTTTCGCCAGTTTTGCAGATTTTCCCTTGTGAGGGTGAAGCTGTGGTTTTTGCAGTGACAGAATTTTTTGCAGTCTTCTGTAATGGCATCTGATTCTCTTTCACAGATTGTCACTGAAAAGCTTGACAAGAACAACTTCCAAGCATGGAAGTTTAGAATGACGAATTTTCTTATGGGAAAAGGATATTGGGAATTTGTTGCAGGAAATGAAGAATAACCAGTTCTTCCTGATGTTCCCAATCAACAGCAAATGCAGGCATTTAAAGCATGGCATGAGAGAGCCAAGAAAGTTATGTATTGGCTGTCTATCAGCATTTCAGACTCTATGATTGTGCATATTCAAGATGCAAGTACGCCAAAGGAGGCATGGGATACATTGTCAAAAATGTATAGCACAAATACACAAGCCAGGAAAATGCAGCTCAAGCAAGAGTTGCACAATGTGCAAAGAGAAAATATGAGCATCAACGACTACCACATGAAGGTGAAGAAGATTCCAGATGCACTTGCTTCCATTGGGTCACCAGTGGAAGATGATGATTTAGTTTCTGTGATCTTGAATGGTCTAGGAAAGGATTATGCACAGTTTCGGACATCCATTTCAGTTCGTGAAAGATTTCCTGATTTTGAGGAGCTGATTGCTCTTCTAATTTCTGAGGAGCAAAGAAATGGTGGTGCATCTTCTTCAGGAGGAACTTCAAAAGAAGCTATCTTCTACTCAAATGCTGGAAGAGGTAGAGGCAGAGGTAGAGGAGGCTGATATGGAGGTCGTGGTAGAAATCATAATATGCAGCAAACTCAAGAAAACCAGTCCTATGGAGGAGGACGTGGTAACTCTAGAGGCAGGGGGAGCCAAAGAGGTCGTGGTGGATGGCAAAGAGGCCAAAATGCAAACAGTAATGTTGAATGCTACTATTGTGGTAAAATGGGTCATATGGCTAAAGACTGCTATAAAAAGCAGAATGACATCATGAATGGAAAACTGCAACAAGGAAATTATGCATCCTCTAGTAGACAGGGTGATGACAGAAATGAGCATCTGTTTATGGTGCAGCACGTGAACAATTCTGTGACAAGTGCAGAAGAAAGCAACGATGTATGGTATGTTGACTCAGGTGCATCAAACCACATGACAGGTCATGCAGAATGGATGGAGGATGCAAGGAAAATGGAAAAACCAGGATTTGTGGAGACTGGTGATGATACTGCACATCCTATTGTGCAGATTGGAAAAATTCCCTTGTCTATGCAGGATGGGAAAAAGAAATACCTGTCCAATGTATTTCATGTCCCAAATATCACCAAGAATCTGGTTTCTGTTGGTCAAATGGTTGAACAGGGCTTGCAGGTCAGATTTAATCCTCATGGATGCTTTGTTGAGGATATGAAAAATAAAGGTCGCTTGATAGAAAAAGGAAAGAAGAAGGGCAGAATGTTTACATTGGATGCAGACATGTCTGAATTGAGTGCAGCAATGTTTGCACATGGGACCGGTGTAGTTGCAGATATTGATATCTGGCATAAACGCATTGGTCATGTTAATGTACAGTGACTTAAATCAATGCAGGCCCAAAATATTGTTGCAGGTTTGCCGAAATTCAAGGTTGCAGAAATGCATAAGGTATGTGAAGCCTGTCAATTTGGAAAACAGGCAAGGAAACCATTTCCTAGACATGTTCAAGACAGTAAGAAGCCATTGGAATTAATCCACTCTGATGTGTGGACAACTAAAGCTGCATCTCTTGGAGGCTGTCATTATTTTGTCAGTTTTATTGATGACTATAGCAGAAAAGTTTGGGTGTATTTTATGAAAAAGAAAAGTGAAGTTTTTGGGCATTTCAAAACTCTTAAAGCGATGGTTGAAAAAGAAACAGGCCTACAGATAAAATGCCTAAGGTTAGATGGAGGGGGAGAGTACCTCTCAAATGAGTTTGCAAGGTTCCTGCAGGAGCATGGAATAAAGCAGCAATATTCATGCAGTCATACCCCACAACAAAATGGAATTGCAGAAAGGAAAAACAGGCATATTGGAGAGGTATCTCGTGCCATGCTCAATGAAAAAGACTTGCCAGATTTTTATTGGGCTGAAGCAGTTGCTACAGCAATCTACATAATGAACAGGACTCCCACTGCACCAATACATGGAATGACTCCAGAGGAGAGGTATACTGGTAGGAAACCAGATATTTTTCATTTGAAAATTTTTGGTTGCATTGCCTATGTACATGTGCCAGATGAGTTGAGATCCAAGTTGGATCCAAAAGCTGAGAAGTGCATCTTTATTGGTTACTCTCTGCAGCAAAAAGGGTATAGATGCTATAACCCTTTTACTCGTAAGTTTACAGTGAGCAGAGATGTTGTTTTTGATGAGATGAGTAGCTAGTATAAACCAGTAAATGTGATTGATGATGTAGATGCACAAAATGGTAATGTTGCACAAAATTCACAGCAGCAGTCACAAAATATTAGTGGACCTGGAGCGTCCTCTAGTAGTGGTTCACATTCTTCGCCATGGACAGGCAGATTGAGATCAGGAGAATCTTCTCAAAGTAATGTAGATAGTGGTATGCAGGTATCACGAAAAGGAAAAGAGAAGGTTGATCAGCCCATGTTTGATGTGAATGCAGGTCACTCTTATGTGGATGGTGAATCCAGCGGCTCAGAACAGAGCATTGATGATGAGTTGGGTATTCCTTCTATTGTTACACCTGGAGTAAGGAAGACCAGGGATGTTTTGAGAGCACCTGGGAGTGAACCTACTTTGCGCAGGTCTACGAGAGCTAGGTATCCTGTGGATAGGTTGAAATATGATGGATTTACAGCCATTCACTATGCATATATGGTTAAAGTGATACAGGAACTAGAACCCACTTCTTTTGAGGAAGCCATGGGAAAAGAAAAATGGGAGAAAGCCATGGATGAAGAAATGGATGCCTTGGAAGCAAATGCTACATGGGAATTGGTACCTTTGCCTAAAGGTAAAAATGCAATTGGCTGTAAGTGGGTTTATAAGGTGAAGCACAATGCAGATGGTTCTGTGAACAGATACAAGGCAAGATTAGTAGTCAAGGGGTATGCACAAACATATGGCATTGACTATGAAGAAACATTCAGTCCAGTTGCAAGGATGGCAACTGTAAGAGCAGTCATTGCTATGGCTGCATCAAAGGGATGGTCTTTACATCAGATGGATGTAAAGAATGCCTTCTTGCATGGTGATTTGCAAGAAGAGGTCTATATGGAGCAGCCACCAGGTTATGTGCATGCTGTTCATCCTGAGTTTGTTTGCAGGTTGAAGAAAGCCTTGTATGGCTTGAAGCAAGCACCTAGAGCATGGTCTGACAAGATAGGACAGTATCTTGTCACTATTGGCTTTCAGATTTCCAAGGCAAATTTCTCACTTTATGTGAGAAAAACAGAGAAAGGTATTATGCTACTTATCATTTATGTTGATGATTTGATTATGACAGGTGACAGTGATGAAGATATCCTTCATGTGAAAATGCTATTGAAGCAGAAGTTTGAGATGAAGGATTTGGAAGAGCTACGTTATTTCTTGGGCATTGAGATGATTAGATCACCAAGTGGGATACAGCTCTTGCAAAGGCAGTATGGATTGGACATGCTGTCCAAATATGGGATGACAAGCTGTAAGCCTATTTCAGTTCCTTTGGAGCAGAATGTGAAGCTGAGCACAGATGTAGGTGAGCTTCTAGAAGACCCTACTATGTACAGACGCATAGTAGGAAGTTTGATTTATATGACTATTACCAGGCCAGATTTGAGCTATGCTGTTGGATTGGTAAGTCAGTTTATGCAGGCTCCAAGGAAACCACATTTGGATGCGGCTAGACGCATACTCAGGTATGTGAAGTCCACATTGCAGTATGGACTATTTTATGAGACTGGGGTTCAGATACAGTTGTATGGATACACTGATGCTGATTGGGCTGGTAGTATTTCTGATAGACGATCTACCAGTGGATATGTGTTCTCTTTTGGGAGTGCTGCAGTCACTTGGAGTAGCAAGAAACAACCTACAGTTGCCTTGTCAAGCACAAGGCTGAGTACAGGGGTGCAGCAATGGCTGCATGTGAGGTAGCTTGGTTGCATAAGCTACTTTATGATATGCATCAGTCTACAGATGGGCCAGTTGTCATTTATTGTGACAACATGAGTAGTATACACTTGGCAAATAACCCAGTCTATCATGCTAGAACAAAGCACATTGAGGTGCATTATCACTATGTGCGAGAGAGGGTTTTACTAGGTCTTATTGATCTAGTTTATGTCTGCACAGAGGATCAGATAGCTGACATATTCACGAAGGCATTGGGCGCAGAGAAGCTGCGCAAGTTTAGAGACCTGCTTGGTGTGTAGGAATTGGGATTGAGCTCGAGGGGGAGTATTGAGATATCGAGCTCCACTCGTGATACGCCAGGGTGACCGTTGTGTATTTATGTCACCGACTTGTCAGTTGCAGACGCGGTTGGTACACCGCCCATGAATAATAGCTACATGATAGCTATCCATATCTACTCTAGTTCGTGGCTCAGTTAGTATGCCACCTTAGTTAGTTGAGTTTGGTTTGAGACCCATATATAGGGTTCTTCTATTTCTTTGTACTTGAGTTCTTTTGGCTTACACAACTAAGAAGAGGAAAACTGTTTTCAGCCTCCACCCTTGTGTGTCTTCCCCCATTGTGCAAGCAAGAAAGCTTCAAGCGAGACTCCTTCCTTCTCTCCCACAATCCTGACACTCGCTTTTCATGCCAAACCATCTGCTCTTTAGGGCGCTGAACTGGCTTTATTGCCTCTTTCTTAACTTTCACCTTCTTCTTTGGTGGTTCCTTATCGGCTCTACTTTCTATGGGCTTCAAAGGTCCCCCTTCCATGGCAGGATCCAAAACTTGCGTTCCTTTGTCACCTTGTTTAGGGTTTTCGTCGACAGGCTTATCCTTGTCGGCTTCTCTACCCTTTTAACCTCTTGTAAGAACGGCTCGTAAATTAGAGGTTTCATCATCGTTAAAACGTACAGCCTCAATCAAACTAACCCTAGTACCACTTGGTAGCTCCTCCACTGTAGTCTTTGGTCGTTGAAGTATTTGTTTGGGCCCGTCCTCTCGCTGGGAATCATTTCCTGGGGCACGATGATTAACAGGCCCTGGTTGCCAACTTCCTCGCTGGAGGGAACTGATCTTACTCTAGCAAGTAGCTGCTAAATGGCCAGATTTTCCACAAATGTCGCACTTAACATTTGGGCAATTCCTTGGATAGTGCTGCCCACCACACCATTTGCAACTAAACCTCGACGGTGCACCCTCTTCTGGGTATCTACTTCCTATCAAATTTTGTTGTTTTTTAAGGAAGTTGACATCAATGGCTATTTGCCGATACTGCTCCGTAATCATGTCGGTATAATGCTTCATCATGTCCTTAACCTCGCCAAGAACATTAGAAGAACTCAACTCATAGCCTTGGTCATTACCATGTCGTTCCATCGGCCTAACAATTCGATTAGGCACTGGTTGTTGAACCACAGGCATGGTGTTAGAATTGACCGCCTGGCTTCCACCACTTGGAGCCATTTGACTGCTCGTAGGCATCGATATGCTAGGGGGAGCTGGTAATAAAGGCACATTCTGTATCATGTTCCCTCTCCCATTAGGGTTAGCCATCGCTATCCCTTGACCACTACTGCCATTGGCCATTGCCATATTGTTTCCCAATACTAAACCCATATTCGAATTGCCTCGAGAAGCATAGGCTACTTGTAGTCAGGATTCCACCTCTTGTGCTCGTGTAATGGCAGTATCTATATCCCCCAAAGGAACACTACTCAACTGCAATTGGATATTAAAGTCCAAACCATGTAGGAAATACTGCAATTGGGCAGCTGCGGGGATGGGAATAGAGGTGTCCAACTTACGGAAAACCTCTTTTATCTTCTTCGCATAAGCATGAATATCCTCGTGTGGTTCTTGACGGGTCACGTTGAGTACACGCAACCAATATTGCCCACCCCTTTCAGGGGCAAACTCCCTTCGAAAAGCTCCATAAAATGCATCAATGTTCAATATGGTTCCGGCTTCTAAACCATGATACCATATAGCGGCTCTTCCTTTGAGAATCATATTGAAGAACATCATTAAATGTCCTTCTTCTTGAATGTGACAGTTAAACATCAGCTTTTGAAACTCCCTAATGTGGAGTTCCGCATCTTCCTCAACTAGCCCATTCAAAATGGGTAGCGGGTAACCTAGAGCCGGCAAATCCGTCGTTCCTGCTGGAATTGCAATAGGCTACGCCATGACGAGGATTGGATTTGCACTAGGAATAGGGGACGGTGGGGTTACACCTCCCGTACTTGACGTGGACTGGCTTATCGAAGGAAGGGGAGCACTAGAGCTTCCACCTTCTCCTAACTTATTGCTTGTGGTACTAAGACCACTAGATCCACTCCCTCGTAAGGGTTCAGCACCGCTACGCTTAGGGGAATATCTCCTAAAAATTTCAGCACGTCGCCTAGCTCTTTCGTCTCTTTCTTGCTTTTGGATTTCTGCTAGACGATGCTTATCAATAAATAACGGATCAATCTCAGTATCCTTTGGCATAAACTGCTAGTTGGTCCCTAAACAACCAGGATTCGAGAACCGCCACTTTTAACCGGCTCCCAGCAGATGCACCACTGATGGACCTAAAAACGGGCCGGCACTGGCTCATGCACTAGCTGGACCTCGTCACTATGCACAAGACAACCCCTCGGCCTCGCGGCCAGGAGCGTCTATCAAAATCTCTGCCTTCCTAAACATTGCGTTTGTAATACGTTGTAGTCCAACTGATCCTAACCCAATATTACTCCTCAGAGGGAGTCCCTTTCACATAGCCAAAAGGCTCGAATCACATACACATGGGGTTCCTCCTACGGCTGAATGCCGTCAACCCTCTGTGACTCTCCTACACCTTGGGGATTGGCCCCTTGATGCGTAGCTCAACATTTAGACATTTCGCACAAACGTCCCTCAAGGTACCCAATAAGCGTGTCCAGGAATGTACCATTGTCCTTACTTGATTTCCCCTTTAGGATCCCACGACTAGCCTACAGCATGGGTATCTCACTGCCTCTCAACGTAGGTCATGTCCTCATAAACCAATTGCAATGCATGTCCAGGAGCTGATCACTGATACTTTTAAATTCTTTTTCATGCCCCATGCATTTGGTGGATGCCTAGTGCTCAAACATTTAGCAAACAGTATTGTGCACAAGTGCAAAAACATTCTTTTAATGATTTCCAACTACCGTTCGTGCTTCGTTGCATGGCATTTTACGGCTTTTTCCCTTATTTTTCATATCAAAAGCGGACAAAACCAAACTAAAACACGGAAGCAAGGCTAATCTGAAGCAAATCTTCATGCCTCAGTCTCACTATACATTTACGGACATTACTCATAATTTTCCCAATTTTCCGAAGCCCAAAATATAAATTTTTCCTATTTTTTAGGGTTTTTTCCACCATTTTCTTGCAATTTTCCCCATTTTCTCCCATTTTTTAATTGCTAAAAATTAAGTTCAATTTATGGGCTGTGGCCCTTAGTTCATTTCAGCAGAAAAAGAATTTTAGTAGGTGTGGATTAATTTATTGCATCATTTTTAGCCCAAAAAACCCTATTTTCCTTCATTTTTATGGTTTTTCGTGTCTCGGTTTTCCATTTTCTGCTATCCCGCACATGTTTTTCTGATTTTCAAATGATGAACAGCCAGAAAACAACTCAAAGCATGACATACTCAAAACTCAATCCATATGAACACATTTTTATCAACCAAATTTGCATCAAAAGGTCATTTTCTTTGTAAAAATGATTATTACCGTGTCTTGCAGGTTTTCCCATTAAATTTGGCATGTCCCACGATTGATTTCCAGCCATGAATTCTGCTTGCAATCAGCAATCTACAATGATTTGGCATTGCCCTTCAATCTCGTCAAGAATCGGCATCCATCCAGCCATCCATTTCCATTCTACTCTTCCACGCACGAACGGGGGTTAAGAGGAGAGAGAGGGAGGAGAGAGAAAGACTGATTTTCTCTCTCTCCAACCAGTCCACCATTTTGCGCGCCAGAGGAGGCGATGCGGAGCGTAGACCGGAGGCAGGAGCCTGGCATAATCACTTCCATGGCTTATGTTCAGCCTGCCATCATGATTGTGGGGGGGGGGGGGGGGGGGGGGGGGCGCGATTTTTTCGGCGGCTGAAAAACAGCCGCCGCCCCCCTCCTACATCACGATTTTTGTGGGAAGGGGTGCCAAAGGTCACCCGCCTCCCTTGCACCTCTTGGGATTTCCCAAATTGGGCCCCCCTTTGGGCACCTCGGCCGGTTTCGGGCCATCTTGCGCGTACGGACTCCGATCGTCCGTCTGAAAATTTCTATGAACTCGTCTCGACATCCCGTACTGACCGGCAGCTCCACTGACTGGCACAGGCACAGGGAAAATTTATGAAAATTCTTGGAGTGTCGTACGGGCGCCCGTCAAGCACTTGACGCTTAAAATCGTCCTAGGTCGAGCTGCCGCCTTCGTGGTTGAGCATTTTCCCCCGCATTTCCACATTTTTCTCCTATTTTTAGGCACGTTCCGGGGCCTAAAATCCACCCTTCAACTAGAAACTACATGAACAAATATTTTAGAGTTAACAAGTCAGATTGATATTTTGAAAAATGTTAACAATTCATTGCAGGATAAGCTAACACACTTAAGAGAAACTCCAGTAGGATTTAGAGAGAGGAAGAGACCATTAAAAAATATAACCAGCTTGTGTGAGAGAGCAAAGAAAAGGAAACTAAATCTTACAAAGAAATATGTCTATACCATACTAGGCATAAATATACGAGAGAATGAGGAAAGAATCAAACTTTTAAAGGAAACCATGAATAAGAAAGACATTTTGAGGATTCTTAAGTCACCAGAAAATGTGGATTTGAGAGGTCCAACTCTGAGAGAGTTAGTGAAGGATTTAAAAGGCACAGTGAAAGCAAATGAAATCGTAGAGACATGTGATACTGTGGGTATAAGTCGAAAAGGTTATCGTGCTATCTCTGGATTATGGTTTAAAAATCTTAAACGCAATAGGGTAACTATATTTGGATTGCCCCGAGCCCTTGCAGTTTCGACTGCAAGAATTTCCATGAATCGCAAGATTCCACATGTTTTTGGAGATTACATTCACATCGAAAGGTCTATGTCCTATGAAAAACAAAAAAAACAGGCAATTTTTTATTACAATGAGTTTAACAATATATGGGTTGATCTAAAAAAGGTGCAAATTGCAATGGTTCACATGTATAAAATCACAGTAGAAGAAAGTTATGGTGTTCTAAAGTTTGCCTTGAAGTTGGATGAAGCACAGATTCAAAAGGGACAGAAGATGGAAAGAATTAGCATTTGCCTCATGAACATGGCATTGGACCATGGCAATGGCGAGGGCAAAGCTCCATTGCATAAGATCCAATCTGAGATGGAGATTTGGTGGATTGGTGCAACCCAGGTACCAATTGAAAATCATCAAACGTTGAAATGGTTGTTCAACCATACAGGTATTCCAAATATCATTAAGTCTCAAAGTGAAGGCGAAATGTTGGTAGTTGATGGGGTTGGTAAATTTAATGTGGAATGGCATATGAGTGCTGATTTGAAAACTATCAAATGTATGCTTGGAATATGTAATGGTGCAAATGCAAAGTATCCTTGCATTTATTGCATGGAAAGTATTGGATCCAAAGATTGGAGTAGTTTGCGACCAGTAAGAAGAGCCCCAAATAGAGACTCTATAGATTTGAGTAAATTTAAAAACATAGAAGACATCTGGGATCCCATTCTTTCCATCTCTCTTAAGAATGTTCATATTTGTACTTTGCATGTAGAGATTAGAATAATCGATAAGCTTCTCAGGTTGCATCTTGACTACGCATATTCCATTAAGCCATTATCTTTATCTGATGAGTGTATTGATAAATGCGAGGCATTGCTATCGAAAATGGGATTTCATGGGGGCCAAGTTCACTTGAGAAAGGATCCAATACTTTCAGGAAAAACAAGAGATATCTTGGCCGATGTCTCTATGGGAGGCTCAAAAGCTAGACGATTCTTAGGAAACCATTCAGGAAGGCAGGTGAATGCGGCTTAGGAGTGTTGGAGAGAGCTATGTGAGATCACAACAAATGTTGCAAGCACGCCGAGGCTTGCGTTTCTTAGAATGGAGGTCTGGATACACCTTGATGTTTTTCTAAAACTCCTCAGGCAACATAAGACAACATATACATATGCGGAAGAGTTCAAAAGATCAATCACAAAGCTTGTTCAGGCGATAAAAGAGGCATGGGGAGAAAAAGATATCACTTTTTATCTGGTAAAGTAATAATTATTTAATATAGGATTATTTTGATAGGTTTTTCAATTGGTATAAAATTTGTGTTACTTTGTATTGCAGCATATTCTTCATATTCATGGACCTTTCTTTGTGGAGGAGCATGGCCCCTTAGCAACTTATAGCAACCAAGGCATGGAAAAATCCCACTATCAAGCACGCACAAGTTATTTTCGAAGCACAAGGCATGGGGGAGGAGTTACAAAAAGCAATGCTTTGGAGGAGCTATTCAACTGGGTTTTTTGACGACAACTTCAAAGAATGCAAATAAAAGACGCCAATGACACATGAGCAATCACACTTTTATATATAAGAAAGAATATATACAAAGCTAGTTTTCCAAAACTCTCACATTCTCTTCCTCCTCAGGAATCTTTCCTCTATAACGTAGAAATTTTTTTCTCTTGTAGCTAGCTATAGATTTTACATCAGTTCGGTCTGCAGCTAAGGCGTAGGATGAAAACACCAAAAAGTATCCTGCTCTAGAAGCAGAGTAACCTGGACCGTAGCCAAAAATCCTAATTGCTACAGTCTTTTCCAAAAACATTACTTTGTGGGCATTATATTGTAATCCTGAGAAACCTAGAAGCCTTGTAAGAGCTTTAATACAAAGTATGGGCCATGCTGCATCCTCTGAGAAACTACTATGAAGTACAAAAAAGGAATCAGGGTCAATCCTAGCCAAGTAGTGGCCGAGTGCAATGTCTTTGGTGGTGTTACTAGCAGCTCTCGATCCTTTGCCACGCCCCAAGAAGTTATCTGTATCAGCAATCTCCAACTGCAAATAAAACCCATACTGAATGAGCATGAAATGTAAACCTACCAATGTGTAAAAGCAAATTCAAAATTATCTTACCACTTGATTTTCATCGTACTCCAATTTAAACGGATTCCATAAATTAATTGATGATGCTGTCTCATTGGTGTTAGTCAATTCTTTAATATATTCAGACTCCTCTCTTCCAAAATTGGAAATCCCGAGTTTGCTTTGAATGCGATCAAAGTCCTCATCAGTAATACTCAACTCTTTCTCAGCTTCTTTGGCCTTTTCAAAACAAAGAGAGAGGGCCTCACCAGCATCAATAAACTTATCATCTAGAGTTTCTTTATCAAGTTTCAGAATCTCTTCCTTTGATTCATTTTCTGTGTCAATTATCCCATTTGCAGCATCAGAAGCCTCTGCAATAATTGCAAGACAATAATCTTCCCTGAGATTAAAAAGTTTTTGAATATCTGATAGTAAAATGTACTCCTTGTCCTTGAAAGGTATACATGGTAGGGAAGGAACAATATGGTGAGAACTCTCATCAGGTTGAGGGTTTGTATCTCCTTGGCTCTCCTTAATGATAGTCTCAGCTTTGAAGTGAGCAACATCCAAATTCTCAGCAATAGAAGCCTCAAAATCTATATCTACAACCTCCTCTATTTCCTTTTCATCTACCAGATCATCTAAGATGCAAAAGCTGGCAGACTTTGCTCCTTCCAACTGTTGCTCCTCAGCTTTCACAGGGTATTTGACAAGGGTGAAAACAATAAAAGCAGCAGATTTTCTCATCATCTTGCAGTTTTTGGAATGAGTGCAGCAAAATATGTCTCTTGAATAAAACCTCTCCAGAGAGTGGGCCCTGCACTTTCTAGTAAATACTAACTTTTCATTTCCTGTTGACCCAATGGGAACATGGACATATTCAATTTTGCCAACTTCAATAGAAGGACCTGCAAGATTTTCAAACTCCAAAAAGTCCTCCACAATATATTTTTCACAAGATTTCAAAACTTTTTCAAGTTCCCAATCAGGATTAAACACATTTTTCACAACTCCATAGAATGAGAGATCCATTCCATTCTGAAGCATAAAATCAAGTAGCCTCTCTGATGGAGTGATATCAGTGAGCTCTAATACTCCTTGACCTCTCACTACCGACGTTCGCTTCCCTGGAGATGTACTTGGCTTTCTCACACTGGTGGCAGAGGATGGAGAGGAAAAAGAATGCACAGGCTCATCAGATGTTGATGCCCTTGAGCCTTTTGAAAGCCTTCTTCTTTTACCAGTTCCTGGAGAAACCTTGGATCCTAGGAATTCTATGGGTTCAGACATGTTTACAACTTCTGTCGATACGACGCGATAAGAGGAAAACGATTCAGATGGATAGGCCCCCTCACGCCATATCGGTGATTCCAGTAAGAAGCGCTAGAGCCACAACAACGCTGGTCACACGAGCTTGGGCAGAATGAGCTTGAGAGGAGTGCTGAAAGAAGACTCTGCAGAACCTCCAAAACGAAGTGAAGAGAGGAAAGCAAAGAAGGCAAACAGTCGCTCTCGCGCCGTATCAGCAATACAAATAGAGGTCCCAAAAAACTGAAAAAAGCCGTATAGATAAGGAACACACCCTTATGTAGGCACGGAATTATGCCACCTGGCAGTATTCGTTGGTCTCATACACGTGGCAGTAGCCGTTGGCCAACACGTGGCTGATAACCACATGGCAAACAAGTGGACCGGTCGTTACTTGACACGTAGCATACGGACCATAAATGCAGATACGTGGCACAATCAGCGTCGGACATGTGTCCGACACGTGTCATGATTGACCTGGGTATATAAGTGGTAATTTTTCCGACGTGTACACTTTTCATTTCTCGAGCTCTTCCCGCCTTGCTTGCCGATACGGTGCGATACAAGACTTGCGTCTTCTCCGTTTCTTATCTCTCGCATTGTATCGGTTGTCTTTCGGCTGAGTCCTTTATTCGCTAGTAAAAAGAGGTGTGCCAATACGGAGCGAGGGCGTCCGAACGCTGTTCTCGTTTCCTCCATATTGTGCCGTATCAGCAGTTTGGTCTCACCAATACGGAGCACGTCTATTAACATTCCCCTTTTGTCAGTGCCAATACGAAGTGAGGGCGTCCATACGCTGTCTTCATTTGCTCCCTATTGCGCCGTATCAGCATTTAGCTCTCACCCTTGTGTCATTGCCAATACGGAGCGAGGGCCTCCATACGCAGTCTTGGTTTCCTCCATATCGCGCCGTATCAGCATTCTGGTCTCCAATACGGAGCGAGGGCGCTATTCCATTCTGCTCGTTTTGTTCATATTGCGTCGTATCGGAATTGCTCATTTCATCCCTTTTCGCGACAATTAGCCTGTTTGATTTACAGATTTTTACTATTTAAGTTATTGTCCTTCTGGTTTGTTGAGAATCAGCAATCACACTCAAACAGCCTCTTTGTATGGAATCTCAGGGTCAAGGATATGCAGGCTAACTTATCCCATATGCACAATGGTGCCTACTGCAGTTTCCTACTTTCCTATAAAGCATTGTACTTGCTTCCTTTCTTAATGCAATGATAGTACTCTTTTCTTTTCAGTGAAGTGTCAATGTCATTGTCCACATATACAAGATTGTGTTTATGAGTCCAAGTCTCAATCTTGGAACCTAATTCACTTGTGTAACAAACAGTGTCCTTGTCTTCTCCATCATGAGTCCACAATTCTCATTTCATCCTCCATAGCTTCCGGTTTTGCCATGCTCTAGATCCCGCATTTCTCACATGGTATCAGAGCCTAGTTGGGCATGGCATTGCTTGTCTATCCTCTCTTGATTTCTTTCAACCTCAGTCTAGCTCAATATCAGCTCATGACTTCATCTCCCAACTCTACTCTCACTAAAGCTTCCATGGCAGCCATAGCCAGCAGCACCCTGTCAGATTGAGCTACTTATATCTCATCCACAGGTCAAATCTCTTGGAGCTTCCTTCTGGAAAAGTATTCCCCAACTCACAAAGCTTCCCTGTATCACATCAATCCAAGACATTGGACCATCTGGAGCTCAGCATTGCGAAAATCCTCAATCTCTGCTCTGTGTCTACCATAGCCAGACAGGACCTACCTTACTTGGAGCTTCCATAACTCTTCAACCAGGCCATTTCAGCCCACGATTTCTTCTAGGGAGTTGTTCCTCTGCTCAAGGCGATTCATCTTGGCCCAAAAATCGACTACATTACTGCGCCCTGGCTCCAGCATTGTGGAAATCGCGGAATCCTGTCAAAACTGCGCCTGCTTCTGTTTGACGTGTCTGCATGCTTCATATAGGCCACAATCTTGACGATTATGATAGGGTTTTGGTAGGCCATGAAATCAGCTTCCTAGGCATATAAAAATTTTTGAAAATGATCCACTGTAGCTCCTACAATCAGCAAAAAACCAGGCCCCTATCTCAGAAACCCTAATTCCACCATAGCCAAAGCTTCAAAATCTTGACATTTTTCACTGTTTCTCTCACTGAAGTTATCAACAGTGATTTTAATCACTGAGCAATACTCTCTAAGTTCATTAAAGTACTGTCACTCAGATCTGAAGGTATCAGCATCAAATCAAGAAGGGGAAGATCACTTGGATTTTAAAAGAGTAAAAGACTTTTGCAGATTTGGTATTCATTGACACTCAGTTAGTGTTTTTTAGCACTTGTGTCTCTCAACCAATTCTTCTATTGCTCAAATCTAATAAGTCTGAAGTTGATTTGCTACTGTTCCCATAAGTCTAACATGGGCAAAGACTCTCCAAATGCTCGATTCAAAGGAGTCGGGTTCCACACTTGGCAAACCTGCATCAAGCTCATCCTGATGAAGAAGGGTCTTTGGGCCATCACAAATGGCAAAGAGAAGAAACCTCGGGACGCGGACCTTGCAACTACTTGGCAAAAGAATGATGACAGAGCACAGGCCATTATCAAGCTAGAGCTAGACGACAGTTATATCCATCATGTGGATAACTGTGAGACCTCACAGGATACATGGAAAAGACTTGACACCCTGTTCGGTGCACAATCTAAATCATCAAAGTATGGTCTCCTAATTGAATTCTTCAGGCTTGAAATGAAGTCCAGGACATCAGTTGCCACACATCTCAATTACATGGAAGGACTCCTAACCCAACTTGCAGGAATCAACATTAAAATGGATGAAGATGTTTGCATCAGTGTTCTACTTAAGAGTTTGCCTCCTGAATATAATAATGTATCAACAACTTTAATCAACGTGCCAAATCCTGAACTTGTTGATATCCAGGCATCACTGTTAGAAGAAGAAAAGAAGCTAAAAACTAAAGAAGAACCAAGTACCTCTAGAGATGAGCATGCATTATATGTTGGCAACAGGTACAAAGGCAAGAAGGATCGGCTCTTCTGTGACTTCTGCAAAAGGACTGGACACACCGAGAAGTTTTGCCACGCAAGAAAGAGATCCCAAAAGGCCTATCTAGTCGCAGTCAAAGAAGAAGAAGAAAATGGAGCAAAGGAAGAAGAAGATGAAGATGAAGACCACCAGGATCGGAAGGACAAGACTCATCAATCCTTGTACTCTCATAATTCTGATAGACTGTTTTAATAGCCTTGTATTTTCCTTGCCCTAATGCTTCCTGCCATAAGCTTTGTAAACTCCTTATGTAACTTGGCATTACAGTCCCTGTACACTTTGTGAGGCCCCTGTTATAGCCTTTGGATGTCCACCATGTTTATGGTACCCACACTTAGCTTTTTCTGCGACAGCCTTTGGTGTTTTGCCATGTTTGTGGTATGCCCACACTTTGCAGGTGGTTCTCATTACAGCCTCTACACACTTTGTGCCTTTTCTAGTTGTGATTGAGGGGGGGTGTTGAGAATCAGCAATCACACTCAAACAGCCTCTTTGTATGGAATCTCAGGGTCAAGGATATGCAGGCTAACTTATCCCATATGCACAATGGTGCCTACTGCAGTTTCCTACTTTCCTATAAAGCATTGTACTTGCTTCCTTTCTTAATGCAATGATAGTACTCTTTTCTTTTCAGTGAAGTGTCAATGTCATTGTCCACATACACAAGATTGTGTTTATGAGTCCAAGTCTCAATCTTGGAACCTAATTCACTTGTGTAACAAACAGTGTCCTTGTCTTCTCCATCATGAGTCCACAATTCTCATTTCATCCTCCATGGCTTCCGGTTTTGCCATGCTCTAGATCCCGCATTTCTCACATGGTTGTTATTTTTGCTTTTCTGGATGGCAAGGACAAAGCAAACTGCAAGAAGAGTGTATCTAGATGGGAAGGACAGTGGGGGTAGAAGAAAGTTAAAATTTAATGAATCTGAGGAGGAGCCCTCTTCCAAGTTTACTGAAGCTGGTCCATCACAGGCTCCAGAGCATTTTACAACAGAAATCCCCCCTACACCAGGTGTTGGCCTTACATCTTCTATAAATATTTCTTGTCGTGAAGTTGAGGAAGCAAAGGGTGAGGCTTGCCTTGTGAAAGATTCATTCCCTACAATGGCACCTGAGCCCACATCTGCTGAAGCCACTGAACACCCCAAGCCACAAAAGAGAAAGAGGAAGTCTAGGTTCTTCTATATGCAGAGATGTTTCAGTGAGATCAAGAAAGCCCAAAGAGCTACACAGCATGTCATTCCAAAAGCTGCTTTTATAAGGGTCGTTAAAGAGATCTCTGATAGATTGTCTCAAGTGGCAACAGTCTCTGGTCTAAATAAGAAGTGGCAACTCTCAGCCATTCTTGCCCTGCAAGAGGCCGCAGAAGATTTTGTTATTGATTTCATGAACGACACTTACATTGCTGTCGCCCATGCTCATAGGATCACCCTTACGAATAAAGATTTCAGCATCATCAGCAGAGTCAGGTATAGGTTTGACAAAGTGCTGAGGCCCTTGCCTTCCAATGATAAAAAAGCCTTTGAAATCCTTAACGTTCCCCCAAAATTGTCCAGGAAAGAGAAAAAGCTAAATGTTGAGGATGTTACTCACCTTTACCCTACAAGGGGTGCCACCCAGCAAGCGGCTTTCTTGAGTGAAAAAAATCAGGAGGTGTTTGAAACTAAAGACGATGTTTACAAGAGGAAAGCCGCATCACTTGCTCCCGTCAACAGCGAGAGGATGGGCAAAGTGTATGGGCAGATTCTTGTGAATGTTTCTGCGGAACCTAAGGAGGAATATCTTAGTATATCTCCCGAGGACAAGCCCATGTTGGAAAAAAGGGATGTCCAACTATCTGACTCCGTGGTTTTTTGTTGCATAAGGTAAGGTTTATATTTTTTTTTTTGCGTAAGTTAAGTCTTATAGGTTCAATTATATTTTGGATGAAATTTGTATTGAATAGCTTTTGCTATTGTCTACAGGGCATTGGTCTCCTCTCTCACTCTCGATATCCGAAGAACCATATACATTGTTGATCCACTTCTCTCTGTGGAACTTTTTGCAAAATCTGGTTCTAATATTTCACCATTTTTTCGTAGCTTCGATAGTGTGACAAATTACCACATCTTTTTCCCTTATGTAGAAATGTATTTTTCTTTTTCTGTAGAGGAAAATTTATATTCATTTGCTTTCACCCTTCTACTCACCTCTTTTATGAATTTGCAGAGGGCATTGGAGTCTCATCTACATTAATTGTCTTTCAAGGGAAATTATATTTATGAATTCTCTCAGTGGTGTTCACGGTCAAGCACGAATGTATGTTGAAAGAAAATTACTTACTTTGATTTTATTTATAAAGAATATTTTGAACTTACAAAGCTTCCTTTTGCAGTGCTGGTAGACTCGTTTCTACATTTTTGGATACAACATACGAGGATCTTACTGATCCTCAAAGGCCTTATACTTTTCTTCTACAAGAAGTTCCATTGCAAAGCGATGCGCATTCTTGTGGATGGAGAGTTATCTCAAACATTTGCAGAACAGTGGATTCAAAGTTGTTACAAATAGAAGGAGTGAATGTAAGTTAATTTCATTTGATGTTTGTGTAACCCTTATCATGATTTCTTTTCACTAACTTATAACATTTATTCTTACAGTGTAGAGACTATCCTGAATCATATGTTTGGTGGATAAGGGAGAGATGCATCGAGCTGATTCTGGACAAGGCAATCACACCGTATGATCCTAACTCCCCTCTTCCTCCCAAAACTTCAATGGCCAAGGGCACAAGCAAGGGAAAGGTCAAGGGAAAGGGTAAGGACAATGGCAATGGTAAAGGCAAGGGCAAGGGCAAAGGCAATGGGACCACTGTTGCAGAGTCTAAGAAAAAAGGAATGCCAATGCTCTCTCCTCTTAAATTTGATCCATCCCCTCTTAAGCCCCAAGAAAAGAGACTACCTGTAAAGGTGAAATTTTTTCAACAATCAAAGAAAGGCCCTGTGAGAAAAAATATCTTTGAAGAAATCGATAAAGAATGAAAATAGCAAACATAAGCATACACGAGCCTTATTATTTTGGCTTTGTACATTTTTATGCAATTTTTGTACCTCATTGTGTAAAGAAAATTTTCACTTGTAAATCGAATGTAATGTATATTTTATTTATACACATTCGAAAGGCAACTTGCTTCATGATAGCTTATGAAGTTCCCATTAAAAAATATCTTAAGGACAGTCTATTAAGATAAATTCCTGCCAAGTTTTCATTCTCAAGGCTCAAAACTCACAATTGTGGGAGACAAACAACTCGTACAAAAGAAAGAGCGCTCGGCTCTTTTACCAATTGTTACACCATTCACTTTGAACTTATATCTAGGGGATGTATTGTCTAGCAATTCCAAGGTATCCCTCACATCTTTCAGACTCCAATTGGAAGTAACATTCACCTTCTTTACTTCTTCATGCAGAAAAACGTGCACCACAAGTTTATATGGTGTGTAATCTGTATCAGAATCCAAGGGAACCCAAATACCCAATCTTAGTTTGTATCTCCTGTAATCAAAGCCCAAAGCAAGAGTTTGGCGAGGGATACTGTAAGCCAAAGCCAAGGATTGAGGGTATGCACTGCACCTCAAGATATCACCTTTATGATCACACTCTCTAGATTTCCAATGCGTCCCTATAGTGTTGTCCAAATCCTCTTCCGAAAAGTTTCTACTTAGCCAGGATACCTTCGTTCTTTGTAAATTTGTTGTTTTGAAGCAAGCCACGAAGATATGGAGGGGTACAAACCATGATAAACATATTCTTCTTGAGATCCTTCCAGCTGTCATGAACTTTTTAATATCCTGAGATATTTTGAATTTGAAACTCTGCACTGTTACCTTGTCAGGAATCTCCCAGTTTAGAGATGAAAGACTTGGCAATGGCAAATCTTCGATATTCCCATACCTATCCGCTTTAGAGGGAACCACATACTGTGCATAATATATAAAAACCTTGCATTCACTATAAAAAGACACAGTTTGATCGGCATAAATAATGTCTGCCAATACCTTATGAATGGCATGGAAAGTCCCACTTAGGCTTTCCACAGGTTGCCATTCAATACTTGTTGACGGAAAGATATCTACAATGACGAACCGTTTGTTAGAACTTGCATAAATGGAAAAGAATTATATACGTTATTCAACTTATAACTTACAATGTGTTTGTTGGGGAACACGTTCGTTTGGAGGCAAGTGCATATCCTTGGCCATGTAAACATGTTGCACCTTGACAAACCAGCCTTCGGGCATAATTTTGAAGGCAATGATACGCCCCTTCCAGTGATGTTTTATATCTTCTCGTTTTCTTCTTTTCACCTTATGAGAGCCCTTGCAAGATGGCAGCATGGTAACCCAATCATTTACAGCAAAGGTTTTGGGCTCAAAATTTCCATCTACTCCCTGGCTATAGACTATGCAAGAGTGTATTAAACGAGAAGGGCGCCTGGAGGAAGTCATGAAAAGAATGAAAGCGTAGAGAAAGAAGCTCAAAGAGGGGTGCATGAACTAAAAAGTAGCGCCAAGAACCCAAATGAGTATGTATTGGGCGCCAAAAACAATATTGAAAGATCTCCGGACTTTCAAAAAACTCATTATTAATTTCATCACATCTCTGTCATGTATTTAGTCAGATTTGTAACTAAATAACATCTTTGGGACTCCAAAACATGTCAGACTTTAGGGGTTTTGGCTAAAAAAGAAGAGAGAATCACGAAATGGACTCCACTATCTCTAAAAAAGAGGAGACAAGAATACCATATTCTTGCACACGTGGCGAACTCTCTTTGGCCCTTTCCTTAATCCCGTGATTAACAAAAGTGCATTTTTTGAAGCGTTTTTGGTCCTAATGCTCTTGGGGGTTCAACAGAATATATCCAGATGGGATCCTTGGCCTTGCATCTGACACTCCTGCCATACTTTTGGAGATTTTGGGTCTCCAAACCCATCTCACATTCCCCTTAATATTCTTGCATTCCCTCAATTTGCTGCACTTGTCTAACAAACTCAATGCAAACTTATCCCTATGGCTAAATGGCCTCACATCCTTATGACCTTTGTGAAGCACATGTGGACTTTTAGCATTTTGCATCCTCTTTACAAAAGATGTCTTTACTTGTTTACGTCCATACTGCAAATTTTCTTCCATAAGAACCATGCTTTCACTGGAAGGAACAACATCCACCCGGAAGCATGATTCACTTAGAGATGATAAAGGTCTCTCAAAAGCCTTACTAGCAACAAAATTAGAACCACACACAGAATTCTTATCAACTGTCATAGGCCCATTGGTGCGATCCATATTTCCATCACAACTATCTCTCGTGGAAGTGTTGCAAGCCCTACTGGGACTTACATGGCTTAGAACCTGTTCACTGAGAGGCATGTCATTACTACTCATAAGATGACCATTTTTTGCTTTGAAATTTTGGCCACCAAGGTTCCCCTCATAAGCTACCTTAGTATCAATAAGTGAGCTGTCTTCTTGCAGAAATGGTTGGAAGCTAGGATGCACGTATACTGAGCGGGGAAAACTCCAAAAGTTTTCCCAACATCTCTGAATATGACCCTCATAATCGATGGCATGCATTTTTGCTTCCCTTAACAACTTAGGATTCCGCAGTCCCACTTGGATTTGCGTATTAATCTCTAAGCCATTCAGAAAGAGCTCACATAGCACATCATCTGGTAGTGCACCTGGCTCTTCTTGGCCAAAGCCTAAGAATACTATCAAAGGCTCTAGCATACTCTTTAACAGAAGGATAAGACTCTTGTCTAAACTACATAAGCTGCCCTAAGACCTGAATCATAGGGAGCTTCTTTTCATACTCATCTAGAAATCTATCACAAGACTCCTCAAATGATTTGATCGACCCTCTTGGGAGGTTCCAGTACCATTTCCTTGCCTCCCCCTTTAGGGTACTTGGGAATACAAGCATCCGATGTATATCGTCAAACCCACTTGCAATACAAGTTAGGTCGTATTCTCTTAAATGAATCATCGGATCCTCATTTGTCAACGCATAAAACACTGGGAGATCCCTATAAAGAGGAGGACATTTAGTCCTCCCTTTTGGGATCAAGGCTGGGTCATTAAAATCTTCGTATTCCTCTTGACCTAATACCAGTGTATTAGGGTCTTTAACCTCTTCCATTTCCACCTTTACTGGTGTGGAAGAGTCACTAATTCCATGAACTTCCCTTTCCGCCAACTCACAAAGTGGTTTAGGGAGTCCAACACTATGCAATAGGGAATCTATCCCATCATCTGCTAGTGGTGTTCTAGTAAGCCTATTCTCATCTACCACCACTTTGCTAGAACTTAGGATAGGTCCTAATGAAATCTTCCTTACTAACAATGGTTTTCCACACACATGGACATCATCCAATGCTTTATGGATCTTGGCAATCACACTACGGTACCCAACTGCGTCGAGCACTAGCATCGGATGTATCTTTAGATCATTATCATCATGTCCTCCTATGTGCATATTAACCATCATTGTCACAGTCTTTTCTATGACATTATCATCATGAATTATCATAGATGACTGTGTCATCTTAGCACTACTTTCACTTTCCCTTTTCTCTAATCGCCATGGGCTATTAATCTTAGAGGTAGCTCCATGGGTATTTTCCCATAGGGACCCAAACTCAAGCATGGTATCACTTTCAGGGCAAAGGGTAAAATAGTCAATCACCCAACGTATTAACGATCCCAGTAGACTGTTCAAGATAGACAAAGTATCCTTTGGGTGTTGGGAATTTCTTGGATTGACCGTCATACTAATGACCAAAGTTTTTATCAGACTAACTTGATATCCAACGCTTCAAGGCAGCTATCGACCAATAAAACTAACAGGTCCCTTATGAGACCAAGATTCGGAGACCGCCACTTATCGGCAACTCCCAGCAGACGCACCACTGATGGAACCTAGAACGGGCCGGCACTGGCTCGTGCACTAGCCGGACCTCTATCTCACTCTCTCAACAACCCCATGGCCTCGCGGCCAGGAGCATTGATAACACATACATTGCCTTTCTAGACATCTTGCGTTTGTATTACATCGTTTGTAGTCCACTCTTCTCTCACCCACTACTCCTCAGAGGGAGTCCCTTACACATTGCCTAATGGCGTGAAGCACAGACATAGGGGGTCCTCCAACGGGGCTGAATGCCGCCACCCCTCTGCGACTCTCCTACACCTTGGGGATTGGCCCCTTGATGTGTCGCTCAACATATAAACATTTCGCACAAAATCCACTCAAGGTACCATTTAATCGTATACATGAATGTATCATTGTCCTTACTCCTCTTTCCCCTAGACCCCACGACTAGCCTATGGCTTAGGGTGTCCTGTTTCTCACTCAACGTGGGTCAAAGTCCTAATGAAAGCAATTGCTGTGCATCCAGGATTTTTGATACCTTTAAATATTTCCATGATTTGTGCATATTGTGGATGCCAAGTGCTCAAACAATTATGAAATCAATATTGTGCACATGTGGAAAACATCATTTCAATGGTTTTCAACTATCGTTCTTATGCGGCGCTACACGAACCTAGCTCCGAGGACACCCTCGTGCTACTAGGCTCTTATTTTATAATTATTCACCGACCTATATGGCATGCACATAAAAACAGCAGTCTTTTTATCATTTTACTCCACATTTAGATACACTTTAACCACTCTACCCTCCCATCGATCAAATGTTGCATTGTTGTATGGATTTATAGGGAATTTTGCCATCATTTTATGTGTAGAAAGCGGGAAAAACACACTAGAACAAGAAGGTGGGGTTGAACTGAGGCAGATCCTCATGCTTCAGTCCCCACAAACATTCACAAACATTGTTCTTAATTTTCATTAATTTTCCGCACCCAAAATGTATTTTTTCACTATTTTTAATGATTTTTCTCTATTTTCCTTATTTTTTGCATTATTTAACTACTGAAAATTCAAAATAGGTTATGGGCTGTGGCCCTTAGTTCCTTCTTGTAGCAAAATTGAAAATTTAGTTGGTGTTCCTATTCATTTTCCCATTTTTATGCCCAAAAACATCATTTTTCCTTGATTTTCCATATTTTACGTGTTTTAGTGTATTATTTTGAGTCACAAGATGCATATTTTTCTGATTTTCTGATTATGATGAACAAGTACTCATGGAAAACAGCAACATAAATAATTTTTAGCCCACATGAACAACACTTTATCAATCAAAAGCCATTAAATCTCAAATCTCCTTTGAAAAAATTGAATTACCGCTTATTTGCGTGTTTCGGGTTTCATATCCATGGCTGCAAATCTGAAAATCAGCAGCACTTCATGCTCAGCACGATCACAAATCACCATTTCCTGCCCATGGAGCAATCCGATCCATGCCGGACAAGCCTCCACCATTCTTTCTTCTTCCTTCCTCTTCCCACATGAATTCCCCCTTAGAAGAGAGAGAGGGAGGAGAGAGAAAGACTAGATCTGGTTCTCTTCATTTAGTCCACCATTCTACGGGTGAAGGGTGGCAATAAGATTGGCCAAGAAGGAGAAGATCAGCCCCAATGTCTGTTCCATGGGATACTCACAACCCACAATCATGATGAGAGAGGAGAGAGAACGAAAAATGCGCCATTTCTTGAGCACGCCATGTCTTCCTTCTCTCTCCACGTTTTTTGATCAAGAGGTACATAAAATTTTGGGAGGGAGGGTCCAAACTCAAAAGGCATGCCCAATTTTGGCCTCCCAAGTGTCCACCTTTTCATATCTTGACTGGTTTCTTGGCCATTTCCCTGTCCGGACTCGGAATTGAGCTTTGAAAAATCTTGGGCGTCCGGCTTAGCATCTTGCATTGGCCAATAGCTCGTGTCAACCCACACGACTGTCTGAAAAATTATGAAAAGTCAACAAGTGTCGCTCGGGCACCTTTAAAGCACTTTGACGCTTAAAATCGTCCTAGATCGAGCCGCCGCCTTTGGCGTTGAATATTTTTCCCTTGATATTCATAATTTTTAGCTATTTTTAAGCACTTTTCGGCACCAAAGTTCCGCTCTCATTGGCGACCACGGGATAGGGCAACTTAGCCCGTCGAATCCACGAACATATCTGCACATAAACAACCAAAGAAGCATCAAGCTGATACAAAACAAACATATAATAAAACTCAGCACAATGCTCCCCCTACCCCTGGACAGAACCAAGGCATGACATCCACAAGGAGTAGGCCTAGCATCATCTAATAGAAGATCCAAAGTGAGTCACTAACCAGCTGCTCTAACAGAGCCAAACTAAAAACCTATCAAAGCGGTTGCCCTAAGTGGTAGTCTGAACTACTTACCAACTAAAGACAACACAACTAGGAGCTCCTACAAGGCGAGGACTCCTATAGCCTGATCAAGGAGTATTTTCTTTCAGTACATTTCTTCTTTTAGGGTTTTTATTTTATCAACATACTTGGGCATGTAAAAAGGAGGGAGCTGAGCGTAGTGACCCAAGGAGAACAGAGCATCGGTCTCAGGACTTGTCTCGGCACCCAAGAACCTACTAAGCCCTCGCAAGGCGACACTTAATCCTTTTCTAACGCTCACTTTTATTTTCGCTCCAACCTTTCTTGTTTTATCATTCTTTTTCCAGCAAGAAGCCACCCCTAGGAAGACAAGGTATCGGCCCGGGTCTGACTCGTCCCCAGGAACCTACCAGGCCTTTGCAAGGCAATGATCAACTGCCTATACATTTTCAATTCTTTTCTTTTCTTTGATAGGGGTTAGAACCCCTTTTTACATACCTTCGTATTTATATTCATCTTTTGGGATGTTCTGGGTTTCTTGGCATCATTATTATTATCTTCTGGCAGGCTTCTCTAACTGTCTCACTACTAACAAGAACTCCTAGGACGGCTGCCTAGCAGGCTAGCAGAACAAGGCCACTGGACTTTCTTCTAAAACAGGTCGTTCGATGCCTGATAATGTCTTTACAGGAGGCAAGGACTACTCCGACCTCCCTCAAACATACTTAGCCTAAAACTGGGACTTCATGCCTTGGTTGCCGGTCCCCAACAAAAATGTATCCCCTTGACAAGTACAAATACACATATAACAGGAAAGAAAGGTACTCGGAAAGGAGAGGTATCACCTGGATTGGCCACAAGAAGCTTCCATCACAGCAAGGGCTCCTCCAAGCTCCACCAAATTCCACGAATCACAAAACCTATCCAGCACAACACTTAAAACAAAAACCCAATTAAACGCACCCGCACTAGACAGGGAAATGGCCCTCTTGGCCTAATGAAATAAAATACTTCATCACAAAACTAAATCGGCCCTCTTGGCCTAACGAAATCTAGAGGTAATATCCAAAGCAACTAGCCTTCCTAGCTTAAAACTAGATAGGTCATTTCAGTCTACGTAATATTGATGTCCTTGGCATATACATCACACCCTCTCAGACTACCCAAGGTGCCAAAGATAGCATATCATAGGTCAACTAGCCCCATGCTACTCATGCAAGTTAGCTAAAAGCTTGGTCTTGTATTTTTTTTTCTTTTTTCTTTTTTCTTTTTTTCTTTTTAATCTTATGGTTTTCTTCTTGTAGAGCTACAAGTCCAAGCCTTTCCACAAATAACTCATCAATAAGACCGATCCCTTCTTGGGCACTATGAGCTGAATGAACAACCTTAGTGGGCTCGCATGTCCCACATTTATTGTAATCCGAATAACCTGGTCGTTCAAGCGACTAAGTGGCTCCTTTGGGAGAAATAATCATAGCTTTGTACTCATTCAAACCTCCCCTATTTGGGTTTTCACGTAGATCAGTGCTGCGACCCAAACTAGGTGGAACTTCAAGCCTAAGCATATCGCATGGGTGTGTCCCAAGGCAATGTATATGGTCAGATGTATATCCAATCTTACCCTCTTGGGGGTTCAACAGAATATATCCAGATGGGATCCTTGGCCTTACATCAGACACTCCTACCATACTTTTGGAGATTTTGGGTCTCCAAACCCATCTCACATTCCCCTTAATATTCTTGCATTCCCTCAATTTGCTGCACTTGTCTAACAAACTCAATGCAAACTTATCCCTATGGCTAAATGGCCTCACATCCTTATGACCTTTGTGAAGCACATGTGGACTTTTAGCATTTTGCATCCTCTTTACAAAAGATGTCTTTACTTGTTTACGTCCATTCTGCAAATTTTCTTCCATAAGAACCATGCTTTCACTGGAAGGAACAACATCCACCCGGAAGCATGATTCACTTAGAGATGATAAAGGTCTCTCAAAAGCCTTGCTAGCAACAAAATTAGAACCACACACAGAATTCTTATCAACAGTCATAGGCCCATTGGTGCGATCCATATTTCCATCACAACTATCTCTCGTGGAAGTGTTGCAAGCCCTACTGGGACTGACATGGCTTGGAACCTGTTCACTGAGAGGCATGTCATTACTACTCATAAGATGACCATTTTTTGCTTTGAAATTTTGGCCACCAAGGTTCCCCTCATAAGCTACCTTAGTATCAACAAGTGAGCTGTCTTCTTGCAGAAATGGTTGGAAGCTAGGATGCACGTGTACTGAGCGGGGAAAACTCCAAAAGTTTTCCCAACATCTCTGAATATGACCCTCATAATCGATGGCATGCATTTTTGCTTCCCTTAACAACTTAGGATTCCACAGTTCCACTTGGATTTGCGTATTAATCTCTAAGCCATTCAGAAAGAGCTCACATAGCACATCATCTGGTAGTGCACCTGGCTCTTCTTGGCCAAAGCCTATGAATACTATCAAAGGCTCTAGCATACTCTTTAACATAAGGATAAGACTCTTGTCTAAACTACATAAGCTGCCCTAAGACTTGAATCATAGGGACCTTCTTTTCATACTCATCTAGAAATCTATCACAAGACTCCTCAAATGATTTGATCGACCCTCTTGGGAGGTTCCAGTACCATTTCCTTGCCTCCCCCTTTGGGGTACTTGGGAATACAAGCATCCGATGTATATCGTCAAACCCACTTGCAATACAAGTTAGGTCGTATTCTCTTAAATGAATCATCGGATCCTCATTTGTCAACGCATAAAACACTGGGAGATCCCTATAAAGAGGAGGACATTTAGTCCTCCCTTTTGGGATCAAGGCTGGGTCATTAAAATCTTCGTATTCCTCTTGACCTAATACCAGTGTATTAGGGTCTTTAACCTCTTCCATTTCCACCTTTACTGGTGTGGAAGAGTCACTAATTCCATGAACTTCCCTTTCCGCCAACTCACAAAGTGGTTTAGGGAGTCCAACACTATGCAATAGGGAATCTATCCCATCATCTGCTAGTGGTATTCTAGTAAGCCTATTCTCATCTACCACCACTTTGCTAGAACTTAGGATAGGTCCTAATGAAATCTTCCTTACTAACAATGGTTTTCCACACACATGGACATCATCCAATGCTTTATGGATCTTGGCAATTTTCCCATAGGGACCCAAACTCAAGCATGGTATCACTTTCAGGGCAAAGGGTAAAATAGTCAATCACCCAACGTGTTAAAGATCCCAGTAGACTATTCAAGATAGACAAAGTATCCTTTGGGTGTTGGGAATTTCTTGGATTGACCGTCATACTAATAACCAAAGTTTTTATCAGACTAACTTGATATCCAGCGCTTGAAGGTGGCTATTGACCAATAAAACTAACAGGTCCCTTATGAGACCAAGATTCGGAGATCGCCACTTATCGGCAGCTCCCAGCAGACGCACCACTGATGGAACCTAGAATGGGCCGGCACTGGCTCGTGCACTAGTCGGACCTCTATCTCACGCGCTCAACAACCCCATGGCCTCGCGGCCAGGAGCGTTGATAACACATACATTGCCTTCCTAGACATCTTGCGTTTGTATTATGTCGTTTGTAGTCCACTCTTCTCTCACCCACTACTCCTCAGAGGGAGTCCCTTACACATTGCCTAATGGCGCGAAGCACAGACATAGGGGGTCCTCCAACGGCTGAATGCCGCCACCCCTCTGCGACTCTCCTACACCTTGGGGATTGGCGCCTCGATGCGTCGCTCAACATATAAACATTTCGCACAAAATCCACTCAAGGTACCATGTAATCGTATACATGAATGTATCATTGTCCTCACTCCTCTTTCCCCTAGACCCCACGACTAGCCTATGGCTTAGGGTGTCCTGTTTCTCACTCAACGTGGGTCAAAGTCCTAATGAAAGCAATTGCTGTGCATCCAGGATTTCTGATACCTTTAAATATTTCCATGATCATATTGTGGATGCCAAGTGCTCAAAAAATTATGAAATCAATATTGTGCACATGCGGAAAACATCATTTCAATGGTTTTCAACTACCGTTCTTATGCGGCGCTGCACGAACCTAGCACCGAGGACACCCTCGTGCTACTAGGCTCTTATTTTATAATTATTCACCGACCTATATGGCATGCACATAAAAACAGCAGTCTTTTCATAATTTTACTCGACATTTAGACACACTTTAACCACTCTACCCTCCCATCAATCAAATGTTGCATTGTTGTATGGATTTATAGGGCATTTTGCCATCATTTTATGTGTAGAAAGCGAAAAAACACACTAGAACAAGAAGGTGGGGTTGAACTGAGGCAAATAATCATGCTTCAGTCCCCACAAACATTCACAAACATTGTTCTTAATTTTCATTAATTTTCCGCACCCAAAATGCATTTTTCCCCTATTTTTAATGATTTTTCTCTATTTTCCTTGTATTTTTCCTTATTTTCTGCATTATTTAATTACTAAAAATTCAAAATAGGTTATGGGTTGTGGCCCTTAGTTCCTTCTTGCAGAAAAATTGAAATTTTAGTTGGTGTTCCTATTCATTTTCCCATTTTTATGCCCAAAAACATCATTTTTCCTTGATTTTCCATATTTTACGTGTTTTAGTGTATTATTTTGAGTCACAAGATGTATATTTTTCTGATTTTCTGATTATGATGAACAAGTACTCATGGAAAATAGCAACATAAACAATTTTTAGCCCACATGAACAACACTTTATCAATCAAAAGCCATAAAATCTCAAATCTCCTTTGAAAAAATTGAATTACCGCTTATTTGCGTGTTTCGGGTTTCATGTCCATGGCTGCAAATCTGAAAATCAGCAGCACTTCATGCTCAGCACGATCACAAATCACCATTTCCTGTCCATGGAGCAATCTGATCGATGCCGGACAAGCCTCCACCATTCTTTCTTCTTCCTTCCTCTTCCCACATGAATTCCCCCTTAGAAGAGAGAGAGGGAGGAGAGAGAAAGACAAGATCTGGTTCTCTTCATTCAGTCTACCATTCTACGGGCGAATGGCGGCAATAAGATTGGCCAAGAGGGAGAAGATCAGCCCCAATGTCTGTTCCATGGGGTACTCACAGCCCATAATCATGATGAGAGAGGAGAGAGAGCGAAAAATGCGCCATTTCTTGATCACGCCATGTCTTCCTTCTCTCTCCACGTTTTCTGATCAAGAGGTGCATAAAATTTTGGGAGGGAGGGTCCAAACTCAAAAGGCATGCCCAATTTTGGCCTCCCAAGTGTCCACCTTTTCATATCTTGACCGGTTTCTTGGCCATTTCCCCGTCCGGACTCGAAATTGAGCTCTGAAAAATCCTCGGCGTCTGGCTTAGCATCCCACATTGGCCAGTAGCTCGTGTCAACCTGCACGGCTGTCTGAAAAATTATGAAAAATCAACAAGTGTCGCTCGAGCACCTTTAAAGCACTTTGACGCTTAAAATCGTCCTAGATCGAGCCGCCGCCTTTGGCGTTGAATATTTTTCCCTTGATATTCATAATTTTTAGCTATTTTTAAGCACTTTTCGGCACCAAAATTCCGCTCTCAAGTAGGATTTTTGCATTATAAAAATCTAGAAAATTTTGATTCATGGTTGTGGCTGTATAAAAAAGTTGAGGCATGAAGTTTGGCTTCATTTTGACTTTATTTATGTGTCATAGTTCATGGGTTTTTTCGCTTTATGAGAAAAATACATACGAAATGAGGTATCATACCAATGCAACGCAGCACAACGTAAATATTAGAGGGAAAGGGTGAGGTTAAGAGATTAAGAGGGCTGAGAAGGTGTGAATCTTTGAAATATTTGACTGTGCATTCCATTTAGAATTGCAATATTTTAGTTTAATGGACTAGTAGCACGAGAAATCGGTGCTAGTCTCCATACATCGAAGCATACGTTTAGTGAAGATCATGAAAGGGTTGTTTTTGCACATCACAAAATGCTGATTTGGTAAATATTGTTTGTGAACTAGCATCATATGCACTATGCATGACGCAAGATATGGTATCAGTCTTGGAATACATAGCAATTGTCTTCCTAGGACATGACTTATACGTGGAGTGAAAAGGATCCTAAGCTGTAGGTTAGTTGTATAGTTTCCTTGGGACTATTTACTAAAGATCTATATACTCCTAGATCGTACAAAGAAAGAAAAGAGTGGATTTTGTGGGTTATGTTTTATATGTTAGGCAGCGCATCTTAGAGCCAATCCCCTTGATGTAGGAGAGCTGCAATGGAGCCGCGAGAGTCTGCCAAGAGGTGCTTCCCTATGTTTGTGCTACGAGGTATTATCCATATATATTATGGGATCTCCCTCTGAGGAGTATGGGAAGGAGACCGTTGGACTAATCTTATTACAAACACAAGATCAATTTTAGGGTTTAATGTAGTGTGATCCTTAGGTGCTCCTAGTTGTGAGGCCATGTGGGGTGTCTTAGAGGTCCGACTAGTGCTAGAGAGCCAGTGTTGGGCCCGTTTTAGGTCTTGACACTGAGTTTAGGACCTTGAAATACTTTAGCACATACAAATGGATGTCAAGGGATGCCCATGAGGCCTCCTAATGGAAAAGGAAGCATAATACCAAATGTATCCATGTTGCCAGCTCCTGCTAGTGTGACCATGACTATAACTAGTCAAATGGCTCCACTGACTATTAGAAACTCAACGATAAATTCTACCATTGTTCTATGGAATCCACAGCCAATCCCTAATCAAGTGGTTAGGCCAATGGAATTATATGTAGATGATTGCAGCTATGAGTCAAGTTCCTTGAATGTCCTTGCCAAAGCACTATACTAATATGATGTGAGGTGCCTCCTCGAACAGACTTGGAGGAGTTCCCTTAGTAGTCGACTGAAATTCATATCCATGCACATCACCATCCCATCTCTCCATGGGAATCCTTGGACTTAATTGAACATGGAAATCTTAGTTCTACTTCATAGGGGAAGCATGAACAAGTCACTCCTAACAACAATCTAACTTCCACCTAAGAAAGACCACTTTGTAATCAATAAAGGTAGGAATGAGGTTAACACTGCATTTGGTTCAAAGAGAGTGAGAGATAGGGGAGAGTGTAGCTCGATCCCCCTACCCATAAGGTTAAACCTAGTAATTAAGCCTACTAATATTGGAAGAGTCACGATTTAATCACCTCTATCTAGTGTCGAAAAGTTACACGACTTATCGGGTCCACCCAGCCATAGGCATCCAATCGTGAGGATTGAAGCTTGCCACTTTCCTCAATGGGGTTTGCTTAGTTTTATAATTAGCAAAGCATACTACCACAATGTTTCGATATATAAAATTAGCTTCCTTTTATTACTTCATTAAACTAGGCCCGTTAACTCAATCTTTAGCACATAACAAACAATTCAAAAAATCAGATACTTTATTTCATAATAACAACTAGAATCATCACTCTATAGAGTGGTACAAAACCATCTTTTCGCATAAAGACACCATCTAGCCTGGGGTAGGACTTTCCAATCCCTCGGGATTGGGTTGTATGTGATCCCACTCCATTTGCGGTCAACAGGGAATTTATTGGCTCAGAGCCCCTCTGAGCTTCCTTGAGCCTCCGGAGCCATCCTACATAATAGGGGCACTTAGCACTCAGCCCTTTGCCCTCTCAGATACTTGAGTGATCAGAAACCAAAAATACTATCTCCCTTAGAAGCATCGGACCCCCACCCAAATGTAAGTTATTCCACAATGTGCAGAGTATTAAGGAGCATTGGTTTGGGGACCCCAATGTCTCAAACCACCATAATCCTCAATTCATCCGCCTGTGCAAGCAGGGAATCATAAGAATCATAATGCATCATTCACAAATCCAAAAGTAGTCATAACCATGAGACATTTAACACAGTTGTCAATGCGATGCATGGAATCTATCCCCTCCATCAATTTTTGTGTTCCTTCCTAAGAATCAATTGATATTACTAACATGTTTTTGTAAATTTAAGTGCATTTTAACTTATTGTAATCTATGTAATGGACTATCTTATCCCTCATTAGAAAATTGTAGAATTAATAGCTTAAAAGGCAATCCTTCTTTTATGTACTAAACTTGATTATCTTCATTTGTTTATCCATCATGATTACGGTTTATGGCCCCATCCTCAATTTATTGTGAGACAACAAGTTCTTCGTCGGTTGAATGGGTTCGGGGTTAACCTCCACTTGTGCTTCAATATCGTGTTGAGTTCCCTGTAGAGCAGGCACTTCTTCCCGTTGGGGAGCTCTCTAAGCGTGAAATCACTCAATATCTTAACATCTCTTGGGATCCATGGAAGAAGCTGATGGATTTGAGCTGCACTCCCACATAGGTGTGGAGAGAGAGAGAGAGAGGTTTGGCTCATTTCAGTAGAGCTTCGTCGTGTCAACTAGTAGAAAGACTTTTACACTGGTCATTATTGTGTATGTGTGTGGTATGACATTGTACCCCTATTTATATAGTATAGAGGGGGGTAAAAAGAGAATGTTTTCTTTTTAGCATTTTTAATGATGTCATCAATGATAAATAGGGAGGGGCGACCAAGGCATAGACCTTGGCATACTTGGCAATGGGCTACAAAGGCTTCGTTGGCACCGTTGGCTGTGCATGAGAAGCTCCCACTAGCTTGTAGGAAAATCTTCCCAAGAGGTCACCCATGTCGACAATGTCATCGCCCAAGTGCACTTAATTGTCAAGTGACTATCCACTAGGCTAGTTCTTTTTGTTGTTCTATACTACAAATTTAGTTTTAATAAGATAATCTTGGGAGGGTTTCCCAAGTCTTTCTTCCATGAAGTGGTATATAATACCTTATTAATAATAATAATTATCTTCATAAGTAGAGCTAGTTTCATAAATTTAATTTAAAAAATGTGTAGCATAAATCAAGTTTCTTTGAAATGTATACGCACATTAAAACAAACCAAGTAATGAGGACATTACATATGATTAGCGAACAATATAGAAAAATAGCCATCGATGTTAATTTCCTTAAGAAGTAGCAGAATCTAATAGGGAGTCGACGCCTTGAAGAGGGTGGCCCCTCAAGATTCACTTGTAAGTGGTGTGGTGGTCAACATTTTCCTAGGAATTATCCAAATCTTAAGTGTGACATATGTGGAAAGCCCAGCCATTTAGCTAGTACCCATTGGAGTAAGATTAGCTCTCTCTAGTAAGGAAGTAAACAGCCAGATCTAGTTAATCATCAAGTGCAACGGAATAATTTCCAACAAGATGAAGGACCGAAGAAAATATAACAAAGAGGGAAAGCTATGGTAGAGGAGTTGCCTAGTGGCAATAGAGTTAGCCTTATAGAAGCTATTTGCATCTATGGCACTGAAGCTTCTAATCTACAGGTTTTTTTGGGCATTTGAGGCCGTTTCGGGTCCCATTTTAGAGCCGCAACGTTGCGGACAACAGTTTTAGAGTACACTGTGATTTTAGTTGTATTGACCAAAGTGTGTGAACAGGTTACAAAATTCGAATCTGTAATTTTTTGCGGTGTTTACAAGAAGAAAACATAAGGTTTATCTGTAAACAGGTTGCAGATTACATATAGTATTGAGCAATCAATGAAAAAGGTTGCTTGGTGTATTACTGTGCACATGTTGTGAAAGATTGCAGAAGACCAGCTTGCTGTGTTATATCTTTGTTTGTGATAATGGTAGAGAACAGTGGAAATCCCACTATTGAGAAGCTTGACAAAAACAACTACCCTTCATGGAAGTTCTGTGTGATGAACTTTCTCATTGGAAAGGGCCTTTATGAATTTGTTTTAGGTGAAGAAAAGGAGCCAGAGCTAGGTACCCCTCCCACTGCAAATGAATTAAAAGCATGGAAAGAATGGAATATGAAATACAAAAAGGTGATGTACTAGTTATCTATAGTCATTGATAATACGATGTTGGGACATATAAAAAGTGCATAAACTTCACATGTAGCTTGGACAATTTTTGAGAACATATTTTCAGTAAATACAAAGGCACGAAAGATTCAACTCAAGCAAGAGTTGAGTTCCTTGAAGAAAGGGAAAATGTCTATCAATGAGTATGTGTTGAAGGTGAGGAGCATTGCAAATGCTTTAGCAATGATTGATGCAATGCCTGATGATGATGATTTGGTTTTATCCACTTTGAGTGGCCTTAACAATGAGAAGGCATGGAAATCATTTGTTAGTTTAGTATATGTACGGAAGCCATTTCCAGATTTTGATGAGTTGATCTCTCTCATGATTACTGAAGAGATCTATATGCAGGGTGACTCATGTGAAAAAAATGGTGAGCAGGTTCAAGCATTTTGCTCAAGTTTAGGAAGGGGACGTGGTAGATCCTCTTCGAGAGGCTGTGGTATGGGATGTGCTGCCGATAACCAACAAAACATGTTCAATCAGCAATTTGGTGAAATGCAGGTTTCAGGAGGCCAAGGAAACTTTGGAGGAAGGGGGAGCTCTAGAGGAAGAGGTGGATAGCAGAATACAGGTTCTGTAAATTATGCTATTGTTTGCCATTATTATGGAAAAATAGGCCATATTGTAGCCCATTGCTATGCAAAGAAGGATGATATTTGGAGTGGTAAATTGCACCAAGGAAACTATGCATCATCTTCACGACAAAATGAAGACAAAAATGAGCGTTTGTTTGTTATGCAGCACATATGATGAATGCACTTATAAGAAAGGGGACACATGATGATGCATGGTATGTTGATTCAGGTGCATCTAATCATATGACGAGTCACGTTGAACGGTTTGAAGAGATTCAGGACTTACAAAATCCAAGTTATGTGCAGACAAGTGATCATTCATGCTTCCCAATTTCACACATTGGAAAGGTTCCCTTATCCTTGTATGATGGCCAGAAAAAGAGTCTGACAGATATATTACATGTGCCATCAATTACAAAGAATCTAGTTTCTATTAGTCAAATGGTAGAGCAGGGGTTGCAGGTCCGATTCAATGCAAAAGGTTGTTTTATAGAAGACTTTAATGATAAATGCAGGTTGGTTGCAAAAGGAAGTAGCGTTGGACGAATGTTCACTTTAGATAATGGAATTCCTGTAATGGATACTGCTATGTATGCTAAAGGAAAAGGAATAGTTGTAGATATTGAAATATGGCATAAATGTATTGGACATGCAAATGTGCAAAGGCTGAAATTAATGCAATCCTCCAAAGGATTGGTTACAGAGTTGCCTTCTTTTAGAGTTGCAGAATTGCATAAAGTCTGTGAAGCATGCCAGTTTGGTAAGCAAGCAACACAACCCTTCTCACATGAAAGAGAAGTGAGTAGAAAAATACTTGATGTAGTGCATACAGATGTTTGGGGGCCTACATAGATTGTATCTCTTGGTGGTAGCAAATACTTTGTCACATTTATTGATGAATATTCAAGCTATGGGTATACTTCATAAAGGAAGAGAGTGATGTGTTTGAGCACTTCAAATCTTTTAAGGCACCTGTTGAAATAGAAATAGGTTTAAAAGTGAAGTGCTTGAGATCAGATGGAGGGGGAGAGAACCTCCCTAATGAGTTTATTGGCTTCTTGAGGACTCATGGGATAAAGAGGCAATTTACTTGCGGGTATACCCCACAGCAAAATGGGGTTGCAAAAAGAAAAAGTAGGCATATTGCAGAAGTCACACGAGCATTAATGGTTGAAAAGAATATGCCCAAAGATTTTTGGTCTGAGGCTGTCCATACTGCTTCCTACATTATGAACAGAACTCCCATAGCTGCAGTTCATGGGATGACTCCTGAAGAGTGCTTTAGTGGCAAGAAGCCCAATGTATCACACTTGAAGATATTTGGATGTGTTACATATGTTCATGTGCCAGATGAGCTATGGAAGAAGCTTGATCCAAAGGCTAAAAAATGTATTTTTATTGGGTAATCCTTAGAGCAGAAAGGGTATCAATGTTATAATCCTGTTAGAGGTGAGTTAGAGTGAGTAGGGATGTTATCTTTGATGATATGGGCAACTAATATGCACCTGCTGGTGATGTATTAGATGATGATAATGATCATTACAATTATGTGCACAAAGAAAAACAAGAATCATAGAGTCTAAGTGGACCAGAAACATCATCTTGTACTATACCTACAGTGAGTTCTTAGTTTGGGAGACTAAGGAGTAGCCCCACATCTTCAAGTGGATCTATAATGTTGCAAGGAATAACAAAGGAAAGAAGAAAGTACTCTATGGTAATGATGCATTTACCAATCACATGGGATTCGACAGAGATTCCAGTGGCTCAGAGATTTTGGATGATGAGCTTGGTATTCCTTTAGTCAGGACACCAGGTGTATAGAGAGCTCAGAGTAACTCCATTGAGTGATCTGGTGGTACGCAGATCTAGCAGGCTCTGATACCATGTTAAAAGATTTGGTTTTGAAGTTTATGTAGGTCACCATTATGCTTATATGGTAAAACTAGTTGAGGATGTTGAGCCCACTTGTTTTGAGGATGCTGTTGGTCATGCTCATTGGGATGTAGCAATGGATGAGGAGATGGCTGCATTAGAAGCCAATAAGACTTGGGATTTGGTACCCTTACCTAAGGGTAAGAAAGCTATTGGCTATAAGTGGGTTTACAAAGTCAAGCATAATGCAAATGGTTCAATTAGCAGGTATAAAGCTAGGCTGGTTGCAAAAGGCTATGCTCAAACATATGGCATAGATTATGAAGAGACATTTAGTCCAGTTCCTAGGATGGCAACTGTTAGATGTGTGATTGCCTTGGCAGTAGCCAAAGGTTGGAATTTGTAGTAGATGGATGTTAAGAATGCCTTCTTGCATGGTGAATTGCAAGAAGAAGTGTATATGGAGCAGCCAATAAGTTATGAGGATTTAGAGCATCCCACATATTTGTGCAAGTTAAAGAAGGCACTCTATGGGCTGAAACAAGCACCTAGAGCATGGTCTGACAAGATTGGAGAGTATCTTGTCAATATTGAAATTTTTATTTCTGATGGTGATCACTTACTTTATGTGAGAAAAGGAGATGCATATTTGGTCATCATAGTCATCTATGTGGATGACTTGATTATTACAGGTGGCTGGCAATGGGATTGCTAAAGTTAAGGACTTCTTAAAGAAGAAGTTTGAGATGAAGGATTTGGGCGAGCTGAGATACTTTCTTGGTATTGAGGTGATCAGCTGTGATGAGGGTATATGGATATCCCAAAGGCAGTATGGCTTGGATATGTTATCCAAGTATGGTATGATAGCATGTAAGCCTCTTTCAATACCACTAGAGCAAAATGTGAAGTTGAGTGCCAACATTGGGGATGAGATAGAAGACCCTACTATGTTTAGGAGCATAGTATGGAGTTTGATTTACATGACTATCACAAGGCCAGACTTGAGCTATGTTGTTGGCCTTATTACTCAATTTATGTAGAAGCCTAGAAAGCCTCATTTGGATGTGGTTAGACGTATATTGAGGTATGTTAATTCCACTTTACATTATGGATTTTTTTATGAGGTAGGTAAGGACATATAGGCCTTTGGATATACAAATGCAGATTGGGCTAGTAGCATGTTACACATAAGATCTACAAGTGGATTCATGTTTTCCCTTGGTAGTGCAATCGTTACATGGAGCATCAAAAAGCAACCTACAGTTGCTTTATCGAGTACAGAGGCTAAGTACAGAGGTGCTGCTATGGCGGCATGTGAGGTGGTATGGCTGCAAAAGTTGTTAGGTGATTTGGATGTGCAGGGAGATGGTCTAGTTATCATTCATTGTGACAACATGAGCAGCATACAGTTAGCTACAAATCCAGTGTTCCATGCTAGGACAAAACACATTGAGGTGCACTACCACTTTGTGAGAGAGAAGGTGCTTGCAGGAGAGATTGACTCGGTATATGTCAGCACACACGATCAGATAGCTGACATTTTCACAAAGGCATTGGGTGCAGAGAAGCTTTGAAAGTTCCAAAGTTTACTTGGAGTTGCAGAGATAGAATTGAGCTTGAGGGGGGGGGGGGGGTGTTGAGATTGCAAGCTCAACACGTGCGGACATTGATAACGGACCACCTGGCTAGATGAGTTCGCAAATCTACACTTAGCATGTTGGCGGTCATTATACCACTGACTTATCACTTATTATATTTAGTTTGTTACACCTATCTACACTTGGCAAAGAGATAACACCAGTCGATTTGTATAGTCGGTTATGCACTGTTTGACTTAGAAGGCCACTTTCCTTTATGTTGTACCTTATCTATACTTTGTGTACATTGTATAAAGTGTGGAAGAAGAAGAAAAAATTAGCAAGAAAACGTTTTGGCCTCCATCTCTCTTCTCGTGTTCTCGAGTGAGCTTCCTCTTGTGTATACAATGTGTATTTGGCATAGTAGCTCAAGCAAATCCCCCCACCACGTGATTCTTGATATACTTTACAAAGTGGTCAGAAGCATGGGCGACGAGACAGGACAATGCAAAAGAGATTGCTAATTTCTTACCTGAGCAGATCATCTACCATTTTGGTTCACCAAAAGAATTAGTATTGGACCGCGGAACCCATTTCTTAAGAAAGGTGACTGAAGCATGGAAAATCAAGCACAACAAGATGACTCCTTATAACCTGCATGCAAATGGACAAGTTGAAAGTACCAATAAGCAGCTTGTGGGTATCCTCTCAAAGATAGTCTCTGACAAGAAACATGACTAGGATACAAAATTGTATGTGCCAGTGTGGGCGTATAACATGACATTTAAACGAGCCACTATCCACACCCCATTCAAGTTAGTTTATGGGGAGGAGTGTGTCTTGCCCTTAGAAATTGATTTGCCAACCATAAGATTTGCAATCAATCATTCTTTGGATGATGAAGATACCTTATTCGAGCGTTTTACATCCATAGCCCACCTAGATGAGCTCAAATTGTAGGAGTTTGTTGCACTAGGAAGTAGCTAAATGTCGGATGAAGTAGCTGCATGATCTAAAAGTAAAAAAATACCTTTAAAAAAGGGCAGTTAGTTCTATATTATGATGCCTATAGGGAGCTATTTCCAGGCAAGCTGAATGGTAGTTAGGATAGGTGAAAATAAGTCCACGACTTTACCAGCTGATCTACAAGGAGTGGAATTTAAAAATAAGGTTAATATTAATAAGATTAAACCTTATTATTTTTTAATATACTAACATGATAAATGCATTGCAGGTCCATGCTAGATTGATCTCATGGTAGGATTCACTAGAACATAGCGAAGTATAAAGCCTTCATTATGTGTAATATATCCACCTGTTGTCTTCAGGACACATCTTAGCAGTCCATCAGAAAGGATGTCTAGAAAGCTCCGCCCAGCACTCCCATGGAATGTTACGGGGTTTGTGATCTAGGACTTTCCGTGTTTGCCACGTAGCGGAAGTATTCTGGACATTCCCACTTAGGACTGACTTGAATCAGGGTTTTTTCTATTGGTCATTTCCTAAATGGCAACTAGCATCGGACCCGAGTGAACTACTTTATGCAGAAATGCCAAGTTTGAAGCGGATTCACGCTGCACTTGCTTCAAGGAGAATGAGAAACGAGAGGGATGCAAGGCTGGACCTCTCTACCATAAGGCATAGTCCTGTTCCATTCCCCTAAAACAATGTAAATCAGGATTATTGTAACTTAGATTTAGGTCAACGCTCTTGCTATTCATGTTCTTTAAACGATATTCTTGCTGTCCATCATGATTGAGAAAAGTTCTCGGCCAACTAGGACCAACCATCCATAGGATGGACCCATGGCCACATCCATCGCACTTTCCTCAAGTTGTTTTAGTTATTGAATTACCTAATACATTTAGTTGGATATGCATCAATCAACTTCCTTAATTAGCCCATTAGGCATTGGTTCCTTCACGTAATCATAGCACTTGACATAGAAAAGCAATGTCAAACAAGTTCATTTTCAAGAGGTTATCATATTTATCTTTGAAATACATAAAGTCCAGCCTGTAGGCTTATCCATAATCTGCCCGAAGGCTATCCAACAATCCACAGGGATTACTAATCCAAGATTCTGCCCATAGACTAGTATGTGGGCCTCGAGATCCAATCCCAAGTCATGTTGGCCTCTTCTGCAAGGCCCAGAAGGCAAGGGATTTACGGCCAAGCCCCCTTTGGCACCCAAGCGTCCTCCTGCTCCAAGTAGTGCTCAACAGAGAAACCTCTCGCGTTGGGTTTGGTCCACCTTCCCGACGCAGTTAACAACCCCCTTGGTTAGGGTCAGGCAGGCAGTTGGGGTAATTGAAGCTGCCTCTCCCTTCAGGCCTTCAACCCAAAGCATTTAGATATCTTTTCATCCTTTAATTCTTTGAGCAAACAAATCAAAACCGTGCTCTTAAACTATTACAAAGCACAATCATTTCCATTGGTCGTTATTTGGCCAACTGCTAAGGGGTGAATCCTTCTTTCTGAATGCCTCCAGCACTCGATCCGGGATCAATTGCAACTTGGCAAGATCCCCAAGGGTTTGTTGGTTAACCCTATATCCTTGGGTTAGGGCTATACCCTATTAACCTGATTTAATCAATATCTTAAGTTCTATTAGCAGTAAACATGCTATTCCAATTTATTGATTAGTCCTTTGCTTCCAAACAATTTATTTGATTCCCGTATCTTGGTCACTTTACCCAAGGAAAGTACTATATCAGGACGATTAATCATCCTCTTGCAAGATAACTTGCGTAAGAAACTGCCAATCTCATTCCGAGGAATTGGCCATTCCCTTGTGATCAAATCACCAGATCATACGACTTTGCAACTTGTTACCAAGTGTCGCACCGAATCTATGGGACTATTCTACCCATTGAATGGAGTCTTAAAATCATGAAATCATGATTAGATATAACAATCCATTCCTGATTGCATTAGGCCGACATTTTAAGTCCTAGGGTTCCAAGTTCAAACCGAGTTTCATCTTTTTAGTGAAAGATTCTTAGGGTAAAAACCCTAGATCATTTCTCGCAGTGTCCTCCTGTCTCTACATTCTGTGAATGTGGGCAAGTCTTTAGGGTATTGGAGTTTCAGCTTTGGTAATAAGAGCGATTAGATCACGTCCTCAACATATTAAATCCTAGTTAGTTCTTTGGGATATGTTGCATTGAATTAACCCTTCCTAAACGAGTCTCTCGCGATTTTTTAGGTGTTTTAGGTTTAAACCAATTTAACTTGTTTATTCTTGAAGATAATTACGCTACCATTTCTGCAACCACATGATTCATTACCTACGTATAAGTTGATTTACAAACCCTAACTTTTTAGTTTAAGATCAAAGCATAGGTTAAGTTATAGCATAATTCCAATTGATCATCCTATAACATGCAAACAAGATTCATTCTACTAGGCTTTAGGATTTTATGTTTAAACATGTAGTCTTTTTCTACTTTCATTTCCGAATGAATTTTTCGTATGCAGAACTTACACAACCTTTCATTGATTTGAGTTTTTTAGGCCAGTTGCCTAGAGTTAAATCTTCTTCATGTAGCCCTAGAAATTTCCTACGATTGCTAGTAACTTTCCTTTAAGAATCATTTTGAAAAAGATGTTTAATAATGTGATATGCAAGTTATTTCTTCCATGCTTAATCGAAGTGTACTATCATAATTCCATTTTGTAAAAATGGACATTAATTAATCTAACTTCATTTCTTTGCAATGCATAAAAACCACTTGCTAGAAATGCATAGGAATCTTATGCTCACCTTATTTTGTTCGTTTTATTGAAAATAAAATACTAATGACCAAATCCCTCAATTGTGATCTATTAGCCAAAGTATTTTCAATCGAAAAAACATGCATCCTTATTCCTCAAATGATCCATGCATAATTGAAATATTACGATGTTAATCAAAATTAGGAAGAAAAAACATGGACTTTGGTGAAATGTCCATATGGATATTAGGAGACGATCCTCCTGCGGTTGCGCCTTGTGCCTTCTTAGGGGCCATCACGAATTTGGCCTTTCCGCCTTGGACACAGATTTATGATGTTAGCCAATCTTCTTCGAACGCGAACTCCCTTTTGACCACTTGCACCGTCTTTTGGAGTCGGCTTTAAAAGGCTTTATAGGATACCTCCTTAAACTTCCAGGAAGAAGGGGTGTAAAATATTTGCTTTGTGAAGGCATGGGAATTTTTAAAAGATCCCGGGTTAACAAGAAGCTGCTTGCGAGGCAATAGGGAAGTGCCACGAGAAGAGTTTTAGAACTTGGCTAGTGGACTTTGTGGGGAACCCAAGGGGGAAAGAATGGCTTAACTCCGGGGTTAGATGAGTTTGTAAAGGACCTTAGGTGAAATGAAAAAGGGGAAAAGAAAGGTGTTTGTGAAGGCCAATAAAAGGGGTTCTAAGGGACCCCAAGATTAAGATAAACCTTTAAGGGACTTTGTAATATAAAAAGGGCTTAAAGGACCCTAAAGCAATATGTGGGGGGGAAAAACCCACGGGGAGGTTTTAAATCCCGGGGAGGGTGGAAAAGAGGTTATAAAACCCTTTAAGAGGAAGGCTTAATAAAGCCACGGGAAGAGGAGGCTTTGGATCCCGGGGGGAAAAAAGGGTTATTAAACCCACATGAAGGGCCTTCAAGGAAGCCCACAAGAAGGGGGCTTCCAAGGAGGCTTTAGAAGCTTCCTAAGAAGCTTCTAAAGTTTCTGCAAATTGTGAAAGCCCCACGTGGATGGAGGATTCGTTGGCAACAGAGGCAACGTTCTGCACGACATCACTGGCAATCTTGAGCATCTCGATGCCTCCTCCTTTCTCAACGACAGCGTCAGCAGGGTGTCAGCTCCTTTCTCCCAGCTCACGGCAGTGCAGTGTTGCAGTGTGTCGACTCCTTTCTACGGCAGTGATTAGGCAGTCTGACGGCTTCCTCTCCCTTGCTACTCTCCTCCCTCATGCTTTTATAGCTGAGGGGAGGGGATCCTCCCTCCCCCACGTGGCATCCGGCATGGGTTTGTCCCCTCCATGGCATCCAAGGAGGATGCTTGTCATCCCGCCTTCCCTCCCTCTCCCCCAGCACGATAGTCGGTTGGGGGAATTTTAAAAAAAAATCCATAATACTAATAATTAATCTTTTGGATTTTTTTTTGTAAGAGGAGGTTCTCGTGAGGGGTGTAGTTTAGAGATCGGAATTGTTACATTCTCTCCCCCTTGGAGGAATCGAGATGTCCTCATCTTGAGATAAACTGGGGATATTGATGGTTGAGAGTGCTTTCATCTATCCAAGTGGCATCCTCCTCGAGATAATCTTTCCACTGGACGAGGCATTCTCTCAAGGTTCTGGATCTCAGTTGTCTCTCCCCAGTATCTAAGATTTTGTCAGGCCTTAGTTCAAGGACTCCTTGACTAGGCATTACAACTTTTTGGTCATCAAGTACATGGTTAGGATTAGATACATACTTCTTCAATAGGCTGATATGAAATACATTATGAACCTGTAGGTTCTCCGGGAGTTGCAGTCTATAGGCATTAGGTCCTAGGCACTTGAGGATCTTGTATGGTCCACAGTACCTTGGACTTAGCTTCTTCCAATCTCCTAAGGATAGAGAACTCTTCTTTGGGCGTACACGAATGAAGACCATGTCTCCTTCCTCGAATATTCTATCTTGATGCTTCAAATCTTCGTATGCCTTCTATCTATCCTTGGCGGCTTGGATGTCCTATCTTATTGACTTTATTTGGTCATCCATCTCTTCCAACATCTGTCTTGAAGCTTCAACCCTCAAGGTTGGATCAGAGAAGTTTAGGGGACTTCTATAGTCATGACCACATAATGCTTGAAAAGGGGTCATCTGAATGCTTTGTTGGTAAGAAGCATTGTAGGCAAATTCAACCAAAGGCAAGTATTGAATCCACCTTTTTGGCTCACGACAGCAGTTGGCCCTAAGCATATCCTCGATAACTTGATTGACTCGCTCTGTTTGGCCATCCATTTGGGGATGGTAAGCTGTGCTAAAACAAAGTTGAGTCCCAATGAATTCAAAGATGGCTCTCCAGAAGTGTGATGTGAAGAGAGAATCACGATCACTTATGATTCTTCTGGGGGTAACCCATGTAGCTTGAATATCTCCTTGATAAACAACCTTGCAATGTTTGAGGCTTTAGAGTTTGTCTTTACTGGAATAAGGTGTGCAACCTTAGTAAGCATGTCAACCACAACCATGATGGAGTTGTATCCCCCCTGAACTTGGGGTAGGCCAACAAAAAAGTCCATACCGATGAATTCCCATTTCGTTTGGGGAATGTCAAGTGGTTGCAACTTCCTTGACATCTTGACATGTTCGGCTTTGATATGTTGACAAGACAAACACTCAGTGATATATTTAAGAATGTCACCTTTAAGCCTCTCCCAATAGTAGCTCTTCCTAATTGCATTGAGAGTCTTGGCATAGCCAGGATGTCCTGAGAAAGGGGAATCATGAGCTTCCCACAATATCTTCTGCTTAAGTGACTGGCTTACCGGTATACATACTCTCGTTCTATAGTAGACAAGTCCACTATTGATAGAGAATTCATGATACTTAGCCTATAGCCTTTGGTCTTGATCCTTGATAGAGATCTCCCTTAGCATCTTTTGATAGGGTGGATCATGGCATGCTTCCTCTCTAGCTAACTCAAGTATTGGATTGTTTGGCATAGATACCTTTGTAGCTAGAGATCTAGCTGTTGATGGGTTTTGCAAGATTAGAGAATTAAGGAATGCCTTGTGACTGAGTGCATCAGCAACTACATTCTCCTTTCTAGGTTGGTACTTGATTTCAAAGTTATACTCCTCCAGCACTTCAATCCACCGATGTTGCCTCATGTTGAGCTCCTTCTGGGTAAAGATCCACTTGAGACTCTTATGATCAGTCACTAGAGTAAACTTGTTACCCAACAGGTAGTGTCTCCAAAGCTTTAGAGCATGGATGATAGCTAACAATTCTAGATCATGCGTAGCATAATTCTTCTCATGACTCTTTAGCTTCCTTGAAGAGTATGCTACAGGATGACTTTCTTGCATGAGCACACATCCTAAGGCAAGTGTGCTAGCATCAGTTGCTACCTGGAACTCCTTATTGAGGTCTGGAAGTTTTAGGATAGGTGCTGATACCAAACTTTTCTTCAATCTATCAAAGCTAGTTTGTTCAGGAGTTGACCATGCAATGGATATTTGCTTCTTTAGTAAGTCCATCAAAGGTGCTACAATCAAGGCATAGTTTTTTATGAAGACCCTATACCATCCTGTCAATCCAATAAAACTACATATTTCTTTGACAGTTGTTGGTATTGGCCATTCTAACACATCTCTAACCTTGGCTGGGTCCATTGAGATTCCTTCCACTGATACAATGAATCCCAGATATTCAATCTAACGTTTGAAGAATGCACACTTCTTCATCTTAGCATACAGCTTATGTGCCCTCATTGTCTCAAGGACAATCCAAAGTTGGGGTTCATGATCTTCTTCCTGTTTAGAATAGACTAAAGTGTCGTCAAAGAAGACGAGTATGAAGTCATCAAGATATGGCCTAAAGATATCCTGCATTAACCTGCTGAAGGTGGCAGGTGCATTCGTAAGCCCGAATGACATAACTAGGAACTCAAAGTGCCCATATATTGTGTTGAAGGCCATCTTTGGGATATCTGATTCCTTGATTCTTATCTGATAGTAACCAGACCTGAGATCAATCTTGGAGAAGATCTTCCACCCTGAAGACCATCAAGAAGCTCATCTATTCTAGGAATAGGGTACTTATTTGACAGTTCATTGATTCAACCCTCTGTAATCAATACATAGTCGAAGCGTTCCATCTTTCTTTTTCTAGAATAGTATTGGAGCTCGCCATGGTGAACTGCTTGGATGGATGTAGCCCTGATCTAGCAGTTGCTTGAGTTGTTCCTTCAACTCAATTGCTTCCGGTATGGACATTCTATAGGGTCTTTTTGCAATTGGCGCAGATCTTGGCACTAGCTTGATCTCATGATCCACTTCTCTTTGAGGCGGGAGTTCTGTCAACTCTTCATGAAATACATCCGCGTATTCCTTCAGCCATGAAGGTCCTTCATTAGACTCCTACTTCTGATCTAACTTGTTGAGCTTAATTAAGTAGATAGGTAGTCCCTTTCTGGCTCCCTTTATAATTTGAGATGCTTTGGCCAGTTGAATTTTTGGTTTTCCTGCCTCACCTTGAGTTGTGACTAAATCCCCGTCAGAGTTCCGAAAGGAAATTTGGCCCTGTCCAAATGAGTGTGGACGTCATTAGGTTTAATCCAATCCATTCCGAGTAGACACTCATGGTTGCCTAAATTCTTGACTCTGAATTTGACCGAAGTCGTCTTTTCTCCTAGAAAGAATTCCACCTTAGTAGTTTGCCTGGTACAAGTAACCTCACGACCATTTGCCAATTCCATAAGCAAGATAGGTGCTTCTACTATGGCTATTCCTAATCTTTTTGCACAAGCTGGTGAGATGAAGGAATGTGTACTGCCACAATCAATTAAGGTCTTGAAACCTTTACCTTGATAGTCCAATAGTGTGAATCACCGAAAACTTGCGATTCAGCCCTTTCTTATGAAGAGCGGCATGGACTGTCGCCCTTTCAAACTCTGCTTCCATGGTCGAATCTTCTTCTTCTTCGCACATTTCCCTGTTGGCAACATAGACGGTTCTTCCTTGGAAAGGTGCTTGGCGATCTCCTCCTTGGAAAGGTGCTTGGCGATCTCCTCCTCCAAGCTTGGAACATTGCCTCTTGAAATGATCGGGCTCATTGCAGTGGAAACAACAGAGGTTTTGGCCATTGCTTTGAGTGGGAACAAAGTTGTTGACATTATTAGTCCTTGCTTTCTTTCTTTGTCCTTGATTCTAACCTTGAACTCTCTTCATTTGAGGCCTAAATGTTCCTCTGTTCGGGTCATTATAAGACCAAGTTTTATTACCACTTGGCCTAACCTGCACCTCCTGAATTATAGGTGTAGCTCGAATAAGTGCGTCTTGAAGATCTGATGGGCGCATAGATTCGAGACGGGTATTCACTGGTGGATTTAAACCAGCACAAAATTTTGACACCTGTTGTGTCATGTCCATCTGTGGTGCATACTTAAGAACACTACAAGATATAGACATTATACCGACGTTTAAAGCAATGAAAATACAAACAATAAAATTTGCCCCCGTCGTCGCAAAAAGCGTCGTTATTGACGATGCCATAGAAACGTCGCTATTGGCGTCGACACATATAGCGACACAACCAGTAAATTTGCGATGCACATAGCGACGTCAATAGCGACGCGAGTAGTAAATTTGCGACGCAAATAGCGACGGTAATAGGGAAAAAATTTTGTGGCAGGGCAGCGTGTGCTGTATGAGAGCCATACAAAATAGTTTCTGCACTACTGCATACCAAGCGCTTGCAAACAAAAAGAATGTATACTAAAATCATAAAACCAATACATGAAATAAATACATGATCTCATAAAATGCGATTGGTACAATCATGAAAGGATATCACTAATACATAGAAAATGTCTACATAGATCAGGCGACTAAAAACTAAAGGTGTGTGAGCTCCAAGGATCTAAGGGCGAGCTACAAATCCTCGTCCCCTAAAATCTCGTCCCACGGCAAAGGAGCATCGAACGGATTCTGCAGAAAAAGAAACAACACATCAATCCACCATATAATAATGCATTCAAATATCTCATGGTAACTACGGACAAGAAAGAAGAGAGACTTACAAGGCTGCCGCGTCTATACAATCGGTCGATCAATGCATTGAGACCATGCCTCTCTACATATCGAGTCTCAAAGCCTTGCGGATCGCGATTTGTAATGGAGTGCTGCAAAGAAAACAAAATGCTAAACTGTTAGAAACATGATTGTCAGTACAAAGAATATTTCAAAAAAACAAACAAGCAAAACAAAAGAGAAACTTAAAAAGTCCTCCAAATATGTCCTGTGGCCGCCACTCCCAAGATGATGGACCACTCCGGCCTCGAGTCGTGCCCTCGCCGCCTCCCGCTGCTGACTCCAACGTCCTGGCGAGTCTGTAGCCTCCTCCCTCAATCGGTGCCAGTCGTCTGCATCTAACCACTCGGGCTTTGCAGCCCCACTCTTGATTGCCTTGCGTGTGTCGGATCGTCTATGTGATATATATGCACGCATGCAATCCATCATCCAGCCCATAGAAAATCTATCTACTGCGGCTGGCACCGCAAACTCCTCGTGCAAGGATGCTACTATGTAGTCCTTGCTCCCCTCCAGTATGTTCTTCCAATGATCCAGGATGTTGTGCCAAAAAACTTGTTGGCACAACTCTCTCATGCGAGCCATCACCCTCCTCCCCTCATCATTCATGATGATGGCTCATGACCTACTATCAACCAGGTATCCATAACCCCTAGGAGTCTGCCTAAGATGGGTCCTCTCCAGGAGACCCCTCTACATTTGGTGTACCGACGGGGGTAACCTCTCTCAAAGTGGCACTCAAAGGGGTGCCACCAAAAGGGGTGCCACATGCTGACGGCTGCGCAAAAGCCAAAGTAACTGGAGTAGACGTCCCCACAGGTGTGACAAATCCTGGAGGTGACGCAACTCTAGTTGAACGACGAGACGAAGACACCACATCCATGTCTCCATAGCAGCATCCCCATGATCCCAATGCAGTCCCTCCCTTTGGCCCAAGTCGTGAGCATCGAGATCGTCTGCTCGAAGCTGAAGCATCTGATCACGCTGAAGCAGATCTAGCAGAGCGCCCTGACGAAGAACAAGACAGCTCCTGGTCTACCATCTCTTTGAATCTCGCGAGCTGGTCTGGAGACATGAGTGCCATCATGTCCTGAAACTCCTCATCGCTCATCCCTTGACTCATCCTGAAAATGTCACCTACACAGATAAAAAATGGTGTTAGAATAATCAATTTAAACTATACAAAGCACAATAATATAAATCATTTTTAAAAAATCCCTCTTAAAATGCATATCTTATGTACCTTTATGGAAGATCTAAACAACGAATTGAGTAATACAATTCTCCAAGAATGAAGTATCCTATGGTCCCATGTTAATCACCTGACACAACTCTGCATACACTGGAAGGTTGATAGACATGTCACCACAAAAGAATGAGTCTGCCTCGTTCTCAAAAAATTCTTGGACTCCTGTATTTCCATCATTGTTAGCCGATGCGGGCTCCAAGCTTGTGGCGGCCTCCACCCCTTGTAATATCGACCCCTCTATTTGCATATTATCTTCATCTATGCCCGAAACATCGCTTTGATCATATACTCTCGTACTTCGAGGAGTTGAAGGTATAACATACCACCATCGAGGTTGTCGGGGGTTTAGATAGAAGATTACCTGTTCACAAACACGTACAAAGCGATTTCAAACCATTGTGACATAAACCATGTTGTATTACAATTAGCAAGCAAATGACTCTATGCACCTATTCACAATGGGCCGACAACACAAAGGTGTCACACAAATCTGTCCATTTCTTTTTCAGAATCTATTTCGAGAAATCCAGATGGACCTCGTCGAACTGTTGCTCCAGCTCCTCCAAGTACCACTTTGAACCATTGCACATTGAATAGTATCATGGAGAAGCTACGGTAATCCACTGTAATAATACTTTGCAAGTTCCCAAAATACTCCATCTCATCCACAACCGTGTTCAGATCCGTTGCTCATCGCCGGCTCTCTTGCTCAAACCTTGCCATGACACCACAGTCCATTGTGGAGCGCATTTTGTCAATACACTCCACGCGAAAATGCCATTCACGCGACCACACTGCACTATATATTTTGTACTGTACATTGAAACACTCAAATTAGATGTCGCATATAAAATTTAGATACGACATATTCTAAACCCCTCATCACCTTTGGACTACATCCCCTCGAGAACTCCCACTCCTCCATTGAGACCTCTGTCCTTTCGTTGGATGCTGTGGTCAAGGCTCCATGCAACCATCGTGTTGACATAAACCGCGGCATCTCCTCCATGCCTTTGGGATATCAAATCGGTTGATGACGCGTACTACGTCGGAATTCAGCTCGTGCTTCCTCTCGATCTTGCCTTGCAATCTGGTACTTGGCGAGCCACATCTCCATGGAGGCATGGTGCAACATACAAAAGCGATTCACCTTCTCTTCCATTGAGGCATCCATTCTTTTTTCTACCCCATTTCCAACCACCACATCTCCAGTCAGTCTATCATCATCCTTCAATGTCCATAGCATTTCATTGTCTGGTTCCACTGTTGGTAGCCATCGTGAGATATGCACTAACGCCTCTGACACCAACCAACCTTTTGCCATGCTACCTTCTGGCCGAGCTCATTGTCGCACAAAGCCTTTCAGGGTTTTCATGAAGTGCTTCAGGAAGAACATCCATAGCGTATAGACAGGTCCAGCAATCTCCACTTCGTCCACAAGATGCACAAGAAGGTGGACTTGTATCGTGAGCATGCTAGTGGGCAGGTATTTCTCAAAGAGACAGACTATCTCCACTTCTCCTCACCTCACGGATTCAACAGAGGACGTCTTAATCTCTTTCTGTGAGATCCATTGCACCAAAGTCGACAACTTGTAAATGGCCTCGCGAATTTCTGGAGTAAGGCATCCTGCGATCGCGATCGGTAGGACAAACTACCACAAATGAGAAAGCATTATGAATAATGGCCACTTTTCAAATTGCAAAATGCCCACGCTAATTACAATCCATTCTATTCACAAACCTGACATATCTTATGCCAATCATGGGATTTTAGCCCCGACAATTGGTCATGTTTAGAAAATGCAGACCTGAGAGAATGCATCATACCCGTCAGAGTGCGGATAGACTTGATTACTTGCTTCACAATGCGCTCTTCTTTGGTGGACAAAACCCAAGGAGCGCGAGGAAGCTGCACTCCCCCTTCAGCACTCGACTGCGGCCAAAGCGCCTCCATCTTACCTACCTTCTTCAAATCCATTCATGACCCTATAGTGTCTCTCTTTCCTGTGATGTGGTCCCATAGCAAGCTGCCCACATTCTTGAAAATATGCATGGGATCCAACAAGTGGTTGACCTGTAAGTGGGTCCAATATGGCAACTCGTAGAAAACTGAGAACCGTCGCATTCCATTTGGATGTGATTCTGGGTTTACTATTTTCAGCTTGTACCAGCTTGCGGCCTTCATACGTGTTGGAGGTTGTCCAAGAAAACCTTCCCTAAGTTCATGATCCTTTGGCAAGAAAGCAGCGTGTCCTTGATATACCATCTTCTTCATGGTTCGTGACCTTCGAGAGTCTATTTGTGGCCCACACAATGGACATGCATGATAACCTGAGGTAACCAGACCTGTAAGGCAAGCCACGACCTAGTGAATACTTTATTGAATGAGATAAAATATAGATATTACTAGCGCGAACAGAGGTCTGCTCACCTGAGCACTCTCCCAATCCCGGAAAGTCATGCATCCTTCACATGAGAATGGCTCGAATGTTGGCTGACTGCTGACCATCGCGCCTGCTCATATCTTGCACAGTGACCCCCTCCTCCCAAAAATCTTAAGCTCATCGACTAATGGACGAAGATACATGTCCATATTTTTTACTTTGTAGCGGCCCAGGACGAGCAAGCTAAGGATGAGATGTTCTTTCTTCGTAGAAAGCCATGGAGGGATGTTGTAGTTGACAAGCACTATAGGCCACACACTGTAAGAAGTCGAGCGCAGACCGAATGGGTTCACACCATCCATGGCGAGACCAAGCCGAAAATTCCTTGGCTCTCGCGCAATGCATGGGAAGGTAGAGTCAATGTGGCTCCATGCTCGCGAATCCACTGATATTCATTGAACTCCATCTATGGACCTATTCTGCACATGCCACATTGTCAAGCTTACCATGCCGGACGTGCGAAACATGTGGTTTATGCGGGGGATGAGCAGAAAGTGTCTGAGAACTTTTTGAGGGATGGTTTATCCTTGCAAGTCCTGTCGATACCTGTGAGCACCACACTTTGGAAATGTCTCCATAGTCTCATATTCATCCCGGAACAGTATGCAGTCATTGATACATGCATGGATGTTATTGTAGTCCATGCCAAGCTTACATGAAACATGTCGTGCATCATGAGACTCAGGCATGGTATTTGTAGGTGGTAATATATGATATTTCAATAACCTGAAAAAATCATAAAACACCTTGAAAAAGCACAAATGTTTGCAATAATACTGTAAAAAACAATAATCAATGAAGCCTATGTGCAAGGTACCTGAATAACTCGGTCATACTCGTATCGCTCCAACTGTATTTTGCTTGCACACTTAGGAGTGCAAGCAATGTCTTCAACCGAGATACTCGACACCCATCATATAATGGTATGGATGATTCCTCTCTAAGCAGGTCAGATGTCTTAACATCCATGGGAATCAATGCATCGATCATTGCCTCCATCTCAGGCTCCAAGATTGTAGGTAGGTCGGGAAGGTTGTCTGTCTCCTTTAGCATTGACGGTATAGATGGGCCTTGCGAGTGGTGGATTGGCTCCTGCAATCCATCCATCGCACATCCACAAACTCTTCTAATTGGCCGCAAAGGGTGCACTCCCCCTTGGGTCGAGACATCACCCCTCTGGATAGAAAATTTGCCAACAAGACCCAATCTTATTGTGTATGGTTTTCAATTAGCTTGCGAGTACAATGCATGATTAATATTAACTTCAAATTACCGTTTGCTAAAAATCCGCAATCGCCTGATCAATGATCTCATATTGAAACTCGCCAAATCGTCATAGGTGTTCTATAGACAATCAGCGTTTTCGTCTATTTGCCAACTTGCATTGAGAGCAAGGACATGCAACATGCTGATTAAGATACGTCTCGCGATCTTGAACAATAAGACCTTCTTCGTTTTCCATCTTATCTACATTACAGCAAATGAGGTTTAAATGGATAGCTTTATGGAGATGCATGTCAAGTTGCAAGTTGACCATAATTCTTGCATTGTACACAGTAGTTGAGAGATTTATTGATGTTATATCTCGGCCTTGTATCATGCTCAAGGATTTGTTTGTCCCGGTAGATAATTATTCGTTATTGTAAAAAACTGCACTAGAGGGCTTTGAGTATAAGTAATCCATTTATGAGCATCATCGAGGATCTCTTAGTATAATAATAAATCAGTCTCAACAAAAAGCATCTTAGAAATGTGGTTTTTTTGTCCTAGGATCGCGTATTAAAATTAATGCCATCTATGAAATTTATCAACTATAGTAATAAAATTTATTTCAATCAATTCTACTCATAGTCATAAGACCTGAGAGAAAATATCCTACACTCAATTTAAGGGATTCTTCTTCTATAACAATACTTTTGGGTTCATTTTGATGAAGTACCGTAATGACCATTAGCTAGGGTATCATTTTCTTTTAGTCCTTCCGTTGACTAATTGGCATGATTTCTAATTTGTTATGCCTATAAAGTTAATACAAAAATAATGAATTATGCATGTCACAATTAGATCCCCTACTTGGACATTATGAAGGACATGAACAATTTTAAGCCATCTTAAAGAGTCACCAATGTACGTGGCCCATGGCAAAGCACATTGCATACCATTATCGATAAGTCTATTATTGTGCATCTTAAATCTCCTAATTAGACTTTATAAACGGTATGACTAATTTTTAGCCCCTTAAGGAGTCGATGTAATGGTACCCATAAAAAAAGTAAAGTGGATACCATTACCATAATCATGGATATGCTATCATTCCAATATATGTTATCTTTCTCTTTCTCTCCCTCTCCCTCCCTCTCTTTTTCTTTCTCTCGTATTTCCTCTCCCTCTCACAATATATCTTAACACTCTCCAAAAGCAAAAGGGAGAGGGAGAGAGAGAATGCACTCTCCCTCCCTCTCCCTCTCCCTCTCCCTCTCTCATTTCCTTCCCCTCCCTCTCCCTCTCTTTCTCTCCCTCTCTCTCCCTCTCCCTCTCTTTCTCTCTTTCTCTCCCATTTCCTCTCCTAAACAAGCAAAAAAGAAAGTGATTCAAACATTAAACAATAAAAAGGGAGAGGGAGAGAGAGAATGCACTCTCCCTCCCTCTCCCTCTCCCTCTCTTTCTCTTTCTCTTTCTCTTTCTCTTTCTCTTTCTCTCCCTCTCTCATTTCCTTCCCCTCCCTCTCCCTCTCCCTCTCTTTCTCTCTTTCTCTCTTTCTCTCTCATTTCCTCTCCTAAACAAGCAAAAAATAAAGTGATTTAAACATTAAACAAGCAAAAGGGAGAGGGAGAGAGAGAATGCACTCTCCCTCCCTCTCCCTCTCCCTCTCCCTCTCTTTCTCTTTCTCTTTCTCTCCCTCTCTCATTTCCCCCCCTCCCTCTCCCTCTCCCTCTCTTTCTCTTTCTCTCCCTCTCTCTCCCTCTCCCTCTCTTTCTCTCTCATTTCCTCTCCTAAAAAAGAAAAAGAGAAAGCGATTTAAACCTTAAACAAGCAAAAGAAAGAGAGAGGGAGACTCACCAATGAGATATGGCGAGCGTGGGGAGGCTCCTCTTTGCGATGAAGGCTCCTCCTCTCCTTCGCGAACAACGGCGGCGGCGATAGCGGTGGTGGCAAGTCTTCTTCCTCTCCTTCTCTCACGACGGTCGCTCTCTCCCTCACTCTCGATCTCAAAACTCACAAGCCGCAAATGTAAAATGAAAACCGCGCTTGGTTTTAGTCACTTTTTTTCCCTGTGGAGCGTCGCTATTTGCCTCGCTATTTGCGTCGCATTTGCGACGCAAATAGCGACTCTATTAGCGATGCCAATAGCGACGCCGTCACTAATCAGCGTCGCTACTAGCTCAAATCCTTGTAGTGGAAGTGAGACAAATTTAAAGTAGTATGCGTCAAGAGTGAGTCCCGGCTGTTTTATATCGTAGAACTCATTCATTTTCTGTGTGCGATACGCAGGTGGTATCTTCCCTGCACGGCTTTCTTCAGCTTCTCCCTGGTAACGAATCCTTCTATGATCCCTTGATCTCTGCACCATTTCTTCCACCAAAGCCTAGCTTCACCGGTGAGCTTTAGCTTGGTGAGCATAGCCTGATTGGCGGGTGCGGTACTGGCTGCTTCAAAGTAATCCTCCATGGATTCAATCCAAATTGTAGCATCTGCTTGGACGGACCTGCCTCTCCCGTCAAATTCGGGCGACTTAATCTGCTTGAGAAGAAACTTCTTCTCCTGGATTATAGCAGTACTTGATGTAGGAGGCGAATTGGGAATCTGTATACCTGGGGTTGTGCGTGGATAAAGGTTACTTAACGTTATTACTCGTTAAACATTATGATTTATATTTCATCTTCATTTTCGCTATCAACCAAGCAATCAAGCCACTTAACTTCTTATCAATTCTCATGGACAAAACAGACATTGATAAAAAGAAGTCTTATTGCATTTTATATGGGCATAGCCCTTTTGGAATACAACATTTCCAGGGACGATAGATCAACTTTTTACATTTAGTTTGAGGAGAATAACGTTGTATTACATTTATCTACAGGAACTGGATAGTATTATGGTTTCGGGTCATGGATCTTTAGGAATCAGCAAGTTATTGGAAGATCATGGTATCCTTTCCTTTGGAACCCATTCTTCTCATGGAGCCCCAACACTTTAATCTTGTCGGCGGGGATTACACAGGTCACTTCCTCATATACATATGAGTTCAGTTCAACCCTCCGACCTCGAATATGTAAATTTGAGTTTATGTGAGCCTCCACAAAAATGAATAGCTTCACGATTTTTAGGTCTTCCAACCACTTGATCCTCTTTAGGTTGCTTTGAAGGTATGCAAATTGGTGGGCAGCTATATAGTAGATTCCTGAGGCACCCGTCCATCTTCGTTCCATGTACAAAGGTGATGGATTATAAGTACACTCTAGGATGTTCATCATCCCGACCCTTTGTTGATAATCCGAGGAATGCATTATAGTCATAAACATGACACAGAACACTAAGAATCTTTTCCATGCTTCATAATTCTGTAAGACAGTATTGAACATCAACATTTGCTTTACTTCATCTTATTAAGATTTCATAAAAACAAATCCTTTGTTAGTTCTCTCTGATACCAATTGTAATGTGTCCACCTGTTGTCTTCAGGACATGTCTTAGCAGTCCATCGGAAAGGATGTCTAGAAAGCTCCACCCAACACTCCCATGGAATGTTACAGGGTGTGCGATCTAGGACTTTTCCCGTCTGCCATGTAGAAGAAGTATTCTGGCCGTTTCCACTTAGGGCCGACCTGAATCAGGGTTTTTTCTATTGGTCATTTCCTAAATGGCAACTAGCATCCAACCCGAGTAAACTACTTTATGCAGAAATGCCAGGTCCGAAGCGGATTCACGCTGCACTTGGTTCAAGGAGAATGGAAAAAGAGATGGATGCATGGCTCGACCTCATAGTCTCATTCCGTTCCCCTAAAACAACGTAAATCAGGATTATTGTAACTTAGATTTAGGTCAACGCTCTTGCTGTTCGTGTTCTTTGAATGATCTTATTGTTGTCCATCATGATTGAGAAAAGTTCCCAACCAACTAGGACCACCCATCCGTAGGATGGACCCATGGCCACATCCACCGCACTTTCCTTAGGTTGTTTTAGTTATTTAATTACCTAACACATTTAGTTGGACATGTATCAATCAGCTTCCTTAATTAGCCCGTTAGGCACTGGTTTTTTCACATAATCATAGCACTTGACATAGAAAAGCAATGTTAAACAAGTTCCTTTTCAACAGGTTATCATATTTATCTTTGAAATACATAAAGTCAAGCCTGTAGGCTTATCCATAATCTGCTTGAAGGCTATCCAGCAATCCACAGGGATTACTAATCCAAGATTCCGCCCGTAGACTAGTATGCGGGCCGCGAGATCCAATCCCGAGTCATGTTGACCTCTTGTGCAGGGCTCGAAAGGCGAGGGATTTATAGCCAGAGCCCCCTCTAGCACCGAAGCGTCCTCCTACTCTAAGTAGCGCTCAACGGAGAGACCTCTCGTGGCGGGTTCCGTCCACCTTCTTGGCACGGTTAACAACCCCCTTGGTTAGGGTCAGGCAGGCAGTCGGGGGAAACTGAATCTGCCTCTCCCTTCAGACTTTCAACCCGAAGCATTTAGATATCTTTTCATCCTTTAATTCTTTGAGCAAAGAAAGAAAAACAGTGCTCTTAAACTGTTACAAGCACAATCATTTCCATTGGTCGTTATTTGGCCAACTGCTAAGGGGCGAATCCTTCTTTTTGAATGACTCCAGCACTCGATTCGGGATCAATTTTGACTTGGAAAGATCCCCAAGGGTTTGTTTGTTTACTGGTGCTTTGCTTTCAAGCAACTTATCTAATCCCCATATCGTGGTCACTTTACCCAATGAAATTACTATATCAAGATGATTAATCATCCTCTTGCAAGACAACTAGCGTAAGAATCTGCGAATCTCATTCCGAGGGATTGGCCATTCACTTGTGATCAAATCACCAGATCATACGACTCTCCAACTTGTTACCAAGTGTCGCACCAAATTTAGGGGACTATTCTACCCATTGAATGGAGTCTTAAAATTACAAAATCATGATTAGATATAACAATCCGTTGCTGATTGCATTAGGCCAACATTGTCGGTCCTAAGGTTCCAAGTTCAAACCGAGTTTCATCTTTTTAGCGAGAGATTCTTAGGGTAAAAACCTTAGATCATTTCTCGCAAGTATGTCCTCCTGTCCCTACATTCTGTGAATGTGGGCAAGTCTTTAGGGTATTGGAGTTTCAGCTTTGGCAATAAGAGCGACTAGGTCGCGTCCTCAACGTGTTAAATCCTAGTTAGTTCTTTGGGATATGTTGCATTGAATTAGCCCTTCCTAAACGAGTCTCTCGCAATTTTTTAGGTGTTTTAGGTTTAAACCAATTTAACTTGTTTATTCTTGAAGATAATTACGCTACCATTTCCGCAACCACATGATTCATTGCCTATGTATAAGTTGATTTACAAACCCTAACTTTTCAATTTAAGATCAAAGCATAGGTTAAGTTATAACATAATTCCAATTGATAATCCTATAACATGCAAACAAGATTCATGCTACTAGGCTTTAGGATTTTATGTTTAAACATGTAGCCTTTTTCTACTTTCATTTCCGAATGAATTTGTTGTATGCAGAACTTACACAACCTTTCGTTGATTTGAGTTTTTTAGGCCACTTTCCTAGACTTAAATCTTCTTTATGCAGCCCTAGCAATTTCCTACGGTTGCTAGTAACTTTCCTTTAAGAATCATTCTGAAAAAGATGTTCAATAATGCAATATGCGGTTTATTTCTTCCATGCTTAATCGAAGTGTACTATTATAATTCCGTTTTGTAAAAATGGACATTAATTAATCTAATTTCATTTCTTTGCAATGCATAAAAACCACTTGCTAAAAATGCATAGTAATCTTATGCTCACCTTATTTTGTTCGTTTTATTTAAAATAAAATACTAATGACCGAATCCCGCAATTGTTATCTATTAGCCAAAGTATTTTGAATCGAAAAAACATGCATCCTTATTCCTCAAATGATCCATGCATACTTGAAATATTACGACATTAATCAAAATTAGGAAGAAAAAACCTGGACTTGTGGTGAAATGTCCACATGGATGTTAGGAGACGATCCTCTTGCGGTTGTGCCTTGTGCCTTCTTAGGGGCCATCACGAATTCAGCCTTTCTGCCTTGGACATAGATTTATGATGTTGGCCGATCTTCTTCAAACGCGAACTCCCTTTTGACCACTTGCACTGTCTTTTGGAGTCGGCTTTAAATGGCTTTATAGGATACCTCCTTAAAGTTCTAGAAAGAAGGGATGTAAAAGATTTGCTTTGTGAAGGCATGGGAATTTTTAAAAGATCCCGGGTTAACAAGAAGCCGCTTGCGAGGCAATAGGGAAGTGGCACGGGAAGAGTTTTAGAACTTGGACTAGTGGACTTTGTGGGGAACCCAAGGGGGAAAGAAGGGCTTAACTCCGAGGCTAGATGAGTTTGTAAAGGGCCTCAGGTGAAATGAAAAAGGGAAAAAAAAAGGTGTTTGTGAAGGCCAATAAAAGGGGTTCTAGGGGACCCCAAGATTAAGATAATAAACCTTTGAGGGACTTTGTAATATAAAAAGGGCTTAAAGGACCCTAAAGCAATTTGTGGGGGGGGGAAAAACCCATGGGGAGGTTTTAAATCCCAGGGAGGGTGGAAAAGAGGTTATAAAACCCTTCAAGAGGAAGGCTTAATAAAGCCACGAGAAGAGGAGGCTTTGGATCCCGGGGGGAAAAAAGGGTTATTAAACCCACATGAAGGGCTTTCAAGGAAGCCCACAAGAAGGGGGCTTCCAAGGAGGCTTTAGAAGCTTCTAAGAAGCTTCTAAAGTTTCTGCAAATCATGAAAGCCCCACGTGGATGGAGGATTCATTGGTGACAGAGGAAGCGTTCTGCACGATAGCAACTAGCAATCTTCAGCGTCTCAACCGCAGCGTCAGCAAGGTGTCAGCTCCTTTCTCCCAGCTCACCGCAATGCAGCATTGCACTGTGTCGACTCCTTTCTACAGCAGTGATTAGGCAGTCTAATGGCTTCCTCTCCCTTCCTACTCTTCTCCCTCATGCTTTTATAGCTGAGGGAAGGGGATCCTCCCTCCCCCACATGGCATACGGCATGGTTTTGTCCCCTTCATGGCATCCAACGAGGATGCTTAGTCATCTCGCCTTCCCTCTGTAAAATATTACACGGCGCATCGAACAGAATCTGAGAAAGAGATATAAGAGAGTACACAACAAATAAGAGGAGAATCAATAAATTCTTTAACTTCAAACAACTGATACAAAGATGGCTTTGTCCACCCGTGCGCTTCCACTCTGTGAAGCTTAGATGGCGATCTAGATAGAAGATAGGTGAAGAGCTTAAGGCTAGCTGGAACAACAACTCTGACTGGGTGAAAGATAAGTGAGAGATGGCTGCGAAGGGGTTTAGCTTTTATAGCCCGCGAAGGTCGTTAGGTCTGACCGACCTACCATATGAGCCTCCACTAGTCGGCCAGGGAATATTCCCTTTACCATCGGGTTGGGGGCGCTGCCCCCGGACCCCTACTAGGGGGGCCGCTGGTCCCCCTGGGACCCCCCAGCCAAGGGTCTCTTCCGCGGCCCGCGGACCCCACAATAGGGGCCCCTTTTAACTCCCTTACACCGCAACTCGATGCAATGCGCCTCGAGTTGCTACCAGCTTAATCACTCCGTCTAACCCAAAGATTAGACCCACAACAATCACCTTTTTGCCATCTAGTCACATAGACCTCATCTGATATACAAGTCAGGACTCAACCAATGTTCGGGCTCACATTTGGCTTCTCCTCATAATGGGGGCCTTACAACTTTGAGCACCATGGATCATTGGTAGCACCTAATGAGGGTGGGGCATTGATCATATCTAACACCCCCCCTCAATGTCCACCCATAGGTGAACTATCTCCTCGGCCCAATGCCGAGTCTCTGAAGATGAACTTGAAGCAGATCCTTCGTAAGTGCTTTGGTGAAGATATCTGCTCCATTCTCCTCTGTTGGACAGTAGACCAATTCCACTATCCCATCCTCCATCAAATCATGCACATAGTGATACTGGATCTCTATATGTTTGGTGTGTGCATGAAACACTAGATTTTTGGCAATGGCGATGCAACTCTGATTGTCACATCTCAACACAGTTGGATCTTCATCCTACACTCCCATATGCCATAGAATCCTTCTCAACCATACGGCCTCACATGCAGCAAAACAAGCTGCCTTGTACTCTGCTTCGGTAGAAGACAATGCCACTGTTGGTTGCTTCTTACTAATCCAAGAGAAAATTCCTGAACCCAAAGAGAAACTATAACGAGAAACTGACTTCCTCGAATCAATGTCCCTTGCTCAATCTGAGTCACAGTTCCCCACAATAGAAGTTCCGAAACTGTATGTGATACCATAGTCAAGAGTTTTCTTCAAGTATCTGAGCACCCGCATCCCAGCCTTCCAATGACTCTCATGAGGTTTGTTTGAGAACCTGCTCAAAACACCAACAGCAAAACTGATATCTGGTCTAGTGTTACACAAGTAGATTAGACTGCCGACCAACCTCCTATATCTCCCAATGTCTGCTAGTGTTGATGTATCCTCGACGGATAACTTTGCATTCGCATCCATAGGTGTAGCTATCTCCTTGCACTCGGTCATGCCAAATTCCTTCAAGATCTCCCATGCATACTTCTTCTGAGAGATGAACATCTTTCTTGGCTCTTGCCAGACTTCAATCCCCAAACAATAGTGCAGCAAGCCCAAGTCTGTCATTTCAAACTCAGAACTCAAAGCCTTTCAAGTTTGGTTGATCATATCTTCATAGTCACCTGTAATAAGAAGGTCATCCACATATAGGACAATCACTACAGACTTTTTACCATCCCTATAAACATACAAGTTAGCATCTGAGGCAACTCTTTTGAAGTTTAGGTTTAAAAAGAACCTATCTATCCGCTAGTGCCATGCTTTGGGGGCTTGTTTCAACCCATACAATGCCTTCTTCAGTTTACACACTTTGTTCTCAGAATGGGGGGCCTCAAACCCTGGTGGCTGAGCCACGTACACCTCCTCCTTGAGGTCACCATTTAAGAACACTGACTTAACATCCATTTGGTACACTAACCACTTCTTGTGGGCAGCCAACTGCAAGTACCATGCGAATAGTGGTCATTCTGGTAGTTGGGGCAAATGACTCTTGAAAATCAAACCCTTCAACTTGTGAAAATCCTTGGGCAACCAGTCTATCTTTGTACTTTTCTAAGGTACCATCAGCCTTGTACTTTACCTTCCAGATCCACTTGGTGCCAATAACCTTCTGCTTTGCTGGTCGATCCACTAGCTCCCAAGTAGCATTCTTCATTATGCTGTCATACTCTGCCTGCATAGCAGCCTTCCATGATGGATTTGCAAGTGCTTCTTCTAAGTCAGTTGGCTCCTTTACTTCTCTCATAATCTCAACCATCAAGGCCATATTGACTATGTGAGCAGAAGCCCTCCTTTGCTCCTCTATTCTCTGAGACCTCCTTGGTCCGTCTGCCTTCTCCTCAACAGATGCAGGCATAGGATTATTGTGGTCATAGAGCTGCTTCACCCAGCACGGCAATGGCTTTTCCAGTGGGGTGATGTCAGGTTGGTGAAATTTTTCCTCATCATCTAAAGATGATGCTTCCTCCTCCTTAAGGATAGGGATAGCTCTCGGGACATGTTCATAGTGGACTACTTCTTCGCTTGATGATAAAGTGGAAGAACTTGCCTTCTCCTCCTCCACTATATGCGGCTCCTCCTTGAACACCACATCACGGCTCGCGATGATCTTCTTTGCCTCTTGGTCATATAATTTGTAAGCCTTCTGCTCATCACTATAACCCAAGAAGATACATTTTCTACTTTTTGGTTGTAACTTGTTTCTCTTCTCATCTGGAACATGTGCATAACATTCACATCCAAAACTTCTGAAATGTGAGACAGATGGTTTCTTACCAGTATAAGCCTCATGAGGTGTTTTTCCCTTGAGAGCCTTTGTATAGCTCCGATTTAGAATGTAGACTGCAGTATTAACAGCTTCAGCCCAAAAATGGTTAGGCAATCCCTTGCCCTTTAGCATGCATCTTGCCATCTCCACAATGGTGCGATTCCTGCATTCCACAACACCATTCTGCTGAGGTGTGTGAGGCGTCGTCAATTGATGCTTGATCCCTTTGCTCTTGCGAAAGCCTTCAAACTCCTTTGAGTTGAACTCACCACCACCATCTGTTCTAAATTTCTTCACACTTTTCCCTGTTTCATTCTCAACAAGTATTAGCCATTCTTTAAACTAACCAAAAGCTTGAGCCTTATCACGAAGGAAGTACACCCACATCTTCCTACTGTAGTCATTGACAATCAACATAAAATAAGAAGATACCCCCAAGGCGTGTGTAGGCATCTTACCACACAAGTCAGCATGCACCAACTCTAGAGGAGCCTGTGCTCTATTCTTGCTTTCTTGTGGAAATGCCTTTCTCTGTTGCTTGCCCATCATACAAGCTTCACATGGTTCCTTCAATTCAGTTATTGTAGGTAGGTGAGCAACCATACCTTGCTTTTGCATCTCCTTCAATACTGCAAATCCGATGTGTCCAAACCTTTCATGCCAAAGCTTACTTGTGCCCACTCCAGTGGTGGCTGTAAGAGCACTTAGCTCATACAGGTTGTTTCTTCTTTCTCCTTTGCCAACAATTGTGCCAGCACTATCAATAATTTCTGCTCCTGTCTTCTTGAACCTCACTTCATGACGAAGATCAGTTATGGCAGCAACTGATAAGAGATTTCTCCTGATTTCGGGAACATACAACACATTTGAAAGCTTTTTGACTTCACCATTTGCAGCAACAAAAGAAATAGTACCTGTGCCGCAGCAGGGCATTTAGCATCATTTCCAACCGTCACAGTGATGGATTCTTGTAGAGGCTGCATAGAACTGTATAGACCTTTCTTGTTGGTCATGTGACAGGAGGCCCCACTATCCAACACCCATGAGTTAGTGGTAGATTCTTCTTGCACCGAGGAGCACACTTCCTCAATGGTCGAAATGAATAATTCCAACTCCGCTTCAACCGTATTGGCTGTCTCTTTCCCTTTACTTTTAAGGGTACCATTCTTTTCATCTGCATTCTTGACACGACAATCTGCAATTGCATGTCCTTTCTTCTTGCAGTAGAAGCACTCTCCTTGAAACTTCTTATTGCCGCCCTTCTTCTTTTTGTCACCATCATTTTTGGTGGAGGAAACACCTTTGCCTTTTGCATTGGCAGAGAATGCAGCATCTCCATTGTTTCTTCCTTCTCGGGCTTTCAACCTCAACTCCTCCTCCATTAATAATGCACAAAACTCCTCAAAAGTCAAAGCTTGAGGTCTCACTTGAGTATTAAGGGCAGTTACTAGTCCATCAAACTTTTGTGGACAAATCCGAAGACACCTCTTCGCTAGCTCTTCGCTAGTCTTTTGTATCCCAGCGCCAGCCATCTGGTCGCGCAGTTTCTTAATCCGAGTGATGAATGCTTCAACCGTCTCTCCTTCAGCAAACTTCTCCGCTGCTAGTTGATTCTCCAAGTTTTGAATCCTTGTTTGGTTTCGTGTTTCATACTGACTCCTTAGTACGTTCCAAGCCTCTGACGCTTTGGTTGTATGCTGAATCAGAGTCAAAATACTGTCAGAACAGCTTGTAACTAAGGCACACAATGCATCTTCATTCCTTCGTTTCCAAGCTCATAGAAGATCTGCATTCGAAGGAATCATCACACTAGGATTTGATGGGTCAGGGGTAGGCTGTGGTTCTGCGTCAGTCCCCAGCACAGTCTCTAGAAGCTCATAAGAATCAAGGATAGTTGTAATTTTGAACTTCCACAAGGTGTAGTTTGTACCATCTAACTTGCCTTTGCTGAAGGTTGGTGGACGAATCCTCAGTGTTTGAATAGCCGGTACAGCAACACCACCTCCTGCACCGCTTCCGGAAGTCGACATAGTTTCTCTTTGCTGTTGAAGCCTTTGCCTCTTGCACGCTCTCGGATTTCTAGAGCCCCCTGGGCTCTGATACCATGTAAAATATTACACAGCGCAGCGAACAGAATCTGAGAAAGAGATAGAGAGTACACAACAGATAAGAGGAGAATCAGTAAATTCTTTAACTTCAAACAACTGATACAAAGATGGCTCTGTCCACCCGTGCACTTCCACTGTGTGAAGCTTAGATAGCGATCTAGACAGAAGATAGGTGAAGAGCTTAAGGCTAGCTAGAACAACAACTCTGACTGGGTGAAAGATAAAGTGAGAGATGGCTGCGAAGGGGTTTAGCTTTTATAGCCCGCGAAGGTCATTAGGTCAGCCTGCTGACCTGACCTACCATATGAGCCTCCACTAGTCGGCCAGGGAATATTCCCTTTACCATCGGGCCGGGGATAGAAGTATTTTGTGGTTGTAGTAAAAGGGGATTCCCCGCTGATCTTAAATCAACTAAATGAGACATACACAATCTAGAATCCTATCCTTTGCATGTACCGTCAAACTGATATGACCCTACTTGATAAATTTGAGTGTGTCTCTCTTCAGCTAATCCCATGCTCTTGGAATCTGTTTGCCGATTCATTAGCCGATTTTGCTTATGAAGAGGATTGCTTCTTCAAATATGATCCTAGTCCAAATTTTGCTATTGATAATGAGACATGATCTAGTCACTTGTGGGAAATTTTATCAAACCATGCGTTATATGGAAGGAGATTGTTGATATGGGTAATGCGAAGAGTGGCCAAGACCCATCTATCACTATTATCTTGGACCCATAGGTTGATCAAATGACATGTTATGCGTACGCCTCTTGCTATATATGCAAGAGGGATGGGTCACAATTTGATGCATTTAGTTTAGGACAGAAGCCCTATTTCCTCCTTGGACTAGAGCATCTGCTTGCCTATTTATAAAATTTTCTAAGGAGGGATCTATATGAGTTGGTTTGTATGATTTCATTAGGCCAAGAGGGCCACTTACTTTCGCAATGACATGATTTATTTCATTAGGCCAAGAGGGCCAATTAGTTTGTAGTAAAATGTGCTATTTCTTTAGGCCAAGAGGGCAATATGTGTGTTTGGTGCATGTACGTTTAATGGTTTCTATTTTAGTGATTGCATCATACAGGTTGACGAAGTCACTGGAGGGAGCCTTTGCTGCAGAGGAGCTTCTTGTAGCCATTCCAGGTGGTTTCATCCCCTTTGCGAGTCTTTTCCTATTTCCCTTAACTAATTAATGATATATGTGTATGTGAGGGTTAATTTCTTTTTGTATGTTGGGGATTGGCAATCAAGGCATGAAGTCCCAGGCATAGATTAGGTATATCTGTGGGAGGTCTGAGCAATTGTTGCGTCTTGCAAAGGCATTGTCAGGCCCTAAAAGACCTATTTTAGAAGGAAGTTCTAGTGACCCTATTTTGTTGACCTGCTAGGCAGCCATTCTAGGAGTTCCTATTGGTGTCATTTAATTAGAGAAGCCTAACCTTAAATATCATGAGATGAACAAGTTTTGAAGCTATAAAAAAATACATATACGGAGGCATGTAAAAAGGGTATCTAACCCCTATCAAAATGAAAAAGGATACTTGTTCATTGCCTTGTGAAAGCCTGGTAGGTTCCTTTGGAAGAGTCAGAAAACTCAGGGCCGATTCCTTGTCTTCCTGGGGGTGGCATCTAGTTGAAAACTAAGATTCAAGAATGGTTGTGTAGCGAAAATAAAAGTGAGCATTGGAAAAGGATTAAGTGTCACATTGCGAGGGCTTGGTAGGTTCTTGGGTATTGAGACAAGACTGAGGCCGATGCCCTATTCTCCTTATGTCACTACGCTCATCTCCCTCCTTTTTACATGCCTGAGTATGGAAACATAAAAGCCTAAAAGGAAAAATATGCTAAAAGAAAATATTTCTTGATCAGGGTATAGGACTCCCCGCCTAGTAGGAGCTCTTGGTTGAGTTTTGTCCTTAGTTAGGATGATAGTTTAGACCACCACTTAGGGTGTCCTCTTTGATAGTTCTTTTTGGCTTGGTTGTGTTGGAGCAATCAGTTAGTGACTCACTTTTGGTCTCTCTATCAGATTATGCTAGACCTACTCCTTGTGGATTTCATGCCTTGGTTTTGACAACGGGTAGGGTGAGAGCTATGGTGTGTTTTGTTGAGTATTTTTTTGTATCAGCTTGATGCTCCTTTTGGTTGTCTATGTGCAAATTTGTAAGCGCGTCTAAAATGCAGAGTACACGCGCTCATACACGCGCTAGATAATTAAAATTTAAAAACAAAATTAAATATCTTTTTTAAAAAATGAGTTTTTTGTTTTCCGTTCGCGTCTATGAGTGCTTGTAAAAGTGTCTCTACGGGCGTGTCTATATGCCCGTCTAATTTGCCAGATAGATGGGCTGGTAGACGCACAGAATAAATTAAATAAATAACAATTTTGGTTTTTTATGCGCTTGTATTCATGCGTGTATATGTGCATCTATTGTGCATCTATTTTTGCGTGTAAATTCCTTTATACATGCGATTATAGATGCGAAGTTGTAGATGCGCAAATAGACGGGCGGATAGACACGCCCGTAAGATTCTCTCTATATTCAAAAATCGCGTCTAAAAGTGCGTCTAAGAGGCCTTTTTGTTGTAGTGATGACTGAAATCAAGAGAAAAAGACAAGATCCAACTGGGTAAAGAAAAACACATATATAGTGAATCAAAGAGGTGTAATTGTGTGATTTGAGCCAATCTAGAATTAGTTGCATGCTGTTGGATTGATGTTGACCTACTCCTCCTAGATATTTAGACGTTCTTGCTATTAATCAAAAAATTGGCATCGACTCCTTAGCTTACTATTAATCAATGGGGTGTAATTGTGTAATGTTAAAATTGGCATATATTTTTATTTACAAGATGCAGGTGCAGGACGTACCAAGAGAAAGAGAGATATTCACTTTCAATTGGAGGATGAATATGCACCAATGTTCAAAAGAACTACAAAAAGGGATGATGCAATAAGATATTAGGATGCAACAAGCAAAAAATGTAGGGAAAAAAAACATGGACCTTTGGGTTTGTAATATTTCCGCATGAAATATTAGTCGATCCTAAATCAAACACACCCCGCGCAATAAGGCACCCCAAAGTAATCTCCCACATTGTAAAATGTTGGCAGTTAAGTGCTTACCCCACGCGCACATTAATAAACTATAGCCGTGTTGTGCAAAAGAGGCCAAGGCTAAAAACCCCTAGGCCGCACGGGAACACCTCTTCAAAAGGGAAAAAGGGGATAATGGTTAAAATTGTGGCAAATTTTTTTATTAATAACACCCTCCCCCTCAGCCAATGCATGGCGGGGAGAGGGAGTGAGGGAAGAGCATGAGTTATGTGGAGAAGAGAGGAGCATGGGAGGAGAGTATGCCACTAGCCATGTGTGTGGCTATCTTTCCCCCCCCCCCCCCCCTCCCCCTCTACCTATAAGACCTCCCCCCTCTCAAGCTTGAGGGGAGGAGAGAGAGAAGAAGCATGGAAGCTACCGCCCTATCCCTGTGGATGCCACCACGCTGCGCCACGCCACCTCCGTCCTCACCACCATCATCATCATCGTCTTCTTCATCGTCATCTTTCTCCCTTTCCAATCATTTCCACCCCCCAAGTCATTCTGTCATGATCAAGAAGCATAGAAGCTTCCAAATAGAAGCTTCTAAATTAGGCTTCCATAAGCCTGGTTCCCCCGTGTGTCCCCAATCTTTTTAAAACTGCAATTCTAAGGCCGTGTCATGCGCGAAGGAGAAGATACCGGGCAGAAAGGGCTTCGTAACGCCTAAAAGACCCAAGAGGAAGTTGTTGAACTGGGATTTGATTCATCAATGGCTCCCAAGAAAATGGCGAGAGGTGCACACGCGGGAGCCTCAACCCAAGTTCACGTGTGGACAACGCTGCGAGTCCTTATGCCCAGGTTCCAAATTGTATTCTCATATGAAAGGGATGCATTAAGCACTATGGTTTTTAGGAAAATTTAAATGCATTTATTCATTCATTTCACAAATTTTAGTGCATGCCGATTAATCGAAATTGCTCGCACTCCCATCAACAAGGGTAGTTGCAATCTTCTTGAATGTATAATGCATAAACTGAAGAGGATATCGTGCTAAGAAGAATAGAGTTTATGTCGCATGTAGCACTTATGACTTAAATTCATGGACGTGATTTTTATAGAGGATAATCTTAGACGCCATTGAATGTTGTCCAAAGAATCGCAATGCATGGAAAGGAAACTATGAACTTTGCCAGTTGCATGCGAGGATGCTTGCATTTTAAGTTAGGTTAAGTGCTAAAGGACTCTCATGCATGGAGATCTCTTGTCAAATTATGAATGCATCTTCATCGAAAATATTAAAGCTTTGATTTCATGGCATCAATGTAGGTCTTTATAGAAGTTAACTCTGAATTGTCAATCATTATAGTTTAGGCAAGGAAAAGTAACGATCATTGTATAGCTGCATAGAAGGAAAAAGTCTATGAATTGCATAAGTGCATGGAATATTGTATCTTGAAATTATTTACATCTTTTTAAGAAAAGTATTTGCATCTCTAAGGAGAGATCACCTCTTGTCGCAAGACAATTAGATCGATCTAGGTAAATCGCTTGTAATGGCCTAACCTACATGGCATTCATAAAAGCATAAACAGTTAGTATGACAAACACCTCAAAGTGCTAGGTAGGGTTTAGTTACGTTAAAAATTTTTCCTAGCATCACACTTGGGATGCCAAGTCAAGACTTCCAATCCCAAAGATCCTACCCACATTCACAGAATGTTAGGATTAGCTGAACCCCTATGCAAGAATGACCTAGGGTTTTACCCTAATGACCAATTAGCCAAAGACTAGACCTCCATATGGATTTAGAAACCCTAGGGCTAAACGTTGTTGGCCTAGTAAGGTTAGGGTTGGGCTGGGTCAAGAAGACTCCCAAACCCTACTTCTTGACCAAAGTATTCCTAACCAAGGAATACCGTGTGATGGGAGAAATAATCCCACAAGTTAGGTGCGACATTGGTCTCATGCAACAAGTTGCAACGTCGCATGATTTTATGTTAAATCACAAAATAGTATTTGCCACTCCTTAGAACAAGGCTTGGCAGGTTCTAAGTACAAGTCTAATTGCAAGAGGATGAGTAGTCATCCTGCTACATCACCCTTCCTTGGGCTGATTTGCCAAGTTAGGGGAGTTATGTATTACCTAGCAAGAAACTGAACAAACAAGATAGGACAACGGGGTTGTCCAAGATTTATTGACCAATATAAGGAAACCTAAGGTATTTGTTAATTTGGGTTAACAGGGTATAAACCATAGCCCAAGGATAGAAGGGTAAACAAGTAACAAAACCCTTGGGGAGCTTGCCAAGTTGCAATCAATCCCAGATCGAATGTTGGATGCATTCGGAGAGAAGGATTCACACCTTAGCAGTTGGCCAAACAAATGACCACTGGATTGATTGCGTTTGTACAGTTAGGAGCACTGTTTGTACTTCTTTGCTCAATGAACTAAAGATGGAAAATAATTAATGCTTAAGGTTGAAAGCCTGGAGGGAGAGGCAGCATCAGTTACCCCTGACTGCCTGCCTAACCCTATCCAAGGGGGTTGTTAGCCGCACTAGGTACGTGGACCGAACCTGTCGCGAGAGGTCTCTCCATGGGTGCTACTTGGAGCAGGAGGACACTTGGGTGCCAGGGGGGGCTCTGGCCATAAATCCCTTGCCTCCGGGTCCCACACAAGAGGCCAACTTTATTCGAGATTGGATCTCAAGGCCCGCATACTAGTCCACGGGTGGAAACTTGGAATAGTGATCCCTGAGGATTGCTGGAATTGCCTTCGGGCGAATTATGGAATAACCTTCGGGCTAGATTATATGATGTATTCCAAAGACTGATAAATAAGATCAAATATTGAATCCTTGTTTGACATTGTTTTTCTATGTCAGTGCCTAAGTTACGTGAAGGAACCAGTGATTAATTGGCTAATTAAGAAAGCTGTTTCTGCGTGTCAAACTAAATGTGGTAGGTAATTAGATAACTAAAGAAACCCTGATGAAAGTGCGGTGGATGTGACCATGGGTCCGTCATATGGAAGGGTGGTCATGGTTGGTCGATAACTTTTCTCGAAGGAAATTGACAACAGAGAACGATGACCTAGAATGTAGGATACTAGAGTCCCGATTTATGTTGTTTTAGGGGAACGGAATGGGACTATGCCTTATGGGTAGAGAGGTTGAGCTTCGCATCCCTCTTGTTTCCCATTCTCCTTTAGCCAAGTGTAGTATAAATCTGCTTCGACCGTGATGTTTCTGCGTAAAGTAGTTCATTGTCTGGGGTTCGACGCTAGCTACTTTCTAGGAACTTGAACATTAGGAAAACCTTGATTCAGGTCAATCCTAAGTGAGAACGGCCGGAATGCTTCCACTTCATGGCAGACTTGGGAAGACCTAGATCGCAAACCCCATGACATTCGGTGGGAGTGCTGGGCGGCGCTTTCTGGACTCTCTTCTCAATGGGCTGCTAAGATGTGTCCTACAAGTGGACAAGTGGACACGTTATAGTTGGTATTAGAGCGAACCAAAGATATTTAAATATTTACAAGGAAACTTAATGAGGAGAAGTAGAGAAAATGTTGCTGTTAAGAACATTTCCTTACTTACTTATCGATGCTGGTCTGCAGAGTCGCGAAGCATGGAACAAATTCTGAGTGTTCAAGGTTATGTTTATCACTGCGATGCATGCTTCGGATTACCACTGAAGTCTAGGAATGATGAATATCCTAGACCGCATCTACAATCCTTCACCCCTGTACGTGAAATGGAGATGGATGGGTGATTCAAGAATTTATTAAATAGCTGCCCACCGACTTGGGTACCTTCAGACCAACTTAAAGGACATCGTGGATGGAGGACTTAAAGATCATGAAGCTGTTCATCTTTGTTGGGGCTCACGCAAACACAACCCTACATGTCAGCACGGATGAAAGGCCAAGCAGAACAAGTATGTGTACAAGGAAGTGACTCGAGTAATCCCTGCCAACAGAATCAAGTGTTGGGACGTTAAGAGAAGAATGGGTATCAAAGGAAAGGATACCCTAAGCTTCCTATGACCTATCGATTCTTGAAAAATCATGACCCCACTCCATACTATTACTCAGTTCCTGTAGCTGAATGTAACACAATCGTATTCTCCCCGAATTAATGTATCAGCTTGTTCTATTTTCCCAAAAACAATTGTACTCAGAAAGGGCTATGCCCATATGAATGAAATGGAATTTTTTTTTCAATGACTGTCTTGGCTGTAAGTATTGGTAACGGAGTTAAGTGCTTAGGTCACTTGACTAAAAGCTGAACTGGGCATGTTAATGTAATGTGAGAAATGTCTAGCAAGTTTTTAACGCAAAGAATTTCAATGCCCAGGCACAACCTCAAGTACAGATTCCTAGTCCAGCCCCTACACCAGGTACAGTCGTAATTCAGGAGAATAAGTTTCTTCTCAAGAAAATCAAACCACCTAAATTTGATGGCAAGGGAAGGACTGTCCAAACTAATGCCGAGATTTGGATCAAATCCATGGAGGATTATTTTGAAGGAGCAGGTACTGCACCTGCTAACCAAGCGATGCTCGCCAAACTGAAGCTTATCGACAAAGTAAGGCTTTGGTGGAAACAATGGTGTAGGGACCAAGGGATCTCGAAAGGGTCCATTACTTGGGAGAAGCTTAAAAGAGCTATGTGAGGGAGATATCTACCACCTGCCTACCACCCGTAGAAGATGAACGAGTTCTATGAACTGAAGCAGCTTGGTCTATCCCTTGATGTATGCTATTCAAAATTCGTCTCTCTTTTGAAGTATGCATCACAAATGGATATGACACAACAGGTATCAAAGTTTTGTGTTGGATTAAACCCACCCATAAACACCCACCTGGAATCAATGCGCCCAACAGATCTACAGGATGCACTCATTCGAGCTGCACCCATAATATAGGAGGTGCAGACCAGGCCAAGAAATAACAAGACTTGGTGTTACAAGAATCAGAACAAAGGAGTGTATAGGTCTCAAGCCAAGAGAGCGGTGGGCCAAAATCAGGCACAAAGGAAGAAAACTGGGGCGAATGCTGCTAATAATTTCATTCCTACCCAGGGTAATGGCCTCAATCTCCATTGCTTCCATTGCAACGAGCCTGGTAATTTCAAAAGGAAATGTCCCAAGCTTAATGGAGGACAACGTCAAGGGCCATCCCAAGGAACCGTCCGAGGCCAAGGAGCCACCGTCATGGCTAGAGGAAGAATCTCCAGTGTTGCCAACAAGGAGCTATGTGACGAAGAAGACCCAACCATGGAAGTCGACTTTGAGAGGGCAGCAATTCATGCCGCTCTTCACAAGAAAGGCCCGAATCGCCAATTCTTGGTGATTCAAACACCATCGGATTATCAAGGTAAAAGCTTCAGAACTGGTGCAAAGATCGGATGTTGTATGCTCGCATAGTGAACGCCAGAAGGTCCCTAAGAACAAAAGAACCCTACTTTTTGCACAAAAATCAAGGTAGAAAGCATGCATGACATGAACAAGAGACCAATTGCGTGCAATCTCCGCCCATGCCTTGTGTGTGTCAAGATTGTGGGAGAGAAGGAAAGAGTCTCACTTGTAGCTTTCTTGCTTGCACAATGGGGGAATACACACAAAGGTGGAGGCTGAAAATAGTTTTCCTCTTCTTAGTTGTGTAAGCCAAAAAGAACTCAAGTACATAGAAATAGAAGAACCCTATATATGGGTCTCAAACCAAACTCAACTAACTAAGGTGGCATACTAACTGAGCCATGAACTAGAGTAGATAAGGATAGCTGTCATCTAGCTATTATTCATGGGCGGTGTACCAACCGCATCTGCAAAACTGACGAGTCGGTGACATAAACGCACAATGGTCACCCTGGCATATCACGAGTGGAGCTCGATATCTCAACAGTGTGAGCGCTCCACAAAGCATGTATTTTATGTATTAATCATCTTCAAGCTTAAATAATAGCCCAAATTACAAAATAGCACGCTTTTGGCTTTTGAGTTTGCTTTAGCACAAAATAGAAATAAAGCTTATGGGCGGGCGTCCAAAGAGTCAGGCATACCTAATACAATGTCCAAATACAAATATCATAATCGTGCGCCCATGTGCATACAAAATAATAAATAAATATCCAACGCCTTAATAAATAGGTGCGGCAAAATATAGGTGCCATGTCTAAGGTATGCGCCCATCAAAATATAAGTGATAACTCGAATACACGCTATCCTCCAATGCTTTCCTCCGCCACTACTGCTATCTCTACACATCAACTGAAGCATTCACAATCGTTAGTAAAATAATACAATTAAACCAACAAAAGTGAATACCTAGCAGTCTTCAACTACATAAATAAATCAACTGGTTAGAAATCAATCCTAACCTTAATTTATCACGAGTGCGCACTCTAAACTCATAAACGTTTATTAATTTAATATGCATTTTGCGGAATCACCCGCTATGGAATCACCCATGTACACACTAAATTAATGAAATGCCCAAAAAGGATAGGCGTCCCCATCAACTTCTCACACAAAGAATCCACTTTGTGTATGAGACCCGGTCAACAAAGTTTACGGAATCCACCGTAAAACCTCACGGAATCCACCGTTGCACAAAATCCACCGTGAAATATGCCTCCTGGCATCATACCCCAAAGGGTGGAATAGCAATTGTCCTCAATTGCTATTAGCTCAATGTGGAGCTAACAGAGTGGGGAAAGCATTTAAGTCTCTAGCGTGCATCCATTGGGCTTCCTCAACAGGATGGTTTTTAAACTTGACCAAATATCTAGAATATCTATGGCCAGTTCTAGTGGTCATAAAGTCAGTATCTATGATAGCTTCAGGCTCAAGGATTTCAATCTCTTCATCTAGCAAAGGTGGGTTTTCATAAATAGGATATACAAGTAATTGGCCTCTAAAGGGTCGTAATAAACTAATGTGAAATGTGTTGTGAATTTTCCAGTGAGGTGGTAGTTCTAACTTGAATGCATTGTCATTGATTTTGTGAATGATCTTAAATGGTCCATAGAATCTAGGTGCTAATTTCACAACTGGGTGTTTTTCTAAACTTTGTAATCTATGTTTCTCTATTCTTAACCAAACATAGTCATCAACTTTGATATTCATGGCCTGTCTTTTCTTATTGGCTTGTTTTGTATATGATTGCTGGGCTTTGGCAAGCATGTCTTTGACTTCATAAAAAATAGTAGCGTGCATGTTAGCAATATCATTGGTACTCTAAATTCTATTTGATAAAGATGCAACAGGTGTAGACAATCTATAACCATAAATCACTTCAAACGGTGCTTTCTTTATAGATGTGTATGGTGTATTATTATATGAAAATTGCAGTAAATGCAAATGTGTGTCCCATGTATGTGGTTTAGAAATAGTATAAGCACGTAAAAGATCTAAAGTAGTACTATTAGTGGCTTCTGTTTGTCCATTAGTTTCAGGATGAAATGAATCTTTGTTCCTAGGTTAGCAAAAAAAGTAATCCAAAAGTTGTTACAAAATCTAGAATCACGGTCAGAAATAATAACTTTTGGTAATTCATGATTAGTGAAAAAAAATTTCATTAGGGCCAAAAACGTTTCAAAAATGGCACTTGTAAGAAAATGATTAAGTTACTAATTAGTTGAGGTTTTAAAATAATGAACCCTCCAAATTTGGCCATTTAGACGTGATTAATGAGAGAATTTATTATTCATTTAAGAGCTTAGCCATTAAATGCCTAAGGACGTTAACTCATGTCAGAGGTCACTTTTCGGCCATTATTCTTTCCTTTTGAATATTTTACTATCATGTTTCCCACCAAACTCATGCTTCTTTTTTCGTCTGCATTCATTTGAATCATCGTTCTCTCCTCTTCACTTTGTTTCTTAGTTCTTAAAGCAGATTTTACCCTGTTGTAAAATTTCTCACCAAAATCATGTCCGGTTCTTACCAGCAGCGTGCATTGGTCTCCCTTCGTCTCTCTTCGTCTCCTTTCACAAAATCTTGAGAAGGTGATCAACAATCAAAAGAGTCTCTACATAGAGGATCAATATCACTTACTTGTTGATTGAGCTATAGAGATATGGTCCTCCATGGACCTGAGACGAGATCATCTTGTTAGTTTTCAACTGACCCAACTAGGTTGGGACATCCAAGCTGCATCTTTACTTCAACCCCTAAGATATCCATTCTGTAAGATTTTATTTCAACTAAATCCAAGCTTTTTCTTCAATCTTTTCAATTTGATTCATAAGAAAATGGGTAAAAGAGTCCCATGGTGTTGATGCAAATTGGTAGGGATAGATATACTAAGGATAATCCTTAAGCTAATAGAATAGAAAGGGAAAATTTTCACTTTGATCTTGACACTTGAAAATAGAATATCTTCATTATACAGTGTTGTAATATCAACTTTTTAGCAAGGACTAATTGATAAGACAAGGATAATATATTATTATTAGAAGAAAGGAAGTACTTTGATTTCTGGGAGATAAAAATATTTACCTAGTAATAGATTAAAAATGTTTATTATTCAATTTTGTCTCTTAAAATATAAAAAAATTAAATAAGTAATAGATAGAAGTATTAGTGATATTGTGTATCATATCAACTTTAGGACTAAGATGATTTTATGTGTGCAGGATGCTTCGAAGAATATGAAGGATAAAACTTCTTACTTGATATTAGCTCTTGGGAGTATTTTTCTTATCATACCCTCAACTATGATTAGCACTATGGGGTTTCAAGTTTTAATATCTTCAATTGTGATTCTTATTAGCACTATCAGATTTCAATACCTAAATGGTGGCTTGATGTCATGGGATGATACTACTCATGATATCATATCCTAGCAAATCTCTTAAGATCTCTTCCCTTGATTTGTAAGAAGAAATAGAAAGGACTTGACTCTATTTCTTTCTCTTAGAACTCTGATTCTAATGCAAACTGATTTTATAATTGAAAGCATCACTACATTATTGATGCTTTATCCTTGTATATATTTTTTCAAATGTAATATATCTCAATTTCACAAAAAAAAGACCATCAAAATAATCAGTCTGCATTTCACCCAAAAAAAAATCATAAGTTTATTAGGCTTTGAAAAAATTTTAGAAAAATTTTAAGATTTTTTTGAGCTCGTTTGCTATTTTAAAGATATTTTTAAGCAAAAAAGGGCAAAAAAAGACCCAAAAAATCACAGAAAAACCACCCAGAAATAGCATAGCCGATACGGCAGAAAAATGGGTATCCAAGACAACTCGGATACCCACTTTCGCACTGTATCGGCTATGCTATTTTTGGGTGGTGCTCCGATGTCCATTTTCGCACCGTATCGGCTATGCTATTTTTGAGTGTTTTTTGGTGATTTTTTTTTGTCTTTTTTAGGTCATGTTTTTCTTAAAAATATTTTTAAAATAGCAAAGGAGCTCAAAAAAAGTCAAAAATTTTTATATAAGTTTATTAGGCTTTGAAAAAATTTCAAAAAATTTGTAAGATATTTTTAAGCTCATTTGCTATTTTAAAAATATTTTTAAGCAAAAAAGGGCCTAAAAAAGATGCAAAAAAATCACAAAAAAACACCCAAAAATAGCATAGCCGATACGGCTCGGATACCCATTTTCGCGCCGTATAGGCTATGCTATTTTTGGGTGTTTTTGTGATTTTTTAGGTCTTTTTAGGCTTTTTTTGCTTTAAAATATTTTTAAAATAGCAAACGAGCTCAAAAATATCTGAAAAATTTTCTAAATTTTTTTCATAGCCTAATAAACTTTTGGAAATTTTTTTGACTTTTTTTGATGGGTCTAAGGTCTCACAAAAAATAAGTCATTACAAGGGGAGTGTACTTTGCACGCGCATATTTACACCTTCACGATACGGAGCGAGGAGGACCCCTACGAAGATTTTGTTGTGCCACTCTTGCACCATATCAAGTCGTCCACGATTCGCAGCAAAAAGTATAGTACCAAACATTATGCTTTTTGCCACACTCGCGCCATATGAGCTGCTCCACTATACGACGCGAATATGACCCTGCGAAAATTTGGCTTTGCTACTCTCGCGTCATATCAACTTATCCTCATATGGTTGACTTTATGACTTTATGAATTATCCTTACATTATTGCTGCTCATGCTCATAAGATCACCCTAATGAATAAAGATTTTAATATGATTAGCAGAATAAAGTATCGAGGATGATGTTTGCAAGAGAAAAATCAATGTACTTGGACCTATTAATTATAAGAGAATGGGTGAGGTGTATGGGCAAATGGTTATCAATGTTTCTTGCAGTTCTGAGGAAGAGGACTATCTTAGCATATCTCATGAGGAAAAGTCCATGCTAGTTGTAAAAAGGATATTTAATTGTTAGATTCTGTAGTTTATTATTGCATAACATAAGGCATTTTGACTCTAAAATTTTTTAGTATATAGAATAATTGTGCTATTGATTGCAAATAACACTCCTTTATTTTTGCTATTAGCTTTAGGACATTGATTGCATCTCCTAGCCAATAAATCTCTAAAATTATGTGTATTGTTGATCCACTGTTATCAATGGAATTTTTTTCGAGATTTGGTTCAAATATAGCAATGTCTTTCAAAGCTTTTGATTCCATCACAACTACCATAAATTTTTTTATTACATCGGATACACTCACTAGAGAAATTATCCTCATGAACTCTCTAAGTGGTATCCATGGCCAAGGAAGAATGTGGGTTGAATGGAATACTGCTTGCTTCTTGGTTAATTATTTATTTTATTTGATTGTCTATTTTAGTTACATGTTTCCATTTGCAGTGCTGGCAGGCTCCTAACTACCTTCTTGGACACCACATATGAGGATATTGTTGATCCTAGAAAACCATATAACTCTCTCTAACAAGAAGTACCATTGCAAAGTCACAAAGTCATACATATACTTGAGGAAAAAGAGTGATTTTCAAATGTCTATAGGACAATAGATTCAAAGATACTCAAGATAGATGGAGTGAATGTAAGTCTCTTTCATATTGTTGGTTTTTTTAGGGACCCTTTTTTACCAACTTGTTACATTTTTTCTCGTAGTGCTAAGATTACCCTAACTCATATATGCGATGGATAAGGGAGCAATGTATTGAGTTGATTTTGGATAGGGTAATCACACTAGTTGATTCCGATTCCCCTCCACAAAGCCACAAAACATGCACAATAAAAGAACCCACAATCTGATCAGCATAGATAATGTTTGTGAACACCTTATGAATCGCATGGAAGGTTTCACTTAAGCTTTCCATAGGTTGCCATTCCATACTTGTTGATAGAAATATATCTACAACCAAGAATTCGTTATTAGTACTCGCTTAAATGAAAAAAAAAAAACGTTATCAACTCAAGTCTTACAATGTATTTACTACGAAACATACTCATTTGGAGGCAAGTGGATATCCTTCGCCATGTAAACATGTTGCAATTTGATAAACTACCCTTCATGCATAATTTTGAAAGAAATGATACGTCCCTTCCAGTGATGTTTAATATCCTCTCTTTTTTTCTTTTCACCTTGTGAGAGTCCTTGCAAGAGGGCAGCATGGCAACCTAATCGTTTATACTAAAGATCTTTGGCTCCCAATTTTCATCAACTCTGTGGCTATAGACAGTGCAAGAGTTTACTAAATGAGAAGAGCGCCTTCTGGATGCCATACTTAAATTAAATTTGCAAAGAAAGAAGCTCATCGAGAAAGATGAATGAACTAAAAAGTAGAGAAAGAAGCTCACTCAGAAAGGTGAAGGAACTAAAAAGGAATATTAAGAAGACTAATGAAAATATATTGGGCACCAAAAAAGTTTTCGACTTTAAAAAAAATCATCATTAACTTCACAACAACTTTATTTTGTCATTTGTCAAATTTTATAAGTAAATAAGGACTTCGGGACTACCAAAACATGTCAGACATTGGAGATTTTGGCTAAAAAGGAGGAGAGAATCACGAAGTGGACTCTACTATCTCCAAAAAAGAGGAGACAAGAATACCATATTCTTGCACACGTGGCAAACTCTCTTTGGCCCTTTTCTTAATCCCGTGATTAACAAAAGTGCATTTTTTGAAGTGTTTTCGACCCTAATGCAAAAACAATTGTGCTGCCTGAGATGTTGTTAAAGTTTTCTTGCATGGAATGAAATATGCTTGTTTGCTAAACCTGTCTAGTATAGTCCAAATCATATCATGGTTAGCTTTAGTATTAGGTAAACCAGTAATAAAATCCATAGAAATCTGTTCCCATGGTCTTGATGGAATAGATAAAGGCATAAGTAATCCATACTGCTTACCATGATGTCTCTTAACTCTTTAACAAACCAAACATTCAGAAACAAAGTTAGATACATCAATGTCCATTTGTGGCCAACAAAAATCTTGAGTCAATGTATGTAAAGTAGATATGATACCTCTATGACCTTGATATGGAGGACAATGAATCTCATTCAAAACAAAAGATCTAAATGGTACTGTAACACATAATCTATTTTCATAAAACATGAATCCATCATTGTAAGACAGTGAATCAATAGGAATCTAGTTATTTTCAACTAATTTACTCCTATCAGCATGAAAAGTAATGTCCTGATGATAAGTATATTTCATAGGGGTTAGAGAATCAAATGATATAACAGAGATATTATGAATGGTGGGTCTTCTACTTAATGCATCAGCCACTACATTTTCTTTACCTGGTTGATATTGGATAAGGGGATGAAAACTCTGAATAAAAGCTGTCCATTTGATATGTCGGTCAGATATTTGGGGTTGACTAAGGAGATGTCTAATACTTTGTTGGTTAGTCTTAATCAAAATTCAGATTAAGTAATATTTCCATTGTCTTAAAGCTTGTACAACAGCTAATAATTCTTTATCATATGTGGAATATTTAAGTTCGAATGGTTTCAATTTACAGCTAGAATAGGCTATGGGATGATTATCTTGCATAAGTACGGCTCCTATTCCAGATCCGCTAGCATTAGTAACTACTAAAAAGAATGATCTATTAAAATCAGGTAGTTGTAATACAGGAGCATGGGTTAATGCATGTTTCAATAAATCAAAAGATTTCTGTTGATTATCAGACCAATGATAAACAATACCTTTCTTTAAAAGTTTAGTCAAAGGCAAAGCAAGTAATGAAAAATTTCGCACAAATTTCCTGTAAAAACTAGCAAGACCTAGAAAAGAACGTAACTCATGCATATTTTTAGGTAGAGGCTAGTTCAATATTGCTTCTATCTTCTTAGGATCAACCTTAATACCTTTTGATGACACAATATGACCTAAATATTCAATTTCTGTTTGAAAGAACTCACTCTTTTCCAAATTAGCATACAATTGATTATCTTTCAACAACTTGAAAACCAAAGACAAATGTTCATAATGCTCTTTCTCATTTTTACTGAATACCAAGATATCATCAAAGAATACGATAACACAATGCTGATATTTCAAAAATATGTGATTCATCATTCTACTAAATGTAGCAGGTGCGTTAGTCAATCCAAAAGGCATCACTAGAAATTCATAATGACCAAATTGTGTTCTAAATGCAGTCTTGAATATGTCAGATTTATCTAATCTCACCTAATGATAACCAGATTTAAGATCTATTTTACTAAATATGGCAGAACCTTGTAATTTATCCATAAGATCATTAACCCTAGGAATTGGATATCTATTCTTTACAGTAATCTTGTTTAGGGCACGATAATCAATGCACATACGATAAGTATTATTATTCTTCTTTACCAACAAAACATGTGCACCAAATGAAGAACTACTAGGTCTAATTAATCCTCTGTTTAATAATTTCTCAACTTGATTTTGAATTTCTTTCTGCTCTATCTGGTTATGCCTATATGGTGCTTTACAGGGTGGTTGTGTACCAGGAATTAAATCTAGTTTGTGGTCTTCAGGACGTGAAGGAGGTAATCCATGTGGTAGATCTTCAGCAAAACAATCTTTAAATTGTGCAAGGAATTCTTTATGCCTAGGATGCATATGTTTTTCTTTAGCTTGCAGTTCATTCACGCAAATTAAATTAGATTTACTACTTTTGTGTAATGCACGTTTAGCTTGAGTATGAGTAAGCAGTGAGAAAGCATTAGATGCATGCATACCATACAATGTAATGTGTTGAGAGCGGAATTTAGGAGCCATGAAGTGCTTAAAAATAGCTAAAAATTATGAATATCACGGGAAAAATATTCAATGTCAAAGGCGGCGGCTCGATCTAGGACGATTTTAAGCGTCAAAGTGCTTTAAAGGCGCCCGAGCAACACTTGTTGATTTTTCATAATTTTTTAGATAGTCGTGCGGGTTGACACGAGCTACTGGACAATGCGGGATGCTAAGCCGGACGCCCAAGATTTTTCAGAGCTCAATTCCGAGTCCGGACGGGGAAATGGCCAAGAAACCGGTCAAGATACGAAGAGGTGGACAAAATTTGGCCAAAATGGGCAAGTGACCCTTGGGAGCCCAATTTTTAATGTAGCATGAAAGTTTGATGTAGAGGATGAGGAAAAAAACGTGAGGAGAGATGGCGCCATCTGCGCCCAAAAATTGCGCTCCATGGGTGGATCTTCAATCTCCAGCATCAATGCAACCCATGTCAATCATCATTGCCCCTCATTCCCTCCTGGATGCTGACTCTATCGCCGCCTCTCGCCCGTCAAATGATGCTTTCTTTGAAGATCTCTGATTTTAGTCTTTCTCTCTCCTCCCTCTCTCTCTTCTAAAGGCAAGTTCATGTGGGAAGAAGAAGGAAGAAGAAAGAATGATGGAGGCTTGTCCGGCATGGATCGGATTGCTCCACGGGCTGGAAATGGTGATTTGTGATTGTGCTGGATATGAAGTGCTGCTAATTTTCAGATTTGCAGCCATGGACATGAAACCCGAAACACGCAAATAAGCGGTAATTCAAAATTTTCAAAGGAAATTTGAGATTTCATGGCTTTTGATTGATAAAATGTTGTTCATGTAGGCTAAAAATTTGTTTATGTTGCTGTTTTCCATGAGTTCTTACTGGTCATAATCAGAAAATCAGAAAAATATGCATCTTGTGGTTCAAAATAATATGCTAAAACACGTAAAATATGGAAAATCAAGGAAAAATGATGGTTTTGGGCATAAAAATGGGAAAATGAATAGGAACACCAACTAAACTTTCATTTTTTCTGCAAGAAGGAACTAAGGGCCACAGCCCATAACCTATTTTGAATTTTCAGTAATAAAATAATGCAAAAAATAAGGGAAAATACAAGGAAAATGGAGAAAAATCACTAAAAATAGGGGAAAAATGCATTTTGGGTGCGGAAAATTAATGAAAATTAAGAGCAATGTTTGTGAATGTTGGTGGGGAATGAAGCATGAGGATTTGCCTCAGTTCAACCCCACCTTCTTGTTCTAGTGTGGTTTTTTCCACTTTTTATACATAAAATGATGGCAAAATGCCCTATAAATCTATACAACAATGCAACATTTGATTGATGGGAGGGTAGAATAGTTTAAATGCCATGTGGGATGATGGAAAAGTTGCTGATTTCTATGCATACCATTTAGGACGGATAATAATTATAAAATAAGAGCCTAGTAGCACGAGGGTTCCCTTGGTGCTAGGTCTGTGCAACGCCGCATAAGAACAGTAGTTGGAAGTCATTAAAAGGATGTTTTCCACATGTGCACAATATTTATTTCATAACTGTTTAAGCACTTGGCATCCACACTATGCATAAATCATGGAAATATTTAAAGGTATCAAAAATCCTGGATGCACAACAATTGTTTTCATTAGGACATTGACCTACGTTGAGTGAGAGACAGGACACCCTATGCCATAGGCTAGTCGTGGGGTCTAGGGAAAAGAGAAGTAAGGACAATGGTACATTCCTGTATACGATTAAATGGTACCTTGAGTGGATTTTGTGCAAAATATTTATATGTTGAGCAACGCATCGAGGGGCCAATCCCCAAGGTGTAGGAGAGTCGCAAAGGGTTGACGGCATTCAGCCGTAGGAGGAACCCCATGTGTATGTGATTCAAGCCTTTTGGCTATGTGAAAGGGACTCCCGTTGAGAAGTTATATTGGGTCAGGATCAGTTGGACTACAATGTATTACAAATGCAATGTTTAGGAAGGCAGAGATTTTGATAGACGCTCCCGGCCGCGAGGCCGAGGGGTTGTCTTGTGCGTAGTGACGAGGCCTGGCTAGTGCATGAGCCAGTGCCGGCCCGTTTTTAGGTCCATCTGTGGTGCGTCTACCGGGAGCCGCTTAAAAGTGGCGGTCCTCGAATCCTGGTTGTTTAGGGACCAACTAGCAGTTTATGCCAAAGGATACTGAGATTGATCCGTTATTTATTGATAAGCATCGTCTAGCAGAAATCCAAAAGCAAGAAAGAGACAAAAGAGCTAGGCGATATGCTGAAATTTTTAGGAGATATTCCCCTAAGCGTAGCGGTGCTAAACCCTTACGAGGGAGTGGATCTAGTGGTCTTGGGGCCATAAGCAGCAAGTTAGGAGATGGTGGAAACTCTAGTGCTCCCCTTCCTGCCATAAGCCAGTCCACGTCAATTGCGGGAGGTGTAACCCCACCATCCCCTATTCCTAGTGCAAATCCAATCCCCGTCATGGCGCAGCCTATTGCAATTCCAGTAGGAACATCGGATTTACCGGCTCTAGGTTACCCGCTACCCATTTTTAATGGGCTAGTTGAGGAAGATGCGGAACTCCACATTAGGGAGTTTCAAAAGCTGATGTTCAACTGTCGCATTTAAGAAGAAGGACATTTAAATATGATTCTCAAAGGAAGAGCTGCTATATGGTATCATGATTTAGAAGCCGAAACCATATTGAATATTGATGCATTTTATGGAGCTTTTCGAAGGGAGTTTTCCCCTGAAAGGGGTGGGCAATATTGGTTGCGTGTACTCAACGTGACCCGCCAAGAACCACACCAGGATATTCGTGCTTATGCGAAGAAAATAAAAGAGGTTTTCCGTAAGTTGGACACCTCTATTCCCATCCCCGCAGCTGCCCAATTGAAATATTTCCTACATGGTTTGGACTTTAATATCCAATTGCAGTTGAGTAGTGTCCCCTTGGGGGATATAGATACTGCCATTACACGAGCACAAGAGGTGGAATCCCGACTACAAGCAGCCTATGCTTCTCGAGGCAATTCAAATATGGGTTTAGTATTGGGAAACAATGTGGCAATGGCCAATGGCAGTAGTGGTCAAGGGATAGCAATGGCTAACCCTAATGGGAGAGGGAACATGATACAGAATGTCCCTTTATTACCAGCTCCCCTTGGCATGTCGATGCCTACGGGTAGTCAAATGGCTCCAAATGGTGGAGGCCAGACGGTCAATTCTAACACCATGCCTTTGGTTCAACAACCTGTGCCTAATCGAATTGTTAGGCCGATGGAACGACATGGCAATGACCAAGGCTACGAGTCGAGTTCTTCCAATGTTCTTGGCGAGGTTAAGGACATGATGAAGCATTATACCGATATGAATACAGAGCAGTCTCGACAAATAGCCGTGGATGTCAACTTCCTTAAAAAACAAAAAAATTTGATAGGAAGTAGATACCTAGAGGAGGGTGCGCCATCGAGGTTTAGTTGCAAATGGTGTGGCAGGCAGCACTATCCAAGAAATTGCCCAAATGTTAAGTGCGACATTTGTGGAAAATCTGGCCATTTAGCAGCTACTTGCTGGAGTAAGATCAGTTCCCTGTAGCGCGGTAGTCGGCAGCCAGGGCCTGTTAATCATCGTGCCCAAGGAAATGATTCCCAGCGAGAGGACGGGCCTAAACAAATACTTCAACGACCAAAGACTACAGTGGAGGAGCTACCAAGTGGTAGTGGGGTTAGTTTGATTGAGGCTGTACGCGTTAACGATGCTGAAACCTCTAATCTGCGAGCCGTTCTTACAAGAGGTCAAAAGGGTAGAGAAGTCGACAAGGATAAACCTGTCGACAGAAACCCTAAACAAGGCGACAAAGGAACGCAAGTTTTGGATCCTTCCATGGAAGGGGGACCTTTGAAGCCCGTGGAAAGTAAAGCCGATAAGGAATCACCAAAGAAGAAGGTGAAAGTTAAGAAAGAGGCAATAAAGCCGGTTCAGTGACCTAAAGAGCGGATGGTTTGGTGTGAAAAGTGAGCTCTATCAAACTATCATGAATTCGATTTGGCGAGCTCTCTTTGCGAAGTCAAGCCGGATGTGAATCTTTTACAGCTTATTAAGCTTTCCCCAGGAGTACGTAAGGAATTTAGAAAGATTCTACGTACCGGGTATATCGTAGAACCTTTGGGTATTGCGCGAGTTGGTGATGACTGGTTCGAGCATGCTGAGAAGCATTGCCCAAGTGTTGCAGCCTATGTCAATGGGATATTAGTAGATTATGCCATTGTCGACATGGGATCATCTGTTAACATTATGAGTTCTGAAGTGATGGAAAGGTTGGATCTTGCGATCCAGAAAGATACCTCCAAAATTCTCAGAATGGCAGATGATAGTTTGAGACAGCCGGAAGGCTGCATTACTAAGGTCCATGTCACTGTTGCAAATGTAGAATGCCTGTTGGACTTTAGGGTGATTCGTTTTGTAGGCCGTCCAAGTTACCAAGTATTGCTCGGACGACCTTGGATCTTGCAAGCGGACTGCCAAGTAGATATACCTGCCGGTCGACTAATATTCGGTAGAGGTGCCCAGTGTGTGGTAGTTGATGCTTATCCTGAGTCCCCGCAGAGTGAGAGAGCTCCTCTATCTTCTACAGAATTGGAGACATTAGAAGATTTATCTGCCAGTGAGACATCATCGAGTGATGAGTCCAAGGAGGGATCAACCATGGAAGACATCTATCAGATCACTTTGAATGAGCCGATAGAGGGCCAAGATCATATAAGAGATGCAGATGTTATCGAGCTAGACCTTGGTACGCCTGATGATTCGCGGCCGATCAAATTAGGTTCTATGCTTAGCTCAGCAGAAAGGGAGGACTATGTGGCCTTGATCCAGGAATTCTGTGATATCTTTGCCTGGAGTTATGATGAGTTGAGAGGCATCCCTCCTAGTCTTGCTGTTCATACAATTCTGTTGAAAGAGGGCAGTCGTCTTGTACGGCAGAAAGTAAGGCGTATGCCTTTCGAACTGAGGGACAGCCTATTTAAAGAGTTATAGAAGCTGTGAAAAGCGGGTTTGATTTTTCCTGTGCAACACACGGAATGGTGTTCGCTGGTTGTGATTAGAAAGAAAAAGAATAATCAAATCCGATTATGTGTAGACTTTAGGGAGCTGAATAAGCAGACAGTTAAGGACTACTACCCGTTGCCATTTATTGACTAGATTTTGGATCAATTAGCAGGTAGGGAGATATATTCGTTTATGGATTGCTTTGCAGGATACAACCAAATGGCAATTGCAGAAGAGGATAAGTTGAAAACAACTTTTATCACTGTATTTGGTACTTTTGCATACCATGTGATGGCCTTTGGTTTATGCAATGCGCCTGGTTCGTGGCAACGAACAGCAGATAAGACATTCGGTGACATATCCCCTGAAGAGTTGAAGGTGTTTATTGATGACTTAGGGGCCGCCACCGTGAGAGGAAGGCAGTTGATCATTTTAATAAAATGCTTTGAGCGCTGTAGACAATTTTGCATCACCCTAAACCCACGGAAGTGTGTTTTTGGAGTACCTTATGGACTATTGCTGGGTCATGTGGTTAGTTCGGTAGGAATTGCGATAGACCCCGAGAAGGTTAAAGTTATAGTTGCCATGGGTCCACCACGCACTCCGAAAGAAGTTCATAGCTTTCTGTCTTTAGTTGGTTACTACCGTAGATTCATCAATGCTTTAGCACAAAGAACGTTGCCGCTTACAAATTTATTGTCCTTTAGCTGTTCGTTTGTATGGGGCGACCCTTGTAAGGTAGCATTCGTGGATGTGAAACAAGAGCTAGCAAGAGCACCCGTTTTAAAAGCACCTAAAAGAGGTGAGGTGTTCTATATATTTTCAGCAGCCACCATGTATAGTATCAGCTGCTGTTTAGCCCAAATTTGGGAAGAGAAGTGGTACCACCCGATTGCTTTTGCTACCCGGAAGCTGGGGGTATCCGAAATCAACTATACCTACATGGAGAAATTGTGTCTAGTGATGGTCTTTGGGACCAAGAAATTCAGGCATTATATTCTCTATGAGAAAGTCGTGCTTTATACGAAGGCGGAGGGACTTCGATTATTGATGAATAAGCTACAACCGCCTGATCGTCTAGCAAAGTGGTTGATCACTTTGCAGGAATTTGATTATGAAATCAGGAGTAAGCCACCAAGGTTGCAAGGCATCGTGGAATGTCTTGTGGACTTTGGGGAGCCAAAAGAATCTGTGGCTGAAGGTAGTGACATGGAGATGTTATTTAAAATAGATACGGCATCTATTCCCTCCTGGTATGCTGCAATAACGCATTATTTATCAATAGGAGAGGCGGGATCCGAATTATCTAAAGCTAAGAGAAGGAAAATTAAGCAGCAAGCGTTAAAGTTTTCTTTGATCGCAGGTACATTATATCGGCAAGGGGTTGATGATATCTATCGCCGGTGTGTGATGCCTGACGAGGTGCCATTCATTTTGGAAGAGTGCCATGATTCTGCTTGCGGTGGCCACTTTGCTAGACGGCTTACAGCACAAAAGGCTTTAAGAGCAGGTTATTGGTGGCCTGCCATCTTCCAGGATGCGTTTGCGTATGTTAAGAGATGCGATATTTGTCAACGACATGATAGTCGAGAAAATAGGAAACGGCCACTCACCCCTATTATGGCGATACTTCCATTTTGAGAAGTGGGGAATAGACTTTGTGGGACCTATTACTCCGTCGTCGACTACGCAAAAGCGGTACATCATTGTAGCAATTGACTACTTCACAAAGTGGTCAGAAGCACGTGCAACAAGGAAAGATGATGCTAAAGAAACTGCTAGTTTCCTTTTAGAGCAGATAATATGCCGGTTTGGTCCGCCGAAAGAATTAGTGTCGGACCGCGGAACCCATTTCCTGAATAAGGTGATTAAAGGTTTGACAGAGATGTGGCAAATCAAGCATAACAAGACAACTCCATATAATCCGCAAGCCAATGGGCAAGTTGAGAGCACCAACAAGTAGCTTGTGGGCATCGTGTCCAAAATTGTGTCGGAAAAGAAACAGGATTGGGATAAAAAGTTATACGTGGCAGTGTGGGCCTATAATACGACTTTGAAACGAGCCACTGGCCATACCCCATTCAAGTTAGTATATGGGGAGGAGTGTGTCTTGCCTTTAGAAATTGAGCTGCCGACTATTCGGTTTGCCATAAATCATTCTTTGAGCGATGAAGACGCACTTTTTGAGCGCTTGACGACACTGGCACATTTAGATGAGCTTAAGTTGCAGAGCTTATTGCACCAAGAAGTGGGGAAGCACCGAATGAAGCAGCTACACGACCTCAAAGCCAAGAAATACACCTTCAAGAAAGGACAGCTTGTTCTGTATTATGATGCACGACGTGAATTATTTCGAGGCAAGCTAGAGCCCAAATGGGAGGGGCCTTATAGGATCGTTAGAATAGGAAAGAATAAATCCACAGTCTTGTTAGCTGACCTGGAGGGGATAGAATTTAAAAATAAGGATAATCTTAATAAGATTAAACCTTATTATTTCTGATTGCACTAATGCTATGACTGCCTTGTAGGTCTAGGCAAGATCGATCAAACATCTGCAAGGAAATCGTTATAGAAGTTGATGGGTCGTCTGATCCCTTATTTAGAACACCCATATTTAGAACAGAGGTATCATCAGGGAAAGCTCATTTGGTGGAGCAAAGGATACAAGGTGATTGAGCAAGAAGCCGGGACATTTATTTGGGAGATCAAGGTCTTTTGCCATCACTACCTACAAATTTTGACGAGCATCCCTGTTGAATTCAATGATGGAGGGATGGAGCCTACAGTCCACCCGTTGAATATGCTGAATTTCGATTACCATAATTACGAGTAGAGTTCCGGATGGCGGGATATGTAAACCCTTTATGGACATACACCTTGTACTTTGATGGGGCGTCCAGGGGTGCATGCAAAAAAGGAAGTGTAGGAGTTGTCATCCGAGACCCCCGACGACGCATTGTCATGAAGTTAGCTGCTTATCTCGGGGTGAATTTTACCAATAATATGGCAGAATACAAAGCCCTCATTATGGGTTTGAATATTGCAAAGAAGGGTGGTATCCGCCAATTGTTGGTGAAAGGGGACTCTTAGTTGGTTTTAAATCAACTCAATGGGAGGTACATGGTACGAAACCCCCATCCTTTGTATGTACCATCATACTGCCATAGCCCTGCTAGACGAATTTGATAGAGTGTCTTTTCAGCTGATTCCACGGAATTGGAATTAGTTTGCTGATTCTTTGGCTAATTTTGCGTATGAAGAAGACCTCTTCTTTAATTGTGGCCCTTGTCCCGATATATCTATTGATGTTGAGACAGGACCTGGTCGTTTGTGGGGTATGCTTTCTGAACATGCCCTCTTTGGCAGACGATGGTTGATTTGGGTGATGCAGAGGGTAAGCGAGACTCATCTGCCTTTATTATCTTGGACCCACAGACTGATTCGACGACATGTGATGCGAACACCTCTTGCAATATACGCAGGAGGGATAGGTCATAATTTAATGCACTTAGTTTAGGGCTACGAGCCCTGTTTCCCTGGGAATAGTATGCTTTGATGTCTATCATGATTGTTTCCAGGAGGATGTTATGCGAAGTATTGTTTGACTTCATTAGGCCAAGAGGGCCATTTCCCTGTCTAGTGCGGGTGCGTTTAATTGGGTTTTTGTTTTAAGTGTTGTGCTGGACAGGTTTCGCGGTTCGTGGAATTTTGTGGAGCCTGGAGGAGCCTTTGCCACGATGGAAGCTTCTTGTGGCCAATCCAGGTGATATCTCTCCTTTATGAGTACCTTTCTTTCCTGTTATATGTGTATTTGTACTTGTCGAGGGGATGCATTTTTGTTGGGGACCGGCAACCAAGGCATGAAGTCCCAGGTTTAGGTTGAGTATGTTTGAGGGAGGTCGGAGTAGTCATTGCCTCTTGCAAAGACATTGTCAGACATCGAAAGACCTGGTTTAGAAGGAAGTCCTAGTGGCCCTGTTTTGCTAGCCTGCTAGGCAGCCGTTCTAGGAGTTCTTATTAGTAGTGAGGCAGTTAGAGAAGCCTGCCAGCAAATAATAAAGATGATGCCAAGAAATCCTGAACATCCTAGAATATGAATATAAATACGAAGGTGTGTAAAAAGGGGTTCTAACCCCTATCAAAGAAAAGAAAAGGAATGAAAAGATATAAGCAGTTGATCATTGCCTTGTGAAGGCCTGGTAGGTTACTGGGGACGAATCAGACACGGGGCCGATACCTTGTCTTCCTAGGGGTGGCTTCTTGCTGGAAAAAAGAATGACAAAACAAGGAAGGTTGGAGCGAAAATAAAAGTGAGCGTTAGAAAAGGATTCAGTGTCGCCTTGTGAGGGCTTGGTAGGTTCTTGGGTGCCGAGACAGGTCCTGAGGCCGATACCCTGTTCTCCTTGGGTCACTACGCTCAGCTCCCTCCTTTTTACATGCCCAAGTATGTTCATCCAATACAAACCCTAAAAGAAGAAATGTATTGACAGAAAATACTCTTTGATCAGGCTATAGGAGTCCTCGCCTTGTAGGAGCTCCTAGTTGTGTTGTCTTTAGTTGGTAAGTAGTGCAGACTACCACTTAGGGCAACCTCTTTGATAGGTTTTTTTAGTTTGGTTGTGTTGGAGCAGTTGGTTCGTGACTCACTTCGGATCTTTTATTAGATGATGCTAGGCCTACTCCTTGTGGATGTCATGCCTTGGTTCTGTCCAGGGGTAGGGGGAGCATTGTGCTGAGTTTTATTATATATTTGTTTTGTATCAGCTTAATGCTTCTTTGGTTGTTTATGTGCAGATATGTTTGTGGATTTGACGGGCTGAGTCACCCTATCCCGTGGTCGCCAATGAGAGCGGAATTTAGGAGCCATGAAGTGCTTAAAAATAGCTAAAAATTATGAATATCAAGGGAAAAATATACAATGTCAAAGGCAGCGGCTCGATCTAGGACGATTTTAAGCGTCAAAGTGCTTTAAAGGCGCCCGAGAAACACTTGTTGATTTTTCATAATTTTTCAGACAATCGTGCGGGTTGACACGAGCTACTGGCCAATGTGGGATGCTAAGCCGGATGCCCAGGATTTTTCAGAGCTCAATTCCAAGTCCGGACGGGGAAATGGCCAAGAAACCGGCCAAGATACGAAGAGGTGGACAAAATTTGGCCAAAATGGGCAAGTGACCTTGGGAGCCCAATTTTTAATGTAGCATGAAAGTTTGATGTAGAGGATGAGAAAAAAAACGTGAGGAGAGATGGCGCCATCTGCGCCCGAAAATTGCGCTCCATGGGTGGATCTTCAATCTCCAGCATCAATGCAACCCATGTCAATCATCATTGCCCCTCATTCCCTCCTGGATGCTGACTCTATTGCCGCCCCTCGCCCGTCAAATGATGCTCTCTTTGAAGATCTCTGATTTCAGTATTTCTCTCTCCTCCCTCTCTCTCTTCTAAAGGCAAGTTCATGTGGGAAGAAGAAGGAAGAAGAAAGAATGGTGGAGGCTTGTCCGGCATGGATCGGATTGCTCCACGGGCTGGAAATGGTGATTTGTGATTGTGCTGGACATGAAGTGCTGCTGATTTTCAGATTTTCAGCCATGGACATGAAACCCGAAACACGTAAATAAGCGGTAATTCAAAATTTTCAAAGAAAATTTGAGATTTCATGGCTTTTAATTGATAAAATGTTGTTCATGTGGGCTAAAAATTGTTTATGTTACTGTTTTCCATGAGTTCTTACTGGTCATAATCAGAAAATCAGAAAAATATGCATCTTATGGTTCAAAATAATATGCTAAAACACTTAAAATATGGAAAATCAAGGAAAAATTATGGTTTTGGGCATAAAAATGGGAAAATGAATAGGAACACCAACTAAACTTTCATTTTTGCTGCAAGAAGGAACTAAGGGCCACAGCCCATAACCTATTTTGAATTTTCAGTAATAAAATAATGCAAAAAATAAGGGAAAATACAAGGAAAATGGAGAAAAATCACTAAAAATAGGGGAAAAATGCATTTTGGGTGCAGAAAATTAATGAAAATTAAGAGCAATGTTTGTGAATGTTGGTGGGGATTGAAGCATGAGGATTTGCCTCAGTTCAACCCCACCTTCTTGTTCTAGTGTGGTTTTTCTCGCTTTTTATACATAAAATGATGGCAAAATGCCCTATAAATCTATACAACAATGCAACATTTGATTGATGGGAGGGTAGAGTAGTTGAAATATGTCTAAATGCCGTGTGGGATGATGGAAAAGTTGCTGATTTCTATGCATAGCATTTAGGACGGATAATAATTATAAAATAAGAGCCTAGTAGCACGAGGGTTCCCTTGGTGCTAGGTCTGTGCAACGCCGCATAAGAACGGTAGTTGGAAGTCATTAAAAGGATGTTTTCCACATGTGCACAATATTGATTTCATAACTGTTTGAGCACTTGGCATCCACACTATGCATAAATCATGGAAATATTTAAAGGTATCAGAAATCCTGGATGCACAGCAATTGTTTTCATTAGGACATTGACCTACGTTGAGTGAGAGACAGGACACCCTAAGCCATAGGCTAGTCGTGGGGTCTAGGGAAAAGAGAAGTAAGGACAATGGTACATTCCTGTATACGATTAAATGGTACCTTGAGTGGATTTTGTGCAAAATGTTTATATGTGGAGCGATGCATCGAGGGGCCAATCCCCAAGGTGTAGGAGAGTCGCAGAGGGTTGACGGCATTCAGCTGTAGGAGGAACCCCATGTGTATGTGATTCGAGCCTTTTGGCTATGTGAAAGGGACTCCCTCTGAGGAGTAATATTGGGTTAGGATCAGTTGGACTACAACGTATTACAAACGCAATGTTTAGGAAGGCAGAGATTTTGATAGACGCTCCTGGCCGCGAGGCCGAGGGGTTGTCTTGTGCGTAGTGACGAGGCCCGGCTAGTGCATGAGCCAGTGCCGGCCCGTTTTTAGGTCCATCATGTGTTTTCCTTGAAAATGAATTTTAATTGAATGTGTGAAATAATCTATGCCAGGATTATGCTGATGACGCCAAGGCATACCTAGGATAATATCACTCGACTGTAATGGTACAACTAGAAAATTCATTCTTTCAGTATATTCACCAATTTGAATTTCTAAATCATGCACTTCTTGTGTTCCATTATACCTTGTGCCTAAGAATGCTGCGTTAATGCGATAATGCGTAAGAACAGTTTGTAATTTCAATTCTTTCACTAACTTTGCAGAAATAAAATCATGTGTACTACCATTATCATGCAAAATAATCTTTTCTTTTCCATGCACTAAACATTTCATTGTCAACAAAGAATGTGGAGTTGGCATACCTGGTAAAGTATCCGAAGGAGTAGTAATGTCATCCTCATCTTCTGTAAAGTCAGGCATTTCCTCATGTTCTTCATCTTCCATTGCTCCAAGATAGTTGATATGGACAGGTGGCTTCTTCGATTGGGAATTTGCTGCTTAGATGTCCAAGTTGATGGCATTTGTAACACACTATAGGTTTGGCTTTAGATACATTGTTTGCAATGGCAGGAAGTCTAGGAATATTAGAATTTGACTGTGAAGATGGCTTAGGGTTTTAATTGGTATTTGATGGCAAAGCAAGTGGTTTTGTCCAAGACTTACGGAAAGATGATGAAGGAAATCGACTTTGATTGAATCTTCTAAAATTTGAATTGAATTGCTTAAAACCATAGTTACCATTTGTTTGAAATTGTTGTGGACGTTTGTCTCTTCCTCGAATTTTGTCTTCAATGTCATGAGCTAAAGAAATTGCATCTTCAAGAGTTGTTGGCTTGAACATATTGACTTCAGCGTAGTAATGCCTGAGTAATCCAGACATATACTTGCGCTTATGAGTTTCTTCAGGTACGTCTTCAAGCATGCGTAGTTAGAGTAAGGCATTCCAAAAGCGTTCGGTGTACTGAGAAATAGGCTCACGATCTCTTTGCTGAAGAAGGTCCCATTTCTTTATGGCTTTTTTATGGAATTGTGGTGGAAGGAAATTCTGCATAAACTTCTTCTTGAAACTCTCCCAGGTAGTGGGACAATCTATGCTCTTATGAACCACGGTCCACCAAAGAGATGCTCTATCCACTAAATGATTAGTGACACACTTGATTTTATCTTTTTCAGTGTATGTTTCCTCATGAAAGTAATCATCAAACTGACTGATGAATGCAAGAACAGTCTTTCCATCTCGAGTTCCATTGAAAGTACGGAATTTGAAATTTCTTTTACTTATCTTTGTTTCTTTGCGGATGGATTGAGCTTCGAGAGTCGCATCGGTGGTTCGTCAGATAAGATCTTCGGGTTGTGGTTCCTTTTTGTCGGTAGTCGATCTTTGTAAATTGGCCAATTGAACTTGCAAGGCTTGCTGGGCTCTTCATTCTTCATCCAACTGCATCATAATTAAATCCAACTTTTGTTCCACCATAGGTTCAGGTAGATCGCCTTCAGCCATTAAATCATCCATATTTTGTTCCGTCATCCTGTAAAAATTCAAAAGACCTCACACTCTCAAAATCCAATTAGCGGGATGAGCGTAGCTCAAAGTCGGGTGTACAAGGCTTATAGATTAGTTTTTTGTTTGGCTTTCACGGTCTTCGACTTTTGCGGTTGCGGGATTTGAAATCTTTGTAAAATCTGCATATGTCCTTCTGCGTGTGCTGAAACTCGTTCAGCAAGTCTACGTATGCGAATAGAGTCTTCCAGGGAACAACTTTGCAGTTCGGTGCTTCTGCGCAGGAACAGTCCTTATGGGAGTTTTTCACACAAGTCAGTTTTGACTTCTGGTGACTTGCTGAACTTACAGAGTTGCAAAACTTATGAAACTTGAGCAACTTGAAGTTTCTTGTGACTTAAGACTTGCTTGACTAAGCTTTAAGCTTAGTCTAACTGAAAACGACGAATTTTAGGGGGGTGTTTTTTTAATGCTGAATTTCACGGGATGCTGCCGCTCTGCCACCGTTTTGACGATTTCTAATGCTAAGCTTTTTAAAAGCTTAGTTTTTAGGCTTTTAAGCTTTAAACTTTGAAGATGAAAGATGAAGCTTATCTCTGTTTGTCTGAGAAGAAATGACTTGAGTAGGGAGATGTTGACGTGGTCCTCTACCGTTACAAGCTGGTCCTTCGCGATCAGAGGCTATAAACAGAGGTTCTTGACCGCCATGAATCCACCCGTATCGACCGTTCGTGATGAGACTGACCGTAGATATCAATCGTTCCAAGAGCTCCGCCTTCGCACAAGATGGGTAGTGATTGGAAGCTCTCGATCTCAGCTTTGCTCTGATACCACTGGTGCATAGATCGGATGCTGTATACTCACGTAGTGAACGCCGGAAGGTCCCCAAGAACAAAAGAACTCTACTTTTTGCACAAAACTCAAGGTAGAAAGCATGCATGATATGAACAAGAGACCAATTGGGTGCAATCTCCCCCCATGCCTTGTGTGAGCGCTCCACAAAGCATGTGTTTTATGTATTAATCATTTTCAAGCTTAAATAATAGCCCAAATTACGAAATAACACGCTTTTGGCTTTTGAGTTTGCTTTAGCACAAAATAGAAATAAAGCTAATGGGCAGGAGTCCAAAGAGATAGGCATACCCAATACAATATCCAAATACAAATATCATAATCGTGCGTTTATGTGCATACAAAATAATAAATAAATATCCCACGCCCTTAATAAATAGGCGCGACAAAATATAGGCACCATGCCTAAGGTATGCGCCCATCAAAATATAAGTGATAACTCGAATATACGCTATCATCCAATGCTTTTCTCCGCCACTGCTGCTATCTCTACACATCAACTGAAGCATTCACAATCTTTGTAAAATAATACAATTAAATTGACAAAAGTGAATACCTAGCAGTCTTCAACTACATAAATAAATCAACTAGTTAGAAATCAATCCTAACCTTAATTTATCACGATTGCGCACTCTAAACTCATAAACGTTTATTAATTTAATATGCATTTTGCAGAATCACTCGCTATGGAATCACCCATGTACACACTAAATTAATGAAACACCCGAAAAGGATAGGCGTCCCCATCAACTTCTCGCACAAAGAATCCACTTTGCGTATGAGCCCCGGTCAACAGAGTTTACGGAATCCACCGTAAAACCTCATGGAATCCACCACGGCACAGAATCCATCGGGAAATATGCCTCCTGGCATCAAGAACCTTGAACGATTCTGGCTGTACACATTCCTTCATTTCATCAATTTGTGCAAGAAGATTAGGAATATCCACAAAAGATGCACCCACCTTACTTGTGGAATTAGCAAATGGTAGTGAGGTCAATTGTACCAGGCAAAGTGCTAAGGTGAAATTCCTGCTTGGTGGAAGTGGACTTTGGTCAGATTCAAGGTTATGAACCTAGGTGTCCACGAGTGTTTGCTTGGAATGGATTGGCTTAAACCTAATGATGCCCACATTCACTATGAAAAGGGCCAAGTTTCCTTTTGAAATTCTGAAGGGGAATTGGTCACACCTCAAGGAGAGGCTAGGAAGCCAAAAATTCAATTGGCCAAAGCATCTTGGATAATAAAAGGAGTTAGAAAGGACTATCTGCCTATTTGATTAAGCTAAATAAGCTAGATCAAAATCAGGAGTCTAGTGAAGAACCTTCATGGCTAAAGGATTATGCAGACGTACTTCCTGAAGAGCTAACAAACTTCCTCCTCAAGGGAAGTCGATCATGAAATCAAGTTAGTGCCAGGAGCTGTACCAATTGCAAAGAGACCATATAGAATGTCCATCCCGGAAGTGATTGAGCTGAAGGAGCAATCAAGCAACTGTTAGATCAAGGCTATATCCGTCCTAGCAGTTCACCATGGGGAGCTCTAGTGCTATTCTAGAAGAAGAAGGATGGAACACTTCGGTTATGCATTGACTACAGAGGGTTGAATCAATCAACCATTAAGAACAAATACCCCATTCCAAGAATAGATGAACTTCTTGACCATCTTCAAGGTGCAAAGATCTTCTCTAAGATTGATCTCAGGTCTGGATATTATTAGATAAGGATCAAGGAAGAAGATATCCCAAAGATGGCATTCAGTACAAGGTATGGGCACTTTGAGTTCCTGATCATGTCATTCGGGCTGACGAATGCACTTGCTACCTTCAATAGGTTAATGCAGGATATCTTTAGGCCCTATCTTGATGACTTCCTACTCGTCTTCTTTGATGATACCCTCATCTACTCCAAACAGGAAGAAGATCATGAATCCCAGCTTCGCATTGTTCTTGAAATAATGAGGGAACACAAGCTTTATGCCAAGAAGAAGAAGTGTGCATTTTTCAAGCGATAGATTGAATATTTGGGATTCATTGTATCAGTGGAAAGAATTTAACTAGATCCGACAAAGGTCAGAGATGTTTTGGAGTGGCCAACACCAACAACTGTCAAAGAAATACACAATTTTCTTGGATTGACAGGATGGTATAGGGTCTTTATAAAAAACTATGCTTTGATTGCGGCGCCGCTGACCGATCTACTAAAGAAGCAAGCATCAATTGTATTGTCATCTGCTAAACAGACCAGCTTTGATAAACTAAAGCAAGGAGTTTGAAGTGATAATTGTTGCTAGTACACTTGCCTTAGGATGTGTGCTTATGCAAGAGGGTCATCCTGTAGCATACTCTTCAAGGAAACTGAAGAGCCATGAGAGGAGTTATGCTACCCACAATCTGGAACCGTTAGCTGTCATCCATGCTCTCAAGATTTGGAGACACTACTTGCTGGGTAACAAGTTTACCCTAGTGACGGATCATAAAAGTCTCAAATGGATCTTTACCCAGAATGAGCTCAACATGAGACAACGTCGATGGATTGAAGTGCTGGAGGAATATGATTTTGAAATCAAATATGGGCTTGGAAAGGAGAATGTAGTTGCCGATGCACTCAGTCGCAAGGCATTTCTGAACTCTTTGATTTTGCAAGATCCATCAACAGCCAGATCTCTAGCTACAAAGGTATCCATGCCAAACAACCCAATTCTTGAGCTAGCTAAAGAAGAGGCATGCCATGATCCAACCTATCAGAAATTGCTAAGGGATATCCCCATCAAGGATCAAGACCCAAAGCTATAGGAAAAGTATCAAGAACTCTCTATCAATAGTGGACTTTTCTACTACAGAACGAGATTATGTATACCGGCAAGCCAATCACTCAAGCAGAAGTTACTTTGGGAAGCCCATGACTCCCCTTTTTCAAGACATCCTGGCTATGCCGAGACCCTCAATGTAGTCAGAAAGAGCTATTATTGGGAGAGGCTTAAAGGTGACGTTCTCAAATACGTCATGGAATGTTTGTCTTTGTCAAGATTGTGGGAGAGAAGGAAGAAGTCTCACTTGAAGCTTTCTTGCTTGCACAATGGGGGAATACACACAAGGGTGGAGGCTGAAAACAATTTTCCTCTTCTTAGTTGTGTAAGCCAAAAGAACTCAAGTACAAAGAAATAGAAGAACCCTATATATGGGTCTCAAACCAAACTCAACTAACTAAGGTGGCATACTAACTGAGCCACGAACTAGAGTAGATAAGGATAGCTATCATGTAGCTATTATTCATGGGCGGTATACCAACCGCGTCTGCAACTGACAAGTCGGTGACATAAATACACAACGGTCACCCTGGCGTATCACGAGTGGAGCTCGATATCTCAACACTCCCCCTCAAGCTCAATCCCAATTCCTGCACACCAAGTAGGTCTCTAAACTTGCGCAGCTTCTCTGCGCCCAATGCCTTCGTGAATATGTCAGCTACCTGATCCTCTGTGCTGACATAAACTAGATCAATAAGACCTAGTAAAACCCTCTCTCGCACATAGTGAAAATGCACCTCAATGTGCTTTGTTCTAGCATGATAGACTGGGTTATTTGCCAAGTGCATACTACTCATGTTGTCACAATAAATGACAATTGGCCCATCTGTAGACTGATGCATATCATAAAGTAGCTTATGCAACCAAGCTACCTCAGATGCAGCCATTGCTGCACCCCTATACTCAGCCTCTATGCTCGACAAGGCAACTATAGGCTGTTTCTTGCTGCTCCAAGTGACTACAGCACTCCCAAAAGAGAACACATATCCACTGGTAGATCGTCTATCATAGATACTACCAGCCCAATCAGCATCAGTGTATCCATGCAACTGTATCTGAACCCTAGTCTCATAAAATAGTCCATACTGCAATGTGGACTTCACATACTTGAGTATGCGTCTAGCCGCATCCAAATGTGGTTTCCTTGGAGCCTGCATAAACTGACTTACCAATCCAACAGCATAGCTCAAATCTGGCCTGGTAATAGTCATATACATCAAACTTCCTACTATGCGTCTGTACATAGTAGGGTCTTCTAGAAGCTCACCTGCATCTGTGCTCAGCTTCACATTCTGCTCCAAAGGAACTGAAATAGGCTTACAACCTGTCATCCCATATTTGGACAGCATGTCCAATCCATACTGCCTCTACAAGAGCTGTATTCCACTTGGTGATCTAATCACCTCAATGCCCAAGAAATAATGCAGCTCTCCCAAATCCTTCATCTCAAACTTCTGCTTCAATAGCATTTTCACATGAAGGATATCTTCATCATTGTCACTTGTCATAATCAAATCATCAACATAAATGACAAGTAGCATAATACCTTTCTCTGTTTTTCTCACATAAAATGAGAAATCTTCCTTGGAAATTTGAAAGCCAATAGTGACAAGATACTGTCCTATCTTGTCAGACCATGCTCTAGGTGCTTGCTTCAAGCCATACAAGGCTTTCTTCAACTTGCAAACAAACTCAGGATGAACAGCATGCACATAACCTGGTGGCTGCTCCATATAGACCTCTTCTTGCAAATCACCATGCAAGAAGGCATTCTTTACATCCATCTGATGTAAAGACCATCCCTTTGATGTAGCCATAGCAATGACTACTCTTACGGTTGCCATCCTTACAACCGGACTGAATGTTTCTTCATAGTCAATGCCATATGTTTGTGCATACCCCTTGACTACTAATCTTGCCTTGTATCTGTTCACAGAACCATCTGCATTGTGCTTCACCTTATAAACCCACTTACAGCCAATTGCATTTTTACCTTTAGGCAAAGGTACCAATTCCCATGTAGCATTTGCTTCCAAGGCATCCATTTCTTCATCCATGGCTTTCTCCCATTTTTCTTTTCCCATGTCTTCCTCAAAAGAAGTGGGTTCTGGTTCTTGTATCACTTTGACCATATATGCATAGTGAATGGCTATAAATTCATCATATTTTAGCCTATCCACAGGTTGCCTAGCTCTCGTAGACCTGCGCAAAGTAGGTTCACTCCCATGTGCTCTCAAAACATCCCTGGTCTTCCTTACTCCAGGTGTAACAATAGAAGGAATACCCAACTCATCATCAATGCTCTGTTATGAGCGACTGGATTCACCATCCACATAAGAGTGACCTGCATTCACATCAAACATGGGCTGATCAACCTTCTCTTTTCCTTTTCATGATACCTGCATACCACTATCTGCATTACTTTGAGAAGATTCTCCTGATCTCAATCTGCCTGTCCATGGCAAAGAATGTGAACCACTGCTAGAGGATGCTCCAGGTCCACTAATATTTTGTGACTGCTGCTGTGAATTCTGTGCAGCATTACCATTTTGTGCATATACATCATTAATCACATTTAGTGGTTTATACCAGCTACTCATCTCATCAAAAACAACATCTATGCTCACTGTAAACTTACGAGTAGAAGGGTTATAGCATCTATACCCTTTTTGCTGCAGAGAGTAACCAATAAAGATGCACTTCTCAGCTTTTGGATCCAACTTGGATCTCAACTCATTTGGCACATGTACATAGGCAATGCAACAAAAAATTTTCAAATGAGAAATATCTGGTTTCCTACCAGTATACCTCTCCTCTGGAGTCATTCCATGTATTGCTGCAGTGGGAGTCCTATTCATTATGTAGACTGCTGTAGCAACTGCTTCAGCCCAATAAAAATCTGGCAACTCTTTTTCATTGAGCATGGCACGAGATACCTCTCCAATATGCCTGTTTTTCCTTTTTGCAATTCCATTTTGTTGTGGGGTATGACTGCATGAATATTGTTGCTTTATGCCATGCTCCTGTAGGAACCTTGCAAACTCATTTGAGAGGTACTCTCCCCCTCCATCTGACCTTAGGCATTTTATTTGCAGACCTGTTTCTTTTTCAACCATCGCTTTAAGAGTTTTGAAATGCCCAAAAACTTCACTTTTCTTTTTCATAAAATACACCCAAAATTTTCTGCTATAGTCATCAATAAAACTGACAAAATAATGACAGCCTCCAAGAGATGCAGCTTTAGTTGTCCACACATCAGAGTGGATTAATTCCAATGGCTTCTTACTCTCTTGAACATGTCTAGGAAATGGTTTCCTTGCCTGTTTTCCAAACTGACAGGCTTCACATACCTTATGCATTTCTGCAACCTTGAATTTTGACAAACCTGCAACAATATTTTGGGCCTGCATTGATTTAAGTCGCTGTACATTAACATGACCAATGCGTTTATGCCAGATATCAATATCTGCAACTACACCGGTCCCATGTGCAAACATTGCTGCACTCAATTCAGACATGTCTGCATCCAATGTAAACATTATGCCCTTCTTCTTTCCTTTTGCTATCAAGTGACCTTTATTTTTCATATCCTCAACAAAGCATCCATGAGGATTAAATCTGACCTGCAAGCCCTGCTCAACCATTTGACCAACAGAAACCAGATTCTTGGTGATATTCGGGACATGAAATACATCGGACAGGTATTTCTTTTTCCCATCCTGCATAGACAAGGGAATTTTTCCAATCTGCACAATAGGATGTGCAGTATCATCACCAGTCTCCACAAATCCTGGTTTTTCCATTTTTCTTGCATCCTCCATCCATTCTACATGACCTGTCATGTGGTTTGATGCACCTGAGTCAACATACCATACATCATTGCTTTCTTCTGCACTTGTCACAGAATTGTTTATGTGCTGCACCATAAACAAGTGCTCATTTCTGTCATCACCCTGTCTACTAGAAGATGCATAATTCCCTTGTTGCAGTTTTCCATTCATGATGTCATTCTGCTTTTTATATAGCAGTCTTTAGCCATATGACCCATTTTACCACAGTAGTAGCATTCAACATTACTGTTTGCATTTTGGCCTCTTTGCCATCCACCACGACCTCTTTGGCTCCCCCTGCCTCTAGAGTTAATACGTCCTCCTCCATAGGACTGGTTTTCTTGAGTTTGCTGCATATTCTGATTTCTGCCACGGCCTCCAAATCGGCCTCCTCTACCTCTGCCTCTACCTCTTCCAGCATTTGAGTAGAAGACAGCTTCTTTTGAAGTTCCTCCTGAAGAAGATGCACCACCATTTCTTTGCTCCTCAAAAATTAGAAGAGCAATCAACTCCTCAAAATCAGGAAATCTTTCACGGACGGAAATGGATGTTCGGAACTGTGCATAATCCTTTCCTAGACCATTCAAGGTCACGGAAACTAAATCATCATCTTCCACTGGCAACCCAATGGAAGCAAGTGCATCTCCAATCTTCTTCACCTTCATGTGGTAGTCGTTGATGCTCATACTTTCTCTTTGCTCATTATGCAACTCTTGCTTGAGCTGCATTTTCCTGGCTTGCGTATTTGTGCTATACATTTTTGACAAAGTATCCCATGCCTCCTTTGGCGTACTTGCATCCTGAATATGCACGATCATAGAGTCTGAAATACTGATAGACAGCCAATACATAACTTTCCTGGCTCTCTCATGCCATGTTTTGAATGCCTGCATTTGCTGTTGATTGGGAACATCAGGAAGAACTGGTTCTTCTTCATTTCCTGCAACAAATTCCCAATATCCTTTTCCCATAAGAAAATTTGTCATTCTAAACTTCCATGCTTGGAAGTTGTTCTTGCCAAGCTTTTCAGTGACAATCTGTGAAAGAGAATCAGACGCCATTACAGAACACTGCAAAAAATTCTGTCACTGCAAAGAACACAGCTTCAGCTTCACAAGGGCAAATCTGCAAAACTGACGAAAGTGGTATTTGACCACACAGTCACTTCCTAGTGACGATCTTGCATCAACAGGCAACAGGGATGATTCTGTAACTCCCAATGTCTCTGCGCACAGGCATACAATGCAATTTCTACAGTAACTTTTTACCGACCTGCAAAACAGTGGTCGCACAGCATAAAACTGGGCCTTTTCCTGAGTGCGTGCAGAAAACTTCCGCCTCCAAAACAGGCCCCGAAATGGCCTCAAATAAAAAAAACAAGGTCGCCAAGGGCTAAAGCCCTTTCCCGCAGCATATACTTTCTTCACCACGAAGGGCGTCTCAACCTGAGACAATGCATTCCTGCACTTTCCGACTGTGCTACCTGCAGAGATCTGCTCCCAAAATAGAAAATGAAAGCAACACTGCTCCTCTTACCAGAACACCGCGAGCTTGGCTTGCTTTCTTGAGCTCCTTACCACCAACAAGGCTCTGATACCATGTCAAGATTATGGGAGAGAAGGAAGGAGTCTCACTTGAAGCTTTCTTGCTTGCACAATGGGGGAATACACACAAGGGTGGAGGCTGAAAACAGTTTTCCTCTTCTTAGTTGTGTAAGCCAAAAGAACTCAAGTACAAAGAAATAGAAGAACCCTATATATGGGTCTCAAACCAAACTCAACTAACTAAGGTGGCATACTAACTGAGCCACGAACTAGAGTAGATAAGGATAGCTATCATGTAGCTATTATTCATGGGCGGTGTACCAACCGCGTCTGCAACTGACAAGTCGATGACATAAATACACAATGGTCACCCTGGCGTATCACGAGTGGAGCTCGATATCTCAACAGTCTTGTCAACCAATTAAGGCCGAACATGTCAAAATGCTAGGGAAATTGCAACCACTTGACATTCCCCAAATGAAATGGGAATTCATTAATATGGACTTTGTTGTTGGCCTGCCCCAAGTTCAGGGAGGATACAACTCCATTATGCTTGTGGTAGATATGCTTATCAAGGTTGCACATCTTATCCATGTTAAGACAAACTATAAAGCCTCAGACATTACAAGGCTATTTATCAAGGAGATATTCAAATTACATGGGTTACCTAGAAGAATCATTAGTGATCATGACTCTCTCTTCACATCACACTTCTGGAGGGCTATCTTCGAGGCCCTGGGACTCAACTCTATTTCAGTACATCTTACCATCCCCAAACCGATGGTCAAATGGAGTGAGTCAACCAAGTCATTGAGGATATGCTAAGGGCACATTGTTGTCGTGAACCCAAAAAGTGGATTCAATATTTGCCACTGGTTGAGTTTGCCTACAATGCTTCCTATCAACAAAGCATTTAGATGACCCCTTTTCAAGCATTGTATGGGCATGACTGTCGTATTCCTTTAAACTTTTCAGATCCAACCATATTTCCGCATGAAATATTAGTCAACCCTAAACCCGGCACACCCCGTGCAATAAGGCACCCCAAAGTAATCTCCCACATCGTAAAATGTTGGCAGGTAAGTGCTTACCCCGTGCACACGTTAATAAACTCCAACCACGTTGTGCAAAAGAGGCCAAAGCTAAAAACCCATAGGTCACATGGGAACACCTCTTCAAAAGGGAAAAAGGGGATAATAGTTAAAATTGTGGCAAATTTTTTCTCTAACAACCCCTTCCCCCTCAGTCGATGCATGGCGGGGAGAGGGAGTGAGGGAAGTGCATGAGTTATGTGGAGAAGAGAGGAGCATGGGAGGGGAGCATGCCACTAGCCACGTGTGTGGCTATCTCCCCCCCCCCCCCCACCCATAAGACCTCCCCCCTCTCAAGCTTGAGGGGAGAAGAGAGAGGAGAAGCGTGGAAGCTGCCGCCTTGCCCCTCTGGACACCGCCACGCTGCACCATGCCACCTCCGTCCTCACCACCATCATCATCATCATCTTCTTCATCGTCATCTTCCTCCCTTTCCAATCATTTCCACCCCCCCACGTCATTCCGTCATGATCAAGAAGCATAGAAGCTTCTAAATTAGGCTTCCATAAGCCTGGTTCGCCCATGTGTCCTCGGTCTCTTTAAAACTGCAATTGTAAGGCCGTGTCGTGCGCGAAGGAGAAGATACCGGGCAGAAAGGGCTTCGTAACGCGTAAAAGACCGAAGAGGAAGTTGCTGATTCATCAATGGCTCCCAAGAAAATGGCGAGAGGTGCACATGCGGGAGCCTCCAACCCATGTTCACGTGTGGACAACGCTGCGAGTCCTCATGCCCAGGCTCCAAATTGTATTCTCGTATGAAAGGGATGCGTTAAGCACTATGGTTTTTAGGAAAATTTAAATGCATTTATTCATTTGTTTCACAAATTTTAGTGCATGCCGATTGAAATTGCTCGCATTCCCGTCAACAAGGGTAGCTGCAATCTTCTTGAATGTATAATGCATAAATTAGAAGAGGATATCGTGCTAAGAAGGATAGACTTTGTCACATGTAGCACTTATGACTTAAATTCATGGATGTGATTCATATAGAGGATAATCTTAGACTCCATTGAATGTTGTCCAAAGAATCGCAATGCATGGAAAGGAAACTATGAACTTTGCCAATTGCATGTGAGGATGCTTGCATTTTAAGTCGGGTTAAGTGCTAAAGGATGCTCATGCATGGAGATCTCTTGTCAAATTATGAATGCATCTTCATCGAAAATATTAAAGCTTTGATTTCATGGTGTCAATGTAGGTCTTTATACAAATTAACTCTGAATTGTCAATCATTATAGTTTAGGCAAGGAAAAGTAACGATCATTGTATAGCTGCATAGAAGGAAAAAGTCTATGAATCGCATAATTGCATGGAATGTCGTATCTTGAAATTATTTAACATTTTTTAAGAAAAGTATTTGCATCTCTAAGGAGAGATCACCTCTTGTCTCAAGACAATTAGATTGATTTAGGTAAATCGCTTGTAATGGCCTTACCTATATGGGATTCATAAAAGCATAAACAGTTAGTACGACAAACACCTCAAAGTGCTAGGTAGGGTTTAGTTACGTTAAAATTTTTTCCTAGCATCGCACTTGGGATGCCAAGTCAAGAATTCAAATCCCAAAGATCCTACCCACATTCATAGAATGTTAGCTAGGGTTAGTTGAACGCCTATGCAAGAACGACCTAGGGCTTTACCCTAAGGACCAATTAGCCAAAGACTAGACCTCCGTATGGATTTAGAAACCCTAGGGCCAAACGTTGTCGGCCTAGTAAGGTTAGGGTTGGGCCGGGTCAAGAAGACTCCCAAACCCTACTTCTTGACCAAAGTATTCTTGACCAAGGAATACCGTGTGATGGGAGAAATAATCCCACAAGCTAGGTGCAACACCGGTCTCGTGCAACAAGTTGCAACGTCACATGATTTTGTGTTAAATCACAAAAAAGTATTTACCACTCCTTAGAAAAAGGCTTGGCAGGTTCTAAGTACAAGTCTAATTGCAAGAGGATGAGTAGTCATCCTACTACATCACCCTTCCTTGGGCTGATTTGCCAAGTTAGGGGACTTATGTATTGCCTAGCAAGAAATTGACCAAACAAGATAGGACAATGGGGTTGTCCAAGATTTATTGACCAATATAAGGAAACCTAAGGTATTTGTTAATTTGGGTTAACAGGGTATAAACCCTAGCCCAAGGATAGAAGGGTAAACAAGTAACAAAACCCTTGGAAAACTTGCCAAGTTGCAATCGATCCCGGATCGAATGTTGGATGCATTCGAAGAGAAGGATTCACACCTTAGCAATTGGCCAAACAAACGACCACTGGATTGATTGCGTTTGTACAGTTAGGAGCACTGTTTGTACTTCTTTGCTCAATGAACTAAAGATGGAAAATAATTAATGCTTAAGGTTGAAAGCCTAGAGGGAGAGGCAGCATCAGTTACCCCCGGCTGCCTGCCTAACCCTATCCAAGGGGGTTGTTAGCCGCACTAGGTACGTGGACCGAACCCGCCGCGAGAGGTCTCTCCATGGGTGCTACTTGGAGCACGAGGACACTTGGGTGCCATGGGGGGCTCTGGCCATAAATCCCTTGCCTCCGGGTCCCACACAAGAGGCCAACTTTATTCGAGATTGGATCTCAAGGCCCGCATACTAGTCCACGGGTGGAAACTTGGAATAGTGATCCCTGGGGATTGCTGGAATTGCCTTTGGGCGGATTATGGAATAGCCTTCGGGCTGGATTATATGATGTATTCCAAAGATTGATAAATAAGATCAAATGTTGAATCCTTATTTGGCATTGTTTTTTTTATGTCAGTGCCTAAGTTACGTGAAGGAACTAGTGATTAATTGGCTAATTAAGGAAGCTGTTTCTACGTGTGAAACTAAATGTGGTAGGTAATTAGATAACTAAAGCAACCCTGAGGAAAGTTCGATGGATGTGACCATGGGTCCGTCCTATGGAAGGGTGGTCCCGGTTGGCCAGGAAATTTTCTCGAAGAAAATTGACAGACGAGAACGATGACCTGGAATCTAGGTTACTAGAGTCCCGATTTATGCTGTCTTAGGGGAACGGAATGGGACTATGCCTTATGGACAGAGAGATTGAGCTTCGCATCCCTCCTGTTTTCCATTCTCCTTGAACCAAGTGCAGTATAAATCCTCTTTGACCCTGATGTTTCTATGTAAAGTAGTTCATATGGGGTTCGACGCTAGCTACTTTCTAGGAACTTGACCATTAGAAAAACCCTGATTTAGATTGATCCTAAGTGGGTTTGGCCGGAATGCTTCCGCTTCGTGGCAAACTCAGAAAGAGCTAGATCACAAACCCCGTGACATTCCGTGGGAGTGCCGGATGGCGCTTTCTGGACTCTCTTTCTAATGGGCGGCTAAGACGTGTCCTACAAGTGGACATGTGGACATGTTAGAGGGCTGATGGGTGCATTTATCCACCGATCCAGTCACTCAAAGGCCACCACAATTTGAAGGGCTTATATCATTTGTAAAGTTCGTTTGTGAAGGCAATGAAGGATTGTATGGATACACATGCAAACTTGTCACACAAGGATTAGCAGGGGTTCATCAAGCCTTGACAAATATGCAGACAAGATTACAAGGGAATATACAATTTTTGATGGAAAATGATAGATTATTGGCTAAGAAGGATAGGGAGAACTAGAGCCGATAACAAGAAATTTCTATCATTGAAGATGCTATGCAAGCTACACACGTGCAAAATATGGAGTTACAGTCTAAAGTTATGGACTTGGAGAAGCAGAATCGAAACATAAAGAGAAAGCTCACAAAAAGTTTGGAGATTGGGCATACTTTAAAAATCAAACAAGAACATCGGCGCATCTGATTAGTTAAACAAATTCACCAATTAACCAAAGGAAGTGGACAATATCATAGATAGATATATCCTCAATTTGCTACAATGAGAAATATGTTCCCTCGTGCAGAGAATGATACTATTTTTAAAGTCCTAAGCAAGGATATGGTCAAAAATGCATTGGAAAATTGTAAATTCAAGGACATTGTAGATGGTGTCTCAAGTGAACATCTTAGGGATGTAAACAAATTGTTTACTGCTACAGATACTCAGGGATTATGTGACAAGGTGGGAATGAGTTCTGAGTCTTATAGTATGCTCTATCAACAATTGGATACAGGATTTAAGCAAGTATTGAAAACTAGGCGAGTAATGCCTCTGCCAAAACCATTTCACATGAAGAAGGACCGAAAACAACTAAATGAGAAAGTTTTAGAACTAATTGGTGAGCCAACACATTTGGAAAATACACACATATTGAAGTATGGTTCCAAAGAAGTTGCATTTGTATTGAATGCAACCAATAACTTTGTATTGGATATATGTAGGGTTCAGATTGCTATGGCCAAGCTCTACAATATGTCTATGGAAGAATGTAGAGGCAAGCGTAAGTTTTTCCTCAAACTTGATGAGAGTGAGGTTATTAAGGGGCAAAAACTTGAACGTGTGAGTATAACACTTATGAATCGAGCATTGGATCCCAACATCAATTAAAACCATCCTTTATACTTCAATGTATAGTCAGAGAATGAAATATAGTGGCTTGCAGCATTTGAAGTACCAAAGAAGGACCATGAAGGACTTAACGTTTTTTTTAACCTCACTAATATACCTAATGTTATTCAACAGCAAAATAATGGAGCAATTTTACACATGGAGGGATTTGGGGACTATCAAGTTGAATGGCATCTTGCAGATGATTTAAAAACATTGAAGTGTATGTTTGGTTTATCAAATTCAGCAAATGCAAAATTTTCGTGCATATACTGCATGCAAACTAGGAAGAAAGGGAAAGATGGAAAGATTTAATGGTTTGCCAAGGCAAGACAACAAGGTGCTCCAACAAGTGATCCAGTGGATCCAAACTGGTGCCCTATTTTGGAAATATCATTAACAAGGGTTCACTTTTGTGCATTGCATTGTTTGGTTAGAATAATTGAGAAGCTAGTATATGAATATATATGCTTTGCATACAAGATGCAGCTTGTGTCAGAAGTTGATGCTACATGCAAGAAGGTAGAACAAGTCCTCTCTCAAGTTGGATTGCACGGGGGCCAAGTAGAAATAAAAAAGGACAAGAAAAATTCAGGAAAAAGTGGAAATATCCCTTGTAAACCATGCTTTGGTGGACCCAAGGCTAGGAAGTTTACATCTCCACCTCAAGATGAGGAAGGCAATATACTTGTAAAACAACGAGAGAAGTATGAAGCATGGAAAAAGTTGCACCTTGTTGTTCCAGATTGGAGCAATGGGGGATGAACGAGGATTGCTAAGGCAGAAGTGTGGATACACCTAGATAAATTAGTAGCTCTCTTACAAAAGTTGAGGTTTAGGGATGGTGATGCCAATACATTTAAAGAGAAAGTTGCTAAATTTTATAAGTTCATAGTGGAGGCATGGACTACAAATAGTATAACATACTACATGGTTAGTATTGTCACCATTACAAAAAAATATCATCATTTGGAATTATTTTGTGTTTCTAATATCTCTTCTTGTGCAGCATATACTTGAAGCACATGGTCCATACTTTGCAGATCAAGGAAGTTTGGCAGTATGGTCAACTCAAGGCATGGAACGATCTCATTCGCAAGCTCACAGTGCTTTTCATAAGGCAACTGATCATGGAGGTGGCATCAATGATTCCAATTCTATGAGGCAATTATTACAATGGTGGTATAGGAGACTAGATATATGATATGAGGAAAAAGAAAAGAAGTCCAAAGCCTCTCAAGCAGAATTTATAAGTAGGGAAATATATGAAGTGAGAAAAGCAAATATGAGAACAACACAGCTAGACAACGCCACACAGAATGGTTGGCAACCCAAAAGAGAGATGGAAAGAAATGGAGACCTAGATAAACATAATACTTTTGATGCATTTAGAGTCCACGAGAGAGCATAGGTACCCAGGATATGACACATCAATACTCCTATCTTTAACATGAGATGCCTTGCAAATTTTATTTAAAATTTCAGAGGTTTATCACTATGTTTTTCAAAGTCGATTTTGAATTATGCTTTTTAATTTTAAAGTTCATTTATACTACAATAAGTTTAAAAGTTTCGTACTTAAGTCAAGTCTCTCCTTTCATTTTTTCCTGTTACTCTTCACTCTACCCTTCACCTTTCTATCCTTCATTATCAAAACCATGGCACGTTCCAAGCTTCCTATCAAGAAGGCGCATGCAAGAGCAAGAGCTCAACACTCTTCTCAATCTAGTGAGCATACTGTGAGTGACAAAGGTCCCTTGGTGATTGACAATGGTGGCCCTACTATAGCTAATAATGGTGGTGCTACTATGTCCAACAATGGTGGCCCTAGTGTGGTCAATGATGATGGTTTGCCACTATCCAAAAATGGTGGTCCACGTGCTCCAGTTGCTCCTCCTCCCACTACTGCTCCATCTGGTAATACATGTCCTCCAACACATAAGAAGTGAAGATGGAGACTAGGCACAGTTGCACTACGTGAGATAAGGAAATTCCAGAAGAGTGCCAACTTGATTATTCCTAAGGCACCATTCTCTAGGTTGGTGCAAGAAATACTGCAAGATCTGCAGTTAGGGCATCATCACAAGATCTTTTCAAGGAATTAGGCAAGGAATGTGGGGCGATGGTCAAGCCAAGCCTTGCTTGCTCTCCAAGAAGCAGCTGAAAGTTACTTGATTTATCTAATGGGTAATTCTCAAGTTTTAGCCATTCATGCCAAACATATCACTATTAAGCCCATAGATATGGTTCTTATTCGTAGGATCCACAACAACAAGGATGCATTTAATCTTAAAGTCAACAATATGCTTTGAGAAGCTACCTTGTAATTGGATCTATGTTTTTAGCTCAAGTTTAGTTGTAGATTGTAAGGAGCTTAGTTTTGGTTTATCTTTCCAGTAGACCTTCAAGTATTTCATAGTAGTGGTCCACAAAATGGAGCTAAATTTTGCCTAGCTCTAGTTGTACTTAGTGCAATGCACTATCTACCATGTATTTTATGGTTTCATAATGCCAAATCTGATATTTATTATTCTATTTTACCATGATTTGCATTGTGCATATTTTCAAGTTTCTAATTTTGAAAGTACTTTTGTTAAGGATAAATTCAATGCGCAATCATGCACACATCAGTGATTAGTTGTACATGGGCCGATGCACTATATCTTTACTGTATTTAGTGATTTGGCAACACTATATCCGATATGCGTGTAATGTGTCCCTCTGTTCACTTGTAGGACACGTCTTAGTAGCCCATCGCGAAGTGAGTCTAGAAAGTGCCACCCGGCACTCCCAAGGAATGACACAGGATTTGTGACCTAGGTCTTCCCAAGTCTGCCATGAAGCAGAAGCATTCTAGCCGTTCCCACTTAGGACCGACTTGAATCAAGGTTTTCCTAATGGTCAAGTTCCTAGAATGGTAGCTAGCGTCGAGCCCCAATAGACGAGCTACTTTATGCAGAAACATCAAGGTCAAAGGGGATTTATACTACACTTGGTTCAAGGAGAATGGAAAACGAGAGGGATGTGAAGTTCCACCTCTCTACCCGTAAGGCATAGTCCCATTCCGTTCCCCTAAAACATCATAAATTGGGACTCTGGCTCTAGATTCTAGGTCATTGTTACCTCATTGTCAATTCCTTTGAGAAAAGTTCCCGGCCAACTAGGACCACCCTTCCGTAGGATGGACATAGGGTCACATCCACCGCACTTTTCTCGGGTTGCTTTAGTTATCTAATTACCTACCACATTTAGTTTGACAAGCAAAAATAGCTTCCTTAATTAACCAATTAATCACTGGTTCCTTCACATAACTTAAGCACTGACACAGAAAAAAATTTCAAGCAAGTTCCTTTTCAACATTTGATCTTTATTTATCAGTATTTGGAATACATCAATATCCAGCCTGAAGGCTATTCCAGCAATCCTCAGGGATTGCTATTCCAAGTTCCGCCCGTTAACTAGTATGTGGGCCTTGAGATCCCATCTCGAGTCACGTCGGCCTCTTGTGCAAGATCCGGAGGAAAGGGATTTACAGCCAGAGCCCTCAGTGGCACCCAAGTGTCCTCCTGCTCCAAGTAGCACCCACGAAGAGACCTCTCGCGGCGGGTTTAGTCCATGTACCCGGTGCAGCTAACAACCCCCTTTGATAGGGTCAAGTAGACAGTCGGAGGTAACTGGTACTGCCTCTCCCTCCAATCTTTCAACCTAAAGCATTAGTTTTTTTTCTGGCATTAGTTCCTTGAGTAAAGAAGTACAAACAATGCTCCTAAGTGTACAATCACGAGCATTCTAGTGGCCGTTTGTACGGCCAACTACTAAGGTATAATTCCATCTCTCCGAATACATCCAACATTTGATCCGGGATAAATCGCAATTCGGCAAGATCCTAAGGGTTTCATAAACTGAGTTGCTTGTTTACCATTTTTTCCTTGGGTTGGGGTTTATACACTGTTGACCCAAATTGTCAATACCTTAGGTTTCCTAACTTGGTTGTTAACTGCTTTCTTGGCAAATTCATAACTCCCCTAACTTGGCAAATTAGCCCCAAGGAAGGGTGATGTAGCAGGATGACTACTCATCCTCTAGAAAATTAGACTTGTACTTAGAACTCGCCAACCTTGTTCTAAGGAGTGGCAATACTATTTTGATTTAGGCACAATACCATGTGATGTTACAACTTGTTGCACGAGATAAGTGTCGCACCTAACTTGTGGGAGTATTTCTCCCATCACAGGGTATTCCTTGGTCAAGAATACCTTTGACCAAGATATAGGGTTTGGGAGTCCTATTAACCCAATCCAACCCTAACCCTACTAGGCCGATAATGCTTTGGCCCTAGGGATCCTAAATTCATACAGAGTTTCAATATTTGGTCGATTGATCCTTAGGTTGAGAACCCTAGATCATTCTTGCATGGGCGTTTAGATAAACCTAACATTTTCGAGAATGTGGGTGGGATCTTTGGGATCGAAAGTCTTAAATTGGCATCCCAAGTGTGATACTAGGCGTAACTTAACCCTATCTAGCACTTTGAGGTGATCGTCATATGAAATCTAGTCGTACCTTTATGATTTTCATGTGAGCTACTCAACTATACGCGAATTACTTAGTTGATTTAACTAACCCACAATTAGAGACGATCATCCCTTTTAAATATGCAAATACTTTCTTCTAAATTAGCAAGTATTTTTCCCTAAAATATGAAAGTAACTGCAAGATGAATGTGATGTATCATTCCATGCAAATATGCGATTTCAAGACCATAGACCCTTTCCTTCTATGTAGTTATAAGATCTACAATGATCCTTTCTTTGCCTTGCCCTAAACGGTATTAGTTGACATTCAGAACTACTCCTTGTAAATCCCATGTATATGCATCAAATTCAAGGCTTTAGTCTTTTAATGAAAAATGCATCCTTTCCCAATTTTGAACTTTGTTAAAAGAGCTTCTATGCATGGATGCATCATTCTTTTTGTTAGAAATGAAGCTCACCATTAGTGTGTCTTTATCTATGACTGACATCTATGACAGTTAGAGTGTGCAGCTGTCTACATGTGACTACATTAAATAAGTCGGGTTAGTAGTCAGCTACTGACCTGACTAGAGTTAGTCTATCTAGTCTACACTTACACTAGGTCACTTTATCTTTGTATTGTGTGCTTTTCAGTTTTAGAGTGTGGAACATGAAGAAGTGATTTTGAGAGCCCGAAGGCTCATGGATATGGTGTTTTCCCTGTCTCTCTCTCCTCTTTAAACATGGTATCAGAGCCTTGCCAGGTTGAGCTCTCTAGAGCAGGACGGAGTCAAGAAGACTTGAAGCAGCTGAAGAACAAGGTTTTTTGAAAACAAAACAGGCTACCATTACTCTGTCAAGGTATGCATTTGCTCATTTTGGACTCTATGCTTTATCACAGTGGTTGAGGCCTTTCTAGGAGCCTTGGTGGGAATCTTTTGAGCATATGTAAGTGCTCATTGAGCCTCATGATGAGGAGGACTAGTTGTCAACCAGATCTGGAAATCAGCGTGAACTGCGCCTACTGAGCTGGGTGGACTGCAACCTGTCAAACTTCAATGGGGCACTTGGACAAGACTCATAGGGCATGTATGCTCACTCTTGAAGGTATCTGAAGTGTACAAGAGGTAAATGCTTGTGTGGGAGCTCTGTTATGAGCTAGAGTAACAGACACAGATCTGTAATCAGTTCTAAACTACTGTAAACATGAATGTACAGCATGCATTCAGTCATTATTGACATACAGGAGCCTTGTACTACACTCACAAGGCATATTTTGAGCACAAGAATGTGTCAAAGCATGTATACATTGGATCAAATGTCTTGGAGCCGAGATTTCTTGCTCAAAATACTCAGATTTGAAAATCATTGACAGGCTGAAAACTGTCATACACAGTCAATGACAAGCATTGTGTATTACTGAAGCAATACAAGTCATCTTGGGGGTTCCATCATCTATATGAACTGACCTATACATGTTGAATGTATGGAGGATTGAAGCAAGCAATGAGCATCATTGAAAACTGAATTCTGAAGCTGAAGTAAATGTAGTCACACTGTCTTGGTTAATTACAAACAGTTCATGAAGTTTATGCCATTGGTCATTGAAGACAGGTTGTCTATGCCTACTCAGATGCTCATGTATTAAACTTGCCACTACAAAGTAAATGTATGACATGATTGGAAGACATTTTGGAGCTGCTTGGAGCTTGTTATGCTAAATTTTGATTGACTACAACCTAAAATTAAATTTGTTGACACTTGTATGTGCTGGTTATGAACTGTTCTGTGCCTCTATGCTCATGTCTTGACTACCAAATGTAGTAGTAGCTACCTGGGAGATTTTTGAACATGTATGACATGAATACCACTCCGTTTTGGACTTGAAATTGCTATTGGTTACTCATAGTTTACAGTTTTTAGACTGCATGTATGTACCCTGGCAGTGAGGTTATAGAAGCTTAAGCTAAAGCAAACACATAGCTTATGTATTGAAGTTATACCTACAGTTGAGATCACTTGTTTGTGGGTTGTTTTGGGGTGTCAGTAGGCTGAAATACCCTATTGTTTTTCTGCAATTTAGTGCAGAAAACTATCATAAACTCTTATAGACTGAACTTGGTCAGTCATACTTATTGGTCTGCAGGGAGTCAGGCACTTGATAGATAGTCTATTGCATCATGGCTAATGCACATGGGACTGACAATATCACTTAGATAGTTGGAGAGAAGTTGGACAACAAGAACTTTGCATTATGGAAATTCAGAATGAAAAACTTTCTGGTTGGCAGAGGTTATTGGGATCTATGTACAGGAGATGAGGCTGCTCCTGAGTTGCCTACACACAATCCAACAAATGAACAGAAAAGAGCTTATAGGCTATGGAATGAAAGAGCATGCAAGGTGCTGCATTGGTTTTTTTAATGTGTATTCGATGCTATCATAATTCAAATCACGGGATGTGAGACTCCGAAGGATGCTTGGGACAAACTGATGAAAAATTATGGAACCATGACACATGCAAGGAAGATCCAGTTGAAACAACAGTTCAACAACATGTCTAGGAATGGCAAGAGCATCCATGTGTATACCACGGATATTAAGACCATAGCTGATCAACTTGCTACCATTGGCTCAAGTGTATCAGAAGATGATATGATTGTTGTTGCCTTGAATGGCTTAGGCAAAGAGTACAAAGCTTTTGACACTTCCATTTCTATCAGAGAAGAGCTCCCTAGCTGGGAAGAGTTAGTTGTCTTGTTGCTGCATGAGGAATTCAAACTTGGTTTGAATACAGGTTCCAGTGCATCTCAAAGTAGAGTCACTGTGTTATACTCTAGCCATCGTGGCAGAGGATCTAGAGGTCGTGGTTCGTTTAAAGGTCGTGGTGACACTCGTAATGCTTATGGACAGCAGCAACAGTAGAGTAATTGGCATGGTGCAAATACACAAGACCAGCGTGGATCTGGCAGGTTTAGAGGTAGGGGGAGATCACCCCAAGGTAGAGGTGGTGGATCTGTTTCATGGCAGTCATCTGATCAGTCCAACAGGGACAAGGATTGCCATTATTGTGGCCGGTATGGGCATATTGCAAAGGATTGTTACAAGAAGCAGGGATATATGAAGGAAAGGGGCAGACAGCATGGGCACTATGCATCTTCCAGTGATGCTCACGATGAGCCAGTTGATAGACTCTTTGCCATGCAGCATGTATCCAGAAATGCATCGAGACATGATAGAGATGACAGATGGTACATTGACTCTGGAGCGTCAAACCACATGACACCGCATGGAGAGTGGTTTGATGAGATGGTTGCAGGTACACATGGTCATGTATGTAGTGGGGATGACACCCAACATGACATAAAGCATAAAGGGATTGTTCCTCTTATGCCTGATGGCAAGAGAAAGGCCTGCGTGATGTATTACATGTACCGACCATAACAAAGAATCTGTTGTCTGTGGGTCAAATGGCAAAATAGAATTTGCGAGTGAGGTCTAACAAAGATGGGTGTTTCATTGAGGAGTATGGAAATGGCTGCAAGTTAATTGCCAAGGGCAGAAGGGATGGCAGGATGTTTACATTGGATGCGACCATTCCGGGTCTTAAGGCAGCCATGTTTGCTCATGATGAGAGTTCCATTCGGGATGTAGAGATTTGGCACAAGCAGATTTGACATGTCAATGTATAAAAGCTGAAATCTATGCAGCAGAAGGAAGTAGTACTTGGATTACCTAAATTCAAGTATAATGATTTTGGTCATGTATGCCCTACATGTCAGTTTGGAAGCAGGCACGGTTTCCTTTCATGAGACATGTAAAAAACAGCACTAGGACTTTACAATTGGTGCACTCTGATGTCTGGGGTTCTTCACATAATGCTTCTTTTGGCGGTGCACGGTATTATGTCTCATTCATTAATGATTTCAGCAAGTACACTTGGCTTTATATTTTGAAGCATAAGGATGATGTGTTTGCTGCATTCAAAGACTTCAAGAAGCATGCTGAAAATAATTGGGCTGTTATATATCATGCTTGAGATCAAATGGAGGAGGTGAATATGTCTCAAATTACTTTGACAGGTATCTTGCTAAATATGGGATCAGAAGACAGCTCACATGTAGTTATACATCGCAGCAAAACGGTGTTGTAGAGAGGAAAAATAGGGCTTTGATGGAGTGAGCTAGAGCTATGCTGAATGAAAAATGTCTGCCAAATGGTTATTGGGCTGAAGCAGTAATGATTGTAGTCTATGTGCTGAATCGAACCCCTACAGTAGGGATTCATGATGTCACTCCATATGAACGGTTGTATGGTCATAAACCTGATATTTCGCACTTGAAGTATTTGGCACCATTGCATATGTGCATATACCGGATGAGAAGAGGAAGAAATTGGATCCTAAGGTAGTGAAAAGTGTGTTTATAGGATATGCACAGGAACGGAAAGCTTATAAGTGTTATGTACCTTCTTCTCATGAGACACTCATAAGCAGAGATGTGGTATTTGATGAGTTAGCATCCTGGTATGGGAATCCTGTTGCAGTGCCTACTGATGGCTCACCCAGTATGAGTCATGCTGAAAATACTCCTGTAGAGAGTACTTCCATGAGTGGTCAGACAGGTGATGTATCATCTACAGTGAGTCCTTGGACAAGACGATTGCGAAGTCGCACTACTGCATCCATTGACACGGATATGTCAGTGAGGGGGAGAACAGATAAGGGAAAAGAAAAGGTTTTTGAAGATGTAATAGGTCCACTCACTGCAAGTTATGATTCATGTAACAGTGATAGCTTAGACAGTGAATTGGGGATTCCATCTATTATGACGCCAGGTGCTAGGTAGAGCCGTTATGTGCCGCCTCATGAGAGGCGCCTCACAGTGAGCCACATCTGAGGAGATCAGAGAGGGTTAGATGACCTGTTGATAGATATACTTACACTGGATATTCAACCCATCATTATGCTTATATGACGAAAGTAATAGGTTTTAGAGAACCAAGTAAGTTTAATGAGGCAGTTGCAGATGAGAATTGGCGTGCTGCTATGGATGAGGAATATTCAGCTTTGGCTGAAAATGGTACATGGGATTTGGTACAGTTGCCAAGGGCAAAACACCTATTGGATGCAAGTGGGTGTATAAGGTAAAATGTAAATCAGATGGATCATTGGAAATATATAAGGCCAGGCTGGTTGCAAAAGGGTATGCACAACAGTATGGTCTTGATTATGAGGAGACTTTCAGCCTTGTAGCAAAGATGGCTACACTTAGAACTATGATTGCTTTGGCAGCAGCTAGAGGCTGGAAACTATGGCAGATGGACGTAAAGAATGTGTTTCTCAATGGAGAATTACAAGAAGAGGTTTACATGGAACAGCTTGAAGGCTATGTACATCCAGAATTTCCAACACATGTATGTTGACTGAAAAAGGCATTATATGGGCTGAAATAGGCACCCAGAGCATGGAATGCTCGCATCAGCAGTTATTTGTAGTAACATGGTTTCCGATTGGGAGATGCTAATCATAGTCTGTTTGTGAAGAAGATAGATAGTGGCTATGTTTTCCTAGTTGTTTATGTTGATGACTTAATCATTATAGGAGATGATGAAAATGGGATTGCTAAAATAAAGACATGTTTACAGGTTGAGTTTAAGGTCAAGGACCTTGGAGAGCTGAAATATTTTTTGGGGATTGAGGTTGTCTCTACACCTCAAGGCATATGGCTGCTACAGAAGTAGTATGCTCATGACACGTTACAAAAATATGGTATGGCTGATTGCAAGCCTATGGATACGCCTTTAGAGCAGAATGTCAAGCTACAGATTGATGTTGAGATAGAGATTGAGAATGTTACTATGTACAGACAGATGGTAGGCAGCTTGATCTATCTCACGATCACTAGACCTGACTTGAGTTATGTTGTGGGGCTGATCAGTCAGTTCATGCAGAAGCCTCACAAACCACACTTGGATGCAGTCAAGATAATTCTGAGATATGTAAAGAGTACCACAGATCATGGGCTATTTTATGCATATGGGAAACCCCTTGACTTGATGGGGTACACTGATGCTGATTGGGTTGGTTGCATGTATGACAGGAAGTCAACCAACGGCTATGCATTTGGATTGGGTAGTAGCATGATCAGTTGGCAGAGTAAGAAACGGCCTACAGTTGCATTGTCCAGTACAGAAGCAGAGTATTGTGGTGCGGCCTTAGTGTCCTGTGAAGCTAAGTGGTTATAAAAGTTGCTGAATGACTTGTGAGTACACGTGGACAGCAAAGTCAAGTTGTACTATGAAAATTTGAGCAGTGTCATGTTAGCAAGCAATCCTGTTTATCATGCAAAATCAAAACACATTGAGGTTCACTACCATTTCATCAGAGAAATGGTTTTAGCAGATCAGATTGACTTAGAGCATGTGAAGACTGAAGACCACGTAGCAGACATCTTTACCAAATCACTTGGTAAAGATAAGTTCATTCACTTTAGATAGCTACTTGGAGTGATGCAGATGATTTGAGTTTTGTTTTGAGCTTGAGGGGGAGTGTTAGAAATCAAGCTCACCGTCAGTGTGTCTTTATCTATGACCGACATCTATGACAGCTAGAGTGTGCAACTATCTACATGTGACTACATTAAATAAGTCAGGTTAGTAGTCAATTAGTGACCTGGTCTGTCTAGTCTACACTTACACTAGGTCACTTTATCTTTGTATTGTGTGCTTTTCAATTTTAGAGTGTGGAACATGAAGAAGTGATTTTGAGAGCTTGAAGGCTCATGGATATGGTGTTTTCCCTGTCTCTCTCTCCTCTTTAAATACTTTTGTGACCAGATGCTAATGAATACATGGTTGATTTAATCCTTCTTCTACCACTTATTGCAACCTAAATTGTAACTAATGATTGCATGCAAATTGCATAACATCAAGTTCTTAAATCTTTTCCTTTGGGAGATGCACAATTTTGTATTTTAACGTAAGCATCATACGTTTAGAATTGCAACTTGACCACGGAAGTGCAAACAATTGCAAATGCACGATGTGCAACTAAATTTTGTAAATCAGGCAAGCAAAATAAATTTTCCAATGTATTTAAACTTGCCTACGAGAAATTAGACATGCCTATCTCAACCTGGGCATTAAGAACCAGGAAGTTGTCAACTCGCGTACTCGGGGTGGAAGCTCCCGCGTGTGCTCCTCTCGCCTTTTTCTTAGGAGCCATTTATGCACTGAATTTTGTCGCATCAACTCTTCCTTGGTCTACTCATACTTTTCAAAGTCTCTCAGTCTGAGATCTCCCCTTCCGTGCAGGACAGAGGCCTTGCGATCACGGTTTTAAGGAACCCGGGAAGGCACGCGGGTGAATAAGGCCTATGAAAACCTTAATGGAAGCTTCTAATAGAAGCTTCTAAGATTCTGTCCATAGGCTGATGACGTGGAGAGAGAAAATGATTGGAAAGATGATGAAGATGGAGGTGAAGATGACGATGATGATTATGATGTTGATAATGATGGGGAAGGTGGAGGCGGAAGTAGCCTGCCGATGGCGGCAGGCTCCCAAGTGACATGGCAGCGTGGCGGGCAGCACGATCTCCACGGTGGGCAGCAATAGCACGGTCCAGTCCTCCTCCTCTCTCCTCTTCAAGCTTGGGGAGGGGGGGTCATATATAGTGTGGAAGAGGGGTAGCCACACAAGTGGTGGGCGGCATGTTCCCCTCCCCATGCTCCTCCACCGCTCAAGCTCCTTCTAATACTCATACTCACTCTCCCCCTCCCCGCCATGCAACGATTGAAGGGGAGGGGAGTTTTAATTTAAAAAAATTGCCAAAAATTTATCCATTATCTCTTTTTCCCCCTTGAAGGGGTGTTCGCATGTAGGCCTACAGTGGCTCGTGGTTTTCAAGCCACAGTCTCTTATGCTCAACGCGGGCTGGAGTTCGTTGATGCACACAGAGGAAGCACTTAGCCATCAAATTTTATCATTGTGGGAGATTAATTTGGGTTGATTTTTGCATGGGGTGTGAGGGGTCTAGGGTCATTTAATATTTCATTACAGAAATATTAAATTCTCTCCCCCTTAGAGGAATCGAGATGTCCTCCTCTCATGAAGATCTGGGGGTATTGTTGGTTGAGAGTACTTTCATCCATCCAAGTGGCATCCTCTTTGGGATAATCTTTCCACTAGATGAGGTATTCTCTCAAGGTCTTTGATCTCAAATGCCTCTCCCTAACATCTAAGATCTTGTCAAGCCATATCTCAAGGACTCCTTAGCTAGGCATTACAACTTGTTGATCATCAAGCACATGACTAGGGTTAGGCACATACTTTTTCAATAGACTGATATGGAATACATTATGAACCTTTAGGTTTTCAGGGATTTGAAGTCTGTAACCATTGGGCCCTAGGCACTTGAGAATATTGTAGGGTCCACAATACCTTGGACTTATCTTTTTGCATTCATCCAAGGATAGGGAACCCTTCTTTGGACGTATGCGAATGAAGACCATATCACCTTCAACGAAGGATCTGTCTTGATGTTTCAGGTCCACGTAAGCCTTCTTTCTGTCCTTGGTGGCTTGGATATCTTGTCTTATTGACTTGATTTTGTCATCCATGTCTTCCAGCATCTTCTTTGAAGCTTCAACCCTCAAGGTTGGATCCGAAAAGTTTAAAGGAGTACGACAATCGTGCCTATACAATGCTTGAAAAGGGGTCATTTGAACGATTTGTTGGTAGGAAGCATATCTTCAATGACTTGGTTGACTCATTCTGTTTGACCATCACTTTAGGGATGATAAGGTGTACTGAAATAGAGTTGAGTCCGAATGGCCTCAAAGATAGCCCTTCAGAAGTGTGATGTGAAGAGAGAGTCACGATCACTAATGATTCTTTTGGGTAACCCATGTAGTTTGAAAATCTCCTTGATGAATAACCTTGCGATGTTTGAGGCTTTATAGTTTGTCTTAACAGGGATAAGATGTGCAACCTTGGTTTTGCATATCCACCACGACCATAATGGAGTTGTATCCTCCCTAAACTTGGGGCAGGCCAATAACAAAGTCCATACTAATGAATTCCCATTTCATTTGGGGAATGTCAAGTGGTTGCAATTTCCCTGGCATTTTGACACGTTCGGCCTTAATGCGTTGACAAGACAAACATTCCATGAAATATTTGAGAACGTCACCTTTGAGCCTATTCCAATGATAACTCTTCCTGAGTGCATTAAGGGTCTTGGCATAGCCAGGATGTCCTGAGAAAGGGGAGTCATGGGCTTCCCAAAGTATCTTCTGCTTGAGTGATTGGCTTGCCGGTATACATAATCTCGTTCTGTAGTAGAAAAGTCTACTATTGATAGAGAATTCTTGATACTTTTCCTGTAGCTTTGGGTCTTGATCCTTGATGGGGATATCCCTTAGCAATTTTTGATAGGTTGGATCATGGCATGCCTCTTCTTTAGCTAGCTCAAGAATTGGGTTGTTTGGCATGGATACCTTTGTAGCTAGAGATCTGGCTGTTGATGGATCTTGCAAAATCAAAGAGTTCAGAAATGCCTTGTGACTGAGTGCATCGGCAACTACATTCTCCTTTCAAGGCCCATATTTGATTTCAAAATCATATTCCTCCAACACTTCAATCCATCGACGTTGTCTCATATTGAGCTCATTCTGGGTAAAGATCCATTTGAGACATTTGTGATCCATCACTAAGGTAAATTTATTACCCAGCAAGTAGTGTCTCCAAAGTTTGAGAGCATGGATGCAGCCAACAGCTCCAGATCGTGGGTGGCATAGTTCCTTTCATGGCTCTTCAGTTTCCTTGAAGAGTATGCTACAGGATGACCTTCTTGCATAAGCACACATCCTAAGGCAAGGGCACTAGCATTAGTTATCACTTCAAACTTCTTACTAAGATCTGGAAGTTTCAGGATGGGTGTTGATACCAAGCTTTGCTTTAATTTATCAAAGCTGGACTTTTCAGCAGGTGACCATACAATTGATACTTGCTTCTTTAGTAGATCAGTCAAATGTGCTGCAATCAAGGCATAGTTTTTTATAAAGACCCTGTACCATCTTATCAATCCAAGAAAACTACATATTTCTTTGACAGAAGTTGGTGTTGGCCACTCCAGAATGTCTCTGACCTTGGCCGAATCTACTGAAATTCCTTCCGTTGATACAATGAATCCCAGATATTCAATATGTTGCTTGAAAAATGCGCACTTCTTCTTCTTGGCATAAAGCTTGTATGCTTTCATTGTTTCAAGAACAATGCGAAGATAGGGTTCATGATCTTCTTCATGTTTGGATTAGACTAGGGTATCGTCAAAGAAGATGAGTACGAATTTATCAAAATAGGGCCTAAAGATATCCTGCATTAGCTTGTTGAAGGTAGCAGGGGCATTTGTTAGTCGGAATGACATGACTAGGAATTCAAAGTGTCCATACCTTGTGCTGAATACAATCTTTGGGATATCTTCTTCCTTGATCCTTATCTGATAATATCCAGACCTGAGATCAATCTTAGAGAAGATCTTTACACCTTGAAGACAGTCAACAAGTTCATCTATTCTTGGAATGGGGTATTTGTTCTTAATGGTTGATTGATTCAACCCTCTATAGTCAATGCATAGCCGAAGCGTTCCATCTTTCTTCTTCTGGAATAGCACTTGAGCTCCCCATGGTGAACTGCTAGGACAGATGTAGCCTTGGTCTAATAGTTGCTTAAGTTGCTCCTTCAACTCAATCGCTTCTGAGATGGACATCCTATGTGGTCTCTTTGTGATTGGTGCAACTCCTGGCACTAGCTTGATTTCGTGATCGACTTCCCTTTGAGGAGGAAATTCTATCAGCTCTTCAGGAAAGACGTTTGCGTATTCCTTTAACCATGAAGGTTCTTCCCTAGATTCCTGATTCTGATCTAGCTTATTTAGTTTAATCAAATAGATAGATAAGCCTTTCCTAACTCGTTTCATGATCCGTGTTGCTTTGGCGAGTTGAATTTTTGTCTTGCTAGCCTCTCCTTGAGTTGTAACTAGTTCCCCTTCACAATTTTGAAAGGAGACTTGACCCTTTCCACAGTGAATGTGGGCGTCATTGGGTATTATCCAATCTATACCGAGCAAACATTGGTGGAAACCTAGGTTCATTACCCTAAATTTGACTGAAGTCGACTTTCCTCCCAGTAGGAATTTCACCTTAGCAATTTTCTTGGTACAAGAGACCTCACAACCATTTTCTAATTCCACAAGTAAGGTAGGTGCATCTTTTGTGGCTATTCCTAATCTTCTTGCATAGACTAGTGAAATGAAGGAATGAGTACTGCCACAATCAATCAAGGTTTTGAAGCTTTTACCTTGGTAATCTGAAGGGGTTTGAATCATCGAGAATTGGCAATTTGGGCCTTTCTTGTGAAGGGCGGCATGAACCATTGCCCTCTCAATGTCAGCTTCCATGGTTGGGTCTTCTTTGTCACCCAACTCCTTGTTGGCAACACTGGTGGTTCTCCCTTTGGCCTTGGTGGATCCTTGGCCATAGGTGGCTCCTTGCAATGGCCCTTGACATTGTCCTCTGCTAAGCTTGGGACACTGCCTTTTAAAGTGACCAGGCTTGTTGCAATGAAAGCAACGGAGATTGCGGCCATTACCTTGTTTGCCCTAGCCTTCTTCCTTTGTCCTTGGTTTGGGCCCTACACTCTCTTGGCCTGAGACTTATACATTTCCTTGTTCTGATCCCTGTAAGACCAAGTCCTATTATTCCTTGGCTTGGTCTGCACCTCCTATATTATGGGTGCAGCTCAAATGAGTGCATCCTATAGGTCCATTGGATGCATTTATTCCAAGAAAGTGTTAATGGGTGGATTTAACCCAGCACAAAACTTTGACACCTATTGTGTCATATCCATTTGTGATGCGTACTTTAAGAGAGAGACGAACTTTGAATAGTAAGAATCCAGGGATAGTCCAATCTGCTTTAATTCATAGAATTCGTTCATCTTTTGCATGTGGTAGGTAGGTGGTGGATATCTCCCTCACACAGCTCTTTTAAGATTCTCCTAAGTAACTATCCCTTTCAAGATCCCTTGGTCTCTGCACCATTGCTTCAACCAAAGTCTTGCTTCGCCAGTAAGCTTTAGTTTGGCGAGCATCGCTTGGTTAGTGGGTGCAGTACCTACTGCTTCGAAATAATCCTCCATGGATTGAATCCAAACATCGGCGTCAGCTTGGATGGTCCTTCCCTTACCATTGAATTCAGGTGGTATGATTTGCTTGAGAAGGAACTTCTTCTCTTGAATTACAGCCGTATTTAGTGCAGGGATCAGACTAGGAATCTGCACTTGAGGTTGTGCCTGGGCAAAAAGATTCTTTACGTTAAAAACTTGCTAAACGTTTCTCTCATTACATTAATATGCCCAGTTCAGCTTTTAGCCAAATGACCTAATCACTTAACTCCTTTACCAACACTTACAGTCATCACAGACAGTGATAAAAAGTCTATTTCATTCATATGGGCATAGCCCGTTCGAGTACATTTATTTTAGAAGGTAGAACAAGTTGATTGGCACATCAATTCGGGGAAAATAAGATTGTGTTACTTTCGGCTACGTGAATTGAGAAATAATATGGAGAGGGGTCATAGATTTTCAAGAATCGATAGGTCATAGGAAGCTTGGGTAACCCTTCCTTTGATACCTGTTCTTCTCATAACATCCCAACACCTTGATTCTGTCGACAGGGATTATTCAAGTCACTTCCCCATACAAGTACTTGTTCTTCTTGACCTTTCGACCGTTGACATGTAGGGTTGCATTTGCATGAGCCTCAACAAAGATGAACAACTTCACGATCTTTAAGTCCTCCATCCACTTGATTCTCTTCAAGTTGGTCCTAAGGTACGCAAGTCATGGGCCGCTATGTAATATTCCTGATTCACCCGTCCATCTCCATTGCATGTACAGGGGTGAAGGATTGTAGATGCGATCTAGGATATTCATCATACCTAGCCTCCATCGATAATCTGAAGCACGCATTGTAGTCATAAACATAAGCTGGAACACCAAGAAAAATTTCCATGCTTCGCGACTCTACAGGCAAGCATCAATAAGTAAGTGAGGAAATGTTCTTATCAGCAACATTGCTCTACTTCCCCTTATTAAGTTTCCTGTAAATTTTAGATTTCGTTGGTTTGCTCTGATACCAACTGTAATGTGTCCCTCTGTCCACTTGTAGGACACGTCTTAGCAGCCCATCCGGAAGTGAGTCTAGAAAGTGCCGCCCAGCACTCCCAAGGAATGACACGGGGTTTGCGATCTAGGTCTTTCCAAGTGTGCCATGAAGCAGAAGCATTCCAGTCGTTCCCACTTAGGACTGACCTGAATTAGGGTTTTCCTAATGGTCAAGTTTCTAGAATGGTAGCTAGCGTCAAGCCCTAGATGAACTACTTTACGCAAAAACATCAGGGTCGAAGCGGATTTATATTGCACTTGGTTTAAGGAGAATGGGAAACAAGAGGAATGTGAAGCTTGTCCTCTCTGGCCATAAGGCATAGTCCCATTCTGTTCCCCTAAAACAGCATAAATCGGGACTCTAGCTCTAGATTCTAGGTCATTGTTACCTCACTGTCAATTCCTTTGAGAAAAGTTCCCGGCCAACCGGGACCACCCTTCCGTAGAAGGGACCCAGAGTCACGTCCACCGCACTTTCCTCGGGTTTCTTTAGTTATCTAATTACCTACCACATTCAATTTGACAAGCAAAAACAACTTCCTTAATTAACCAATTAATCACTTGTTCCTTCAGGTAACCTAAGCATTAACACAAAAAAACAACGTCAAGCAAGTTCCTTTTCAACATTTGATCTTTATTTATCAGTGGAATACATCAATATCCAGCCTGAAGGCTATTCCAGCAATCTTTAGGGATCGCTATTCAAAGTTACGGCCGTTAACTAGTATGCAGACCTCGAGATCCCATCTCGAGTCACATTGGCCTCTTGTGCAGGATCCGGAGGCAAGGGATTTACGGCCAGAGCCCCTATTGGAACCCAAGCATCCTCGTGCTCCAAGTAGCACCCACAAAGAGAGCTCTCGCGGCGAGTTTGGTCCACGTATCTGGCACGGCTAGCAACCCCCTTGGATAGGGTCAAGCAGATAGTCGGAGGTAACTAGTACTACCTCTCCCTCCAGGCTTTCAACCTGAAGCATTAGTTCTTTTTCCAGCATTAGTTCCTTGAGCAAAGAAGTAAAAATAATTTTCCTAAGTGTACAATCATGAGCATTCTAGTGGTCCTTTGTACGGCCAATTGCTAAGGTATAATTCCTTCTCTCCGAATACATCCAGCATTTGATCCGGGATCAATCATGACTTGGCAAGATTCCGAGGGTTTCGTAAGTTGAGTTGCTTGTTTACCCTTTTTTCCTTGGGATAGGGTTTATATCCTGTTGACCCAAATTGTCAATACCTTAGGTTTCCTTATATTAAGGTCAATAAATCCTGGGCAACCTCGTTGCCCTAACTTGGTTGGTTAACTGCTTTCTTTGTAAATTCGTAACTCCCCTAACTTGGCAAATCAGCCCCAAGGAAGGGTGATGTAGCAAGATGACTACTCATCCTCTAAAAAATTAGACTTTTACTTAGAACTCGCCAACCTCGTTCTAAGGAGTGGCAATACTATTTTGATCTAGGCACAAAACCATGTGACGTTGCAACTTGTTGCACGAGATAAATGTCGCACCTAACTTGTGGGATTATTTCTCCCATCACACGGTATTCCTTGGTCAAGAATACCTTTGACCAAGATATAGGGTTTGGGAGTCCTATTGACTCAATCCAACCCTAACCCTACTAGGTCGATAATGCTTTGGCCCTAGGGATCCTAAATTCATATGGAGGTTTAGTATTTGGTCAATTTATCCTTAGGGTGAGAATAGTAGATCATTCTTGCATGGGCGTTTAGATAACCTTAACATTTTTGAGAATGTGGGTAGGATCTTTGGGATCCAAAGTATTAAATTGGCATCCCAAGTGCGATACTAGGCGTAACTTAACCCTATCTAGTACTTTGAGGTGATCATCATATGCAATCTAATTGTACCTTTATGATTTTCATGTGAGCTACTCAACTACATGCGAATTACTTAGTTGATTTAACTAACCCACGATTAGAGATGATCATACCTTTTAAACATGCAAATACTTTCTTCTAAATTAGCAAGTACTTTTACCTAAAAGATGCAAGTAATTGCAAGATGAATGCGATGTATCATTCCATGCAAATATGCAATTTCAAGACCATAGACCCTTTCCTTCAGCTATAAGATCTACAATGATCCTTTCTTTGCCTTGCCCTAAATGGTATTAGTTGACATTCAAAACTACTCCTTGTAAATCCCACGTATATGCATCAAATTCAAGGCTTTAGTCTTTTAATGAAAAATGCATCCTTTCCCAATTTCAAACTTTGATAAAAGAGCTTCTATGCATGGATGTATCATTCTTTTGTGACCAGATGCTAATGAATACATGGTTGATTTAATCCTTCTTCTACCGCTTATTGCAACCTAAATTGTAACTAATGATTGCATGTGAATTGCATAACATCAAGTTCTTAAATCTTTTCCTTTGGGAGATGCACAATTTTGTATTTTAACTTAAGCATCATACGTTTCGAATTGCAACTTGACCACGGAAGTGCAAGCAATTGCAAATGCACGACGTGCAACTGAATTTTGTAAATCGGGCGAGCAAAATAATTTTACCAATGTATTTAAACTTTCCTATGAGAAATTAGACATGCTTAGTGCATCATTTTCATGTAGGAAATTTATTGCAACCTGGGCATTAAGAACCGGGACATTGTCCACTCGTGTACTCAGGGTGGAATCTCCTACGTGTGCTCCTCTCGCCTTTTTCTTAGGAGCCATTTATGTAGTGAATTTCATCGCAGCAACTCCCCTTTGATTTACTCACGTGTTTTGACGTCTCTCAGTCGCAGGTCTCCTCTTTTGCACAGGACACGGACCTTGTGGTCGCGGTTTAAAGGAACCAAGGAAGGCACGGGTAAATAAGGCCTATGGAAACCTTAATGGAAGCTTCTGTCTCCATAGGTTGATACGTGGAGAGAGAAAATGATTGGGAAGATGATGAGGATGGAGGTGAAGATGACGACAATGATGATTATGATGTTGATAATGATGGGGAAGGTGGAGGCGACAACAGCGTGGCAATGGCGGTAGGCTCCTAGGCAGCGTGGCAGTGTGGCGGGCAACACGATCTCCACGGCGGGCAATAGCAGCACGGTCTAGTCCTCCTCCTCTCTCCTCTTGAAGCTTGGGGAGGGGAGGGTCATATATAGTGTGGAAGGGGGGGGGGGGGGGGAGGTAGCCACACAAGTGGCGGGTGGCATGTTCCCCTCCCCATGCTCCTCCACCACTCAAGCTCCTTCTAATACGCATACTCACTCTCCCCCTCCCCACCATGCAACGGCTGAAGGGGAGGGGAGTTTTAATTTAAAAATTTTGCCAAACATTTATGCATTATCTCTTTTTCCCCCTTGAAGGGGTGTTCCCGTGTAGGCCTATGGTGGCAACACATTTAGTATACAATTGTGTATACTCGGTGCAGTAGTGAGTTTTTCTGTTATCAGTGAAGTATAATCCAGTTAATGCATTTTCAAAAAATGATTGAACCATCAATTTTATAAATCAAAATCTAGTGAAACTTCACCCACATGCCGGGCATCATAAAAACTCATGGATATTTAAAAATTGGCCCCATCAAAAGTCACTAGGGCACGTGTCCAAAGGCTGGCGTCACGGCCCTAAATGCCAGCCTGCAAACAGGTGTCCTAGAGACTTTTGATGAGGCCTTTTTTTTTTGGTAGTTGATGTACCCTGGAGAAGTCCACATGTAAAATTTCACATCAGTCGGATCACTGGTCATATTTTTCCAAAGCCTGGATACATGAATTCATATTTAAGGGTTTTTTGAAAGTTCTGCTATAAGTTTAAAGTTTCACCTCATTTTACACATTTCACTTTTGAGTTTTGGGTTTTCTCTCCTAGAAGACATGGCATGCACCAAGCAAGCGGCCGGAAGTCACCCCCTAGAAATCCTATGCAGAGGCCACCTCCCCCACCTCCACACCACCACCACGCCAGCATCGCAAGCGTTGATGGAAGCCAGGCACAGCTAGAAATCCTATGTAGAGGCCACCTCCCCCACCTCCACCACCACCACCACGCCAGCATCGCAAGTGTCGATGGAAGCCAGGCACAGTGGCTCTTCATGAGATCCACCATTACGAGAAGACCACACATCTCCTGATACCAAAGGCTCCATTCTAGAAGCTAGTGTGTGAGATTATGGACGCCATACTCATTTGCAACAACCCAATCGCTGGACTGCCGAAGCCCTCCTTGCACTACAAGAAGCTACCAAAGCTTATGTCATCAACTTGTTTAGAGACTTCGTCTATGAAGTAGTACATGCAAGGAGAGTCACCGTCACCGATAGGGATTTGTGGATAGTGAGGTTCTTCCGGCGATGGAAGGATAGTCCTCACGGAGATCAACAACGATAGGGGTGTACTACCAAAATATATATTGAATGTAGCTTTCAAAGAGATTTTGTAAAACCGTGGTTGTAATGGATCCCATGTAAAATGTTATGAATATGAATACAATTGTTTTGTCGCATCTTATTTTTGTTTATTCACTTGTAATTTGTTTTATTTATGTCTTTGAGTTATCATTACATCCGTTCGAACGAATACATATTGCGCACAAACTCAATAAAGCATTACATATTAAATTTAGGGTATGAATCGTGTTGCATATAAATCTAATAAATAAACATAATATTCAAGTAAAAAACAATAATAAACGACACGTATAATAAACTACATTGCACGCAAATCCAACAAATATCGATTTTCATTACTTCAAGAGAAGATTACAAATCACATTACATTAGCGATGAGATATCATTTGGCACTAAGTATATCTACTCTCTCCTAGGCTTCTTTGAGATAGACTCCCCATGGTTAGAGCTATTCTTGATCATAGGCAGCAATAGATTTTGCCCTAGTAGTTCCTGCCTAATGACATTGGGGTCTTCAACACCAGCAACCATGCCACGGGCCACCATGGAAAAAAGTGGCCTAGACCTAGTACTAGAGAACAAGTAGAGGAGCTTCGAACATCGAAGCAACACTACTTTCTCCAAGCTAGAGTTTGTTGGGATGGTCTAAAAGGGGCTAGCCTTTGTTAGTGCCCTCAACTTCAAGAACTTCTTAGAAAAAGCCGGAGAGCATGTCTTATGGAATACAAAAATTTCACTCACAAGCTGGCCGATATACTCCTTCAATGCCGAGTCCTGCACCCTTCCTTGGCTACTAGATGGGCCACCTTGTCTAGATGAAAATTCATCTATATAGACAATGTCCTGCATCACACAAGTTTAGTGTCAAACTCACTATGCATGGAGTGTGGTAAAGATATATACATCGAATTTTCATCAAAATTTACGAGTAGGGCCCCTAGGGCATCGGGAGTGTGCACATTAAATTTTTTTGGGATCGGGCCCACAGAGCTGCCCTGGCCAGAGGCTTGTGTCTGGGAGCCTAAATCTGTGCCCCCAAATGTGAGCCTTTGGCCAGGGCAGCTCTGGGGGCCCGATCTTGGAAAAATTTGATGTGCACACTCCCGATGCCCTAAGGGGTATGCACATCAAATTTTATCGGGATCGGGCCACTAGAACTGCCCCAGGGGGTATGCAGATTCAGGCCCCCATACGTGAGCCTCCGGTCGCCAAGGTAGCTTTGGGGGCCCGATCTTAGGAAAATTTGATGTGCATACTCCCAATGCCCTAGAGGCCCAACTGGTAAATTTTGACACAAATTTGATAACATTAATCCAATAACATTACCTTCTCTGTATCATCTATCTGTTGTTGTAATGGAGCATCCATGTTTGCTCTTGCAGCTAGGCCATCCTCATCTCTCTCTTGGGAAGGTATTACGTAGTTGGGTTGAGGTCCAAAAATGCTTTCTTGCAACCGGTTAAACTCCTCATGTGAGATCTCATACTCTGGCACCGCATTCTCAATGTGCTCTTGGATGCTCACAATGGTAGAGATGCCATCGACACTCGTGCCATCATATTGAGCCATCTCATCAACATGTGCTGGTGCATCTTGTATATCAAAATCTATAAAATCATCAGGTGCATCATGCACCATGATACAATATAGCTCTTCTTCCCTTAGCTCCAAAATTTCTAGTACATCCTACATAAGTAAATATTCCACCCCCTCGATGATGATAGCATGGAGAGAAGCGAGGGGTGGCTCATCACTTGTCGGCATCTCAACAGGGCAAGGAGGTGGGTGCACAATGGCTAAGCTTTGTGCTGCCTCTACTCTTGGATCGAGTGTGATCTCTTCAGGCTCCCTCTCGAAATACTGTAGCTGTGGTGAAGAGGGTGTATCGATGTCTTTCTTACTGTCCTCTTGCACTTTAATAGTGCACAAAACATATATGGCAAATGTTGCATTGCGCTCGATGAGATCCATCGTGGCATGGTCTTGGGATGAGGTGGGCACTGCTCTGGCACAAAGATACTTCCCCACATGCACAAGGGCTTGATTTATTACCTTTGCATGGCTTGATCCAGCATGTAAACTATATAGGAAATATATGGGAATCCATCTGAGAGCAGAGTTCGGAATAGAGCAGGTGAGAGGGTTTGCCGCATCACAAAACGATGTCAATATACTAGAGGTAGGGTCTACGACGGAAAGTGATCTCTCTAGACTCAAGGTCGCACAAAACCTAGGGTATATTTGGTCTCCTATGTCTACGTAGCATGTGGAGCTAATCCATGCAGCAAAGGCGGGAGTGGTAGCCATGGCACACAAAGAGAGAAGGGAGGAGAACACAAGTGTATGGAAGTAGAGAATGAAAGTGAAAATGAGTTTGGAGTTATAGCTTTTATGTATCTAGGGTTTTAAATAAAGGTTCTTTTTTAACACTAAAGTTTCAAGTTAAGACTCTTACCTTAGTTTTTTTATTTCAATACTTTAAAGTAATCGTTAAAATTACTCATACAGACAAATGCTTCATTCTACATTATTATATTCTTGAATATACTTGGATCGCTGAGTATATGCAAGTCAAACTACAGAAAATATAGAAAATTTTTAAGAAAAGAAATATGGAAGACCTTCAAAATCCATTGGATCCAATTTAATATTTAAATTTAAGAAATAAGTAGAAGAGATGAGCTATAATATATCATTATGCAAAGACAATATTGCATAGATTATAGAACTCTAGCCTGCAATTTAATTATGATTTTAACCAACATGATTGACTAATTACAGTATGTATTATCACACTCTTGGATCATAGTAAACTAAGATTATCTAAATTGAAAGTACTCAAAAGTTTTAAAAAAGTTTATATTCATTCTTTATGTATAAAAAATTACAAGGATTCCACTATCTCAAGGATATGTGGAGAAGCACATTGTTTCCATGTCATGGATTGCTCACTACGAATCCTAACATTTCTATTATCTAACTTGAAATAGAAGTTGTAGAGGGGCTCATTGGATGTTAATTGGATTTCTTGTCTCCGAAAAGAAATGGGCCAATGGCTCTCTGCACTGACCACAAAAGGATTATGACCATTCCACAAGATAACCACATCTATGAGAGTTGTATGTGTCTCATCTCGGATATCTTGATCCAAGTTGATCCACTCCCCTTGCAAGATTCACCATCTTCTATATCGAAAGCAAATGCACAGAGTTTGTCTAGCGATGAAATACCTATAACAAAAACAAAAATAATGGTAAGTAAATGCGAATAACACAACAATTCATATAAGAAAAACCTATGCCAGTCAAATCAAGGCATTCAAAGTAGTAAAAAAGATTAACCTAAATGTGAGATTAGATTGGTTGACCCTACATTCAATCGTCTCATCAAAATGTGTTATTTTGACTTGCCAAGACTCACCCAATAGCTAACTCATCCAATCCTTGGATGGACACTTGCATTGATAAGTAATCTTTGTTTTCTTCAGAACATCACATGAACCAAACAAATGTGCAAACAATGAGAATGGAATAAACCAACTAAAATGCACATCTTTGGAGCCTTTAGTGGGTTTCATAGCACTATTGATGTTAGATTTTATCTTGGGTTTCATAGCACAAATGTGCAAACAATGAGAATGGAATAAACCAACTAAGATGCACATCTTTGGAGCCTTTGGTGGGTTTCATAGCACTATTGATGTCAGATTTTATCTTGGACTTATATGCTCCTAACAACTCCAAGCTACCAATCAACCATTCACCACTAGATAGTGGTGGCAATGGGGCATGCGGCAACCTCTGGCTTTCTACTACATACAATGAATTATAAAAAAAGATATTTTGAGTTGCAAGTTGACTTTCAAAGTTATTATCATAGATCAAAGAACCTATGTCTTCATGCCAAACATGTATCTTGCCGCTTAAACATTCCACATTCTGCCATTGATGCAAAGTTGATGGATATAGAGCTGTCAGTAAAACAAAGTTGAATTAGAACACTGCAAAGATTTTTAAAAACAACTCTGATGCAAAAGAATAGACAATGATAAAATTTAAAAACTTACTATTTTTTTTATAATTTTCCATGTAGTTCTTATCATGTACAGAGATTTGTTTGTGCATATAAACATGTTGGATCAACACTTCTGTTATTGTACTTGTTCCATTGAACACTTTTCTGAACTCTAAAATTCTACCTTTCCAATGTTTGCTAGGATTTGCAACATCCTTACGTTTGACCTTGAAACTCCCTTGAGTACTTGGGTGCATCAAAATCCAATCCAACTTATAGTACTTATTATCACAAATACAATTACTAACACTATCTTTCCTATTGAAGACCTCCACTACAAGTATGTTACTGATGTTTTTCCTCTATGAAGACATCTACAATAACCAAATACAAAAGTTACCTATCAACGTGTGTATAATTTACAAATTTTCTCTCCAAATGAAATGAAATTTAAATGGAGCAATTTAAAACAAACATTGTATTTGCAATTCTTTTCACAAAGAAGCCCAGATATGTTGAACAAGAAGTTGACTTATAACAAGACCATTATTCCTTCGCTGACAAATTCCTAGAGTACAAAAACAAAGAAATATCGAGTCAGAGCATACATATAACTTACATTGGCTTTATCCAAATGAGTTGAAACTTAACCATGGAGCAACAAAAAAAAGTGGCAATATACCTGTGGCTCTCTTTGCAAAGAAGCCCAAAGATGTTGAAGAAGCTGAGTTTTTAAAAAATCATTGTTCTCCACCCTCAAAGACTCTAGGAGTAAAAAAACAAAGAAAAAATCAATATGCATATACCTTGCATACATTTTGTCCAAGCGAGATAAAATTAAACCATGGAGCAGCAAAAAAAAAGACAACATACCTATAACTTTGTTTACAAAGAAACTGTAAGATATTGAAGAAGAAGTTGAGTGTTCAAAAGATCATTGTTCTTGACTGTAAGAGACTCCTAGAGTACCAAAACAAAGGAAATTACATGTTAGAGAATGCACATAACTTGCACAGGTTTTGTCCAAATGAGATAAAACTTTACCATAGAACATCCATGAAAGAGAACAATATACCTGTAAAGTTTTGTGAAGAAAATCTTAGGGCTTTGGTAGAACAAGCTCCGCTCTCATAAAATGTGTGAAACTCACTCTGTGTTTGTATAGAGGAAATGAAATTTCATAAGGTTATAGATAGGCAAGCAACAATGAGGCCGTAAGATCTCATCAGGAAAGAAGAAGTGGGGAAAGAGACATGATAAATTTGAGATCCACCTAAGAAAGAGGGGGAAACTGAAAAGGGGAGAAATGAAAAGTCAAACATAAAAAAATAAGAAAATGAAAATTCTAGTCACAAACTTTTAGGAAGGTTCAACATTGTATTCCCCATGTTTCCCCTTATTTTATTGCTGAGGGAAGATTTGGGCCAAGATATCGCTAGAAGATTCATGTTACATGAATCTGGAATCCCACCTCTCTCATTAGTTAGGCCTATATTTCTTTATTCACTCCTTAAGGGGCAAAAAAGAGAGTCCATATTTCTCCTAATGTTAGTTTGGGTTATGAGTCAGGTAGCAAGTGAGCACCTTCCTACTTTGTCATGGATGCATAGGATTGTGTATCGTCATATTCATCCGACACCCCTTTCTATTTATGCAAGGGGTTAGCTAATAACTTGATGCACTTAGTGTAGGGCCTAAGAAGCCTTATCTTTGGTTGGTTTTGTGCTTTAGTAGAGTAATGTTATGACCAAGGGATTGTTTCAATGGTATTCTATGTTGAATGATAGTAAAATGTTTTATTTCATAAGGCCACAAGGGCTATCTCTATCAAGTTCTAATGTTTTACTTAATTAAGCCAAGAGGCCCAATTCTGTTGGTTGTAAAATGATATATCTCTTACCACCATATTGGGGAATATGGGAATTTCCTGTAAGTTTGGGACACATGGTCAAATCTCTAGATTTGTCATAACTTGAACACTTTAACTCCAAATCAAGTGTTCTATAGCTCAATAGATTCCATTTTTCAAGTGCTTTCCAATGACAAGTCACATCATATGGTTTTGAGAAACTTATGTGCATGTTATCCAAGTGCCACCTTTTTTGTATTCAAAAAATGGGAATTGGGAGATTCCCAAACTCACTAATATTGTGTTTTTTTGGGCCAAAAGGGCCATATGTCTATTTGGTGTAGATACATTTAATGGTTTTATGATTTAGTCATTGCATTACACAAGTTGGACAAAGTTCCTAGAGGGAGCCTTTGCTATGTAGGAGCTTCTTGTGGCCATTCCAGGTGGTATCATCGCCTTTCCGAGTTGTTCCCTTAAGCTGATAATGTTATATGTGTATGTGGGGGTTATTTTCTTTTCATTTGTGGGGACCAGCAATCAAGGCATGAAGTCCTAGGGTTTGGTTGGGTATATTTGGGGGAGATTAGAGTAGTTGCCTACCTCTTGTTAGGACATTTTTAGGCATTGAAGACCTGTGATAAAGAGGGTAATCCTTGTGGCCCTGTCCTTCCTGTTTGCTAGGAAACTACCCTAGGAGTCCCTGCTAGTGTGAGATGGTTAGAGAAGCCTGCCAAAATAGCAAAGAAGAGGAAAATTTGAATATATTTGCAAGATAAAATTACATAGGTGTGTAAAAAGGGATTCTAACTCCTCAATAAGAAAAGGAAAAGAAAAAGAAAGGAAATTCCTTCAAGCAATTGATTATCACCTTGCGGAGGCCTAGTAGGTTCCTAGGGACAAGTTAGTAGGAGAAAGAAAAGGATTAAGTGTCACCTTGTGAGAGCTTGGTAGGTTCTTGGATACCAAGTCAGGATGACCTGAGACCACTACCATGTTCTCCTTGGGTCACTCTATGCTTAGCTCCCTCCTTTTTATATGCCCGAGTATAGAAACTTTGGGAAGAAAATGTGCTATAAGAAGAAAAGTTTGATGACCAGGCTATAGGAGGTCCTTGTCTAGTTGTCCTAAGCTAGGTAGGTAGTTCAGACCACCACTAGGATGACCTCTTTGATAGGCTTTTTAACCAGTCCCTATTAGAAGTGTTGGTTAAAAACTCGCTCTGAGTTTTTTTTCAGATTATGCTGGATCTATCCCTTATGGATTTTCATGCCTTGATTCTGTTAGGGGGTAGGGTGAGAGTTGTTCTTATGATTTGTTGATTATATTTTTTGTGGCAGCTTGATGCTTTCTTTGGTATTTGTTTGTGTAGATTAGTTTGGAGAATTTGATGAGCTGAGTAACCCTATCCCATTTTCGACAATGAGAGCATATTTTAAAGCCTTGTAAAGTGGGAAAAAGAAGTGAATATGTGTAAATTTTAGGTGGGAATGTAAAGCAACGGAAGCAGAACCTAAAGATCCAACAGTTTTAGAGACCACGAAAGACATAAATGCAAAACTTTGGCCGTTGCGGTGGTTGTGGTTGTTTAGTAATTATTTTGATTGCCGAATTGAAAAGAGATAGGCTTTCTGGCCGTTCGGGATGCCATGTTGGTCAAGTAGGATTTTTCAGAACTCAGTTCAGGCGGACAAGATGCAAGTAACTGGGCAATTCAAAGGTGGCAAATGACCAACCAAATGGAAAAGATTGGCTATGGGCCTTTGGGGGCCCAATGGCCCCCAAAAGTTTTTTATTTGTGGGAGGGGACATTTTTTCAAACGGCAGTAGCATGCAACAAATATGCCCCTCCATGGCGACGTTTTTTAGAGGGGGGTTATGGCAAGCTACAAAGTAGCCATGCAACAGAAATTGGAAATTAACATCTTCCAATTTTCGCTCTCCCATGCCAATCTCCAATTGCACAATGGTTGCATGATGGTGAAGATACAATTCTAGTCTTTCTCTCTCCTCCCTCCTCTCTGCTGTTGAGGGTTTCATATGCATGAATCCATGGAATAAAGGGGAGGAATTGGATGCGATTGACTAATGGAATAATGGTCTTGGGGTAGAGGAGATCATAAATCAGAGTTGCAGAGAGTGTCAATGGCAAAAAATAAGCATCAACGATCTCCCAACCATTAAATATGTGTCTCCAAAACCGAGTTTCTATGTGTAAGCACTTATTTTATTTATTTTATGAAATATGTTTGATGTTTTTTTTTTAAATGGATTCTTTTTATAGAAAATGCTGAACTTTAACAGAAATCTTGAAGAAAACCAAAAAATTTAGTTGTTTAATAATTTACATCAAAACCCGCAGTTATGCGGTTTTTATGAAAATGATAAAATTTGGGGTTCATATGGAATGGAAATGAATAAAAAATCAATATTCTATAATTTTGATCAGTCCCAACCCATAAATAAAAAATATCAGATTTTTTATTCAAATAAATGAATAAAAATAGTGAAAAAATGAGAAATTTTGGTTTTTCGCTAGAAAATTAAGAAAAAATATGATTTATGTCCGTGAGTATATGGCATGGCTGTAGCATGAGGGATAAGCCTCATTTTAGATATTTATTTATGCTAAATTCCATTTTTATCGCTTTTTACAAGAAAAACACATCGAAAAACCACTCTTTATTCTTATCAACGATGCATAACCTAAATGGTAGGGGGAAAGAGGGGTTTTGATGCTAATTAGTTACTGCGAACATATGAAATTTTTTGAGATAGTTGCAATCACACCTACTTCAATCTCTTTAGATGGAGCGGTAAGGGCTCAAGACAAGAATCACATAAGCACAGTAGGAGGATATGCTGCCTAGACTTTCCTCTAAAGCATTGTACTTGATTACCATTTTCATATGAGATGAACATTGTCATGTTGCTCCTCAGTATAGTATACATGATGATTGTCATTTTCTCTTGAGTCAAGGTTCTTGGTTTCTATTATGTCAGTATCTTCACGTGTCTAGTCAAGGTCTATGAGCCACCATAGACGCCATGCTCTAGATCCCATGTTTTTACATGGTATCAGAGTGCAGGTGAGCATGGCTTAGCATGTTTAAGCTCACCTCTCTACTTCTACAGGTCTTCGCTCACTTCTCTTAGCTCAAGTCCAACTTGGCTTGAAGTGCATGAACTCATTTTACACCTCCATCTTCACTTTGCCTCTTGTCTGCCATACCCTCAAACAGTACTCAGCTCACTTGGAGCTTCCTGATCTACTCCTAGAGCCCATATCTTTTCACGCTTACTTATAGGGAAATGCTTCTGAATTCAAGGCACAGCTTTCCATCACAAGAATGCCTCAGATTGTTCACTTTGGAGCATGGCATTGACGTTTTCTGAGATTTCTTTCCTGATCATATTGCTGCCTGTGGCCGTACGCTTCAAACTCTGTCAACACGCAACACCTTAACCTGTGACTATAGGGATGCTTTAGCCCTTTGTATAGGCCTACTCCCCACCCATTATTGGTCGGAATGTCTGCGTGTCCGCGTTGCTATCGTTACTTTTCTCAGATGGGTCTGAAACCCTAACTTAGTCCTCCATAGCCAAAAGTCCTCAAGCTCAAAATCACCTTATTTTCTCTCTCCTACTAGTCAAGCCAAGGCATTATCATTTAAATCCATTTACTCTCTAAAGATTCAAGCAAGTACACACATCAAATCATTGAGGAAGGGAGATCATGGTGACTTCTTGCAAGATTGAAGCATAGTATCATAGTGTCTCCTAACACTTATTTAGTGACTCTTGTCACTTATATTAGCTTTGCCTCACATTAGGTCTGATATTTTTGGGATGCTCCAGCATCAAATCAAGGAGGGGAATACAACCTTGAAGATCAATTCTTGAAGTCTCATTAAATATTTGAAGATCTCTCAAGCATCTGGCTCCACAAGTATCTCTTGATACTAGTCACTTAGTGCTATTTTGGGCACTTGTACTTGTTAGCACATTCAAGATCAGTTCTTCTGCTTCTGAAATCTAAGAATTTTGGAGCTAATTTGCTGTTGTTCCCACAAATCCAACATGGGCTAGGACTCTCTGAAATTTTGCTTTAAGGGGGTCGAATTTCACACTTAGCACACCCGCATCAAGCTTATCCTAATGAACAAGGGTCTTTGGGCCATCACAAGTGGCAAAGAAAGGAAGCCTTATGATGCGGACTTGGCTATCACTTGGCAAAATAATGATGATAAGGCTCAACCCATTATCAAATTGGAGTTAGACGATAGCTATATCCACCATGTGGATAGCTGTGATACTTCACATGATACATGGAAGAGACTTGACACTTTGTTTGGTGCATAGTCTAAGTCATCAAAGTATGGTCTCTTGATTGAATTTTGCAGACTTGACATGAAGTCCAACACTGATTGCCACACATCTAAATTACATGGAAGGACTTCTAACCCAGCTTACAGGAATCAACATTAAAATGGAAGAAGATGTTTGCATTGGTGTTTTGCATAAAAGTTTGCCCCCTGAATATAATAATGTATTAATAACTCTAATCAATATGCCAAACCCTAATCTTGTTGATATCCAGGTATCACTGTTAGAGGAGGAAAATAAGCTAAAAACTAACGAAGAACCAAGCACCTTTAGAGATGAACAACTACTATATGTTGGCAACATGTACAAAGGCAAGAAGGATCAACTTTTCTGTGATTTTTGCAAAAGGACAAGACACACCAAGATGTTATACCACACCAAAAAAAGGTCCCAAAAGGCCTTTCTTGTTACAGTTAAAGAAGAAGAAGACCATGAAGCAAAAGAAGAAGAAGAAGAAGAAGACCACTAGGAGAAGGACAAACCTCATTAGTCCTTCTATTCTGATAGAAATTTTTAGCCTTCTATTGCCTAGCCCTAATGCTTCTTACATAAGCTTATAGACTCCTCATGTAGCCTTGTACTACAACCTCTCTACACTTTGTAAGGCCCTTGTTACAACCTCTAGATGTCCACCATGTTTGTGGTACCCATAGTTAGCCCTTTTTGCAATAGCCTCTGGTGTTTTGCCATGTTTATGGTGTGCCCACACTTTGCAGGTGTTGCTTTCACTAAAGCCTCTACACACATTGTACTTTTGGTTGCGATTGAGGAGGGGTGTTGAGATATTTGCAATCACACCTACTTCAGTCTCTTTAGATGGAGCATTGAGGGCTCAAGACAAGAATCCCATAAGCAGGGGATGTTCTAGACTTTCCTATAAAGCATTGTACTTGGTTGCCATTTTCATATGAGATGAATAAAATGTCATTGTCATGTTGATTCTTAGTATAGTATACATGATGATTGTCATTTTCTCTTGATTCAAGGTTCTTGGTTTCTATCATGTCAATATCTTCATGTTTCTAGTCAAGGCCTATGAGCCACCATAGTTGCCATGCTCTAGATCTTGTGTTTTTACAAAATTTTGATCTATTTGTTGTGCATATCATATAGGCGGTTATAAAACTTTAACAGGGGTTAAACAACATGAGGATATTCGAGGCTAACCCTTAGCAACGAAGTATGATGTATAGATTGAAATCATTAAAAGAAACGTTTGTCGCACTCCACAATGCTAACTTATAAAATGTTTGAGCATGATGGCATTCGCAGTTGCATTGCATATATCACATGGTAATTTCTAAATGCATTGCAATTGATTTCTTATACACATGACCCACACTAAGTTTGTGATTACGAGGTATTTTATACCAATCTATGTGTAGGAACTCCCTCTGAGGAGTGTGGGGTTTAATCATTGGACTACAATTCGAAACAAACGCGATTTATGATAGCAGTTAGGGCACTGTGTCCCCCTTAGACACTCATGGCCGCGAGGCCGAGGGGGTGTGGTTTCTTGCATGTAGAGAGGCCCGAGTAGTGCTTGTAGCTAGTGTCAGGCCCATTTTAGGTCCCAAGAAAAGAGAGCACAATTTGATAAATCTTATGCTTTAGTATTTTTCAATACATGTAAAAGTGTATCCTATTCTAAGGATCTTTGACATGAATCAAGTCAAAGTACACCTAGCTCTAAGCACATGGCTTGACAAGATTCCAATTATAGTGTGTCAAGAATTGCATAGTGGGGGGACTTGCTTGAGCTGCAATGCCAAACACACACAATACACACAAGAGGAAGCTCACCAAGAACACAAGAAGAGAGATGGAGGACAAAACGTTTTTTTGCTAGTTTCTTATTCTTCTTCCACACACTATACAATGTACACAAAGTATAGATAAGATACAACATAAAGGAAAGTGGCCTACTAAGTCAAACAGTGCATAATCGACTACACTAATCGAGTGGCGCTATGCCTTTGCCAACTCTATAGGTAGGTGTAACAATTTAAATATAATAAGTGAAAAGTCAGTGGCCATGTGAGTATCATAATGACCACCAACGTGCTAAGTGTAGATGTGTGGACCCATCTAGCCAGGCGGTCCATCATCAATGTTTGCACATGTTGAGCTTTCCATCTCAACACTCCCCCTCAACCTCAACTCTATCTGTGCAACTCCAAGTAAGCTTCAAAACTTTCGAAGCTTCTGTGCACCCAATGCCTTTGTGAAACTATCAGCTATTTGATCCTGTGTACTGACATATACCAAGTCAATCTCTCCTGCAAGTACATTCTCTCTCACAAAGTGGTAGTGCACCTCAATGTGTTTTGTCCTAGCATGGAACACTCGATTTCTAGCTAGCTATATGCTGCTCATGTTGTCACAATGAATGACAAATGGAACATCTCCCTGCACATCCAAATCACCTAAGAACTTTTGCAGTCATACTGCCTCACATGCTGCCATAGCAGCACCTCTATACTCAGCCTGTGTACTTGATAAAGCATTTGTAGGTTTCTTTTTGCTGCTCCATGTAACTGCTGCACTACCAAGGGAGAACATGAATCCACTTGTAGATCTTCTATCTGACATGAAACTATCCCAATTTGCATCTGGGTGTTCAAAGACCTGTATGTCCTTACCTGTCTCATAAAAAAGTTCGTAATGTAAAGTGGACTTCACATAACTTAATATACGTCTAACTGCATCCAAATGAGGCTTTCTAGGCATCTGCATAAATTGAATGACAAGGCCAACATCATAGCTCAAGTCTGGCCTTGTAATATTCATGTAAATCAAACTCCCTACTATCCTTTTGAACATAGTAAGGTCTTCTATCTCATCCCCAATGTCAGCACTCAACTTCACATTTTGCTCCAATGGTACTAAAAGAGGCTTGCATCCTGTCATACCATACTTGGATAACATATCCAAGCCATACTATCTTTGGGATAGCCATATACCATCATCACATCTGATCACCTCAATACCAAGAAAGTATCTTAGCTTACCCAAATCTTTCATCTCAAACTTCTTCTTCAAGAAGTCCTTAACTTTAGCAATCCCATTGTCACTGTCACCTGTAATAATCAAGTCATCCACATAGATGACTATGATGACCAAACTTGCATCTCCCTTTCTCACATAAAGTGAGTGATCAACATCAAAAATACAAAATCCAATATTGACAAGATACTCTCCAATCTTGTCAGACCATGCTCTAGGTGCTTGCTTGAGCCCATAGAGTGCCTTGTTTAACCTGCACACATATGTGGGATGCTCTAAATCCTCATAACCTGCCGGCTGCTCCATATACACTTCTTCTTGCAATTCACAATGCAAGAAGGAATTCTTAACATCCATTTTCTGAAAACTGCAACCTTCGGCTACTGCCAAGGCAATCATACACCTAACAGTTGCCATTAGCAACTGGACTGAATGTCTCTTTATAATATTTGCCATATGTTTGAGCATAGCCACCAGCCTAGCCTTATACCTGCTAATTGAACCATATGCATTATGCTTGACTTTGTAAACCCACTTACAGCCAATAGCTTTCTTACCCTTAGCTAAGGGTACCAAATCCCAAGCCTTATTGGCTTTTAATGTAACCATCTCCTCATCCATTACTGCATCCCAATGAGCATAACCAACGACATCCTCAAAACAAGTGGGCTCAATATCCTCAACTAGTTTCACCATATAAGCATAATGGTGAGCGTCATAACCTTCAAAACCAAATCTTTTAACTGAGTATCTGACCCTACTATATCTGCATACCACTGGATCACTCAATGGAGCCTCTACATTATTATGAGCTCTGTACACCTAGTGTCCTGACTAAAGGAATACCAAGCTCATCATCCAAGCTCTCCGAACCACTAGAATCTCCATCCAATCCCAAATGACTGATAGATGTATCATTACCATCCAGCACTTTCTTCTTTCCTTTTTTCTTCCCTTCAACACTTATAGATCCACCTGAAGATGTGGGGCTACTCCTTAGTCTCCCAGACCAAGGACTCGCTGTAGGTGTAGTAGCAGATGATGTTTTTGGTCCACTAAGACTCTGTGATTCTTGTTTATCTTTCTGCACATAGTTGTCTTGATCATTATCATCATCCAAAACATCACCAGTAGGTGTTTACCAACTTCCCATCTCATCAAAGATAACATCCCTACTCACTCTGAACTCACTTGTGATAGGGTTAAAATAGTAACACCCTTTCTGCTCTAAAGAGTATCCAATAAAAACACATTTTTTTGCCTTTGGATCAAGCTTCTTCGGTAGCTCATCTGGCACATGAACATATGCAACATAGCCAAATACCTTCAAGTGTGATACATCAGGCTTCTTGCCAGTAAAGCATTCTTCAGGAGATCCCATGAACGGCAGCTCTGTGGGAGTTTTGTTCATAATGTAAACAATAGTATGGATAGCCTCAAACCAAAATTGTTTGGGCATATTCTTTTCAGCCATTAATGCCTGTGCAACTTCTGCAATATGCCTGTTTTTTCTTTCTGCAACACCATTTTGCTGTGGGGTATACCTGCAAGTAAATTGCCTCTTTATCCCATGAGTCCTCAAGAAGCCACTGAACTCATTAGAGAGGTACTCTCCCCCTCCATCTGATCTCAAGCACTTTACTTTTAAGCATGTTTCCATTTCAACAGCTGCCTAAAAAGATTTGAAGTGCTCAAATGCATCACTTTTTTCCTTCATGAAGTATATCCATAACTTCCTTGAACAATCATCAATAAATGTGACAAAGTATTTGCTACCACAAAGAGATATATTCTTTGTAGTCCCCCAAACATCTGTATGTACTACATCAATTATTTTTCTACTCACTTCTCTATCATGCGAGAAGGGTTGTCTGGCCTGCTTACCAAACTGGCATGCTTCACAAACTTTATGCAATTCTGCAACTCTAAAAGAAGGCAATCCTGTAACCAATCCTCTGGACTGCATTAATTTTAGTCTTTGCACATTTGCATGTCCAATACATTTATGCCATATTTCAATATCTAAAACTACTCCTTTTCCTTTAGCATACATAGCAGCATCCATTGTAGGAATTCTAGTATCTAAAGTGAACATTCTGCCAACTCTACTTCCTTTTGCGACCAACCTGCACTTATCATTAAAGTCTTCTACAAAACAATCTTTTGCATTGAAGTGGACCTACAACCCCTGCTCTACCATTTGGCCAACAGATACTAGACTCTTTGTAATTGATGGCACATGTAATACATCTGTCAGACTCTTTGTCTGGCCATCATACAAGGATAAGGGAACCTTTCCAATGTGTGAAATTGGGTGGCATGAATCATCACCTGTCTGCACATAACCAAGGTTTTGTAAGTCCTACATCTCTCCAAACCATTCAACATGACTGGTCATATGATTAGATGCCCTTGAATCGATATACCATACATCATCATGTGTCCCCTTTCCTGTAACTGCATTCATCATATGCTGGATAACAAACAGACGCTCATTTTTGTCTTCATTCTATCATGAAGACGATGCGTAGTTTCCTTGCTGCAATTTATTACCACTGTGAATATCATCCTTCTTTGCATAGCAATGGGCTGCCATATGGCCTATTTTGCCACAATAATGGCAAACAATAGCAGAATTTCCAGAATCTCTATTCTACCATCCACCTCTTCCTCTAGAGCTCCCCTTGCCTCTAAAGTTTCCTCTGCCTCCAAAAACCTACATTTCACCAAACTATTGATTGAACCTGTTTTGCTAGTTATCGCGAGCACATCCCATACCACGACCTCTCGAAGAGGATCTACCACGTCCCCTTCCTAAACTTGAGTAAAATGCTTGGACCTGTTCACCATTTCTTTCAGACAAATCACCCTGCATATTGATCTCTTCAGTAATTATGAGAGAGATCAACTCATCAAAATTTGGAAATGGCTTCCATACACATACTGAAGTAACAAATGATTTCCATGCCTTCTCATTGTTAAGGCCACTCAAAGTGGATGAAACTAAATCATCATCATCTGGCATTGCATCAATCGCTGCTAAAGCATCTGCAATGCTCCTCACCTTCAACACATACTCATTAACAGATATTTTTCATTTCTTGAAGGCATTCAACTCTTGCTTGAGTCAAATCTTTCGTGCCTTTGTATTTACTGAAAACATGCTCTCAAAAATTGTCCAAGCTGCATGTGAAGTTTCGACATTCCTGATATGTCCCAACATAGTATTATCAATGACTGCAGATAGCCAGTACATCACATTTTTGTCTTTTGCATTTCACTCTTTCCAAGCTTTTAACTCATCTGCGGTCGCGGAGGGATACTCAGCTCTGGCTCCTTTTCTTCACCTGAGACAAACTCATAAAGACCCTTTCCAATAAGGAAGTTCGTCACACGGAACTTCCATGAAGGGTAGTTGTTCTTGTCGAGCTTCTCAATAATCGGATTTCCACTGTTCTCTACCATTATCACAAACAAGGATACAACACAGCAAGCTAGTCTTCTACAATGCTCACAACACGTGCACAGCAATACACCAAGCAACCTTTTTCACTGATTGCTCAATAGTACATGTAATCTGCAACCTATTTGCAGATAAACCTTATGTTTGCTTCCTGAAAACACCTCAAAAATTACAAATTTGCAATTTATAACCTACGCACCCACTTTCAGTCAATACAACCGAAATCATAGTGTACCCTCAAACTACTATCCACAACCTTGCGGCTCTAAAACAGGGCCTAAAATGACCTCAGATGCCAAAAATAACTGCAAAATATACAGTGATCTGCTCGCACACCAAATCTCATAGCAATCTGAGATTTTTGCTCAACCCTGCTTCCGATTCCTCTAGATGCACTATCCAAGAGAGAGAGTGGAAGAATGGGAGAGCTTCTTACCCGTTGCTTGCTTACTCGAACCTTACTTCTTCTCGTTCACTTCAGCCTTTGAAATTAGCCTCTCTCAGTGGCTCACCTGTGATACCATGTCAAGAATTGCGTGGTGGGGGGACTTGCTTGAGCTGTAGTGCTAAACACACAGTACACACAAGAGGAAACTCACTCAAGAACACAAGAAGAGAGATGGAGGCCAAAACGTTTTCTTGCTAGTTTCTTCTTCTTCTTCCACACACTATACAATGTACACAAAGTATAGATAAGATACAACATAAAGGAAAGTGGCCTACTAAGTCAAACAGTATATAACCGATTACACTAATCAAGTGGTGCTATGTCTTTGCCAGCTGTAGGTAGGTGTAATAAACTAAATATAATAAGTGATAAGTCAGTATCCATGTGAGTATCATAATGACCACCAACATGCTAAGTGTAGACGTGAGGACCCATCTAGCTAGGCGGTCCATCATCAATGTCTGCACGTGTTGAGCTTACCATCTCAACATAGTGTTAGAGTAACTTTTATGATTTCAAACTAAAAGATGATAACAAAATGATATCAAAGTATACCCTAAAATATTTTAAGCAAGGCAATTTGAAGTAAGTTATTGCATCAAACTTATTTGTCATCAACACAATAGTCACATTATACTCGAGTGAATGAGTTTATTAAAAAACTTAATAGATTCATGAGTCTAAACTATTACATAAATTGGTATACAAGGTGGAGGGCACAATCTTGCTTTTTATATATCAAAGTGCATCTTATAGAGTTGAAAAGATGTAACCATATTGATGTGCATACCATATTAATATGTAAAAAACATAGGTAAGTTACAAATCACTTTGTATCATGTTTTTATAATGAGGAGGTTGATATATGTATTATATGTACAAATTCTTACATGAAGAGGTTCAATTTTTTGGCCTCATGCTTCTGAAAGAAAAAAAATAAAGGTAAACTGTGTCCCGCTAAGCCCACTAGCTACCCATAAAATTATAATTGACCATTTCTGTTGCGAAGGTTGAAAAATAGAGTGAGGGACAAACTTAAAATTCTCAAAGTCAAAAGCATAGAGTTTTAAACTATTCTTTACTAAATTTAATTTAATGCCATTGGGAAAACTTAAAATTCTCAAAGTCTATTTTTCAACCCGAATGCATGCCATGACGGATGTTTCCATAGCCAAGTTTGGGCACAAAATCTAATTACTAAGTGGAAAAAAGAGACTACAATCTTAGCTAAAACACAGGCACAAAATCTAATTAATAAGAGTAGAATACTCTTCAACTTGAACACTTGATAAGGTGGATGTCTACATGCCTAAGTTAAGGTCTCAAAATTCTGTTGAATACTCGTAATCCAAGGGGGACAAAAAAGCCAAAACCATTGACATTAAGGTCCCATAAGCTCATTGTAACTTATTATTAACCATAGAACTCAATCCTCTATCCTGTCAAGATTCTAGCAAATGCAAGTTTGAGCTAAATTTTATAGAAAAAAAACAATGAATGATCCTAAAATTTGACACCTTCAAATTTGTCCAATCTGCTTGGTTGCATGGCAAGTCCCTCCTCATATATTGAGAATGATAAATAGCAAAAAGATTTCCATAAAGACTCAAAGGCTAGGCCAAGTGACAAAAAAGGGTTACAAATAGCCAAGTGACAGAAAGGGGTTAAATAAATCTAATTAGAATTGGACATGTTGGAAATGAGACTTTCCCCATTTTACCTAAAACACTCTATTGCCAAGAAGCTCCAATGTCAATTCAATGATGAGTGTGTACATGCTTATCTTCAGCTCCGTGAGACCAAAGAGTACAAAATCCCTCTCAAATCTTCAAGAAATGGTGAAAATATACTTACTCTTGTGAATCTTCAATAGCTAGGGATTGGAAGAAGCTTAAAGACAAGGAATGATTCAATCTCTAAATGATTAAGCTAGAGAATGCTTTTGGGAGCTTAAAGGATTGAAAGCCCCATGGAATATTGAAGAAATTCAATTTTGTCCTGAGCATTCAATAAGAAGAGGAGAGAGAATCCATGGCTGATCTTGAAGCTTAAAGAATTCTTAAAATTTTATCACCAATCTGTGGAAGAAGCTTCAAGAAGTATCCAAGGGCAATGATCAACCACTAGGGATGAGATCCAGACTATAGGAGATGAGCAATAAGTAGCCCAAAATTCATAACGCATTTTACACTCAATGTTGTCCTAAAGCCATGGTTAAACTTCTCCACTAATGAGAAATAGACTGGTCCAAATGCTCTAGATAAAGTGAAGAATGAAATGGTTTGCTCAGTTGATGAAGATCCTGACAAAGATGAAATATCTCAACAAGATTTGAGCTATGAAAGCTTGAGATTGGCTAGAGAGAAGAGAGAACCTCTTGATTAGCATAAAAAATCTCATTTAATCCTTTCCAAATCTTTATAAATCCCACTTATACTAAGAACCTACAAAATGGATGTCCTCTTTACCATGAGCTGCTAAAATGTCAAAGAACTCACCATTTCTTCTTCAAATCTTCTTCAAGAGCTCTAAAATTGGTGAAGGCACACTGTAAGGAACCTGAACTAGTCACAATTTAAATGTACAAATTCATATACCCAAATCTTGAATCCAATTACTCAAATTGGTGCTAGTAACTAGATCTAGACTTGCAAAGAATCAAATTCAAGGCTTTGATACCATTGTAAAGAAGCTAATTCCCATAGCAAGTTATAATATTGGAAATAAAAGAAATACACTAAAATGCCAAGAAATCCATAGCCAAGGTAGCTAGGTTGCCATGAATCATGTTACCACTTGAATAAAAATGTTGAGAATTGTTCATGAGAGGCTACCACATGATATCCTCCTCATGCTATGGAGGGGTATGAAATCCACCCCAATGCCATGGTGGCCAAAGATTATGCACCCTCAATGGATGGTGTGAGGTGGGTTTAGGTTTTAGTATTTAGGATTTAGTGTTTAGGGTTTAAGGTTTACAATTTCGAGTTTAGGGATTTGGGATTTGGGTTTCAAGTTTAGGGTTTAGGGGCTTAGAGTTCAATGGGTGGTCCTTTACAAAGTGGATACCTTATGTGCCAAGGTAACATGTGACAGTAAAAGTCCCAAACTTGACTTGCAAGACAATCTCAAAGCTATTAGTATATTTAGGGGAAGAGAAGTGAAAGTAGATTTTAGTATTTAGGATTTAGTGTTTAGGGTTTGGTTTAGGGTTTAAGGTTTACAGTTTCGGGTTTAGGGATTTGGGATTTGGGTTTCAAGTTTAGGGTTTAGGGGTTTAGAGTTCAATGGGTGGTCCTTTGCAAAGTGGATACCTTTTGTGCCAAGATAACATGTGAGAGAAAAAGTCCAAAACTTGACTTGCAAGACAATCTCAAAGCTATTAGTATATTTAGGGGAAGAGAAGTGAAAGTAGGTTTGACTAAAACTATTGGATGGCAAATAAGGGTGCTGAAAAGAAGGATCTTTCTTAAAAGGCAATTTGATTAATGCAAAAGTACTGTGGCTAATTCATCTATACCATGTTAATAAAATACATCATAACAAGATATAACTAAAATGGGTTTTTCATGATACCATACCGCCATTGTAGTATGAGCTAATGAATGCGGTTCATAAATGACTGCCACATCAGCAAGAGTAGTGACTTTTTGTAGCAAGTCAATTTGTAAGTAGGTAACCAACGGGGAACAAAATCTAGAATTTGATTTCAAAGGAGTGGTAAGGAAATCCAATGTGGTAGGGAATGCATACTAGAAGTGTTTAGCATAATACTAATGCAATCGAAATCCATTGATAGGCTTTAGTAGTAGCTTACCTTGTAAATCAATCAAATACAAGGAGTTAGTGCACCGGAATCATGAAAGTCCCAGAAAAAACTACTCTATCAAAATTTAAGTTTGCCCAAAAAGCTTGCCCATTTGAGTCTTAAAGACCAAGACGAGTTAGTCTTTCTAAAAAAGTGGTTTCTTGGATAATCCACTTGGTGCTTTTGCTGAGCTTAGATCTTGGATAAAGTGTAGGTACTACAAAACTGGTCTTCTGCTAGTTGTGCAATGGCTTCCATATAAAATGAAAGATATTCCTTTGATCTTGTACTATGTGTTGTAAACTTGGTACTACATAGTCCATGTGTGTAATGGCTTCTAGACCAAATGCTAATTTGTATGGAGTCATGCCAATAGTGGAATTGAAGGAACTCTAAGAGCCCCATACTATTGTGCAAAGCTTAGTATCCCAATATTTTTTTTTTTTGATTTGCCAAGTTGGTTAAAATTTTACATAGGATCATGTTAGTTTATTCCTCTAAGCCACTGGCTTGCAGGTAATAAGGAGAAGACTTTTTATGTACAATGAGAAAAAACAAGGTGATCTTTTTGATGACCTTATGTATAAAGTGCATACCTCTATGAATGACAAATTCAATAGGAGTTCTATACTTGGTGAAGATAGACTAGAATAGACATTTAGCAACTAATTCAGTGGTGTTGTTTGTAGAGCCCATGCTTCTACCCATTTTGTGCAATAATTAGTTGCAGTCACATGGCCAATAAATTTGAGATTGCATTTCTGAAAGGGCTCCAAAGGTAGGATTGGTTGGAGTGGCAAGTGATCTTTGGTGCTAGGCTGACCAAGATTTTGGAAAAAATTGCAGTGCTGGACCCACTTTGGACATCACCAAGCATGGTCAACCACCTCAAGTCAGCTTGATGGATTTTGTAAGTTGTTACTTTAGCAATGAAGTGGTTGCCCAAGAATCCCTTAATGAGCTTCCTCTAGGACAATAGGCTACCCCATTGGGAGTGCCACTCTTTGTAGCACTCTAGAGAGAGCGTGGTACTACAAATGGCCCATAATGGCCTCAAAATGCTAGCTTTAGAGAGCCAATCATTCCTATTGATCTTTCTAGACATAGGAAAGACGCACTCTAGCCTCCAGGAAGGCCATTATTTCTTCATACCATGACCATAAAAGGTTCAATGGCTCAAGCTTTGGTGTATCCATTGCTGCTACAAATAATTGTGCATCAAAGTGGTCATCTTTTGCAATAGTTGGAGGTTCTCCCAAATCAAGGTGAGATAGAAAGTTTGCAATGACTTGCTGGGTTTCACGGTAATGTATTACTATGTACGCAAACTTTTCTAGCATAAGGATCCATTTGGCGAGTTGCCCAATGGCATTTTGTTGCTTAACCAAATAGGCTAAAGTTGAATGATCCACATGAGAAATGAAATGTACCCAAGCAAGAAATGCCAAGAACTTGATGGAATAGGTTTCTATATTGGACAATCTTCTACTTGCATAAAACACTAAACAGAGCCATCCTTTGGCATCTTTCTACATCATCACACTGCTTATAGCCATATTAGTGGCATCAACAAATACATAAAGGTTTTCACCCAATCAAGTGGAATCTCAATTAGGGCTCTAGAAAGAAATATCTTGAGGTAATGAAATTCTAAGTTAGCCTCTATATTCCACTAATAGATAGGTTTGGCCACATGTGCCATTTTATTCAACGGATAGCCAAGTATACCAAAAGTCACAAGTGGTTGCCATGCCATTAGATTTGGCCCAAGAATCTGAGTAGTAGCATGGATGGTGAATCCATTATTATGGCTTGCATAATTATTGACACCTTGGTGGGGTCAATAACAATGTTGACTTGAGAAATAATATGGCCTAGTAAAATGCCTCCTCTAACAACAAACACACATTTTAGATCACTCAAACTTAAACTTATCTCACCGCAGTGTGTGAGATAGAGCCAGAGGTGCATCAAATGGAGCATTGATTTTCCAAATACACTAAAATCATCCAAAAAGCCTCTCATAAAATTAGTTAGATAAGGCCCAAATATCTCTTGCATGACTTTCTAAAAAGAGGTTAGAGTGTTCTTAAGACCGAATCATGTACCATACAAACGTACACTCCCCATGCTCTATGATTAAAGCTTTTTTTGGATTAATCTTTTAGGGAAAGTTGAACTTGATTGTATCAGCTAAAACCATTGAGAAAAGAGTGCATCTCATAGACAACCATTTCATCCAAGATAGTATCCAAATAGATGGTTTCTGAAATCTTTCCCAAAAATACAACATCCTAAACATATATGATGAACCTCCAACCTACAAAACTTCTAAGATATCTGAATATAATGACTAGAACTAATGTAACCAAAAAATCTCCTTAGCTTGATTTTGATTATCTACTTAATGTAATACAAAATTGCGGTTAGCCCTATTGCAAGCCATGAATAATAAGAGAGTCTCAAATTTTTGCAAGATTGTGTACTTCATACTAACCTTGCTAAAATTTTAAAATTCATGGATTTACGTATAAAAATTATTAAGGAGAGGTGAATATTGTAAGCATACAATATGTACAACTAATCTTGCAAATGTTAATAAACCTAGGGTATTACATCTTTCATACCTACGCTTACCCCAAGTGAAGTGCAAGAGAAGAAAATTTTCCTCAAAGAAATCAAACTTCCTGAGTTTGATGGCAAAGGAAAGGATGTTGAGTTTGAAGTAGAAATTTGGATTGAATCTATGGAGAATTAGTTCACATCGATACTACCCCTCCTAATCAAGAAATGATATCTAAGCTAAAGTTGATGAGTGAAGCTCGACTTTTTCAAAAAAATGGTGCAAAAAAAAAGGGGTTGTGGAAGCAACCATTACTTGGAAAAAACTGAAGGAAGTTGTGCGTGGCCAGTACCTCCCACTAGCATACTATACACTAAAAATAAATGAAATCTTTATCTTGAACCAATCTAGATTAAGTTTGAAAGCCTACTATTCTAGATTTGTATCCCTTCTAAAGTATGTCCCACTCATGGACATCACCCAGTAGGTGTTCAAGTTTTATTACAAGCTAAAACCTCCATCGGATACTCATCTCAAAGAAATGTGCCCTTTCGACTTACAAAACACATTAATATGAGCAAATCCCATTATACAGAAACTTCAATCAACATCCATGAGTGGCATATTTTGGGAACTAAGTTCTCCATACAAAGGACCATCAAGATTCATTAACAGGATCCAAGGGAAATACTAGACCAATCAAAGGAAGAAGGCCAAGACAAGTGCAATTGGAAGCTTCATAATAAGAGTCACCAAATTAAGGAAGTACTAAGATATTTCCATTGCAACAAACCCAACCACTTGAAAAGACTAGAAGAGTGGGAGTTAACTTAGGAAGCAATCTTTCCAACATGAGGTTTAGAGTCATGAAATTAGGAGCTTATGAGTGCTTACTAGGAATGGATTGGGTGACCCCCAATGACGCTCATATTCATTGCAAAAAGGGTCAAATCATATTCTTGAATCAAGAAGGAGAGTTAGTACCACTTAGGGAGAAGCTGCAAACCCTAGACCACCAACCAGCAAAATCTTCTCGGATAATGAAGGGACTAAGAAAAGGATTGCTTATCTACCTAATCAAACAGAGTAGAGACAAAACTTCCTCCACCAAGAGAAGCTTATCATGAGATTAAACAAACAATAGGAGCTATGCTAGTAGCAAAGACAAACTATCATATGTTCATTCCATAAGCCATTGAATTGAAAGAACAACTCAAGAAACTTTTGGACCAAGGATACATAAGACCAAGTAATTCACCATGGGGATCCTCTGTGTGCTATTCTAAAAGGAGGATAGAAACCTTAGTATCAGATCGACTATTGTGGGTTAAACTAGGTGAAGATTTAAAAAAATATCCAATTCCAAGGATAGAAGAAGTAAGACTAGGCTATTATCAAAGAAGAAGATATTCAAAAAATTGCACTTAACACAAGGTATCACCATTAAAAACTCATTGTGATGTCTTTTGAATTAACCAATGCACCTGCAACCTTTAACAAAGGTTTATACAAGACATCTTTTGGCCCCATATTAATGACTTTGTTATTGTATTCTTCGATGGCATCTTGACCTACTCTAAGAGGGATGAAGACCTAGGAAGTTCACTATATGTATACCCTCTATATCACATGTGTTCAATGCCTATTTATAAATATCCTTATCTATGAAATTTTCAATAAAACATATCCCTTTTCTATTCAATTTGTAAGTAACCCCTTATATGGTACCCTTCTGTATATAAAAAATGTGTAAAAATGGTATTTTACAAATCCTTATATTGAACCCACGTAATACATACATATATTTATAGATTGACTTCCTCCATATGAAGATCATGAATCAAAACTCTCAGTTGTCCTTGAAACAATGAGAATGCACAAGCTTTATGCCAAGAAGAACAAATGTGCCTTCTTTAAGAGATAGATAGAGTACCTTGAATTTATAGTCTCTAACAAACTGATTGTTGTGACCATCTTGCCAAAATTACACAAATACAAGAATGGGCACCCCCAATGACAATTAAGAAAGTCTGATGTTTTCTAGACTTGATAGGATGGTACAAGTTTTTTTTATCAAGGACTATGCCTTGATTGATTTACTCAAGAAGCAAAGTGCCATTATAAGGGCTCCCATTGAACAATATAGCTTTGAGAAGCTTAAATAGAGTTTGATCACACCTTCTAATCTCAAACTACTCGACTTGAACCAAGAATTTGAAGTTGTCACTAATAAAAGCTCTCTTGTCTTAGGTTGTGTTCTTATGCAAGAAGGCCATCCAATAGCCTATTCTTCTAGGAAGTTGAAGATTCATGAGAAGAACTATGCTACTCATTATTTGGAGCTACTTGCTATAATTCATGCTCTCAAATTATGGAGACATTTTTTTCTTGGCACAAAGTTTACCTTTCACTCCATAAGAGTCTCAAATGGATCTTTACTAAACCAGACCCAAAAAAGAGGCAATGACCATGGATTGAAGAGTTTTAGTAGTATGACTTCAATATTAAGTAGAAGCTAGGAAAGAAAAATGCCATTGTGGATGCCCTAATACACAAAAATTTTCTCAATACCTTATCTCTAAAGAATCCTAACAATGCAAGATATCTAATAGCCATGGTGTCAATGTCTATTAATCCAATCATATAAATGGCTAAGGAGAAAGTAGCAACCCAAGGTATCAACATATGATACAAGAAGTCCTATCCAAGGAGATAAACCTTGAGTTCAAGTTCAAGCATTTGAAATTCTCAATAGAAGGAGGACTTGTCTACTTCAAGACAATTTTTTGCATCCCAAGAAGTCGAGATCTCAAAAAGAAGATACTTTTGGAAGCCCATGATTCTCCTTTCTCAAGACACCTAGGCTATGTAAAGACTCTCAAAACTATAAGAAGAAGCTTTCATTGAAAAAATATCAAAGGATATATGTTTAAATATGTCACTAAATGCCTAAGTTTCCAATGGGTAAAGTTTGAGTGCATTAAGGAGCTACAAAAACTCCAACTGTTTGACATCTTGCAAATGAAGTGGGAATTTATCAACATGGACTTTGTAGTTGGATTACCTTGTGTCCAAGGAAGATTCAACTCAATCCTAGTCTTTGTGGATATGCTAACTAATGTTGCCCACCTAATGCCAATTAAAACCAACCACAAGGCTTTAAATATTGCAAGGATCTTTGTGAAGGAAATCTTTAGGCTGCATGGATTATCTGATTATCAATTATCACAATTCTCTCTTCAATTCTCACTTTTGGAAGAGTTTTTTAGAGGCCATTGGTACCCACAACATCACCTATCATCCTCAAACTGATTGGAAAATTGAATAAGTGAGCAAATTCATCAAATACATAGTTAGATTTTACAGTTGTAGGGAGCCTAAGCAGTGGTTACAAAACCTACCTCTTGTGGACTTTTCTTACAATGCATCCTATCATCAAAGCATCCAAATGATCACATTCTAAGATTTTTAACAAGAATGATTAACCACACTAAACTTTTCTAACCCTATCCTAAAAGTAGAAGCTTCCAAGAAGATGTTGGAAGAGATGGATGAACAAGTAAAGGCTATCATACAAGATATCCGGCCCTATCCAAAGAAATCGATGAAGACCAAGTACTTATGGCATCAGGACAATTCTTTTTTCAATTTTTTATTCTTAGCAACTCATTTTCACATCAATAGGAAGCCCTTCTATATCTTTTAGACACTATTGTGCACATGACTTTTTAGATTCTTTCTGGCACTAGTCTATTATCTCACTAAAAGATTATTATACCTAGTCTCAAAATGATCAACCACTTCCTTTTGAAGAGGCTTATGATGGCCTTGTCACCAAAGTGTAATCACATTTTTCAATTACTCATGTAAATTATATCCCTCCCAATTGTAAATTAAGGATTGAAAACATGAGGAGGCATGTGTTGTCACTAGCTTGTTTCAAGAATCCACTTAAATCTAGTGGAAATGAAGATGACATTCCCAATGGAAGAGTGCCTTTGAAACAAGGTAGTAACATCAATCATGACTTTGAATGCTATTGGATTTGTTTAATACTTTCTACCCTTCAATTTTCATATATCTTAGACAATCCTTCTTATATGGTTTGTAGCATGGAATTTGTAAACAATAATTTGTAAAACTAAATATTATTAAGAATTTAAGAGCTCCAAATGTTCAAGCTCAATTAGCTTCACACATTTTTAAGCTACACTCATGCATGTATAGATCACATAGAGTTTTGAGCATTTGCGTATGTCTTATGCATGTCTTTATTGCATGCAAAGACAAGCTTGTAAGTATTGTATAAACACAAACTTATAAGTGTTATGCCAATGTTTTAATATACACAATCTCAAAACACAAGCTTGTAACTATTGTACCAATGTATGGTTATACAAGTGTGTGTATGTGTGCCTCATGTGTGCTTAGTTATAGATGTTTCTAGTGCATATTAGCATGCATAGATGAATGCACAATTATGCTCAAGATTTTGTTGTGTTTTATTCCTAGAATGATCATGTTATATCTGACATTGCATCTGGAAGCTATGCAACTATTTGAAACAAAAATGGGTTAGCACTCTAGTTTTGGAAATTGGAAGTTGTTTCATTTGAATGAAAAAGTTGCTTGGGCTTTGGAGATTATGTCTCAAGCATGCCACTGGCTAGTTGTTGTTAAAGCACCTCTAATGACCATTTTGAGAATGGTGGTGGTTCTTTTTTTGGTGTTATGCTTGTTGTGCTAACTTATTTGACAATATGGAGGAAGGAGAGGTTCTCCCAAATTCCTTGACAGAGGTCGACATCTTTAATGCCACCGCAAATCAAGAGGAGAAAAAAGATGGGGGCACTCATGGAAATCATTTGTATGACATGTTTATCTTGGAGGACCAAAAAACTAGGCCATATTTGAGTTGCAAGGAATTGGGAATTCCTGAAGATGAAAAGATGATGGACTACTTGGATGGTACATGAGAAGTATAGAAGATGGTGATGCTCCATTTAGTTGAGTGAATTCAATTATGAAAATTATCACACCACTAATTTTGCAAAGAAAATAGGTGGATGGTTCCCTTAATTAGGTGAGTTAAGCCTACTGTACTTTAAATCCATGTATACTTCTTGTAAACTTATTCATTGTATGCATCCTTATTTGATTCTTCTTATTAGAGGCATAACCTTAGGGGTTATCTATTATTATTGAGTACTTAGTTTGAGCCTTAGGAAGTATTAGATATGAAAAGACATCAGTTGGATGTACTCTTTTGGGAAGAGTCAGGTGTCTTTTTGGATATGACTACTCGTGTAGAGTAGGAATTAATGTAATGGAAGAGCGCTGTTGATGTATGCAGACTTATGAAGCAATACAGTTTTTTACTCGACTTTACCTGTTTTGATTTTGTTCCTTGTGTTGTGTTATGAAGTATCTGAATCAAATGATGAACACAACTATGATGTACATTGAATATAAAGTAGTTTGCTGCAAACAGAGTCATATTTGTGAAGTCAGATAGTCAGTATTCAGGAATAGATTTCAATTACTTGTTATGGATCATCTTTTTCCGTTGAACATAATAAGGGAGGAAATTAGCCCTTAACACTTGGCGATCCTGCGAATCTTCATTGGGTGATAGGCGGAGATATAGAGAATGAAGCACGCGAGTACAGGAATTGAGTTTCGAAAAACAGGTGGCAATGGGAACTTGGCTTGAGGCATTCAAGCATTGGACCACTGAGGAAGAGGAGTTTGAAGAATTTTCCCAAGCCCTGCTGCAAGAATTCAAATACTGGAAAACAGAGCAAGAGGAGATTGAATTGTATAATCAGGTATTTCTGAAAGTTAATTTTCCTGAATTGCCTGAAGACCTTGTCAGAAAAGTTAAAGGGCTGGTGTGGAAGGCAAAATTCAAACATTTTAAGTTGTTCCCTACGGAGTATCTAGAAATAGCCTGGGAAAGGTTTTGGGGAGAACAGTGCTTATGCAGATTTCAGCATTCATATGACTTGAGGAATGCACCTAGAAAGTGCAAGGGGCCTTGGTCTAAAGTCTATGGGTGTGTCTGCCACTGCTGTGAGTATTGTTTACCTTGAAAATGAAGATAGATAAGTCTGAAGATGTGTAGTGTATGTCTGTTGAAAGATACAGAGATGAGGGGTTTGGAACTTATTATACCACGTTACAGGCCAAATTAGAACATGAAGAGAAGCAAAAACAGAAGGAGCATCAAAGGTCAAATAGTGGAAGTCAGATTGATACCCTGGATTTGGGTTATCTGAGTGATCAGGAAGCCTAGACAGATCATGCAGGTCCAAGTCAGATATCAGGGACTGAAGAGGCTTTCCACCAATATGAGGTTCAGGAGAGACCATTTACCCCAGGGGCAGAAGAGAGAGATAGAAATAGATTTGTGGGTGCATTGACACTAACACAGATTCAAAGACAGTCTAGGAGAAAGTTAGCATTTCATCCATTGGCTAAAGCAATTGTTAGAAAACAGATTGTAGTAGCAGTAGTACCAGGAACAATGGCACAACCTCTTAACCCAGCAAATCTCAGAGTTAAATTTGCCACATTCAAGGGTGAATCCAAGAAGGAAGACCGTGATGCCCATGTAGCTCAATTTAGCACAAAATGGGAGGCAAGTGGACTAGGAGTATTGTATGGGGATGATGTGAAGAAGCAGCAGTTTGCTGCCACACTGGAGGGTAAGGCCATGAACTGGTTCATACAGTATGGTGCATCACATTTTCCTGACACACAAGCTTTGCAGATAGCTTTTCTGTCAAGATTCAGGAGGTGGAAGACTCCAACTGATATCCTGAAAAAACTGAAAACAATGAAACAAAAGAGGCTCCTAGTGGAGGATTATGCACAGCAATTCTTGGACTTGAATGGGAGGCTGGCACCAGCAGAGAGACCTACTAATGAAATGTTAGGGGAATATTTCTGTAATGGTTTGAGAGACACTCTCAGAACTGCAGTAGCAAGTACGGACATCCCTGGGGGAGCAGGAGGCTTCAATGAATTGGTGACAGCTGCCAGAAGAGCAGAGAAAAGATTGGGAAGTGTTAAATACAGAAAGAAGAAGAAACAGGACAGTGATTCAGACTCAGATACAGAGTCAGATTCAGATTCAGAGACTGACTCAGACACAGATTCAAAGATGAGGATTTTGACTCAGACTCAGAGGATTCTGATACTGAGGACAGGAAGACTAAAAGCAGGAAAAAGAAGAGGAAGCACAAACATAAAGGCAGGAGCAAAACAAGGAAGGATAAGAATGGTAATGGTAAGTCCAGATCCAAGGTGCAAAATTTGAGCAAGCAGATTGCTGCAACATTGAAGAGTATGGGAATCTCTACTTCCACTAAAAAGGAGAGACCCTATTGCAACACTTGTCAGAAACACGGACATACAGATGCAAACTGTTGGTATAATCCTAATAACAGGTTAAATCCTAGACCATCAGCACAGAGAGCTAATGGACCAGCTGCCAATGCTATGGAACTAGATAGGAACAGAGGAGGGGAAGGCCCCAGAAGATTTCAAGGAAGGAACAATTGGGTGCCACCCAACCAACAAGGACCTGAAGATCCATGTACCTACTGTGATCAGACAGGACATAGGCAAGGTCCAAATTGCCCTCTGTGGTGCAAGCATAGGGAAGAAAGTGGGATACCCATTATCAGATACAATAATCAGAGACAACCTGCACAAGTGCAGCAGAATAGACCTCCACAGGCCAATGTTGTGATTGTGGAAGAGTCAAAGCAAAGTTCTGAAGATAGGTGGCAAGAGAATCAGAAAACTGGGCATGGTTTATTTCAGAATCATTGTGATTGTTCTAACTGTATGCAGATGGAAGGTGTTCCTAAAAAGGCAGCACCAATTTTGGTAGTCACCAGTTCAGGGGCACAGTATGTTGCCGACCCTGTTGTCTCTCATAAGGAGATGAAAAACCCTCATTTTTGGGATACATAGAAACAAGTCAGACAGGAATGTCTGAATCTAATTCAAAAAAAGTAGAAAAAGGAGAGTATTGATTTGAAAGGTCAGAAGACAAGCAAGCAGATGGATATTCAGGAGGAGATTTTGCAACAGGAAGCCAAGGAGGCTCAGATAACAACAGAAGTCCTGAAGAATACCACAATCACTATGGATCAGATATTGAGTCTAGTGCCTGAATTTAAAAGACAGGTGCTTAAAAGCCTTGCTGAGGAGGATGACCAGGCTAATGAGCTTGATGTATGTCAAGTTGAAGCTGAGGATGTGGACTATAAAATTCCTAAAATCACTATGACTTATCAGAATCAGGAAATACAGGGAGCACTTTTGGATGGAGGGTCAGGTGTGAATATTTTACCTGAGTTCCTGTATACAAAGCTTAATCTCCCTGAATTGGAAGAAGCTCCATTTCAATTGAAGATGGCTGATCAGAGAAGGATCCAACCTCTTGGAATACTCAAGAATTAGCAAATCACAATTTTAGGTTTGACCTTTCCTGTAAATTTTGTAGTGCTCAAGATGGATGAAGGGGATAGTCCCTATCCAATTCTATTGGGAAGGCCTTGGTTCAAGCAGGCTAAAGTGAAACAGGATTGGGGTGCTGCAAGGGTAACAATCAAGAAGGGAAAGAAGAGAATTCATCTGAATATGGTACCTAGTGTTATTTTGGCAAAAGACACTAGAGCTTTGTATTCACAGGGTATAAACATGGTTGGAGAAGTAGAGGATGATGAAGAGGATGCTTTTCTCAAAGTGAATGAATCAATTGTACCTGTGTTTGACATTGATGTTGTCAGAATTTTGGAAAACCTGAAGGAACAGAGGAAATCTACAGTTTCTGAAAAACAGGTTTAAATTAAACAGGAAGCCCCTGAAGTGGAGAAGTTTTGAATAAACAACTGTCTGAGGAGGAAGAGAAGATGCATATTCAGTAGATCTTACAAGCAGGGAAAGCTTTTGAGAAAAAAATGGCCAAAACAGCTAGGGTACAAGAAGATGACCTATAGGATCTAAATCTGGGTTCTGAACAGGAGCCTAAGATGGTAAAAGTCAATGTCCATGCACATGGACAGGTTAAAACAGATTTAGGCAAATTACTCAAGGAGTTCAAGGATATTTTTCCCTGGACTTATACTGATATGAAGGGTGTAGATCCAAGCTTTTGTATGCACAGGATTAATTTGAAAAAGGATGATGTTCCTGTTATCTCCCAAAGGTACAGGATGAATCCTAATTATGCCAAAGCTGTCAAGGAGGAACTGGACAAGTTATTGAGAGTGGGGTTTATCTATCCTGTGGAGAAAGTTACTTGGTTGTCACCAATAGTTGTGGTACCTAAGAAGAATGGCAAACTCAGGATCTCTGTTGATTACAGGAAACTCAATGCAGCAACTGTAACAGATCCATTTCCTTTACCATTTCAGGACACATTGCTAGATGCTGTTGCAGGACATCAGATGTATAGTTTTCTGGATGGTTTTAGTGGCTACAATTAGATACTTATGGCTGTGGAAGATAGGGAGAAAACAGCATTTGTGACAGAATGGGGTGTTTATGCAAGTAATGACATGGTCTTTGGGTTGAAGAATGCTCCTCCCACATTTCAGAAATGGGTTCAGGAGGTTTTTGCTCCATATTTGACAACTTTTATTAGGGTATTTTTGGATGACTTTAGTGTTTTTGGAAAGACAGAATATCATCTGAAACATCTCAAATTGTGCTTTGAAAGATGCAGAATGGCCAGGTTGAGCCTGAATCCTGCCAAATGTGCATTTGTAGTTAAAAGGGGTATTTTACTAGGCCATATCATTTCAGAAGAAGGAATGCAGGTGGATCCTAAAAAGGTGGCAGCAATTGAGAAGGCTAAAGAACCAACTAATCTGAAGGAGTTAAGTAGATTTGTGGGACAGATTAAGTGGCATAGTAGGTTTCTGAAATACTTGTCTCATGTCTGTGTTCCATTAACTAAGCTAACAAAGAAGGATGTTCAGTTTGTTTGGTCAAAAGAACAGGAGAAAGCATTCAGATTACTCAAAAAGATGTTACAGGTGGCTTCTATTATGCAACCTCCTGATTGGAGTCTACCATTCCATGCCTTTGGAGATGCTTCTGATATAGCTGTAGGAGCAGTGCTCATGCAAGAGAAACAGAAAGGTTGGTTTAGACCAGTCTATTATGCCTCCAAAGTGATGACAGGAGCAGAGAGAAATTATTCTGGGACTGAAAGAGAATGTTTGGGTGTAATATTTGCATTAAGAAAATTCAGACACTATCTTTTGGGTAATCTTATTGTTATTCATGTGGATCACCAAGCCCTCATTTATTTGGTGAACAAGCCTGAACCAACTGGTAGATTGGCAAGATGGATTTTGCTGCTACAGGAGTTTGATTATACTATTGTTCATAGGCCAGGCAGAGAACATCTCGTTGCTGATTATTTGAGCAGATTGGAGACAGGAGAACCTCCAGAAGGAATTTTAGATGATTTACTTGATGCTGATCTGTTTCAGATTCAGGCAACTGGATCAGAGGACTGGTATGATCAAATGTTGAATTATCTTACAGAGGGAGTGTTTCCTAAAGGGACGACATCAGATTACAGAAGGAAGATGGTACTTAGAAGCAACACTTTTTCTGACATTGGAGGGTATCTTTATAAGAAGGGAGTGGATCATATTCTCAGAAGATGTGTTCCTAATAGTCAAGCAAACTGCAGTGTTGGCTGAGGCACATACAGGAGATGCTGGAGGACATTTCTCAAGTGAAATAACCAGCAAAAAAATATTTTAGAGTGGTCTATGGTGACCTACAGTTATTAAGGATTCACATTTGTTTGCCAAGACTTGTGAGAAGTGTCAGAGGGATGGTTACCCTAAAAACAAGGATAGGATGATTCAAAACCATGTCTTGCCATTAGGCCCATTTGAGAAGTGGGGTTTGGATTTCATGGGTCCATTTAAGCCAGCTGCACAAAACACATGAAATAGGTATATTTTGGTTGCAACAGATTACTGTACTAAATGGGTGGAAGCTGTGGCTCTGAAGGATAACAAGGCTAGGAGTGTAGCCTCCTTCTTGTACAACAATATTATGACAAGATTTGGGTGTCCCATTGAACTAGTTTCAGATCAGGGAGTTAATTTCCTGAATAAGGTGATTAGAGTACTGACTGAAACTCATATGATTAGTCACAAGATGTCTTCTATATATCATCCACAGGCAAATGGGTTAGCTGAAAGTACCAATAAGATCTTGGTCAAGATCTTGAAGAGGACAGTTGCAGAAAATAGGAAGGATTGGGATCTGAAACTCAATTCAGCACTTTGGGCTTTCAGAACAGCTTTTAAAGTTAGTACAGGGCTTACACCATTCAGATTGGTTTATGGAAAGGAAGCTGTAGTGCCAATGGAGTTCATTGTGCCATCTTTGAGAGTGGCTGTGCAACACAGATTGACACAGGATGAGTCATTGCAACACAGATTAAACCAGTTGTTGACTTTGGATGAAGATAGGTTTCATAGTGCTTATGTGGCAACAGTGATTCAGAATAGGAGGTCAGCATGGTTGGATCAATATCTGAAGAAGAAAGATTTGAAAAAAGGGGATTTAGTTCTGATGTACAATTCCAAATTGGGCAAGCATCTCGGTAAGCTTAAACTCAGATATGTGGGACCTTATGTTATTTTTCAAGATATTGGTCAGGGCACCTTTATTTTATCCGATTTGGAGGGAACTCTGCTTAAAAAACCTATTAATGGTTTCCGATTGAAGAAATTCTTGCCTAGTGTGTTTCATGACACTAGAGATGTGCAATGTGACTTGGTGGGAGCGATCTCATGTTCTAATTTTGAAGGACAGTATTATTATTCTATTGTTGAAACCGACTGGGGTGACAAGGGCATTATAAGGAGAATAAGAGATGATGGCAAACGTCAAGTTTTCACATGTGCTGAGGTGGGTTTTCAAAAATTTGGTGCATGCAAACAGCTATTCGAACTTGAGCTTACTCGCGCACAGAGGATTCATTCGCTACTCCTGGAGCTTGATGTTCTCCTGGAGGTTTTCTATGTCGTTTTGCTGTGCGTTCTGCTATACTTCTACTTCATTCTCAGTGCTTGTTTGCGAGTTCTTTTCTTTCCAAAGCTTCCCGCTATGAGGAGAAAACTTAGTTCACCAGAGAAGATGGCTGATGAGCCAGCCTGGCGTTCTGCTTGTGGTAAGGAGAAATTACCACAGGCTGATGCAAATGACTCAGATGCTAGCGAGGAAGATCTTACCAATTATGAAATGAAACCGCGCGCCGCGAGAGATTTGGCCTTGAATTTGATGTATCCTTTACAGGATTTTTAGATTCAGATGAATATTGAGCAAGAAGATAATGTTTTATGGCTGGAGCAGATGAAGCTAACTGAGTATGCTAGATTGCCATGGGAGAAGTATGAACAGAACATTTATGCACCCACTCAGTTGGCCTGTTTGCAGTCCGCTGATGTACCTTCCTGCCATAAGGAAGTGACCCCTGAGTTTTTAGCCAAAGTTTTTAAGTTGCCTATGGAAGGAGAAACAGAATGGAGCAAAGCATCAGATGAGTAGATGGTTGCTGAGTTTGGAGCTGTAGAAGGAAGTAGGAACTATTATGTAATAAAAAAGGTTAAGAATAAAAACTGAAGAATTCAGTTGACATGGTTCATGGAGAGGATCTTACTTCTGGTGAAATTCGACTACATGAGCAAAGATACATTTGGTTTACTGGTAGCTATAGAATCAGGCATTATGTTCCATTGGGCACATATCATGTACAATAGATTAGTTATGGAAGTACATGGTATAGACAAAAGAAAGCAATCTGGTACTAGCAAAATTCCAGCCATTCTCGGAATGATTTTTGAGGGGTCCAAAGTGGATTCTTTTCAGTTATAGCATTGTCATGTTCTGGTTTGGGTAAAAACAGAAAGGCAGGGGGTAGTAGAAGAACTTCTATCTCTACTTCTGTGCCTAATGAGTCAGAACCACCAACCAAGAAGATAAAGACAGAGACAGCAATTGAAAGTCAGAAGCATGATCAGAAAATAGAATCTGTGGATCAGGGGAGTTAAGCTCAGATTCAGACTGAAGAAACAGGTGAATGGGGGATAGATTTGAAAAGTCAGTTTGCAGAAAAGACCTGTTAGCAGGCAAGGCCAAGTACAGGGGATTCCTGTGAAGAAAATATCAATCAAATTGGGCAAAAAGCAGAAAGAGGAGCAAAATGTACAGCCTGAAACTGACTTAGTGAAGAAATCAGATGTTTTGATGGGGACATTTCAATAAATGTGGATAAGAAGGATTAGGAGAATTTGACAGCTTCATTGGCTATTAAATCACTACAGGAACTTATTGTGTTCATTGAAAAATAGAAAGTTCATATTCACAACTTGAATCAGACTATTCAGATGTTGAAGGATTCAAATACAGTATTGGTGTCTATGATGCAAGATGAAAGAGCCAAAACTGTGAACTTTGATGTGTTGTCACAAAAAGTTGAAGAATTAGGAAAGTTTTTCAAAAGTCAGATTATTGAAAAAGAAGAGACCATTGTAATGATGAACAGGGAGTTGTCAGAAGCAGAAATCAAAGCAAATACAGTGAGGGAATGGATAAAAGATCTGAAGTTAACCTTTGATAATGAGCTTATTGAATTGTCAAAAGATAACACAAGGTTAATGGCAGAATGTGGTGTGCTGAAGGACAAACTAAAGGTGTTAGAGGATGTGGAGAATCAATTAAAAGGTTCAGTTGATTCAGATGAAGTTGATGTAGATGCAGTATTCTTGACAGGAAATGATTTGAATCATTTGGTCAATGAAGTATTGGAAAATGGAGATATGGTTTGGAACTCTATACAGAAAAGGATGGAAGGGGTAATGCAGAAACCTTATAGCATGATTCAGATTAAGGATGAGTCAGAAACAAAAGCTAATCTGAATATGTTAAATAAGGAATTGTTGAGTACAATGGAAATGCAAAAACATACCCTGACAATTCAAAAATTGGATTCAGAAATTTTGGAAGAACAGATTAAAGCTTTGAAAGTTCAGAGAGGAAAGGCAGATTTGTTTCAGAAGAAATCTGACGAGGCGGAAAGTAGTCAATCTAACTATGAGGACAAATTCAAAGCACTGATTCAGTTTGTTAGTAAACACAAAGTGTTTTTAGAGGGAGAACTGATGTGTCAGAATCAGAGGAGTGGAAGAATATTCAGCAATGGTTATTGGATTTTTCTTATGAGAAGAAATTTTCAGACACTTTGGAGCACGAGGAAGTGAAGAAAGACAGTGAGGAAGTAATTCAGGAAGAAAATCTGATTCAGGAAAGATGGGTAATTATTCCTGTTGGAGATGTCTAGAATGTACCAATACAACAGGAGGTTGTTTTTACAAATGTGCAGGATGAAAATGTGGATTTCTCCATAGAGGAAGCACAGATGATGGAAGATACACCAAAAGCAAACTAGTACTGAAAAGTGATCAGAATTTGAAAACATGAGATCAAGGGATGTTGTGGGCTCAGGTCCACTATTTTTGGAAAATAGTATCCACCGGGTGTGCCACTGTTAGAGGCATAACCTTAGGGGTTATCTATTATTATTCAATACTTAGTTTGAGCCTTAGGAAGTATTAGATATGAAAAGGCATCAGTTGGATGTACTCTTTTGGGAAGAGTCGTGTGTCTTTTTGGATATGACTACTCGTGTAGAGTAGGAACTAATGTAATGGAAGAGCGCTGTTGATATATGCAGACTTATGAAGCAATACAGTTTTTTTACTTGACTTTACCTGTTTTGATTCTGTTCCCTGTGTTGTGTTATGAAGTATCTAAATCAAATGATGAACACAACGGTGATGTACATTGAATATAAAGTAGTTTGCTGCGAACAAAAGTCATGTTTGTGAAGTTAGATAGTCGGTATTCAGAAACAGATTTCAATTACTTGTTATGGATCATATGTTTCCGTTGAACATAATAAGGGAGGAAATTAGCCCTTAACACTTCTTTCTAACATGTTTTTTTGCAAGGGACCCACCCTTTTCATCCTTCGATAAGATTTCATCTTCTAAATTTGTATGCTTGATTCATGGGGAAATTGTAGCCACATTCCTCAAGAGCGTTTTATTATTGAGTTCTTGATTCTTGGACATGACTATGAAGCCTATTTCTACTTTTGTTTTGATTTGATAATATAGGAGAATTTCTTAAGCTGTATAGTGGCTATCCTTCAAAGAACTAGTTTGTTGTAGCAAGGATAGAGTTTGGGATGTCTTCCATCACCTCTATGAGTGAGGTGTTAATGTATGCTTCATCTTTTGTAATGAGAAAATAATGTATGCTTGGAGCAAGTGCTTGAGGGACAAAACATCATTATCAAAGGCACTATGGATGCTTTTCAAATCAATGCTTTAATATAGGATAAGGAAAATGAATACACATGAAGATAAAATTTGCTTACTTGACCAAGCCAAGTGAAATCTATCATGTCTCACAACTTCATGATGTTTGTGTGTTCACGATGCTATCATGTGCTATAGCTAAGGGTTATGCATATCACATATGACACATCTAAGCAAATGATATGTTTCTAATTGTGGCAAAGATGTGTCTCTCTTGATATATGCCACAATTTTTACACTCCTTTTTTTCCCCATGCATGCTTCTGCTATGGGTGAGCACCATGATTGACTACTAGAGTTATGCATGGTGTGGAGTGTGACAACAACTAGGCTTAGTCATTTGTGTGGAGCTTTGGGAATATTACTACTTGGAAATGTAAGGGCTTTGTTTGTCTAGTGCAAACACTTCATGGAGAGTAAGTTCCATTGTTTAAAGACTGGGATGTATGTCAATGAGCTACACTTCCATAGACATTGGAAGCTATGTTTATTGTATTATTTATTTGCATTTTCATGTGATTACTCTTGTAGTTTCTCATTGCTATCAATCCACCACAAGTAGCAAACACTTAGATGATTTGACTAATAAAGGAAGGTATATTATCAAGTTTATTGATCTATGTATGGACTTGTTTTGCTACATTCAGGTGTTTCTTCTCTACACATTCATATAGAAGAATGTGAATAACAATTCTAGAAGCATGGATCCCTTTTGGTCTAGAATGTTAAGGAAAAAGGAGCCTAAATCACCAGCTTCTTTTTCCAAATTATGTGTAGGTCCATAACAACCAAAAAGAACCTAAAATGCTACCAATTATGGCAATCAAAGAACCTCTTGATAAATAACATAGATGTGGCAAGGAGAACCTTCCTTAAGTAATATTTTTCCTGTAGCACCACATATGCATTTTGGAGCTCTTTAACAAATAGGAGGAATTTCTACCAAGCAAATGTAGCATTGAACTAGTTTTTGCAACAACATCCTTACATGATGTTGGCAATAGCACGTGAACAAATTTGTTATCGTTCAACAACATATGGGAGGATTTTCTATCAACGAAAGATAGGATTGAACTAGAAATATCCTTATGTGAATGTTTCATGTACAACATACACACTTTGGCATTTTTCAATGGAGGGGAGGACTTTCTATCAAGCAAAGGTAGCATTGAACTGGAAACTTCCTTATGCGATATCTACCTTTAACTTTTCCTTGTGTGATCTTTTCCTATACAAAATGCATACTTTGGCATTCTTCAACAAATTGGAGGAAAACATAACACTGAGTTGGTAATAATTTTTTTCCTTATATGACGTTTTCATGTAGCAATTTCCTTATGTGATCTTTTACTATACAAAATGCACACTTCAAATTATTTATTAGATGGGAGGAAATGTAACATTGAACTAGTCATCAATGTCCTTATGTGACTGGCATGTGGGACATGAGATGAAGAGATAGGCACTCCCTTAATTTTTTGTCAGCAAGCAAACATCCATGGCGTTGTTTCAAATCCATATAGCCTTTGATTAAACCCTCCTAAGTCCTCATAAGACCCAAGATTTTTGTTTAAAAGCTAGTAGTAACATTCACAACATCTAAATGCAAAGCTTGTCTTAAACTTTTCCTCCTAAACTATTAACTATTCCTCACATGAATGATCTCACTCAAAGCATACCATACCCTCAAAATGATCGACCAATTCCTTTTGAAGAGGTTTATGATGGCCATGTCACTGAATTGCAATCACATTTTTCAATTACTCATGAAAATTATATCCCTCCATATTCTAAAGCAAGGATTGCAAACATGAGAAAGTAAGTGCTTTCACCACTTTGTGTCAAGAATCCCTTAAAATTTGGTGGAAATGAATATGTCTTTCCCGATGGAAGAGTGTCTTTGAAGCATGGTAGTTGTAGCAATCATGACTTTGGATGATGTATTCAAACTACTAGCTCCTATTACTTTTTAATGTATCCTCAAATATAAAATAATTTGAGCATATAAAGTCATCCTAGTTACAATGTATGTTTGAGATATCCTTAATTATTCATTTTTAGATAGTTTGACAAAGCACAACTTAAAGAAGATAGGATGTGCTTCCCTCTTAATGTCTTGTCTTTGTATGGTTTTAGATTGGTCATCAAATAATTTGTACCTTGTAGTTTTTACTTTGTGTTAGTGTCCTAGGCTTGCTTGGCACAAAAAAATACAAGATTTGCCTTATGCCTACACTAATAAGCATGTTGTCTAGATCCTAGGTCCTTGTGGCTTCACACTAGGGAAACACCATGGTTAGTGTAGCTAACTTAAGTGGTTTATAGCTTGTTCTTTCTACTTTTTGTCAATGTCCTAGGCTTGCTTGGAACACAAAGATATAATTCTTTCCTTTTGCATGCACTAAGTATGATGTTTGGGTCCCACATCCTCATGGCTTGGCACTGAAGAGACACCATGATTAGTATAGTCATGCTTCTAACTTAAGTGGTTTGTAGCTTTTGCTTTCCACTTTGTATCAGTGTTCCAAGCATTCTTGGCACACAAAGATACAAGTTTTTCCTTATGCATGCACTAAGCATGGTGTGTGGGTTCCACGTCCTTAGGGCTCGACATTCAAGGGAAACCATGATTAGTGTAGTTATGTGTCTAACTTTAGTGGTTTGTAGCTTGTGGTTTCCATTTTGCATTGGTGTCCCAGGATTTCTTAGCACACAAAGATATAAGGGTTTTCTTATGCCTATACTAAGTATGGTGTTTGGGTCCCACATCCTCATGGCTTTGCAATGAAGGGACACCATGATTAGTGTAGTCATGCATTTGACTAAAGTGGTTTGTAGCTTGTGCTTTCTACTTTGTGTCAATGTTCGAGGCCTACTGTGACATTCCCGATTTCTAAGCACACGTTCTTCACATGAACCTCCTCTTAATAGGAGGTCATGAGAATAATAAATTGAAAATAAGGGAAAAAATTTTCCCCTTTTTCCCCCAGTGACTGTCGTGCTGGAGGGGAGGGGAATAGCAAGGATGACTGAGCATCCTTGCTGGATGCCTGAGGGGGGGGTGAACCCATGCAGGATGCCGCGTGGGGGAGGGAGGATCCCCTCCCCTCACCTATATAAATCGTGTGGAGTAAGTGGAGGGGGAAGGCAGAGCTACATCGCTGTCAATGTGCCATGATGCACCGTGAGGAGGAAGGAGTTGCTACATAAGAGTTGCCAATCGCCATGCTGCATCAGAGGAAGGTAGGAGAGAGGCTGCGTACGTCATCGCCGCATTGCAAAAGGGAGCCGCCACCAGTCGCTGGGCTTGCTGCTACTGCCGCCACTCTCCGCCACGGGCTATCACGCCACCACCAACCTCTACCAAATCCCCCCCTGAACGACATTGTCGGTCTCCATGCCGCCACGTAGTTGTCAGAAGCTGTTAGAAGCTTCTTAAAAGCTTCTAAGGGGGCCTCTCTAAGCCTCCCTTCCTATTGGATCCACCACAAGTCCATATTAGCCCCGATTTTTTTTAAACCCCCTTCCCATTGGATCCTACACAAGCAATCTTTACCCCCGGGATTTAATCCCCCTTCCCCTTACATACCCCACAAGCCATTTTACTCTGGTTTTTAAGGCCCTTTTACATGGATTCCCCATAAAGCCCATTTTACCCCCACGGGTTCCTTTTAAACCCCTTTTCCATTGCAACACCCACAAGCCCCCTAGCCCGAGCTTTGAAGAGAAGAAGGGGAAGCCTACAAGCCCCTTTCCACCAATCACCCACAAGGCCGGCCCTAGGATTTTAGGGAAGGAGAAGAAGAACTCTAAAGCCTCCATTCTTGCAAGGCCCATTTGTAAGAGCCCTTTCCGCGAACATCCTCGTAAGGCCTCAATTTTTGAAACTCCATTCATAAAATCCCCATTTCCAAGAACTTTGTAGGAGCCTCATTTCCACAAACCAAGCTCCAACCCCGCAAGGCCTCCCATAAGGCCAAATTCCGCAAGCCGGTATTCTCAAGGATCCACACTTCGGAAGGGATCTCCTGCGTACGAGGGAGAAGGGTAAGATCTTGAGGCTACGTACCAAGGCAAGTAAATTCACCGATCGGGTAAGGATAAAGGCAAATCGAAAGTCAGTAATTACGCCTACGATGGGCCCTAAAAAGTCACAAGGTGCACCTGTGGGAGGTTTGTCTCCTAATGTTCACGTGGATATCCCCCCAAGCCCACAAGTTCAGGTTTTTACTAATTTTGATTCATGCAAAAGCATTGCATTAATCACAATAACTTCATGGATTAGGAAGCACCTATGCATGCTTAAAATCACCTAGTCAAGTTAAATGCAACTGGAAATAAATCGACTATTCGAACAATGATTAGAATTAGTTCATGACATGAAATTGGGTCATTGGTATTTTCCATATAAAGAAATTGTCTATCCATTTAACATCCTTAATAGTATGTTGCCTTGTCCTGCATGTCAAAGTGACGGCCTAGAACACCTATTGCCTATCATTCTAAGGTTGAGATTATTAAAGTGCACCTTTGACTAGGCATGGAAAGATTAATTGCACGTCGCAATTTTAGACAAATCTTCATTGAATGATTCATTAGGGAAAGTCCTTAACCCTGTAGGAAATAGAAGAGCGCAGAAATGATTCTAGGAATTTGTGTGTGGCGTGTGATTGTAAATTGGAATAGGTCAACTCTACTTTTTTTTTTGCATGAATTTCACTACGTTGTAGTTAGGAAAGGAGTGCATGTTGCACATTTGTCATATGAAAAATTTCATTCATCAAGAGTTGTATTTAGGGAAAGGCTGCATGGTTTATTGAAGCACGAAATCTTAAAATCTTAGAAAAAGAATTATGGGCATGATTCTTGAATGCAAGTCCTAGTAGGATCAATGGAAGTTATGCCGCAATTTAACATGCGTTTTGATCTTAACAAGAAAAGTTAGGGTTATTGCGAATTTAGGGGTACGTAGAAGCAATGAATCACGCATTTACATGAATTGTGAGATGTTACAACTAGCTTTCTCCTTTAAGATCAAGTTAACATCTCTAGGGATGGTTCGTCCTTGTCGCAAGACAAGTAGATCGAATTATCTAAATCGCCTAACCCGTAAGGGATTCGCATAGGATGGCTCAACCGATACGATAAATAACCCAAGTGCTAACTAGGGTTTAGCACGTTAAGGACTTGACCTAGTTTCACGCACTTGTTACCAAGACGAACCCTTGAACCAAAGGTCCTACCCACATTCACGGAATGTAGGGACAATTGGATGCTCATGCATAAAACGATCTAAGGTTTCTACCCTAAGGATCACTCATTCAAATGATGAAACTCGGATTGAGTTGGAATCCCTAGGACCGAACGTTGTCGGCCTAGTGTAATTAGGAATGGGTTGGATAAGAAGACACCCTAAACCCTGCTTCTCGTCTGGAGATAATTCCGTGACCAGAAAACGCCGTTCAATGGGTGAAATGATCCCATGGAATAGATGCGACACTTGTGCAATAAGTTGCAACGTTGCATAGATTTGTGGTTTGTTCACAAGAGAGTTTTGCCATTTCTTGGAATGAGGTTGGCAAGTTCTTGCGCAAGTTTAACTTGCAGAAGGATGAGTAGTCATCCTGTTATATCACCTTTCTTGGGAAAAATTGCCAAGTAAAGGGAAGTTAGGTATTTTCTTGGAAGCAAATGATCAATCAATAAATTGGAGCGACATGGTCGCCAGGATTTACCGTTAACAAAACCTAAGGTATTGGTTAAGTTGGGTTAACAGGGTATGGCCCTAACCCAAGGACAAAAGGGTGAACAAACAAACCCTTGGGGATCTTGCCAAGTCGCAATTGATCCCCGATCAAATGCTAGATGCATTCGAAGAGAAGGATTCACTCCTTAACAGTTGGCCAAAAAAACGACCACTGGAATTGATTTTGCTTGTAACAGTTTAGAAAGCGCTGTTTGCATTGTTTGCTCAAAGAACTAAAGGATGAAATGATATCTAATGCTTCAAGTTGAAGGCCTGAAGGGAGAGGCAGCTTCAGTTACCCCCGACTGCCTGCCTGACCCTAACCAAGGGGTTTGTTGACCGCGCCGGGAACGTGGATCGAACCCGCCGTGAGAGGTCTTTCCGTTGAGCTCTACTTGGAGCAGGAGGATGCTTGGGTGCCAGGGGGGGCTGTGGCCGTAAATCCCTCGCCTTTCGGGTCCTGCGCAAGAGGCTAACGTAACTCGGGATTGGATCTCGAGGCCCGCATACTAGTTTACTGGCGGAAGCTTGGAATAGTGATTCCTGAGGATTATTGGATAGCCTTTGGGCACATTATGGACAAGCCTACGGGCGAAACTCCTTGTATTTCAAAGATAAAATGATGAAATGATAATAAAGAATTTGTTTGATATTGTTTTTCTATGTCACGTGATAAGATTACGTGAAGGAACTAGTGCTTAACGGATTAATTAATGAAGCTGATTGTTACATGTCAAAATTAATGTGTTAGATAATTACTTAACTAAAACAAACCGAGGAAAGTGCGGAGGATAGGCCATAGGTGCGTCCTACGGTTGGGTGGTCCCAGTTAGCCGGGAACTTTTCTCAAAAATCTCAAAGAACAGCGGGAGGATCATCATCATCAAAATGAATAGCAAATGAAATGACCTAGAGTTATGTCTTAACCGATTTATGCTGTTTTAGGGGAACGGAATGGGACTATGCCTTATGGCAGAGAGGTTGAGCTTTGCATCCCCCTCGTTTCCCATTCTCCTTGAACCAAGTGCAACATAAATCCGCTTCGGATCTGGCGTTTCTGCGTAAAGTAGTACGCTTAGGTCCGACGCTAGTTGCTGCTAGATAATGACCAATCAGGATAACCTTGATTCAGGTCGATGCTAAGTGGGAACGGCCAGGATACTTCCGCTACGTGGCAAACGTGGGAAGACCTAGATCGCAGATCCCGTAACATTCCATGGGAATGCCGGGTGGAGCTTTCTAGACATAATTTCCGATGGACTGCTAAGACGTGTCCTGGATGATTCTAGTGGACACGTTACACCTACTTAGTACATAAAAATATAAGGCATGCCTTATGCCTGCACTAAGCACAGTGTTTGCATCCCACATCCTTGTGGCCTTGCATTGATTGGAAACCATGATTGTTGTAGTCATGAATTTGACTTTAGTAACTTGTAGCTTGTGCTTTCCACTTTGCGTTGATATCCTAGGCTCCCTTGGAAAATACTAGGCTTTTCTTATGCTAGCACCAAGCATGGAGTTTGGGTTCCATGTCCTTCTTTCTTACCATTGAAGGGATACCATATTTACTATAGTGATGCATTTGACTTAAGTGGTTTGTAGGTTAATCACATATTCAAGAATTCGAGAATTTTCATAAAGTTTGGGAATTCCTAATGTGATTAATATTTGAACACATGGTCAAATATTATCCACGTACTTGAAGGTGAAATTTTTCCTAGATACTATATAAGCCATTCCCCCAAGTCCAACTCTCAAATATGGGACTAAGATTTAGCCAGATGGTCAAATTTTTACTCCTTATTTAAAAGTGGAACTTAGGAGATTCCCAAATACTCTAATATGGTATGGTTTGTACTTTCTATTTTTTGACAATTAAAATAATGCTACATACATTGAGCCAATTATTTATATATATGTATACATATATTGTAAACCAAATACATATTCTTATATTTAAATAGGATGCAAAATCTCATATCTAAAAAATTAGATATGTGATATAATTTTTTGATACATCATACTAATCTAAAAAGGGGGGTCATATGACTCTTGCACAAGTTGTAGATAGGGGGTTTTGTAGGATTCTTTATTCACAGGTGACATGCCTCCATTACAAAGAGTGAACTCCTTAGGAATAGGATGTGTTGTATTGTCACATATCTCAATAAAACCTAGCATTTTAGGAATTTTCATTTCTATAAATTATTGTCCATGAGAGTTTTTTCACAAGCAATGATCGAAGATAATCCTCTCACACAACCCGAAAACAAAATGAGGAGTGTTGATTGACTTTATTTAACTACTACATTAAATAAGACAATTCAAAAGTTGATAATCAAAACACCAGCAAAATGAAAAGTTATGCCTCTTTAGCCTCAACTTCACTAAAAAACATAGCCAATGTAGAGCATCTAAGACCTTGAACAATGTTCGAAATGACAACTTTGAAAAAATAATTGCATTAAGTCTTCATACATTTTTTGAGTTGTGATAACGCATTGAGCCTTAAGCATCAATTTTTGTAAGAGCTCAAAAAATACACACAACTTTGAAGACTTGAAAGTGACCCACCTCTCATCTCTCTTAAGAAGCAAGAAAAAACTCAAGAGAAAGGTCCCCTTGTTTCTAACTCTTTCCTCTTTTATAGTTTTTTCTCCCTTATACATGATATCAAAAGCCTAAAGTTTTTATCATTCCTTTGTGTTTTGGATAAAAATGTTTTTATCTTCTCATCTAAAGCTCTCTTTTGATGCATTTATCAAATTGTGACCTTCACATTGAGCACTACCTATCGCTATTCATACCTTGATCCTATCCTTTTAGCATAGCTTGACCCCTGCCTTAACTCATGGATGGATCGGATCTTTATCCACTATCATCCATACATAGTATCACCTTTGAAATACTTTTGCACTAAATCTTGAACCTTCTATTTGCCAATACTATCATCCTCTTTTCTCTTTAAACTATAGAGTTCAACTTGTAGTATGTAACATCAAGATGTCATTTCTCATTATTGTCTATTCGTGTGTATCTTGAATGTGAGGCTAAAGCAAATGTGCTCTCAAATGAGAACTCCTAGCTACCATGACTAACTCTTGCTCTAAGCTCCCCCCTTTACCTGACAAATCAAATGAGTTGAACTATGATGCCAAGTATGCTCCCCTTTCCCTATCGTTACTCCGCCCAATCTAGGGTAGCAAGGCAAAAGTGCCCCTATCACTCTACTTCTTCTCACTCTCACTCTACATCAAGATCCATGGCCAAGTTCAAACTTTTCACCCTACTACAGATGTCCCACACTCCAAATTCTCACAGACCGGTCACCTAGGAAACAAACAATAGTAGCCAAGTGTCCCCTTTCCAATAGTATGGACAAGTAGATTTCCACAAAGGAGCCTATCACTACTATGAACAAGGAAGATATGTCTCTGCAACCCTTGGCCTTGGACTTCTTTGACTTCTCTGAGCTGGCATTAGTTCCATTGACTAGAAGTGAGAGCTCATGGTGGAACACTACTAAGTGCTAGAGAAATACAAGGCCAGAGTAGAGGAGAGGATTCAAGAACCATTGTAACGTGTCTACCTATCCACTTGTAGGACATGTCTTAGCAGCCCATTGGGAAGAGAGTCTAGAAAGCACCACCTGGCACTCCCACGGAATGTCACAGGGTTTGCGATCTAGGTCTTCCTGATTCTGCCATGAAGCAGAAGCATTCCAACAGTTCCCACTTAGGATCAACCTGAATGAGTGTTTCCCTGATGGTCAAGTTCCTCGGAGGTAACTAGTAGACAAACTACTTTATGCAGAAACATCAGGGTCAAAGCGGATTTATACTGCACTTGGATCAAGGAGAATGGGAAATGAGAGGGATGCAAAGCTCGACCTCTCTATCCGTAAGGCATAGTCCCATTCCATTCCCCTAAAACAGTATAAATCAGGATTCTATCTCTCTAGATTCTAGGTCATGTTGCCTTTCTATCAATTCCATTGAGAAAATTTCCCGGCCAATTGGGACCACCCTTCCATAGGACGGAACTATGGTCACATCCACCACACTTTTCTCAAGTTGCTTTAGTTATCTTATTACCTACCACATTTAGTTTTGACAAGAAAAAACAGCTTCCTTAATTAGCCATTTATTTACTGGTTCCTTCACGTAACTTAGGCATTTGACATAGAAAAACAATGTCAAACAAGTTCCTTTTCAACATTTGATCTTCATTTATAAGTATTTGGAATTCATCATATATTCTAGCATGAAGGCTGTACCATAATCCACCCGAAGGCAATTCCAACAATCCTCAAGGATTGCTATTCCAAGTTTTCACCCGTAGACTAGTATGCGGGCCTTGAGATCCAATCTCGAGTCATGTCGGCCTCTTGTGCAGGGTCCGGAGGCAAGGGATTTAAGGCCAGAGCCCCCCTGGCACCCAAGTGTTCTCCTGCTCCAAGTAGCACCCACGGAGAGACCTCTCGCGGCAGGTTCGATCCACGTATCCGGCGCGGCTAACAACCCCCTTGGATAGGGTTAGGCAGACAGTTGAGGGTAACTGATGTTGCCTCTCCCTCCAAGCTTTTAACCTCAGGCATTAGTTATTTTCTAGCATTAGTTCATTGAGCAAAGAAGTACAAACAATGCTCTTAAGTATACAATCACAATCATTCCAGTGGTCATTTGTATGGCCAACTGCTAAGGTATAATTCCTTCTCTCTGAATACATCCAACATTCAATCCAGGATCAATCGCGACTTGGCAAGATCCGAAGGGTTTCGTAAGCCTAGTTGCTTATTTACCCTTTTATCATTAGGTTAGGGTTTATATCCTGTTAACCCAAATTAGCAAATACCTTAGGTATCCTTACATTAGGGTCAATAAATCCTGGACAACCCCGTTGTCCTCACTTGATTTGGTCAATTTCTGCTAGGCAATTCATAGTTTTCCCTAACTTGGCAAATTAGCCTCAAAGAAGGGTGATGTAGTGGGATGTCTACTCATCCTCTAGAAAACTAGACTTGTACTTAGAACTCACCAACCTTGTTCTAAGGAGTGGCAATACTATTTTGTGATCTAGACACAAAACCATGTGACGTTGCAACTTCTTGCACAAGATAGGTGTCACACCTAACTTGTGGGATTATTTTTCCCATCATCTGGTATTCCTTCGTCAAGAATACCTTGGTCAAGATGTAGGGTTTGCGAGTCCTCTTGACCCAATCCAACCCTAACCCTACTAGGTCAATGACGCTCTGGCCCTAGGGTTCCTAAATCCATTCGGAGTTCTAGTATTTGGCTAATTGATCCTTAGGGCAAGAACCCTAGGTCATTCTTGCATGGGTGTTTAACTAACCCTAACATTCCATGAATGTGGGTAGGACCTTTGAGGTCGAAAATATTAAGTCGGTTTGCCGAGTGCGATACTAGCCAAAATTTTATCACGGCTTAGCTCTACCTAGCACATTGAGGTGATCATCATTTCAGTTACACCATTACAAGTGATCTACCTAATTGATCTAATTTTCTTGCGACAATACTTTTTCTAGATGATATAAATAATTGCAAGATATAACATTCCATGCAAATATGCGATTCATAGACTTTTCCCTTCTATGCAACTATAAGTTCTACAATTATCGTTACTTTCCTTGTCTAAACTATAATGATTGGCAATTTAGTGCTAACTCGTATAAACCCTACGTTGATTTACATCAAGAACTATGCCTATAAACCCTTCATTTAATGCATTGAATTCAAGCTTTAGTATGAATATGCATCCTTTCCTAAATATAAACTTCGATTAAAGAGCTCCATGCATGAGAAAATGCCATGAGACCATTAATTATTTAACCATCCTTTAGCACTTAACCGACCTGAAATGTAACCATCCTCACATGCAATTTGCAAGCTCATAATTCCTTTTCATGCATTTGCGACGATTTGGACATCATTCAATAGGTGTCTAAGATTATCCTCTATATGAACCATGACCATGAATTTAATTCATAAGTGCATCATGTGACATAAGCTCTATCCTTCTTAGCATGATATCATCTTCTAAGTTATGCATTAAACGTTCAAAAAAATTGCAACTACCCTTGTCCACGGGAGTGAGAGCAATTCCAATATTCGACATGCACTCAACTTTGTAAATCGAATAAATAACTTCCCTATAAAAATCAAACATGCCTAATGCATCCTTTCTTGCGGAATTAATTTTTAAGAACCCTAGGCATTGAGGTTCGTGGTGTTTTCCACACGTGAACTCGGGGTGGAAGCTCCCACATGTGCACCTCACATCTTTTTCTTGGGAGCCATTGGCGAATTAAATCTCATTTCAGCAACTTCCTCTTGGGTCTCTTATGCATTACGAATCCTCCCTGACGGAGATCTTCTCCTCCGCACAGGACACGGCCTTTGCAGACTTGGTTTTAAGACCCCGGGGGAGCCACAGGTGAATAGGGCCTATGGGAAGCTTTTATAGAAGCTTCCAAAGAAGCTCCCAAGCCTTTGGAGTAACCAGAGATGATGTGGAGAGAGAAGAAGATGAGGACGATGAAAATGATGATGATGATGAGGATGGTGTTGATGGTGGGAGTGATGATGATGATGACGATGGCAGGGAGGTGGCGCAGCAAGCGATGATTGCGACAGCTCCCACTCGACGTGGCGACATCTTCCATGCTAGCAACAGTAGCAGGTTACCTTCCCTCCCTCCCCCCAAGCTTCAAAGGGGAGGTCTTTATAGGCTAAGGTGGGGGGGGGTAGCCTCCAAGTGTTGGGTTGCATGCCACCTCCCCATGCCCTCCACCACTCCACACAAGTCATGCTCTTCTCACACTCCTTCTCCCTGCCATGCATCAGCTGAGGGGGTTATTATAAAAAAAAATTGGTAAAATTTAACCATTATCCCTTTTTTTCCCTTGAAAGGGGTGTTCTCGTGGGAGCTACGGGTTTTTAGCCACGATCTTCCATACATGACATGGGCTTGGTGTTTATTTAAGCACGCGGGGTAAGCACTTAGCCAAGGGTCTTTTGTCGCGGGGAGATTATTTTAAACTGATTTTTGCATGGATTACGGGTCTTCAATATTTCTTAGTGGAAATATTACATTCTCTCCCCCTTAGAGGATTCGAGATGTGCTCATCTCGAGAAGAGCTGGGGGTATTGTTGGTTGAGAGTACTTTCATCCATCTAGGTGGCATCCTCTTGCGAATAATCTTTCCATCCATCCAGGTGGCATTCTCTTTGGAATAATCTTTCCACTGGATGAGGTATTCTCTCAAGGTCCTGGATCTCAAATGCCTCTCCCAAACATCTAAGATCCTGTTAGGCCATAGCTTAAGGACTCCTTGGCTAGGCATTACAACTTGTTGATCATCAAGCATGTGACTAGGGTTAGGTACATACTTTTTCAATAGGCTGATATGGAATATATTATGAAATTTTAGGTTCTCAGGGAGTTGCAGTCTGTAAGCATTAGGTCCTAGGCACTTGAGAATATTGTAGGATCCACAATACCTTGGACTTAGCTTTTTGCATTCACCACATTCACCCAAGGATAGGAAACTCTTCTTTGGGCGTATGCGAATGAAGACCATATCACCTTCAACGAAGGATCTATCTTGCCATTTTAGGTCCGCGTAAGCCTTTTGTGTGTCCTTGGCAGCTTGGATGTCCTGTCTTATTGACTTGATTTGGTCATGAATGTCTTCCAACATCTGCCTTGAAGCTTCAACCCTCAAGGTTGGATCTCAAAAGTTTAAAGGAGCTCGACAATCCTGCCCATACAATGCTTGAAAAGGGGTCATCTCTATGCTTTGTTGGTAGGAAGCATTGTAGACAAACTCAACGAGTGGCAAATAGTGAATCCACTTTTCAAGTTCGCGGCAACAGTGTGCCCTAAGCATATCTTCAATGACTTGGTTGACTTGTTCTGTTTGACCATTAGTTTGGGGATGATAAGCTATACTGAAACAAAGTTAAGTCCCAATGGCCTCAAAGATGGCCGTCCAGAAATGTGATGTGAAGAGAGAGTCACGATCACTAATGATTTTTCTGAGTAACCCATGTAATTTGAATATCTCCTTGATGAATAACCTTGCATTGTCTGAGGCTTTATAGTTTGTCTTAATAGGGATAAGATGTGCAACCTTGGTGAGCATATCTACCACAACCATAATGGAGTTGAATCCTCCCTGAAATTGGGGCACGCCAATAACAAAGTCCATGCTGATGAATTCCTGTTTGATTTAAGGAATGTCAAGTGGTTGCACTTTCCCTGGTATTTTGATATGTTCGGCCTTAATGCGTTGACAAGACTAACATTCCATGACATATTTGAGATCATCACCTTTGAGCCTATCCTAATAATAGCTCTTTCTGACCACATTGAGGGTCTTGGCATAGCCAGCATGTCCTAAAAAAGGGGAGTCATGGGCTTCCCAAAGTATCTTCTGCTTGACTGATTGGCTTGTTGGTATACATAATCTCGTTCTATAGTAGACAAGTCCACTATTGATAGAGAATTCTTGATACTTTGTTTGTAGCTTCGGGTCTTGATCTTTGATGGGGATCTCCCTTAGCAATTTCTGATAGATTGGGTCATGGCATGCCTCTTCTCTAGCTAGCTCAAGAATTGGGTTGTTTGGCATGGATACCTTTGTGGCTAGAGATCTAGTTGTTGATGGATCTTGCAAAATTAGAGAATTCAAAAATGCCTTGCGACTGAGTGCATCGGCGACTACATTCTCCTTTCTAGGCCAGTATTTGATCTCAAAATCATATTCCTCCAGCACTTCAATACATCGATATTGTCTCATATTGAGCTCATTCTAGGTAAAAATCCATTTAAGACTTTTATGATCCGTCACTAGGGTAAACTTGTTACCCAGCAAGTAGTGTCTCCAAAGCTTGAGAGCATGGATGACATCTAACAACTCCAGATTGTGGGTAGCATAATTCCTCTCATGGCTCTTCAGTTTCCTTGAAGAGTATGCTATAGGATAACCTTCTTCCATAAGCACACATCCTAAGGCAAGTGCGCTAGCATCAGTTATCACTTCAAACTGCTTACTAAGGTCCGGAAGTTTCAGGATGGGTGCTGATACCAAGCTTTGCTTTAGTTTGTCAAAGCTAGATTGTTCAGCAGGTGACCATACAATTGTTACTTGTTTCTTTAGTAGATGAGTCTCAGAGGTGCTGCAATCAAGGCATAGTTTTTGATAAAGACCATATACCATCCTCTCAATCCAAGAAAACTACAGATTTCTTTAACAGAAGTTGGTGTTGGCCACTCCAAAATGTCTCTACTAAAATTCCTTCAGCTGATACAATGAATCATAGATATTTAATCTGTCGCTTGAAGAATGCACACTTCTCCTTCTTGGCATAAAGCTTGTGTGCTCTCAATGTTTCAAGAACAATGCAAAGTTGGGGTTCATGATCTTCTTCCTGCTTGGAGTAGACTAGGGTATCGTCAAAGAAGATGAGTACGAAGTTATCAAGATAGGGCCTAAAGATATCCTGCATTAACCTATTGAAGGTAGTAGGTGCATTTGTCAGCCTAAATGACATGACTAGGAACTCAAAGTATCCATATCTTGTGTTGAATGCCATCTTCGGGATATCTTCTTCCTTGAGTTGTGACTAGTTCCCCTTTAAAATTTTGGAAGGAGACTTCGCCCTTTCCATAGTGGATGTGGGCATCATTAGGTATTAGCCAGTCCATTCCAAGCAAGCATTCATGGACACCTAGGTTCATTACCTTGAATCTGACCAAAGTCGACTTTCCACCCAATAGGAATTTCACCTTAGCAATTTGCTTGGTACAAGTGACCTCATGACCATTTGCTAATTCCACAAGTAGGGTAGGTGTATCTTTTTATTGAGATATCGAGCTCCACTCGTGATACGCCAGGGTGACCGTTGTGTATTTATGTCACCGACTTGTCAGTTGCAGACGCGGTTGGTACACCGCCCATGAATAATAGCTACATGATAGCTATCCTTATCTACTCTAGTTCGTGGCTCAGTTAGTATGCCACCTTAGTTAGTTGAGTTTGGTTTGAGACCCATATATAGGGTTCTTCTATTTCTTTGTACTTGAGTTCTTTTGGCTTACACAACTAAGAAGAGGAAAACTGTTTTCAGCCTCCACCCTTGTGCGTCTTCCCCCATTGTGCAAGCAAGAAAGCTTCAAGCTAGACTCCTTCCTTCTCTCCCACAATCTTTACATGGTATCAGAGCCTTGTTCGTGGTAAGGAGCTCAAGAAAGCAAGCCAAGCTCGCGGTGTTCTGGTAAGAGGAGTAGTGTTGCTTTCATTTTCTATTTTGGGAGCAGATCTCAGCAGGTAGCACAGTCCGAAAGTGTAGGAGTGCATTGTCTTAGGTTGAGACGCCCTTCGCGGTGAAGCAAGAGGGCAGTATATGCTGCGGGAGAGGGCTTTAGCCATTGGCGACCTTGTTTTTTTTATTTGAGGCCATTTCGGGGCCTGTTTTGGAGGCGGAAGTTTTCTGCACGCACTCAGAAAAAGGCCCAGTTTTATGCTGTGCAGCCACTGTTCTACAGGTCGGTGAAAAGTTACTGTAGAAATTGCATCGTATGCTTGTGCGCAGAGACATTGGGAGTTACAGAATCATCCCTGTTGCCTGTTGATGCAAAATCGTCACTAGGAAGTGACTGTGTGGTCAAATACCACTTTCGCCAGTTTTGCAGATTTTCCCTTGTGAGGGTGAAGCTGTGTTTTTTGCAGTGACAGAATTTTTTGCAGTGTTCTGTAATGGCATCTGATTCTCTTTCACAGATTGTCACTGAAAAGCTTGACAAGAACAACTTCCAAGCATGGAAGTTTAGAATGACGAATTTCCTTATGGGAAAAGGATATTGGGAATTTGTTGCAGGAAATGAAGAAGAACCAGTTCTTCCTGATGTTCCCAATCAACAGCAAATGCAGGCATTTAAAACATGGCATGAGAGAGCCAGGAAAGTTATGTACTGGCTGTCTATCAGCATTTCAGACTCTATGATTGTGCATATTCAGGATGCAAGTACACCAAAGGAGGCATGGGATACTTTGTCAAAAATGTATAGCACAAATACGCAAGCCAGGAAAATGCAGCTCAAGCAAGAGTTGCATAATGTGCAAAGAGAAAATATGAGCATCAATGACTACCACATGAAAGTGAAGAAGATTGCAGATGCACTTGCTTCCATCGGGTCGCCAGTGAAAGATGATGATTTAGTTTCTGTGACCTTGAATGGTCTAGGAAAGGATTATGCACAGTTTCGGACATCCATTTCAGTTCGTGAAAGATTTCCTGATTTTGAGGAGCTGATTGCTCTTCTAATTTCTGAGGAGCAAAGAAATGGTGGTGCATCTTCTTCAGGAGGAACTTCAAAAGAAGCTGTGTTCTACTCAAATGCTGGAAGAGGTAGAGGCAGAGGTAGAGGAGGCCGATTTGGAGGCCGTGGCAGAAATCAGAATATGCAGCAAACTCAAGAAAACCAGTCCTATGGAGGAGGACGTGGTAACTCTAGAGGCAGGGGGAGCCAAAGAGGTCGTGGTGGATGGCAAAGAGGTCAAAATGCAAACAATAATGTTGAATGCTACTACTGTGGTAAAATGGGTCATATGGCTAAAGACTGTTATAAAAAGCAGAATGACATCATGAATGAGAAACTGCAACAAGGGAATTATGCATCTTCTAGCAGACAGGGTGATGACATAAATGAGCATTTGTTCATGGTGCAGCACATGAACAATTCTGTGACAAGTGCAGAAGAAAGCAATGATGTATGGTATGTTGACTCAGGTGCATCAAACCACATGACAGGTCATGCAGAATGGATGGAGGATGCAAGGAAAATGGAAAAACCAGGATTTGTGGAGACTGGTGATGATACTGCACATCCTATTGTGCAGATTGGAAAAATTCCCTTGTCTATGCAGGATGGGAAAAAGAAATAACTGTCCAATGTATTTCATGTCCCGAATATCACCAAGAATATGGTTTCTGTCGGTCAAATGGTTGAGCAGGGCTTGCAGGTCAGATTTAATCCTCATGGATGCTTTGTTGAGGATATGAAAAATAAAGGTCGCCTGATAGCAAAAGGAAATAAGAAGGGCAGAATGTTTACGTTGGATGCAGACATGTCTGAATTGAGTGCAGCAATGTTTGCACATGGGACTGGTGTAGTTGCAGATATTGATATCTGGCATAAACGCATTGGTCATGTTAATGTACAGCGACTTAAATCAATGCAGGCCCAAAATATTGTTGCAGGATTGCCAAAATTCAAGGTTGCAGAAATGCATAAGGTATGTGAAGCCTGTCAGTTTGGAAAATAGGCAAGGAAACCATTTCCTAGACATGTTCAAGAGAGTGAGAAGCCATTGGAATTAATCCACTCTGATGTGTGGACTACTAAAGCTGCATCTCTTGGAGGCTGTCATTATTTTGTCACTTTTATTGATGACTATAGCAGAAAAGTTTGGGTGTATTTTATGAAAAAAAAAAGTGAAGTTTTTGGGCATTTCAAAACCCTTAAAGCTATGGCTGAAAAAGAAACAGGTCTGCAAATAAAATGCCTAAGGTCAGATGGAGGGGGAGAGTACCTCTCAAATGAGTTTGCAAAGTTCTTACAGGAGCATGGCATAAAGCAGTAATATTCATGCAGTTATACCCCACAACAAAATGGAATTGCAGAAAGGAAAAACAGGCATATTGGAGAGGTATCTCGTGCCATGCTCAATGAAAAAGACTTGCTAGATTTTTATTGGGCTCAAGCAGTTGCTACAGCAGTCTATATAATGAACAGGACTCCCACTGCAGCAATACATGGGATGACTCCAGAGGAGAGGTATACTGGTAGGAAACCAGATATTTCTCATTTAAAATTTTTTGGTTGCATTGCCTATGTACATGTGCCAGATGAGTTGAGATCCAAGTTGGATCCAAAAGTTGAGAAGTGCATCTTTATTGGTTACTCTCTGCAGCAAAAAGGGTATAGATGCTATAACCCTTCTACTCGTAAGTTTACAGTGAGCAGAGATGTTGTTTTTGATGAGATGAGTAGCTGGTATAAACCAGTGAATGTGATTGATGATGTAGATGTACAAAATGGTAATGCTGCACAGAATTCACAGCAGCAGTCACAAAATATTAGTGGACCTGGAGCATCCCCTAGCAGTGGTTCACATTCTTCGCCGTGGACAGGCAGATTGAGATCAGGAGAATCTTCTCAAAGCAATGCAGATAGTGGTATGCAGGTATCACGAAAAGGAAAAGAGAAGGTTGATCAGCCCATGTTTGATGTGAATGCAGGTCACTCTTATGTGGATGGTGAATCCAGTGGCTCAGAACAGAGCATTGATGATGAGTTGGGTATTCTCTCTATTGTTACACCTAGAGTAAGGAAGACCAGGGATGTTTTGAGAGCACCTGGGAGCAAACCTACTTTGCGCAGGTCTATGAGAGCTAGGTATCCTGTGGATAGGCTAAAATATGATGGATTTACAGCCATTCACTATGCATATATGGTCAAAGTGATACAGGAACCAGAACCCACATCTTTTGAGCAAGCCATGGGAAAAGAAAAATGGGAGAAAGCCATGGATGAAGAAATGGATGCCTTGGAAGCAAATGTTACATGGGAGTTAGTACCTTTGCCTAAAGGTAAGAATGCAATTGGCTGTAAGTGGGTTTATAAGGTGAAGCACAATGCAGATAGTTCTGTGAACAGATACAAGGCAATATTAGTAGTCAAGGGGTATGCACAAACATATGGCATTGACTATGAAGAAACATTAAGTCCAGTTGCAAGGATGGCAACTGTAAGAGCACTCATTGCTATGGCTGCATCAAAGGGATGGTCTTTACATGAGATGGATGTAAAGAATGCCTTCTTGCATGGTGATTTGGAAGAAGAGGTCTATATGGAGCAGCCACCAGGTTATGTGCATGTTGTTCATCCTGAGTTTGTTTGTAGGTTGAAGAAAGCCTTGTATGGCTTGAAGCAAGCACCTAGAGCATGGTCTGACAAGATAGGACAGTATCTTGTCACTATTGGCTTTCAGATTTCCAAGGCAGATTTCTCACTATATGTGAGAAAAATAGAGAAAGGTATTATGCTACTTGTCATTTATGTTGATGATTTGATTATGACAGGTGACAGTGATGAAGATATCCTTCATGTGAAAATGCTATTGAAGCAGAAGTTTGAGATGAAGGATTTGGGAGAGCTGCGTTATTTCTTGGGCATTGAGGTGATTAGATCACCAAGTGGGATACAGCTCTTGCAGAGGCCGTATGGATTGGACATGCTATCCAAATATGGGATGACAGGCTGTAAGCCTATTTCAGTTCCTTTGGAGCAAAATGTGAAGCTGAGCACAGATGTAGGTGAGCTTCTAGAAGACCCTACTATGTACAGACGCATAGTAGGAAGTTTGATTTATATGACTATTACCAGGCCAGATTTGAGCTATGCTGTTGGATTGGTAAGTCAGTTTATGTAGGCTCCAAGGAAACCACATTTGGATGCGGCTAGATGCATACTCAGGTATGTGAAGTCCACATTGCAGTATGGACTATTTTATGAGACTGGGGTTCAGATACAGTTGCATGGATACACTGATGCTGATTGGGCTGGTAGTATTTCTGATAGACGATCTACCAGTGGATATGTGTTCTCTTTTGGGAGTGCTGCAGTCACTTGGAGCAGCAAGAAACAGCCTACAGTTGCCTTGTCGAGCACAGAGGCTGAGTACAGGGGTGCAGCAATGGCTACATGTGAGGTAGCGTGGTTGCATAAGCTACTTTATGATATGCATCAGTCTACAGATGGACCAGTTGTCATTTATTGTGACAACATGAGTAGTATACACTTGGAAAATAACCCAGTCTATCATGCTAGAACAATGCACATTGAGGTGCATTATCACTATGTGCGAGAGAGGGTTTTACTAGGTCTTATTGATCTAGTTTATGTCAGCACAGAGGATCAGGTAGCTGACATATTCACGAAGGCATTGGGCGCAGAGAAGCTGCGCAAGTTCAGAGACCTGCTTGGTGTGCAGGAATTGGGATTGAGCTCGAGGGGGAGTGTTGAGATATCGAGCTCCACTCGTGATACACCAGGGTGACTGTTGTGTATTTATGTCACCGACTTGTCAGTTGCAGACGCGGTTGGTACACCGCCCATGAATAATAGCTACATGATAGCTATCCTTATCTACTCTAGTTCGTGGCTCAGTTAGTATGCCACCTTAGTTAGTTGAGTTTGGTTTGAGACCCATATATAGGGTTCTTCTATTTCTTTGTACTTGAGTTCTTTTGGCTTACACAACTAAGAAGAGGAAAACTGTTTTCAGCCTCTACCCTTGTGCGTCTTCCCCCATTGTGCAAGCAAGAAAGCTTCAAGCGAGACTCCTTCCTTCTCTCCCACAATCTTTACACTTTTATGGCTATTCCTAATCTTTTTGCACAGACTAGTGAAATGAAGGAATGAGTACTGCCACAATCAATTAAGGTTTTTAAGCTTTTGCCTTGATAATCCGATGGTGTTTGAATCACCAAGAACTGGCGATTCGGGCCTTTCTTGTGAAGAGCGGCATGGATCGTTTCCCTCTCAATGTCTACTTCCATGGATGGGTCTTCTTCATCACACAGCTCCTTGTTGCCAACACTAGAGGTTCTCCCTCTGGCCATGACGGCGGCTCCTTGACGGTTCCTTGGGATGGCCCTTGGCATTGTCCTCCACTAAGCTTGGGACATTGCCTTTTAAAGTGACCGGGTTTGTTGCAATGGAAGCAACAAAGATTGTGGCCGTTACCTTGGGTAGGAACGAGATTATTGACAGTGTTGATCCTAGCTTTCTTCCTTTGTCCTTGACTTTGTCCCTGGGTTCTCTTAGCCTGGGGCCTATACACTCCCTTGTTCTCGTCCTTGTATGACCAAGTCTTGTTATTCCTCAGCTTGTTCTGCACCTCCTGTATTATTGGTGCAGCCTGAATGAGCACATCTTGTAGATCTATTGGGCGCACTGATTCCAAGTGGGTGTTTATAGGTGGGTTTAATCCAGCACAAAACTTTTACACCTGTTGTGTCATATCCATTTGTGGCACGTACTTCAAAAGAGAGAAGAAATTTGAATAGTATACATCAAGGGATAGACCAAGCTACTTCAGTTCATGGAATTCATTCATATTCTGTGTGCGGTAGGCAGGTGGTAGATATCTTCCTTGCACAGCTCTTTTAAGCTTCTCCCAAGTGACTGACCCTTCCAAGATCCCTTGGTCTCTACACCATTGCTTCCACCAAATTCTTGCTTCGCCAGTAAGCTTCAATTTGACGAGCATAGCCTGTTTAGTGGGTGCACTACCTACTGCTTCAAAGTAATTCTCCATGGATTCGATCCATATCTTGGTATCAGTTTAGACGGTCCTTCCCTTACCATCGAATTCAGGTGGTTTGATCTGCTTGAAAATGAACTTCTTCTCTTGGATTACGGCTGTACTTGGTGTAGCGGTCAGACTAGGAATTTGCACTTGAGGTTGTGCCTGGGCATTAAAATTCCTTACGTTAAAAACTTGCTAAGCATTTGTCACATTACATTTCATGCCCAGTTCAGCTTTTAGCCAAGTGACCTAATCACTTAACTCCTTTATCAACACTTACAGCCAAGACACTCGTTGATTAAAAAAAAAGTCTATCTCATTCATATGGGCATAGCCCTTTCAAGTACAATTATTTGGGAAGGTAGAACAAGCTGATTTGCACATCAGTTTGGGGAGAATAAGATTGTGTTACATTTAGTTATGGGAACTGAGTAATAATATGGATTGGGGTCATGGATTTTAAGGAATCGATAGGTCATAGGAAGCTTGGGGTATTCCTTCCTTTGATACCCATTCTTCCCATAACATCCCAACACCTTGATTCTGTCGGCAGGGATTACTCGAGTCACGTCCTCGTACACATACTTGTTTATGCTTGACCTTTCGACCGTCAACATGTAGGGTTACGTTTGCGTGAGCTTCAACAAAGATGAACAGCTTCACGATCTTTAAGTCCTCCATCCACTTGATTCTCTTCAAGTTGGTTTGAAGGTATGCAAGTCGATGGGCAGCTATGTAATAAATTCTTGAATCACCCGTCCATCTCTACTCCATGTACAGGGGTGAAGGATTGTAGATACAGTCTAGGATATTCATCATACCAGCTAGCCTCCGTCGATAATTCGAAGCATGCATCGTGGTCATAAACATAACTTGGAACACTAAGAATTTGTTCCATGCTTCATGACTCTGCAGGCCAGCATCGATAAGTAAGGAAATGTTCTTAACAGTAAAATTTTCTCTACATCTCATTAAGTTTTCTTGTAAATATTAGATCCTTTGTTGGTTTGCTCTGATACCAACTGTAATGTGTCTACTTGTCCACTTGTAGGACACGTCTTAGCAGCCCATCGGGAAGAAAGTCCAGAAAGCGTCACCCGGCACTCCCATGGAATGTCACAGGGTTCATGATCCAGGTCTTCCCGAGTCTGCCACAAAGCAGAAGCATTCTAGCCGTTCCCACTTAGGATCAACCTGAATCACGGTTTCCCTAATGGTCAAGTTCCTCGCAGATAACTAGCATCAAACCCCACACGAACTACTTTACGCAAAAACATTAGGGTCGAAGTGGATTTATACTGCACTTGGTTCAAGGAGAATGGGAAATGAGAGGGATGTGAATCTTGACCTCTCTGCCCGTAAGGCATAGTGCCATTGTGTTCCCCTAAAACAGTATAAATCGGGATTCTAGCTCTCTAGATTCTAGGTCATGTTGCCTTGCTGTCAATTCCGTTGAGAAAAGTTTCTAGCCAACCGGGACCACCCTTCCATATAGACAGACCCATGATCACATCCATCGCACTTTCCTCAAGTTGCTTTAGTTATCTAATTACCTACTACATTTAGTTTTGACAAGCAAAAACAGCTTCCTTAATTAGCCACTTATTCACTGGTCCCTTCACATAACTTGGGCATTGACATAGAAAAACAATGTCAAACAAGTTCCTTTTCAACATTTGATCTTTATTTATTAGTCTTTGGAATACATCATATATTCCAGCCTGAAGGCTATACCATAATCCACCCGAAGGCAATTCCAGCAATCCTTAGGGATTGCTATTCCAAGTTTCCGCCTGTAGACTAGTATGTGGGCCTCGAGATCCAATCTCGAGTCATCTCGGCCTCTTGTGCAAGGTCCGGAGGAAAGGGATTTACGGCCAAAGCCCCCTGGCACCCAAGCGTCCTCTTGCTCCAAGTAGCACCCACGGAGAGACCTCTCGTTGGCAAGTTCGGTCCATGTACCCGACGCAGCTTACAACCCCCTTGGATAGAGTCAGGCAGACAATCGGGGGTAACTGGTGCTGTCTCTCCCTCCAAGCCTTTAACCTAAGGCATTAGTTGTTTTCTAGCATTAGTTCATTGAGCAAAGAAGTACAAACAGTGCTCTAAGTATACAATCACAATCATTCCAGTGGTCGTTTGTATGGCCAACTACTAAGGTATAATTCCTTCTCTTTTAATACATCCAACATTCGATCCAGGATCAATCACGACTTGGCAAGATCCCAAGGGTTTTATAAGCCTAGTTGCTTATTTACCCTTTTATAATTAGGTTAGGGTTTATACCTTGTTAATCCAAATTAGCAAATACCTTAGGTTTTCTTACATTAAGGTAAATAAATCATGGACAACCCTGTTGTCCTCACTTGATTAGGTCAATCTTTGCTAGGCAACTCATAGTTTTCCCTAACTTGGCAAATAAGAGTCTACTCATCCTCTAGAAAATTAGACTTGTACTTAGAACTCGCCAACCTTGTTCTAAGGAGTGGGAATACCATTTTGTGATCTAGACACAAAACCATGCAATGTTGCAACTTGTTGCACGAGATAGGTGTCACACCTAACTTGTGGGATTATTTCTTCCATCATCTGGTATTCCTTGGTCAAGAATACCTTGGTCAAGATGTAGGGTTTGCGAGTCCTCTTGACCTAATCCAACCCTAACCTTACTAGGCCGATGATGCTTTGGCCCTAGGGTTCCTAAATCCATATGGAGGTCTAGTATTTGGCTAATTGATCCTTAGGGTAAGAACCCTAGGTCATTCTTGCATGGGCGTTTAACTAACCCTAACATTCCATGAATGTGGGTAGGACCTTTGAGGTTGGAAATATTAAGTTGGTTTCTTGAGCGATAATAGGTAGAATTTTATCGCGGCTTAGCTCTACCTAGCGCATTAAGGTGATCATCATTTGAGTTACACCATTACAAGCGATTTACCTAATTGATCTAATTGTCTTATAACAATACTTTTCTTAAATGATGTAAATAATTGCAAGATATAACATTCCATGAAAATATGCGATTCATAGATTTTTCCCTTCTACGCAGATATAAGTTCTACAATGATCGTTACTTTCCTTTCCTAAACTATAATGATTGGCAATTTAGTGCTAGCTCGTATAAACCCTACGTTGATTTACATCAAGAACTATGCCTATAAACCCTTCGTTTAATGCATTGAATTCAAGCTTTAATATGAAAATGCATCCTTTCCTAATTACAAACTTGGATTAAAGAACTCCATGCATGAGCGAATGCCATGAGACCATTAATGATTTAACCCATCCTTTAGCACTTAACCGACCTAAAATGTAACCATCCTTGCATGCAATTTGCAAGTTCATAATTCCTTTCTATGCATTTGCGATGATTTGGACATCATTCAATGGGCGTGTAACATTATCCTCTATATGAGCCACGACCATGAATTTAATTCATAAGTGCATCATGCGACATAAGCTCTATCCTTCTTAGCACGATATCATCTTCTAAGCTATGCATTAAACGTTCAAGAAGATTGCAACTACCCTTGTCCAAAGGAGTGCGAGAAATTCCAATATTTGACATGCACTCAACTTTGTAAATCAAATGAATAACTTCCCTATGAAAATTAAACATGCCTAATGCATCCTTTCATGTGGAATTAATTTTTAAGAACCTGGGCATTGAGGTTCGGGGTGTTGTCCACATGTGAACTCGGGGTGGAAGCTCCCATTGTGCACCTCACGTCTTTTGCTTGGGAGCCATTGGCAAATTAAATCTCGGTTCAGCAACTTCCTCTTGGGTCTCTTATGCGTTATGAATCCTCCCTGACCGAGATCTTCTCCTCCGTGCAGGACACGGCCTTTGCAGACTTGGTTTTAAAACCCCGGGGGAGCCACGGGTGAAGAGGGCCTATGGGAAGCTTTTATAGAAGCTTCCAAGCCTCTGGAGGAACTAGAGATGACATGGAGAGAGAAGAAGATGAGGATGACGAAAATGACGATGATGATGAGGATGGTGTTGATGGTGGGAGTGATGATGATGATGACAATGCCAGGGACATGGTGTAGCAGGCAATGATGGTGGCAGCTCCCAGGTGACATGGCGGCGTCTTCCACGGCAGCAACATCAGCACGTTACCTTCCCTCCCTCCCCCCAAGATTCAAGGGGGAGGTTTTTATAGGCTAAGGTAGGGGGGGTGTAGCCTCCAAGTGTCAGGCTGCATGCCACCTCCCCATGCCCTCCACCACTCCACACAAGTCATGCTCTTCTCACACTCCCTCTCCCCGCCATGTATCGACTGAGGGGGAGGGGGTTATTATATTTTTTTTTCTAAAATTTAACTATTATCCCTTTTTTTTCCCTTGAAAGGGGTGTTCTCGTGGGAGCTATGGGTTTTTAGCCATGGTCTTCCATACGCGACATGGGCTTGGTGTTTATTGAAGCACGCGGGGTAAGCACTTAGCCAAGGGTCTTTTTTCACAGGGAGATTATTTTAAAATGATTTTTGCATGGATTACGAGTCTTCAATATTTCATAGCGGAAATATTACAACCATAACAAGTGGCGTTGGCCCTAAACTAAGACTTGAAGGTGAAATCCAACCTTCTTTGGTGGCACATCCCAAAGGAATATTGGGTTAGAGTAGCCTAGGATATAAAGAAGGTTGGTATTCCTTGTCAATGGACCCATGCCTTGCACCAAAGCGCCATAAGAGTACCCACCTCTAGTCCAAAGCCAAAATCAAGAAGGAACCCAATAGGGATCAGGGAGGAGAATTTTCAAATCTTGATGATCCAAGTAAGGTTTAGGGAAACAGAGATCCTAATCTTGATGATCCACTCTTTGAAGATCTCTCCATGCCCACCTCCAACATCATGAAGTTAGTCATTATTAACCAACTCTAAGCTCATCTTCCCAAATCCCTCTCCGTCAAGAAATGAAACTTTAACTATGCCCTCTTAAGTGTCAATTCCAAGCATAAACATGAACATGAAGGAGTCCATGCCTACCTTGTTTGGTTTATATTTGAGTGTGACTAGTTGCAATAGAAAATCTAGCTCAGATCCATCAACTTGAAATGACTACCACATGAAGGTGAAGAATATTACAGATGCACTTGCTTCCATTGAGTCGCCAGTGGAAGATGATGATTTAGTTTCTATGACCTTGAATGGTCTAGGAAAGGATTATGCACAATTCCGAACATCGATTTCCATCCATGAAAGATTTTCTGATTTTGAGGAGTTGATTGCTTTTCTACTTTCTGAAGAGCAGAGAAATGGTGGTGCATTTTCTTCAGGAGGAATTTCAAATGAAGTTGTCTTCTACTCAAATGCTAGAAGAGGTAGAGGCAGAGGTAGAGGAGGCCGATCTGGAGGCCGTGGTAGAAATCAGAATATGCAACAAACTCAAGATAACCAATCCTATGGAGGAGGACATTGTAACTCTAGAGGCAGGGGAGCCAAAGAGGTTGTGGTGGATGGCAAAGAGGCCAAAATGCAAACATCAATGTTGAATGCTACTACTGTGGTAAAATGGGTCATATGACTAAAGATTGCTATAAAAAGCAGAATGACATCATCAATGGAAAATTGCAACAAGGGAATTATGCATCTTCTAGTAGACAAGGTGATGACAGAAATGAGCATTTGTTCATGGTGCAACACATGACCAATTTTGTGACAAGTGTAGAAGAAAGCAACGATGTGTGGTATGTTGACTCAGGTGCATCAAACCACATGATAGGTCATGCAGAATGGATGCATGATGCAAGGAAAATGGAAAAACCAGGATTTGTGGAGAATGGTGATGATACTACACATCCTATTGTGCAGATTGGAAAAATTCATTTGTCTATGCAGGATGGGAAAAAGAAATGCATGTCGGATGTATTTCATGTCCCGAATATCATCAAGAACCTGGTTTTTGTTGGTCAAATGGTTGAGCAGGGCTTGCAAGTCAGATTTAATTCTCATGGATGCTTTGTTGAGGATATGAAAAATAAAGGTCGCCTGATAGCAAAAGGATAGAAGAAGGGCAGAATGTTTACGTTGGATGCAGACATGCCTGAATTGAGTGCAGCAATGTTTACACATGGGACCGGTGTAGTTGGAGATATTGATATCTGGCATAAATGCATTGATCATGTTAATGTACAATGACTTAAATCAATGCAAGCCCAAAATATTGTTGCAGGATTGCCTAAATTCAAGGTTGTAGAAAGGCATAAGGTATGTGAAGCGTGTCAATTTGGAAAACAGGCAAGAAAACCATTTTCTAGACATGTTCAAGAGAGTAAGAAGCCATTGGAATTAATCCACTCTGATGTGTGGACTACTAAAGCTATATCTATTGGAGGCTCTCATTATTTTGTTACTTTTATTGATGACTATAGCTGAAAAATTTGAGTGTATTTTATGAAAAAGAAAAGTGAAGTGTTTGGGCATTTCAAAACTCTTAAAGCTATGGTTGAAAAAGAAACAGGCCTGCAAATAAAATGCCTAAGGTCAGATGGAGGGGGAGAGTACCTCTCAAATGAGTTTGCAAGGTTCTTGCAAGAGCATGGCATAAAGCAGCAATATTCATGCAGTCATACCCCACAACAAAATGGAATTGCAGAAAGGAAAAATAGGCATATTGGAGAGGTATCTCGTGCCATGCTCAACGAAAAAGACTTGCCAGATTTTTACTGGGCCGAAGGAGTTGCTACAACAATCTACGTAATGAACAGGACTCTCACTGCAGCAATACATGGGATGACTCCAGAGGAGAGGTATACTATTAGGAAAACATATATTTCTCATTTGAATATTTTTGGTTGCATTGCCTATGTTCATGTGCCAGATGAGTTGAGATCCAAGTTGGATCCAAAAGCTGAGAAGTGCATCTTTATCAACTACTCTCTGTAGCAAAAAGGGTATAGATGCTATAACCCTTCTACTCGTAAGTTTACAGTGAGCAAAGATGTTGTTTTTGATGAGATGAGTAGCTGGTATAGACCAGTAAATGTGATTGATGATGTAGATGCAGAAAATGGTAATATTGCACAGAATTCACGGCAGCAATCACAAAATATTAGTGGACCTAGAGTGTCCTCTAGCAGTGGTTCATATTCTTTGCCACAGACATGAAGATTGAGATCACGAAAATCTCCTCAAAACAATGCAGATAGTGGTATGTAGGTTTCACAAAAAGGAAAAAAGAAGGTAGATCAGCCCATGTTTGATGTGAATGCAGGTCACTCTTATGTGGATGGGGAATGTAGTGGCTCAAAATAGAGAACTGATGATGAGTTGGGTACTCCTTCTATTGTTACACCTAGAGTAAGGAAGACCAGGGATGTTTTGAGAGCACCTGGGAGTGAACCTACTTTGCGTAGGTCTACCAAAGCTAGATATCCTGTGAATAGGCTGAAATATGATGGATTTATAGCCATTCACTATGCCTATATGGTCAAAGTGATACAGGGACCATAATCCACTTCTTTTGAGCAAGCCATGGGAAAAGAAAAATGGGAGAAAGCCATGGATGAAGAAATAGATGCCTTGGAAGCAAATGCTATATGGGAATTGGTACCTTTGCCTAAAGATAAGAATGCAATTGGTTGTAAGTGGGTTTATAAGGTGAAGCACAATGCAAATGGTTCTGTGAATAGATACAAGGCAAGATTAGTAGTCAAGGGGTATGCACAAACATATGGCATTGATTATGAAGAAACATTCAGTCCGGTTGCAAGGATGGCAACCGTAAGAGCAATCATTGCTATGGGTGCATCAAAGGGATGGTCTTTACATGAGATGGATGTAAAGAATGCCTTCTTGCATGGTGATTTGCAAGAAGAGGTCTATATGGAGCAGCCACCAGGTTATGTGCATGCTGTTCATCCTGAGTTTGTTTGCAGGTTGAAGAAACCCTTGTATGGCTTGAAGCAAGCACCTAGAGCATGGTCTGACAAGATAGAACAATATCTTGTCACTATTGGCTTTCAGATTTCCAAGGTAGATTTCTCACTTTATGTGAGAAAAACAGAGTGAGAGCAGAATTTTGGTGTCGAGAAGTGCTTAAAAATAGCTAAAAGTCACGAATATCAAGGGAAAAATATTCAACGTCGAAGGCGGCGACTCGATCTAGGACGATTTTAAGTGCCAAAGTGCTTTAAATGCACCCGAGCGACACTCATTGATTTTTTATAATTTTTCAGATAGTCGTATGGGTTGACACGAGTTACCGGTCAATTCGGGATGCCAAGCCGGATGCCCAGGATTTTTCAGAGCTCAATTCCGAGTCCGGACAGGGAAATGGCCAAGAAACCGATAAACATGCGAAGAGGTAGACAAAAGTTTGGCCAAATGAGTGGTGACCTTTGGGCATTGGACAACTTATGCCACATGAAATGTGGCATGCAAATCGTGGAGAGAGAGAGGATGAAGCAACGTGAGGAACATGCGCCGATTTTTGCGCCCAAATGTTGATCAATGGAGCATGGCTGCTGCACACAACCCACATCAATGATTATGGGGCTTCAATCCCCCCTGGATGCTGACTCTATTGCCATGCTTCGCTCTTCCATTGACAGTCTTTGTGAAGAATTATGATTTCATTCTTTCTCTCTCCTCCCTCTCTCTCCCCTACAGGCAGATTCATGTGGTGATTGAAGAGGAAGAAGAAGAATGGATGATGGATGCTTGTCCAATGAAGACCGGATTGCTCCATGGTGTAAGAAGATTGAAGATTGCTTATTGTGGACTGTCATGAGCATTAATGGTGGCTAGAAATCAGTCCCGAGATATGGCAAATAAAAACCCGCAACCCGCAAAGAACGGTAATCTCATTTTTACAAAGGAAAATTGTGTTTTTATGCAATTTGCTTCATGAATACTTGTTCCCATGAGATGATTATGCATTATAATGTTTTTTACAATGTCTTTCAACTGTTTACGCTCAGAAAATCATAAGTGTTGTGGATTAAATTAATAGTGTAAAACCCGTAAAACACGCAAAATATGGAAAATTTGGGTGTTTTTGAGATATCAATGGAAAATATAATAAGACACACCAACTAAACTTGTGTTTTTGCTGCAAATGAACCTAAGGGCCACAACCCACAACTCATTTTGAATTTTTAGTCATTTAATATTGCAAAAAATACAAGAAAAATAGGGAAAATGGAGAAAAATAGGGAAAAAATGGATTTTGAGTGCTGAAAATTAAAGAAAAATAAGACTCATGTTTGTGGATGTATGGGGGTCTGAAGTATAAGGTTTAGCCTTAGTTCATCCCTATCTTTATGTTTTAGTGAGTTTTATGGCTTTTTATGTAACAAAAATGTGAAGAATGAACCCTAAACCTATACACGATGCACAACCTAAACGGGTGAGGGGGTGGAGTGTATGAAAAGTGTTTAAATGATGAATGAAATGATGAAAAGCTTGCTGGTTTTTTATGCATACCATTTAGGTTGGTTGATAATTAAAAATTAATAACCTAGTAGCACGAGGGTTTCTTGGTGCTAGGTTCATACAACGCAGCATACAAGTGATAGTTAAAATCATTGAAAGAAATGTCTTCCACTTGTGCACCAATGCTGATTTTCTTAATTTTTTGAGCACATGGACATTCACAATTTGCATGACGCATGAAATTTAAAAGGTATCAGACAATATCTCCTAGATACATGGCAATTGCTTTCTAGAGATATGACCAACGTTGAGTAAGGTTGTCCAAGCTGTAGGCTAGGCGTTGGGTCTAAGGGGAAAGTAAAGTGAGGAAGCATGGTATATCTCCTGGAAATACGCGAATCATAAAAGAGAGAAGTTTGTGTTCATATGTTATATATGTTTAGCGATGCATCGAGGGGCCAATCCCCAAGGTGTAGGAGAGTCGCAGTGAGATAGCAACAGTCAGTTGTGGGAGGACCTCCTATGTTTGTACTTCGTGCTATTTGGAAATGTTCTAGGGACTTCCTCTGAGGAGTGTTAATTGGGTTAGAGTTGGACTACGAGACATGATAGAAATGCAAGATGTTTAGGAAGATGATGTATGTGTCATCCACACTCCTGGCCGCGAGGCCGTGGGGTTGTTGAGCGCATGATAGAGGTCCGGCTAGTGCATGAGCCAGTGCCGGCCCTTTCAGGTCCCATCAATGGTGCGTCTTCCGGGAGCCGCTTAGAGGTGGCGGTCCTCGAATCCTGGTTGTCTAGGGACCAATTAGCAGTTTATGCCAAAGGACACTGAGATTGATCCGTTATTCATCGATAAGCATCATCTAGCCGAAATCTAGAAGCAAGAGAGAGACGAAAGAGCTAGGCCATGTGCTAAAATATTTAGGAGATATTCCCCTAAGCGTAGTGGTGCTGAACCCTTACGAGGGGGTGGATCTAGTGGTCTTGGTGCCAGAAACAGTAAGTTAGGAGAAGGTGGAAGCTCTAGTGCTCCCCTTTCTTCCATAAGCCAGTCTATATCAAGTGCGGGAGGTGTAACCCCATCGTCCCCTATTCCTAGTGCAAATCCAATTTCCATCATAGCGCAGCCTATTGCAATTCTTGCAGGAACTACGGATTTTCCAGCTCTAGGTTACCCGCTACCCATTTTTAATGGGCTAGTTGAGGAAGATGCGCAACTCCACATCAGGGAGTTTCAAAAGTTGATGTTTAACTGTCGCATCCAAGAAGAAGGACATTTAATGATGTTCTTCAACATGACTCTCTAAGGAAGAGCTGCCATATGGTATCATGGTTTAGAAGCCGGAACCATATTGAATATTGATTCATTTTATGTAGCTTTTTAAAGGGAGTTTGCCCCTGAAAGGGGTGGGCAATATTGGTTGCGTGTACTCAACGTAACCTGCCAAGAACAACACGAGGATATTCATGCTTATGCGAAGAAAATAAAAGAGGTTTTCCATAAGTTGGACACCTCTATTCCTATCCCCGTAGCTACCCAAATGAAATATTTTCTACATGGTTTGGCTTTTAATATCCAGTTGCAGTTGAGTAGTGTCCCTTTGGGGGATATAGATACTGCCATTACACGAGCACAAGAAGTGGAATCTCGATTATAAGCAGCCTATGCCTCTCGAGGCAATTCAAATATGGGTCTAGCATTGGGAAATAATATGGCAACAGCCAATGGCAGTGGTAGCTAAGGGATAGAGATGGCTAATCCTAATGGGAGAGGGAACATGATGCAGAATGTGCCTTTATTACCAGCTCCCCCTAGCATGTCGGTGCCTACGAGCAGTCAAATGACTCCAAATGGTGGAGGCCAGGCAGTTAATCCTAATACCATCCCTGTGGTTCAACAACCAGTGCGTAATCGAATTGTTAGGCCGATGGAACAATAGGGCAATGATCAAGGCTACAAGTCAAGTGCTTCCAATGTTCTTGGTGAGGTTAAGGACATGATGAAGCATTATATCGACATGATTACAGAGCAGTATCGACAAATAGCCACTGATGTCAACTTTCTTAAAAAACAACAAAATTTGATAGAAAGTAGATACCCAGATGAGGGTGCACCTTCGAGGTTTAGCTATAAATGGTGTGGTGGGCAACATTATCCACAAAATTTCCCAAATGTCAAGTGCGACATCTGTGGAAAATCTGGCCATTTAGCAGCCACTTGCTGGAGTAAGATTAGTTTCCTCCAGCAAGGTAGTCAGCAACCAGGGCTTGTTAATCATCGTGCGCAAGGAAATGATTCCCAGCGAGAAGACGGGTCTAAGCAAATACTCCAACGACCAAAGACTATAGTAGAGGAGCTGCCTAATGGTAGTGGGGTTAGTTTGGTTAAGGCTGTGTGTGTTAATGGCGCTAAAACCTCTAATCTGCGAGCTGTTCTTACAAGAGGTCAAAAGGGTAGAGAGGCCAACAAGGATAAGCCTGTCGATGGAAACCCTAAACAAGGCGACAAAGGAACACAAGTTCTGGATCCTGCCATGGAAGGGGGACCTCTGAAGCCTGTGGAGAGCAAAGCCGATGTTAAGAAGGATAAGGAGCCACCGAGGAAGAAGGTGAAAGTTAAAAAAGAGGTAGTAAATCCGGTTCAGCGACCTAAAGAGCGGATGGTTTGGCGTGAAAGCGAACTCTACCAAACCATCATGAATTCGATTTGGCAAGCTCTCTTTGCGAAGTCAAGCCAGATGTGAATCTTTTACAGCTTATTAAGCTTTCCCAGGAGTACGCAAGGAATTTAGAAAGATCCTGCATACCGGGTATATCGTGGAACCTTTGGGTATTGCACGAGTTGGTGATGATTGGTTTGAGCATGCTAAGAAGCATTGCCCAAGGGTTGTAGCCTATGTCGATGGGATATTAGTAGATTATGCCATTTTCGACACGGGATCATCTATTAACATTATGAGTTCTGAACTGATGGAAAGGTTGGGTCTTGCGATCCAGAAAGATACCTCCACAATTCTTAGAATGGCGGATGATAGTTTGAGACAGCCGGAAGGCTGCATTACTAAGGTCCATGTCACAGTTGCAAATGTAGAATGCCTATTGAACTTTAGGGTGATTCGTTTTGCAGGGTGTCCAAGTTACCAAGTATTACTTGGACGACCTTGGATCTTGCAAGCGGATTGTCAAGTGGATATACCCGCTAGTCGACTGATATTCGGCAGAGGTGCTCTATGCGTGGTGATAGATGCCTATCTTGAGTCCCCGCAGAGTGAGAGAGCCCCTCTATCTTCCACAGAATTGGAGACGTTTGAGGATTTATCCGCTAGTGAGACATCATCGAGTGATGAGTCCAAAGAGGGATCCACCATGGAAGACATCTATCAGATCACTTTGAACGAGCCGATAGAGGCCCAAGATCATATAAGAGATGCAGATGTTATCGAGCTAGACCTTGGCACGCCAAATGATTCACAGCCAATTAAATTAGGTTCTATGCTTAGTTCAACAGAAAGGGAGGACTATGTGTCCCTAATTCAAGAATTCCGCGATATCTTTGCCTGGAGTTATGATGAGCTTAGAGGTATCCCTCCTAGCCTGGCTGTTCATACTATTCCTGTAAAAGAAGGAAGCTGCCATGTGCGTCAAAAAGTAAGGCGTATCCCTTTCGAACTGAGGGACGGGCTGTTTGAAGAGTTACAGAAGCTTCGGAAAGTGGGTTTGATTTTTCCTGTACAACACACAAAATGGTGTTCGCCAGTTGTGATCAGAAAGAAGAAAAATAATCAAATCCAATTATTTGTAGATTTTAGGGAGTTGAATAAGCAGACAGTTAAGGATTACTACCCGTTGCCATTCATTGACCAGATTTTGGATCAATTAGCGGGTAGGGAGATATATTCGTTTATGGATTGCTTTGCAGGATAAACCCAGATGGCAATTGCAGAAGAGGACAAGTTGAAAACAACTTTTATTACTTTCTTTGGTACTTTTGCATACCATGTGATGGCCTTTGGTTTATGCAATGCACCTGGTTTGTGGCAACGAATAGCAGATAAGACATTCGGTGACATATCCCCTGAAGAGTTTAAGGTGTTCATTGATGACTTAGGGGCCGCCACCATGAGAGAAAGGCAGTTGATCATTTTATGAAAATGCTTTGAGCGCTGCAAACAATTTGTATCGCTCTAAACCCACAAAAGTGTGTTTTTGGTGTACCTTATGGGTTCTTGCTGGGCCATGTGGTTAGTTCGGTAGGAATTGCGACAGATCCAAAGAAGGTCAAAGTCGTAGTTTCCATGGGTCCACCACGCACTCCGAAATAGGTCCATAGCTTTCTGTCTTCGGTTGGTTATTACCGTAGATTTATAAATGCCTTGGTAGAAAGAACGTTGCCGCTTACAAATCTATTGTCCTTTAGTTGTTTGTTTGTATGGGGTGACCCCTGTAAGGTGTTAGATATGATCAATGCCCCACCCTCATTAGGTGCTACCAATGATCCATGGTGCTCAAAGTTGTAAGGCCCCCATTATGAGGAGAAGCCAAATGTGAGCCCGGACATTGGTTGAGTCCTGACTTGTATATCAGATGAGGTCTATGTGACCGGATGGCAAAAAGGTGACTGTTGTGGGTCTAATCTTTGGGTTAGACGGAGTGGTTAAGCTGGTAGCAACTCGAGGCACATTGCATTGAGTTGCGTGGTAAGGGAGTTAAAAGGGGCCCCTATTGTGGGGTCCGGGGGCCGCGGAAGCGGCCCCTGGCTGGGGGGTTCCAGGGGGGCCAGCGGCCCCCCTGGCGGGGGTCCGGGGGCAGCGCCCCCGGCCCGATGGTAAAGGGAATATTCCCTGGAATATTCCCTGGCCGACTAGTGGAGGCTCATATGGTAGGTCGGTCAGCAGGCCGACCTAACGACCTTCGCGGGCTATAAAAGCTAAACCCCTTCGCAGCCATCTTACACTTATCTTTCACCCAGTCAGAGTTGTTGTTCCAGCTAGCCTTAAGCTCTTCACCTATCTTCTGTCTAGATCGCCATCTAAGCTTCATTCATTGGAAGCGCACGGGTGGACAGAGCCATCTTTGTATCAGTTGTTTGGAGTTAAAGAATTTTACTGATTCTCCTCTTATCTGTTGTGTACTCTCTATCTCTTTCTCAGATTCTGTTCGCTGCGCCGTGTAATATTTTACATGGTATCAGAGCCCAGGGGGCTCTAGAGATCGGAGAGTGTGCAAGAGGCAAAGGCTTCAACAGCAAAGAGAAACGATGTCGACTCCGGGAAGCAGTTCTGGCGCATCAGGAAGCGGTGCAGGAGGTGGTGCTGCTGTACCGGCTATTCAAACACTGAGGATTCGTCCACCAACCTTCAGCGAAGGCAAGTTAGATGGTACAAACTACACCTTGTGGAAGTTCAAAATTACTACTATCCTTGATTCTTATGAGCTTCTGGAGACTGTGCTGGGGACTGACGCAGAACCACAGCCTACCCCCGACCCATCAAATCCTAGTGTGATGATTCCTCCGAATGCAGATCTTCTACGAGCTTGGAAACGAAGGAATGCAGATGCATTGTGTGCCTTAGTTACAAGCTGTTCTGACAGTGTTTTGACTCTGATTCAGCATACAACCAAAGCGTCAGAGGCTTGGAATGTACTAAGGAGTCAGTATGAAACACGAAACCAAACAAGGATTCAAAACTTGGAGAATCAACTAGCAGCGGAGAAGTTTGCTGAAGGAGAGACGGTTGAAGCATTCATCACTCGGATTAAGAATCTGCGCATACAAAAGACTAGCGAAGAGCTAGCTCGGAGGTGTCTTCGGATTTGTCCACAAAAGTTTGATGGACTAGTAACTGCCCTTAATACTCAGGTGAGACCTCAAGCTTTGACTTTTGAGGAGTTTTGTGCATTATTAATGGAGGAGGAGTTGAGGCTGAAAGCCCGAGAAGGAAGCAACAATGGAGATGCTGCATTCTCTGCCAATGCAAAAGGCAAAGGTGTTTCCTCCACCAAAAATGATGGTGACAAAAAGAAAAAGGGCGGCAAGAAGAAGTTTCAAGGAGAGTGCTTCTACTGTAAGAAGAAAGGACATGCAATTGCAGATTGTCGTGTCAAGAAGGCAGATGAAAAGAATGGTACCCTTAAAACTAAAGGGAAAGAGACAGCCAATACGGCTGAAGCAGAGTTGGAATTATTCATGGCGACCATTGAGGAAGTGTGCTCCTCGGCGCAAGAAGAATCTACCACTGACTCTTGGGTGTTGGATAGTGGGGCCTCCCGTCACATGACCAACAAGAAAGGTCTATACAGTTCTATGCAGCCTCTACAAGAATCCATCACTGTGACGGTTGGAAATGATGCTAAATGCCCTGCTGCGGGCACAGGTACTATTTCTTTTGTTGCTGCAAATGGTGAAGTCAAAAAGCTTTCAAATGTGTTGTATGTTCCCGAAATCAGAAGAAATCTCTTATCAGTTGCTGCCATAACTGATCTTGGTCATGAAGTGAGGTTCAAGAAGACAGGTGCAGAAATTATTGATAGTGCTGGCACAATTGTTGGCAAAGGAGAAAGGAGGAACAACCTGTATGAGCTAAGTGCTCTTACAGCCACCGCTGGAGTGGGCACAAGTAAGCTTTGGCATGAAAGGTTTGGACACATCGGATTTGCAGTATTGAAGGAGATGCAAAAGCAAGGTATGGTTGCTCACCTACCTACAATAACTGAATTGAAGGAACCATGTGAAGCTTGTATGATGGGCAAGCAACAGAGAAAGGCATTTCCACAAGAAAGCAAGAATAGAGCACATGCTCCTCTAGAGTTGGTGCATGCTGACTTGTGTGGTAAGATGCCTACACAGGCCTTGGGGGGATCTTCTTATTTTATGTTGATTGTCGATGACTATAGTAGGAAGATGTGGGTGTACTTCCTTCGTGATAAGGCTCAAGCTTTTGGTAAGTTTAAAGAATGGCTAATACTTGTTGAGAATGAAACAGGGAAAAGTGTGAAGAAATTTAGAACAGATGGTGGTGGTGAGTTCAACTCAAAGGAGTTTGAAGGCTTTTGCAAGAGCAAAGGGATCAAGCGTCAATTGACGACGCCTCACACACCTCAGCAGAATGGTGTTGTGGAACGCAGGAATCGTACCATTGTGGAGATGGCAAGATGCATGCTAAAGGGCAAGGGATTGCCTAACCATTTTTGGGCTGAAGCTGTTAATACTGCAGTCTACATTCTAAATCGGAGCTACACAAAGGCTCTCAAGGGAAAAACACCTCATGAGGCTTACACTGGTAAGAAACCATCTGTTTCACATTTCAGAATTTTTGGATGTGAATGTTATGCACATGTTCCAGATGAGAAGAGAAACAAGTTACAACCAAAAAGCAGAAAATGTATCTTCTTGGGTTATAGTGATGAGCAGAAGGCTTACAAGTTATATGACCAAGAGGCAAAGAAGATCATCGCGAGCCGTGATGTGGTGTTCAAGGAGGAGCCGCATACAGTGGAGGAGGAGAAGGCAAGGTCTTCCACTTTATCATCAAGCGAAGAAGTAGTCCACTATGAACCTGTCCCGAGAGCTATCCCTATCCTTAAGGAGGAGGAAGCATCATCTTCAGATGATGAGGAAAAAGTTCACCAACCTGACATCACCCCACCGGAAAAGCCATTGCCGCGCTGGGTGAAGCAGCTCTATGACCACAATAATCCTATGCCTGCATCTGTTGAGGAGAAGGCAGACGGACCAAGGAGGTCTCAGAGAATAGAGGAGCAAAGGAGGGCTTCTGCTCACATAGTCAACATGGCCTTGATGGTTGAGATTATGAGAGAAGTAAAGGAGCCAACTGACTTAGAAGAAGCACTTGCAGATCCATCATGGAAGGCTGCTATGCAGGCGGAGTATGACAGCATAATGAAGAATGACACTTGGGAGCTAGTGGATCGGCCAGCAAAGCGGAAGATTATTGGCACCAAGTGGATCTGGAAGGTAAAGTACAAGGCTGATGGTACCTTAGAAAAGTACAAAGCTAGACTGGTTGCCCAAGGATTTTCACAAGTTGAAGGGTTTGATTTTCAAGAGTCATTTGCCCCAACTGCCAGAATGACCACTATTCGCACGGTACTTGCAGTGGCTGCCCACAAGAAGTGGCCAGTGTACCAAATGGATGTTAAGTCAGCGTTCTTAAATGGTGACCTCAAGGAGGAGGTGTACGTGGCTCAGCCACCAGGGTTTGAGGCCCCCCATTCTGAGAACAAAGTGTGTAAACTAAAGAAGGCATTGTATGGGCTGAAACAAGCCCCCAGAGCATGGTACCAGCGGATAGATAGGTTCTTTTTAAACCTAAACTTCAAAAGATGTGCCTCAGATGCTAACTTGTATGTTTACAGGGATGGTAAAAAGTCTGTAGTGATTGTCCTATATGTGGACGACCTTCTTATTACAGGTGACTATGAAGATATGATCAACCAAACTCGAAAGGCTTTGAGTTTTGAGTTTGAAATGACAGACTTGGGCTTGCTGCACTATTGTTTGGGGATTGAAGTCTGGCAAGAGCCAGGAAAGATCTTCATCTCTCAGAAGAAGTATGCATGGGAGATCTTGAAGGCATTTGGCATGACCGAGTGCAAGGAGATAGCTACACCTATGGAGGTGAATGTAAAGTTATCCGTTGAGGATACATCAGCACTAGCAGACATTGGGAGGTATAGGAGATTGGTCGGCAGTCTAATCTACTTGTGTAACACCAGACCAGATATCAGTTTTGCTGTTGGTGTTTTGAGCAGGTTCTCAAACAAACCTCATGAGAGTCATTGGAAGGCTGGGATGCGGGTGCTCAGATACTTGAAGAAAACTCTTGACTATGGTATCACATACAGTTTCGGAACTTCTCTTGTGGGGAACTGTGACTCAGATTGGGCAGGAGACATTGATTCCAGGAAGTCAGTTTCTGGTTATTGTTTCTCTTTGGGTTCAGGAATTTTCTCTTGGATTAGTAAGAAGCAACCAACAGTGGCATTGTCTTCTACCGAAGCAGAGTACAAGGCAGCTTGTTTTGCTGCATGTGAGGCCGTATGGTTGAGAAGGATTCTATGGCATATGGGAGTGCAGGATGAAGAACCAACTGTGCTGAGATGTGACAATCAGAGTTGCATCGCCATTGCCAAAAATCCAGTGTTTCATGCACGCACCAAACATATAGAGATCCAGTATCACTATGTGCGTGATTTGATGGAGGATGGGATAGTGGAATTGGTCTACTGTCCAACAGAGGAGAATGGAGCAGATATCTTCACCAAAGCACTTACGAAGGATCTGCTTCAAGTTCATCTTCAGAGACTCGGCATTGGGCCGAGGAGATAGTTCACCTATGGGTGGACATTGAGGGGGGGTGTTAGATATGATCAATGCCCCACCCTCATTAGGTGCTACCAATGATCCATGGTGCTCAAAGTTGTAAGGCCCCCATTATGAGGAGAAGCCAAATGTGAGCCCGGACATTGGTTGAGTCCTGACTTGTATATCAGATGAGGTCTATGTGACCGGATGGCAAAAAGGTGACTGTTGTGGGTCTAATCTTTGGGTTAGACGGAGTGGTTAAGCTGGTAGCAACTCGAGGCACATTGCATTGAGTTGCGTGGTAAGGGAGTTAAAAGGGGCCCCTATTGTGGGGTCCGGGGGCCGCGGAAGCGGCCCCTGGCTGGGGGGTTCCAGGGGGGCCAGCGGCCCCCCTGGCGGGGGTCCGGGGGCAGCGCCCCCGGCCCGATGGTAAAGGGAATATTCCCTGGAATATTCCCTGGCCGACTAGTGGAGGCTCATATGGTAGGTCGGTCAGCAGGCCGACCTAACGACCTTCGCGGGCTATAAAAGCTAAACCCCTTCGCAGCCATCTTACACTTATCTTTCACCCAGTCAGAGTTGTTGTTCCAGCTAGCCTTAAGCTCTTCACCTATCTTCTGTCTAGATCGCCATCTAAGCTTCATTCATTGGAAGCGCACGGGTGGACAGAGCCATCTTTGTATCAGTTGTTTGGAGTTAAAGAATTTTACTGATTCTCCTCTTATCTGTTGTGTACTCTCTATCTCTTTCTCAGATTCTGTTCGCTGCGCCGTGTAATATTTTACATAAGGTAGCATTCGAGGATGTGAAGCAGGAGCTAGTAAAAGCTCCCATTTTAAAAGCACCTAAAAGAGGTGAGGTATTTTATATATTTTCAACAGCCACCATGCATAGTATCAGCTGCTGTTTAGCCCAAATTTGGGAAGAAAAATGGTATCATCCGATAGCCTTTGCTATTCGGAAATTGGGCATTTCAAAGATCAATTATACCTACATGGAGAAGTTGTGTCTTGCGATGGTCTTTGGGACCAAGAAATTCAGGCATTATATTCTCTATGAGAAAGTTGTGCTTTATACGAAGGCAGAGGGGCTTCGATTATTGATGAATAAGCTACAGTCGCATGATCGTCTTGCGAAGTGGTTAATCACTTTGCAGGAGTTTGATTATGAAATCAGGAGTAAGCCACCAAGGTTGCAAGGCATCGTGGAATGTCTTGTGGACTTTGGGGAGCCGAAAGAATCTGTGGCTGAAGGTAGTGACATGGAGTTGTTATTTAAAATAGATACGGTGTCTATTCCCTCTTGGTATGTTGCAATAACACATTATTTATCGATAGGAGAGGCTGGACCCAAACTTTCTAAAGCCAAGAGACAGAAAATTAAGCAGCAGGCATTAAAGTTTGCCTTGATCGTAGGTACATTATATCCGCAAGGGGTTGATGACATCTATCACCAATGTGTGATGCCTGACAAGGTGCCATTCATTTTGGAAGAGTGCCATGATTCTGCTTGCGGAGGCCATTTTGTTGGACGGCTTACAGCACAAAAGGCTTTAAGAGCAGGTTATTGGTGGCCTGCCATCTTCTAGGATGCATTTGCGTATGTTAAGAGATGCGATATTTGTCAACGACATGATAGTCGAGAGAATAGGAAAAGACTACTCACCCCTATTATGGCGATACTTCCATTTGAGAAGTGGGGAATAGACGTTGTGGGTCCTATTACTTCGTCATCAACTACGCAAAAGAGGTATACTATTGTAGCAACTGACTACTTCACAAAGTGGTCAGAAGCACGTGCAACAAGGAAAGATGATGCTAAAGAAACTGCTAGTTTCCTTTTAGAGCAGATAATATGCCATTTTGGTCCACCGAAAGAATTGGTGTCGGACCGTGGAACCCATTTCCTGAATAAAGGGATTAAAAGCTTGACAGAGGCTTGGCAGATCAAGCACAACAAAATGACTCCTTATAATCCACAGACAAATGGGCATGTGAAAAGTACCAACAAGTAGCTTGTGGGTATCCTATCGAAAGTCGTATGTGAAAAGAAACGCGACTGAGATAAGAAGCTGTATGTGGCGGTATGGGCATATAATACTACGTTCAAGCAAGCCACTAGCCACATGCCGTTCAAACTAGTTTATGGTGAAGAGTGTGTTTTACCCTTAGAAATTGAGTTACCGACCATTAGATTTGCAATAAACCATTCTTTGGGTAATGAGGATGCCCTATTAGAACGTTTCACGACTTTAGCGCACCTAGATGAACTCAAGTTGCAAAGCCTATTACATCAAGAGGTGGCTAAGCGTCGCATGAAACAGTTGCATGACCTAAAAGCGAAGAAGTATACCTTTAAGAAAGGACAACTAGTTTTATATTATGATGCGCGTAGGGAGCTATTCCCAGGAAAGTTGGAACCTAAATGGGATGGGCCCTACAAGATTGTTAGGTTAGGGAAGAACAAGTCTACAACCCTATTAGCTGATTTACAGGGAGTAGAGTTTAAGAATAAGGTTAATCTTAATAAGATTAAACCTTATTACTTCTAAGTATGCTAGTACAAAGAAAATTCATTGAAGGTCCATGTTGGGGATGATCTGAGACCTGGGGAAGAGTTTAAAAGATGGTTGATGGGTCAGTTAATCCCATATTTGGAGCACCCATATCTAGAGCAAAGATACCATCAAGGGAAACTCATCTGGTGGAGCAAAGGATATAAAGTGATTAAGCAAGAAGACGGATCCTTTGTGTGGGAGATTAAAGCCTTCTACCATCACTGCTTACGACTGTTGACGAGTATCCCTGTTGACTTCAATGAAGAAGGTGGGATGGAGCCGTCAGTTCATCCTCTTAGTATGCTAAACTTTGATTACCATAATCATGAATAGAGGAGTCCGTGATGGCCGGTTGTGTAAACCCATTGTGGATGTATATATTATATTTTGATGGAGCATCCAGGGGCCCTACTAAAAAAGGAAGTGTTGGAGTAGTAATCCGAGACCCCCGACGTAGAGTGACAATGAAGTTAGCTGCTTATCTCGAGGTAGGATTCACTAACAATATGCTGGAGTATAAAGCCTTGATTATGGGACTGTATATTGCCAAACAAGGTGGTATTTGTCGGTTTTTAGCAAAGGGGGATTCCCAGTTGATCCTGAATTAGCTAGATGGGACATACACAGTGCGGAATCCCATTCTTTGTATGTATCATCGGACTGCTATGACCCTGCTAGAGGAGTTCGAGAGAGTGTCTTTTCAGCTGATTCCACGTTACTGGAATCAGTTTGCAGATTCCTTAGAAAATCTTGCTTATGAGGAAGACCTCTTCTTTAATTGTGGTCCTAGTCTGGATATTGTGATCAATGATGAAACAGGACCTGGTCGCTTGTGGGGGATGTTATCAGAACATGCAATATTTGGCAGACAATGGTTGATATGGGTGATGCAAAGAGTAGCCGAGACCAATTTACCGTTATTATCTGGGACCCATAGGTTGATTAGACATCATATTATGCGTACACCTCTTGCTATCTATGGAGGAGGGATGGGTCATAACCTTATGCACTTAGTTTAGGGCTAAGAGCCTGTTTTTCCTCCTTGGACGGAGCTTCTTATTGTACATCTGGATTCTTCCAGGGAAGGATGTATAGGTGTTACTTTGTTTTATTTCGTTAGGCCAAGAGGGCCAGTGTTGTGAGGTTTTGAATGCTTAATTTCATTAGGCCAAGAGGGCCGATTGAGTTTTGTAGTGAAGTGTTTTATTTCATTAGGCCAAGAGGGACCGTTGTCTGTTTAGTGCAGGTGCGGTTAATGGTTTCTTGTTTGAGTCCTGTGCTTGACAGATTCCGTGGAGCTGGAGGGAGCCTTTGTCGTGGCATCGACGCTTCTTGTGGCCCTATCCAGGTGATATCTTTCCTTTATGAGTAATGCGGGTTGTTTGTTATATGTGTTTGTGTACTTATTAAAGGGGTTTTTCTTTTCTTATTGGGGACTGACGTCCAAGGCATGAAGTCCCAAGGTTTCGGTTTAGTATGTTTGAGGCAGATCTGAGTAGTCGTTGCCTCCTGTAAAGACATTGTCAGGCATTGAAAGACCTGTTTCAGTAGGTAGTCCCAGTGACCATGTTCTACTAGCCTGCTAGGCAGCGGTTCTAGGAGTTCTTGTTAGTTGTGAGGCAGTTAGCGAAGCCTGCAGAAGGAAAATAAAGATGGTAAAAGGCAAAGAAACCCTGAATATCTTCAAGATAATAAATACAAAGGTGTGTAAAAAGGGATTCTAACCCCTATTAAAGAAAAGAAAAGAAAGAAATGGAAATGTGTATGCAGTTGATCATTGCCTTGCAAAGGCCTGGTAGGTTCCTGGGGGCGAGTCAGACCCTGGGCCGATACCTTGTCTTCCTAGGGGTGGCATCTTGCTAGAAAAGAAGAATTAAGGAAGGTTGGAGCGAAAATAAAAGTGAGCATTAGAAAAGGATTAAGTGTCGTCTTGCGAGGGCTTGGTAGGTTCTTGGGTACTGAGACAGGACCTGAGACCGATGCCCTGTTCTCCTTGTGTCACTACGCTCAGCTCCCTCCTTTTTACATGCCCGAGTATGAAAAACATAAAAACCCTAAAAGAAGAGATGTGCTAAATAGAAACTACTTCTTGATCAGGCTATAGGAGTCCTCGCCTAGGAGGAGCTCCTAGTTATGTTGTCCTTAGTTAGGTAGGTAGTTCAGACCACCACTTAGGGCAACCTCTTTGACAGTTCTTTTTAGTTTGGCTGTGTTGGAGCAGTTGGTTAGTGACTACCTTCGGATATTTTATCAGATTATGCTAGGCCTACTCCTTGTGGATGTCATGCCTTGGTTTTGTCAGGGGGGTAGGGTGAGCATTGTGCTGTGATTTAAGTTTATGTCTATTTTGTATCAGCTTGATGCTTCCTTTGGTTGTTTTTGTGCAGATTTGGTGTGGGATTCGACGGGTTGAGTCACCCTATCCTATGGCCGCCAATGAGAGTGGAATTTTGGTGCCAATAAGTGCCTAAAAATAGCTAAAAATTACGAATATCAAGGGAAAAATATTCAACGTTGGAGGCGGCGGCTCGATCTAGGACGATTTTAAGCGCCAAAGTGCTTTAAAGGTGCCCGAGCGACACTCGTTGATTTTTCATAATTTTTTAGATAGTCCTGCAGGTTGACACAAGTTACCGGTCAATGCGGGATGCCAAGCTCGATGCCCAGGATTTTTCAGAGCTCAATTCCGAGTCCGGACGGGGAAATGGCCAAGAAACCGGTCAAGATGCGAAGAGGTAGACAAAATTTTGGCCAAATGAGTGGTGACCTTTGGGCATTGGACAACTTATGCCACATGAAATGTGGCATGCAAATCGTGGAGAGAGAGAGGATGAAGCAACATGAGGAACAGGCGCCGATTTTTGCCCCCAAATGTTGATCAATGGAGCATGGCTGCTGCATACAACCCATATCAATGATTATGGGGCTTCAATCCCCCCTCGATGCTGACTCTATCGCCGTGCTTCACTCCTCCATTGACAGTCTCTGTGAAGAATTCTGATTTCATTCTTTCTCTCTCCTCCCTCTCTCTCCCCTAAAGGCAGATTCATGTGGTGAAGAGGAAGAAGAAGAATGGATGATGGATGCTTGTCCAATGAAGACCGGATTGCTCGATGGTATAAGAAGATTGAAGATTTCTTATTGTGGACTGTCATGAGCATTAATGGTGGCTGGAAATCAGTCCCGAGATATGGCAAAAAAAAACCCGCAACCCGCAAAGAACGGTAATCTCATTTTTACAAAGGAAAATTGTGTTTTTATGCAATTTGCTTCATGAATACTTGTTTCCATGAGATGATTATGCATTATAATGTTGTTTGCAATGTCTTTCAACTATTTACGCTCAGAAAATCAGAAAATCATAAGTGTTGTGGATGAAATCAATAGTGTAAAACCCGTAAAACATGCAAAATATGGAAAAATTGGGTGTTTTTGAGATATCAATGGAAAATATAATAAGAAACACCAACTAAACTTGTGTTTTTGCTGCGAATGAACCTAAGGGCCACAGCCCACAACTCATTTTGAATTTTCAGTCATTTAATACTGTAAAAAATACAAGAAAAATAGGAAAAATAGGGGGAAATAGATTTTGAGTGCCGAAAATTAAGGAAAAATAAGACTCATGTTTGTGGATGTATGGGGGGTCTGAAGTATGAGGTTTAGCCTTAGTTCAGCCCTACCTTTATGTTTTAGTGAGTTTTATGGCTTTTTATGCAACAAAAATGTGAAAAATGAACCCTAAACCTATGCACGATGCACAACCTAAACGGGTGAGGGGGTGGAGTGTATGAAAAGTGTTTAAATGTTGAATGAAATGATGAAAAGATTGCTGGTTTTTTATGCATACCATTTAGGTTGGTTGATAATTAAAAATTAAGGACCTAGTAGCACGAGGGTTTCTAGGTGCTAGGTTCGTGCAATGCACATACGAGTGATAGTTAAAATCATTGAAAGAAATGTCTTCCACTTGTGCATCAATGCTGATTTTCTTAATTGTTTGAGCACATGGACATTCACAATTTGCATGAACCATGAAATTTAAAAGGTATCAGACAATATCTCCTTGATGCATGGCAATTGCTTTCTAGAGATATGACCAACGTTGAGTGAGTAAGGTTGTCCAAGTTGTAGGCTAGGCGTTGGGTCTAAGGGGAAAGTAAAATGAGGAAGCATGGTATATATCCTAGAAATATGTGAATCATAAAAGAGAGAAGTTTGTGTTTGTATGTTATATATGTTTAGCGACGCATCGAGGGGCCAATCCCCAAGGTGTAGGAGAGTCGCAGTGAGGTAGCGGCAGTCAGCCGTGGGAGGATCTCCTATGTTTGTACTTCGTGCTATTTGGCAATGTGCTAGGGACTCCCTCTGAGGAGTGTTAATTGGGTTAGAGTTGGACTATGAGACGTGATACAAACGCAAGATGTTTAGGAAGATGATGTATGTGTCATCCAGGCTCCTTGTCGCGAGTCCGTGGGGTTGTTGAGCGCATGATAGAGGTCCGGCTAGTGCATGAGCCAATGCCGGCCCATTTCAGGTCCCATCACAGAGAAATATATTATGCTACTTGTCATTTATGTTGATGATTTGATTATGGCAGGTGATAGTGATGAAGATATCCTTCAAGTGAAAATGCTATTGAAGTAGAAGTTTGAGATGAAGGATTTGGGAGAGCTGCGTTATTTCTTAGGCATTGCGGTGATTAGATCACCAAGTGGGATACGGCTCTTGCAGAGGCAGTATGGATTGGACATGTTGTCCAAATATGGGATGATAGGCTGTAAGCCTATTTCAGTTCCTTTGGAATAGAATGTGAAGCTGAGCGCGCAGATGCAGGTGAGCTTCTCGAAGACCCTACTATGTACAAACGCATAGTAGGAAAATTGATTTATATGACTATTACCAGGCCAAATTTGAGCTATGCTGTTGGATTGGTAAGTCAGTTTATGCAGGCTCCAAGGAAACCACATTTGGATGCGGCTAGACGCATACTCTGGTATGTGAAGTCCACATTGCAGTATGGACTATTTTATGAGATTGGGGTTCAAATACAGTTGCATGGATACACTAATGCTAATTAGCCTGGTAGTATTTCTGATAGACGATCTACCAGTGGATATGTGTTCTCTTTTGGGAGTGCTGCAGTCACTTGGAGCAGCAAGAAACAGCCTACAGTTGCCTTGTCGAGCACAGAGGCTGAGTACAGGGGTGCAGCAATGCCTGCATGTGAGGTAGCTTGGTTGCATAAGCTACTTTATGATATGCATCAGCCTACAAATGGGCCAATTGTCATTTATTGTTACAACATGAGCAGTATACACTTGGCAAACAACCCAGTCTATCATGCTAGAACAAAGCACATTGAGGTGCATTATCACTATGTGCGGGAGAGGGTTTTACTAGGTCTTATTGATCTAGTTTATGTCAGCACAGAGGATCAAGTAACTGACATATTCACAAAGGCATTGGGCACAGAGAAGCTATGCAAGTTCAGAGACCTGCTTGGTGTGCAGGAATTGGGATTGAGCTCCAGGGGGAGTGTTGAGATATCAAGCTCCACTCATGATATGCTAGGGTAACCGTTGTGCATTTATGTCACCGACTTGTTAGCTGCAGATGCGGTTGGTACACTGCCCATGAATAATAGCTAGATGACAGCTATCCTTATCTACTCTAGTTCGTGGCTCAATTAGTATCCCACCTTAGTTAGTTGAGTTTAGTTTGAGACCCACATATAGGGTTATTCTACTTCTCTGTACCAGAGTTCTTTTGGCTTACACAACTAAGAAGAGGAAAACTGTTTTTAGCCTCCACCTTTGTGTGTATTCCCCCATTGTGTAAGTGAGAAAGCTATAAGTGAGACTCCTTCCTTCTCTCCCACAATCTTGACATCTCTATTCCATCTACTAGAGAGAGTGAAGCATTTTTCTCTCCACAAGGCAGGAAGAATCATCCGCAAGGCCTACATTATTGAATCCGGCAATATCCATCATCATCATTGAGAGTCTTACACCGTATTACTATCGTGCTCTTCTTCTTCTTCTATGAATCATATTTCCATCATGGCCCGAAAGAAAAAGAATTCAAAAGCGAAAATCGCGAATGACCCTACTAATATGGATGCAACAATTGAAGTTGCAAGTACGTGAGTTATTAATGGAATCATGGCTGCGGATAACAACCATTTATCAATCACGACACCACATGTTTTTCTAAAAAAGTTCTATCCAAATTCAATAGAAATAAGATAAGTCTCTTGAGAAATATTAACTTAAGGCCAAGAAGCTTGGTTACAAGAACTGGGAAGTTAGAGACCCCAAAATCTAGATTCCCTAGTTAAATTCCAAGGGGAAGATTTCATTATGTGAAAATCAAGTGTCGATTGCTACTAGAATAAAGCATCACTTGAAAGTTGCATGATTGATTGAAGTCATAACTGCTTGCAGACATCAATCTTGTTTGTGATCTTCTAGATTAGATCCTGATTGAATTAAGAATTGGAATAGATAAGAACTAAGGAGCACTATACCTCCCCCAAGGATAGGTGCTGAATCCCCATACTAAGAGGGGATGTTTTTACCGCTGCGGAAGCATGGACTGCCTCCGATGGTGAGAGGTCTCCCAATAGGGATCGTATTAAGTAGGAGGTGGATAGGGTGCCAGAGGGGCTCTTATTAGTAAATCCCTTTTTGTACCTAGGAACTACTACTGGTCTCTTATATGGCCCGAGTTCTACTTGGGACACCTATAACGCTAGCTATAGGTGGATTTGATCTTGGTGGTGTATAGATGCGCCAGATGAGGCAACACATGAAATTGTAAATTTTCTCCTATATGGGCAGGAGAACACACATTATTGAATATAATCAAAGTATTTTTTTAATTTTGATTGTATATCCGTGAGTAAATAACATAAATGAACGACTGTGCATAAAGGGATTTTAATTAATGAAGTTGTTTTTATATGTTTCACGTAATGTGGTAGGTAATTAGATAACTAAGAACTTGCATAGAGGGAAGCGGGTGGATGAATTCCTGACAAATCCATCCCTATGGAAGGGTGGTCTCGGTTAGCCGAGAGGTTTCAAAAAAAAAAAACGCTAGAAAGAAATTCTATGAATGGATGATTCGTTGACTTACTTAGGATTTTGTCTCAGAACCTGAAGTGTAAATTATCTTAGGGGAAAGGTATGGGAGTTGTGCAGTGCACTGTGAAGGATTTCATAAATCCTTAATCTGCTACTGGAAAAAAGCATTGTACTCCATGAACCAAGGGTAAAGGTAGTTGCTCCTTTCGGACAAGAAACTTGTCCAAGGACACCTCCGGATGTGAGATAGTTGTTGATATGGTACTGTTAGATCAATTCGGAACCTTCAGGTCCGGTCCTCCATGGGTAACAATAGGATGCTTCCCCTACCGAGTAGACCTAGGGTTAACCAAATGGAAAAAATTGGATCATTTTGATTAGACTATAGATGGTGACGACTGGAAGGTAAACTCTGGGAGACATCTAAAACGTTATCCATCAAGAGATCAAGGTGGGTACGCTACAAGTGGTATCAGAGAAAAAAGAAATTTCAAAAAAAAAACTTGGTAGTGTAGCCTGAGATATGAGTTGTTTTTCTTGGCCAAGGTAAAAATTTTGAGGTTGAAGCTGAAATATGGATCGAGTCCATGGAAGGTTATTTCATTGCTATTGGAATTACCCTAGATAATCAAGCAATGATCGACAAGTTAAAGGAAAAAGGAGAAGTCCAACTTTGGTGAAACAATGATATAAAGACTAAAAAATCTCTGAAGTGTTTGTTAGTTGGGATGTATTAAAGGATGTAGTGCAAGACCGGCAACATACCGCACACAAAAGATAAATGAATTCTTTGTTCTAAAGAAACTTGGAATGACACTGGAAGCCTATTACTCGAAGTTTGTAATACTTCTTAAGTATCCATTGTCTATGGACATTGTGCAGCAAGTATCTAAGTTTTGCCATGGATTGGATGATCCCCTAAACACACGGCTTAAAGCAATGCGTCCATCTCACCTCCAAGATGCATTGATAAGAGCAAGACCGATTGTACAAGAGCTCCAATCCAAACCAAGAAACAATAAGCCTTGGAATAATAAGTTCCAAAATGGAAATATAACTAGGGGCTATGCAAAAAGAGCCCAAGGTCAATTCAAATCTGCTAATAGCAAGAAGACTAAGACGTCAGTGGTGGAGAACTTTAATGGTGGTAATAAGGATACTTTGAGATGCTATTATTGTAATAAACCAAGCCACATCCAAAGGGGACGCCCAAAACTCGGATAGAATGAACGCCAAAGCAAGTTCTGTAACATTCAGAGCTAGGAGACAGCCACCTCTAGAGGAAGAGTTGCCGATGAACCCTCAAGGAAGTAGAAGATGATAAAGGTCCCACCTTAGAAACCGACATGGAGAGAGTGAGAATTCATGCCTCTCTCAAGAAGAAGGGACCAAACCGACAATTCTGAGTGATTCAAACACCATCAACCTATAATGGTAAACCCTTTAAAATTTTGATTGATTGTGGAAGCACACATTCATTCATATCACCAAGGTGTACTAGAAAACTAAGCATAGACACAATGCATGCACCTGGGTTGATAGTTGAGTTAGCTGATAGAAAAGAAGTTTCCTCAACACAATAGACAAGTAAGGTGGAGTTTAGTCTAGGTGGAAATCAGACCAACATGAAATTCAAAGTGATGAACCTAGGAACCTATGAGTGCTTGTTAGGAATGGATTGGTTAATTCTCAATGACGCTCATATTCATTGTTAAAAGGCCCACGTCACATTCTTGAATCTTGTAGGGCAACAAGTGACAACACAAGGAGAAGTAGGAAAACTGAAGATTCAATTAGCGAAAGATTCTCGAATTGCTAAAGGTTTAAGAAAAGACTCGCATGTATACCTAATCAAATAAGACTAAACACGATAAAGAAGCCGAAGATGAACCGTCATGGCTTAGGGAACATGCTGACGTATTTCCTAAAGAATTAATTAAACTTCCACCACAAAGAGAAGTCAACCACGAAATCAAGCTAGTACCAGGAGCTGCACCATTTGCAAAATGACCATATCCAATGTCCATTCTGGAAGCCATAGAATTAAAGGAACATCTCTTAGATTAGGGATACATTAGACCCAGTAACTCACCGTGGGGAGCTTTGATGTTATTTCAAAAAAAGAAGGATGAGACTCTCCATCTCTGCATTGATTATTGAGGGCTAAATTAGGTAACAATAAAAAATAAGTATCTGATTCCAAAGATAGACAAAATTCTTGATTGACTACAAGGAGCAAAGATTTTCTCCAAGATTGATCTCAGATCAAGGTATTACTAGATCATAATAAAGTAAGAAGATATCCCAAAAATCACTTTTAGCACAAGGTACGATCATTACGAGTTTATCGTAATGTCATTTGGATTAACCAACGCCCCTGCTACCTTCAATAGATTAATGCAAGATATATTCAGACCTTATCTTGATGATTTCATCCTTGTATTCTTTGACGACATCCTAACATATTCTAGGGATGAAGGAAGTCACGAGTCACAATTGTGAGACAATACATTCTCACAAGCTGTATGCTAAGAAGAAGAAGCGTGCATTCTTCAAGAAGTAAATCGAACATTTAGGGTTTATAGTTTCAACAGAGGGAATTTCAATAGATAGCCAAGGTCAAGGATGTACAAGACTGGCTGCCTTCAACCACTTTAAGAAAATTTTGTAGCTTTTTGGGTTTAACATGATGGTATTGAGTCTTTATCAAGAATTATGCCTTAATTGCTGCACTCCTCACCGACCTCTCAAGAAGTAGGTTGCCATTAAATGGACCCAAGTTGAACAGTCTAGCTTTGACACACTCAAGCTAAGTTTAGACACAATCCCAACCCTCAAACTACCTGATCTTAACAAAGAATTCAAAGTGGTGATTAATGCGAGCTCTCTTGCTTTGGGATGTGTACTCATGCAGGAATGACGTCTAGTAGCATATTCCTCCAAAAAATTGAAGACTCACGAGAGAAATTATGCTAGTCATGACTTGGAATTACTTGAAATTATCCATGCTCTTAAGTTATGGAGACATTATCTACTCGGGAAGAAATTCTCACTAGTAACTAACCATAAAACTCTTAAATGGATCTTCACTCAACCAAGTCTAAATATGAGGCAACGTTGATGGATCGAAGTCTTGCAGGAGTATGATTTTGAGATCAAATATAGACTGAGCAAAAAAAAAAAGTAATTTCAAATGCTTTAAGACGAAAATCATTTCTCAATGCACTTATCTCAGAATAACCTCTTAGAGCTCAAACGCTAACTATAATGATATCAATGCCTAGCAATCCTATCATTGAGCTAGCCAAGGAGAAGGCGAATAATGATTCCAAATATCCACAAATGCTAAAAGAAATTCGGAATAAAGAACAAAATTCTAAGTTTAAGACAAAGTATCTTAACTTCTTTGTTGACAAAGGGCTTGTCTACTTTAGAACAAGATTATGTATTCCTTCAAGTCAAGATCTTAAGAAGAAGATACTATGGGAAGCTCATGATTCCCCATTTTCAGGGCACCCCAGCTATGCCAAAACTCTCAATGCAGTTAGAAAAGCTATCATTGGAAAAAACTCAAAAGTGACATACTTAAATACGTAATCGAATGCTTAAGTTACTGAGGAATAATAGCTAAATGAGTTATCTAAGACAAAAGATGGATAAAAATAATGTGATAAGAATAATAGCTGAATGAGTTATCTAATACGTGATTTATTTTGAAGGGAGTAAGTCATATAAGACCAAAGATGGATAAAAATAATGTGATTTACGAAAATCTTTATTTTCACCTATTTTTGATGGATTTTTGCAATTTTGCCCACGCTACTTTTTGGACCAGATGCATTTTGATTGTTTTGAGTACCCAAAAAACTATATTTGGAGTTCATACGACGAAGTTATGATCCAAACAAGTTGTAGGGTAGAAAAAAATGAAAATAGTGAAAAAAAATCTTTAAAGCTAAGCATTAAAAGAAAGTGTTCTCTCTTTTTCATCAATGATATCATCAAAAATCACTAAAAAAGCAATCTCCTCTCTTCTATCCCCCCTTGCAAAACTATAAATTGAGGGCTTGGGCATGACTAGAGGAGTGACAAGAGATGAGGATAACATGTTGATCGAGAAGGAGGAGACTCTATTCCACAAGATGAAGAGGCATCATTCCATTCACTCCAAGGAAGGGGATACGTTGAAGATCTCTCATCCTCTTCCACTCTGATTCGAGAAGAGAAGGCATTGAAGAACTCTATCCTATTCTACCATACCTCTACTCCCATCTCTATTCTGCCTACTAGAGAGAGTGAAGCATTTTTCTCTCCATGAGATAAGAAGAATCATCCGCAAGGCCTACATCTTTGAATCTCACAATATCCATCATCATCATTGAGAGTATTATACCCTTGCCAATTGGTATTACTGTCATGTTCTTGTTCTTCTTCTACAAATCATATTTCTGTCATGGCGTAAAATAAAAAGAATTCAAAAGGGAAAATCCCAAATGACCCTACTAATGTGGAAGCAACAATTGAAGTTGCAAGCACGGGAGTGACTAATGGAGTCACGGGTGAGGATAACAACCCTTTATCAATCGCAATACCACAGGTTTTTCTAAAAACGTTCTATCCAAATTCAATAGAAATAAGATAAGTCTCTTGAGAAATACTGACTTAAGGCCAAGAAACTTGGTTACAAGAACTGGGAATTTAGAGACCCCAAAATCTAGATGCCCCTAGTTAAATTCAAAAGGAAAAGATTTCATTATGTGAAACTCAAGTGTCGATTGCTACTAGAATTAAGTATCACTTGAAAGTTGCATGATTGATTGAAGTCATAATTGCTTGCAGACATCAATTTTGTTTGTGGTATTCTAGATTAGATCTTGATTGAATTGAGAATTGGAATAGATAAGAACTGAGGAGCCCTATACCTCCCCCAAGGATAGGTGTTGAATCCCCATACTAAGAGGGGATGTTTTTACCATCGCGTAAGCATGGACCAGCTCCGATGGCGAGAGGTCTCCCAGCAGGGATTGTATTAAGTAGGAGGTGGATAGGGTGCCAAGGGGGCTCTTGCTAGTAAATCCCTTTTTGCACCTAGGAACTACTTAGTCCCCTGTATGGCCCGAGTTCTACTTGGGACACTTATGATGCTAGCTATAGGTGGATTTGATCTTGGTGATGTGCAGATGCGCTGGATGAGGCAACACGTGAAATTGTAATTTTTCTCCAATATGGGTGGGAGAACACACATTATGGAATATAATCAAAGAATTTGTTTTATTTTGATTATATGTCCATGAGTAAATTACATAAACAAACATTTGTGCATAAAGGGATTTTAATTAATGAAGCTATTTTTATATGTTTTACATAATATGTTAGGTAATTAGATAAATAAGAACTTCCATAGAGGGAAGCGGGTGGATGGATTCCCGACGAATCTAGTCCTATGGCAGGGTGGTCTTGATTAGCCAAGAGGTTTCCCTAAAAACAAACGCTAGAAAGAAACTCTAGGAAAGGCCAATTCGTTGACTTATTTAGGGTTTGGTCTCCAAACCTAAACTGTAAATTATCTTAGGGGAAAGGTGCAGCGACTGTGCCAGAGCATTACAAAGGATTTCATAAATCCTTAGTCTGCTTACTGGAAAAAAGTGTTGTACTTCATGAACCAAGGGTAATGGCACTCGCTCCTTCTGGACAAGAAGCCTCTCGAAGGACACCTCCGGATGTGAGTAAGTTGTTGATAGGTTGCTATTAGGTCAATTAGGAACCTTCAGGTTGGTCCTCCATGGGTAATAGTAGGATGCTTCCCCTACAGGGTAGACCTAGGGTTAACCAGCCAGGGAAAAAATCTGATCATTCTAGTTAGAGTACGGATGGCAATGGCTAGAAGGTAAACTCTGGGCGATTACTAAAACGTTATCCATCAAGAGATCAAAAGGCAGGTACATTAAAAGTGGGGCTAATTAGAAACCTACAAGAGAAAATATTGGTCGATGGGGCAGCTTATTCCTTACTTGGAACACCCATACTTGGAGCAGTGATATCATTAAGGAAAGCTTATTTGGTGGAGCAAAGGATATAAAGTGATTGAGCAAGAGGTCAGATCGTTTGTCTAGGAAATCAAAGTCTTCTATCATCACTGCTTGCAAATCTTGACAAGAATCCCTATTATATTCAATGAAGAAGGTGAAAAGGAAGTATAGGGGTAGTCATTAGAGGTCCCTGACGTAGAGTTCTGATGAAATTAGCTATTTATCTCAAGGTTGGCTTTACCAATAACATGGTGGAATACAAAGATTTAATCATGGGCCTGAATATTGCTAAGAAGGGCGGTATGTGTTATAAAATCCAAGATACATGCTCGACTTTCTTATATACTTAAAATACATATGGCAAATATTATGTTGGCACAGATCACGGAGAATAGATGAGAGAAAAGAAAGATGTAGAGAGAGAGGTAGAGAAATTGGCAACACACTAAGGAGTGGAAGATGGGCCAATCCCCCCCCCCCCCCCTTGTGGAGTTATATTATTTACAAGGAGAAAGCTCCTCCCTTATACATAAGCCAATTCTTACTTGTAGATCTTGGAAACAAGATCATGGTTCCTTGCACGGTATACAACTGGCTAACACTTTCACAACTTGGAAGTTAGCACCTTTTGACCCTTCTTGAGTCTCCTTCTCTCCTACACAATATATGTAGGGCTCTCCTCTTGGCGCTTGATTTTAGCAAAGCTTTCCTAGCACTCACACCTTCTCTTCTCCTCTTGGAACTTGATTTTGGCAGAGCTTCCATAGCACTTTCACCTTCTCTTCTCCTCTTGGAACTTGATTTCAGTAGACGTTCCGTAGCACTTGATTTCAACAAGGCTTCCACATCACTTGCACCTTCTCTTCTCCCCTCTTGGATACATGCAAAATGATGCATCCTTCACCTCTCCCTTACAACCAAGGAGAGCCTCCTCTTTTATAGGCTTTCAAGAGCTTCTCTTCTTGGAGAGAGAGTTGAGTTGATCTTCATGCAAGATGTGGTTGTTCCACTCTGCAGTGCTAATTTCGAGATATCTCTTTGTGCATTGTTTGGATGAAAAAATGTCCAACATGAAAGTTGTAGATCTTGTTGTTTTGGATAATCCAAGTGGCCCATTCTTAGAGATCGTTTTTCTATTGTGAGATATTTTAAAAATAACTTTTTAAACTGTACTCTTAACTTGTGTTCCACGCAACCACCTTGAGTCATAGATAAGGAGAGTTCATTAGATTGCCTTGGGCCCCAACCTTAAGACTAAATTTCAGACAAAAGCTTGTGTCATTTTAGACTTTAGAAAGAGAAAATCACTTCTCTCCTCACTTCTAGAGGATCGCATCTCTCGTCTTTCTTAATCAGAGAGTTCCCTCTCTCGTCTTTCTTAATGAAAGAAAAGACCTTAAACCTTGACTTGTAGGGGAGAGGATGACCCCAAATGAATGCAATGCTCATTACACACAAGTAAACATTCCCAAGTGTCCTTGGATGCACACATAAATACATATACACAATGCTAATACACTTCCTCTTCTTAGAACTCAATCCATCTTCATGTATGTGTAACTCCTTGGTTCTTGTGTACACTCTTACACTTGGGAGACACTTATTTTCTCCTTCATAACTTGTACTACGTGTACCATATATCCTCGTCGCAGTGCTCTAATCACCCCATTAAGTGATGCACTATGAATATTGGTCTCTAAATGGTATCATGGCCATGCTAGATCATCATCAACACTCAAAGAAAAGTGAGCCATGAATTTATTAAATAGAGAATGTGTCATAAGCAATCAATTTAGTGACATCCCTTTGGCTTCTAAATAGTTGACCTCAACTGTAGAGGGGATACATAGTCCTTAAGAAGATTTGGAAAGTCTTGTAGTTCTCTCTTAGTCATAAACTAAGCGTCCAATGGGGGATAATTGTTAAACTTAACCAGATACTTCCGTAATACCTTACCTGACCTTAGAGTACTGTCCTGATAGTGGTAAATTCTTTCAGGCACAAGGAACTCTTCTGTTTCTTCTATGTCAAGTAAATCTTCCTTGATTGGTTCCATTGGAGGTTCTCCGATATAGGGACATACAAAACTTATATGGAAAGTATTATGAATGTTCCAATGACTTGGTAGATCCAAACAAAAAGTCACATCGTTGATCTCATCTGTGATCTTGAAAGGGCCATAATAGCAATTAGAAAGCTTAACCACTTTACCCTTTTGAGCTTTCTGCTTCTTCAAGCGAGCCTTCTCAAACTTAAGAAGAACATAATGTCCCAACTTGAGATCTAACTTACGAGAATGCTTATCTGCTTTGTGTTTATGCTTCTCTTGTGTCCTTTGGATAGTAGATTTTACTTGAGTGAAAGTTGTATCAATGTCTCTAACAAACTCATATGTTGCAAAGATATTATAACACAATATTAGTGAGTTTGGGAATCTCCGAATTCCCATTTTTTGAATACTAAAAAGGTGGCACCTGGATAACATGCCCATAAGTTTCTCAAAACCATATGATGTGACCTATCATTGAAAAGCGCTTGAAAAATGGAATCTATTGAGCTATAGAGCGCTCAATTTGGAGTTATAGTGTTCAAGTTATGACAAATGCAAAGATTTGACCACGTGTCCCAAACTTATAGGAAATTCCCATATTCCCCAATATGGTGTTTTATCCTTCGTAAGAAGAATGGGTGGTAAATGAGGCTTACCATAGATGATCTCAAAGGGTGTCTTACCAATACTAGAGTGCACTGTATTATTGTATGCAAACTCTACTAAAGGTAAATACTTTTCCCATTCTCTTTGATTATCAGAGACATAGGATTTCAAAAGGTCCAAAAGAGTAGAACTAGCACTTTCACTTTGCCCATCCATTTGAGGATGATAAGAGGATGAAAACTTTAACTTTGTCCCAAGGTTCTCAAAGAGAGCTTGCCAAAAGAGACTGGTCATGTAGGGATCTTGATCACTTATAATGGACTTAGGCATGCCATGATGCTTGAAAATATGAGCAATGAATAGCTTAGCCATATGATCAGCTTTGATTGTCTTTCGCATAGGTATAAAGTGAGCTTGCTAACTGAATCTATCAATGATAGTCCAGATTGTATCATTGCCTACTTATGTGTGAGGAAGCTCCATGATAAATTCCATGGCTATACTTTCCCAAGGCTCATTGGGAATAGGTAATGGATTCAATAGACCAGGTGGTTTATGCATGTCATACTTTACTTTTTGGCATATCTTGCACTCGGAGACATATCTTTCAAAGTCAGCTCTAAGACTGGGCCAAAAGAAATATCTTTCCAATGCTTGAGTAGTGGGTAGAATGCCCCTATGTCTAGCATATGGAGATGCATGCGCTTCATCCATTACCTTGTGTTGCAATGATAATGCTACACAAATTGCTTGATGATGATACAAATAACTATCTCGAATCGAGTAAGGTGTAATCGATTGACGTGAGTTAAGTTGATCCCATATGGTTGAGAAGTCGGAATCGGTTGCAGACATTTTGGGTAAATCCATAAACTCATTATGGTAAATATTTGTGATTGCATTCACTCGAGGTCGCCGTGATAGAGCATCTGCTACCACATTCTTAGTTCTAGATGTGTGAAGGATTTGAAAATGAAATACATATAAGAAATTTTCCCAAACACATATGTTTCTCTGAGAGCTTCTTCTGAGTGAGGAGGTATATTCTTAGACTTTGGTGATCTATTTTAATAACAAAATCTGCACCAAGTAAATAGTGTTTCCATACGTGAAGAGCATGCACCACTACCATAAGCTCTTTCTCATATACTGGAGCATGTAACTCATGGTCCTTGAGGCGTCGGCTCTCAAATGCTACTGCATGATGCTCTTGGTTAAGCACAGCTCCAATGCAATCCCTAGAAGCATCGCAATGAAATTCAAAAGGTTTTTGAAGATCCAAAACTATGAGAAATGGTTCTTGAGTCAAAAGAAACTTAATTCTTTCAAAGGCTTGTAGTTGCCTTGATCCTCAGCAAAAAGGCATTCGCTTCTTAGTAAGGTCATGTAGAGGAGATGCAACATATGCAAAACCTCATATGAACCTCCTATAGTATAAACATAGGCCCAAGAAACTTCTAACTTCATGTATAGAAGTAGGTGTAGGCCATTCAACAATGGCTCAAATCTTCTCAGGATCCATTCTCACCAAATTGTGAGAAACAATATGGTCTAAGTAATGAATTTCTGAAATGACCTGTAGTCTATGCTTGAGAAGCTCTTGAAAAACAATAGATATATGTTTTCTATGCTCTTCTTCAGATGTGAAAATATTAGAATGTCATCAAAGAAGACACCTATGAACTTTGAGTGAGGTCTGAAAATTCTCTCCATCATTTGATTGAATGTGGCGGGTGCATTAGTCAAGACAAATGGCATGACTAAGAACTCGTATAGTCCAAATGTCATACGAAAAGCTGTCTTATGAACATCTTCACGTGCTATCCGTATTTGGTGATAGCCTCTCTTGAGATCAATGCGACTAAAGATACTAGTCTCTTGCAATTTATCCAAGATATCATAAATCCTTGGGATAGGAAAACGATTCTTGATTGTGATCTTGTTCAAAGATATGTATTCTATGCACATACGGAAAGAACTGTCTTTCTTTTGAACAAGTAAACTAGAGAGCAGTATGGAGAAGAGCTAGGTTGAGCTAACCCTTTTTCCAACAATTCATTTACTTGTGTTAGGATCTCCTCTTGCTGACTTGCACTTACTTTGTAAGGTGGTTTTGAATTGCCTGGGATAAGATCAATTGTGTGATCTTCCGAGTGCATAGGAGGTAACTCTCATGGGAGTAAATCACTAAAAAAATCTTCATATTGTTTAACAAAATCATATCTAGGTTGATCAATTAAAGAGAGGGGTTCTTTTAAAGTTTGAGACTTAGAAGCATTAGTTGGTATTGTGTTCATTAGAGGCACCAAGTGCCCTTGAATCATTAGTTTCTTTTGACTCTCACAAAATCATGTATGCAGAAATAGCTTTCTTCATTTCTTTAGAAATGCTAACATGACTAACCATTGGCACATGCCAATCTCCAGCATCAGCAATGCATACTATGTTCCAACCCTTGAATTGAAATGCAAGGGTCTTCTTAACAAAATCGAGAAGAGGTCTAATCTTGTAATGCCAAGGCATGCCTAAGATAACATCATAGTTACCTATGAGTGTAAGTAGAAAATATTATTGGTCGCGGTAATCCCCAATTCTAAGATTCAACTTCCCTTGAATAGGAGTAGAATTGGTTGTAAGTCCTTTAAATGTTGAACCTAATCCAATTGGTGTTCCCAATCAATCCAGTGGAATTTGTAGCCTTTCAACAGTATCTGCTGACACAAAATTATCTGTGGACCCTGGATCAAAGAGTTTCAAAACTCATTGATTGTTGAGTGTCCCCCAACCCTTTAAGAGTTGTTGTTTCTTCTCATTTGAATGAGTGTTAGCTTGCACATCCAGAACAAAATTTGAGGATGGCAGAGGAGGATCTTTAACCACCTTTTCTTCCTTCCTTTTGTGAGGACAATCAGGCTTCATATGCCCTAACTCACCACAAAGAAAGCACCTTCCTTCCTCTTTGTACTTTTGTATCTCAGAGGGTGAGAGATACTTGCGCTTCTTCTTACTACCCTCTGGCTTTGAATATTGGTCATGGGTAAAGGTAGGTCTTCTTCTATTAGTCATGTCTCTTGGTTGATCATAGAGCTGATCTTGTCTAGCTCTATAAGAACTCATCTTCAACTTTTGAGATGTACCAGGTGTATGCAAACTTTCAACTATGATGGCAGACTCCATCATGCGAAATAAGGTTTCATGTGGATATAACTTTATGGTTCTATGTAAATGAGGGAGTAGACCAGCTTCAAACTTCCTTTTCTTTTCTTCATCACTAATCTCCATGAAAGGAGTAACCTTGAGAAGAGTAGACCAAAACTTGTCCACATAACTAGTGACATTTTCATGCTATTTTTAGCCTAGCCAATCCCACTCCTTCTTGACATCATCAAGATCAGGAGGCAAGAAGTGAGGAGAAAAATTCTTCTTGAACTTTTCGCAAGTCATATTGTTCCTTTCCTCCAAAATGAGAGTCAACCACCAATTGCTAGCAGTGTCTTTCAAGTGCATGCCTACATGCCTTAGCTTGGACTTTTCTGAGAAATTACCATAAGAAAAAGTAACTTCAAATTGCCTAACAAAGGCTAAGGCCTTAGCAGGATCTCTCTTACCGGAGTAAGAGTCAAACTTTATATCCTTATCCCCAGACTTGAAAGTCTTAGTCTTCTTAAGATTGCTCCTCTTATGAGTCCTCTTTGTCTGTTTTGCAGATTGCACGAGACTTAGAACCAAGAGAGTAGAAACTAGAAGATGAGGAGGAGGAGGAGGAACTTGAGTAAACAGGGGAGTAGTTGGTTGCTGAGGGAGATGACTCCCTCCTTATCCGCCTCACTCAAGGTGAGGTCTTTTTACTCTTCTTGATCGGAGAATCCTTCTTCCTTTTAGGAAGCTTCTCAGCAATTGGATGCTTTGCATCTTCACCATCAATTGGTGCAATGGTGTTTCCTCTAGTATCACCATCTTTTGGAGGATTCCGTTCTTCATAAGTAGCTTCTTCCCTTGCCATTAAGTTGTCAATCAATTGACATACTTCAGGAATATCCAACAAGCTACAATACTCTGTTAATTGAGCCTGTAATTGCTCACTTGTAGGTGCTTCATTAGTTGCCATCTTTACCTTCTTCTTGCAAGGATCGCCTTTACTTTGAGAAAAGCAAAGAGACCTTCTATGATACTACTATTATAAAATCTAAGATACACACTTGACTTTCTTATATAATTAAAATATATATGGCGAATATTATGTTGGCATATAAGGCAGCTTGTAAGACCACATCCCCTACATACCAAGCCAGATCTACATCATCTGCAATTAACAGATCACCTCGTAGATACATATAAGACATCAACATTGTATCCAAAGTCACAGAATCTTCAAAGACCATATTGACAACTTTTGTTAGCAAATCAAAAGACCAGGCTCCACTCCAACCATCCTCTAGAAGAGGTAGATCCATCGTTAATATAGAAGGCCAACTTCTACAACTGATAGTGGACAAAAAAGGAATGGTCGGGAGGAACATACTCCTGAAATTTCTCAAATGTAGACCATAACAAATCCATCTGGACTACAATCTTTCCACTTTAGCTTGAAACAACCGACATAATGTGGCATGTCGTTGGAGAACTGCCAAGTCTGCAGGGGTCAAAGAAGGAATGGGATGTACAATAGGGCTCTGTGAAGAAGAATATGACTAGACCAGTTGCTCATTAAGAATGATCTTAGTCTGTTGCTCCATTTGGGTACAAAGATTAGAGAAGCATTCATGAGAAGAAGCTAGCTCAACATTTACTTTTTTCAACTTTTCTTTGGTCTGTTGGACTTCATCATAGCAAGAGGAATAAAGCTGCTAGATATATGCAGGTGACTGAGAGCTCAATAGAACGATGAGAACATCTTGACATAGGAAGGGAATTGCATCTCCAACTACCAAGTGTTGTAGTGAAGGGATGGAAATCTCTAGAGTACCCTCACGATGGGCTCCAAAAAGATTCGGCATTGTGAGAAAAGTTGGCAGGTGACTGCTAGATTGATTAGGAACGAAGACTAGAGGAGAAGCTGGTGCTGATTCAACCACTTGTTTTAAGCATTTCCTTTGAACTACCACTGAAGAGATAGGATCAAGATCCTCAATGACAACACCAGAGTGTTCAATAGGGGGAGGAGCTTCTGGTTGATCAACTATCAATGTGGAAACTTCCTTCGAAGGGGCGGCATATGCCAAAAAGATAGAAAGGTAGGAACCAAATGTAACATTAGTTACATTACCCCTTGTGGCTCTGACAAAGTGTTGATCCATTTTAGACAGAAGGTATGAACTCCAATCAATCGTTATGCCTTTCAACACCATTCTGGAATATGTAAACAGCTCCTTTGAAAGGTAATTAGAGGGTGTCTTGGCAGGCATAAACCTGACCTGAAGGAATAGACATAGCTGCTTCCACACAAGATTGGAGATCATGGAGACACTGATGCTAGAAGTGGTAAGAACCTTCTTAGGATCCAACATATCCTCTGTTTTCTTTTGCAACAATTTAAGGATATTCTCATTTGAGAACAGTTGTCTAGCAGTAGGAAAAGAGTCTCCTCAATAGGGTAACGATAGAGCCTTGCCTAAACTTTTAGGCATTAATTGGACAACAATTCCTCTGACAGGACTAGACCTCTTATTGTAATGAGTGCTAATGAGAGTGTGATGAGCTTGGCTAAGCCTGCTTTGCTAATAAGTTTGGACTTCAGCAATAAAGAATAATCATGAGATACCAATGGGATGTACTGGACTGGAGGAGGAGCTTGAAGCACCATTCAGATAGATTACATACACCACACACATAGACAATCACAGTGAATGCTTGCAAAACAACAAAATATCGATAAAAAAAAGATCGACCAGAATAAGCACACACAGACATGGTTGACCAATTGACCACCCCAAATTATCCACATCCTAGAAAAATTTTAGCATGACCACTATACATATGTGATCGAAAGCTTCATGCTATGCAAGACATACAAACACCTTGAATCCTCGTATCATGAAAAAAATAAAACTACAGACCGCACCTCTAATCGTATCATACAATCAAACCATAATACATCAATAACCCACTCATGACGTAACTAGAACTTCTATAAGAAATGACAGCTCGAAAGACTGCATATATCCATCGCACGAAGTGCATTTATTGAAATGGGAAAAAAGTGCAGTAAAGGGAATGATTTTAGTGAAGGGTTTATTTTAATAAATTATTAAAAATGGGTGAAATTTTATTACGTTGTAAACCTTAATAAGAAAACATCGATTCCTTCTTAAAATGTTAATTACAAATTATTAGGGTGAAACGGTGCTTTAAATGAAACTCAAACTCAGATACCCAGACTCAAGTCTCTAAATGCATATTCATTGATTAAAAATTAAATGTGTGTTTAGCACTTTTTGTGTAGAGAGTGCACTTGTGACTAGGGTTCATTTTTAGTAAACTTAGATGTGTCTGTAGAGCATGAAGTGCGTGTTAAGTGAACGGCAGGTTCATTTTATTTGTTTAGAAAAATATGTGTTTGACGCGAGTGCGCATAGAAAAGTGAGTGATTAAAGTTCATTTAAATAATTAACCATGGTTAAGGGATGATCCAAAATAAATAAAGTAGGAAATATAAATACTTAGCAGGGGTGTGTTTGCAAGAGACCAAGGGCGCACGGATGGATCCCAAGATGCAATGAGTCCAACAAAAAAGCAAAAGCCACTACTGAAAAAAAATGAAACACCTTATTTTAAAAAAAAGAAATATCAAGGCAAGGTTAGTGGGGTCACCCTTGGTTTAGTTAATTCCGATTAGTGTTTGGATGTTGTTATTATTTTTATTGTGATTTATGTATTTTTTTCTCGTTGTTTGTGTTTTTTTAATTTTTTATGTTTGATTTATTATGATTTTTTTTAAACAAATTTAATAACTGGCTTTCGTTAATCAACCCTAAGTGAGAACTAAACCATCAAGCTTCAACAATGGATATGTATTTTCTAGTATTTTTTGAGCCTATTTTTGAAATTTAAAATGGAATTTCTATGAATCTAGGTAAAATTTTATCATTTTGGTCTTACAATAATAGGGTGATCATGTGTCAAGGCATTTTTAGCTTATAAAATATTCCAAAAGTAGTTAAATGCATTGATGGATTTTTTGGTGATTTTTTTGAATTTAATTCTGATTTTTATGGATTTTACTGAATTTTTCTCAATTTTCAATAAGTTTTAAAGAATTTTACGGGTTGTTAATTTTTTCAATTAATTCTCTACATGGTAACCCGTAAAATAAACTAGAAAATTTACAAATTTGATAAGGAAAATTTCTGTTTTTTTTTTGTTTTTTAATTAAATTTTTATGATTTTTTAATGAATGTTTTAAGGGTTTTAAGTGTTTTTTTCCAGTGTTAAGAGGTTTTTTAAAAATAAAAAGGAGGTACCCAGGCTCCGTGTGATTAGTAGCTTGTTCTCGGATGGCACACACCACCGCACAAGAATAAGACCAGATGCGCATCCTCGTTCGTGAACACATACTAACAACTCCCAGACACGATACGAGCACACTAGTGATGTGCAACAACACCCTCACAAACACCCGCAAATAGGGTGGTGGGACGAGGGGATGGTCTAGACTCGTTGGTGGCATGGAAATGGAGGTATTGTCGTCAGTAGGGTGGCGGCGGTTTTCAACGGGTTGTGGCAGGAGAATGGGGGACTAAGAGGGCTCTACGGGTTTCTACAAAGGAACGGGTCTCTGGGTTTCAACAGGGGAACATGTCTATGGGTTCAACGGGGGAAGGGAACGGGGGCCAAGGGTTTTTTTTTTTTAAAGGAGGGGTGGGGTTTTGGGCGGGCAAGGGGGTTGGGTAGGAGGGGTGGGCAGGCAGGTGAATGGGAGGGGTAGGGTGGTGGAGACGGTGGGCGGGGGCAGAGCCACGGTGGGTGAAGGTGACGGCGGGCGGGGGGTAGGAAGGGACGGGTAAAGGGGTGGGTAGGAGGGTGGCGGTGGTGGTGGTGGTGGTGGTGGTGGTGGCGATGGCGGTGGGAGGGACAGCGGGTGGGGGGGCAGGAAGAGACGGGTAGGGGGGTTGGGTAGGAGGGTGGGGGAGGGGAACTAGATGAAAGAAAAGGGGGAGAAGGAGGAAGAGGCAGAGGAAAAATAATAATAATTAGAAAAAAAACGAGAGGAGGAAGAAGAAGAGGAAGAAGTAGGGAGAAGAAGGAGAGGAAGAAGAAGAAGGGAGAGAAGAAGGAGGAGGAGGAGGAGGAGGAGGAAGAAGAAGAAGAAGAAGAAAAAAAAGGAAGAGGAGGAAGAAGAAGAGGAAGAAGCAGGGAGCAGAAGGAGAGGAATAATAATAATAAAATAAGAAATAGGAGATCAGGGAGAGAGAAAGAGAGGGAGAGAGAGAAGGAAAGAAAGAGAGAGAGAGAGGGGAGAAGAGGAGGGGAGGGAAAACCATCGGGAGGAGGGGGGGTTTAAATTGTGGGTTTGTGTTTTAAATGAAAAAAAAGGAAAAAGTTTGAAGATAAATAAATTTAAAAAAACAAGAAACCCCCCCCGTCTCGTGTATAAGCATGGGGCGAGGTACAAAAATTTGCAGTGGTGGGAAGCAACGTGGGCGGGACGGCACCACAAGTGCGAGATAACGCAACAGACACGTTGTCAGGATTAAAAATCGAAAAAAGAGGTAGTCACGTGTGACACAACAGGCACGGCAAGCGCAAATTAGCCAAAAATTTTATAAAACCCAAACCATGCACTGGAACGAAAGCTGGGAAAAAGGAAAAGTGTGTCAAAATTCGAGGGGGAGATAGTGGAAGAAGGCAACGGGATGTCCACGAACAATTTAGGGCGTTCTCATTGAAAAAACACAAAAATTAGGCTCGAAAACACCTATGAAAAATAATATCGAAAAATCCATGGACTGAAATGAAAAAAAAAAGTGCAAAAAGGTAGGGTAGACATGCCTATCATGGTAGAACACAGTTCTGATGAAGATAAGATCCGTTCACATGGAAAAACCCCAAAAATCGTACCTGAAAAGAGATTCAGAAATTAATATTGAAGGATCCGTGGACCGGAATGGAGGGAGGTCAAAAGGAAAAATATCAAACACAGATGATCTTCAGGGTTATCACATCAAATCTTAGTTCGGATGGGGTTAGGAGACGTTCACATGGAAAAAACAAGAAAATGGAGCTCGAAAATACTTATAAAAATTAATTTAAAAATTTTAGAGGGTGAAACAGGGCGGAGGAAAAAGGAGGATTGGGCAAGAAGGGTGGCGGACAAGGCTATCTTGTCATATTTGAATTCGGGAGAGAATAAGGGAGGTTCACATGGAAAAAGATAAAAAACATACGTGAAAAAGACACGAAGCCATGCAAAACTGAATAACAGACAAACCGTACATTCGAATGATAGGTGAGGAAAAGGAAAAATGTCCAGGGGAAGGTGTAGGATAGGGCTGGTATATCAGATTAGCATTTCAAAATAATAAAGGATCGTTCACATGAAAAAACATCCAATTGGCGGGAAGTGCTTCAAAAATTAATAATGCAAAAACAAAAAGCCAGAATAGGGGGATGTAAAAGGGAAAAGGATGCTACGCAAAGGGATGAACATGACTATAAGGTTGGATCAAGAGTATGGTGAATGTAGGGGGCGATCACATAGAAAAGGAAAAAATTAGCACAATAAAAGCAACTGCAAGGGAAATGACCTCGATGACAGGGGGTACGAGGGTGGGTGGGTGGGGAAGGGACCCCATCAAGGAAAAACTAGTACGAGGTAGACACACATGATTGGGTAATGATAGATGTAGGGGGTATGCACATCCGACGCGCAGGGATGTGTCCCCACACTTAAGACCTTACCGGTTAGAGTAGATTGATTGACACAGCCTAGGACTTGTCAATTGACTGGACGCTAACATCCCCACACTTAAGACATAACATGCACTTGCAAACAGAAAGGTTTGGTTAGGAACACGTGGTCCATTTTAGATATAGTTGAACAGAACAGTCGGTGTTGATGCAGGAAGATCGGAGCCATCGTTAGGCAGTAAGAGGGACTTGGGCTCACCACAGAACACATCCAGCATGGCAGGGACGATGCAGCAACACCTAGGGAGGCAACTTTATTGGTAGAGTCCTTTGATTCAAGTGTTGATGATGAAAAATAGAACACTCAACTCATAGGCACACAAGAGGATGATAGAATAGTCGCTCACCCCATGACGCACATCGCTCAATGAATAAGCATGAAATCCCATAACTCACACTCGATATAGAATGGATAAAGGAGAAAATGATAGGAAGGAAGTATGCTAGTGTGCACAATTGATGGTGCATTTATGCATTCCACCCATCTAGCATAGGTGCAAGCAAGAAGGCTAGGGAGCCTTATCATGTAGTGTACAGAATAGGGTGGTATGGCTTGTGATGGTGGTAGAGACCCATCCCGTGGGTGTATAGGAAAACGAGAACATACCTTACTCCAATGTCATAACGTCCCTCAATTCACACCTCTCAATGATTTTTTTGAGGACACACCAGTCACACTCAACCCCCCTCTAATTGACACTCTGTTGGAAAATATAGGAGGGTAGCCTATTCCTTACACCCTTTGATGTAAGCCGTATAGTCATTTATGTAGAATTTTTGTATGCCTTGTGCGCATTTGATGGTGCAATTGTGCATCCCCCCTTGTGTTGGCATACGGTGTGAGAAAGAAGGCCAGGGAGCCTTATAGTGCAGTGCACAGTAATAGATTGTGCTTTGTGCATTGAGAGGCCCAACCTATGCATACAACCTTCCATTCACACATCACACCTCTCATTTGAATTGAAGGGAAAGGACTGGTTACTCACCCCACCCTTTGTCTCACACTCATTGATAGATACGGAGGGTAGACCATACTCGCATCCCCATCCGGTTAGGATGAAAGCTCACAGCACTCAAGGGGTTATCAATGAAGATCTCTTTGCATATTATTATCATCAGGGCGTTGAAGATAAGGCGTACCCAGGGAGGCAGCCAACACGTCTAGTACTTCAATTATCTGTATGAAAGGTGGTCAATTAAAGAGGGTTAAATGGATTGATGAAATCACAGGAACAGCACACCAAGGGGGGTTGCTTGAAATTGTATCTGAAGAAGTTCTACTGGTGAGTCAGCTATCCTGAACTGCGGGGTATTACCACCTTTTCCATAACCATCTTCTCTCCCAAGGGTGTTTACCACCTTTTCTTGGAACGAGGCTTGCTATGACAGGGAATTCCTTCTTTTTCTCCCATAATAGTTTGTTTGTGTGTTTTTTTCTTTTTTTATTTTCTTTTAATAAAGAGAATGGTAGAAATACCATGTGGCAGGACCATCTCATCACCACTATTGGATCAGACAAGAGGGGAACATAGTAAGGATGGGAGGTGTTTGGGAGGGATAGCAGAATGAGACTGCCACATGTGGAAGATCATAAGGGCTATTAGGAGCACAAAGAGAAGGACAATGCGATGCCCAAAAGGGAAAGGATGGGTCGACTATGATTTTCAAGATCCCTAGGGAGGGAAGTACTTCTTTAGGTAATAGCCATTGATCAGAAAGGGATCCTTAGAAGCATCAACGACTTGTGCTTGGAAATAACCATTAGGATTGACAGTAAGGACCTTATAGGGCCCCATCCAGCATTGTTGAAGCTTGCCAAATCGAGAATCATAAACCAAGACAAGATCACCTTCTTTGAACTTCTTGTGCTTGATGAAGCTGTCATGATAGGCCTTGTGTCGTGCTTGAGTGATTTCCATACACTGCACGGCCATCTGCCGAATCTCATCCAAAAATTCCAAATGTAGTAGGTGGCACTGGATAGACTCATCATCTCAGAGGCCTTCTTTAACTGCCACTCACAAAGAGGGCAACTCCAAGTCAACAGGGAAGACAGCTTCTGTGCCATACACCAATTGGAAAGGAGTTTGTCTTGTAGCTACCTTATAAGAGGTTATATATGCCCAGAGGGCCTCTATAAGTCAATCATGTCAAGAATCGCATGATGGGGGGACTTGCTTGAGCTTTTGTGCCAACCACACATTGTATACACAAGAGGAAGCTCATTCAAAAACACAAGAAGAGAGATGGAGGCCAAAACGTTTTCTTGCTAAATTATTCATCTTCTTCCACACACTATACAATGTGCACAAATTATAGATAAGATACAACATAAAGGAAGGTGGCCTACTAAGTCAAATAGTGTCTAACCAACTAATCGACTGGTGCTATGTCTTGGCCAGCTATAGGTAGGTGTAACAAACTAAATATAAATAAGTAATAAGTCAATGGCCATGTGATTATCATAATGACCACCAACGTGCTAAGTGTAGATGTGCGGACCCATCTAGCCAAGTGGTCCATCATCAATGTTCACATGTGTTGAGCTTGCCATCTCAACACTCCCCCTCAAGCTCAACTCTATCTCTGCAACTCCAAGTTAGTTTTGAAACTTTCGAAGCTTCTCTGCACGCAATGCCTTTATGAAAATGTCACCTATCTGATCCTGTGTGCTGATATATACCAAGTCAATCTCTCCTGCAAGTACCTTCTCTCGCACAAAGTGGTAGTGCACCTCAATGTGTTTTGTCCTAGCATGGAACATTGGATTCCTAGCTAGTTGTATGCTGCTTATGTTGTCACAATCAATGACAGCTGACCATCTCTCTACACATCCAAATCACCTGATAACTTTTGCAGCTATGCCACCTCACATGCTGCCATAGCAGCACCTCTGTACTCAGCCTTTGTACTCAATAAAGTAACTGTAGGTTGCTTTTTGCTGCTCCATGTAACTGCTGCACTACCAAGTGAAAACATGAATCTACTTGTAGATCTTTTATCTAGCATGCTACCAGCCCAATCTGCATTTGTGTATTCAAAGACATGTATGTCCTTACCTGCCTCATAAAAAAGTCCATAATGTAAAGTGGAGTTCACATACCTCAATATACGTCTAACTACATCCAAATGAAGCTTTCTAGGCATCTGCATAAACTGACTGATGAGACCAATAGCATAGCTCAAGTCTGGCCTTGTGATAGTCATGTAAATCAAACTCCTTACTATCCTCTTGAATATAGTAGGGTCTTCTATCTCATCCCCAACATCAGCACTCAACCTCACATTTTGGTCCAATGGTACTGAAAGAGGCTTACATGCTATCATACCATACTTGGATAATATATCCAAGCCATACTGCCTTTGGGATAGCCATATACCATCATCACATCTGATCACCTCAATACCAAGAAAGTATCTCAGCGCACCCAAATCTTTCATCTCAAACTTCTTCTTCAAGAAGTCCATAACTTCAACAATCCGAGTGTCACTGTCACCTATAATAATCAAGTCATCCACATAGATGACTATGATGACCAAACCTGCATCTTCCTTTTGTCACATAAATTGAGTGATCAGCATCAGAAATACAAAATCCAATATTGACAAGATACTCTCCAATCTTGTCAGACCATGCTCTAGGTGCTTGCTTTAGCCCATACAGCGCCTTCTTTAACCTGCACACATATGTGGGATGCTCTAAATCCTCATGACCTATTAGCTGCTCCATATACACTTCTTCTTGCAATTCACCATGCAAGAAGGCATTCTTAACATCCATTTGCTGCAAAATCCAACCTTTGGCGACTGCCAAGGCAATCACACACCTAACAGTTGCCATCCTAGCAACTAGATTGAATGTCTCTTCATAATCTATGCCATATGTTTGAGCATAGCCTTTTGCAACCAGCCTAGCCTTATACCTACTAACTAAACCATCTGCATTATGCTTGACTTTTTAAATCCACTTACAGACAATATCTTTCTTACCCTTAGGTAAGGGTACCAAATCCCAAGTCTTATTGGCTTCTAATGCAGCCATCTCTTCATCCATTGCTGCATCCCAATGAGCATGACCAACATCATCCTCAAAAGAAGTGGGCTCAACATTCTCAACTAGTTTCACCATATAAGCATAATGGTGAGTTGCATAACCTTCAAAACCAAATCTTTTAATAGGGTATCTGACCTTTCTAGATCTGCTACCACCAGATCACTCAATGGATCCTTTACATTACTATAAGCTCTCTGTACACCTGGCCTCCTAATTGAAGGAATGCAAAGCTCATCATCCAAACTCTCTGAACCACTAGAATCTCCATCAAATCCCAAATGACTGGTAGATGCATCATTACCATCCAGCATTTTCTTCTTTCCTTTGTCCTTCCCTACAACACTTATAGATCCACCTGAAGGTGTGGGGCTACTCCTTAGTCTCCCAGACCAAGGGCTCACTATAGGTGTAGCACCGGATGATGTTTCTGGTCTACTAAGACTCCGTGATTCTTGTTTATCTTTTTCCACATAGCTATCCTGATCATTATCATCATCCAAAACATCACCAGCAGGTGTATACCAACTTCCCATCTCATCAAAGATAACATCCCTGCTCACTCTAGACTCACCTGTGACAAGGTTATAACAACGATACCCTTTCTTCTCTAAAGAGTATCCAATAAAAACACATTTTTCTACCTTTAGATCAAGCTTCTTTTGTAGCTCATCTGGCATATGAATGTATGCAACACAGCCAAATACCTTCAAGTGCGATACATCAAGCTTATTGCCAGTAAAGCATTCTTCAGGAGTCATCCCATGAACTGTAGCTATGGGAGTTTTGTTCATAATGTAAACAGCAGTATGGATAGCCTCAGACCAAAACCGTTTGAGCATATTCTTTTCAGCCATTAATGCCCGTGCAACTTCTGCAATATGCGTTTTCTTTCTTTGTGCAACACCATTTTGCTATGGGTTATGCTTGCAAAATAAGTTGCCTCTTTATCCCATGAGTTCTCAAGAAGCCACTGAACTCATTAGAGAGGTACTCTCCCCCTCCATGTGATCTCAAGCAGTTTACTTTTAAGCATGTTTCTGTTTCAACAGCTGCCTTAAATGATTTGAAGTGCTCAAACACATCACTTTTTTCTTTCATGAAGTATACCCATAACTTCCTTGAACAGTCATCAATAATGTGACAAAGTATTTGTTGCCACCAAGAGATACATTTTGTGTAGGCCCCCAAACATATGTATGCACTACATCAACTATTTTTCTACTCACTTCTCTATCATGCGAGAAGGGTTGTCTTACCTGCTTACCAAACTGGCATGCTTCACAGACTTTATGCAATTCTGCAACTCTAAATGAAGGCAACCCTGTAACCAATCCTCTAGATTGCATTAATTTCATCCTTTGCACATTTGCATGTCCAATACGTTTATGCCATATTTCAATATCTAGAACTACTCCTTTTCCTTTAGCATACATAGCAGCATCCATTGCAAGAATTCCAGCATTTAAAGTGGACATTCCACCAACTAAACTTACTTTTGCGACCAACCTACACTTATCATTAAAGCCTTCTACAAAACAACCTTTTGCATTGAATCGGACCTGCAAACCCTGCTCTACCATTTGGCCAACAGACACTAGATTCTTTGTAATTGAAGGCACATGTAATACATCTGTCAGACTCTTTGTCTGACCATCATACAAGGACAAGGGAACCTTTCCAATGTGTGAAATTGGGTGGCAGGAATCATCACCCGTCTATATATAACCTGGATTTTGTAAGTCTTGCATATCTCCAAATCATTCAACATGACTGGTCATATGATTAGATGCACTTGAATTGACATACCATACATCATCATGTGTCCCCTTTCATGTAACTGCATTCATCATATGCTACATAACAAATATACACTCATTTTTTTCTTCATTCTATTGTGAAGACAATGCATAGTTTCCTTGCTGCAATTTACCACTGCGAATATCATCCTTCTTAGCATAACAGTTGGTTGCAATATGTCTTGTTTTGTCACAATAATGGCAAGTAATAGCAAAATTTCCAGAGCCTCTATTCTGCCATCTACCTCTTCCTCTAGAGCTCCCCTTGCCTCTAAAGTTTCCTTTGCCTCTAGAAACTTGCATTTCACCAAACTCACCACGTCCCCTTCCTAAACTTGAGTAAAATGATTGGACCTGTTCACCATTTCTTTCAAATGAATCACCATTCATATTGATCTCTTCAGTAACCATGAGAGAGATCAGCTTATCAAAATCTAGAAATGGCTTCCGTACATATACTGAAGTAACAAATGATTTCCATGCCTTCTCATTGTTAAGGCCACTCATAGTGGATGAAACCAAATCATCATCATCCGGTATTGCATCAATTGATGCTAAAGCATTTGCAATGCTCCTGACCTTCAACACATACTCATTGACTGACATTTTTTCTTTCTTCAAGGCATTCAACTCTTGCTTGAGTTGAATCTTTCGTGCCGTTGTATTTACTAGAAACATGCTCTCAAAAATTGTCCAAGCTGCATGTGAAGTTTCTGCATTCCTAATATGTCCCAGCATAGTATTATCAATGACTGCAGATAGCGAGTATATCGTCTTTTTGTCTTTTTCATTCCACTCTTTGCATGCTTTTAACTTATCTGCAGTTGGAGGGATACCCAGCTCTGGCTCCTTTTCTTCACCTGAGACAAACTCATAAAGGCCCTTTCCATGAGGAAGTTTGACACACGGAACTTCCATGAATGGTAGTTGTTCTTGTCGAGCTTCTCAATAATGGGATTTTCACTGTTCTCTACCATTATCACAAACAAGGATACAACACAGCAAGCTAGTCTTCTGCAATCTTTCACAACACGTACACAGCAATACACCAAGCAACCTTTTTCACTGATTGCTCAATAGTATATGTAATCTACAACCTGTTTGAAGATAAACCTTATGTCTGCTTCCTCCAAACACCTCAAAAATTACAGATTCACAATCTGTAACCTGTGGACCCACTTTCGGTCAATACAGTCGAAATCACAGTGTACCTTGAAACTGCTATCCGCAACCTTGCGGCTCTAAAACGGGGCCTGAAATGGTCTCACACTCCCAAAATAATTGCGGAAAAGCCCAAAAGGACTGAATCTACAAAATATACAGTGATCTACTTGCACACCAAATCTCATAGCAATCTGAGATTTTTGCTCGACCTGCTTCCGGTGCCTCCACTGGCACTATCCAAGAGAGAGAGTGGAAGAATGGGAGAGCTTCTTACCCATTGCTTGCTTGCTCAAACCTTGCTTCTTCTCCTTTGCTTCAGCCTTCAAAATCAGCCTCTCTTAGTGCCATGGCTCTGATACCATGTAAGAATCGCGTGGTGGGGGGAATTGCTTGAGCTGTTGCGTCAACATACACTATGTATACACAAGAGGAAGCTCACTCAAGAACACAAGAAGAGAGATAGATGCCAAAACGTTTTCTTACTAGTTTCTTCTTCTTCTTCTGCACACTATACAATGTACACAAAGTATAGATAAGATACAACATAAAGGAAAGTGGCCTACTAAGTCAAACAATGCATAACCAACTACACTAATCGATTGGTGCTATATCTTTGTTAGCGGTAGGTAGGTGTAACAAACTAAATATAATAAGTGATAATTCAATGGCCACGTGAGTATCATAATGACCACTAATGTGCTAAGTGTAGATGTGCGGACCCATCTAGCCAAGCGGTCCATCATCAATGTCCTCACATGTTGAGCTTTCCATCTCAACAAATCATCCCAATTGCGACTATGTGCGGCAATCGTCCTTGTTAGAATCGAGCAAAGGATGTGATTAGTGGCTTCAACTTGACCGTTGACTCTAGGGTAACAAGGGATGGACTTGCGATGGCGGATCTTATACAGTTGTGTCAACTCTTCCATAATCTTGTTAAGGAAGGGCATACCTCTATCACTTACAAGCCCTAGGGGACTACCAAAGCGGGTGATGATATTCTCGTACATAACAAGGCTATGGTATTTCCATCATCTCGCTTCAAAGCTTTAGCTTCACAGCACTTGGGGACATAATCCATACATACCAGGATGTATCTGTTTTGCTTCCATCTGGTGGGTGGATCAATGGGACCCATGAAATCAATCCCCCACTTCTCAAATGGTTTTAGGGGAAGGATAGGTTGCAGTGGCATGGCACTGGTCTTGGTGGGTTTCCCCATTCGCTAACAAGCATCACATCTCTTGCAGTAATCATAGGTATCCTTGTGTGGGGTTAGCCACCAGTATCCTATGAGTAGAGCCTTTCTGGCTATCACTTCTCCTGCAAAGTTTCTACCACATGGTTTGTCATGGCATGATTTCAATACTATGTCGATTTCGTCTCGTGCAATACATCTTCGCAACACTTCTTTTCCTTTCTTCTAGAGTGCATCGTCTAGTAAGGTATAGGGGGCCGATTCCAACAGAAGCTTCTTCTTCTCATGGCTCAAGATGCCAAAGAGATACTGTTGAGTTGCCAGGAGGTTGGCTATGTCCACGTACCATGGGGTAAATGTTTTGAACAGAATCAAGGAAGCATCAGGAAGTTCTAGATCATCCTGTTTCTCTTCTATAGTTTAAGGGATCTGTGTGACAGATGATCGGCTAGGACATGGGAATGGCCAGACTTAGTGACCACTTCAAAATTGAACTCTTGAAACAGGAGCAATCATCACATCATTCATCCTTTCACATCTACTTTGTTCATCAAGAAGGAGAGGGCTTCATGGTCCACATAGAACTTGAAATGCATCGATAGTAGATAGTGTCAAAATTTCTCCAAAGCAAACACCATTGCTAAACACTCAAACTTTGTCATTATATAGTTCTGCTCTCTTTTAGTGACCTTTCAGCTTTCATAATTTATTAGTTGATTCAACTTGGAAGAGCCTTTTGGCATAAGACACTGCCTAACCCTTCGACCAATGCATCTGTGTGAAGATGGAACTCCTTTGTCCAGTCAGGAGATTGTAGGATGGGTGCTCTGATGAGGCACTATTTTAGGGTATTGAGGGCTTCTTTGCAATCATTAGTCCAAAGGAAATCCTCATCTTTCCTTAGGAGCTTGTGTAGAAGAGGGGCTGCTTTGGTTGAAAAATGTGAGATAAATCTTCTGTAGTAGCCCACATGGCCAAGAAATCTTCTCAATTGCTTGAGATTTGTTGGTGCTATCAAGGTGGAAATCTTCTCAATCTTCGCTGAGTCTATTCCAATCCCTTGTGTAGAGACAATATGGCCCATAAGAACTCCTAATGAGATGCCAAAGACACATTTGTCGGGGTTGAGAGAAATCTCGTACTCTCAGCATTTGTCAAAACATTGCTCTAGGTGTCCCCAACACTCATGGATTAGGCTATAGACACAGACATCATCGAGATACACCTCAATGAAATCATGCATATAGTATTGGAAGGTAGCCATCACTACTCATTGGAAGGTATCATGAGCATTACAAAGCCCAAATGCATCACTTTGTAAGCATAGGTTCCCCATTCTGTGGTGAAGGTTATTTTGGATTGGTCCTCTTCTGCAATTTGGACTTGGTTGTATCCGCTGAATCCATCCAAGAGGGAATAGAGCTCATGGCCTACCACTGTGTCTAGTAGTTGGTCTGTGAGTGGGATAAAGAAATGGTCCTTCTTTGTCTTGGAGTTCAACTTTTGAAAGTCCAAACATATTCGAAGTTTTCCATTCTTCTTGGGTACGACCACAATGGGAAAAACCCATTCATTGTTAGCCATGGGATAAATGAACTTTGCTTCAAGGAGCTTTAATAATTCAGTCTTCACCAGAGCTGAATAATTGGGATTCATACGCCTCTGTCTTTGCCCCACAAGTTCAGCATCTGGTTCAAGGTCAATGTGATGTTGACAGATTGTAGGGTCAATCCCCTTCAAGTTTTTATATGACCAAGCAAACACGTCTAAGTTCTCCTTTAGTAGGTCTCACAAAACCACTAGTTCTTCTTCTGGAAGATTTAGACCCACTTTCAGGTGATGTTCAATATCGTAAACTGCCTTTCACCTTCCACTTCATGGATAAAAGTCCCACAGACTCCTTCTAGATAGAAGTTTGGCTCCTTTAAGGAAGTAGTGTCATTGTTTGATGTTCCACTAGAACTAATATCCTCCTTCTGAATAGATAACTCATTTGTATAGTGAGATTGTCGAAAGGATATCAGAGCTTTGTTTGTTTCTATGTGAGTGGTGAGTTCTTCTGGACTTAGGGATTCATCTTCAGATGATGTGTCCAGGAATGTCGCATAACACGGACCTTCTATAAGCCGTGGCTCTGATGGCTTTGGCTTCTGTTTTGACAAGGGGCATCATCATCATCTTTTCTCTAGAATGAATGGTCAGGGCAATAGGAGCCATTGGTGAACTTAATTTTTATATATTTGATCCATTGCTTATGAAGATTCTGCATGCTTTATGATCCATTGGTCAACCAAAATGGAACCATGGTTATTACATCCAACACCCTGAGATCCTCGGCCTCTAAGGTCTCTATAAGGACATCAACAAGATCTTCCACTATCAAACAAACTTCTTCAATTGCACTTTCATAACCCGCTTCTTTTTCTTCCAGGTCATTTTCATTCTCTTCCTCTGGAGGCTCTGTAGGCTGTTTTTGTAGAGGCTGTGTAGGAGAAGAACATGTTCTCTATCTTTGTGTCAGCTTTTGTCTCTACCTCTGTCTCTGCTTTTGTCTCTGCTTCTGACTTGGTCTCTGACTCTGCGATTGCCATGTAACAGGGAGAATAGTACATCCATGCTTCTATTTCACTGCTAGAGGTGATTTCAAAAGTCAATTCAGGTTGAGGCAGGAGGTATTCTCCCATGGACAAAGACTTTGCTTCCTTTGGTAGTTGGCTTATAGTGCCCACTCTTAGGGACTGTGTCTCTATTTTCTTGGGAAAGATATGTTTAATAGCCTCTTCATCTCCTAATGTACCATTTTTTACTTCATTGGAGGAGTCTATTATGACTTCAATGGATGTGGATCCATTGCCTTTTTGAGATCCATACAACTTCAGTACCACTTTATTGGGTCCTCTGCCTACGGTTAGGGTTCCTTTGAACTAGTCCGTCCTTTCTCTTGCTTCAAAATGCCAAGGTCTTTCCAACAAGAGAGGGTATGAGGCCCCGTAAGAATTTGGTTTGACCATCAAATATGTCAGTCAATAGTCTCTTCCTGCAAAGGTTGTTTTTATGTATGGGAGAATACCCAACGATTTGATTCTGCTTTGATCTGCCATTCTAATAAGCCATTGTGTAGGTTTCATACCTTGTAAGCCTAGATCCTTCATTGTGACATCTTTCATGATGTTACTGATGAGCCTCCATCTATCAGTGCATCAGCAATAAAGCATCCTTCAATCCATACGCCAATCTCTAGGGTTCCAGGATAGGAAGGCGTTGGCTACATCTACTTCCTTCATGAGTTCTGAGGCTCTATTGGTCTTGGTTGCTATTGGAGGAGCAATCTTTAATCCACGTCTTTGAGTCAATATGCTTTTGAACCTTTTTCAACAATTGGGAGATAGCATTAAAAACTGTCAGAATATTAGGTTTGTTTTAAAGGTGTCTAGGTCTTTGACCAAATCATATACTTTGATAGGGTCCATAGGCTTTTCCAATTGACTAGGAAATGGAGCCACACCCACTTTTATCTTCACTTTTTCTTCTAGGAGTGGCAACATTTGTGCTTCTTCTTCATGTGGAGGGACTTCCGCATCCTCTATTTCCTAGACCTCTAGTCCTATCTGTAACGTGTCCACTCATCCACCGGTGGGACACCTCTTAGTAGCCCATCGCGAAGAGAGTCTAGAAAGCATCACCTGGCACTCGCAAGGAATGTCATTGGGTTTGCGATCTAGGTCTTTATGAGTCTGTCTCGACGAGCAAAAGTGTTCGACCATTCCCATTTAGGATCAACGTGAAGTCAGGGTTTCTTTCCTATTAGCAAAGTCTCTAGGAAGTAGCTAGCATCGATCTCCAGATGAACCACTTTGCGTAGGAACAACAGAGTCGAAGTAGATTTATGCTACACTTGGTTCATGGAGAATGGGAAACAAGAGGGATGCGAAGCTCAACCTCTCTGCCCATAAGGCATAGTCCCATTCCGCTTCCCTAAAACATCATAAATCGGGATTCTAACTCTACCGACTCTAGGTCTTCACAGTATTATTATTTCGTCTTTTGAGAAAAGTTCCCAGCTAATCGGGACCACCCTTTCGTAGGATGGACCCATGTTGCATCCACCGCACTTTTCTCAGGTTGCTTAGTTATCTAATTACCTACCACATTATGTTTCACATGCAAAAGTAGCTTTCTTAATTAATGAATTTAAACACAAGTTCCTTCACGTAACTTAGGCATTGACACAAAATAATGTCAAGCAAGTTCTTTTTTCAAATATCTAATCTTTATTTATCATAGTTCCAGAATACATCAAGTATCATGCCCAAAGGCTATCCCAACAATCAAGTATCATGCCCGGAATACATCAAATATCATGCCCGAAGGCTATCCCAGCAATCAACAGGTTTGTTGCTCCAAGTTTCCACCCGTAGACTAGTACACGGGCCTCGAGATCCCATCTCGAGTCACGTCAGCCTCTTGTGCGGGATCCAAAGGCAAGGAATTTACAGCCAGAGCCTCCCCTGGCACCCAAGCGTCCTCCCACTCCAAGCAGCACCCACGGAGAGACCTCTCGCGGCAGGTTCGGTCCATATACCCGGCACGGCTAACAACCCCCTTGGATAGGGCCAAGAAGACAGTTGGAGGTAACTGAACCTGCCTCTCCCTCAAGGCTTTTAACCTAAAACATTAAGTGTTTTACCTTGAATTAGTTTCTTCAGCAAAGAAGTTCAAACAATGTACCTAAGTGTACAATCATGATCATTTTAGAGGTCGTTTGTATGACCAACTGCTAAGGTGTGATTCCTTCTTCCCGAATGCTCCCAGCATTCGATCTTGGATCGTTCACGACTTGGCAAGATTCCAAGGGCTTGGCAAGCTAGGTTGTTTTTTTTCCCTTTATCTTTGGGTTAGGATTTGTACCCTACCGATCTTAATTATCCTTACCTTAGGTCTCCTTGTAAAATAGTTCATGGACAACCCCGTCATCCTGGGTTGGTCAACTTGCTAGTTATCTCCTAGATCCCTTGTAGTACCTATGTACCTTTACCTTTGATCTTAATTGATCAAGATTGTCTATCCCCTTAACCATGGTTGGTCAAGATGGTTCTATTTAGAACAGTCCTACTCCGTCTTAAGTATAATCTTCTTAAGCCCTCTTAATAATACTCACAGGCACTTAAGTTGTTACCTATCCCTCTTGAAGTTAGCAAGGACTTTGACATGTGACTCATGGATCTTAGTCCCATTTTGTAGATTACAAACAACGTTGAATTTTCGCAATAACTTTAATGCACGCAACATAATGCCAAGCCTTCATTTCAATGCTTACAATTTTGATATAAACCATATGATATTTTATGCCACACATGCGAAGGTACTTTCTATGCATGCAATCTTAACATTATCCTCTATGTAATTATTTACATGATCTATAACCTTCTTGAATGATCTAACTTTATGTGATCATTGTATGAGTCTAGCTGCACTTTCATCTTTTCTACAAATTATTACATGTACCTTAGAATCCTTCTTGCGATACGCATATGCACTTTGTTTCTTTCAATGTCATCTGAAATGCATTTTAAGCAAGAACTTGTGCAAGGAGCAATGCCATTTATGCAAGAATTTATGCAATAATTTTTGGTAATTTACAATGCAATTTCTAATCAATTCCACCTATTATGATGACATCTTATGACAAAAATTATCTTGCTTGTTACATACATCACAACTAAGTTCATACCTAGGAAATTATCAAACATGCTATTAATGTGATGCATGTGAATATGATTTTCACCGTGATAATTGGAACCTATGATTTAATGATAAAGCAACCTCGGTTTGGAGTGAAGCCGTGATTCTAGTGGTATTGATGCCTAATGAACCATTCGCGGTTGCGGTGCCACCTTGTTTCGAACCTCCATCCACACTTGCAAGGTTTCCAGCCATCTTTCTAGAACTACGCTTCGAGGCCATACTCGAAGACGTGTGTACGAGTGATAGAGTTCTCACACTCTCCTATGCAAAATTCTCACTGCCTCTCCTTGAGTGGAGAGAATATAATGAAGGGGAGTGTATTTTCACAAATTCTTCTTCCTCTTCGTCTCCTCTCTCTCTCTCTCTCTTCTTCTTCTTCTTCTTCTCTACTTCTCCTTCTCTCTCACTCTTCTTCTTCTTCTCTCTCTCCCTCTTCTTCTTCTTCTTCTTCTTCTCTCTTCTTCTTCTTCTTCTTCTTCGTCTTCTTCTTCTTCTTCTTCTTCTTCTTCTTCTTCGTCTTCTTCTTCTTCTTCTTCTTCTTCTTCTTCTCACTCTTCTTATTCTTCTTCTCTTCTTCTCCTTCTCTCTCTCCCTCTTCTTCTTCTTTTCTTCTTCTTCTTCTTCTTCTTCTTCTCTTCTTCTCCTTCTCTCTCTCCCTCTTCTTCTTCTTCTTCTTCTTCTTCTTCTTCTTCTTCTTCTTCTTCTTCTCTCTCTCTCTCTCAGCAATGATCACGGGGGCGGGGGGGGGGGGGGGGGGGGTTCAATAGACGAGGGGAGGGGGCTGCCTTTTGTAGAGGGGGAGAAGGAGGTGGCTTAGGGGGGGGGGGGGGGGGGGAGACGGCGGTTAATGGCTACCACCCCTCCCACCTGGGGGGCTGCATGCCCCCCTCTCTATCTTTACTCACATACACACTCTCTCTCCCTGCCATGCAGTCAATAGGGCGAGAGAGGGAGGGAGTAAAAAATTTTGAATTAATTTTTAAAAATGTTAAGGGAGGGGGGGTTCGCATGGGCACGGGGGCAGGGGGATATTACACTGTCTTTGCTTCTATCTCTATAGCTCTCAGTGGCTTTGTAGTGTTTTGTACTTATTTTTTATTGCATTGTTCTGTTTTTCCTAAGGGAGGTTGAACTTCACAGTCTTGGCAGAAGGAACATTCTCTTTTGGAACTACAGGTTCTCCTTTTTTTACTTGCGTTATTACTGCCACTTCCAATTCCACCAAATTGGAAGTAGGTTCTTGGGTCTTTTGTTAGATATCACAAGTAGATTTCACAGGGGTTGGACTTGGACAATCTTTTGCAGTGTGGCCTTCTCCTTTGCATTGACTGCATAAGGGCTTATAATCCATAGGTCTTCTAGGGTTTGGACAATTGGGTGAGATATGACTCTTTTCTCCACATCTGTAACATTCCACCTCTGATCTCTGACCACCACCAGATTGTCGTCCCAAAAAACTTTAAGAGGGAGACCTCCTTGGACCGAAATTAGGACTAAACTCCCTAGGCTTTGGTCCAATGTCTTGTGTTGTCATTTTGGATTCCAGAAAATTGAATCTTGCATCTTCATCTTTCTTTCTTCGTTCGTGCATCTCTTTTAGAGAGTATATATCCTATGTATGGTTCTTCCTCAAACAATATGAATAGAATGATCTAGGAATGGTTGGTTTTTGGGTACATTCAATGGCTAAATGTCCCACTCGATGGCACTTTTTGCACCATGTATTAGAATGCATCACATCTCTCCAAGAGTGGATATATTAGCGGTATTCACCTTCAACATCTCTAGCTGCTCTGTAATCACATCCATAGGCTCTTTCTTGATACTTGCGATTGAATTGGATAGATAGTCCTTTAAATTTTCACCTCCTGAAGTACTTGTTGTAGGGTTTTTGGAAGCTTCTCTGATTACTACATACACTGGCAGGGTTGATCCAGGAGGTTCTCTGTTCTAGTTCTGATTTAGAGCTTGTGTTAAGACTTGGGGTTGTTGATTCTAGTGGGTAGGATTCCACTATTATTGAGTTGCCATTGAATGAACTATTTGAGGCCACTGCTATTGTGGTTGAATCACCATTTGAGGCATTGTCATTTGCGGCCACTATGGAATAGGTGCATTGTACTGTGGCATTGTTTGCATCTAGGGGTAGGGGTAGGAAACTATCCCTGGAACTACATTTGGTGGGTATACCATTTCTGGCATAGGAGGAGGTAAAACTCCTCTTCCCGAGGTTATTGACAACCTTGCTTCAACTTCATCATACAATCTTGCGTCTTCCACTGCAGCTTGCAGATTGATTGGCCTTCTCAATTCCATGATCTTGAGATGACAAGCTCAACACATGCGGACATTAATGGTGGACCGCCTGGTTAGATGGGTTCACACGTCTACACTTAGCACGTCGGTGGTCATTATGACTCTCACATGGCCACTGACTCATTACTTATTATATTCAGGTTGTTACACCTATTTATAACTGGCATACTTATAGCGCCAGTCGACTAGTATAGTCAGTTATGCATTGTTTGACTTAGTAGGCCACTTTCCTTTATGTTGTATCTTATCTGTACTTTGTGTACGTTGTAAATTGAGTGGAAGAAGAAGAAGAAACCAGCAAGAAAACGTTTTGGCCTCCATCTCTCTTCTTGTCTCTTAAGGAGCTTTTCCCTGTGCATTCTGTGTGTGTTCGACGCATCATCTTGAGCAAGTCCCCCCACCACGCGATTCATGACATGGTATCAGAGTTGCACCACTGATTGAGGTTGATTTTTAAGGCTAAATCAAAGGAGAAGAGCCAAGGATTCGAGAAAGCAAGCAACGGGTAAGAAGCTCTTCCATTCTCTACTTCTTCTCTTGGACAGTGCTTGTGGAGGCACCGGAAGCAGGGCAGAGCAAAAATCTCAGATTGTAGTGAGATTTGGTGTACGTGAAGAGCGTTGTGTATTTTGCAAAAAACCCCTTTAGAGTTTTTTCCGCTGCTATTTTGGCTATCCGATGTCATTTCAGGCCCCGTTTTAGACTCGCAAGGTTGCGGAGATCAGTTCGAGGTATCCTGCAATTTCAACTATGTCTATCGTATACAAGTGCACAGGTTACAAATCTCAAATCTGTAAGTTCAAAGGTGTTTACCAATGAATAAACACAAGGTTTATTTGCAAATTGGTTGTATATTGCATGTATTGTTCAGTAGACAGTGAAAAAGGTTGTCTGGTGTATTGCTGTGCACTACAGGTCGAGGGTTGCAGAAGATTTGCTTACTGTTTGGTATTAGTTTTGTGATAATGGCAAAGAATAGTGGAAACCCTATCATTGAGAAGCTCGACAAGAACAATTACCCTTCATGGAAGTTATATGTCATGAACTTCCTTATTGGAAAATGCCTCTATGAGTTTGTTTTAGGTGAAGAAAAGGAGCCGGAGGTGAGTGATCCTCCAACTGCAAAAGAGACAAAGGCACAGAAGGAATGGAATGCAAAACACAAAAAGGTCATGTATTGGCTATCTGCAGTAATGGAAAATAATATGCTGAAAAATATTAGAAATGCAAAGAATTCATATGCAGCTTGGACCATACTTGAAAGTATGCTTTCCGTAAATACAAAGGCACGAAAGATTCAAGTCAAGCAAGAGTTGAATACATTGAAGAAAGGGAAAATGTCTATCAATGAGTATGCATTGAAGGTAAGGAGCATTGCAGATGCCTTGGCATTGATTGATGCAATGCCTGATAATGATGATTTGGGATTGTCTACCTTGGGTAGACTTAACAATGAAAAGGCTTGGAAGTCTTTTGTAACTTTTGTATATGTCAAAAAGCCATTTCCAGATTTTGATGAGTTGGTCTCCCTTATGATCACTGAAGAGATCAACATGCAGAGTGAGACATCTGAAAAAAATGGTGAACAAGTCCAACCTTTCTACTCCAGTTCAGGAAGGGGACATGGCAGGTTCTCTTCAAGAGGCAGTGGTACAGGACGTGGTAGTGACAACCAACAAAAGAGATTGAATCAATAATTTGGGGATATGCAAGTTTCAGGAGGTCTGGTAATTTTAGAGGCACAGGGAGCTTTAGAGGAAGAGGTGGATGGCAGAACAGAGATTCTAACAACTCTGGTATTGTGTGTCATTACTGTGGCAAAACAGGTCATATTACAACCCAATGTTATGCTAAGAAAGATGATATTCGTAGTGGTAAGTTGCAGCAAGGAAACTATGAATCGTCTTCACGACAGAATGAAGACAAAAATGAACGTTTGTTTGTTATGCAACATATACTGAATGCTATTAGAGGAAAGGGAACACATGATGATGTTTGGTATGTTGATTCAGGTGCATCCAATCATATGACCAGCCATGCAGAATGGTTTGGAGAGATGCAGGAGTTACAAAATACAGGTTATGTGCAGACGGGTGATGATTCATGCCACCCAATTTCGCAGATTGGAAAAGTTTCCTTGTCCTTGCATGATGGTAAGACAAAGAGTCTTTCAGATATATTACATATGTCATCTATTACAAAGAACTTGGTGTCAGTTGGTCAGATGGTAGAGCAAGGGCTACAAGTCAGATCTAATGCAAAAGGCTGCTTTGTAGAAGACTTCAATGACAAGTGCAGGTTAGTTGCAAAGGGAAGTAGAGTTGGACGTATGTTTACTTTGGATGCTGGAATTCCTACTATGAATGCTGCTATGTATGCTAAAGGAAAAGGTGTTGTTGTAGATATTGAAATTTGACACAAACGCATTGGACATGCAAATGTACAAAGGCTGAAATTAATGCAGTCCAAAGGGTTGGTTACATGTTTGCCTACATGTAGAATTGCAAAATTTCATAAGTTATGCGAAGCATGTCAGTTTGGTAAGCAGGCAAGACAACCCTTTTCACATGACAGAGATGTAAGAAAAAATATCCTTGATGTTGTGCATACAGATATTTGCGGGCCTACACAAAATGTATCTCTTGGAGGCAGTTCATACTTTGTCACATTCATTGATGATTGTTCTAGAAAGTTGTGGGTATATTTTATGAAGGAAAAGAGTGAAGCGTTTGAGCACTTTAGAACTTTCAAGGCTACAGTTGAAAGAGAAACATGCTTGAAAGTAAAGTGCCTGAGGTCAGATGGAGGGGGAGAGTACCTCTTGAATGAGTTTAGTGATTTTCTGAGGTCTCATGGGATAAAGAGACAGTTCACATGCAGGTATACCCCACAACAAAATGGGGTTGCATAAAGGAAAAACAGACATATTGCACAAGTTGCAAGCGCCTTGATGGCTGAAAAGAATATGCCTAAGCATTTTTGGTTTGAGGTTGTTCATACTGCTGTTTATATTATGAACAAAACTCCCACAGTTGCAATTCATGGTATGACCCTCGAAGAATGTTTTACAAGTAAGAAGCATGATGTCTCGCACTTAAAAGTATTTGGCTATATTGCATATGTTTATGTGCCAGATGAGTTGAGGAAGAAACTGGATCCAAAGGCTAAAAAGTGTGTCTTTCTTGGATACTTTTTAAAGCAAAAAGGGTATCGTTGTTATAACCCTGTCACATGTAAGTTCAGAGTGAGCAGGGATGTCATCTTTGATGAAATGAGTAGTTGATATGCATCTAGTGGTGATGCATTGGATGATGATGATGATGATGACACTCATGTGTAGGCTAAAAAGCAAGAATCATGGAATCTTAGTGGACCAGAGACATCATCTAGTAGTCCTTGGTCTGGGATACTAAGGAGTAGCTCTACATCTTTAGGTGCATCTAGTAGCACTATAGGTAAAGACAAAAGAAAGAATAAAGTGTCAGATGGCATTGATGCAGTTCTTGATGGAGACTCCATTGGCTCAGAGAGCTTGGATGATGAGCTTGGTATTCCTTCTATCAGGACACCAGGTGTACAGAGAGCTCATAGTAATGTAAAGGCTCCATTGAGTGATCCGGTGGTATGCAGATCTGGCAGGGTCAAATACCCTGTTAAAAGATTTGGTTTTGAAGGTTATGCAGCTCACCATTATGCTTATATGGTGAAACTAGTTGAGGATGTTGAGCCCACTTGTTTTGAGGATGTTGTTGGTCATACTCATTGGGATGTAGCAATGGATGAGGAGATGGCGGCATTAGAGGCCAATAAGACTTGGGATTTAGTATCAATTCCGAAGGGAAAGAAAGCTATTGGATGTAAGTGGGTTTATAATATTAAGAATAATGCATATGGTTCTATTAGTAGGTACAAGGCTAGGCTGGTTGCAAAAGGCTATGCCCAGACATATGGCATAGATTATGAAAAACCTTAAGTCCAGTTGCTAGGATGACAATTGTTAGATGTGTGATTACTTTGGCAACAGCCAAAGGTTGGAGGTTGTAGCAAATGGATGTGAAGAATGCCTTCTTGTATGGTGATTTGCATGAAGAAGTGTATATGGATTAGCCAGTAGGTTATGAAGATCTAGAGCATCCCACGTATGTGTGCAGGTTGAAGAAGGCGCTATATGGGCTCAAGCAAGCACCTAGAGCATGGTCTGACAAGATCGGAGAGTATCTTGTCAATATTGGCTTTTATGTTTCTGATACTAATCACTCACTTTATGTGAGAAAGGGAGATGCAAATTTGGTCATCATAGTCATCTATGTGGATGACTTGATTATTACAGGTGATAGTAATAGTGGGATTGCTGAAGTCAAGGATTTTTTGAAGAAGAAGTTTGAGATGAAGGATTTAGGTGAGCTAAGGTACTTTCTTGGCATTGAGGTGATCAGATGTGATGATGGTATATGGCTATCCCAAAGACAGTATGGCTTGGATATGTTGTCCAAGTATGGTATGACAGCATGCAAACCATTTTCAGTCCCATTGGAGCAGAATGTAAAGTTGAGTGTTGATGTTGGGGATGAGATAGTAGACCCTACTATGTTCAGGAGGATAGTGGGGATTTTGATCTACATGACCATTACAAGGCCAGACTTGAGCTACACTGTTGGTCTTGTGAGTTAGTTTATGTAAGTACCTAGAAAGCCACATTTGGATGCAGTCAGATATGTGAAGTCCACATTACATTATGGACTTTTCTATGAGGCAAGTACAGATGTACAGGTGTTTGGATACATATATGCAGATTGGGCTGGTAGTATGTCTGATAGAAGATCTACCAGTGGATACATGTTCTCTCTTGGTAGTGCAGCAGTTACTTGGAGCAGCAAAAAGCAATCTACAGTTGCTTTGTCGAGTACACAGGCTAAGTATAGAGGTGCTGTTGTTGCAGCATGTGAGGTAGTATGGCTACAAAAGTTATTGGCTGATTTAGATGTGCAGGTGGAAGGTCCAGTTGCCATTTATTGTGACAACATGGGCAGTAAACAATTGGCTAGGAACCCTGTATTCCATGCCAGGACAAAACATATTGAGGTACACTACCACTTTGTGAGAGAGAGGGTACTAGCACGTGATATTGACTTGGTGTATGTCAGCACACAGGATCAGATAGCTGACATCTTCACAAAGGCATTTGGTAAAAAGAAGCTTCAAAAGTTTCGAAGCTTACTTAGAGTTGCAGAGATGTAGTTGAGCTTGAGGGGGAGTGTTGAGATGACAAGCTCAACACATGCGGACATTAATGATGGACCACCTAGTTAGATGGGTCCACACGTCTACACTTAGCACGTCAGTGGTCATTATGACTCTCACATAGCCATTGACTCATTACTTATTATATTCAAGTTGTTACACCTATTTACAGTTGGCATACTTATAGCGCCAGTCTTCTAATGTAGTTGGTTATGCATTGTTTGACTTATTAGGCCACTTTCCTTTATGTTGTATCTTATCTATACTTTGTGTACATTGTAAAGTGAGTGGAAGAAGAAGAAGAAACTAGTAAGAAAATGTTTTGGCCTCCATCTCTCTTCTTGTCTCTTGAGTGAGCTTCTCCTTGTGCATTCTGTGTGTTCAGCGCATCATCTTGAGCAAGTCCCCCCACCACGCAAGAGCAAGTCCCCCCACCACGCAATTCGTGACACATGAACTTGCAAACTTCTGGTTGTAGGCCTCTAAAGGAACAATCCTTTCTAGATGCCATCATCCAAATGATGATTGGTCCATCCCTTCAGGATGGATTCCATTCACAAGACATAAGCTTCTACTCTTTCTCCAGACGATTGACTTAGGTTCATGAAATCCTCTCGCATCCGCTCTTCAAAACCTTCATGCCTGAATTTAGTGAGGAAAGCCAACTTTATCTCATCCCATGTGAAAACGTTCCTGATGCTTGTATCTCATACCATTGAAATATCGTGCCCTTGAAAGTGGTGGGGAAGATTGCTAACGAATGCTCAGGGGTTCTGGCATTGTTAGCCACACATGCTACCATAAATTCTGCTACATGAAGATTAGGGTCTTCATTGTACTCTCCTTTAAAAATTGGCAATGGGACTACATTTGTTGGCCTTTTATCAATATTTCTAGGACAATTTTGACTAGAAAGGGGACCTTGAGTCGCCATGGGGACTTCTATAAATAGTGTTTTTAAGGCATCAAAGTAGGCTTCTACTACAAGCTCATTCTCAGCCTTGATTCTTTCCTTCTCTCTTCTCACGTACCTCTGGACTCAATCTAGCACTTGCCTCTTGATTACGTTATTCATTAAGGGGTTGGCTCCAACGAGTTGGTCTATACTCAATAAAATAAAATCAAAGAGGCTTCAGTCTCTAGAGGATTCTTTGGCCAACATTTCTTCTACTTCCTTCTTTTCAACATCTCTGAATTCAACTTTCAAACCACTACAGAGGGGGAGATATTCCGTTCTAAAAGTATCAAAACTCATTCTTCTTAGGATCGTTATTGTACCATCACCATAATAATGTCACGAGGGATTCAGTAGTAATAATAAGGATACGTCACTTGCATGCAATAAATATATGAAAATACCCCTTATCTACCCCCTATTTATGGGACCTTACCTTATAAAATATACATTCCTTCCCTTAAATAACCCCCTCCCTTACACTCATGTCGTACCATACGATAAACCCTAGTGGACCCCTCGGGAATAATGCCATCCTTTGATGGTTTCAACAGTGTATGTTGTAAGGAACACTCTATCTACCAACTTTGAGTGGGTTGCTAATTGGACAAACAGAAGATTGTCTGAACACCAAGCATTCCACGTATCTTGCTATTGAGCATCCACAAACATATTCCAACTCTTTTCATTCATGTTTTCGTGAACCTCCACTGACCACGACTCCTGAAGCTTCTTCACGGTCTCCCACTTGATGATGTCTGGAAATTTCTCAATGAATATTAAATCTTCCATGGATGGTCATTTTATTTGTTTTTGCACTTCATTTTGTTCCCAAACAAATTTCCACCAAGATAGACGTCTTTGTTACTTCAACAGGAAGAGGAAAAAGTCCACCACATAGAGCTTGCATCATGATAGTAATATGTTTCCGCCATTGTGGGATGAACTTCTTGTAGAAAGTGGCTTTGGCAATAAGAATCTCCAACTCTTCAATGGAATAAGAAACTTTGCAAGCATCCATTGAATTATTCTTTTCTTGGCAATGCTATTTCCTTCATTTTCAGCCTCTTCTTATGCTTGTTGATGGAAAATTTCCCTGGCTGCCCCAAGAAAAACACCAAGGAAAAAGGGTTTCTACTACAAGAAAATCTATTTTATAACATCAACAAGCTTTTGTTTCATTCTTTTGAGAACCACAACAAGGAAAATAATAAATCTTCACTCAACATCATAGTAAATATCTCTTACCGATTTGATAGAATCAACCATAATCTTCAATATCTTCATAGAATCCATCAATACAAAAAATAAAGACACCACTTTTTAATGGAAATAATCATATAGTAGTCATCTTCATTGTCTTCATAGTTCTCTCTCACAATCTCTCATAGATAGATACATTATTTTGATACAATTGGCTATATCTGACTCTCTCTTTCTCTCTCAATCAATAGTACAACATCTCCTTAATACGATACTCAAAAATGGCTCTCAATAATCCTTCTTAGGTCTTGGATGCACCTCCCAAGAGGCACGGGAGGTATGAAAGGGCACCAGAGCCACTACAATGTCTCTTCATAGCTCACTACTCTCACTTCACTTCAGTCTTCTCTTCAGTCTTCAGCAGCTGCTTCTTCCATTTGTTTTAGCTCTTTTGAAATTAGATTCATCCTTTCCAAAAGTTAGAAAACTTTCCCAAAGTCACACATATATTCCAGAGAACATTTACAGAAGATCTACAGAACCAAACACAAACAGAACAAGAAGAGCAGCTCATTAGAAGGTCTACAGAGTGTTACAGAAGGTCATCAGAGAACATCAGAACCTCATAACTCATACTAAAACCATCCCAAACTATAAAAAACTATTCAATAAGCTTTCAAAAGACCTCAACCTTCATTAATCATCAATCCATACTTCATATAGAAGAAAATCAAAACAAAACAAAAGCTAAACAGAAGGTATTACAACCAATCAGAACGTCAACAAAACCTATAAGAACATTACAGAGCCTCATATCTCTACTAATAATCGTCATGAACTTCTAAAACATAATCAATATCATCCAAAAACACTTTCAAACGCTTCCAAATCAACTAATCATCACTCAAAATCCATCAAAATCAACCATTTAGTTCTCAAAAACAACAAAAATCAGCAAAAAATCTAGTCATTTTAGCATTCAACAAATATCACACTTTTATGAAGAAATAAATGAATATAAATAGCAAAAAAATGGAGAATTTTAGGTTTTTGCACTAGAAAATGAGAGAAAATCAAGGTTTATGTCTTTCAATACATGACATGGTTGTAAAATGAGGGATAAGCCTTATTTTAGCTATGTCCTCATGTTAAAATTCATTTTTGTTGCTTTTTAAAAGAAAAACACATAAAAGACCGCTCTTTACACCTATCAACGATGCAAAACCTAAACGGTAGGGGAGAAGAGGGGATTTTATGCTGATTAGTTGTGCTGAAAATATATGAGATCTTGGTCTATTTGGTTGTGCATACCATATAAGACATTTATAAATCAAGTTAAAAGGGGGTTAAGCCGCATGAGAAGGCTCGAGGATAGCCCTTAGCAATGAAGCATGAGGTGTAGACTTAAATAATGGAAATGTATGTTTGTTTCACCACACAATGCTGATTTATAAAATATTTAAGCATTATGGCATTTAGAGTTGCATTGACCATATCACATGGTAACTCCGAGATGCATTGCAATTGGTTTCTGATATACATGGCCCACGCTGATTCGTGAGGCACCTAAACTGTAGGTTTAGGTGTTTGGGTTCCTTAGGAAATTATCAAGTGAGGAAATTTCTATCTCCTAGATCGTTTAAAACAAGAGTGGAGCTTGTTACGTCTGTGTTATTTGTGTTAGTGGTGCATCAAGGGGCCAATCCTCTTGGTGTAAGAGAGCTACAACGGGGTCACAACATTCAGCCAAGAGGTTGCCTCCTCTCTGTTTGTTTTACATGGTATATTATACCAAGATGTATGAGATCTCTCTCTGAGGAGTAAGGAAGGGCAATCATTGGACTATATTCCATTACAAACACAATACCTCTAGTAGTGATTCGGGTAGTGTACCCTCGGACGCTCCTAACCGTGAGGCCATGTGGGATTTTCTTGAGAGTGTTAGAGGCTCGGCTAGTTCCTATAGCCAATGTCGGGCCCATTTTAGGTCCTAACATGGTCAAAAATAGCTCTCTTCTTCTTCTTCTTCTTCTTCTTCTTCTTCTTCTTCTTCTAGATTTTGCTTGTGCTTGAGACATAGAGTATGAGGGAGTGAGTGAGTGAAGGTGAGGGACCATGGTGGATATGCCCTCCATCTTCTTCTTCTCTTCTTTTCTTTTATCTCATCTTGTACACAAGAATGGATCTTGGAGCTTGGAGCTTGAGGATTGAGCTTGCTTGAGCTTACTCCTTGGATCATGAGCTACCAGAGAGCTCATGGAAGGAGGCAACTCAATTGGTTATGAAGGTAAGCTCACTACACTCATAGGTGTGCGAGTGCACACGACTATGTGAGAGGTAGTCATTGCACTTGACTTGAAACACTTGAAAAAATAAGTGGTTCGTTGGTCTTGATGGTCAAGAGAGAGCTCCCACATTTTGGTTCTATTTATCGATACAAATAGATTCAATCTTTGAGTGCTTGTGTACTTGGAATCGAGCATTGAAGTAGGGTTTGCCCCAAATCGATGCTTGAGATAGGTAGGAAGCAAGGGAGTTGAGGGTATTAAATCTCTTTTGCAAGTAATTTTTTAGGTTTTTAAGATTTAGGTGAGTAGATTAGATTAGCTTAAGTCTTTGTTTGTGATTTCAATACATTTGTGGAGGAAAAACTCAAGAAAAATAGGGAAACAAACATTAGGGTTACTACTATAAAATAGGGTAAAACATGGAGAAAAGGGGGATTCAATGCATTAAGAGAGGAAAGAGAGAGAGGGAGGAGTGGAAGACTAAAGGAGAAGGAATTTAAAAGGTAGAAAGAGCAAGGGGGAGATCATTTCTACAATGGCGGTTTTAGAGAGAGAGAGAGAGAGAGAGCTAGATAGGTTAGGGGGCAAGAAGAGCTTTGATTTGTGTGATTGAGTGCATTTAGAGGCTATAAGTTAGTTATTGTGATTGCTTACACCTTTTTGGTTGATTCAGGAGCTTGCTAGGGATTAGGAGGAAGCATCAAGAGTGTTGCTTGGAATTGCATCAAGTCTATACACGTTTTTGCTGTCGTAGTCAGGTAGTCCGGTTCTTGGAATCCCGGTTCCTAGAATTGGTCCATCCGACTATCAAAAGTTGTCTGATTTTCATATTTGGATACATCAGATCATCCAATCAGATAAAACACTTGGCTAACCAAAAATCAAATAAGTGATTTGACCATCCAATTTGAACAAATCAAACTTGGATAGTCCAAAATTAGAGATAGAAATTAGACCAGACTTATGGTTATGGGGATCATACTGAAACTTGAAAATTGAATAGAAGAATTAAGCATTAATTTTGGTAGTTTCTGGCCTTTCTAGACCCTGTAGGGGCCAAACCATAGCTGTAGGACACCCCAGTAGATCCTAGGAGAGTGGATAGGGCAATTGAGTTGACTGACTCTAGGGTTGAGACTTGATAGTCTAGGAGCAACAGCGATCACTGACCATACCCCAATAGAGGTCCATAGAGATCCAACAATTCACAACTTGAATCCACTATCCCCTTTGGACCATGCATCAACCATGTAGCAAGAACTAGACTGAACCATTATGAGTGATTGCCACTTGTACGGGAGAGCTCTAACTAGGAAAAATTGATTGAAGGGAGTGTGATCTACATTATTTATGATTGGAATCACACACACTTCATCACATAAATACTTGAAGTGCACAAAGAAATATAGAAAGCCTGATATGGCACAAGTCCACTCCATCTCTTGCATGTCTAGTTCAAGTGACATTGCAAATTGATTTGTATAACAAGGAACACATTAACGGGGTCCAAGTGAGGAACGAAACCGCTAATAGAAGTAAAACCCAAGAAGTCGAATACAACCTCAGAACTAGAACCTAAAGCAAATAAGTGAGAGCTGATACAATTAGGGATGCAGCTTTAGCTGATCTGATCAATCTGATTGACACCCTAGTCGCTCAGGAAATCATTGACATGTCAAGAGATAGCACCAATCCTGCAGATGATGAGCTTGACTTGGGAAAATTCAGAGTTGGCATTAAGAAAATGGTAAATCAGTACATCCTACGAACCAAAATGGTGCATCATGGTAGACCATTGAGGATATCATAGTCGATCTCGAGGAAGAGAGAAGGTTGGCAAGAATAGCACTACAAACTATGATGCCCATACAACCAAGAGCAATGATCTCAAAAGTTAAGAAAAGATAGAGAAATGCATGAGGTCTAGCACATCATCTTGGCTCTCACCAATAAAACTAGGGCATGACCAAATGTTGAGAGAAAGAGAGCACTAGAGTTCAATCTTACACTAAGCGATCTTCTCACGAAGTGACTCTTAGACAATACAGCTACAGAGTAGAGCGGAGCAGCCCTAGCAACTATGTTGCTAGTAGGACTAGTAATCACACCAAACTCTAAGAGCTAGACCAAAATACATGTGGTTGCTTAGCAAGTTGACAAGTATCAGCTTGATAATGATCCCTATAGCTTTTTGGAGCAATTTGAGCAAGTATGCGAGGTGGATGGCCTCACAAACCTTGCTTAACGAGCATAAGCTTTTGGACTTTGCCTAGGAGACAAAGGAGGGACATAGTTGACTAGTCTAGATAATGCCAAATGTGATCCTTTTAATAATCTCAAGAGTCTCTCCATCAAGAGGTTACCAAAGTGGAATACTCCAACAACCTCATCGTTAGGTTGATGAATGTCAGCCAAAAGGATAAGGAGGATATCTGAGATTTCTTCACCCATGTGTGGAGTCTCTTTAAGAGGATCCCAATGATAGAATGACCTAACAAAGAAGTAGTCTCTCCACTGTATTTATAAATGGAATCCGAAGTAAAGAGATCTACAAGGCCTTGGTGAGCAACCTGAACCTACAAATGGATGTGCTAGCTAGGGTCTTTGAAGAAGCCATATGCATGGATGAAGTGCTCAAGGAGAGAAGCTCTAGAACCATGACATGAGATGGCACTGCCTCTAGATCCTCAAAAGAGCCATGACCATTAGCAAGAGATCTAGCCAGAGTACACAAGATAAAGGAAAGGGTGTCCCCTAGAGCTCGAGGAGTTGGTAAACATGAAACTAGAGTTGAGTAAGTTTCAAGAGATGATGAGAAGGCCCATATGACCTCACATGCAATGCATGCATTGTGGAGGAAATCATCTCCTTATCAAGTGCTTGGATCATAGGTCAAGACCATGTACTAATTGCAGTAGGTTTAGCCACAACACTGTAATGTAGGAAAATTTCCCATGTATCTAAGATACCATTACAGCCATGAAATGGCTGACATATGTAAATATACCCTATAATTAGAGGATTAGGGTTAGCTAGGTTAGGCTAGGGTTAAGTATGGAGATGTAACATGTGAAGCATCTTTTTGCCATTTTTCAAACAATACATGTTTTGAGGTTCCTTCCTCCCACCAACTAAGAGGGTGCATGCTCTTAGCCACCAAGATATGGGATGCATACCATGTCCCACCTTGACATGAGGTGAGTATTCATGTTGCAGCTTACATCTATGATTCTCAGTCTTCCATGGCAATATTATTTCAAGCTTAGCTGCCTTGGCTATGGCTACCTTGAAAACATGGTGTATTTCTTGTATTTCATTGCTAACATGGTGTATTTCATGAATTTTCAATTATTTGATTTGCTGTGAGAACTCGTTTATTACATTGGTATCAGAGCCTTTCTTTGATCCAATGAAGGCTTTAATTCCATGATTTTCATAATTATGATCCAAGGCATGATTTAACTCCATCATTTTCATGATTATGATTTGGATGGGAAGGTCATTTTCATGGAAGGTCTAGTTGTAAGCATTATGTGTAACTAGAGTTGGAGACACAATTACATGGTTTGGTTTCTTCTTGATAGTGACTAGGCAGATTGTACTACTTCAAACTGTGGTTATTTTAGTGCTTCTTGACGGAGATATGGGAGCAAGATGGAGGTTTATAGCTACTTTAGTAGGTCGTCATCATATTTTGTCTTAGTTTGAAGGACATTTGTTAAAAGAAGAGCTAGGGAGATTAAAGGGGATCAAAGTTACCTGTACTTTTTGAAAGTACGGTTCATTTTCTTCTTCCTCATCTCTCTCAAGATTTTCTATGAGCTTCAATGGTGGATTTTGATTCTAATCTCTCTCTCTAAACTCCTAGTGCTACAAAGTTCACTCTAACTTGATGCTATAAGGATCAAGAAGCCTAATGATTACCAATATGGTCAATGTTCAGCATGTTCATACTGCAGGCCATCCTTCTTTCATAGATTTGCAAGTCTGTGCTGAAAATGTAGAGTCAAAACTTATATGGCTTCATTAGTCTCTTCATCTTTCTTTTATTCATATTATGGAGGGCAAAAGAGGTGCATAAAGCTATAAGGTGTAGTTGTCAATGGTGGCAAGCGAGGAGCCAGTTTATCCAAAAGAATGTATCATATGCGTTGTAGTGGAATCAACCACTTTAATAAGCGAAGCACACTTCTATTGAGAGTGGACATACAACAATGGGCTACATTTCAAAATAGTACAGCTCCTCATTCTTCCTGTGTTGAGCATCAATTGCTTTTCTCTGAGACACCTACACCAAGAACCTTCTGAGGGAATATTTCCTTTGGGAAAACACTAGCATTGATGCTTCCCTTTGGAGAGGACGACAGTTCCAGAACTTTGAACTCATTGGTTAGAGCTTTGGTATGCACACAAAGAAGCAAGAAGCTCCAAGTTGTCCACCAGATCTTCCTAGGCATCTTGAATAGCTACCAAGCTCTCATCAAAGGACACCTACTTGCTTTTCAGCTCGTTGAACTTGGTTTCCAAGCTGTGAATCTCACCTCTCTGATAGTGTGGTTGCTGCGCAAGCTTATGATTCTCATTTGAGGGTCTCCCATGAATGGTGATGGTGGGTGCAAACTCGGGGTAGGGCATCATCCATCTACCTCTCAAAGGAGTCAACCACAGGCAGATCCACATCTATTGGAATCAGTTTGCAGAAGCCTCCATAAATACTTTAGCACTTGAAGGCCCTGAGTGCATCCGACTCTCATCACAGCCTCTAAGCCCTGTGGTCTTGTCAAATTCTATCACAGATCATTGTATAATTTCAGTTGAGTTGGAAGTGAGCTTAGTAAAAGTAGAGAGGATCCGCCCTCCTTCACCTTCATTTAAGCAAGTCAATCTTGTTCTCGACGTCTCATTTGCCACTATTGGTGAAAGACTCCAAGAGCCTGTAGGGGTGATTGAATCTCAAACGGTTCGCATCTTCTTCTAGTTTTCTGAAGATCAACATTTGTTTGTCCATTTATTTGCATTGTCCTCCTCTTCTTCATGTGACACTCAATTCCAGCAATTCAAGGATCATGAGCTTGGACTCTTTGTGATTTTTGCATCCTTTTCAACCTGGCAGCTATGGCACAACAGGGTTCTTTTCTGTTAGAGACAGGGAAAGATTGCAATCCTTTTGCAGAAATCCCATTTTGTAGCTTTGCAAGAACTGTCTTGGCAATCTTTTCATAGACATTGGCTCTTGCACTCTGTGGGCATGTCATTCTGCAAGCATAGTTTCAAGTGAGGTGAGAGCTAGGGCTAAGCAAGCTGCTATGGAGAGGGCCAATGTAGAGGCTGGAGAGAGGGTGACTAAAAGGGCAGCAGTTGAAGCATAGGAAGACGTCAGCTGATGTGTCTCTCCTGACTACCGAAGAAGGCATCTTTGCTTGGTGATACACACCTAGGAGGAAAAGACTTTGATAACCGCATGGTAAATCATTATGTTCAAGAATTCAAGAGAAAACACAACAAAAAGGGGTCATTACAGGCAATATCAGAGCCCTGCAGAGGCTGAGAACAGCCTATGAAAGGCTATGAGAAATGTTCATGCTATAAATGGACTTGAGTACAATATGTCTTGCCATATGTCTTGGATAGGGAGGATTTCTTTCATCGCAAGAAGCATCGGCAGACAAATGGTATTCCCAGCTTCATAGCAGCACTCTACACAGCTCTTATCTTGCACGATGGCGGCATTAGCATCATGGCTAAGAAGATTGCAACATTAGTGATAGTTGTTAATGGTAAAGTGGAATCTTACTGGCATGCATTGTTTGCCAAGTTTCCCGAGAAAAGAAAAAAAATTATCAGTCATTGGGCATGATCGCCATGATGGAATACTATCTACTCAAGCAGATGGATCGGACATGAGCAATTGATTTGGAAAACTTGACCTTATTGCAATAAAACCAGTGTGACAACTCTGATCCAATGATAAATATATGAAGAATTTCCAACAAGATGAATTGATGCTCACTAAACCTGTGGCAGCAACATCAGACATCCATGGAAAGATGTATTGCTTTGCATAGGTCACCTTGAGATCTCAAAAGCAAACAATTTGGCTGCCAAATTTTTTCCCATGCCTTCTATCACCTAAAAGTCTTGCATATTTTGAATCCTTCCATCAAGAGGAGCCTGTTGACAACCCTATTGGCTTGCCATTAGTCCAGATTTTACGCTTATTCATCTCGATATTTGCATTGTTGTTCTTGATGATCTTGATTATGTGGATAGCAAGAAGATGGAGCTATGGGTTCTTAATCATTTGGTAAAGAGTAAACGAAGTGATGACTTGCTAAGGATCTTAAGCAATCTCTACTTCAAGCAGTCACAAAGGCTTGGACTCTACTGTGAGTTAGTGCATCCTGTGCTATCCTTAGATTTTGAACTATAGCAAATTGCCTTACTAAGGAACAAGTGGAGAGCTTAAGGAAGCTCTAAGAAATGCCTACTCAATCTTATCATGATACCTGATGTTGGATTGATGTCCAATGCTGTAAATGGGCAAGTTTCAAAGGGGAGTATGTGCAGACTTGATTGCACAAATATTGGCTTTGTTTGACTGTTTGGGGTCCACTAGTAGTGGTAATAGAATTATCCTGATGCACTAGATCATGAGCATCAGCTCGAACTCTCACTGTGTTAGACATGACATGCTATGCTAGATCATGAGCATCAACTCGAACTATCACTATGTTAGACATGACATGCTTTTCGTGTGCAACTGAATGCCTTCTCCAAAGATCTCATATTCAGATTTGCTGTTGGTGTTGAATGTACATATTCCTTTACTGTAAAAAAATCATGTTTGAAAGTGGTCTAAAGAGCTTAATGAAGTTCTATGAAAGGTTACTTAAGCTTCAGACAAGTTGTTTAGCAACAGGTACAACCATATACACAACAGCCTCCTTCTTATTCACAACAGTCTTCACAATATTCTCATTAAGGTTCAATACAACAGTAACAGGTTGCAATGCTTGGTGTACAGCGGGCAGAAGTAGCAAATGATACCTCATTCTGCTGTTGTACAATAGAAAAGTGTTCCTACAATTGATCAGTGGTATCAACAACAATATCGAGTATTATCAATGGTATGAACAATATCAACAACAATATGAACAAATGCAAATTCAATAGCAGTATGCTTTCCAGCAACAAACGCCAGGTGATCGATACCATTGTTTGGACTACACTGAAGATTATGAAGAATATGCAAGGTATCATGAGTACAATGAGCATTGGTATGACCAACAATATGCATACGATAGTGATGAGAACTCCATTGAATTGCAGCATGCAAGTGAAAGTCATAATATTTTTGGACAACAACAACATGTTGATCATTATGTTTATGATCAGCTTCAAAAGTGAGAACACCCTTGCATTTATTTTGGACACACTTCTATGAATGGTAATCAAGTGGAAAGGCCACAAGGAATTGAGAAAGGTTTCAACACTTTTGATATGCATTCAAATGGATAGTCATATATGAATGGGTAGCAACATGTATATGATCATGATCTTGGATATGATCAGCATTATGCTAGTGAACATGGGCAGCATGTTGATTAGTACCTCTATGATGATCAGCCATCCCATAGTCAATATTATGATGATGATCAACTGTTCCTTGGGCATCAGCATTATGTTAGAAGAAGAAGGAGGAGGAGGAGGAGGAGGAGAAGGAGGAAGAAGAAGAAAAAAAAAAAGAAAAGAAGAGGAAGAAGCAGGGAGAAGAAGGAGAGGAAGAAGAATAAGAATAAGAAATAGGAGATTGGGGAGGGAAAAAGAGAGGGAGAGAGAGAAGGAAAGAAGGAGAGAGAGAGGGGAGAAGAGGAGGGGAGGGAAAGCCGTCGAGGGGGGGGTTTAAATTGTGGGTTTGTGTTTTAAATGAAAAAAAAGAAAAAAGTTTAAAGATAAATAAATTTTAAAAAAACAAGGAAGCCCCCATCGTCCTGTGCACAAGTGCGGGGCGAGGCAAAAAAATTTGCAGGTGGTGGGAGGCAATGTGGACGGGACGGTGCCACAGGTGTGAGATGATGCGATGGACACGTCGTCAAGATTAAAAATCGAAAAAATAGGTAGTCACGCGGAATGCAAGAGGCACAAGAGGCGCAAATTAGCTGAAAATTTTATAAAACCCAAACTGTGCACCGGAACAAAATGTGGGAAAAAAGGGAACATGTGTCAAAAGTCAAGGGGGAGATAGTGGAAGAAGGCAACGGGGTTTCCATGAACAATTTAGGGCGTTCTCATTGAAAAAACTAAAAAATTAGGCTCAAAAACACCTATGAAAACTAATATCGGAAAATCCATGGACCGAAATGAAATGAAAAAAAAATAAAAAATGTGCAAAAAGATAGACCAGATAGGCCTATCACGGAAGAACACAGTTTCGATAAAGATAAGATCCATTCACATGGAAAAAACCCAAAAATCATACCTGAAAAGAGATTCAAAAATTAATATTGAAGGATCCGTGCACTGGAATGGAGGGAAGTCAAAAGGAAAAATATGAGACAAAGATGATATTCAGGGTTGTCACATCAAATCTTAGTTCGGATGGGGTTAGAAAGCATTCACATGGAAAAAACAAGAAAATGGAGCTAAAAAATACTAATAAAAATTAATAACAAAAAATCCAAAGGGTGAAACAGGGTTGAGGAAAAAGGAAAATTGGGCAAGAAGGGTCGTCGGACAAGGCTATCTAGTCGAAATTAGATTCAGAAGAGAATAGGGCAGGTTCACATGGAAAATGATTAAAAACATACGTGAAAAAGGCACGAAGCCACACAAAAATGAGTAACGGACAAACCGTATGTCCGAATGACAGGCGGGGAAAAGAAAAAATGTCGAGGGGAAGGTGTAAGATAGGGATGCCATATCAGATCAGTGTTCTGAGACAAGGAAGGATTGTTCACATGGAAAAACATCCAATTGGTGGGAAGTGCTTCAAAAATTAATAATGCAAAAATAGTAATCCGGAACAGGGAGATGTAAAAAGGAAAAGGATGCTAGGCAAAGGGACGAACATGACTATAAGGTTGGATTGGGAGTGTGGTTAATGTAGGGGGTGATCACATAGAAAAGGAAAAAAATAGCGCAATAAAAGCAATTGCAAGGGAAACGGCCTCGAACGACAAGGGGTACAAGGGTGGGTGAAGGGACCCCATTAGGGCAGAACTAGTACGGGGTAGACACGCATGATTGGGTAATGACAGATATAGGGGGTATGCACATCAGATGCACAAGGGCGCATCCCCACACTTAAGACCTTACCGATTAGAGTAGATTGATTGACACGGCCTAGGACTTGTCAATCGACTGAACGCTAACATCCCCACACTTAAGGCATAACATGCACTTGCAAACAAAAAGGTCCGGTTAGGAACACTTGGTCCATTTTAGATATGGTTGAAGGGAATCGTTGGTGTTGATGCAGGAAGATCAGAGCCATCGTCGCGGGCGGTAGGAGGGACCTAGGCGCGGCACAGAACATGTCCAGCATGGTGGGGACCATGCAGCAACACCCAGGGAGTAAACTTTATCAGTAGAGTCCTTCGATTCAAGTGTTGATAATAAAGAATAGAACACTCAGCTCATAGGCACGCAGGAGGATGATAGAATACTCGCTCGCCCCACGACGCACATCGCTCAATGAATCAACATCAAATTCCATAACTCACACTCGGTATAGAATGGAACAAGGAGAAAATGATTGGGAGGAAGTATGCTAGTGTGCACAATTGATGGTGCATTTGTGCATTCCAGCCATCTAGCATAGGTGCAAGCAGGAAGGCCAGGGAGCCTTATCATGTAATGTACAAAACAAGGTGGTATGGCTTGTGATGGTGGTAGAGACCCATCCCCTAGGTGTATAGGAGAACGAGAATGTACCTTCCTCCAATGTCGTAACATCCCTCGATTCACACCTCTCAATGATTGTTTTGAGGACACACCAATCACACTCAACCCCCCTTTGATTGACACTTTGTTGGAGAATATAGGAGGGTAGCCTATTCCTTACACCCATTGATCTAAGCCGCACATTCACTTGTGTAGAATTTTTGTATGCCTTGTGCGCATTTGATGGTGCAACTGTGCATCCTGCCTTGTGCCGACATACGGTGCGAGAAGGAAGGCCAGGGAGCCTTATCGTGCAGTGCACAGTAATAGATCGTGCTTTGTGCTTTGAGAGTCCCAACCCATGCATGCAACCCTCCATTCACACATCACACCTCTCATTTTAATTGAAGGGAAAGGACTAGTCACTCACTCCACTCTCTGTCTCACACTCATTGATAGATACAAAGGGTAGACCATACTCATATCCCCATCCGGTTAGGATGAAAGCTCGCAGTACTCAAGGGGTTATCGACGAAGATCTCTTTGCCTATTATTGTCATCAGGGTGTTGAAGATAAGGCGTACCCAGGGAGGCAGCCAACATGTCTAGTACTTCAATGATTTGTATGAAAGATGGTCCGTTAAAGAGGGTCAGCAAACAGATTGATGAAGTCACAGGGACACTGCACCAAGGGAGGTGGCTTGAAATTATATCTGAAGAAGTTTTGCTGGTGAGTCAACTATCCTAAACTATGGGGTATTACTACCTTTTCCACAGCCAGCTTCTTGCCCAAGGGTGTTTACCACATTTTCTTGGAACGAGGCTTGCTATGGCAAGGAATTGCTTCCTTTTCTTCCATAATAGTTTTTTTGTGTGTTTTTTTCTTTTTTTGTTTTCTTTTAATAAAGAGAATGGTAGAAAAACCATGTGGCAGGACCATCTTCATCACCACTGCTGGATGAGACAAGAGGGAAACATAGTAAGGATGGGAAGTGTTTGGGAGGGACTAACAGAATGAGACTGCCGCATGAGGAAGATCATAAGGGCTATCAGGAGCACAAAGAGAAGGACAATGCGATGCCCAAAAGGAAAAAGGTGGTTCGACTATGATTTTCAAGATCCGTGAGGGAAGTATTTCTTTAGGCAATAGCCATTGATCAGAAAGGGATCCTTAGAAGCGTCGATGGCTTGTACTTAGACATAACCATTAGGATTGATAGTAAGGACTTTATAGGGACCTATCCAGCTTTGTTGAAGCTTGCCAGGAAACTTGTCAAATCAATAATTATAAACCAAGATAGGATCACCTTCTTTGAACTCCTTGTGCTTGATGAAACTGTCATGATAGGCCTTGTGTCACACTTGAGTGGTTTCCATACACTGCAGGGCTATTCGCTGAATCTGATCCAAACATTCCAAATGCAACAAGTAGCACTGGAGAGACTCATCATCTCCGAGGCATTCTGTAATTGCCACTCACAAAGAGGGCAACTTCAGCTCAATAGGGAAGATGACGTATGTGCCATACACCAACTGGAAAGGAGTTTATCTTATAGCTACCTTATAAGAGATTTTGTATGCCCAGAGGGCCTCTATAAGTCAATGATCCCAATTGTGATGATGTGCGGCAATCGTCCTTGATAGGATCGAGCAGAGGATGCAATTGCTGACTGCAACTTGATCGTTGGTTCAAGGGTAACAGGGAGTGGACTTGCGATGGCGGATCTTATACAGTTCTGTCAACTCTTCCATAATCTTGTTAAGGAAGTGCATACCTCTATCACTTACAAGCTTTAGGGGACTACCAAAACGGGTGATGATATTCTCATACATGAATAGGGCTATGGTATTGCCATCATCTCGCTTCAAAGATTTAGCTTCACACAACTTGGGGACATAATCCGTACACAACAGGATGTATTTGTTTTTGTTTCATCTGGTGGGTGGATCAATGGGACCCATAAAATCAATTCCCCACTTCTCAAATAGTTTTAGGGGAAGGATAGGTTGCAGTGGCATGGCACTCGTCTTGGTGGGTTTTCCCATTCGCTGACAAGCATCACATCTCTTGCAGTAGTCATAGGTATCCTTGTGGAGGGTTGGCTACCAGTATCCTATGAGCAGAGCCTTTCTGGCTATCACTTCTCCTTCAAAGTGTCTACCACATGGTTTGTCATGACATGCTTTCAATAGTATGTCGATTTAGTCTCCTGCAACACATCTTCACAACACTTCATCCTTTCCTTTTTTGTACAGTGCACCATCTAGCAAGGTATAAGGGGTTGATTCCAACAGAAGCTTCTTATTCTCACAGCTCGAGATGGCAGAGAGATATTATTGAGTTGCCAGGAGGTTGGCTATGTCTATGTACCATGGGGTAACTTTTTTGACTAGAAACAAGGAAGCATCAGGAAGGTGTGGATCATCATATTTCTATTCTACAGTTTGAGGGATCTGTGATAGATGATCGGCTAGGACATGGGAACAGTAAGTCTTAGTGTCCACTTCAAAATCGAACTCCTGAAATAGGAGCAACCATCTCATCATTCATCCTTTCACATCTGCTTTGTTCATCAGGAAGGAGAGGGCTTCATGGTCCATGTAGAACTTGAAATGCATCGACAGTAGATAGTGTCGAAACTTCTCCAAAGCAAATACCATTGCTAGACACTCAAGCTTTGTCACTATATAGTTCCATTCTATATTAGTGACCTTTCGGCTTGCATAATATATTAGTTGGTTTAACTTGGAAGAGCCCTTTTGGCATAAGACACCACCTAGCCCTTCAACCAATTCATCTATGTGAACATGAAACTCATTTTTCTAGTCAGGAGGTTGTAGGATGAGTGCTTTGATGAGGCACTATTTTAGGGTATTGAGGGCTTCTTTGCAATCATCAGCCCAATGGAAATCTGCATCTTTCCTTAGGAGCTTGTGCAGAGGGGCTGCCTTGGTTGCAAAATGTGAAATAAATCTTCTATAGTAGCCCACATGGCCAAGAAATCCTCTCAATTGCTTGAGGTTTGTTGGTGCTGTCAAGGCAGCAATCTTCTCAATCTTCGTCGGGTCTGTTGCAATCCCTTGTGCAGAGACAATATTTCCTAGAAGAAATCCTGATGATATGACAAAGACACATTTTTCAAGGTTGAGAAAAATACCATACTAGCCCAAACGACATCACTCTGTAAGCATAGGTTCCCGATTATGTGGTGAAGGTTATTTTGGATTGGTCCTCTTCTGCAATTTGGACTTGGTTATATCCTTTGAATCCATCCAAGAGGGAATAGAGCTCATGGCCTACCACTGTGTCCAACAATTGGTCTGTGAATGGGATAGGGAAATGATCCTTCTTTTGTCTTGGAGTTTAGCTTCTGAAAGTCCACACATATTCAAAGCTTTCTGTTTTTCTTGGGTACAAACACAATGGGCAAAACCCATTCATTGTTAGCCACGGGATAAATGAACTCTACTTCAAGGAGCTTCAATAATTTAACCTTCACCAGAGCCAAATAATTGGGATTCATACACCTCTATCTCTCCCTCACAGGTTCGGATCTAGTTCAAGGTTAATCTGATGTTGACAGATTGTAGGGTCAATCGCCTTTAGGTCTTTGTACGACCAAGCAAAAAAGTCTAAGTTCTCCTTTAGTCGGCACAAAACTACTAGTTCTTCTTCTGGAATATTTAAACCCACTTTCAGGTGGCGTTCAGTATCGTCAACATCCAAGAATGTCAACTGCCTTTCACCTTCCACTTCGTGGATAAAAGTTCCACGGATTGCTTCTGGATAGAGGTCTGACTCCTTCAAGGGAGTAGTGTCACCATTTGATGTTCCACTAGAACCGGTGTCCTCCTTTTGAATAGATAACTCATTTGTCTGGTGTTCACTATCGTCAACATCCAAGAACGTCAACTTCCTTTCACATTCCACTTCGTGGATAAAAGTTCCACAGATTGCTTCTGGATAGAGGTCTGACTCCTTCAATGGAGTAGTGTCATCATTTGATGCTCCACTAGAACTAGTGTCCTCCTTCTGAGTAGATAACTCATTTGTCTGGTGAGATTACTAGAAGGGTATCACTGCTTTGTTTGTTTCTGTGTGAGTGGTGAGTTCTTCTGGACTTAGGGATTCATCTTCAGAGGATGTGTCCAGGAATGTCACATAGCATAGACCTTCTATTAGCCGTGGATCCGATGTCTTTGGCTTCTGTTGACAAGGGGCATCATCATCATCTTTTCTCTAGAATTAATGGTCAAGGCAATAGGAGCCATTGGTGAACTTAATTTTTATATCTTTGATCCATTGCTTATGCAGATTCTACATGCTTTGTGATCTATTGGTCAACCCAAATGGAACCATGGTTATTCCATCTAATACCTCGAGATCCTTGGCCTCTAAGGTCTCTGTAGGAACATCAACAAGATCCTCCACTATCAGAGGAATTTCTTCAACTCCACTTTCATAAAATGCTTCTTTTTCTTTCCCATCATTTCCATTCTCTTCCTGTGGAGGCTCTATCCCCGTTTTTGTAGAGGCTCTATAGGAGAAGAATAGGTTCTCCATCTCTATGTCTGCTTCTGTCTATACCTCTGTCTCTACTTTTGTCTCTGCTTTTGACTTGGTCTATGACTCTACAATTGCCATTTAACAAGCAGAACAATACATCCATGCTTCTATTTCACTATCAGAGGTGATTTCAAAAGTCAATTTGGGTTGAGGCAGGAGGTATTCTCCCATGGACAAAGACTTTGCTTCCTTTGATAGTTGGCTTATAGTGCTCACTGTTAGGGACTGTGCCTCTATTTTCTTGGGAAAGATATGTTTAATAGCCTCTTCGTCTCCTGATGTACCACTTGTTACTTCATTGGAGGAGTCTGTTATGACTTCAATGGATGTGGATCCATTGCATTTTTGCAATGCATATAACTGCAATACTACTTTATTGGGTCATCTGCCTAACTTTAGGGTTCCTTTGAACCAGTTCGGTCCTTGCTCTTGCTTCAAAAAGCCAAGGTATTCCCAACATCAGAGGGTATGTGATGGGATCTGAAATGGGCCGGCACTGGCTATAGCACTAGCCGAACCTCATGCTCATAACAAACAAACACACCCTCACGGCCTCGCGGACCAGGAGCGTCAATCTAATGCTAAAGGACAAACTGCCCTAAAGCCTAATCTATGCGTTTATAGCTTCATCATTTCGTATTCCAACATTTCCCTGTCTAATAAACTCCAGAGAGGGAGAACCCATACAGATTGGCAATGCCACGATTACATACATGGAGGCAACCTCTCGGTAGAAACACCGCGGCCCCACTGCAGCTCTCCTACATCGTAGGGATTAGCCCCTTGATGCGCTGCTCAACATATAAAACAATCGAACATAAACTCCTCTCTTTTATATTTCTAATCCAGGAAATATACCATGGGTCCTTACTTAACAGTCCCTCAGGAAATCGACCCTTTATACCACGGCAAATGATAACCTTACACTCTCAATCGTGGGTCAAATTCCTAAGAAAAAAATTGCCATACAGTCCAGGAGCTTTTTCGTTGATACCATGAACTATGCATAGTGCATAATGTGAATGATTCAGTGCACAAACAGAAGAAAATCAGCATTGTGCATCGTGCGAAACAATTCTTTTCATGATTTCCATGCTAGCATTTATGTAATGAGAACAGACATTGAGTTTACGCTCATGCTGCCTTTCTCGTTATTTTAAAACAACCTCCTATAGGCATGATACAACACATAAAAAATATTTTAATTTGTATTTTGACACTCAACCTCCCCTCTCACCCTACCGTTTAATGTTTTGCATTCATTGATAGGTGAAAGAGTCGTTTTATGTGTATTTCCTTACAAAGAAAGTGACAAACATGAACGAAAACATAGAAATAAGGGTAAACTAAGCCCAACCTCATGCTCTACCTTCATTATACATTACACAAATAAACATGTAATTTTTTGGATTTTTCCTTTTACCGTTTCCTAATTTTCTCCCATTTAAAACCCATTTTTCACCATTTTTTGGTATTTTTCCTTTATTTTCTTCAATAAAAAATGACTAAAAATTAGGATTGATTGTGGGCTCTGGCCCTTAGGTTCCTTGACAGCAAAATTTTAGGTTTTGTAGGTATTATGTCTTATATTTCCCATTTATTTTGCAAAAACCCTATTTTACCCCTTAAACGCGTGTTTTACGGGTTTTATACCATTAATTTTAGCCATATCACTTATGATTTTTTGATTTTCGTATTATAAACTATTGAAAATCATGGAAAACAACATCATAATGCATAATCAACCCATGGGAACAAAGTTTCATCAATCAAATAACATAAAAACTCATTTTTTCTTCATAAAATGTGAATTACGGCTTAGGCTTCATGTCTCGGGATCTCGGTTTTCATGCAGGACTGTGGGTCAGCCCACATTCAATGTCCAACATCTTCACAATTAGCAATCTTCATATCTACATTGACTCAGAAGCAATCCGGTTCCAATCGGATAAGCTTTCCTTCATCATTTTTCATTTTCCTCTTGCACACAAGAGCATCCCCTTAGGGGAGAGAGAGGGAGGAGAGAGAAAGACTAGATTTCCATCTCTTCATTCAGGCCACCATCTCTTGGGCAAAGACAAGCAAAATGATCAGCAAGGAAGGAGAAGATCGGGGATATCATCGATTGGGTAGGTTGTTTGTAGGCAGCAATCACCATCTCCATGGCATGAAGCGCAAAAATCAGGCGCATACAGGTGTCGTTTTCTTCATCCTCTCTCTCTCCATGATTTTTTGCAAAGTTTCATGTTGCATAAAATTTTAGGGGGCTCCCAAAAGGCACAACCCATTTGGCCCAAAGTTTGGCCACCCTTTCAAATCTTGACTGATTCTTGGCTCCTTCCTCGTCTGGCATCCGAATCGAGCTCTGAAAAATCTTGGGCATCCAGCTTGACATTCCACATTGACTGGCAACTCCTAACAACCCGCATGGCAGTTTGAAAAAGTATCAAAAATTTGCAAATGTCGCTCGGGCGCCTTTTAAAATTCATATTTCACTTGGTGCTTAAAATCGTCCTAGCTAGAGCGGCCACCTTCGATGTTGAATATTTTTCCCCTAAATTTCAAAATTGTTGGCAAATTTTAGGCACATCTTGAGCTTAAAAATACACTCTCATTGGCGACCACGGGATAGGGCAACTCAGCCTATCGAATCCCACAACAGATCTGCACAAAACAACCAAAGAAAGCATCAAGTTGATACCAAATAGATATATACCAAAACACAACACAATGCTCACCCTACCCCCTGACAAAACCAAGGCATGAAAACCACAAGGAGTAGGCCTAGCATAATCTGATGGAAGGTCTGCAGCTAGTCACTAACCAATTGCTCCAACATGGTGAATCTAAAAAGAACTATCAAAGAGGTCGCCCTAAGTGGTGGTCTGAACTACCTAGCTAGCTAAGGACAACACAATCAGGAGCTCCTACTAGGCGAGGACTCCTATAGCCTGATCAAGAAGTATTTTCTTTCAGCACATTTCTTCTTTGAGGTTTTTTATTTTTCCATACTCGAGCATGTAAAAAGGAGGGAGCTGAGCGTAGTGACCCAAGGAGAATAGGACATCGGCTTTAGGTCCTGTCTCGGTGCCCAAGAACCTACCAAGCCCTCGCAACGCGACACTTAATCCTTTTCTGATGCTCAGTTTTATTTTCGCTCCAACCTTCCTTATTTTGTGCTCGTTTCCAGTAAGATGCCACCCCTAGGAAGACAAGGCATCAGCCCCGGGTTTGACTCGTCCCTAGGAACCTACCAGGCCTTCACAAGGCAATGATCAACTGCTTATAAATTTTCCTTTCTTTTCTTTTCTATTTTTATAAGGGTTAGAACCCCTTTTTACACACCTTTGTATATATTTATTTCCTTTAACATATTCAGGGTTTTTTCTCTCTATCATCATTATTTTTCCTTCTAGTAGGCTTCTCTAACTGCCTCACAACTAACAAGAACTCTTAGAATGGCTGCCTAGCAGGCTAGCAGAACAGGGTCACTAGAACTCCCTTCTAAAACAGGTCTTTTGATGCCTGCCAATGTCTTTATAGGAGGCAACGACTACTCAGACCTCCCTCAAATATACCTAACCTAAACCTGGGACTTCATGCCTTAGACGCCGGTCCCCACCAAGAAAATAAAATCCCCTACAGGAATTAGACACATATAGCATAAAAACACAATACTCATAAAGGAGAAATATCACCTAGATAGGGCCACGAGAAGCTTCCGCGCAACAAAGGCTCCTTCCAAGCTCTTCTTCGAACCTGTCTAGCACAAGGCTAAAACAAGAAACCATTAACCACAGCTGTACTAAACAGACAGCTGGCCCTCTTGGCCTAACGAGATAAAATAGAATAGCACCTACACATCCCTCCCTCAAACAACATAGATATACAAGAATATGCTCCTTTCCAAGGAGGAGAAACAGGCTCGCAGCCCTAAACTAAATGCATAAGGTTATGACCCATCCCTCCTGCATATATAGCAAGAGGTGCACGCATAACATGTTGTCTAATCAGCCTATGGGTCCAGGATAACAACGGTAGACTGGTCTCGGCTACTCTTTGCATCACCCATATCAACCATTGTTTGCCATATATTGCATGCTCTGATAACATTCCCCACAAGCCACTGGGTCCTGTCTCATTATTGATTGCAATATCCAAACTAGGACCACAATTAAAGAAAAGGTCTTCTTTATAAGCAAGATTTTCCAATGAATCCACAAACTGATTCCAATGATGTGGAATCAGCTAAAAAGACACTCTCTCAAACTCCTCAGGTAGGGTCATCGCAGTTCGATGATACATACAAAGGATGGGATTCTGCATTGTGTATGTCCCATCTAGCTGATTCAAAATCAATTGGGAATCCCCTTTTACTAACAACTGATAGATACCACCTTGCTTGGCAATATGTAGTCCCATAATCAAGGCTTTATACTCCGCCATATTGTTAGTGAATCCAACCCCGAGATAAGTAGCTAATTTCATCATAACTCTATGTCGAGGATCTCGGATTACTACTCCAACACTCCCTTTTTTATTAGGGCCCCTGGATGCTCCGTCAAAATATAATGTGTACGTGCACAATGGGTTTACACAGCCTGCCATCACGAACTCCTCTATTCGTAACTATGATAGTCAAAGTTTAGCATGTTTAGAGGATGAACTGACGGCTCCATCCCACCTTCTTCATTGAACTCAACATGGATACTTGTCAACAGTCGTAAACAATGATGGCAAAAGACTTTGATCTCCCACACAAAAGTTCCATCTTCTTGCTTAATCACTTTGTATCCTTTGCTCCACAAGATAAGTTTCCCCTGAAGGTATCTCTGCTCCAGATATGGGTGCTCCAAATAAGGAATTAACCGCCCCATCAACCGACTTTAAGCTCTTTTTCAGGTCTCAAATCATCCCCAGCATGGATGTGCAATGCATTTCTCTGTATTAGCATACTTAGAAATGATAAGGTTTAATCTTATTAAGATTAACCTTATTTTTAAACTCTACTCCGTGCTGTAGATCAGCTAGTACAGTCGTGGATCTTTTTTTCCCTATCTCGACAATTTTGTAGGGGCCATCCCATCTAGGTTCTAGCTTCCCTGGAAACAGCTCCGTACGTGCATCATAATACAAAACTAATTGCCCTTTTGAGGGACGGGCTGTTTGAGGAGTTACATAAGTTATGGAAAGCTTGTTTAATCTTCCCTATGCGGCATACGGAATGGTGTTCACCATTTGTTATCAGGAAGAAGAAAAACAACCAGATCTGACTATGTGTAGAATTTAGAGAGTTGAATAAATAGACGGTTAAGGATTACTACCCATTGTCGTTTATTGACCAGATTTTGGATCAACTAGCAAGTAGGGAAATATATTCGTTCATGGATTGCTTTGCGGGATACAACAAGATGGCAATTGTAGAAGAGGACAAGTTGAAAACAACTTTGATTACTGTCTTTGGTACTTTTGCATGCCATGTGATGGCCTTTGGATTTTGCAATGCACGTGGATCATGGCAACAAACAGTAAACAAGACCTTTGGTGACATCTCCCCCGACGAGTTAAAAGTATTTATTGATGACTTGGGGGCAGCTACTGTAAGGGAAAGGATGTTGATTATTTTAAGGAAGTGCTTTAAGCGCTGCATACAAATTTGTATCACTCTTAACCCATGGAAGTGCGTTTTTGGAGTGCCTTATGGGCTATTGCTAGGCCATGTGGTTAGTTCAATAGGAATAGACCTTGAAAATATCAAGGTTATAGTCGCTGTGAGTCCACCACGCACTCCGAAAGAGGTCCATAGCTTTCTGTCATTGATAGAGTACTATCAGAGGTTTATAAATACCTTGGCAGAAAGGACGTTGCCATTAACGAATTTACTATCCTTTATCTGTCTATTTGAATGGAGCGACCCTTGTAAGGTAGCTTTCGAGGATGTGAAAGAGGAGCTGGTTAAAGCACCAGTTTTAAAAGCACCTAAAAGAGGCGAGGTGTTTTATATATTCTCAGTAGCCACCATGCATAGTGTCAGCTGTTGTTTAGTCCAAATCTAGGAGGAAAAGTCGTATCATTCGATAGCTTTTGCTAGTCAAAAATTGGGCATATCAGAGATCAACTACACCTACATGGAGAGGTTGTGACCTGCGATGGTCTTTGGGATTAAAAAATTCAGGCACTACATCCTCTATGAGAAGGTAGTATTCTATACGAATGCAGAAGGGCTTAGATTGCTTATGAAAAAGCTACAACCGCCTGATCGTTTGGCAAAGTGGTTAATCACTTTGCAGGAGTTTGATTATGAGGTTAAGAGCAAGCCACCGAGGTTGTAGGGGATTGTGGAATGCCTTGTGGATATCGGGGAGCCGAAAGAGACTTTTCCTGAAGGAAGTGATATTGAAGAAATGTTTAAAATTGATACAGCTTCTATCCCATCTTGGTATGTTGCTATTACCTATTATCTATCAACAGGAGAGACTAGAGCTGGTTTATCAAAATTAGAAAAGAGGAAAATTAGACAAAAAGCTTTGAATTTTTCCTTGATCGCAGGAACACTATATCGGCCGGGTGTTGATGATATCTATCACCGATGTGTGATGCCTGACGAGGTTCCTTTCATCTTGAAGGAGTGCCATGACTTTGCATGTGGAGGGCACTTCATGGGATGGTTGACAACACAGAAAGATTTAAGCGCTGGATATTGGTGGCCGTCCATCTTGCAAGATTCTTTTGAGTATGTTAAGAGATGTGATACATGTCAAAGACATGACAGTAGAGAGAATAGGAAATGGCCACTTACGCCTATCATGACTATCCTTCCATTTGAGAAGTGGGGCATTGACTTTGTGGGTCCTATCACCCCGTTGTCTACTACTTATAAGAGATACATTATAATAGCAATTGATTATTTCACAAAATGGTTAGAAGCGCGGGCGACGAGGCAGGACAATGCAAAAGAGACTACAAGTTTCCTTTTAGAGCAGATTATCTGCCGTTTTGGTCCACTGAAGGAATTAGTGTCGGACCGTGGAACCCACTTTTTGAATAAAGTGATCAAAAGCTTGACTGAAGCTCCTCAAAAGGCATACGCCTTACCTTTTGATGCACAGGACAATCGTCTTCTTTTACAGGAATAGTATGAACAGCCAGGCTGGGGTGAATGCCTCTCAGCTCATCATAACTCCAAGCAAAGATGTCATGGAATTCTTGAATCAAGGGCACATAGTCCTTCCTTTCTGTTGAACTGAGCATGAAACCTTATTTAATTGGCTGCGAATCATTCGGCATGCCAAGGTCCAACTCAATCACATCCGCATCTCTTATCCTATCTTGCGGCTCTATCGGCTCATTTAGAGTTATCTGAAAAATATCCTCTGTAGTGGACCCCTCTTTAGATTCATCACTGGATGATGTCTCACTACCAGATGGATCATCTACTATCTCTAATTAAGTAGAGGATAAAGGAGCTCTCTCACTCTGAGGAGACTCAAGGTAAGCATTGACTATTACTCGATTGGCACCTCTACTTAGAACCACTCGACCGGCGGGTATATCGACTTGACAGTCTGCTCGTAAGATCCAAGGCCTACCTAGCAAGACTTGATAGCTAGGACGTCTTGCAAATCTTTTTACCCTAAAGTCCAAGAAGGATTCTACACTTGCGATGGTAACATGGACTCTAGTAATGCAACCTTCTGGTTGCCTTAGACTATCATCAGCCATTCTAAGAAGGGTGAAGCTATCTTTTTGGATGCCTAGACCCAACCTCTCCATCAATTTCGAACTCATGATATTGATGGAGGACCTAGTGTCTACAATAGCATGCTCCACTAATATTCCATCCACGTATGCTGGAAGCCTAGGTCAATTCTTTTTAGCATGATCAAACCAATCTTCCCCTACTCGTGCTATGCCCAAAGCTTCTGTAATATACCCAATATGCAGGATCTTCTTGAATTCCTTGCGTACTCCTGGGGATAATTTAATCAATTGTAAACGGTTTACATCTGGTTTGACTTCACAAAGAGAACTTGCTAAATCAAAATCATGATAGGTAGCCAAAGCTCTCTTTTCTCGCCAGACCATTCTTTCTTTTGGTCTTGGGACCGGATTTGGTGATTCTCTTTTAGCTCTTGCCTTCTTTCTTGGCACTTCCTCATCCTTCTTAGGATTGAATTTTTTTGTCAACAGGCCTTAGAGGTCCACCTTCCACGCCAGGATTCTGGACTTGCGTCCCCTTATCCCCTTGCTTAGGGTTTCCCTCAATCGGTTTTGCATTATCTTTGTCACCCTCTTTATCATTTTGGCCTCTTGTCACGGCTTGTAGGTTAGAGGTTTCAATGTCATTGACTCATACTGCTTCGATAAGGCTGACTCCATTGCCTTGTGGCAACTCTTCTATAGTGGTCTTTCCCCTTTGAAATATTTGTCTTGCTCCATCATTTTGCTGGAGGTTATTACCTTGCGCTCTATGATTGATTGGACCTGGCTGTTTGCTCCTTTGTTGGAGGGAACTAATCTTACTCCAACAAGTAGTAGCTAAGTGGCCCGACTTCCCACAAATATTACATTTAATATTTGAATAATTTCTAGGGAAATGTTGTCTGCCAAACCACTTACAGCTGAATCTTAAGGGTCCACCCTCTTCATGGCGTCGACTCCCTATCAGATTCTACTACTTCTTCAAGAAATTGACGTCAATAGCTATTTGCTTATATTATTCAGAAATCATGTCGGTATAATGCTTCATCATATTCTTAACTTCGCTAAGGACATTAGATGCACTCAACTCATAGCCTCGATCATCTATTCGTCATTCCATTGGTCTAACAATTTGATTGGGCATTGGTTGTTGACTCACAGGAACAACATTAGGGTTCGAAACTTGGCCTCCAACATTTGGTGGAGCCAACTAGCTAGCCATAGGCATAGTCACACTAGGAGGAGCTAGTAGCAAAGGTACATTTTGAACCATGCTTCCTCTCCCATTAGGGTTATTCATAGGCATCCCTTGACTTCCATTTGTCAATGTTAAATTGCCTCTAGGTACTAAACCCGCATTAAGATTTAGTGGAGAGGAGTAGACCATTTGTAATTGTGCTTCTACTCCTTCTGCCCGTGTAATGGTGGTGTCTATATCAGCCAAAGCCACACTGCTCAATTGCACCTGAATATTGAAATCCAATCCATGCAAGAAGTATTGCAATTGGCAGCCGACAGAATAGGAATGTAAGTTTGTAACTTACGAAACATTTCTTTAAGCTTCTTGGCATAGGCTTTCACATTCTCATGGGGGTCTTTGCGTGTTACATTCAACACACGCAACTAGCATTGGCCACCTCTTTCAGGGGCATATTCTCCTCGAAAAGTTGCATAAAATTGATCTATTGTGGTTACGGTTCCAGACTCTATGTTATGATACCATACCGTAGCCCTTCCTTTTAATGTCATATTAAAGAACATCATGAGATGTCCCTCATGATGTTCTTTAATATTAAAGAACATCATGAGATATCCCTCATCTTGGATACAATAATTAAACATTAGTCTTTGGAATTCATAAATGTGAAACTCCACATCTTCTTTAGCCAACCCATTAAAAATGGGCAAAGGAACTTCTAAATCTCGCAAATCTGACATCCTTGAAGGAATTGCAATGGGTTGTGCCATGACGACAATCGGATTGACAATAGGAGGTTGAACTGATGGACTCACACCCCCACTTGAAGTGGGTTGACTTGGTGGAAGAAAGGAAGAACTTGTGCTTCCTCCTACACCTAAAGGACTATGTGCAGCAATTGGGTTACTAAGACCACTGCCTCTTATGCGTATCGGGCTACTCCTTTGAGGAGAATAGTGACTTACAATCTCTAACTGCTGTCTAGCCCTCACACCACATTTTGCTTTTTGTATTTTGGCTTGATGGTCCTTGTTAGAGGACATAAACCAACTTTTTGGTCCCTAAAAACCCTAAATTTGAGAACTACCACTTATTGGTATCTCTCGACAGGCGCACCACTGATGGGACCTGAAATGGGCCGGCACTGGCTATGGCACTAGCCGGATCTCATGCTCATAACAAACAAATACACCCTCATGGCCTCGCGGACCAGGAGCCTCAATCTAATGCTAAAGAACAAACTGCCCTAAAGTCTAATCTATGCGTTTATAGTTTCATCATTTTGTAGTCCAACGTTTCCCTGTCTAATAAACTCCACAGAGGGAGAACCCATACACATTGGCAATGCCACGATCACATATATGGAGGCAACCTTTCGGTAGAAACACCGCGGCCCCACTGCAGCTCTCCTACATCGCAGGGATTAGCCCCTTGACGTGCTGCTCAACATATAAAACAATCGAACACAAACTCCTCTCTTTTATATTTCTAATCTAGGAGATATACCATGGGTCCTTACTTAACAGTCCCTTAGGAAACTGACCCTCTATACTACAGCAAGGGATAACCTTACACTCTGAATAGTGGGTCAAATTCCTAAGAAAACAATTGTTATGCAATCTAGGAGCTTTTCTGTTGATATCATGAACTATGCATAGTGCATAATGTGAACGATTTAGTGCACAAACAGAAGAAAATCAGCATTGTGCATCGTGCGAAACAATTCTTTTCATGACTTCCATGCTAGCATTTATGTAATGAGAACAGACACCTAGCCTTATGCTCATGCTGCCTTTCTCTTTATTTTAAAACAATGTCCTATAGGCATGATGCAACACATAAAACATATTTTAATTTGTATTTTGATGCCCAACCTCCCCTCTCACCCTGCCGTTTAATGTTTTGCATTCGTTGATAGGTGAAAGAGTCATTTTATGTGTATTTTCTTACAAAGAAAGCGATAAACATGAACGAAAACATAGAAACGAGGGTAAAATGAGGCCAACCTTGTGCTCTATCTTCATTATGCACAAATACACATGCAATTTTCTGGAATTTTCCTTTTACCGTTTCCTAATTTTCTCCCATTTAAAACCCATTTTTCACAATTTTTGGTATTTTTTCTCTATTTTCTTTAATAAAAAATGACTAGAAATTAAGATTGATTGTGGGCTATGGCCCTTAGGTTCCTTGACAACAAATTTTCAGGTTTTTGTAGGTATTATGTCTCATATTTCCCATTTATTTTGCAAAAACCCTATTTTACCCCTTAAATGCATGTTTTACGGGTTTTATACCATTAATTTCAGTCATATCACTTATGATTTTCTGATTTTCAAATCATAAACTGTTGAAACTCATGGAAAACAACATCATAATGCAGAATCAGCCCATGGGAACAAAGTTTCATCAATCAAATAACATAAAAACTCATTTTTTCTTCATTAAAACTGAATTACTGCTTAGGCTTCATGTCTCGGGATCTCGAGTCCACATTCAATGTCCAGCATCTTCACAATCAGCAATCTTCATGTCTGTATTTACCCGGAAGCAATCCTGTTCCAACCGGACAAGCTTTCCTTCATCATTCTTCATTTTCCTCTTGCACATAAGAACAGCCTTTTAGGGGAGAGAGAGGGAGGAGAGAGAAAGACTAGATTTCCATCTCTTCATTCGGGCCACCATTGCTTGGGCGAAGACAAGCAAAATGATCAGCAGGGAAGGAGAAGATTGGGGGTATTATCGATTGGGTAGGTTGTTTGTAGGCAGCAATCACCATCTCCATGGCATCAAGCGCAAAAATCGGCCGCAGACAGGCGTCGTTTTCTTCATCCTCTCTCTCTCCACGATTTGTTGCAAAGTTTCATGTTGTATAAAATTTTAGGGGGCTCCTAGAAGGCACAATCCATTTGGCCGAAAGTTTAGCCACCCTTTCAAATCTTGATCGATTCTTGGCTCCTTCCTCGTCCGGCATCCGAATCGAGCTCTAAAAAATCCTCAGCATCCGGCTTGACATCCCGCATTGATTGGCAACTCTTGACAACCCACATGGTAGTCTGAAAAATTATCAAAAATTTGCAAGTGTCGCTCGGGCACCTTTTAAAAGTCGTATTTCACTTGGTGCTTAAAATCGTCCTAGCTGAAGCCGCCGCCTTCGATGTTGAATATTTTTCCCCTAAATTTTGGATTTTTTGGCAAATTTTAGGCACATCCCGAGCTCAAAACTCCGCTCTGAGTATGAGGTCCCATAAGAATTTGGTTTTACCACCAAATATGTGAGTCAATAATCTCTTCGTGCAAGGGTTGTTTTTACGTATGGAAGAATGCCCAACGATTTGATTCTGCTTTGATCTGCCATTTTGATAAGCCATCGTCTACGTTTCATACCTTGCAAGCCTAGATCCTTCATTGTAACATCTGTCATGATGTTTACTGATGAGCCTCCATCTATCAATGCATCGGCGATAAAGCATCCTTCAATCCATATGCCAATCTCTAGGGTTCCAAGATAGGAAGGCTTTGGCTACATCTACTTCCTTCATGGGTTCTGAGGCTCTATTGGTCTTGGTTGCTATTGAAGGGGCAATCCTTAATCCATATCTTTGAGTCAAGTTGCTTTTAAACCTTTTTCGGCAACTGGGAGACAGTATCAACAATAGTCGAAATGTTAGGTTTGGTTTAAAGGTATCTAGGTCTTTGACCAAATCATATACTTTGATAGGGCCAACAGGCTTTTCCAATCGACTAGGAAATGGAGCCACACCCAGTTTATCTTCCCTTTCTCTTCCAGGAGTGGCAATGTTTGTGCTTCTTCTTCATGTGGAGGGACTTTCGCATCCTCTATTTCTTGGATCTCCGGTCCTGTCTTTGCTTCTGTCTCTATAGGTCTTGATGGCTCTCTAGGGTTTTGTACGTCCTTATTCTGGATTGCATTGTTCTATTTTTTCCGAGGGAGGTTGAACTTCACAATCTTTGAAGGATGGATTTTAGGCCCCAAAATGTGCCTAAAAATAGTAGAAAAATATGGAAATGCGGGGGAAAATACTCAACCACGAAGGCGGCAGCTCGACCTAGGACGATTTTAAGCATTAAGTGCTTGATGGGCGCCCGTGCGACACTCCGTGAATTTTCATAATTTTTCCGTGCACCCATGCCAGTCAGTGAAGCTGCAGGCCTGTCCGGGATGTTGAGACGAGCTCACAGGAATTTTCAGATCGAAGTTCGGAGTCCGGATGCGGAAGATGGCCCGAAACCGGCCGAGGTGCCCAAGAGGGGGCCCAAAAGGGAAATCTCAAAAGGTGTAAGGGAGGGGGGGTGACCTTTGGCACCCCCCCCTTCAAAAAATCGTGGATATGAGGGGGGGGGGGGGGGGGGGGGGGCGGCGGCGGCTGAAAACAGCCGCCGAAAAAATCGTGCCCCCCCCAATCGATTCCTGGCTTGCAAGCAAGCCATAGCTATGAACACTCAGGCCTGATCAAGACATCGTGCCGATCGAATCGCCGGTCTCCGCTCCCGCAATGGTGGACTGATTGGAGAGAGAGAAAATCAGTCTTTCTCTCTCCTCCCTCTCTCTCCTCTTAGCCCCCGTTCGTGCTTGAAGGAATAGGATGGAGATGGACGGCCGGATGGATGCCAATTCTTGACGGGATGAAAGAGCAATGCAAAACCATTGTAGATTGCTGATTCCAAGCAGAATTCATGGCTGGAAATCAATCGTGGGATGTGCCAAATTTAATGAAAAACCCGCAAGACACGGTAATAATTGTTTTTACAAAGAAAATGGTCTTTTGATGCAAATTTGGTTGATAAAAATGTGTTCATATGGATTGAGTTTTGAGTATGTCGTGCTTTGAGTTGTTTTCTAGCTGTTCATCATTTAAAAATCAGAAAAACATGTATGGGATAGCAGAAAATAGAAAACCGAGACACGAAAAACCATAAAAATGAAGGAAAATAGGGTTTTGGGCTAAAAATGATGCAATAAATTAATCCACACCTACTAAAATTTCTGTTTCTGTTGAAATGAACTAAGGGCCACAGCCCATAAACTGAACTTGATTTTTAGCAATTAAAAAATGGGAGAAAATGGGAAATTTGCAAGAAAATGATGGAAAAACCCTAGAAAATAGGGAAAATTTATATTTAGGGCTTCGGAAAATTGGGAAAATTATGAGTAATGTTCGTGAATGTATAACAAGGCTGAGGCATGAAGATTTGCTTCAGATCAACCTTGTTTCCATGTTTTAGTTCGTTGTTTTTCGCTTTTTATATGAAAAATAATGGGAAAAAACTGTAAAATGACATGCAACGAAACAATACTAAACCGGGGGAGGGCAGGGTAGTTGAGAAGTGTTTAAATACTATTGCAATTAATGATAAAGTTGCTGATTTCCATTGCATAAGCATTTAGGACGAGGAATTAATTAAAATTAAGGCCTAGTAGCACGAAGAACACTTCGGTGCTAGGTCTTGCAACGAAGCACAATCGTTAGAAAGGATCCATGAAAAGGATGTTTTGCACTTGTGCACGATACTGTTTTGCTAAATGTTTGAGCACTAGGCATCCACCAAATGCATGGAGCATGAAAAAGAATTTAAAAGTATCAGTGATCAGCTCCTGGACATGCATTGCAATTGGTTTATGAGGACATGACCTACGTTGAGAGGCAGTGAGATACCCATGCTGTAGGCTAGTCGTGGGATCCTAAAGGGGAAATCAAGTAAGGACAATGGTACATTCCTGGACACGCTTATTGGGTACCTTGAGCGACGTTTGTGCGAAATGTCTAAATGTTGAGCGATGCATCGAGGGGCCAATGCCCAAGGTGTAGGAGAGTCGCAGAGGGTTGACGGCATTTAGCCGTAGGAGGAACCCCATGTGTATGTGATTCGAGCTTTTGGCTATGTGAAAGGGACTCCCTCTGAGGAGTAATATTGGGTTAGGATCAGTTGGACTACAACGTATTACAAACGCAATGTGTAGGAAGGCAGAGATTTTGATAGACGCTCCTCGCCGCGAGGCCGAGGGGTTGTCTTGTGCATAGTGACGAGGTCCGGCTAGTGCATGAGCCAGTGCCGGCCCGTTTTTAGGTCCATCAATCTTGGAAGAAGGAACGTTCTCTTTTGGAACTATAGGTTCTCCTTTCTTTGCTTGCATTATTGCGGCCACTTCCAATTCCACCAAATTGGAAGAAGGTTCTTGGGTCCTATGTTGGATATCACAAGTAGATTTCACAGGGGCTGGACTTGGATAATCTTTTGCAGTGTGGCCTTCTCCTTTGCATTGACTGCATAAGGGCTTGTAATCCATAGGTCTTCTAGGGTTTTGACAATTGGGTAAGATATGACTCTTTTCTCCACATCTGTAACATTCCACCTCTGATCGCTGACCACCACCAGATTGTCGTCCTCAAAAACTTTGAGAGGGAAACCTCCTTGGAACGAAATTAGGACCAAACTCCCTAGGCTTTGGTCCAATGTCCTGCATTGTCATTTTGGATTCTAACAAATTGAATCTTGCATCTTCATCTTTCTTTCTTCGTTCGTGCATCTCTTTTAGAGAGTATATATCCTATGTATGGTTCTTCCTCAAACAATATGAATAGAATGATCTAGGAATGGTTGGTTTTTGGGTACATTCAATGGCTAAATGTCCCACTTGATGGCACTTTCTGCACCATGTATTAGAATGCATTACATCTCTCCAAGAGTGGATATATTAGTGGTATTCACCTTCAACATCTCTAGCTGCTCTGTAATCACATCCATAGGCTCTTTCTTGATACTTGCGATTGAATTGGACAGGTAGTCCTTCAAAATTTCAACTCCTGAAGTACTTTTTGTAGGGTTTTGGGAAGCTTCTATGATTATTGCATAAACTGGTTGGGTTGATCGAGGAGGTCCTCTGTTTTGGTTTTGATTTAAGCTTCTGTTGAGACTTGGGGTTGTTGATTCCAGTGGGTAGGATTCCACTATTGTTGAATTGCCATTGAAGGAACTGTTTGAGGCCACTTCTATTGTGGTTGAATCATTATTTGAGGCATTGTCATATGCGGCCACTATGGAATAGGTGCATTGTACTGTGGCATTGTTTGCATCTAGGGGGAAGGGTAGGGAATTGTCCCTGGAATTGTATTTGGTGGGTATACCATTCCTGGCGTGGGAGGAGGTAAAACTCCTCTTCCTGAGGTCATTGACAACCTTGCTTCAACTTCAACATACACTCTTGCACCTTCCACTGCAGCTTGCAGATTGATTGGTTTTCTCAATTTCACAAACTTGCAAACTTTTGGTTGTAGGCCTCTAAGGAACACTCCTTTTTGGATGCCTTCATCCAAATGATGATTGGTCCATCTCTTGAGGATGGATTCCATTCACGAGACATAAGCTTCTACTCTTTCTCTAGAGGATTGACTTAGGTTTATGAAATCCTCTTGCATCCGCTGTTCAAAACCTTCACGCCTCAATTTAGTGAGGGAAGCCAACTTCAACTCATCCCATGTGCCAAAAGTTCATGCTGCTTGTCTCTCATACCATTGAAATGTCACGCCCTTGAAAGTGGCGTGAAGATTGCCAACGAATGCTCAGGGGTTCTAGCATTGTTAGCCACACATGCTACCATAAACTGTGCTACATGAAGATCAAGTTCTTCATTATACTCTCCTTTAAAAATTGGCAATGGGACTACATTTGTTGGCCTGTCATCAATATTTCTAGGACAAATTTGACTAGGAAGGGGACCTTGAGTCACCATGGGGACTTTTGGAAAGAGTGCTTTTAAGGTGTCAAAGGAGGCTTCTGCTGCAAGCTCGTTCTCACCTTGATTCTTGCCTTCTCTCTTCTCATGTACCTCCTCTCCACTCGTTCTAGCGCTTGCCACTTGATTGCGTTATTCATCAGGGGGTTGGCTCCAATGAGTTGGTCTATACTCAACAAAATAGAATCAGAGGAGCTTCAGTCTCTAGAGGATTCTTTGGCCAACATTTCTTCAGCTTCCTTCTTTTCAACATCTTTGATTTCAGCTTTCAACAACTACAGAGGGGGAGATATTCCGTTTTGAAAGTATGAAAACTCTTTCTTCTTAGGATCGTTATTGTGCCATCATCAATATTATGCCACGGGGGACTCACTAGTAGTAATAAGGAGACGTCACCTACGTGCAAGAAATATATGAATATACCCCTTATCTACCTCCTATTTATGGGACCTTACCTTATAAAATGTACCTTTCTTCCCTTAAATAACCCTCTCCCTTACACTCATGTGGTACCATACGGTAAACCCTAGTGGACCCCCTAGGAATAATGCCAGCTTCTAATGGTTTTAACAGTGTCTATTGTAAGGAACACTCTATCTACCAACTTCCAGTGGGTTGCTAATTGGGAAAACAGAAGATTGTTTGAACACCAAGCATCCCACGTATCTTGCTGTTGTGCATCCACGAACATATTCCAACTCTTTTCATTCTTGTTTTCGTGAACCTCCACTGACCATGACTCCTAAAGCTTCTTCATGATCTCCCACTTGATGATGTTTGAAAACTTCTCAATGAATACCAAATCTTCCATGGATGGTCATTTTCTCTATTTTTGCACTTCAGTCTGTTCCCAAACAATTTGCTACCAAGATGCATATCTCTGTTGCTTCAACACGAAGAGGAAAAAGACCACCGCATAGAGCTTGCATCATGATGGTAATATATTTCCGCCATTGTAGGATGAACTTCTTGTAGAAAGTGGATTTCACAATAAGAATCTCCAACTCTTGATTGGAAGAAGTAACTTTGCAAGCATCCATTGAATTCTTGTCTTCTTGGCATGCCATTTCCTTCATTTTCAGCGTCTTCTTATGCTTGTTGATGGCGGAATTCCCCAGCTGCGCACCAAAAACATGGAGCCCAAAGAAAAACACCAAGGAAAAAGGGTTTCTACTGCAAAAAAATCTATCTTATAACATCAACAAGCTTTTGTTTCATTCTTTTGAGAACCACAACAAGAAAATAATAAATCTTCATGCAACATCATAGTAGATATATCCCATGGATTTGATAGAATCAACCATAATCTTCAAAATATTCATAGAATCCATAAATACACAAAAGAAAGACACCACTTTTGAATGGAAATAATCACATAGTAGTCATATTCATTGTCTTCATGTTGAGATATCGAGCTCCACTCGTAATATGCCAGGGTGACTGTTGTGCATTTATATCATCGACCTGTTAGATGTAGATGCGGTTGGTACACCACCCATGAATAATAGCTAGATGACAGCTATCCTTATCTATTCTAGTTCATGGCTCAGTTAGTATGCCACCTTAGTTAGTTGAGTTTGGTTTGAGACCCATATATAGGGTTCTTCTATTTCTATGTACTAGAGTTCTTTTTGGCTTACACAACTAAGAAGAGGAAAACTGTTTTCAGCCTCCACCTGTATGTGTATTCCCCCATTGTGCAAGCAAGAAAGCTACAAGTGAGACTCCTTCCATCTCTCCCACAACCTTGACATGGTATCAGAGCCTTGTTCGTGGTAAGGAGCTCAAGAAAGCAAACCAAGTTCGCGGTTTTTTGGTAAGAGGACCAGTGTTGCTTTCATTTTTCTGTTTGGGAGCAAGTCTTTGCAGGTAGCACAGCCGGAAAGTGCAAGAGTGCATTGTCTCGGATTGAGACGCCCTTCGCGATGTAGCAAGAGTGCATAGTCTCAGGTTGCTCTGTTTTTTTTATTTGAGGTCATTTTGGGGTCTGCTTTGGAGGCGGAAGTTTTCTGCAAAGCACTCAGGAAAAGGCCCTATTTTTTGCTGTGCGACCACTGTTCTACAGGTCGGTGAAATGTTACCGTAGAAATTGCATTGTATGCCTGTGCGCAGAGACATTGGGAGGTACAGAATCATCCTTATTGCCTGTTGATGCAAAATCGTCACTAGGAAGTGACTGTGTGGTCAAATACCACTTTCGTCAGTTTTGCAAATTTTCCCTTGTGAGGCTGAAGCTGTGTTTTTTACAGTGACAGATTTTTTTGCAGTGTTCTGTAATGGTGTCTCATTCTCATTCACAGATTGTCACTGAAAAGCTTGACAAGAACAACTTCCAAGCATGGAAATTTAGAATGACGAATTTCCTTATGGAAAAAGGATTTTGGGAATTTGTTGTAGGAAATGAAGAAGAACTAGTTCTTCTTGATGTTCCCAATCAACAACAAATGCAGGCATTTAAAGGATGGCATGAGAGAGCTAGAAAAGTTATGTACTGAATGTCTATCAGTATTTCAGACTCTATGATTATGCATATTCAGGATGCAAGTATGCCAAAGGAGGCATGGGATACTTTGTCAAAAATGTATAGCACAAATACACAAGCCAGGAAAATGTAGCTCAAGCAAGAGTTGCACAATGTGCAAAGAGAAAGTATGAGCATCAATGACTACCACATGAAGGTGAAGGAGATTGCAGATGCACTTGCTTCCATTGGGTCGCCAGTGGAAGATGATGATTTAGTTTATGTGACCTTGAATGGTCTAGGAAAGGATAATGCATAGTTCCGAACATCCATTTCTGTCCGTGAGAGATTTCCTGATTTTGAGGAGTTGATTGCTCTTCTAATTTCTGAGGAGCAGAGAAATGGTGGTGCATCTTCTTCAAGAGGAACTTCAAAAGAAGCTGTCTTTTACTCAAATACTGGAAGAGGTAGAGGCAGAGGTAGAGGAGGCCGATCTGGAGGCCATGGTAGAAATCAGAATATGCAGCAAACTCAAGAAAACCAGTCCTATGGAGGAGGACGTGGTAACTCTAGAGGCAGGGGGAGCCAAAGAGGTCGTGGCAGATGGCAAAGAGGCCAAAATGCAAACAGCAATGTTGAATGCTACTACTGTGGTAAAATGGGTCATATGGCTAAAGACTACTATAAAAAGCGGAATGACATCATGAATGGAAAATTGCAACAAGGGAATTATGCATCTTCTAGTAGACAGGGTGATGATAGAAATGAGCATTTGTTTATGGTGCAGCACATGACCAATTCTGTGATAAGTACAGGAGAAAGCAACGATGTGTGGTATGTTGACTCAAGTGCATCAAACCATATGACAGGTCATGCAGAATGGATGTAGGATGCAAGGAAAATGGAAAAACCAGGATTTGTGGAGACTGGTGATGATACTGCACATCCTATTGTGCAGATTGAAAAAATTCCTTTGTCTATGCAGGATGGGATAAAGAAATACCTGTCGGATGTATTTCATATCCCGAATATCACCAAGAACCTTGTTTTTGTTGGTCAAATGGTTGAGTAGGGCTTACAAGTCAGATTTAATTCTCATGGATGCTTTGTTGAGGATATGAAAAATAAAGGTCGCTTGATAGAAAAAGGAAAGAAGAAGGGCAGAATGTTTATGTTGGATGCAGACATGCCTGAATTGAGTGCAGCAATGTTTGCACATGGGACCGATGTAGTTGCAGATATTGATATCTGGCATAAACGCATTGGTCATGTTAATGTACAGCGACTTAAATCAATGCAAGTCCAAAATATTGTTGTAGGATTGCCTAAATTCAAGGTTGTAGAAATGCATAAGGTATGTGAAGCTTGTGAGTTTGGAAAACATGCAAGGAAACCATTTCCTAGACATGTTCAAGAGAGTAAGAAGCCATTGGAATTAATCCACTCTTATGTGTGGACTACTAAAGCTGCATCTCTTGGAGGCTATCATTATTTTGTCACTTTTATTGATGACTATAGCAAAAAAGTTTGGGTGTATTTTATGAAAAAGAAAAGTGAAGTATTTGGGCATTTCAAAACTCTTAAAGCTATGGTTAAAAAAGAAACAGGCCTGCAAATAAAATACCTAAGGTCAGATGGAGGGGGAGAGTACCTCTTAAATGTGTTTGCAAGGTTCCTATAGGAGCATGGCATAAAGCAGCAATATTCATGTAGTCATACCCCACAACAAAATGGAATTGCAGAAAGAAAAAATAGGCATATTGGAGAGGTATCTCGTGCCATGCTCAATGAAAAAGACATGCCATATTTTTACTGGGCTGAGGCAGTTGCTACAACAGTCTACATAATAAATAGGACTCCCACTGCAACAATACATGGCATGACTCCAGAGGAGAGGTATACTGGTAGGAAATCAGATATTTCTCATTTGAAAATTTTTGGTTGCATTGCCTATGTTCATGTGCCAGATGAGTTGAGATCCAAGTTGGATCCAAAAGGTGAGAAGTGCATCTTTATTGGTTACTCTCTGCAACAACAGAAAGGGTATAGATCCTATAACCCTTCTACTCGTAAGTTTACAGTGAGCAGAGATGTTGTTTTTTATGAGATGAGTAGCTAGTATAAACCAGTAAAAGTGATTGATGATGTAGATGCAAAAAATGGTAATGCTGCACAAAATTCACAACAGCACTCACAAAATATTAGTGGACCTAGAGTGTCCTCTAGTAGTTGTTCACATTCTTTGCCATGGATAGGCAGATTGAGATCATGAGAATCTCTTCAAAACAATGCAGATAGTGGTATGCAGGTTTCACAAAAAGGAAAAGAGAAGGTAGATCAGCCCATGTTTGATGTGAATGCAGGTCACTCTTATGTGGATGGTGAATCCAGTGGCTCAGAACAGAGCATTGATGATGAGTTGGGTATTCCTTCTATTGTTACACCTGGAGTAAGGAAGACCAGGGATGTTTTGAGAACACCTGGAAGTGAACCTAGTTTGTGTAGGTCTACCAGAGCTAGGTATCCTTTGGATAGGCTGAAATATGATGGATTTACAACCATTCACTATGCCTATATGGTCAAAGTGATACAAGAACCAGAACCCACTTCTTTTGAGCAAGCCATGGAAAAAGAAAAATGGGAGAAAGCCATGGATGAAGAAATGGATGCCTTGGAAGCAAATGCTACATGGGAATTGGTACATTTGCCTAAAGATAAGAATGCAATTGGTTGTAAGTGGGTTTGTAAGGTGAAGCACAATGCAGATGGTTCTGTGAATAGATACAAGGCAAGATTAGTAGTCAAGGGGTATGCACAAACATATGGCATTGGTTATGAAGAAACATTCAGTCCGGTTGCAAGGATGGCAACCATAAGAGCAGTCATTGCTATGGCTGCATCAAAGAAATGGTCTTTACATCAGATGGATGTAAAGAATGTCTTCTTGCATGGTGATTTGCAATAAGAGGTATATATGGAGCAGCCACCAGGTTATGTGCATGTTGTTCATCCTGAGTTTGTTTGCAGGTTGAAGAAAGCCTTATATGGCTTGAAGCAAGCACCTAGAGCATGGTCTGACAAGATAAGACAGTATCTTATCACTATTGGCTTTCAGATTTACAAGGCAGATTTCTCACTTTATGTGAGAAAAAAAGAGAAAGGTATTATGCTACTTGTCATTTATGTTGATGATTTGATTATCACATGTGATAGTGATGAAGATATCCTTTATGTGAAAATGATATTGAAGTAGAAGTTTGAGATGAAGGATTTGGGAGAGCTGAGTTATTTCTTGGGCATTGAGGTGATTAGATCACCAAGTGGGATATGGCTCTTGCAAATATGGGATGACAGACTGTCCAAATATGGGATGACAGGCTGTAAGCCTATTTCAGTTCCTTTGGAGCAGAATGTGAAGTTGAGCGCAGATGCAGGTGAGCTTCTCGAAGACCCTACTATGTACAGACGCATAGTAGGAAGTTTGATTTATATGACTATTACCAAGCCAAATTTGAGCTATGCTATTGGATTGGTAAGTCAGTTTATGCAGGCTCCAAGGAAACTGCATTTGGATGCGGCTAGATGCATACTTAGGTATGTGAAGTCCACATTGTAGTATGGACTATTTTATGAGATTGGGGTTCAGATACAGTTGCATGGATACACTGATGTTGATTGGGCTGGTAGTATTTCTGATAGACGATCTACTAGTGGATATGTGTACTCTTTTGGGAATGCTACAGTCACTTGGAGCAGCAAGAAACAATCTACAGTTGCCTTCTCGAGCACAGAGGCTGAGTACAGGGGTGCAGCAATGGTTGCATGTGAGGTAGCTTGGTTGCATAAGCTACTTTATGATATGCATCAGTCTACAGATGGGCCAGTTGTCATTTATTGTGACAACATGAGTAGTATACACTTGGCAAATAACCCAGTCTATCATGTTAGAACAAAGCACATTGAGGTGCATTATCACTATGTGCGAGAGAGAGTTTTACTAGGTCTTATTGATCTAGTTTATGTCGGCACAGAGGATCAGGTAGCTGACATATTTACAAAGGCATTGGGCGTAGAGAAGCTGCACAAGTTCAGAGACCTGCTTGGTGTGCAGGAATTGGGATTGAGCTCGAGGGGGAGTGTTGAGATATCGAGCTCCAGTCGTGATATGCCAGGGTGACCGTTGTGCATTTATGTCAGTGACTTGTCAGGTGTAGATGCGGTTGGTACACCACCCATGAATAATAGCTAGATGATAGTTATCCTTATCTACTCTAGTTCGTGGCTCAGTTAGTATGCCACCTTAGTTAGTTGAGTTTGGTTTGAGACCCGTATATAGGGTTCTTCTATTTCTATTTACTAGAGTTCTTTTTTACTTACACAACTAAGAAGAGGAAAATTGTTTTTAGCCTCCACATGTGTGTGTATTCCCCCATTGTGCAAGCAAGAAAGCTACAAGTGAGACTCCTTCCATCTCTCCCACAATCTTGACACTTCATAGTTCTCTCTCACAATCTCTCATAGATAGATACATTATTTTGATAGAATTGGCTATCTCTGACTCTCTCTTTCTCTCTCAATCAATAATACATCATCTCGTTACTACGATACTCAATAATGACTCTCAATAATCCTTGTTAGGTCCTGGATGCACCTCCCAAGAGGCATGGGAGGTATGAAAGGCTACTAGAGACACTACAGTGTCTCTTCATAGGTCACTACTCTCACTTCACTTCAGTATTCTCTTCTGTCTTCAGCAGCTGCTTCTTCCATTTGTTTTAGCTCTTTTGAACTTAGATTCATCCTTTCCAAAAAGTAGAAAACTTTCCCAAAGTCACACATATATTCTAGAGAACATTTATAGAAGATCTACAGAATATAACAGAAATAAAACAGGAACAAAAGCTCATTAGAAGGTCCAGAGAGCATTACAGAAGGTAATCAGAGAACATCAGAACCTTATAACTCATCCCAAACTATCAAAAACTATTCAATAAGCTTTCGAAAGACCTCAACCTTCATCAATCATCAATCATACTTCATATAGAAGAAAATCAAAACAAAACAGAAGCTAAACAGAAGGTATTGGAACCAATAAGAACCTCAATAGAACTTATAAGAACATCACAGAGCCTCATATCTCTACTAAGAATCATCATGAACTTCCAAAACATAATCAATATCATCCAAAAACACTTTCAAACACTTCCAAAACAACTAATCATCACTAAAAATCCATAAAAAATCAACCATTTAGGGCTTTAAAATAATAAAAATCAACAAAAAATCTAGTCATTTTAGCATTCAACAAATATCACATTTTTATGAAGAAATAAATGAAGATAAATAGCAAAAAAATAGAGAATTTTAGTTTTTTGCACTAGAAAATGAGAGAAAATTAAGATTTATGTATGTGAATGCATGACATGGCTGTAGCATGAGGGATAAGCCTTAGTTCAGCTATATCCTCATGTTAAAATTCATTTTTATTGCTTTTTATAAGAAAAACACATAAAAGACCTCTCTTTACACCTATCAACGATGCAAAACCTAAACGATAGGGGATAAGAGGGGTTTTGATGCTAATTAGTTTGTTGAAAATATATGAGATTTTGGTCTATTTGGTTTTACATACCATATAGGACATTTATAAATCAAGTTAAAGGGGGTTAAGCCACACGCGAAGGCTCGAGGATAGCCCTTAGCAATGAAACATGAGGTGTAGACTTAAATCATTGAAATAAATGTCTCTTGCACCACACAATGGTGATTTACAAAATGTTTAAGCACTATGGCATTCACAGTTTCATTGGCCATATGACATGGTAACTCCAGGATGCATTGCAATTGGTTTCTGATATACATGGCCCATGCTGAGTTGTGAGGCATCTAAGTTGTAGGTTTAGGCATTTGGGTTCCTTGGGCGATTATCAAGTGAGGAAATTTCTATCTCCTAGATCATTTAAAACAAGAGTGGAGCTTGTTACGTTTGTGTTATTTGTGTTAGTGATGCATGGAGGGGCCAATCCTCTTGGTGTAGGAGAGCTACAATGGGGTCACAACATTCAGCCGAGAGGTTGCCTCCTCTCTATTGGTTTTACATGGTATATTATACCAAGATGTATGGGATCTCTCTCTAAGGAGTAAGGAAGGTCAATCGTTGGACTATATTCCATTACAAACACAATATCTCTAGTAGTGATTAGGGTGGTGTACCCTTGGACGCTCCTGACCGCAAGGCCGTGTGGGATTGTCTTGAGAGTGTTAGAGGCCCGGCTAGTGCCTATAGCCAATTTCGAGCCCGTTTTAGGTCCCGACATGGTCAAAACTAGCTCTCTTCTTCTTCTTCTTCTTCTTCTTCTTCTTCTTTTTCTTGATTCTGATTCTACTTGAGACACAGAGTATGAGGGAGTGAGTGAGTGAAGGTGAGGGACCATGGTGGATAAGCCATCCATCTTCTTCTCTTCTTTTCCGTTATCTCATCTCGCACACAAGAATGGATCTTGGAGCTTGGAGCTTGAGGATTGAGCTTTCTTGAGCTTACACCTTGGATCATGGAGCTACCAGAGAGCTCATGGGAGGAGGCAACGCAATTAGACATGAAGGTAAGCTCACTACATGTGCTCGGTGTATGGCAATGGGTAATTGTCCCTTTTAGTAGCATCGTTCACCTTCTTATAATTGACGCACACTCTGATTTTTTTGTTTTTCTTCATCACGATGACTATGGGTGATACCCAGTCCGTGTGCTCAATTTCATAAATGAATCCCACTCTCATCAGCTTATCAATCTCTTCCTTGACAGCATGAGCATGTTTTGGATTCATAGGGTATGGTCGGTGCTTCATCGGTGTTGTGTCTGCTATCATGGGTATATTATGAGTCACTACACTCGGATCTACCCCTTTAAGCTCTTCCAAGGACCAAGCGAATACGTCTACATACTCTCACAAGAGAGCAACAAGGCTCGTTTCTTCTTCCTCAGTCAAGTCATCGACAATGAAGGCTGGTCGGGGTGTCTCCCCTTCTTGGGCTAGGCTCACCTCCTTGATCTTGGCTAGTCCCTCAATTGGTTCACTCATTTGCCCTTGCCATTTGGCACCCAACAAGATCACTACCCTATCTCCTTTCTTTAATTTCATAAATCTTTTAGGGAGGTCCCACAGTTTTTGTTGTTCGTCTGTTCGTGTGTCCCTAGGTTGTTTCACCCTTTCATGCTTCAATCGTCTACATCTCAAGTGGACCCTTAGTGCATCGGATCTTGGGTGGTCTAGGTATTTCTAGGTCACTATCCGAATATACCTCTGACTTAGAGTCAAACTCACCGTCTTTGCTAGAAGAGGTGGTCTCCCCTGATGGTCACAATTTAGATGATGATTCTGTCCTAAGCACTGGTGTCGCTCCCAATCAGACTAGGCTTGCTTGCTCAAGGTCTATAGCTCCTATGTGTTCTAACCAAGCACAATCACAGTCCATGCGCATGACCCCTCGATCTATCTTAAAGTCACTCTTTTTTTATGGCTTAGAGTCTACCCATATTTGTTCTATTTCATGTCCCTCAGTGTCGTATTCTACGGTATCTATCTCATCCTCACTGTTGTCTCACTGAAGGATCGGTAGTCTTCGTACTCATTATCAGAGTCCTTTGCGTCAGACTCCTCGTTGTCTCCTAGGGCTTGGTATATATCTTGTTGTTGATAAAGGACTAGGGCCCAGTTGTACATAAGGTTTAAGTCATGCACCTTGGTCCATTGCCACTTGGATTCACCTAAAAGATCCTAGAGTGGTTTGAAGTTTGCTACTGAATTGTTAGCTAGCTTGTCCGTTAATTATTCCAGAATCTCCTGGAGTTCTCTTTTGTTGCTTGGCACTCGGAAGGTGGCATGCTTAGGTCTCCCACAAAGGGTTCCTACCATCATGCAAACTGGTACTACGGAGGGTGTGCCATCAGACTTTCCCATCATCTTGATGGCTTGCTCATATGCCTTATGATCCGAGAACGGCAGGTCGACTGTAGCAAGGACATACATCCAATCTCGCTCATCTTATGGGCATGGGATATACTTGGTCAAGGGCTCATAAGACTTCTTGACTTGAGCGTTACCTTTGAGCATTGCAAAGATGGCATCCAAGTCAACTGGTGAGGTCTTCCAAGTGTCCATCTCTACCCTCACAGCTTCCGTTCTGTTGCTTGGAAAGATCAAGCTGTTACTCCAATCTTCGATAACTCTGGCATTGCACATCCAAGGTCGGCCTAACAAGATATCATAGTCCACCCCCTTCATGACTAGAAAGTCGATAGAGAACTGGACACTTGCGATTTTCAGTGGCTAGTTTTTAAATACCTTGAATGGCTTCACTCTCGTGCCCTTTGCTAATGTGACATTAAACAGAGCAGTCTCGATAGGTGGGTTTCCCCAAGTCTAAAGTACTACATGGCTAAGCACACTAACCTTGGCTCCCGTGTCTACGATCCCCTTTCTCATTGTCTCGCCTAAGGCTAGGACTCGTAACATTGCATGCATCTCGGTGCCTTCCCAAAAAGCATTAACGTGCAAGGATTTTGGCACAGAGTGTAGCGTTAGACTCCGTATTTGTGTTTCTACATCATGGTCATGCAGATCAGCAGCTTGTTCTCATGATCCCTCAACCCACTTCTTCAGGTCTTGCCATAGAGTGGGATGTTGCTTAAGCAGGTCTCCCAGGCTTAACCTCATTGGGGTGGTCTCTAATGTAGTAAGGAGGTTGTTGGCTGCTCGTCTCTCTCCCAAACTTGATTGTCCTGGCCAATGGCCATGACTAATTTGCGGGCCTGCAGTATCAGGGCTTGGCCTAAGCGGTGCTGCTTGTGGTGTGGTAGCATCTCCTGACTTTGGTCGAGGGGGTGATACTGGCTTGCTTATGCTCGGGAGATCATTGATCTCATCCTCTAGGATAGGCTCAACATCCCTTAAGTGCTCTTGGGCCTCTTTCACCCAGTCCTTCACTTTCTATATGGCCTCTAGATGGCGCTTCGGATGCGAGTATTCCCCTACCTTGGCACTTCCCTTTTTGACCGTCTTAGGTGCTAAAGTTTCTACCTCTGCGTCTGTGACCTTCTTCCCAACAATCAGAGTTGTAGCACTCTCAATTTTCAGTGCAATCTTAGCTTCTCACCTCTTCTTTCTCTGCCTGCGACTCTTCTTCCTTATCGAGGCTGCATCAAGGTTGCTAGGTCCTGGTAGTGATATGCCAACCAACTTCATCTGGGCCCGGTTCATGACTCGTAATGGAATAGGTGTGGCCTCCCCATTGAGGTTCCCGACCCCAAATAGCCCCAAGGGGACAGATGGTACGTTGGCTGAACTTGAAGAAGTTTTCACTTTGGGCAATCAACGAAGAGATGGGTGATTCCGCACTCGATGCATCTTAGGTTAGCTTTGTCTCTAATCTGCTGCTCCCTCTCAAGCCAACGTGATGAGACATGACCTAGGTGACCACAAGTCCAAAAGATGATTGGATCTTGCGTCTGGCCTCCTAGGCCTCTACCTTGTCCTCTCCCTACTAAGGCCATCACTGGTACTAGTCGATAGTCCATGAGGACTGCATTGCCCTTGTCGTTGTGAGACACATAAGGGTATAAGTAAGTCTCTTCCTAATTACGATCTTCCACGTAGTGGACTGGAGATTCACTCGGTGGATGGGTCATGTAGGGATTAGGTGGTCTAGGTATACCTGTAGGGTTTATGTCCACCCTAGGGATAGTCGGCTTAATGTCGTTAGGCGTAGGAAGAGCCAATGGGGCTCCCCTTCCAAAGAGTGGTTACAGCCTGCTCACTAGGTAAGGGTGGCCATATGGTTGCGAGTAAGGAAGTCTTCTCGGCAATCTACAATGCGCAACATTGTGATCGAACCTACTACAGTTAGCACAAGGTCTCGATCTAGGGTCTTGACACTTGACTGACAAGTGGTTTCCGCCATAGTACATGCATTGGACGTGTGGGCATGTTGGTCGTCTCAACATGTCTTGCAACTTGGCTATCTCCATCTTCACATCAGCCAAGTCTTAGTTTGTCTCGGTGGCTTTCCCCTTATCTTGGGATGATGCGGTTGGTCGTTCACTAGAGGTTGATGCTCTCTCTGAACTTCGTGAGTTGGTTTCTTCTGAGTTGGAGCTCCTAGAGCTCCACTCTTTCAGCTGATTGTCAACTCTGATGGCTTCCTCAAAAACCCTAGCTCGCACATTTTGCTATAAGCTCGAGTTGCCTGCCAAAGTCTTATACAGTTCCTAGTTTTGAATTCTACTTATGAATACAATCGAAATTGCTCTTTCAGTCAGTCGTTTGCCCATAGAGATTCTCTTAAAGAGACTCCTCAAGTGGGTTACGTAATCGCGAATGTCCTCCTTCTCATTCTGCTTGATATTCATGAGTCATACTAGCAGATTGCTGGAGTATCCAGGCTCGGCAAATCTCTTGATGAAGAGATTCTTGAGGCCATTGAAATTGGCTCACTCTGCAGTATCTCCTACCCTTGTCACCTAAGCAAAGCCCAAATGCTTGTGAGTGCTGAGTTAGGTCACTGAGGCCGTTGGCTTCACAGACTTTCTCGAACTGCTCTACAAAGCTATATGGATCGCCATGAGGTTGGTACTTGTCGAGCTGCTTTGTGAATATTGGGAATTTAGACTGGCTCTTAGAGCCTTGGGTTGCTCCTAATCCTGCCAGCACTGATGTCGCCAATGCTGCGGTACTTTACTTTGCTGCAATGTTATCTAGCAGTTGCTTCATAAGAATCTTTCTCAACGTTAAGTCTCCTTCTAGGGCCCTCTCGTGATCCGTTCGGTTTCTACCGGCTAAGTTCAGCACCTGCTGCACCTCATGCAACTCCGTGCTTTGCCTTTGGCTCCTAGCATGCTGGTCTTAATTGTATTCGACAATGCTTGTGGGGTAGCTTTCTCTTTTATTCTAAGTCTATGATGATAGCATCTGTTGTTTAGCTGCGGTGCTCATATTGGGCGTGTGCATCGTAGCTACTGACCAACTGTTGAATAGCCTCTAGGAAGATGCCTAAGTTGAGTTCCTCTCATGCTCCACCAAGCTATCGATCAGGTTGAGTAGGTTTGTCAAATCCACTTCGTTGGTGCCGCTTGCTTGGTCCTACTTTGCGTGTTGATGGTTTGTCTATGTCTTTGGGTTCTCTCCTATTGGTGGGTTCCTTCAGTGGTTTATTTGAGTGAGTTCCTTGACTTATTAAATACAGTACTCAATTTATCTCCTCTCAGTATGTGTGTTCTTTCCAGTGCATTTGTGCTCAATCAAGCTTTCAGTTTTCCTTAAGTGTACTTCAAGTGTGGAAATTCAGGGTAAGTGCGGCAAACAATCCCTAAGCATCTTACTCACTTTCACTTCGTCTTAGGCCTGATAGGATTTGTCGATCAATTCTTTGGCCGTTTTGACGAGGTTTAGGGTTTTTCTATTATGTTGCCTTGCTCATTTTTAGGTCCAATCAAGGTTTCATGGCTCAGTGGGTTCCCCCTAGGTCTCTCGGTCTTGCTACCACCTACTCAAGTTGCTAAGCGGCTGTGCCTAACGTTTTTGTCTATTTAGTGTGTCAAAATCAAGTTCTGAGCATCAGGAGGGCTTGTGACAGTTTGCGTTGCTAAGCTCTAGCCGAGTCAGGTCAAATTTCTAAAAATTTGAGACAAATTCACACTCGGCCCAACTGGTCTGAATTGCACGGGCCGAGTGGGTGACTCGGACAGGCCGAGGGCCGAGTTGGGTCACGGGCCAAGGGCCGAGTCAGGTCTTGGGCCGAGGGCCAAACTGGTAAATGGGGCCGAGTGGACTTTGGACCGAGGGCCGATTAGGGTTTATGGGCTGAGTTGGTCAAGGAGCTGAGTGCCATCACTCCGACGGGCGGAGTGGACTATGGGCTGAGGCCCGATTAGGGTTTCCAGATCGAGCTGGCCGAATGGCACGGGCCAAGGGCGGAGTCTAGGACTTGGCCCAAAAACGGCTACTTGGACGGGCTAAATGCACGGTGCAATGAATGCTGCGCGACGATGATTTCGATCAAATCTCACGATTTAGACAATCACTCCAAGCACAAACTTCGAGATTCTAACTAAGGTGCCAAGGGAAGTGATTGGTATACTTGAGGTGAGCGGTAGGCTCTCTGATGACGAGTTTGAATCGAATCTTTACGGGGGCCCTCTCTCTCTCTCTCTCTCTCTCTGCAATGGTTACAAATGAGCTCTCCCTTGGCCTCTTGGCTCTTAAACCCCCTCCTGGGTAAGGTTTTGATGCTCCCAATCACTCACTTGCCGACATTAAGTACCCCAAGCAAGCTTTTTGCTATTTTTTGCATGATTTATGCCATGTTTTTCCCTGTTTTGCAACAACAAACCCTACCCTTTCCCGTTTCAATTTCCTAATCCTATCCTACGCTAAATGCAAAAAGAATCGAAAGCAACAAACTGAAATGATTTCTCCATTTTTTTCAATAATCAAATAAACAAACTAACCCAAAATACTTGTTTTGAAGATCAAAATACCCAAACTTCCTACCTATCTCAAGCTCCATTTCAGGGATGAATCCCTTACTTCGATGCTCGATATGAGGTGCGCAAGCGCTCAAGCTTGAATCCATTGGTCCCAGCAATGGAACCAAAATGTAGAAGCTTTCACTCAACGACCAAGACCCAGGACCGCTTATTCATTCAAGCGTTCCAAGCAAACTCTAATGAATATCTCTCACCTAGTCGATGCACGTCGATCCTACGAGTGTAGTGAGCTTACCTTGATGCTGATATGAGTTGCCTTATCTCTTGCACATATCGGTAGCTCCACGATTCTATATGCTAGCTCAAGCATCCTCAAGCCTCCTCCATCTCCAAGCTCCATCCACCATAGCCATGCATGCAAGAGAAGAGAAGAGAAGAGAAGAGAAGAAGAGAAGAGGAGATGGTGAAGAGCTTCACCCTCTTGATCCCTCACTTCCACACACTCACTCTCTCACACTCTCATACTCCCTCTCTCAAGAGCACACACAAGCAAGGAGAAGAGAAGAAGAGAAGAAGAAGAAGAGAGCTATTGTTACCCACACACCCAAGAATGAGCTTCCATTCACTTTTTGAAATTTATATACAAGCCCTAAAATCCCATGGGCACCCATCCCATTTTTTTACATGATCGGCCATTGTGGCAAGGTCCTTTCTCTATTTCCCTCTTCTAGCCTTATGCCACTAGCCTACACTCGTCTAATACTTTACAATTGGCACAGGAGGGAGCCTGGCACTCTTTTACACAAGCTTTTGGAGTTTTTTGAGGCACCTTTCATTTAAAATTACGCTTTTGGCCCCAGCTTAGCTTTAGAGGTCGCCTGCGTGTCTTTGCTCTTTATCCATCCTCTTTTTGCTTTTTCATTCATTTTTCCAACTTCTTGACTTGGGATTAACACAAAGGAGCAGTCTCTCCACTGTATTTATAAATGGAATCCGAAGTAAAGAGATCTAGAAGGCCTTGGTGAGCAACCTGAACCTACAAATGATTGTGCTAGCTAGGGTCTTTGAAGAAGCCATATGCATGGATGACATGCTCAAGGAGAGAAGCTCTAGAACCACAACTCGAGATGGCACCGTCTACAGATCCTCAAAAGAGCCATGAACATTAGTAAGAGATCTTTCCAAAGTACACAAGACAAAGGAAAGGGTGTCCATTAGAGCTTGAGGAGTTGGTAAACATGAAGCTAGAGTTGAATAATCTTTAAGAGATGATGAGAAGGCCAACACAAGCTCACGTGCAATGTGTGCATTGTGGAGGAAATCATCTCCTTATCAAGTGCTTGGATCCTAGGTCAAGACCATGTCTAATTGCAGTAGGTTTAGCCACAACATTGTAATGTAGGAAAATATTCCATGTATGAAAATTTCCCATGTATCTAGGATACCATTACAGCCATGAAATTGGCTGACATATGTAAATATACACTATAATTAGAGGATTAGGATTAGCTAGGTTAGGCTAGGGTTAAGTATCAAAGGTGGAGATATAACATGTGAAGCATATTTTTGCCATTTTTCAAACAATACATGTTTTGAGGTTCCTTCCTCCCACCAACTAAGAGGGTGCATGCTCTTAGCCACCAAGATATGTGATGCATACCATGTCCCACCTTGACATGAGGTGAGTATTCATGTTGCAGCTTACATCTATGATTCTCAACCTTCTATGGCAATATTATTTCAAGCTTAGCTACCTTGGCTATGGCTACCTTGAAAAAATGGCATATTTCTTGTATTTCTTTGCAAACATGGTGTATTTCATGAATTTCCAATTATTTGATTTGATGTGGGAACTCGTTTATTACATTGGTATCATAGCCTTGCTTTGATCCAAGGTAGGCTTTAATCCCATGATTTTCATGATTATGATCCAAGGCATGCTTTAATTCCATCATTTTCATGATTATGATTTGGATAAGAAGGTCATTTTCATAGAAGATCTAGTTACAAGCATCATTTTGGAGTTGGAGACACAGTTACATGGTTTGGTTTCTTCTTGACAGTGACTAGACAGGTTGTACTACTTCAAACTGTGGTTATTTTAGTGCTTCTTGACATAGATATGGGGGAAAGATGGAGGTTTATAGCTACTTTATTAGGTCTTCGTCATATTTTGTCTTATTTTGAAGGACATTTGTTAAAAGAAGAGGTAGGGAGATTAAAGGGGACTAAAGGTACCTGTACTTTTTGAAAGTATAGTTCATATTCTTCTTCCTCATCTCTCTCAAGATTTTCTGTGAGCTTCAATGGTGGATTTTGATTCTAATCTCTCTCTCTAAACTCCCAGTGCTACAAAGTTTGCTCTAACTTGATGCTATAAGGATCAAGAAGCCTAATTATTACCAATATGGTACCTGTTCAACATGTTCATACTAGAGGACTTCCTTCTTTTATAGATTTGCAAGTTTGTGCTGAAAATGCTGACTCAAACCTTATATGGCTTCATTAGTCTCTTCATCTTTCTTTTATTCATCTTATGGAGGGAAAAAGAGGTGCATAAAGTTGTAAGGTGTAGTTGTTAATGGTGGCAAGCGAGGAGCCAGTTTATCCAAAAGAATGTAGCATATGCGTTGTAGCGGAATCAATTGATTCAACAAGCAAAGCACACTTCTATTGAGAGTGGACATAAAACAATGGGCTACATTTCAAAATAGTACAACTCCTCGTTCTTCTTACATTGAGCATCAATTGCTTTTCTCTGAGACACCTGCATCAAGAAGCTTGCGAGGGAATATCTCCTTTGGGGAAACACTAGCATTGATGCTTCCTTTTGGAGAGGAGGACAGTTCCAAAACTTTGAACTCATTGGTTGGAGCTTTGATATGCACACAAAGAAGCTCCAAGTTGTCCACTAGATCTTCCCAGGCATCTTAAATAGCTACTAAGCTCTCATCAAAGGACACCTACTTGCTTTTCAGCTCGTTGAACTTGGTTTCCAAGCTGTGAATCTCACCTATTTGATAGTCCAGTTGCTGCGCAAGCTTATGATTCTCATTTGAGGGTCTCCCATGAATGGTGGTGGAAGGTGCAAAATCGGGGTAGGGCATCATCAGTCTACCTCTCGGAGGAGTCAACCACAACCAGATCCACTTCTGTTGGAATCAGTTTATAGAAGCCTCCAAAAATACTTTAGCACTTGAAGGCCCTGAGTGCATCAGAACCTCATCACAGCCTCTAAGCCCTGTGTGCAAGTGGATCTTGTTCTCTGTGTCTCATTTTACACTATTGGTGAAAGACTCCAAGAGCTTGTAGGGGTGATCAAATCTCAAACGGTTCGCATCTTCTTTCGGTTTTCTGAAAATCAACATTTGTTTGTCCATTTATCTGCATCGTCCTCCTCCTCTTCATGCAACATTGAATTCCAAAAATTCAAGGACCATGAGCTTGGACTCTTTGTGATTTTTGCATCCTTTTCAACCTGGCAGCTATGGCACAATAGGGTTTTTTTCTGTCAGAGACGGGGAAAGACTGCAATCCTTCTGTATATATCCTATTTTGTAGCTTTGCAAGAACTGTCTTGGCAATCTTTTCATAGACATTGCCTCCTTCACTCTCTGGGCATGTCATTCTGTAGGCATAACTACAAGTGAGGCAAGAGCTAGATCTAAGCAGGGCACTGTGGAGAGGGCCAATGTAGAGGCTTGAGAGAGGGTGAATGAAAGGGCAGCAATTGAAGCACAGGAAGATGGTAGTTGATGTGTCTCTCCTGACTACTGATGAAGAAGGCATCTTTAGTGAAGAAGGCATCTTTGCTTGGTGATACACACCTAGGAGGAGAAGACTTTGATAACCACATGGTAAATCATTATGTTCAATAATTCAAGAGAAAATACAACAAAAAGGGTTCATTATAGGTAATACCAGAGCCAACACCAAAGCCCTGCAGAGGCTGAGAACAGCCTGTGAAAGGCTATGAGAAATGTTGATGTTGTAAATGGACTTGAGTACAAGATGTCTTGTCATATTTCTTTGATAGGGAGGATTTCTTTCATCGCAGGAAGCATCTACGGACAAATGGTATTCCCAACTTGATAGCAGCACTCTACACAGCTCTTATCCTGAAAGATGACGGCATTAGCATCATGGCTGAGAAGATTGCAACATTAGTGAAGGCTGTTAATGGTCAACTAGAATCTTACTGGCCTGCATTGTTTGCCAAGTTTCTTGAGAAAAGAGAAAAAAGTATCAGTCATTGGGCATGGTTGCCATGATGGAATACTATCTACTCAAGCATATGGATCAGACATGAGCTCTTGGTTTGGAAAAACTTGACCTTATTGCAATAAATCCGGTGTGATAAGTCTGATCAAATGGTAAATATATGAAGCATTTCCAATTGGATGAATTGATGCTCACTAAACCTATGGCAGCAACATCAGACATCCATGGAAAGATGTATTGATTTGCATAGGTCACCTTGAGAACTCTCAGTGTGGCTTCCAAATTTTCTCCCATGCCTTCTATCACCTGAAAGGCTTCCATATTTTGAGTCCTTCCATCAAGAGGAGCTTGGTGACAACCCTATTGGCTTGCCATTAGTCCAGATTTCACACTTATTCATCCTGATATTTGCATCATTGTTCTTGATGATCTTCATTATGTGGATAGCAAGAAGATGGAGCTATGGGCTCTTAATCATTTGGTAAAGAGTACATGGAGTGATTACTTGCTAAGGAGCTTAAGCAATCTCTACTTCAAGCAGTCACAAAGGCTTGGACTCTACTGTGAGTTAGCGCATCTTGTGCTATCCTCAAATTTTGAACTGTAGCAAATTGCCTTACTAAGCAACAAGTGGAGAGCTTAAGGAAGCTCTAAGAAATTCCTACTCAATCTTATCATGATACCTGATGTTGGACTAATGTCCAAGGCTATAAATGGGCAAGTTTCAAAGGGGAGTATGTACAGATTTGATTGCACAAATATTGGCTTTGTTTGACTGTTTGGGGTCCACTAGTAGTGGTACGAGAATTATCCTGATACACTAGATCATGAGCATAAGCTCTAACTGTCATTGTGTCAGACATGACATGCTATGCTAGATCATGAGCATCAACTCAAACTATTACTATGTCAGACATGACATGCTTTTCATGTGCAACTGAATGCCTTCTCCAAAGGTCTCATATTTAGATTTGATGTTGGTGTTGAATCTACATATTCCTTTACTACAAAAAATCATGTTTGAAAGTGGTGGTCTGAAGAGCTTAATGAAGCTCTATGAAGGGTTACTTAAGCTTCATACAAGTTTTTTAGCAACAGGTAGAGCCATATACACAATAGCCTCCTGCTTATTCACAACAGTCTTTACAATATTCTCATTAAGGTTCGGCACAACAGTAGTAGGTTGCAATGCTTGGTGTACAATAGGCAGAAGTAGCAAATGATACCTCATTCTGCTGTATAATAGAAAAGTGTTCCTACAGCTGATTAGTGGTATCAACAGCAGTATCAAGAGTATTATCAATGGTATGAACATTATCAAGAGCAATATGAACAATATGAACAAATGCAGATTCAAGAGCAGCAAGCTTTTCAGCAAACAGATGCTAGGTGATTGATACCATTGTTTGGATTGCACTGAAAATTATGAAGAATATGCAAGGTATCATGAGTACAATGAGCATTGGTATGACCAACAACATGCATACAATAGTGATGAGAACTCCATTGAATTGCAGCATGCAAGTGAAAGTCATAATATTTTTTGACAACAACAACATGTTGATAATTATGTTTATGATCAGCTTCAAAAGTGAGAACACCCTTGCATTCATTTTGGACGCACTTCTATGAATGGGAATCAAGTGGGAAGGCCACAAGGAATTGAGAAAGGTTTCAACTCTTTTGATATGCATTCAAATGGATAGTCATATATGAATGGGCAGCAACATGTATATGATCATGATCTTGGATATGAGCAGCATTATGCTAGTAAACATGGGTAGCATGTTGATCAGTACCTCTATGATGATCAGCCATCCCATAGTCAATATTATGATGATGATCAACTGTTTCTTGGGCATCAGCATTATGTTAGTAGAAATGAATGTGGTCATGACTATGGAAAACCATTTTATCATGAGAAATATGATAGTCATAGCGGCCAGCATGATGTTATTCGAGGAAAAATCTTAACCAGTGATGATATTAGAGGACTACATGCATGATGTTATTCGAGGAAAGATCTTAACAACTGATGATATTAGAGGACTATCAACATGATGTTATTTGAGGAAATATCTTAACCAGTGATGATATTAGAGGACTACATGCACAAGGCTTATGTTTTAGATGTACTAAACCAATATCTTCTAATCAATATGATATATGCAAGAAAAGTAATGCTAAAGTGTTACTGGTTATAGAGTTTCTAGATAATGAAGAGAAAGCTGATGAGGCTGAAGAGGAAGTGGATTGTAAAGTCCAAGATGGATAGTCCTACAATTCCTTTGAAGTTGCTCATGATGTTTATCATTCTATTGATGACTATGATATCCACTATCATGGTACGCACATGTTTGTTGAAAGTGATGGTAATATTGATGATTTTGAGGTATATGGAGCTGATTATGCAGATCATGGGAAGGATTGTTCTTATCCTTTTGACCCAGGTGGTGGTCAATATTGTGTTGACAGTTTTGATGCTGATTTTCCTATCTTAGATGGCTTATTATGATGGAATACCCTTTGATCCAGGTGAGGATTGGGTTTACTCGGCTGAAGATTACTGTAACTGTGGAATCCCATATGATCCGGGTTGATTTTGGGAGAATATCATGTGGCTAGAGATAGGGGACAGTTTGTTGTATTAATTTTCTGTGAGAAAATTAATCAGTATAACTTCATCAAATAGGGAAAATTTTATTATGGGCTAATAGATTATGTTACGAACTTTGTTTCTATTATTTATACTCCCGGTTTGGATACTCATGCTGAAAGTTATGAACATTTTTCTATAGCTACCCTATTTAGCCCAGATTCATTGTTTCATGGCAGATCTCCTATCCTATAAAGACCATTCATTGAAGATCCAATTTTGGAGTTTTTCATAAGTTTTGTATCCTATATTCTCTCCTATTACATGTTTCCATCCTTGTATTCATTGTAAATCCAGCTTTGAGGAGACAAAGCTTTTCCAGGAGGGGATGGTTTGTAATGTAGGAAAATTTCCCATGTATAAAAATTTTCCATATATCTAGGATACCATTACAGCCATGAAATGGGCTGACATATGTAAATGTACCCTATAATTAGAGGAATAGGGTTGGCTAGGTTAGGCTAGGGTTAAGTATAAAAGGTGGAGATGTAACACGTGAAGCATCTTTTTTCCATTCTTCAAACAATACATGGTTTGAGGTTCCTTCCTCCCACCAACTAAGAGGGTGCATGCTCTTAGCCATCAAGATATGGGGTTCATACCATGTCCCACCTTGACATGAGGTGAGTATTCATGTTGCAGCTTACATCTATGATTCTCAGCCTTCCATGGCAATATTATTTCAAGCTTAGCTACCTTGGCTATGGCTACCTTGCAAACATGGCGTATTTCTTGTATTTCTTTGCAAACATGGTGTATTTCATGAATTTCCAATGATTTGATTTGCTATGAGAACTGGTTTATTACAAACACGATGCATTGCAAATTACCAAGATGATTTCCATACCTACAGCTATACAATCAATCTTATTACCTAGGGAATATTCCATGGAACTTCAGAAGGGGAGCTCCATTAGCTCTCTTAGTACCCAATGACTCAAAGTCAATCGTCCCTGGGATAGACATCAATCCTATAGGGATACCTAGACCACCTAGACCCATTGTGACCCATCCACCAAGTGACAAATACGACAAGGAGAGTAACCCTATCTTGATGGATTTTATACCAATGGTGATAATGGCATTAGGAATGGGAAGAGGTAGAGGTCTAGGAGGACAACACCAAAAACCCATAATTGTGTAGGACTTGCAGTCACCTAGGGCATATCTCATCTCCCTACCCCAAAGGGAGCAAGCCAATCGATCAAAGCTGATGTGAGATGTCTAGAGTGTGGGATCACAAACTTGTACATCTAGTATCCTAGGCAAAAATCTTCCATTAGTTCAACAATCATGTCATCCTTACCCTTGGGGCCGTTCAAAGTTGAGACACTTCATAGTGAGGCTACCTCGATTCCATTGAATGTCATGACCCAAGCACAAATGAAGCAAGTAGGCATCTCAGTACCAAAACCCAAAAACCTTGATGTAGCTTCAATAGGGAAGAAGAGCCATAGGAGAATGAGAAAGAGGGCTGAGATGAGGGTAATGCTTAAGAAAGATAGTGCCACGCCATTATCTAAGGAGAAGGAAGTCACTAATCGAGAAGTGGAAACATCTACTCCAAAGATGGAAGAAAAGGGAAGTGCTAAGATTAGGGAGAGTTCCAAATTGAAGTACTAATTGGAACTAGTGGATAATGTCAAGGAGTGCATGAGAGAAGCCCAAGAGCACCTAAAATATGCTAAACCTATCCTAGAAGATGAGATCAATGAGCTCTCTTGTGTGAGCACACCAATCTCACCTATGAGGTTAAGATCAAGAGACGCATCCACACCCCATGTAGCACTGCATAGACAAAACCTAGATGCCACAGGTAGGCACACTGACCAAGATCATTGGCAAAAGAGTGTAGAGCCTAACGGAAAGCAAGTAGTTGGAAAATTTCTCACGACATTGATATTAGCCCCTGTGACTTCACCTTTGGGAGAGTTGCTTAGCTAGAACCCAACATTATGGCAAGTGTTGAAGCAATGAGTAGAAAGACCTAATGAGCTTGGAGTGACCAACTTGCTTGACCACGATATAGTAATGCACATACCCAGCTTGACCCTAAACTTAGTGCCTAAGTTTTTCCACGTAAATGCTTTTTGCGAAGGCTTAGAGATGCACACAATCTTACATGTCAATGCACTAGGAGATGCTATAAGGAAGGAAATTGTAGATACAAGAGTAAATACCATATTAGAGAATTTGGGAATATCCCAAGTTCCACTTTCAAATAAGGAGTAAATATTTGACCAAGTGGCTAAATCTTAACCCCATATTTGAGAGTGGGACTAGGGGGATTACTTATATAGTATCTAGGGAAAATTTCACCTTCAAGTAAGGGGATAAGATTTGACCATGTGTCCAAATCTTAGTCACATTAGGAATTCCCAAACTTTATGAAAATTTCCAAATTCTTGAATATGTGGTTAGTAGGAGTTAGTGTCTCAGTCATATAGTCATACAGGCTTGGGTAACCCACCTATGGAGACCGCTAGGTTTAGTGTCACACTAGCTAACGGAATGAAGGTGAGACTATTTGGAGTACTAAAAGATTGACCCTTGAAGATAGCTAGAGTCTAGTTCACTGAGCTTTGTAGTCATGAAGGGACTGGACTACGACATCCCACTAGGCCCTGGATGCGAAGCGCATGAGTGATATAAGACTAGGGCAATGGTCTAATATTCTTGGGCAACAGATTGAAAGCTATAAGAGTTGAGATGGACACTTGGAAGACCATGCTAGTTGATCTAGATGCCATCTTCACTATCTTAAAAGAAGACTCACAACTTAGCAATTCCTATGGGCTACTAACCAAATATATCCCTTGCCCGGAGGACGACAAGGATTGGATGCATATGCTAGCCACCATTGATTTTCCATTCTCTAATGACAAGGAGAATTATAAGTAGGTTGCTAGAGTAGCCAGTGAGTCCCACAATATCAATCCATCTCAACTATCAAAGAAGAATAGGATCCCACCATTAGTACCACTCTGCATGATGGACACAAGCTCTAGCACTCAACCAACACCTATCCCCTTCCATGTCTCATCTAATAGACTTGATCTCCAAGGGATTCTTGAATACTTGATGAGAGAGCTCGCTAGTAACCCAGCTACCAATCTCAAATCTCTCAAGGACCTCATGGAGAGTATGAAGTGGCAATGGACCAAAATGCCTCTTAACTCTTGTATCTACAATTTTTGGGAAGTGGCAATGGACCTCATGGAGAGTATGAAAAGAAGGTTAAGAGTAGAAGTCTAGGAGATGATGAGCCATCAGAATATGACAATTCAAATGATAGGTATGAATATTTCTACTCTATGAATGAGGAAAGTGAGAAAGAGGTTGATATAATATAGTATGATATGGACGGCCAAGTGATCAAACAAATACAAGTAGACTCCAAGCCACAAAAATCCAATGTATTTAGGATTGAAAGAGAAGTCATCAGGATCACCTTGATGTATACCTAGATGTAATATACTACGAGTAAGCTAGATTAGTTTAACCAACTACCACACCACTCTTTAGAACTGAACCAATCTCAAAGTTGTGACCATCAGGGGAAACTCCTTCTTCTAGCAAGGGTTGTGAGTTTAACTTTGAATCAAAAGTGAGCTCCAAGAGCAATCCAGAGATATCGTAACCACCTAAGACCAAGCACACCAAAGGGGACCTACCGGTCCACCTAAGGTGTAGGTAGTTAAAGGAGGAGGTAGTCAAAGGGGTCAAAAAAGAAAAACCAAAGGAAGCCCTAGGATCTACCAAAGCTCTTCATGAAGTTCAAAAATGGTGATAGGGTGGTGATCCTATTGGGAGCTAAGAGGTAAGCATCGGCAAGCAAACCAATAGAGGGGCCCACTAAGGTGAAGAGGTCAACTTAGCAAGGGAAGGTGAAAAGCCTTGACCCATATTCATAGCTGAGGACCTAACCAAAAAAGAGGAGGCTAATCTTGTCACTCCCTTGCAAGAATAAATAAATATGTTGGCTTGGTCCTTTTTAGAAAAACCAAAAAAAGTAGATCCAAGGGTTGTGACTCATAACATCCCTATGACTTCTACTGATGGAATACCAGTTAAGGAGGGACCATACCTAATGAGTTTGAAACATGCACATGTCATTAAGGAGGAGATAGATAACCTATTGAAGGCTGGATTCATCTATGAAATTAAGTACATGAACTGGGTGTCACCTATAGTGATTATCCTAATATTTGAGTGTGTGTGAATTATGCAAAAGTCAACGCTGCAACTCAGAACACCATATTGGGGAATATGAGAATTTCTCATAAGCTTTGGGACACGTGGTCAAATCTTTAGATTTGTTATAACTTGAACACTATAACTCCAAATTGAGCGCTCTATAGCTCAATAGATTCCATTTTTTAAGTGCTTTCCAATGATAGGTCACATCATATGGTTTTGAGAAACTTATGGGCATGTTATCTAGGTGCCACCTTTTTAGATTCAAAAAATGGGAATTGGAAGATTCTCAAACTCACTAATATTGTGTTTAAGAGGGATAACTATCCACTACCCTACACAAATCACATACTCAAAAGAGTGTTGGGGAAGGAAGTCTATAGTTTCTTGGTGGATGGCTTATTAGGCTACAACCAAGTGCAAGTACACCTTGATAAGACACACATAAGACAACATTTGCGACTGAATGGGGTGTATTTGCCTACATACTCATGCGATTTGGGCTAACAAATGCACTAGCTACCTTCTAGCGCCTCATGTGCACCATCTTCAAAGACATGCTTAAGCAATAATTGGAGATATTCGTTGATGATCTATGTGTCCATTCAAGTTAAAAGGAACACCTATATAGAGTTCTTGTAGTCTTTGAGTGGTGTAGGTTGTATAACCTCTCCTTACATGAAGTGCCAGTTCTAGGTAAAACATGGATGTATCCTAGGGCATGTGGTATCTAAGAACGGCATTGCCACCGACTTCTCCAAAGTTAGGGTCATTGCCAATGTGATATCCTGAATTTGATTTAAAATCTTCCTTACTTCTCACAAATGGACTTGAAGAACTCTAAAATCATTAAATAGAAAAATCTTTTGGATATTTTGGATATTATTTATCGTAAATATCCTAAAAAGCTATGGAAACTTCTAGAATAAGGTGTCATGTAAAAAAAAAAGTGGCATTTTCAAAAAATTTTAGAGATTTAAAGAAAAATTAAGGATAAGTGAAATCACGCGTGTCGCGTGATCATAGTTTACAGGCAACAAATAACACTCAGAATGAGGAGAAGAAGAAGGAGTGATATGGAAGATTTTTGCAGGTGTCTTGCAATTTTACCCCCCTTTTGGAGGCAATAGAATCATCAAATTTGCAAATTGAGCATCAGATTGCATCTTGGAAGCTTCAGATTGCTACTTTTGCCAAGATCCCCTCCATAAAGAGCTCTTCTTCTTAGCCACAACCCTTCTTCTCTAATTTAGCTATAAATAAGAGGCATAGGGAGCAATAGAGAGAGGTCCGAGCAAGAGGGGAGAGACCCTTCTCAAGAGTATAGAGCAAGAGGGAGGAAAACAGAGGGAGGTAGAAGGATACCCCCCTCGAGAGGCTACGAGAGGGAGCTAGAGAGGGGGAGAATTAGACAGAGCGAGAGAGAGGGCAAAAGATCCCAAGCAACTATGACAGGGGGAATTAGAGAGGGGGTTAGAGAGTGAATAAATTAACTCAACCTCCTTTTCTCCATCTTCAACTTGGCAAGTTGTTCTCACACTCTCCCATCTCGAATTCATTCCACCTTCTCTTTCTCTCGAACCCGCTTGTGAACAATGGCTCCGAAGCAACAAGGCAGAAAGACCATGAAATCCACCGTAATCGGTCAAAGAAAATGTATTGCCAGAGATATGGGAATGCCCAAAGTTGCCAGAATTGCCACTACCAATGGAACATTAGGTGTGGCGAATACAAGCGCAAGCAAAGACGAAATTCCCAATGACATCATGTCAAACCAAGTTGTTCACAACTCAAAAATAGGCTATTATTTTCATATTGCCACATAAAATAGTAAGACTTTTTTCAAAATCAAGTATGTAAGATGTTAGCTTTTGGATTTACACCTACACAAGATGTCAGTTTCATCTACATAGCATATTAATACACACACAAATGGTTAGCTGCTACCTATGATTTGTAGATAGATTAATTGAGATTATAATTCATAGAATCATGATGGAAATAGTTGCAGGAGGTTATTGCACAAAATGAGTAAAGGACGTTATGCGCACTCGAGATTAGTAAAATAACTCGATATATTTATTGCCAAATTCGACAATGGTTAGGAGTTGATTAACACTTAAAAAGTGAAAGTCTATTTAAAGAATCTTCTAAATCTTGTCGTTAAATTATTGTCGCAATATTGTTTTAGGTACCAACTAAAGGAAATTCTCTTATGTTGGTAAGTTAGTCCTAAACCCGAAATTCATGTCTTTCTTAGCAATGTTGAAAGATTTGAACACAACACTTCTTTATGGGAAGAAGAATCCTCATTAGAATGTAAGGTTACCTTGGGTTAAGGATCTACCTTGGCTATGTGAAGCTCTGAACTGCACGATGGTGTGATTGTCATTGTTTGAAAGGATTGTTTGAGTTTGCAAATATCTAGATCTCTGATTAAAAACATTGACAAAAAGGATAAAAGAAAAGATCGTGTCAGGCTACCCCCAAGCTAGCTGCGAGACCCTACTCCAAGGGGTTCATGATTATCACTTTGAGAGGCTTAGACCAGCTCTGTAGTAGAAAGGTATCTCTATAGGGATAATCTCGAGCAGTAGGAAATGTGGATGCTAAGGGGGGCTTTGGCCGTAAATTTTGCATTACTCCTAGAATCTAACAAGTCCCTTTGTGACCCAAGATGGGATCCTGGTACCCTAATACTAGTTACAAGGGAGGAATCTTAGTGGAGAAAATACCCTCATGGAATTTTGTATATCTTTCACAGGATCGAAAAGATAGAAATTGTAATAAACTTCCAATATAATAAAGGAAATTATTTTTATTCAAGAATTGTTTGAATTATATGCATGCCCCTGAAATAAATTACATGAAAGAAACTATGATTTAACGGACTAATTAAGGAAGCTGGTTATATATGTTTCAATAAGTGTGATGTAGGTAATTAAAAAACTAAAGATGATATCATCATCAAACAAAAGCGGTTGGGCGCAACCCCTGACGAGTCCGCTCAACGGTAGGGTAGTCCCAATTAGTTGGGAGCTTTTCTAAATTGGTGATAGAAATAGGAAGATGACCAACTAGTCATTAAGTAGAAGTGACTTGCAATGTTTTAGGGGGCCGAAATGGGATCTGGCCTTATGCTGGGCAAGAGGGTTGACATACTACACTCCCCTCCGTCTCCCATTCTCTTTGAACCAAGTGTAATGGCAAGCCCGCTTCAGTTTTGAGTAATCCTGTAGGAAGTGGAAACTGGAAATTATTGATGGTAGTTGGTTGTTAGGAGACCCGTTTGAATTTAGGAGCCCAAAATTTCAGGTCGATCCTAGTGGGTTTGGTCAAAACTCTCCCTTGCGATGTAGACTCTGTAGGGCCGAAGTGACAAGCCACGTGATACTCCAAGGGAGCACTAAGTAACATCATTTTGGAAAATCTACTAATGGACTACTAAAAGGTGTGCCTTGGATCGAGACTAACCGACACATCACCATTGATTTATCACCATCCATGAACTATAAGGGAGTTCATTGCTTCGTAGGATACACAAGGTACTATCGATGATTCATTCTAAATTATGCATTGATTGCTAGATCCCTTTACAAATTTTTGATTGTATTTGAGTAGACCAAGGAATGCAACGCGCTTTTGAGGAACTAACAAAGGCTCTTATGATTGTACCAATCCTACAAGCCCTATATTGAAACATAACATTCCACGTGCACATTGATACATCAAAGTTCACAATGGGAGCTATTTTTGTACCATTGTAGTGAACACAATCTTGATTATCATGTGATCTTCACTAGTAGACAAATCATACATATAGAGATAAATTACTCCACGATGGAGAGGGAAGGCTTGGCTATAGTGTTTGCTGTGAATAAGTTCCATCCTTATCTTTTAGCTACACCCTTCATCTTCTTTATTGACCATTAGGCTTTGCTTCATTTCTTAAACAAACCTTGTGCTATAGGACGCATAGCTAGATGGTTACTTCTGCTTCTAGAGTTAGGCTTCTCCATGGTTGTACGCAAGGGTAAGCAGCAATATATGGCAAACCATATGTCCCATATACCCATAGGAGAAGCTACAAATGACCAAGGCATCATAGACAACTTACTAAATGCACATATTTTTAGCATGTTTAGTAATAGATACCTATTCAGGGCTGATCTAACCCCATATTTGGTAGATGATATAGTCTAAATCCTAGATCATGGATTTCCTGAGAGACCTATAGAGAGGGCTAGCCTAAAGTATCTCATGATATTGACTGAAGCTCAAACCACCAATGAGAATGATGTTAGGACCATGGCTAAGTTTCTTTGGCAGCAAGTGATCTTGCGATTTGATTGCCCCATTAAACTAGATAGTGATCAAGGCACACACTTTATTAATAAAGTGATTGCCCATTTTCTATCCACCTTCTTAATCATCCATAATAAATCCTCACCATATTACCCTCAAGCTAATGATCAAGTAGAATCTATGAATAAGATCCTAGTAAATGTCCTGACTATGGTAGTCTCCATCTCGCACACTGATTGGGACAATAAGTTCATGGGAACTATATGGGCCTATAGGATAGCTTATAAGATGGCCATAGGGAAAACAACATTCAAGATTACCTATGGGTCCGAAGCAATCCTATGAGAGCAAAGTTCTTTGTTCCAAGATTGAGAGTAGTAGTACAAGAGAAATGGGATAGAAAGGAAGCATGGATGGAACAACTGGTGGAGTTAGAACACCTCTCTGAAGCCTATAATCCAAGCACTGATTTGCAAGAAGGCAAGATGCAAGAGATGGTTTGACAAACATGTCAAACAATGTGACTTTGAGTAGGACGACCTACTGCTCCTATAATGTGTGAAGGGCCATAAGCAAAAGATGAAGCTCAAAGGATTGGGACCTTTCAAGGTTTGCAACATTAGTTGAATTGGCAATGTAGAGCTTGAGACTTTAGAGGGAGAGAGCATAGGCTTATTTAATGGCTATCACCTCAAAAATTACTACCCTCTAATGCACCCACTACACGAGCCTCCAATGTTGGACCTACTTGTGAACATAAGAGTAGCCACCATCATTGAGGTACAGGACCAGGGCGAGGAAGCAGCGACACCTGCATACTTATGTATATCAGTCACTAGCCATGAGACACATGCCTTTGATACACTCATTGATGAAGGAGATGACTTTAGTATCCTTATATACTATCATTGGACCCTCATTGGTTAGTCCCCCAATTGCAACCTACTAATGATAAACTTAGCCTATTCAGGGGATAATCTTATTCATTACAGAGAAAGTGCAAGGAAGTGGTCTCTATCGAGATTAAAATCCTATCAATGATCTTGTAGTTTTTGCCTAACACCAAGGCCACTGGTAACAAATCTTTGCTAGAACATGCATTCAAGAAATAGGCAAACTACAATATCAACTATGACTCAATATATTCATCTTACCATTGGCAATGTTTGGATAGTGATAGCTTTCAATAAGGGAAGCATGGCGTCATCTAAGGCTGCAGTGCCATTGATAGAGCAACTTAGTACAAGCCTAAGGAGGGGGGTCGTGACTTATCTCAACCCACTACAATAAATCAATCGCCACCACCAGCAAAGGCACACAAGGCAACTGAGAAACATCTCAAATGGATACCCAAATGACAATTGCAGTCGCCTAGAAGCCAACTCCCATGAACTCATAATCGTAGAACCTCATGCCCTAGGCTTAGGACACCATGCTAGTGCTTCAGAAGCTAACTAGTGGTCAAGCCACGATGGGTGCCCAAATCCCTATTGCATGCTCAAGGAGGCTATTATGAGGGCACAAATTGGATTTGGTTGCCTAAGATGATGAGTAGCATGCATGTCTCTCAGCCACAATCTTCCAGCACATCTCTACAAGAGTGCTAGCTTGGTATGAGAAACAAATTGACCCAAAAGGAACCAAAGCCATCGAGCCTCAAAATGTCTATCGACCAAAACCACATCCCACTACATCTCAACAGACTCAACCTGGCACTTCCCTAGTAAACCTGTCATTTGCAACTTTGGCATGACTAACATTCAGCAAATATTGCCAATCCTTATGAATTTCAAGGGCATGAATAACATTCATTAAATATTACCAATCCTTATGAATTTCAAGGGTATGGGAAAAATAGTGACTTAAGGTTTCTCATCCTAACTTGGAATTGCATGTCTATTTTCAAGCCACTCACAAAGAGTTCACCGAGCACATCTTCTGACTTCCTTGGCCAAAGCTTCAAAATGTCATCAAAGGCTCTTGTGTACTCTTTGACAGAGGTATATAACTCTTGTTGAATATGTATAAGCTATCTCAACACTTGAGTCATGGGAACCTTCTTCTCATATTTATCTAAAAAATCTATCACATAATTCCTCAAATGATTTGATTGACCCTCTTGGAAGGCTCCAATACCATTTCCTAACCTCTCCCTTTATTAGGGTTCTCAAGAACACAAGCATCCGATGTAGATTATCAAACCCACTTGCAAGGCAAGTTAGGCCATATTCTTTCAAATGTAGCATCGGATCCTCATCCACAAACCCATAAAACACTAGCAGATTCCTATAAGGAGGACGGTATTTAGCTTTTTTGGGATTAACATTGGGTCATCAAAAGATTCATAATCCTCTTGACTTAATACTAGCATGTCAGGGTATCTAATCTCTTCCATTTCCACCTCTAATGGTGTGGAAGAGTCGCTAGTTCCCTAGACATTCATTTTTGCTAATGCACAAAGTAGTTTAGAGAGTCCAACACTATGCAATAGGGAATCCACCCCATCATTGACTAGTGGTGCTTTAGCAAGTCTATTTTCATCTACCACCACTTTGCTAGAACCTAGGACAAGTCTCAATAGAGCCTTCCTTGTTAACAATGGGTTTCCACACATACACGGATTGTCAAGATTGTGGGAGAGAAGGAAGGAGTCTCACTTGTAGCTTTCTTGCTTGCCCAATGGGGGAATACACACACAGGTGGAGGCTGAAAACAGTTTTCCTCTTCTTAGTTGTGTAAGCCAAAAAGAACTCTAGTACATAGAAATAGAAGAACCCTATATATGGGTCTCAAACCAAACTTAACTAACTAAGGTGGCATACTAACTGAGCCACAAACTAGAGTAGATAATGATAGCTTTCATCTAACTATTATTCATGGGCGGTGTACCAACCGCATCTACAGCTAACAAGTCAGTGACATAAATGCACAACGATCACCTTGGCATATCACGAGTAGAGCTCGATATCTCAACACTCCCCCTCGAGCTCAATCCCAATTCCTGCACACCAAGCAGGTCTCTAAACTTGCGCAGCTTCTCTATGCCCAATGCTTTCGTGAATATGTCAGCTACCTGATCCTCTATGCTGACATAAACTAGATCAATAAGACTCAGTAAAACCCTCTCCCACACATAGTGATAATGCACCTCGATGTGCTTTGTTCTAGCATGATAGATTGGGTTATTTGCCAAGTGTATACTACTCATGTTGTCAGAATAAATGACAACTGGCCCATCTGTAGGGTGATGCATATCATAAAGTATCTTATGCAACCAAGATACCTCACATGCAGCCATTGCTGTACCCCTGTACTCAGCCTCTCTGCTCGACAAGGCAACTATAGGATGTTTCTTGCTACTCCAAGTGACTGCAGCACACCCAAAAGAGAACACATATCCACTCGTAGATCGTCTATTAGAAATACTACCAGCCTAATCAGCATCAGTGTATCCATGCAATTGTATCTGAACCCCAGTTTCATAAAATAGTCCATACTGCAATGTGGACTTCACATACATGAGTATGCATCTAGCCGCATCCAAATGCGGTTTCCTTGGAGCCTGCATAAACTGACTTACCAATCCAACAACATAGCTCAAAGCTGGCCTGATAATAGTCATATAAATCAAACTTCCCACTATGCGTCTATACATAGTAGGGTCTTCAAGAAGCTCACCTGCATCTGCACTCAGATTCACATTCTACTCCAAAGGAACTGAAATAGGCTTACAACCTGTCATCCCATATTTGGACAGCATGTCCAATCCATACTGCCTCTACAAGAGCTGTATCTCACTTGGTTATCTAATCACCTCAATGCCCAAGAAATAACGCAGCTCTCCCAAATCCTTCATCTCAAACTTCTGCTTCAATAGCATTTTCACATGAGGGATATCTTCATCACTATCACCTGTGATAATCAAATCATCAACATAAATGACAAGCAGCATAAATACCTTTCTCTGTTTTTCTCACATAAAGTGAGAAATCTGCCTTGGAAATCTGAAAGTCAATAGTGACAAGATACTGTCCTATCTTGTCAGACCATGCTCTAGGTGCTTGCTTCAAGCCATACAAGGCTTTCTTCAACCTGCAAACAAACTCAGGATGAACAGCATGCACATAACCTGGTGGCTGCTCCACATATACCTCTTCTTGCAAATCACCATGAAAGAAGGCATTCTTTGCATCCATCTGATGTAAAGACCATTCCTTTGATGCAGCCATAGCAATGACTGCTCTTAAGGTTGCCATCCTTGCAACCGGACTGAATGTTTCTTCATAATCAATGCCATATGTTTGTGCATTCCCCTTGACTACTAATCTTGCCTTGTATCTGTTCATAGAACCATCTACATTGTGCTTCACCTTATAAACCCACTTACAACCAATTGCATTCTTATCTTTAGGCAAAGCTACCAATTCCCATGTAGCATTTGCTTCCAAGGCATTCATTTCTTCATCCATGGCTTTCTCCCATTTTTCTTTTCCCATGGCTTGCTCAAAAGAAGTGGGTTTTGGTTCCTGTATCACTTTGACCATATAGGAATAGTGAATGGTTGTAAATCCATCATATTTCAGTCTATCCATAGGATACCTAGCTCTAGTAGACTTGCGCAAAGTAGGTTCACTCCCAGGTGCTCTCAAAACATCCCTGGTCTTCCTTACTCTAGGTGTAACAATAGAAGGAATACCCAACTCATCATCAATGCTCTATTCTGAGCCACTGGATTCACCATCCACATAAGAGTGACCTGCATTCACATCAAATATGGGCTGATCTACCTTCTCTTTTCCTTTTCGTGAAACCTGCATATCACTATCTGCATTGTTTTGAGGAGATTCTCCTGATCTCAATCTTCCTGTCCATGGCGAAGAATGTGAACCACTGCTAGAGGATACTCCAGGTCCACTAATATTTTGTGAGACTGCTCCTGTGAATTCTGTGAAGCATTAAGATTTTGTGCATCTACATCATCAATCACATTTACTGGTTTATACCAGCTAATCATATCATTTAAAAAAACATATCTGCTCACTGTAAACTTACGAGTAGAAGGGTTATAGCATCTATACCCTTTCTACAGAGAGTAACCAATAAAGATGTACTTCTCAGCTTTTGGATCCAACTTGGATCTCAACTCATCTAGCACATGAACATAGGCAATGCAATAAAAAATCTTCAAATGAGAAATATCTGGTTTCCTACCAGTATACCTCTCCTCTGGAGTCATCCCATGTATTGCTACAGTGGGAGTCCTGTTCATTATGTAGACTGCTGTAGCAACTGCTTCAGCCCAATAAAAATATGGCAAGTCTTTTTCGTTGAGCATGGCACGAGATACACCTCCAATATGCCTATTTTTCCTTTCTGCAATTCCATTTTGTTGTGGGGTATGACTGCATGAATATTGCTGCTTTATGCCATGCTCTTGCAAGAACCTTGCAAACTCATTTGAGAGGTACTCTCCCCCTCCATCTGACCTTAGGCATTTTATTTGCAGGCCTGTTTCTTTTTCAACCATAGCTTTAAGAGTTTTGAAATGCCCAAACACTTCACTTTTCTTTTTCATAAAATACACCCAAATTTTTTTGCTATAGTCATCAATAAAAGTGACAAAATAATGAGAGCCTCCAATAGATGCAGCTTTAGTAGTCCACACATCAGAGTGGATTAATTCCAATGGCTTTTTACTCTCTTGAACATGTCTAGGAAATGGTTTTCTTGCCTATTTTCCAAATTGACAGGCTTCACATACCTTATGCATTTCTGCAACCTTGAATTTAGGCAATCCTGCAATAATATTTTGGGTCTGCATTGATTTAAGTCGTTGTACATTAACATGACCAATGTGTTTATGCCAAATATCAATATGTGCAACTACACTGGTCTCATGTGCAAACATTGCTACACTCAATTCAGGCATGTCTGCATCCAATGCAAACATTCTGCCCTTTTTCTTTCCTTTTGCTATCAAGCGACCTTTATTTTTCATATCCTCAACAAAGCATCCATGAGAATTAAATCTGACTTGCAAGCCCTCCTCAACCATTTGACCAATAGAAACCAGGTTCTTGGTGATATTCAGGACATGAAATACATCCGACAGGTATTTCTTTTTCCCATCCTGCATAGACAAATGAATTTTTCCAATCTGCACAATAGGATGTGCAATATCATCACCAGTCTCCACAAATCCTGGTTTTTCCATTTTCCTTGCATCCTGCATCCATTCTGCGTGACCTGTCATGTGGTTTGATGCACTTGAGTCAACATACCACACATCGTTGCTTTCTTCTGCACTTGTCACAGAATTGGTCATGTGCTGCACCATAAACAAATGATCATTTCTGTCATCACCCTGTCTACTAGAAGATGCATAATTCCCTTGTTGCAATTTTCCATTCATGATGTCATTTTGCTTTTTATAGCAATCTTTAGCCATATGACCCATTTTACCACAGTAGTAGCATTCAACATTGCTGTTTGCATTTTGGCCTCTTTGCCATCCACCACGACCTCTTTGGCTCCCCTTGCCTCTAGAGTTACCACGTCCTCCTCCATAGGACTGGTTTTCTTGAGTTTGCTGCATATTCTGATTTCTACCGCGGCCTCTAGATCGGCCTCCTCTACCTCTGCCTCTACCTCTTCCAGCATTTGAGTAGAAGACAATTTCTTTTGAAGTTCCTCCTGAAGAAGATGCACCACCATTTCTCTGCTCCTCAGAAATTAGAAGAGCAATCAACTCCTCAAAATCAGGAAATCTTTCACGGGCGGAAATGGATGTTCGGAACTGTGCATAATCCTTTCTTAGACCATTCAAGGTCACAAAAACTAAATCATCATCTTCCACTGGTGACCCAATGGAAGCAAGTACATCTGCAATCTTCTTCACCTTCATGTGGTAGTCATTGATGCTCATACTTTCTCTTTGCACATTGTGCAACTCTTGCTTGAGCTGCATTTTCCTGGCTTGCGTATTTGTGCTATATATTTTTTACAAAGTATCCCATGCCTCCTTTGGCGTACTTGCATCCTGAATATGCACAATCATAGAGTCTGAAATACTGATAGACAGCCAGTACATAACTTTTCGGGCTCTCTCATGCCATCCTTTAAATGCCTGCATTTGCTGTTGATTGGGAACATCAGGAAGAACTAGTTCTTCTTCATTTCCTGCAACGAATTCCCGATATCCTTTTCCCATAAGGAAATTCGTCATTCTAAACTTCCATGCTTGGAAGTTATTCTTGTCAAGCTTTTTAGTGACACTCTGTGAAAGAGAATCAGACGCCATTACAAAACACTGCAAAAAACACAGCTTCAGCCTCACAAGGGCAACTCTGCAAAACTGACAAAAGTGGTCTTTTACCATGCATTCACTTCCTAGTGAAGATTTTGGATCAACAGGCAACAAGGATGATTCTGTAACTCCCAATGTCTCTGCGCACAGGCATACAATGCAATTTCTATAGTAACTTTTCACTGACCTATAGAACAGTGGTCGCATAGCATAAAACAGGGCCTTTTCCTAAGTGTGTGCTAAAAACTTTCACCTCCAAAATAGGCCCCGAAATGGCCTCGAATAAAAAAAACAGGGCAACCAAGGGCCAAAGCCCTTGTGTGCAGCATATACTGCCCTCTTGCTACACCGGGAAGGGCGTCTCAATCTGAGACAATGCACTCTTGCACTTTTCGACTGTGCTACCTGCAGAGACTTGCTCCCAAACCCAAAAAATGAAAGCAACACTGGTCCTCTTACCAGAAAACCACGAACTTGGTTTGCTTTCTTGAGCTCCTTACCACGAACCAGGCTCTAATACCATGTCAAGATTGTGGGAGAGAAGGAAGGAGTCTCACTTGTAGCTTTCTTGCTTGCACAATGGGGGAATACACACACAGGTGGAGGCTGAAAACAATTTTCCTCTTCTTAGTTGTGTAAGCCAAAAAGAACTCTAGTACATAGAAATAGAAGAACCCTATATATGGGTCTCAAACCAAACTCAACTAACTAAGGTGGCATACTAATTGAGCCACGAACTAGAGTAGATAATGATAGCTGTCATCTAGCTATTATTCATGGGCGGTGTACCAACCGCATCTACAGCTAACAAGTCGATGACATAAATGCACAACGGTCACCCTGGCATATCATGAGTGGAGCTCGATATCTCAATGCGGATATCATCCAATGCTTTATGGATCTTAGCAATTGTGCTACAGTACCCAACTATGTCAGGCACTAGCATTAGATGTATTCTTGGATCATAGTCATGTATTATTGTGTGTCAATTAACCATTATCATCATAGTCTTTCCATCTAGAAAGTCATCATCATTAGTGGATGATTGTGCCCTCTTAGCCTCACTTTTTCTTTTTAATGTTTTCTCTAACTCCCATGGCTCATTCATCTCAAAAGTTGCCCCATGGGTACATCCCCGTAGTGGCCCAAACTCAAGCATGGTGTCAGTTTGAGGCAGAGGCTAAAATGGCCAGCCACATGACTAGCCAAGAATCCCACTAAATCATTTAGGACTGATAGAGTATCTTTTTGGTTATGGGGATCTCCTAAACTAATCATCATGCTGATGATCAAGGCTTTAATCAGCCCAAATTTCATATCTGCCTCTTCCTGGTGGCTCCCAATTAGAAACTAAAAACAATAATGGGTCCCTTATAGCCAAGATTCAAAATCGCGACTTATTGGCAGCTCCTCTCGGCAAACGCACCACCTATTTAGGACTATAATCGGTCTTGGCTGGGCCTAACACTCGCTCTAAGGCTCTAATTGGGCCTCTATGCTCAATGAAAAAACCCCATAGTCTCACAGCTAGGAGTGTATGGAGGCTACACACACTGATCTAGCTTAGACATGTGCTTGTACTATTTATAGTCCAATGAGTCCCTTCTCCTAATTCCTCATAGGGAATACCCAAACATAGTGGTGTCTAGCACCTCATATTACATACACAGGGAGTGCCGCTCCTATTGATTGCTACGGTCCTACTACAACTCTCCTATACCTCAGAGATTGGCCCTAAGATGCATCATTCAAATATATAACATATATGCACATAGTCCTCTCTTTATTAAAATTGTTCCACGAGATGAGATATAATCCTCACTAGAATCATTTCTCAAAGAAATGAATGTACTAAACCTATAGCTTGGGACTTCTCACAATCTCAACGTGAGTCAATGAATATAACAATCAGGTGCAATGCAATCCATGAGTTGATACTCATTTGATACCATGTATATGGAATGCAATGCAAAGGTGAATGCCCATGAGTGCACAAATAATTTATTTAATCAAATCACCAATGTGGATGTGCACAACCAATTCTTTTCATGATTTTCATACTACTAGCATATTTGCTTTGTTGCATTAGGGACAATGTCGAGCATACTCATGCTACTGAATGCTTTAACTTTTAGAGATAACCACATCCTACATGTAAGTGCATTCTAAAAATTAGATTTTAGCCTATATTCAACACTTATGACCCCTCCCCTCCCTATTTTTTAATGCTATGCTTGCGATGGTAGGTGTAGAGAATGTTTTCATATCATTTTCTTGTCTAGAAAGTAATAAGTCATGCACTATAACATGGAAATGGGGCTAAGATGAGGCTAAAGCTCATACCTTAGACCCATCATATATCCACAAAAATATTTGTAATTTGCTAGATCCATAAAACTATTTTTCTCCATATAAAAATTAAAATTTCCCATTATTCTCTATTTTATATATATATATATATATATATATATGATTTTTTTGATAAAATGATTAGGAATACTGAGATTTCTCATCATTCACCATTTCACACCATAAGAACACAATATAACTCAACAAAACCCTTAAAACTAATGATTTGCCATAAAACCATTGCGAGTTTTTTGTGTGTAGCATAAAATTATTAAACAATTAATACATAATATTTTTTATGTTTCTTATAAAACAAATAATTTCCAAGAAATAGCAATAACTTCCAATCATATAAAACCAAAATGTATCGTAAAACAATGAAGAATCCCACTTACGCATTAAACCGCATAAAAATCCATGTCAACTTGGCCTTCGTCATGCACTTTCGACTACTGGATCCAGTAGCCACTTTATAATGTGAAACCTTGAGAGGATTAAATGGAGGTTCAAATGGACTTCGATTGACAAACGAAGACTTGTGTTGGGTTCCTAGCATCAAAATCTATGTAGGAAAACTCCAGCTCCTCGATCCACAACCATTTCATTTTCCATAAAATTTTGCTCTTTTATGCCTCGCAGAACACTTTTACACTCTAAATCAAGCTCCAAAAATGTGTTGAGACTTCAAGCTCAACTCATGTACACTGACATGACATCTACTGTTAAGCTATCTCTAGCATGTGAGTTGTAGTCAATAAGTCAGGTACACTTAACTCTAGTAGAGTTAGTCAATGTGGGTAGTCATCAAGTCACTTGGACCTAGTTCTCTCTAGTAATTTAGTATGTGTGTGAAGTACATGGAATAATAAAGAATATGAGAGTTCACTGCTCCCTATTGCCTTATCTCTCTCTCTCCCTATCTTGTTACATGGTACCAGAGCCATTGTGCTCTAGGAATTTTTGTGACTTTGGTCAAATGCAACTGTTGTACAAGGCCTATTGAGGCAGAATATGAAGGGGTTAATGGTGATTTATAGCTACCCAAGCAATACTTCAAGATGTAGGTCTACAGATAATCAAAGCTCCATGAATGTCAGTCATTCAGATGCCTCTCTTATACAGGTAGGGACTCACCTTAATTGTCATGGATGGATATTTCTCTCTTGTCAAGAATCATGCTGGTGAGCTATGTGACCAAGCTCAAGTATGAAAAATCAAGAGCTGCTTTGATTCAAAGCAGCAAACACATGTTTATTTTGCCTAGTGTGGACAGTGCCAAGACTGGCAAGATTAGTGTGGTAGTGATTAGATCAATAGTTATTCAAGCATAACTTGCAGTCATCAAGTTGAGTTGATTCAAAGAGTAGCATTAATCCAAGTGTTATGCTAAGGGTGTATGAACCACAAATGCTTGTGATGTACTACTGCCAAATTAGCATGGAAAATAACATTAAATGGTGCAAATTCAAGATGATCACGTGGATGCCTTGGTCAACACCATAAACAAGCACTACTACTGGGAAGTAGCATCTTCGCCACACCTTGAGCATGTACAGCTGAGTACCTTGGAGCTTGTAGTGGCAGAAGATCCCATATTATATGTTCAACCAAGGCAAATATTTCCTCATCCATAGCTATGCACGAATTTTTATCCATCACCACTTCAACATATGTAGTAGGTTCTTTGACCTCCATGACTTTTTACATGTAAGCATAATGCTTTGTAGAATAACCACTATAAGTCAACCTATCCAGAGGGTACCTGACTCTCTATGAGCGTCTAAGCTCTGGTGCACTACTCGATTCCCCACTCTCATGAGGTGGAATGTACCTATTCTACCTAGTGCCATGCATGTAAACAGTCAGAATACCGAGCTCACTATCTAGACTATCAACTGAGTCATAGCCTAAAGTTATCATGCTAGATGACATCATACCATATGTATCCTCGAGGGATTTTTCCTTCCCTTTTCCATCCATCACATTATATCTCCCCCTCATTGACATAGTGGTGTCAATGGACAATAAGCCAAAGCTCCGCAATCTCCCTGTCCATGAAGATACCATTGTACCACTAGGTCCTGTCAATGCACTACTTTGTTGATGTGAATCAACTATAGAAACATGTGTAGAAGGCATATTCAATGGCACTACAGCTAGTAATGCATACCAAGAGGCCATCTCGTTAAAGATGACATCTCTGGTGAGACTAATGTCTTATGAGTAGAGGGATCATAGCATTAATATGCCTACTTCTCATGCGAATAACCAATAAAGACACACTTATGTGCTTTTGGATCCATCTTCTTCCTCTTCTCATCAGGGATATGCAAATAAGCAGGAAAGCCAAATACTTTCATGTGATTGACATTAGCTTGTAGCCATGCAGCTTCTCAAATGGTATCATATCATGAATGCCTGCAATGGGAGTCATGTTCAAGATACACATGGCTATCATAGTAGCCTCAACAGAATAAAAGAGCGGCATGTGCATCTCATTCATCATTGCACATGCAGCTTCCATTAAGACCCTGTTTTTCCATTTAGCTACCCCATTCTGTTATGGAGTGTAGCTGCATGTAAGCTGCCTAGGTATGCCATTTTCAGCAAAAAAACTATCAAACTCATTTGACAAATACTCCACACAACTGTCAGATCTCAAACAAGAGATGTAGCAATTGCTTAAATTACTGAAAAATAGTAAATACGTCATCCTTTTTTTTCAATATGTAAACCCAAGTATAGCAACTGAAGTCATCAATGAATGCCACATAATACTTAGAGCCTCCCATAGATGCATTATGGCTAGCCCCCACACATCAGAGTGAACCAACTGCAAGGGTCACTTACTATTTCTTACATGCTTAATAAATGGCAACCTTGAGTGTTTACCAAACTAACAAGCATCGTAGACATGACCAATATCCGTGTAAGAGAACTTGGGTAGACCTGTAAGAAGCTATTTTTTCTGCATTATTTGTAGCCGTTGAAGATTAACATGCCCCACTCTTTTATGCCATATTTCTAAATCTCTAATTGTGCTAAAGACATGGGAAAACATGGCTAATTTCAATTGTGGCAAAGTGGCATCAAGAGTATACATCATGCCATTCCTATGACCACAAGCAATTAGTTTGCAACCATTACCAAACTCCTTAATTAAGCAACCATGCTTATTAAACCTAACCTGCAAATTCTGCTCCGTCATCTGGCCTACAAATGATAGATTTTTAGTAATTGACGGGACATGCAGTACATCATGTAAGTTCTTTTTCTTGCCATCATGGATTACCAAAGGCACTTTGCCTTTATGTTCAATGCTATGATGTGTGTCATCCCCTGTGCATACATAGCTATTCCTATCAGGCACCATGTCAATAAACCAGTCACCATGAGGTGTTATATGATTTGATGCTCCCGAATCAATATACCAAATAACATCCTCAGTAGAATTCTTAGCAGGCCTGTCTTTGACATATGTCATGGCAAACAGTCTATCCCTAGAAGCATCATTTGTTTGACTGGACAATGCATAATTTTCATGCTGCTTGTCCTTTTGATTTCCTTGCTTCTTCTAGTAGTCCTTGGAAATATGACCGTACTTTCCATAGTAGTGACAATCCTTATCCTTGTTAGGATTGTTAGATGGATGCTGCTGCTGCTAGGAGCTTCTACCTCTAGGGCTAGATCTCCCCGTGCCTTTGAAATTTCCATATCCTCTTGCATTTGAACCTTGCTTGTTATTATGACCATAAGCTACATTTTGTTGGCCTCCTCTGCCATTCTATCTTCCTGGCATTGGTAGTTGTGCCATAATACCTTATCATTATGTTCCATGCATCTACTGATGACTTGCAGTTTATGATCTGCATTACCATAGCATCTGAGGTACACAAAGATAACTAGTGTAGCACCCTACGAGCTCTTTCCAACCAAACTTTGTGCGCTTGTCTATGATTAGTTGTATGACTCCTCTCTAGGATTTTAGGTTCAGCTTCAACACTTATCACCAAGTCTCAATATCCTTTTCCTATTAGGAAATTCTTCATGTGGAATTTCCATATGGCATAATTATTGCTAATAGCTTTTCCCCCACTATCTGGGTATGTTTTGTCTACATTTTTTATGTTGCAAACAATGCCTGACTACCTGCAAACTAAGGCTTCTTAACTGATTGAAAGGTGAGAAGGATCCAAGCTTGCACAGCGCTATGGCAGGAGAGCAAGAGCAAGAAAGAGAGAGACAAGAAATGGGAACTCCAACAGTCAATGTGTGATCAGGCCTTCCTTTATTTAAACTGTCACTAAAAGAATAGTGTAGTAATACACGGGCGGCTAGGTGGAGGTGCCTTTACCCCCAACAACCTCCCACTTAAAGGCAAATCTGCCCTAGTGAGGAGTGAAAAGAAGAAAAGAAAAAAGATAGTACAACATGTACACATGTACAACAGGATGAGGAAAGACGTCATCTCATCCCACGCCCATCAACCTCGTGAGGAAGGCAAAGCGCTTTGTAGAGAGGCTTTTCGTGATGAGCATATCTGTAGGATTCTGGTCAGTCAAGATCTTGACAAGTTCAACAGACTTGTCCTCAACGACCCCACGTATGAAGTGATACCTCACCTCAATGTGTTTCATCTTTGCATGGAAGACCAGATTCTTGGCTAACTGAATAACACTTATAGAATCTGAATGCAGTGTAGGGATAGCATCAATACCAAGGTCAGTAACCAAACAACCCAACCAAATGGCCTCCTTGCAAGCCTCAGTGGTGGCTGCAACATACTCGGCCTCTGTAGTAGAAAGGGCCGTGTATTTCTGCACCATGGACATCCAAGAAACAGCACCTCTAGCATAGGTGAATAAATAGCCAGAAGTGGACTCCCTACTATTTGCATATCCTACATAATCGGAGTCAGTGTACCCCATGACTCCTATATCCTGGCTGCCATAGCATATACACATATCTGTAGTGCCCTTCAGGTACCTCATGATACCCTTCACGACATCCCAATGCTTCTTGCCAAGTGTAGCTATATAGCGTGCCACAACACCAACTGCAATGGTAATATCTAGATGAGTGGCTATCATGGCATACATAAGAATGCCCACAGCGGATGCATAGGGAATCTTGGCCATCTTGGACCTCTGTTCATTTGTCTACAGACAATCAGTCTGTGAGACCTTCACATAAGAATGCAATGGACAGCCTATAGGCTTTACGTCCTGCATGAAGAAGCGCTCAAGGACTTTATGAATGTACTCCCTCTGTGAGAAGTAGAGGAGTCCCTGATGCATGTCGCATCTAATATGCATACCAAGTATGTGAGAGGCTTGTCCCATATCTTTCATCTCAAAGATCTTCTTGAGCTGAGCCTTAAGAGCATCTAGCTCATCATGAGCTTTCCCTGATATTAGCATATCATCCACAATGAGTACCAAAATCAATAAAGAACCATCACGGGATTTCTTCGTGTAAAGACACAGATCCATAGCACTCCTGCTCTAGCCCTGTGACTGCATAAAGGCATAAAACTTATGATACCACTCCCTAGGTGCCTCCTTCAAGCCATAAAGGCTTTTCTTCAATTTGCACACTAGGTGCTCCCTGCTAGGTTCTGCAAAGCCCTTAGGCTACTCCATATAAATCTCATCATGCAAGTCCCCATGTAAGAAAGCCATCTTGACATCCATCTGGTATAAATCCAAGTCAAGCTGAGCAACCAAAGCCAAGACTAAGCGCAGGGTGGTCATCTTAACCACATGAGAAAAGACCTCATCAAAGTCCATGCCATGCTCCTGCTTAAAACCCTTTGCTACCAATCTAGCCTTGTATGCTGGCTTGGGGTGTCCATGGGTACTTTTTAGCTTGTACATCCACTTGCATGGCAAAGCCTTCTTGCCCATAGGTAAGGAAACTGAATCCCAAGTGTCATTCTTATGCAAGGAGTCTATCTCAGACTGCATAGCCCTCTCCCAAGAGTGACTGTCACCCCTGCGCATAGCCTCATCATAAGTAAAAGGCTCTCCTGCATCTGTAACCGAGACATAATGCATTGAGGACTGAAACCTATCATGTGGATGTCTGTCTCTAGTAGACCATCTCATGGCAGGCTCTTCTGCTTGTCCAACACCCTGACCATGAGCATCTATTGCAGCTGTAGGCTATCCAACTAGCTGTGTGGGAGCTCTTGGCTCCTCCTGAAATATGACCCTGCAGATCTCAATAAAACTCTCAGGTTGTCGATGCATCTTGTCTTCATGGAAGACTACATCATGATTGCAGATGACTTTCCGTGCCTACGGATCCCAGAGACAGTAACCCATCTCGCATGCATCCCCATAACCAAGGAAAATGCATTTGACACTCTTAGGATCCAACTTACTTCTCTTGTCCTTGGGCACATGGCAAAATGCCTCACATCCAAAGACATGAAGATGTGCATAAGAAGGAGGTTTTCCAGTCCATACCTCCTCTGCAACCTAGAAATCCAAACCATTAGAAGGTGATTTGTTTATGACATACATAGTTGTACTAACTGCCTCAGCCCAAAAGCTCTATGGTAGGTCTACATGGCTAAGCATACTGCGTATACGCTCCTAGATAGTTCTATTCATCTGCTTAGCCAAACCATTCTGGGGGGGTGTAGGGGGCGGTCAACTAACGCTTAATACCCCTCTCATCACATAACTACTAAAAAGCATGTGAGACATACTCACCTCCATTATCTGTTCTTAGACATTTTAGCCTATACCCAGACTGGTTCTCAACTAATGCAAGCCATCTCTGAAACATAGCCAAGACATCAGATTTCAACTTAATGGGATAAGCCCAAACTTTTTGTGAAAAATCATCTATGAACGTAACAAAATACTTTGCACCATCCATAGACTGGACCCACAGACATCCAAATGTACCAATGCCAAGGGCTCACTGATGTGTGGCCTACCAGACTTCTTATGCGTAGACCTAGTCTGCCTACCATAAAGACAATGCTCACATGAATCAAAACATGCATAATCAAGGGGTAGTAAGTACTACAAACTAGAAAGAATTTTCATTCCCTTCAAAGACATATGGCCCAAACGGGCATACCAAAGAGATACATGTGGGATAGAACCCACAGAAAAAACATGATCAAGGGAAGAAGTGGATACAATCAAGGGATAGATGCTACCAGCCTTGGCACCTCTCGTAATCACAAGTCTACCACAAGTGATCTTCCATGCAGAGTCTCTAAAAGATACATGACAACCTGCATCATCAAGCTGTCTAGTTGACATGAGGCTGCATGTCAAAGCAGGTACATGACGTACATCTTGCATAACAAAACTGCTGCTAGAAGGAAACTACAGCCTAACATCACCAATGCCCACAATATCAAGAGAGCTATCATCACCCAAGTGCACGGAACCTGAAACAGTACGGTATGAATGAAACCACTCTCAGCAAGGTGTCACATGAAAGGACGGACTTGAGTCCAATGGCCAACACTCTGCATACATAGAGTGTATCTTTGTCATCTGTGAAACACTAGAAGAAGCTGCAAGGATATAATCATCATCGTCAACATCCTCAAGCTGCATAACATTGATCTTGTAATATTCCCGTGCTCCCCATAGGAACCCCTCCTAGGAGAAAATTTTCAAATTTTTTTAAAAAAATTTAATCCCTTCTCTCTCCCCTGCTGACACCATGGCAGGGAGAGAGAGAGAAAGTGGAACTAATAAAGAGAGGGGGGCATGCAACAGCCCCCCAGGTGGCGGAAGGACTTTGTCTCCCCCCCCATACCACCTTCTCTATAAAGCCCCCCCATGGGGGCTCGTCGAGAAGAGGGGAGAAACTCCCACCTCTCCTTGTGGACTATGAGAGAGCGACCTCCCCTCTAGTGGCTACAAGCCGCTGAGCACCGCCCCCCCTCCATCATCTGCAGAAGCCCCCGTTGCTGCAGTTTCCCCCCTCCTCTCCATTGCTGCAGAAGTCCCTCCCCCCCTCCAATGCCTGTGCAGGAGCCGCCCCACTTAGTGTGACATTAGCAAACCCCCTTGATCAGAAAAGGAGGTGAAGAGAAGGAAGGGGGAAATAGAGGAGGAGAAGAGAAGGAAGGGAAGGAGAAGATAAGAGAGAGAGAGAGAGAAGAAGAGAAGGAGAAGAAAAGAGGGAGAAGAGAAGGAGAGAAGAGGGAGAGAGAGAATAAGAGAAGAAGAAGAAAAGAAGGAGAAGGGAAGAGGGAGAGAAGTGAGAGAAGAGAGAAGGAGAAGAAGAAGAAGGAGAAGAGGGAAGAGAGAGAAGTAGTGGAAGAGAAGGAGAGAAGAGAAAGAAAGAAGAGAGAGAAGAGGAGGAAGAGAGAGAGAGAAGAGGAGGAGAGAAGGAGAAGGGAAGAAGAAGGAGAGGGAAAGAGAAGAGAGAGTAGTGGAAGAGAAGGAGAGAAGAGAAAGAAGGAAGAGAGAGAAGAGGAGGAAAGAAGAAGAAGAGGGAGAGAGAAGAGAGAGGAGAGGGAGAGAAGGAGAAGGAGAAGAAGGAGAAGAGGGAGGGAAGAGAGAGAAGGAGATGAGATAGAGGAGAAGGAGAGAAGAAGAAAGGGAGTTAGTGAAAGAAGAAGAGTTATTATCTACTTCAACCTTTTAATTGATCTGTTCTCGATTAATCACTTCGTAATTGTCACTATGAACATATCTTGGGTATCATCTCAATCTCCTTACTATCATCTCAAGGATTCAAAGGTCAAGACCATTCAAGTGAGGCGGCCAACGCACCAAATGTCCCTCCGTATCCAAATTAAAACTAGGTTTTATTAAAGGATCTAGGCTCTATGCTTACGTATTTTAAGATCTTACATTCATTTAAGGAAACATGAGAGTAGACTTACATGATAGGGTATTTATAAGCTTGCATGAATGAAATAATGAAAAATGGATTTTGGTACAGGTTTACACACATGAAATGATAGGTTTTTTACAATATTTCACATAAAATAATAGGCTTCCACCCAATCTAGTATATGAATAGTTACCTAGGATTCATAGTTCGCGCCTGTATTTACAATAAACACATGAAATGATAGCTCCCCTTCTTAGCATGCAAATGCACAAATGCATGGAAAGTTAGGCTTTCATGTACTTAAGCCACTCAAATACATGCATATTAGGATTAAAAAGTCATCGACTAAATGTGAAGGGAGTTAAGGATCGTAGATTGTGTCAGTTTATTAAACGGTCCTTGTGCATGGGAGATGAGTTTGATGGCAAAATTTTGCATAGCATCGCACTAAGAGAGGATGGAAAGAATGTATAACAAGTCTTGCAATATATTGAATGTGTTTTAAAGGTTACCAAGTATGTTAAAAGACATGCAAAGAATCAAGGATTCACAACTTGGAACCCTAGGATAAAACCCAAGGGAAAGAGAGATTCAAAAGAAGTTGAGTGATGAAACACACGTGCTTGTGAGTTGTTTTTAATGATCTTGTCTTAGATTATTAGAAGTGGATACCCTCCTAGTTTAAGCTAGACTAGTAAGATAACTCTAAATGGAATGTTGACCCAAGTTATGCTTGGCAGTTTGTAAAGATTGTGAATCCCTTAAGCAATTGTTTTGATACATGCAGTTAAAATTCTGACTGTGCATACAATGGGATTGCAATGCCTTGAAGCAAGAGGTTGTGCATTTAACTTTTTGTTAATGTGGTTTCAGATGTTAACCCAAATGGGGTGTGTCTGATGATTGCATGGCCGGGCCTGAAATGACTGATTGCCATGGAAATAAAAGGAATGTTTTTCCTAGTAATTGTTTGAAGCTGGGGCTTCAGCTGTGATTGATTTCCTAAATGAATAATTAAGGAATGATGGTGCTAGCTACCCCCACGAACCGCAAAACCCTAACCAAGGGGGTTGTGAATCCGCGCTAGGAATGTGGACCGAAGCTGCTGCGAGAGGTCTCTCCGTGGAAATCACTTGGCGTAGGAGGATGCTTGGGTGCGAGTGGCGGCTCTGGCCATAAATCCCAATGCCTCCGAGCCCTACACAAGTGTTCTACATGACTGGAGATGGGATCTCGAGGTCTTGATACTAGTTACAAGGCGGAACCTTGGAAGGATAAACCTTCGGGTTTTATTACCGGAAGACGGAATGATTTTTTTCTTGGGGAGGCAGAGAGGAGCACTTAATTCTCCTGTATGGGCAGGAGACACACATTAATCCGAAGATAAGTTAAGGAAGTGTTTGATCTTGTTTTAACCTATCTTCGTGTATGTGGCCTAAATTACGTAAAGGAACCTGTGACTAACGGGTTAATTAAGGAAGCTGCTTTTATGTGTTAAGCATAACGTGGTAGGTAATTAGATAAATAAAATAACCATGGAGGGAAACATGTGGATGTGACCAATGGGTCTATCCTATGGAAGGGTGGTCTCTATTAGCCGAGAGCTTTCCTCAAAGGAGATGTTAACAGGAAATGTTAGGAAAAAGTCAGTCTATGACCTTAGACAATGTTGACTAGGAACCCAGACTTCAGGTCGATCCTAGTGGAAACGACTGGATTAGTTCCATTGGAGGCCAGACTCGAGAGACCCTAGTTGGCAAACCTCGTGTCATTCCTTGGGAGTGCTGGGTGGCGTCTTCTAGATATATCTCTCGATGGACTGCTAAGACATGTCCCGTGATTTGAGGAGTGGGCACATTATAGATCTCCTCAATTTTAACACTGGACTTTGCAAGCACTATGTTGCAATCACAAGACTTATCCCGCACTTTGTCTTTCCCCTTATCTTTGCTCCTTTCATTGTGCAGTTCATGGAAGTGTGGCCTAATATGGCCCTTTTTCCCACAATGGTGAATAGTAACATCTGCATTCCTGCCACGGGATTCGCTACGTGACTTCCCATGAGACTTGGACCGAGATTTCTAAGAATCCCATCCACAGCCACTGCCACTGCCATGCTTTCCATATCCATCATTCCTACCTCTAATTGCCATAGCATGCGACACACAAGAGACATCTAAATTCTTACAGTGAACCTCTTCTTGCAAAAGAGCACTCTCAACATCAGATAATTTCAAAGGTAGCAGTAGAGGCACATAATGCAGTGTGGAATACATCCCATGACTCATTAAGAGTACCAAGCAAGAAAAGAGGAGTGACATCCTCTACAAAAGTGATGTCCTACAAAGTCAAGTTCTCGAGTATAGCATGGAACTGCCTCAAGTGAGTAGACATGGTCACATTCTCCTTCATGCGCAGATCCATAAGCTACTTCAGTCAATACATCTGACTCGCTGGACTTTTATTGTCATAGAGATTATTGATTTTATCCCACAACTACCATGCACTCTGTTCTTCCTCAAATAGATTGTAATGAACCTATTCTGTGAGAGATAATACAATATTGGACTTGCATAACTCATCAAGCTCAAACCATTCCTCATCTGGCATAGTTGCAGACGGCTGCCCACGTTGAACCTCAATGGTTTGATCTACGATTTCTACACCAACACCTGCCAAATTTGGATCTTCCAAGAAGAGTAATTCATACCATCAAGCTTAGTGATGTTGAAAATAGCATGATCAGTTGACGAACTCACCATAATGCAGGCTGGAAGACTATAGACAGTTCAAAACTACTTGTTGTTTACTGTAGAAAATGACTAAAAAATCACCAAAATTGAGAGAAAATGGCAAGAAAAGTGTAATCAAAGCTGTTGCGCACCAAGTACTAGTGAAAGTGTAGCATTTCAGAATATTTCAGCATGAAAAATCCATGTCAGTCCCGGAGTTATATGCTTGCTGTAATAAATGACAGCAAGGTACTATGAGAATCAATTTCTGACCAAATCACTGCACCAAGTCAATAAATGACAACCAAGACATGACCAGCCATAAACGGGCATAAATCAGCACCAAACAGTCATCAAGACCTTGAGCAAACACCTAAACCTGTCACCAAAGCATCCTCAATGAGTAGGCATACCCCCTGGACAATAGGGCAAAGTATACATAACATTGGCAAGACCTGACACCAGTAGGTGTATGCTCACAAGAGTGCAAAGCCCAAGCTCAGGTCAAAACTAATTCTAAGATATCAGTGCATGAACCATGCAATATGTAAGTGTAAGAGATCCCAAAGTCTCAAGTATCTGCAAAATGTTCAAATAGCATAAACCTCCTACTCAATGTCAGTCAAGCATACAAGATGCTCCCACTAGCTCAAAAGGCGGATAAACGAGCTCAATAGCTCAAGCAAACCAAGTCAAAGTACCAAAGACAGGTAACCAAGACAATGCCTCAATAGCATCCGAGGTCGTAATGGAAAAAGCCAAGTCGTAATGGAAAAATCCATGTCAATGTCCAAATGCTCAAGGGAATACTCAAATGAATGTCAAGACGAGCTCAAACAACTGCCATCCACAACCAAAGCATAAAGCATTCACCAAGATATCATAACCCGTACTGGGTAGCCTAGGCATAAACCACGTCATAGATGAAATGCTAGCTGCAAAGAAGTGACAGTAAAACCCAAATTGAGCTCTAATCTCAACTCAAAAGCATTCCGGAGCATAAACAAGACATGTGGCATAGTCCAAATACATCATGACATCATACCGAGTAGCCGGGAGCACCCAATGACCAATAGGCATAACCCAACTGTAGCATAAATAGCTTCAGCCCTAAAGTTTCCAGTAGCATATAACCTTTGTAAACTAAGCATATTAGTGCTCAATCAAAGCTCAAATCCATAGGCAAACCATAGGCATACATTCCCATATGTATAGGCACCAACCGGGCATAATCAGGCATCAAATGCCAAGACCTCTAAGCATAAAATTGAAGTAACAGGTGGCTACTCTATTTTGGACAGATCTGGGATTGTTCAAAACAGTCAATGGCTGAGCTAAATCAACTCCCAATGCGTCTCACATAAGAGACATAACATCCACAAGTGATCCGGTATCAATAGACATCAGTAGAAGCATCACATAAGCCATAGGCATACAAATACATGCTATCTCAGACCTGAAATCTGTTGTAGAATATTCTGCCATTAGAATTTGGTAAATCCGACATCACCATCACGTCTGGAGCATGCCAAAACCCCAACTTAGACTCTTGCCTTGCCTGAATTGGGTTCCGAATGCCCGAGATATAACAAAACCGTGAGTTGGCTGGGGGGGTCTACTGTCCCACGTGTCAACAATGGGGCCCAAAGGGGGCACAAATGGGGCCAAAGAAGGCCTACCAAGCCTCAGCAAGCCTTGATAGGCTGGAAGCAAGATCTAGGTGAAGGAAGCTCCAAGAGGTGTGAGTATGGCTCCCCACAACCTATGAAAACCCTGTTTACCTAGACCTGTGGACTGAGATAAATCTTTGAAATAATGAAGCAATACCTCAATGTCAATGCCCTGATGGTGTGTCAATAGACCAGGAAGAAGCTTGGGAAGCCGAGGAGTGATAGGAGCTCAAGAGAATGAACTATGGCTACCGAGAAGGAGACCCAATGTGAGGGGGGAGTCAATGGGAAGTTGAGAATCCCACGAGCCAAGCTCAAGAGTTGGGAAGCCATGCTCTGATACTAGTTGAAAGGTGAGAAGAATCAAAGCTTTCACTCGAGAGCTATGGAGAGCAAGAGCAAGAAAGAAAGAGACAAGAAATGGGAATTCCAACAGTCACAATGTTTGGTCGGGCCTTCCTTTATTCAAACTGTCACTAAAAGAATAAAGAATAAAGTGACAGTGATGGGCATCTGCCACCTGCAGTGTGTAGTGGCGGTGATTGTCACTGTAGTAATACACAGGTGGCTAGGCCAAGGCGCCTTTACCCCCAACACTGATTAGTTTCATCCTTCCAATGTAATGACAATTTTTAGCATCAACCTTTGTTCAAATAAGTGTATTTCAGTCCATAAACTTGTCAAAGATGTTCACAACCAAGTGCTATAGGATGTAGGTACATTAGTCAATACATAGATCATGTAGCTACTATAAACTCTATGACATTCAACCTCACTGCTAGTAGATATACATGCACTCTGAAATCTTCAAACTGTAAATGACCAATAGTTCTTTCACAACCAAAATATATATATATGCATGTCATACATGCTCCAAAAACTCTTAGACATCTACTAATACATGTAGGAGTCCATACATGATTGTGTGGGCATAATTCAGTTCATGTACATCACGTACAAGTGTCAAATGTCTTACTTGTGGATTGTAATTAGTTAATACTCACTCAAACTAAGTTTATCTAGCTCCAAAATTTCCTCAAAATACTTCATACATGTGCCATCAAATGTAGGGGTCAATACATGACCATACAAACAACCATAGACACTCTGTCTTCGATAGACAATATCATAGAATGCATTACCTATTTGTAAATAGCCAAAATAATGTCAATGCATTTATTTCTAGCTCTAAAATTCATCTTTCATGATCATTCAATGCTCATCTTAGTCCTCCAGACATTCATCAGACATATGCCATGCCATACACTTGACACAAGCTAACCAGTGTTATGTAATTCTTTAGGACCAATGAGTGCTTTCTATCCATAGCTTTATGATAATTTTCAGCCTATCATATACTTCCAGATCTGAGTATTTTCTTCAACAAATTGCAACTCAAATGCATAAGCCACAATACATATGTCTTCCAAGATGTATCTACACTTTAGTGGAGTCAAGGATACATGTCAGCAGATGGCTTCAATGCTTCAACCAAGATCAAGTGTATGCTATGTATTCACTATTTACAGTAGTTCATTCTCTATTCCAAGCTTGTGTACTTGTGCATAACCTTCAAACTGATCTTCCATCAATGCATTGCTATGTTAGAACCTTCAAGTACCTTCCAAAGTGTGTATGCAAGTTGTAGATCACTTGAGCAGTGATTACTTTCTTGATTTGCAGCCATGGGGGCGATTTGATAGCACCCACAATCACATGATGTAGCTTGGAGTTGTATTCAGCAAATCTTCATCACACTGATGATTAGTGCTCTCTCTAGTATGCTCAATGAAGCCTCCAAATGATCCAATCAAGACTAGACAACCTCTCCTTCAAGCAAGATGAAATACCTTCAGCACATACCTTGTAAAACAACAATGGTAGGAAACTTGCTATTCATAGAAGTCCTTGGCCTTCAATATTCAAGCCTTCTTCCAAAATGCTATCCACCATAGAGCCCATTCATGGCTCTAATACCATGTTGAGAGAGACAGAGAGAAGGGTTGAAGCAATAAAGTAGAGTCATATGCTCATCTCAACTTTTTCATTTTATTCCATAACACATATATCAAATTGAATACAACACTCTAAGGTCTACAAACCATTCACACATAGCCAAAAATAACCAACTTAGTTAATGTCCCGCACTTTTTGATACAGCTGGACACAGCTAAGACTCTGTCGGTCACACACGAGCTTGAAGTCTCAACAATGGGTATTCCTTTAGGAAAACGGACCAATTCCCATGTCTCATTTTCAGCCAATGTTGCCTATTCCTCATCCATGGGAGCACACCAATTCTCATCTGTAATTGCCTTACTGAACTTTGTAGGCTCTTTCTAGCCTGACACTTTAGTCATATATGCATAATGACTAGCTGAATACCCATTGCATGTCAGCCTATCAACTAGTTTTGTGACCCTTTTAGATGACCTCAATTGTAGTGCACTTTGGGATTGCCTCTCATGAGGTAGCATATACATGCTTTCCCTTGCACCAGGCATTATAACTAATGGTTTGCCCAATTCATTGTCAAGGCTATCATTGCCAAGTGACTCATATCTAGATGTAAGTGGGCTAGTCACATCATCAAACATCTTTTATTTGCCTTTATCCAATCTCCCCCCACTAACATATTCATGTCAATGGATGTAGTAGTACGACTGTGGAGTCGTCGTGTCCAAGGACTAACAATAGATGAGAACCATCACATGTCAATCCACTCATAGAAGTACTAGCTAAAGGATAATTTTCAGCATAAGTAGGGCTAGATGGTCCATGAGAGAACACTGCATTGGGATTACCATACCAAGAGGCTAGGTCATCAAAAACAACATTGAGGTGGGTAATTGCATGTGAGTTGCCTTTTTATGCCATATTTAGCAAGGTACCTGTCTAACTCTCTGGATACATATTCTCCACCTCCATCAGATCTCAAACATGAGGTATAACACCCAAGTTCATTTTTAGTATGCTTCTTTAAGTCCTTAAAGACATCAAGCACCTCATCCTTGTGCTTCAAAATGTATAGCCATGTGTATCGGTTGAAACCATCAATGAAGGATACATGATACATGGCACCACCAAAAGACACATTATGGTAGACCCTGTACATCTGAATGTATCAACTGCAAAGGCCAATAACTATTTGTGACATGTCTCATGAATGGAAATCTCTCTTGTTTCCCAAACTAACAAGCAGAACGTACATGTCCAAGATTAGTGTACTTGAATTTCAGCAAGCCAAGTACAACCTCTTTCTATTGCATATTTTTTAGCTTTTGTACATTAACATGACTAATGCATCTATGCCAAATTTCTACTTCTTGAACTACTCCATTATCATGGGTAAACATGGCTGCCTTCAATTCTGGAATAAATGCATCCAAAGTAAACATTCTTCCATCTCTCTTGCCTTTAGCAATCAATTTACAGACATTCCCATATTCTTCAATAAAACAACCATCGATGAATCTGACTTGCAGATTCTATTCTGCCATCTGTCAACTAATAGTAAATTCTTGACAATAGAAGGTACATGTAGTACATCATGTAGGCTCTTCTTTTTGCCATCAGCCATGAGCAACGAAACCACACCTGTATGTTGAATATCATGTTGTGTATGAGACCTTGCTCCTAACTCATCAAACCATTCACCGTGAGGAGTCATATGATTGGATGCTCCTCAGTTTATGTACCATTTCTCATCTTTGCCTTGCTTAAGCGTATTCTTTGATACATGTTGCATAGCAAAGAGTTTATCTCCCTGGTCATCTTGAGTACCATTGGAGGATGCATAATGTCCATGTTGCCTACCTTTTGCCTTCATATCATCTTGCTTTTGATGGCAATCCCTAATGATATTCCCATATCTTCTACAATAATGACAGTCTTTATCCCTATTAGACTGCTTATGCGACTACCAAGAGTCAGCTCTTCCTCTAGGTGATCTCTCCCACCTCTAAAGGCTCCAGATCCTCATTGTCCTTTTGTATTTGAGCTATGTCAAGCATTTTGGTGCTGTCATCCATGTGTGTTTCAAGTGTCTCCTCGACCCTGAAAAGCTCTGCAAGCTCCACCACCTCTAGCTTAATGACTAGAGTAAAAGATAGTGTCTCTGCCCTGAGATGTGCTTGAACATGTATTTAAGACAAGCTTTAATTCTTCATGTAGTAGTAGTACAAGTAACTCATCCCAATTAGGGGGTTTGGTTCTCATAGAAATGGACGTATCAAATGCCTTACACTCCTTCCCTAACCCATTAAATATCAGTGCAATCATATTATCCTTTGAAGCGCGAGATCCAATAGTAGCCAGTTGGTCAGCTATGGTCTTTATTTTTGTAGTGTATGCTTGAATGCTCTTGCCATTCCTAGACATGTTGTTGAACTGCTGCTTCAGATGTATCTTCCTTGCATGTGTGACATTACCATAAATTTTCATGAGTGCATCTCCCAAGGATCCTTTGGGGAATAGCAATTGGTAATTTGCATAGCCATCGCATAAAGAAAACCAATGCAGTACTTTACTAGCTCTTTCTAACCTTTGTCAGTGAGCTCCTGATGTTCTTATGTAGGATTCCATTCAGGCAATTTGGGTTGAGCGTCAACCCCTGTACATAAATCCCAATAACCTTTGTTAATTAAAAAGTTTTTCATCCTGAACTTCCATAAAGAAAAATTTTTGTTATGAATTTTCTCTCCCACAATTTGATCGATATTGTCAGTGCCTTGAGCATTTGCCATATTTTCAACTAAGGTATTCAATGCTATATGTAATTTGTAAGTGCTTGAATCCCTGCAGTTCAAGAAAAGACTTTATGTAGTTTAGGAACAATTTTTTTGCAATTCAGGAACAGACTTTCTGCATTTCAGAAAAAGTCTTCTTGAAATTTAGGAATAGTTTCCTACAGTTCAAGAACAGACTTTCTGCAATTCACAGGAACAACCTTTCTGCAGTTCAGTAACAGTCTTCTAACAACCTGCTTGTTGTAAATTGTATTACAACAATGAAAAAACATAGTCAACTGAGCATAAACCAAGCTCAAATAAGTTCAAAACATTCCATGGTAGTGGAAAACATCCTAGTAGCAAACTATGTCCATACAAGCATCAATAGAAGCATCAATAGATGCATAGAGTTGATGCTGACATTTACTAGACTTTTCCATAGTTTATGATAGACAATCAGCTTGTTATGAACAACAGCATAAATTTTGCAATAATTAGGGTATTCTCAGCTCAAAAATATCCTAGCACATTGGGGATTCAATATGTGACCAAACAAGCATCAGCGTTTGTATTGTATGCAAGTAGGAGTACCAAATACTCGAACCATAGCTTGTTTATATCCAGTCCACTGCTATAATAAAAAATGTTTTCTTTGCTAAGAATAAGAGTATTCGGACCTGAAAACAGTCCCAAAACATCTCATTCAATTGCCACTCTATGCAAGAGTTGATACATGTCCAACCAGTCAGAATAGATTGCATGTATGCCAAGTGAAGATGATAGGCATCCTTCAATATCCCAGAAAGCATCTACCACTCAAGTGATATGATCCAAGCTTTTGTTAGTAGAAAATACACATCATAGATACTTCAACCCTATATCTATACTATTTCCAAATTCAAGACAGCAACCAATTCATTGTTTCTAGCTTGTTATTTATTGCAGTAACTAGCTAGTCTGCATTGGTCTATGCTAAATATCTCAAAATATGTGAAGAATTTGAAGAAAATTTCTTCTACAAAGTTGTAGACCACGTTGAAATGGTCAAGATATGAGAGTCTTTTCTCCTAAATCCATTTCTGTAGCAAGATATAGCTTTTGCAAAAAAATGGGTTGCAAGCACAATCTCCTTTGATGACATTTTCTTCAGATTGATGTCTTGATATCAAATGGCCAATGCCAAGCCTTCAGGCTTCCAGATTTGATGCCATGTTCAAGATTTAGAGGGAGAGAGAGAGACAAATACATGAAGCTATAACAGAGAGTAGTGAACTCTCATTGTTCTCTGCTTTACATTCTTCTATAATGCTTACTAAAGTCTAATCACACATAACTGATAAACATACTAGGTCACTAACTAACCATACCACTAACTCTAGTTGAGTTTGACTAACTCAATTATTACAACACACATGTAGAGTGACAGCTAAGACAATAGTTGTCTAGATAAGGTCGGTTGTCATGTCGGTGATACTAATCACGAGCTTGATTCTCAACATCAGAGACTAACAACATAGTCACAACATAGGACTTTGGAAACAACTAGTACAGTCATAAGTACTAAAAAACCGCAAGATACAAGACCAAGGTAGTACTACCACTGGATGTGGTAACTATAGATGGTATAGTATAGGCTTTGCTAATAAAGAGCACTCGGGATGCTAGTCAAGAGAGATTGGTGAAAGAGACTCACGAAGGATATGACAGTGAAGCAAGAGAACCTATTAATACTTGATATCTAGGGCTATGTGTATGCTCAAATAAGTAATCAGTATCGAAGCACTACTGTCACATGAAAAATGATAGGTATACTCACAACTAACACAAGTGAACACTGATATCACTTTTTTTATAGTTAGCATCCGGGTTGCACAACAAGGTATAATCACAACAAAGAGATCAAACACCAAATGTATTCAAAGATCAATCCAAAAAATATTACTGAAGTAAGTATAATATAACTATCACAGACCGATATGGTCAGAATACAAGACTTTGGGAACAACTAGTGTAGGATCATAAGTACTAAACAACCACAAGACAAAGACCAAGATAGTACTATTGCTGAATGTAGTGATTATAGATGGTACACTATAGACTCTTCTAATAGAGAGTACTTAAGATGCTAGTAAAGAGAGATTGGTAAAAGGGACTCGAGAAGGATATGGTAGAGAAGTAAGAGACTCAGGAGATTCACTATATATATATATATCCGCTACATCACATGCATTCAATGCCTATTTATAAATGTCTTAATTTACGAAATTTTTTGAAATAAAACAAAACCCTTTTCTATTCAATATATAGATAACCCCTTTATATTAGACCCTTCTGTATGTAAAAAATATACAAAAATGATATTTTAAAAATATCTTATTTTGAATCCATGTGATGCACACATATATTCACGAGTGACCTCCATGAGGCAAGAGAATCCTTTGATACTTGATCTCTAGGGTTATGCATATGCTCAAACAATAACAATAATGATTCACTCCTTCCTTTATATATGTTACTACTTCCAATGATATTCTCTCTACCCATGTGCCATGTTAGATAGTCTTTACTGCTTCTGCACTTGTTGGCTCATCAATACACTACTGGTGGCTCCTGGCTTTAAAGGCCGCCTTTAACAAGAAAGAAGTGTCATGAGTGTAGTGAGGTAGGACATGTCCAAAAAAGATGCCCCAATTACCGATTCTTCCTTTGTAAATGAGCTAGGACATATCCAAGCCATTTGCCCCAAGTTGGATCAAGAAGAGGAGGAACAAATAATAAAACAAAGTTTCATAAGCTTAGCATTCAACTTTCCTCAAGAATCAATCAATGATGAAGATCTAGAGCTCAGTAAATTTTTTTAGGATGATTAGAAGTCTTAGAAAGATTGTCATGAGATGTAATAAGTACTATACTTGTAATGATTCCCTACTATTAGAATATCCATTGATTCAAAACACATTGCAATAAATTTTTCTTTAATATCATTATATTATCTTGAATTCTGAGCCCTTGTACACGATAAAAGTCACATAATGGAAGTGTGGTTTGTTCTAACCCATAAGTCTTGTAATCCAACTTACCCTAGCATAATGATATCCCAAGCTTCAAGATGAGGACATCTCGATTTCTTTAAGGGGGAGAGGATGTAATATTCTGAGCCCCCTTTTCGAAAGGCTACAAGTGAATGGGGTGGCTTGGGGGAAGGGGGAGTTAACCTAAGCTTAAGGAAAAAGTAATACTAAATGTTAACTTTTTTTAACTAATGCTTACCTACAAATCATTTTCATAATTTACCTCTTTTCACACCACCTCCATTAGATGCCACTATTAGCTAGAGTTGACACCACCTCCTCTTCCTCATACACCCTCAAGGAAGTTACTATATGTATATCCTCCATATCACGTGCGTTCAAGGCCTATTTATAAATATCTTTATCTATGAATTCTTTCTTAATAAAACATAACCCTTTTCTATTCAATTTGTAAATAACCCCTTTATATTATACCTTTCTATATGTAAAAAAGTATAAAAATGGTATTTTACAAATACCTTATTTTGGAACCCATGTGATGCACACATATATTCATGAGTAACTTACTCGAGCATACACCTCACCCTAGCATCAAATACCCCATAACCATTGAGAGTCCCATTCTTCCCATGTGACCCATTTTTCATGCCATGCAACCATTGTTAATAAAGACGAAGAGAGAGTCAAAGAGTTGATTTGTGTGTGTGTGTGTGTGTGTGTGTGTGTGTGAGGAGGGAGAAAGGGCTATTACCTCCCCATTAAAGCTATTAAAAAACCTTAATTATTAAGGCTTTAGAATGGATGAAGTTGATAACATGACATTGCTATGAGAGAGTGTGTGAGAGTGAGAGAGTAGTGGGAGAGGAAGTGAAAGAGGAAAAGATCAGGAGGAGAAGAAGGGAATAAGAGGAGAATAGGGAAGGAAGAATGAAAGATAAAGAGGGAGAGAAGAAGAAGTAGGGAAGAAAAAGAAGAGAAGTAAGAGAGAGAGGCAGAAGGAGAAGTGAAAAGAGAGAGAGGGAAGAAGATAGGGAAGAAGGGAAAAAGAGAGAGGAGAAGAAAAATAAGAGAGAGATAAAAGGAGAGAAGTAGCAAAAGAGAATAATTAAAAAAGAGAAGGTGAAATAAGGAGAAAGAAGAGAGAGAGAGAGAGAGAGAGAGAGAGTTGTAAGACTTCTAGGCAACCATAAGTATCCTCCCTCATTGCAAAGCCCATGGAGTAAGCTCGAACATGATAAAGCTATGGTGTAAGCTGGAACCATGACTTTGGAGACTTAAAGAAGTGGAAACCCTTTGTCCCCAAGTAATATCCAGGTGGCATTATATTAAGTAAAGGAGATTAGTATGAGAGTAACTAATGTTTATATCATGACTAGATTAAATTTCTCAAGTTAAAACGAGTAATTCTTTTCAGAATTATTACTTTTAGACATGCTCTCAAAGGAAAGACCTTAAAGGCTCCAAGCATTAAGCCTTATAGAAAATGCCATACTCTTATGAAGAAAATTGTTCATGGTAAAATGTTGAATCATTTAGGAAAAAGCTTGTGATGTAAAGAAAAGGCTAGACATGAGTTTTTTTATACACATGATCAACATCTATTGCTTTGGAGAGTACATTAAAGAAGAATAAGTTGTTGCAAATTGCATTTTCTTTTGCAAATTACCCAAAATACATTATTTTAATTTAATAACTTGTATTTTAAGATAAGGTTTATTGAATTGGAAAGAGATAGTTTCTCTAGCTAAAATAAATTGGTTAATGCTTATGGAATAGTCAAAGTTATTTTTGAATCAATAGTATAGAAAATGAATGTTTTCTTAGTGAATGATGATAGATTGATTGTTGTAGTTGTATATTTGTACAAAAGTTCTTTTTGTCTCATGGGAAAATTTTTGGTTATGCACTAAAACTTTCCCAAGGTTAGGGATAGGATCCCTTCACTAAGGGGCTATTTGACTACACTATCATGTCGCTACATAGATACGGTGTGAAAAAATCTAGAGTGCATCATCATCCAACTTTCTTATTAATATAGAGAGTCAATGTCATATTAGTCATTAGTCTTAGTATCCATAGTATGGATGGTTCTAAGATACGAGATTTTATGGCAATTTTAGTCTATTTTTGATATTTTGGATATTATTTCTTGTAAATATCATCAAAAGGTATAGTAAACTTCTCGGATAGGGTGTCATGAAAAAAGCAAGTTGCTTTTCAGCCATTTTTAAGAAAGATCTCATGCAAAAAAAAGGGCTCCCAAATTTATGCGAGGCATGATCCTAGTTTTCAGGAAGCAAACAACACTCCAGATTGGAAATAAAAAGAAGAACAGATCCAAGAGAATTTTGTCCATGTATCTTGGGTAGGTGTCTTGAGGTTTTACTTCCCTTTTGGAGCCAATGGAACCATCAAATTCACCATTTGAGCAGTAGAGAAGAAGCTAGTGTTTGGTGCTTGTTTTTAGTATAGCAGGGAGCTCCAAGAGATCTAATGCTTGGAGATTTCTTTTGAGTAGTCATAGATATTGCCTAGATAATCTAAGAACCATTTGTCTTGGAGTCTAGCCATCAAACAATTAACTTGTGACTACTACAATACTTAGGAATACATAGGACTAAAGTGTATTTGGAGTTTCATATAAGGATTTTGTTAATTTGTTTTTACATTGTGTAAAGGCTTTGGCAAACTTGGCAAAAGTATGGACATGTCTTGAAGAGAACTCAATTTTTAGCATTCTTGGGATTCATTTAAATCTCATGCTTATTCTTTTTCTTCTCTTCTATCTCCTATTCTTTACTTCCTTCTCTCTCTGATCCTTGGTGGAAACAACCATTTGACTAAAAACCCTCTGACATTGGTGAGCCCGATGTGAAAGATTGTTGGAAGGAAAGGTAGGATGGGAAAACCTTCAAGCACAACTTCTAGTGATGTTGCCCTAGTTACTAAATTGTACATGCAGGATGCTGACTGGGAAGCTTTCAAGAAGACGCCCCAGGAAGAATTTTTACATTCAAGAAACTAGTTCGATTACCTGCAAAATTTGTCAGAAGTGGGTTCTAAAACCCAATAACGGTCATGTAGCTATAGAGTTATTAAGAGAATTTAAAAGTTTGTTTGAGCAGTTAGCTTACAGAATATCAGGCTCTTAGAAGTTTGGAAATTCAATTGTTTCTACAAGTGAGAGATCCTAAGCTTTAAGAGAAGCTTGATGATTTGTTAGAGGATCATACCATAAAGACAAGGATTAAAACAGAGTGAAGGCATGTTAAGGATGTTGTTACTACACTGGTGAAAAAACATAGAAGAAGAGAAAGATTGCATATATCTAGCTTGCCCATTGTTATGGGAAAAATAATTAATGTATCCAGTAAACCACCTACTTCTATAGCTAACCATGGTTGCACTTGCTATTCCCATTATTAGGGAAGATGTATAAGATAAATTGGTTAAAGGCATGCAGGATCTTCAGTTGAAGGCCACAAAAATGGATGAGAAAGGACAAGAGGAAAAGAGACAAATAGCAGTCCCTATACTAGGGAAAAGATGTATGTGATGTGATAGTTTGAAACATGAAAGGAAGGATTGTCTTGCTTATTCAGGAGGCCTTGGCATGACAACTCATCTTTTGGAAAGATGGCAAGATCCATGCACAAGAAATAGGATTGCCTCTCGCTTTGAATTTTGGAAAGAGAGGTATGTAAAAGTTGTTGGAAGACTTGGTTGTTCGAAATGCTTATGCGATTGTCTATGCTGCTACCTTTGGTTTACAGTTGGATAGAATGCTTGGTCAAGTGATGATTGCAGTCCAAAGGCTACAATATGGACACGTGCTTTGCATACAGCTGAAAGAGGAAATTTGTTGATAGTGAAATATCTCATGCATGGTAAGCCATTTGTGATATAACTAGCTGGGAATCATCGCTAGATGCATATTTAATGTATGGATATTTAACAAAAGTGAAAAACATGGATATACTTATTAAAGAGAAGCAGAAGAGAGATGAAGATAATGCACAGACATCTAAGAGAGTGATAAGGAGAAGTGTGGATAAGCCTAAAGCTACAAATTTGCCACCTCTCGAGCATGTTGTGGAAGAGGTTGGGGGCAGGAGTAGAAACATGATAGCAAATGTCAAGAGGGCAAAAAGAAGGGCAAGGGATATAAGCTACAATCTGATGTTGAGATAACCACATTTCTCAAGAAGCTTCTTGGAGAATGGATTTTAAATAGTCAAGTGGAATTCACCTCGAGAGAGAGTTCTTGCCCTTGCCAAGTAGAATTTCATGATGAAATCATTGACATAATTAAGAGGAAGTGTCAACTTCTTAGAGATACCACTAGTGCATTGCTACAATTTGAAGAGAAAATTGGTTTGTTGGGCATTCAAGATGAATATCAACATGTTGTGAGTGCTAGTTTATCAATGGAGGATGCTGTTAATCAGTGTTGGATAGAATGTGGAAAACAAAAGAAATTTGGCTAAAAATACATTATCTTGTAGAAATATTCATGGTGAAGGAAGGTGCAACAATATGGGGAAGAGAGTCTAGGATTTATTCCTCAAAGTCATCATACATGAAATCATTGGGCAAGGGCTACCACTAAAACAATAGTGAAAATAGGGGAGCATGAAACTCCTTTTGTTTCTTTGCTTGACCATAGATTTGAGATGAATGCCATTAAGCATGGATTGTATGAGAATGATGCATGGCCTATGGACATTGATCATGTAACGTGTCCACTTGTCTACTTGTAGGACACGTCTTAGCAGCCCATTGGGAAGAGAGTCTAGAAAGTGGCGCCTGGCACTCCCATGGAATGTCACAGGGTTTGCGATCTAGGTCTTCCCGAGTCTGCCACGTAGCGGAAGCATTCTGGCCATTCCCACTTAGGATCGACCTGAATCAGGGTCCCTAATGGTCAAGTTCCTCAGAGGTAACTAGTGTCGAGCCCCAAACGAACTACTTTACGCAGATCAAAGCTGATTTATACTACACTTGGTTCAAGGAGAATGGGAAATGAGAGGGATGCAAAGCTCAACCTCTCTGCTTGTAAGGCATAGTCCCATTCCGTTCCCCTAAAACAATATAAATTAGAACTCTAGCTTTCTAGATTCTAGGTCATCGTTACCTTGCTGCCAATTGGGACCACCCTTCTGTAGGACGGATCCATGGTCACATCCACCGCACTTTCCTCAGGTTACTTTAGTTATCTAATTACCTACCACATTTAGTTTGACAAGTAAAAAGAGCTTCCTTAATTAGCCAATTAACCACTGGTTCCTTCATGTAACCTAAGCACTGACATAGAAAAACAATGTTAAGCAAGTTCCTTTTCAACAATTGATCTTATTTATCAGTCTTTGGAATACATCATGTAATCCAGCCTAAAGGCTATTCCATAATTTGCCTGAAGGTAATTCCATAATCCACCCAAAGGCAATTTCCAGCAATCCTCAGGGATCGCTATTTCAAGTTTCTGCCCGTTGACTAGTATGCGGGCCCCTCGAGATCTAATATTAAGTCATGTCAGCCTCTTGTGCACCACCCGGAGGCAAGGGATTTACGGTTAGAGCCCCCCTGGCACCCAAGCATCCTCCTGCTCCAAGTAGCACCCCTAGAGAGACCTCTCGCGAGATGGGTTCGGTCCACGTACCCCGTGTGGCTAACAACCCCCTTGGATAGGGTCAGGCAAACAGGGGGTAACTCATGCTGCCTCTCCCTCCAGGCTTTCAACCTGAAGCATTAGTTATTTTTCAGCATTAGTTCCTTGAGAAAACAAGAACAAACAGTGCTCCTAAGTGTACAAACGCAAGCACTCCAGTGGTCTCTTATACGCCCAACTGCTAAGGTGTGAATCCTTCTCTCTGAATGCATCTAGCATTTGATCCGGGATCAATTGTGACTTGGCAAGATCCCCAAGGGTTTTATTGTTTGTTAACCCTTTTATCCTTGGGTTAGGGTTTATACCCTGTTAAGACAAATTAACAAACACCTTAGATCTCTTATATTAAGGTCAATAAATCCTCGACAACCCTGTTGTTCTAACTTGAATGGTCAATTTCTTGCTAGGCAATTCATAATTACCCTAACTTGGCAAATCAGCCTCAAAGAAGGGTGACGTAGCAGGATGTCTACTCATCCTCTTGCAAATTGGATGTTGAGATAATAAGCTCAACACATGCGGACATTAATGATGGACCGTCTGGTTAGATGGGTCCACACGTCTACACTTAGCACGTCGATGGCCATTATGACTCTCACATGGCCACTAACTCATTACTTATTATATTCATATTGTTACACCTATTTATAGCTAGCATAGTTATAGCACCAGCCAACTACTGTAGTTGATTATGCATTGTTTGACTTAGTAGGCCACTTTCCTTTATGTTGTATCTTATCTATACTTTGTGTACATTTTAAAGTGTGTGGAAGAAGAAGAAGAAACCAGTAAGAAAACGTTTTGGCCTCCATCTCTCTTCTTGTCTCTTGAGTGAGCTTCTCCTTGCATATTCTATGTGTTTTCGGCGCAGCATCTTAAGCAAGTCCCCCCGCCACGCGATTCTTGACATGGTATTAGAGCTGCACCACTGATTGAGGCTGGTTTTGAAGGCTAAAGCAAAGGAGAGGAGCCAAGGATTCGAGCAAGCAAGCAATGGGTAAGAAGCTCTTCCATTGTCTACTTCTTCTCTTGGACAGTGCCTGTGGAGGCACCGGAAGTAGGGCATAGCAAAAATCTCAGATTGCAGTGAGATTTGGTGTGTGCAAAGAGCGTTGCTATTTTGGCCATTCGAGGTCATTTTAGGATCCATTTTAGACTCGCAAGGTTGCGGATAGCAGTTCAATGTATCTTGTAATTTCAATTGTGTCTACTGTATACAGGTGCACAGGTTACAGATTTCGGATCTGTAAGTTCAAAGGTGTTTACCAGCAAATAAACACAAGGTTTATCTACAAACTAGTTGCAGATTGCATGTATTGTTGAGCAGACAGTGAAAAAGGCTGTCTGGTGTATTGATGTGCACTATAGGTCGAGGGTTGCAAAAGATTTGCTTACTGTTTGGTATTAGTTTTGTGATAATGGCAGAGAATAGTGGAAACCCCATCATTGAGAAGCTTGAAAAGAACAAAGACCCTTCGTGGAAGTTCCATGTCAGGAACTTCCTTATTGGAAAAGGCCTCTACGAGTTTGTTTCAGGTGAAGAAAAGGAGCCAGAGGTGAGTGATCTTCCAACTGCAGAAGAGACAAAGGCACGGAAGGAATGGAATGCAAAAGACAAAAAGGTCATGTATTGGCTGTTTGCAGTAATTGACAATAATATGCTGGGATATATTAGAAATGTAGAGAATTCATATGCAGCTTGGACCATACTTGAAAGTATGTTTTCCATAAATATAAAGTCACGAAAGATTCAACTCAAGCAAGAGTTAAATATATTGAAAAAAGAGAAGATGTCTATCAATGAGTATGCACTGAAGGTAAGGAGCATTGCAGATGCCTTGGCAGCAATTGATGCAATGCCTGATGATGATGATTTGGCATCGTCTACCTTGGGTGGATTTAACAATGAAAAGGCTTGGAATTCTTTTATAACTTCCATATATGTCAGAAAGCCATTTCCTGATCTCGATGAGTTGGTCTCCCTTATGATCATTGAAGAGATCAACATGCAGAGTGAGACATCTGAAAAAAGTGGTGAACAGGTCCAAGCTTTCTACTCTAATTCAAGAAGGGGACATGGCAGGTCCTCTTCAAGAGGCCGTGGTATAGGACGTGGTAGTGACAACGAGTAGAATAGATTGAATTATCAATTTGGCAATCTGCAGGTTTCAAGAGGTCGTGGTAACTTTAGAGGCCTGGGGAGCTTTAGAGGAAGAGGTGGATGGCAAAACAGAGATTCTAACAACTCTAGTACTGTGTGTCACTATTGTGGCAAAACAGGTCATATTGCAGCTCAATGTTATGCTAAGAAAGATGATATTCGCAGTGGTAAGTTGCAGTAAGGAAACTATGCATCGTCTTCACGATAGAATGAAGATAAAAATGAACATCTGTTTGTTATGCAGCATATGTTGAATGTTGTTACAAGAAAGGGAACACATGATGATGTTTGATATGTTGATTCAGGTGCATCTAATCATATGACCAGCCATACAAAATGGTTTGGAGAGATGCAGGATTTGCAAAATACAAGTTATGTGTAGACGGGTGATGATTCATGCCACCCAATTTCACACATTGAAAAAGTTCCCTTGTCCTTGCATGATGGTAAGACAAAGAATCTTTCAAATGTATTACATGTGCCATCTATTACAAAGAACTTGGTGTCAGTCAGTCAGATGGTAGAGCAAGGGCCAGTAGAGCAAGGGCTGCAAGTCAGATTTAATGCAAAGGGCTGCTTTGTAGAAGACTTTAATGACAAATGCAAGTTGGTTGCAAAGGGAAGTAGAGTTGGACATATGTTTACTTTGGATGCTGGAATTCCTACTATGAATGCTGCTATGTATGCTAAAGCAAAAGGTGTTGTTGCAGATATTGAAATTTGGCACAAACGCATTCGACATGCAAATGTACAAAGGCTGAAATTAATGCAGTCCAAAGGGTTGGTTATAGGTTTTCCTACATTTAGAATTGTAGAATTTCATAAGGTATGCGAAGCATGTCAGTTTGGTAAGCAGGCAAGACAACCCTTTTCACATGACAAAGATGTAAGCAAAAATATCCTTGATGTTGTGCATACAGATATTTGGGGGCCTACACAAAATGTATCTCTTGGAGGCAATTCATACTTTGTCACATTAATTGGTGATTGTTCTAAAAAGTTGTGGGTATATTTTATGAAGGAAAAGAGTGAAGCATTTGAGCACTTTAGAACTTTCAAGGCTGCAGTTGAAAGAGAAGCATGCTTGAAAGTAAAGTGCTTGAGGTCAGATGGAGCGGGAGAGTATCTCTCGAATGAGTTTAGTGATTTTTTGAGGTATACCCCACAGCAAAATGGGGTTGCAAAAAGGAAAAACTGGCATATTACAGAAGTTGCACGCACCTTGATGGCTGAAAAGAATATGCCTAAGCATTTTTGGTATGAGGTTGTTCATACTGCTGTTTATATTATGAACTGAACTCCCAAAGCTGCAGTTCATGGTATGACCCCCGAAGAATGTTTTACAGGTAAGAAGCCTGATGTCTCACACTTGAAAGTGTTTGGCTGTTTTGCATATGTTCATGTGCTAGATGAGTTGCGGAAGAAACTAGATCCAAAGACTGAAAAGTTTATATTTATTGGATACTCTTTAGACCAAAAAGGGTATCGTTGTTATAACCCTGTCACATGTAAGTTCAGAGTGATCAGGGATGTCATCTTTGATGAAATGAGCAGTTGGTATGCATCTAATGGTGATGCATTAGATGATGATGATGATCATGACACTCATGTGCAGGCTGAAAAGAAAGAATCACGGACTCTTAGTGGACCAGAGACATCATCTGGTAGTCCTTGGTCAGGGAGACTAAGGAGTAGCTCTACATCTTCAGGTGTATCTAGTAGCACTACAGGTAAAGACAAAGGAAAGAATAATGTGTCAGATGGCATTGATGCAGTTCTTGATGGAGACTCCAATGGCTTAGAGAGCTTGGATTATGAGCTTGGTATTCCTTTTGTCAAGACACCAGGTGTACAAAGAGCTCAAGTAATGTAAAGGCTCCATTGAGTGATCCAGTGGTACGTAGATTTAGCAGGGTTAGATACCCTGTTAAAAGATTTGGTTTTGAAGGTTATGCAGCTCACCATTATGCTTATATGGTGAAACTAGTTGAGGATGTTGAGCCCACTTGTTTTAAGGATGCTGTTGGTCATACTCATTGGGATGCAGCAATGGATGAGGAGATGGCTGCATTAGAGGCCAATAAGACTTGGGATCTAGTATCATTGCCAAAGGGCAAGAAAGCTATTGGATGTAAGTGGGTTTATTGTTGAGAAATGTGCAATCACATCCACCATAGCCTCTTTGTATGGGACAAACAAGGCAAAGAAACAAACTACAAATGAAGCCTTAGACTAGGTCATGTATGCATGGTTTATTAAAACCATGGTTGTTGAATACCATGGTCCCTTTCCACCTATCTCCACCTACCAATACCACCTATTGTAAGCCTATAAAAGGCACTCATCCCCACACTCGTTCAGTCAATCATTATCAATTAGTTGTACTTGCATTATGCTTGGATAATATTAGTTGTTCTTCGTTGTCAATGCTTTTGCATCATTATGATTGTCTATTTGCTCATTAGTGATTCTCCATAGCATGCATTCTCAGTATTTTAACATGGTATCAGAGTGGGTTTTAATTCAGTGAGTCATCAGCCCACAAATTGAATCATTCCAGTTTGAAATTTTGGCTCCCTCCACTTTTCCATGAATCTCTCACCTACCTCCATAGCTACCCATCTTCACTGGAGGGCTTGACTCTCTCAAACCAGGCCGTTTCAGCTCATACATTCTTTTGGAGAACTCTTCCTTTGCTCTAGGAGATCCTTCCTATCACTTCAAAGTCCAACATTGCTACCTCTCTGCTCCAGCATTGTGCCTACAATGGCACGATGTCCAGATTGCGACTTCTACTGTTTGTACATCGAATTCCACATGTACACGTCGCGATGCTGACGAGCATCATAGGGCTTTGATAGCATACTTTCTAAGCTTCATTTCTATCAAAAAAGTCTTGGAAATGATCAAGTATTCAGCTCACATGAGGTGAAAAACCAAGCTTCCCCCTGAAACCCTAATGCAGAGTCCATAGCTTTCAAGCTTCAAGATCTTGTTTTACTTCCTTCTCTCACTCTTGTGGCTCAAATCAAGTCACTGACTCTCCAATCTGCTCCAATATTCAGTCTTCAGCAAGCATTCAAGTTATTTATCGTCAGCAAAGGAGAGAAGATCTTAATAAGATTCTCAAGCATTTCAAGAAAACAGTGTCCATTGACACTCATCTAGTGCTTTTGGCACTAATGTCAGTTAACACAATCAGCTTTGCCTGTAATCAAAACTGATTTTTTGTGCAACTGTAGCATCAAATCAAGGAGGGGAAGACCCGGACTTGCATCAGATCTTGAAGATTTCAACTTCAAGGGCATCATAGTCACTAAATTGCCTAATATCTCTTGATACTAATCACCTAGTGATTCTTAGCACTTGTGCTCAACTGAAACTGGAATTTTTTGGAGCTGATTTGTTGCTGATCTTGCAAATCTCAAAATGGGCAAGGATTCACCAACATCCTGATTCAATAGCATTGGATTCCATACATGGAAAACTAGGATCAAATTGATCCTAATGAAGAAAGGCTTGTGGTCAATCACATGTGGTCAAGAGAAGAAACCAAGGGAAGCTACACTTTCAGTTGTATGGGACAAAAATGATGATAAGGCTCAAGCTATTATCAATCTTGAACTTGATGACAGCTACGTTCATCATGTTGATGATTGTGAAACCTCTTTTGTGACATGGGATCGATTAGAAACCTTATTTGGAGCTCATTCCAAATCCTCAAAATACGATTTACTAATTGAATTTTTTAGGTGTGACATGCAAAGTAATACCTCACTTGTATCTCATTTGAATTATATGGAAATCTTGTTGACACAACATCCAGGAATCAACTTGAAGATGGATGAAGACATTTGCATTGGAGTGCTTCTCAAAAGTCTTCCACCTGAATTTGATAATGTGTCTACCACATTAATCAACATGCCAAAGCCGAAGCTTGTGGACATCAAATCCTCTCTTTTCTTGAAGAGGAAAAGAAGGTCAAGAACAAAGGAGAAACAAGCATCCCAAGAGGAGACCAACAACTCCTCTATGTGAAAGGGAAGAAGAGCGTAGTCTGTGACTTTTGTAAGAAACCTGGGCATTTTGAGAAATTTTGCTATGCTAAGAAAAAGTCTCAAAGAGCATATCTTGCTACAATCAAAGAAGATGAAGACAACATTGAAGAAGAAGGGTAAGAAAAAATCCAAGATCAAAAGAATAAGACTCACCAGTCTCTCTTTTGTAGCTCATTTTTTGATGATAGATTGTTTTAAAGTTTAACATGTGGACTTGCCTTATGTTCCCACCATAAGCTCCTAAACTCTTCATGTAGCCTCTGCACACTACAGCCTCTACACACTTAGTGAGGCCTTGTAATAGCCTCTAGCTTTGTATGGTTGTTTGTTTGTCTCTTCCATGTCTACACTTAGCAAGGTCTACTCACGATGGTCTCTGTATACTTAGTGTCTTTTACGGTTGTGCTTGAGGAGGGGTGTTGAGAAATGTGCAATCACATCCACCATAGCCTCTTTGTATGGGACAAACAAGGCAAATAAACAAACTGCAAATAAAGCCTTAGACTAGGTCATGTATGCACAGTTTATTAAAACCACGGTTGTTGAATACCATGTCCCTTTCCACCTATCTCCACCTACCAATACCACCTATTGTAAGCCTATAAAAGGCACCCATCCCCACACTCATTCAATCAGTCATTATCAATCAGTTGTACTTGCATTATGCTTGGATAATATTAGTTGTTCTTCCTTGTCAATGCTTTTGCATCATTATGATTGTCTATTTGCTCATCAATGATCCTCCATAGCATGCATTCTCAGTATTTTAACATTTATAAGATTAATCACAATGCAGATGGTTCTATTAGTAGGTACAAAGCTAGGTTGGTTGCAAAAGGCTATGCCTAGAAATATGGCGTAGATTATGAAGAAACCTTTAGTCTAGTTGCTAGGATGGAAACTGTCAAATGTGTGATTGCTTTGACAGTAGCCAAAGGTTGGAGGTTGTAGCAAATGGATGTGAAGAATGCCTTCTTGCATGGTGATTTGCAGGAAGAAGTGTATATGGATCAGCCAGTAGGTTATGAAGATTTAGAGCATCCCACGTATGTGTGCAGGGTGAAGAAGGTGCTCTATGGGCTCAAGCAAGCACCTAGAGCATGGTCTGACAAGATCAAAGAGTATCTTGTCAATATTGGCTTTTATGTTTTTGATGCTGATCACTCACTTTATGTGAAAAAGGGAGATGCAAGTTTGGTCATCATAGTCATCTATGTGGATGACTTGATTATTACAGGTGATAGTGATAGTGGGATTACTGAAGTCAAGTATTTTTTGAAGAAGTTTGAGATGAAGGATTTAGGTGAGCTAAGGTACTTCCTTGGCATTGAGGTGATCAGATGTGATGATGGTATATGGCTGTCCCAAAGACAGTATGGCTTGGATATGTTGTCCAAGTATTGTATGACAGCATGCAAACCACTTTCAGTCCCGTTGGAGCAGAATGTATAGTCGAGTGCTGATGTTGGGGATGAGATAGAAGACCCTACTATTTTTAGGAGTATAGTGGGGAGTTTGATCTACATGACCATTACAAGGCCAGACTTAAGCTACGCTATTGGTCTTGTGAGTTAGTTTATGCAAGTACCTAGAAAGCCACATTTGGATGTAGTTAGACACATATTGAGATATGTGAAGTCCACATAACATTACGGACTTTTCTATGAGGCAGGTACAGATGTACAGGTGTTTGGATACACAGATGTAGATTGGGCTGGTAGTATGTCTGATAGAAGATCTACCAGCAGATACATGTTCTCTCTTAGTAGTGCAGTAGTTACTTGGAGCAGCAAAAAGCAATCTACAGTTGCTTTGTCGAGTACAAAGGCTGAGTATAGAGGTGTTGGTGTTGCACCATGTGAGGTAGTATGGTTGCAAAAGTTATTGGCTGATTTAGATGTGCAGATGGAAGGTCTAGTTGTCATTTATTGTGACAATATGAGTAGTATATAGTTGGCTAGAAACCCTGTGTTCCATGCCAGGACAAAACATATTGAGGTACACTACCACTTTGTGAGAGAGAAGGTACTAGCAGGTGAAATTGACTTGGTGTATGGCATCACACAGGATCAGCTAGCTGACATCTTCATGAAGGCATTGGGTACAAAGAAGCTTCAAAATTTTTGAAGCTTACTTGGAGTTGCAGATATGCAGTTGAGCTTGAGGGGGGAGTGTTGAGATGATAAGCTCAACACATGCAGATACTAATGATGGACCGCCTGGTTAGATGGGTCCACATGTCTACACTTAGCACGTCGGTGGTCATCATGACTCTCACATGGCCACTAACTCATTACTTATTATATTTAGGTTGTTACACCTATTTACAGCTGGCATAGTTATAGTGCCAGTCAACTAGTGTAGTCGGTTATGCATTGTTTGCCTTAGTAGGCCACTTTCCTTTATGTTGTATCTTATCTATACTTTTTGTACATTGTAAAGTGTGTGGAAGAAGAAGAAGAAGAAACCAACAAGAAAACACTTTGGCCTCCATCTCTCTTCTTGTCTCTTGAGTGAGCTTCTCCTTGTGCATTCTATGTGTGTTCGGCGCAGCATCTTGAGCAAGTCTCCCCACCACGCGATTCTTGACATTAGACTTGTACATAGAACTTGACAACCTTGTTCTAAGGAGTGGAAGTACTATAAAATCATGCAACGTTGCAACTTTTTGCACGAGACAAGTGTCACACCTAACTTGTGGGATTATTTCTCCCATCACACAGTATTTCTTGGTCAAGATGTAGGGTTTGGGATATCCTCTTGACCCAATCCAACCCTAACCGTACTAGACCAACAATGTTTGGCCCTAGGGTTTCTAAATTCAAATGGAAGTCTAGTATTTGGCCAATTGATCCTTAAGGCAAGAACCCTAGATTGTCCTTGCATAGGCGTTTAGCTAACCCTAACATTCTATGAATGTGGGTAGGGCCTTTGAGGTTGGAAATATTAAGTCGATTTCCTGAGTGCGATACTAGGTAGAATTTCATCGCGACTTAACTCTACCTAGTGCATTGAGGTGATCATCATTTGAGTTACATCATTACAAGCGATTTACCTAATTGATCTAATTGCCTTGCGAGAAGAGATGTTCTTTTAGAGAGAGAAAACGATTTAAGAAATAAAATCATTTTATAGAATTTTTAAAAGGTTTATATTTTGGTAAGTTAAAATATCAAAATTTGTTAATAAGTTATTGTCATGATATTCTTGTGGTCACATCAAACCTAGAAATCTAGGTCGCCATAAAGTTGGCAAGGTTGTCATAATGAAGATCTTACCTCTCCTTATTAAAGTGAAAAGTAATATTCAATTCGAATTTTGGTGGATACTCGATTGCCTCCCTCCATCATTTCTCTCTTCTTTTTTTCTCCTCCTTAGTAGTCTCTTCTTTGTTTTTATTCTTGCTTCTAATCATATCCTTAGATATGGATCAATCACCCAATGATCTCTATAACTTAGCTATGGATCAATCATCCAATGATCTATGTAGCTCTCATAAAAGACCTCTCTATCATCTTCATATTGAGTTGGATAGTGAGTATTAACTAATAAAAAAGAGAAAAAAATCTATCACGGTTACAGAGTCTATGAAACATATACTGAGGTTTGAAGGAAATAAGAATATTGATCTTTAGTTAGATGGAAAGCTATATCCCAAAGATCCTAGCAGAAATAGCACTCCTGCTTTCTATAATAGCTCATCATTAATGAGGTTTATTGGTGATGGCTACAATGGATTTTTAGGTGATACACTTAACCTTGTTGCAGAAAAGGATATCCTTGGACTAGAGAATCTTCTTTTGATGAAACACAATATAGAGTTGTTGCAGAAGCTAGAGGATTGTCAACAAAAAATTCATTCATTGGAAAAGCGTATCAAAGCTTATCAACGAAACAAAACTTTATTAGGCCTTCAAAATCGACAAAGAGCTCTTAAAAATATTGAGAATCTCAAATGAGGAGGAGGAGGCTATGGTAAAAGAATCCAAGCAACAAGGTATATATTTTTTCACTTGAAAAATCTTAAATATGGCTTTATTTAAATTACTTGCATTGATTTGTAATGTTAATTTTTCTTAGATCTCTTCTACAACCAAATACAAGTGAAAGAGATTCTTTAAAAGTAGCTCAGTTTTATTATTATCTTCTTCCTTTAGTAGTTTCAAAGGATATTTTGGAGAAGAAGAAATTTAAAAAGGCAAAGAAACAATGCTTGGAGTCATTTGTAAAGGATCATTCTTTGGATTCTGAGTTAGTACAGAAGACACTGGATAGTATTGGTATCAGTCGAGATGCTTATATGCAACTTTTCTAGCTTTTACAATCAAATATGAAGCAAGGACAGGTACACAATTGCATACTTCCGAAGCCATTTGTGGTTAGGACTATCAGACAGAGAGTTAATAACAAAGTGATGGGGATTCTAGGTGAGCCTTTTCATATCAAGGCTAGCTTCAAGGGCAAGAAAAAGGAGGTTACATTCAATGAAATTAACAATATTTTCCTTGACTTCCCCACCCCACAATGCTTAATGATCAAATTTTATGACTTGTCAGTAGTAGCAGAGGCACACGGAGTGGCTAGATTTGTGATTAAACTTGATGAAAGTGAGATTCTGAAATGTAAAAAATTGGAGATAATCTCTATCACCTTGATGAATAGAGCACTTTCGTCAGGTCATTGCAATCACTTAACATCATTTAGTATTCAATCTGAATATAACATCTCGTGGCTAGGAGCATTTGAGGTAGATAATGAGAATTTTGATATATTATATTGGGTTTTTCATCAAACATCAATACCTAATGTTATTCAAAGGCAACAAGCAGGAGAAGAGCTATTTGTTGAAGGAACTACAGGATTAAGTGGCACATAGCTGGTGACCTAAAGACACTCAAATGTATGTATAATGTATCAAAGGGATCCAACTTGAGATCTCCTTGCTTATACTGCATGTCACCAGCTGCAGAGTTAAACTCAAGCAATTGGAATAGAGCTCCCTCTAGGCACAATAAGGATCCACAGTTTAAACCAGTCTTGGACATTCCTTTAGCGAATGCCCATATTTGTACACTTCATGCACTTTGCAGGATAATTGAAAAGCTTTTTCATCTCTATATAGGATTTTCATGGAAGTTGAAGCCATTATCAACTAGAACAGATGCTATAACAAAGGTTGAAAAAGTTCTCTCTGCAATTGGTTTGCATGGTGGCAATGTTGTTATTGAACTTGATCTTCAAAAGTCTAAGGATGGTAATTATGTCCCAAAAAAACCATCTATTGGTGGATTGAAGGCTAGAAGGTTTCTAGGCTTTCATGGGAGACTTGGCAAGATAAACTCGAGAAATGGTGGCTCAATTATTAAATTTAATTAGTGAAAATCCATACATAATGTAGTTAAGGATCACACTAATAATGGACAAGATCGGAATAGAAAAGCTAAAGTTTGGAAAACACTAGACAAAGTGTTTTTTTATTGTGATAAGACTGAATGGAGTGATGATGATCTCAAAGACTTTAAAAACCAATTGAACCTTTTCAAAAAGGCGATGACAGAAGCTTGGGGTGATCAACACTTTACTCACTATATGGTAAGAAGTTTGTATATGTTTGTTTCTTCATTGTCGAACTCATATAAATGTTTTTTAATAACTTTCTTTATTTGTTGACTATGCAGCATATTCTATATAACCATGCTCCATACTTTATTAAACAATATGGATCTCTATCTATCTGGTCAACCCAAGGAATGGAAAAATCACATTATCAAGCAATAACAAAATATTTTAGACACACAAGACATGGAGGTGGAAGACACAAAGCCAACAATTTATTAGAGGTCTTTCCAGAGTTCTATCGACAAATTTGGCATAAATTCAAGCTTAAAGATACAACCACATCAAGCAATATATCATCTTTAGCAAGGACTATACAAATTTTTACCCAAAGAAGAAAATATAGATATTTAAATTCTTGTGCAAAGCAAAGATTTAGAGAATGGTTACAAACCAAACAAAGAGTTGGGAAAATATGAGTTTCAAGAAACCCTTAATTCTTGCACAAAGCAAAGATTTAGAGAATGGTTACAAACCAAACAAAGAGTTGAGAAAATATGGGTTTCAAGAAACCCTTAATCTTTGGCATCTTCTAGTCTGATTGTGTTGCAGAAGAGTCCTTAGTTTCCAGCACCCCGACAGGGCCTCCAGAGGAGTCCTTAGTTTCAGGCACCTCAATAGGGCCTTCAGAGGAGTCCTTGGTTTCAAGTAGCTCGACAGGGCCTCTAGAGGAATCTTTTGTTTCATCCCACTCAATAAGACCTCTATATTTCAAAAACTCTTGTTTCCGATAGCCTCGAAGAAGCTTCAAATTCTTACTATCTCCTACATAAGAGAGCAAATAGGAGCCAAGAACTCCAAAATATCCAGCTCTAGATCCACTGTATCCAGGCATGAAGCCAAAAACTCTTATGGCTTCTTCCTTCTCCACTAAAATGATATTGTCCAAACCTCTGCTTCTGAAAACTTGAGATCCAATTACCTTTGAGATAGCTCTCAAAGCCATCATTGGTAGACTTGGAGAGCTTGACAATCTACTATGATATATTACAATTGTTTGATTGTTTAAGTTTCCAATATAATGGCCAAGGCTTTGATTTTTTCCAAGCTTCATTTGCCTAGAGCCCTTGGCCCTTCCAAGAAAGTTGTCCAGATCTTCAATCTCAATCTACAAAACAAACCACAACAGTATAAGATATAAGATATTTATATATAATGCATAATAAAGTCTAACATAAACTCAATGGGTGACTTTGAATTATATTTCATACCTTAGGATGTTCGTCTTCTTCAAGAAGACTATCATCATAAAGATTTATTGAACTCTTGGGTTTCTCATCTGATGGAGACTTCAATCTCTCTTCATACCCTACATCATCAATATGAAGTTTCTTCTGGACCTGCAAGAACTCTTCTTTTGTACGTAGCCCCCCCTTTTCGTATTCTACGATATGATTAATACATGTATGTAAGGCTATAGAGCTGTCTTGGAAATTCTTTCCCTCAACATCAAGACTTGCTAGTGGTTCTTGTTCATAACCTACAAAATTCACGTCATTTTTGCCCCAACCTGCAAGGATTGCTAAGCAATAACCTTCTCTAAGATAAAAAAGATGTTGAATATCATTTAGCAACACATATCTCTTCTTGTTGATAAGATAAGTGGGAAATGTTGGAACACATGCAAGAGGACCTTCTTCATTAACCTGTGCACTTGGCTCGATCTCCTTTTCTTCCACCATTGTGATATTGTCACTCTTGAACAAACCTACATCAAAACCTTGGACAAGTTGATTCTCAATATCTTATTGGAACATCTCCTCCTTCTCTTCGACCTCCTTATCCATATTTGCAATATCCTCTAGCTTTCCCTATTGGTCTATATCTAGAGAAGAATTTTCCATGTACTGAAGATACACAATAAATGCAACGTCCTTATGGATTAGAAGGCATTGCTGTTGATACCTGTGGAAAGGGCAACATGTTTCTCTCTTTCTGAATTCCTCATCAATGAGGTTGAACCTGCCTAGCAAAGTTGACTTGGATGTACTGGTGGCTCCCATGACATCACTATAATGAACAAATCCATTGACTTCCAAACCTTGAACATGTCTATCATAAAAACATATGTACTCCTTAAGTTTATCTTCAAGATCCTCCAACATTGAAAATTTTCCTGATATAGCTAAACTTGGAAGAATTTTCAATTTTGTGTAAGAAATCAAAGAGCCTATAATTAGAAGTCTCCATTAGCTCCTCCTCATCCATTTCTTCCAGAGATAGCTTTCTCTTTGTCATCTTGACCAACAAAAGATTTGTCCCTGAAAACAAAGCACAATGGCAACAATGTCTAATAAAACAAGATGGGAAAGAGGCCCCAAAATTGCATTTTTCAAGACATAAAATCAAAAAAGGAGAAATTTTTTTAATTGACCGATGAAACTTGAAAACAAGGTGTTCAAGGCAAATGCCGGTGAAGAAATCATGTTTCATCGGACACTACTAAAAGACGAAAGTTATTTGAATATCTCACCGGTGAAACACGATAGTTAGCAAAATATCACTAACGAGAGATATTATTTCGCATTTCACCGGTCAAAATATGCAAAACAAGAACAGAAACATGAACTATGAATTAATTCTATTAAAACACAAAAATTTATGATAAGATCCTTTTTGGAAGTGCTATGCTCCTTTTAAAAGATACAAAGCACATAACATCTGTAATTTTTCAAGTGTTATTAAAAATTCTTTCTATATTAATCAAATTGATTTTGTTCAAATACTTGTAATAAAAAAATGTTGTTACCTATCAGAAATTATTGAATTGCTCTTCAAACAGGAAGCAAAAACCTTAAAGGGAAGTCCAAACAAAATTTCAGGAGAAAGGAAGACAATATAAGAGAGAATGGCTTCGAAAAGCTTTTATATTGATCATCAAACATGTGTTGATAGTTCCAACGAAAAAGTTTGCGTAATGATGAAAAATAAACGCGATCACAAATTTGGACGAAATTTTCAATATTTTTGCATGCACGAAATACCTCAGAATACGTGCACACGTATCTCACGTAACACACCGTATCAAATTTCTCAGAAGACGTGCGCACTCCCTTTTTTCGAGAATACGTCGCACGTGTTTTACTTAACACTTCGCCAAGTAATGCATGTACCATCAAAATCCCCCAATAAAGGGAAGGAACGGCTAAATTTGTTTCGTATTTTTATGGTCATGGAGCACATTTTCATGGTCATGCAGTAGGGCCTTCGAGCACATTTTTGTGGTCATGCTGTGGTTGTGATGAATGTATTCGCATTTCACCAGACCCATTGACAAAATTGATTCTAAACGGATTTTTCCCAGTAAAGTGTGAAAGAAGGTATGGTTTTCTGCATCCTCCTTCTCAATGCCCAGGCGTCCATTCATTGCATTTTTTTGATACTTTTCCTTAATTTTTTCTATTATTATGAGCTTATGAGTACTATAAACGAATTCTTTCCATAGTGTGAGCATTCCTTAATGTTGTGGAGATTTAAGGCAATCCTTCAAACTTTTTCCTTAATTCTGTGGATATTTTAGGTAATTTTAATAGCATTCCTTAGATTAAAGTTTTTTTTTCTTCATTTTGTTGATTACTTTGCTATTTATGAGTTGTACGGTGAAACACAAAAACAACATGCTGCAAGGAGGCCTCTTGTCTGAAACTCGCGTTTCAATGGACACACTGGACAAGAATACGATGAAACGCGAAAACAATATGCTGCAAGGAGGCACCTTGTCTGAAACTCGCGTTTCACTAGACACACTGGACAAGAAGTCCGATGAAACGTGAAAACAACATGCTGCAAGGAGATGCCTTGTCTGAAGCTTGCATTTCACTAGACACACTGGACAAGAAGTCCATTGAAACATGAAAACAACATGCTACATGGAGGTCTCTTGTCTGAAACTTGCATTTCACTGGACACACTAGACAGGAAGTAACATCTTTTTTTTTTGCAAATGGCTAGGACTAAAGCAACAGCAAGGAAAGGGAAGATTATCCTAGGGGTTTAACATCAAAGATTCATGAATCTTCAAAGCCTCCAAAGCTCTCTAGAAAGTCAAAGCCAAGGAGAAAGTTTTCTTAGAATGTTAGGTGCCTAAGGGAGATTAGGAAGGCAATAAAGGCTCTTGACAATTCAATTCCAAAGTTGTCTTTTCAGAGGCTTGTCGGGGAGATTTGTGACAAATATAGTTTGGATAGTTTTAGATGGACAAGAACAGCCCTTAATTGTATATAAGAAGCCACATAGGATTTTTTAATTGAGTTTTTTCAAGATGCCTATATTTGTGCTGCTCATGCTCATAGGCTCACACTCATGGACAAGGACATGGTAATTCTTAGAAGGCTAAGATATAGATTTTCAAAGGTCCTTGAGCCAATTCCCCTCACTGATGAGAAGGCATTTAATATCCTTAATGTGCCCCCAGCTAGGAGAAAGAAATGTGATTCTGGTCGCAAGGTTGAGGATGTCACCCATGAGAGGGATACAAGGCAACATGAAAAAGAGAAGAAAGCTAAAGAGGAACAGGCAAATAAATGGAGAGAGTTATATAGGAGGCAAAGGGCTGAAGAAACGAAAGCATAGCAACTAGAGTCCTTTGAAAATGAGCTGGCCACCCTTCTTGAAGCAGCTAATTCAAAAGGATTCAATGTGTTTTGTTTCTTACCTGGTGACTTAGGTAAAAGAATTGAGATTATCTTCTTTGATGCTCCATGTGTTCAGATTCTTAAGGATAAAAGAAGAGAAATAAATGACAGTATTATTCTTGTTGGCCTAAGGTATATCCACCCATAATTACTTCTACTTTTTGATATTTTTTTAACAATAAGATTTTTCTTGTTTATACTCACTATTTCTATGCCTTTTCTAGGTGTGTAATGTATGAGTTTCCTTTGGATATGCAACAAAAAATTGAGGTTATTGATCCATCTATCTCATTCTTTATGAGGAACGAGCTTGATACAAGTTTTGTTCAATCTGATTGACTTCGATACTTTGGAGCTCCTTATAATTCCATATAATGAAAAGTAAGTGATTCAATATTCTATTAGAGTTTTTGAGATTTTATCCTACTAATTTGTTGAGATATGATTGCTTTCAGTTCTCATTGGAGCTTGATTGCAATAGACTGTGTGGATAAGCAATGTTTTTTAATCAAGTCTATGAAAGGAAGCCATGGAAATGCTAAATTGTAAGTTATATTATCCAAGGGCTCCTTGATATTTCAATTCTCTTTTTTTTAAGTACTTTAAATTTCAATATATTTTATATATAGAGGTGCAAAAAGATTGATTGAAGAGCTAGAGAAAAGACCCCCTATGCTGTCTGATTTGCTTGCAACAATGCAATATAGACAAGTTGCGGTAAGTTATTGATTAAAATAATTGAAACATAAGTTTATTCTATGAACTACCATCCGTTATCTTTATAGTTTTACTTTGTGTTGGTGGTTGCAGTGTCCTCATCAGGACGATAGCCATTCTTGTGTGGCTGGAGGGTGATTGCAAATGCTAGAAGAAATGTTAACTTTGTTTATCTTAATGATGATAAACATGTAAAGGTAATATGAAAGATGCTAAACTTTAAGATAGATATTCATTGCGAATAGTCCATTGATGATAAAAATATAGTCTATTGTAAGAACAATAATGAACTAAAACTCTTTTTTCTATAAATATGTGACAGTTTTTGAAGGATTGCTATACATCTGAGCATGCTTGGTATGTCAGAGCAAAGCTCTTGAAGTATATAATGGTCAATTGTATACAACCAACAATAGAGATTGGTGGGGATTTGCACCATGAAGGAGATGCTGTGCCTATAACCACGGAAGGTGAAGCCACAACTTCAACACCTTTATCCACACTTTCTATACGCAAGACATCAGAGAAAGGCAAAAGGACTCCTAGAAAGGATAGTTCTCCAAAAAAGAAATAGCTTTGCCATATCGTCTTGTAAGCCTTCATATATAGAAATTTGCCCTTCAGCCCTTATATATCTCATAGAGATGGCAGATAGACATCTGCTACAAAATTTGTACATATATTTTATATTAATAGTAAAGATATATTTTCTTGAATGTCCTTGCAGTGTATATTATTTTCTCTCCTTTTCGATATCTGTAAAAAATAAATTACAAATGTTTGTTAGTTAGGAAGTGAGATCTTGATATACATCTAAGTAGATATAATATGATGTGAAAACTTACTCATTTCTTGTCAAGTTGGAATACAAAGGAGCATGGTAGTTCAATGTCTTCATTTTGTAAATCCATCCTCACTTGATGTAGTATACATGATTTTCTGATCTTTAAGACTACAATAATATCCTCGTTGAACCAAATATCAAGATCCACTATAGGATCTATGCTGAAATCATTAAGATTTTGGTCTAAAGCAACTAGACTACTACCAAAAAAATGCCATCGACTATAGTAAAAGCTAAGGATAAAATTTTGAGTAGCAATCATATATTTACAAGCTATAGAGTCTTGATCTATCTTACATATAACTTTTCCTTCTGTCCTTGTATCCCATCCTTCATCAACAAATTGTATGATATGATCATATGTTAGTCTCTTCACTGAAAGTATGGTTTTTGTTATTCTTATCTCCATATTAGAGAAAAAATCAATAAATATATTAATAGGCATAAACAAAGTAACTTTACTTAGCCTACTTGAGATATTAGATTTTAGTGCTTTCTGGATCTCAGAAAATATCTTACATCTATAGCCCTCACTAGTAGTAGCTAGACTTGGCAAAGGCCACTCAAAGCTTGAAAAATCTGGCAAAGGAATGAGGTTTATTGATCCCCATTGGCAACGCCACATAGGAATCACATAAGAATGGTCATAAAAGAATATTCCATTCTCTACAAGCTGTGTCTTCTTTCTGACTCTATACATTTCTTCTCCAATTGAACCATGTATAACATCAATAACATCAATAATAGAATCCACTGGTTGCCATTCCTAAAGATTAGAGGGATATACATCTACAAGAGAAATAAATATTATAATGGAAAAACCTAAACCATGTTTAAGAAAGGAAAAACTTTAAGAGTCAAATTCTTACAATTTGGTCTATGCATTGGAAGCTTTTAAGAGTTAGGTTTCAAACACAGCTCTCTATGCATGAACACATGTTGCACTAGTACCTCTTTGATGCTATTCTTATTTGCTCTGAGCTTAAAATCTCGGATTCTGCCCTTCCAAGCAAAGATAAACGAGCTCTCATGTCTTTGCCTTTTTCCACATTTTGCTTGTTGCATGGTGATCCAACTACCTTTGCTAAAGATAGTAGGAATCCATCTTCCATCAGTTTGGAATGAGTTAAACACTGATATGGATGTGATTTGGGAGCTCCGATGCCTTGTTGAAGGTCGAATTTCTGTATCCATGGTAGAAGAGAGAGAGACATGCACAAAGAGAGAGAGAGAGAGAGAGAAAGAGAGAGAGAGAGAGAGGACTAGGCTACCATAACGGAGGGAAAAACAATAGAGGAATAAAAGAAAGGAGGAAAAAATTGAGTGCCCTGCTTTTCACTAATTTGAATTTCGATTACATAGTCATTATCATTAATCTAGAAACATCATTAAATAAAAGTAGCCGAGACTCTATGCCATGAATGCAAAAGATGTCATAATCACGAATATAAGAGACTCAAAATAGATAATAAAAATACAAATTTGTAATATTATTATATTTATATGTTTTTGTAATATGATTTTTTAATTTTTTTAAAATAGAAGTTCCGTTACAAAGGCTTTGCTCTTATTGGTCAAGAGCACTCTCTCTCCACATCCTAAAAGGCATTTTCGAGACCTCAAAACTCCCCTAATGCATACGAGAATACAATTGGAACCTGGGCATGAGGACTCGTTGCATTGTCCATGCGTGAACTCAGGTTGGAGGCTCCCACATGAGTGCCTTGCATCTTTTGCTTGGGGGCCATTAAATCTCGGTTTAGCAACTTCCTCTTGGGTTACTCGCGTGTCCCAGTCCACGATTTCCCTCTTCCGCGCAAGACATGACCTTGTGGTTGCAGCTTTAGAGCACCTCAAGAAGGCACGGGTGAATAGGGGCTATGGGAAGCTTTTATAGAAGCTTCCAAGCCTCTAGAATACCAGAGATGATGTGGAGAGAGAAGAAGAGGATGATTGGAAGAGGACGATGACGCTGTGAGGATGGTGATAATGATGATGATGACGATGACGATGACGATGCAGGCGGCAGCAGCGTGGTGCCCAGGGCGGCGGCGTTTGTGGGCTGGCGATAGCATGACGTCCTTGGCGGCAGTAGTAGCCATCAATTCCTTCCTCTCTTTCCTCCCTCCCCCAAGCTTGAGAGGGGGGAGGTCTTATAGGTAGAGAGGGGGGGAGATAGCCATACACGTGGCTAGTGGCATGCTCCCCTCTCTTCTCCACATAACTCTTGCTCTTCCCACACTCCCTCTCCCCGCCATGCATCGGCTGAGGGGGAGGGGGTTATTAATAAAGAAATTTGCACAAAATTTAACCATTATCCCTTTTCCTTTTCCCGTGAAGGGTGTTCCCGTGTGGAACTACGGGTTTCAAGCCTCGGCTCTTGTGCTCCATGCAGGCTAGAGTTCATTGATGCACGCGGAGTAAGTACTTAACCACCAACATTTACTGATGCAAGAGATTATTTTAGTTTGCTTTTTGTGCAGATTACAGGTCTTCAATATTCGTAGCGGAAATATTACATTCTCTCCCCCTTAGAGGAATCAAGATGTCCTCATCTCGAGAAGAGCAGGGGATTATTGTCGATTGAGAGTACTTTCATCCATCCAAGTGGCATCCTCTTTGGGATAATCTTTCCACAGGACGAGGTATACTCTCAAGGTTGTGGATCTCAAATGCCTCTCCCTAACATCTAAGATCCTGGCAAGCCATAGCTCAAGGACTCCTTGGCTAGGCATTACAACTTGTTGATCATCAAGTACGTGAATAGGGTTAGGTACACACTTCTTCAATAGGCTGATATGGAATACATTGTGAACTTTTAGGTTCTAAGGGAGTTGCAGTTTGTAGGCATTAGGCCCCAAGCACTTGAGGATCTTGTAGGGACCACAATACCTTGGACTTAGCTTTTTGCATTCACCCAAGGATAGGAAACTCTTCTTTGGACGTATGCAAATGAAGACCATGTCACCTTCAACGAAGGATCTTTCTTGACGTTTGAGGTCCGTGTAAGCCTTCTGTCTATCCTTGGCGGCTTGAATGTCCTATCTTATTAACTTGATTTGATCATCCATGTCTTCCAACATCTGCTTTGAGGCTTAAACCCTCAAGGTTGGATCTGAAAAGTTTAAAGGACTACGACAGTCGTGCCCATACAATGCTTGGAAAGGGTCATCTGAATGCTTTGTTGGTAGGAAGCATTGTAGGCGAACTCAACCAGTGGCAAATATTGAATCCACTTTTTGGGTTCGCGGCAACAATGTGCCCTTAGCATATCCTCAATGACTTGGTTGACTCGCTCCATTTGACCATCGGTTTGGGGATGGTAAGCTGTACTGAAACAGAGCTGAGTCCCAATGGCCTCAAAGATAGCCCTCCAGAAATGTGAAGTGAAGAGAGAGCCACGATCACTAATGATTCTTTTGGGTAACCCATGCAGTTTTAATATCTCCTTGATGAACAACCTTGCAATGTCTGAGGCTTTATAGTTTGTCTTAACAGGGATAAGGTGTGCAACCTTGGTGAGCATATCCACCACAACCATAATGGAGTTGTATCCTCCCTGAACTTGGGGTAGGCCAATAACAAAATCCATACTTATTAATTCCCATTTCATTTGGGGAATGTCAAGTGGCTGCAATTTCCCTGGCATTTTGACATGTTTGGCCCTAATGCGTTGACAAGACAAACATTCCGTGACATATTTGAGAACGTCACCTTTAAGCCTCTCCCAATAATAGCTCTTTCTTAGTGCATTGAGGGTCTTGGCATAGCCAGGATGTCCTAAAAAAGGGGAGTCATGGGCTTCCTAAAGTATCTTCTGCTTAAGTGATTGGCTTGGGGTATACATAATCTCGTTCTATAGTAGACAAGTCCATTATTGATAGAGAATTCTTGATACTTTGTTTGTAGCTTCGGGTCTTGATCCTTAATAGGGATCTCCCTTAGCAACTTCTGATAGGTTGGATCATGGTATGCCTCTTCTCTAGCTAGCTCAAGAATTGGGTTGTTTGGCATGGATACCTTTGTGGCTAGAGATATTGTTGTTGATGGATCTTGCAAAATCAGAGAATTCAAAAATGCCTTGCAACTGAGTGCATCGGCAACTACATTCTCTTTTCCAGGCCGTTATTTGATTTCAAAATCATATTCCTCCAACACTTCAATCCATCGACGTTGCCTCATGTTGAGCTCATTCTGGGTAAAAATCCATTTAAGACTTTTATGATCCGTCACTAGGGTAAACTTGTTACCCAGCAAATAGTGTCTCCAAAGCTTAAGAGCATGGATGAGAGCCAACAGCTCCAGATCGTGGGTAGCATAATTCCTTTCGTGGCTCTTCAGTTTCCTTGAAGAGTATGCTACAGGATGACCTTCTTGCATAAGCACACATCCTAAGGCAAGTGTGCTAGCATCAGTTATTACTTCAAACTCCTTACTAAGATTTGGAAGTCTCAGGATGGGTGCTGATACCAAGCTCTGCTTTAGTTTATCAAAGCTGGTCTGTTCAGCATGTGACCATACAATTGATACTTGCTTCTTCAGTAGATCCGTCCGTGGCGCTGCAATCAAGGCATAGTTTTTGATAAAGATCCTATACCATCCTGTCAATCCAAGAAAACTATGTATTTCTTTGACAGTTGTTGGCGTTGGCCACTCCAGAACGTCTCTGACCTTGGTCGAGTCTACTGAAATTCCTTCCACTGATACAATGAATCCTAGATATTCAATATGTCACTTGAGAAACGCACTCTTCTTCTTCTTGGCATGAAGCTTGTGTGCCCTCATTGTTCGAAGGACAATGAGAAGCTTGGGTTCTTGATATTCTTCCTGTTTGGAGTAGACTAGGGTATCGTCAAAGAAGACGAGTACAAAGTCATCAAGATAGGGCCTAAAGATATTTTGCATTAGCCTGTTGAAGGTGGCAAGAGCATTTGTCAGTCCAAATGACATGACCAGGAACTCAAAGTGTCCATATCTCATGTTGAATGCCGTCTTTGGGATATCTTCTTCCTTGATCCTTATCTAATAATATCCAGACCTGAGATCAATCTTGGAGAAGATCTTCACACCTTGAAGATGGTGAAGAAGTTCATTTATCCTTGGAATGGGGTATTTGTTCTTAATGGTTGATTGATTCAACCCTTTGTAGTCAATGCATAACCGAAGCGTTCCATCTTTCTTTTTTCGGAACAGCACTGGAGCTCCCCATAGTGAACTGCTAGGACGGATGTAGCCTTGGTATAACAGTTGCTTGAGTTGCTCCTTCAGCTAAATCGCTTCCGGGATGGACATCCTATATGGTCTCTTTGCAATTGGTGCAGCTCCTAGTGCTAGCTTGATTTCATGATCGACTTCCCTTTGAGGAGGAAGTTTTGTCAGCTCTTCACAAAATATGTCTGCGTACTCCTTTAGCCATGAAGGTTCTTTCCTAGACTCTTGATTCTGATCTAGCTTATTTATCTTAATCAATGTAATGTGTCCATCTATTCCCTTCAAGACACGTCTTAGCAGTCCATCGGAAAGGAGGTCTAGAAAGCTTTGCCCGACACTCCCATTGAATGTCATGGGGTTTACGATCTAGGACTTTCCATGTCTGCCACATAGCAGAAGTATTTTGGTCGTTCCCACTTAGGACCGACCTGAATCAGGGTTTTCCCTAATGGTCATTTCCTAACAACAACTAGCGTCGACCCCCGAGCAAACTACTTTAAGTAGAAACGCCAAGGCCGAAGCGGATTCACGCTACACTTGGTTCAAGGAGAATGAAAAACGAGTGGGATGCAAAGCTCAACCTCTCTGCCATAAGTCATAGCCCCATTCCGTTCCCCTAAAGTAGCGTAAATCAGGATTATCATAACTTAGACTCTAGGTCAGCACCCTTGCTGTTCGTGTCCTTTGAAATGATCTTCTTGTTGTCATTTATGATTGAGAAAAGTTCTCAGCCAACCGGGACCACCCATCCGTAGGACGGACCCATGGCCACATCCACCACACTTTCCTCAAGTTTTTTTAGTTGTCTAATTACCTACCACATTTAGTTGGACATGCATCAAACAGCTTTCTTAATTAGTCTCGCACCGGTTCCTTCACATAATCATAGCACTTGACATAGAAAAGTAATGTCAAACAAGTTCCTTTTCAACAACTTATCATATTTATCTTTGGAATACATTTATAGAGTCCAGCCCGTAGGCTTATCCATAAGCTCGAAGGCTATCCAGCAATCCACAGGGATTACTAGTCCAAGATTACACCCGTAGACTAGTATGCGGGCCTCGAGATCCAATCCCGAGTCACGCTGGCCTCTTGTGCAGGGCCCAGAAGGCAAGGGATTTACGGCCAGAGCCCCCCTAGCACCCAAGCGTTCTCCTACTCCAACTAGCGCTCAATGGAGAGACCTCACGCAGCGGGTTCAGTCCACCTTCCCGACGCGGCTAACAACCCCCTTGGTTAGGGTCAGGCAGATAGTTGGGGGTAACTGAGGTTGCCTTTCCCTTCAGGCCTTCAACCTGAAGCATTAGATATCTTTTCATCCTTTAGTTCCTTGAGCAAACAAAGCAAACAGTGCTCTCTAAATTATTACAAGCACAATCATTTCTAGTGGTTGTTATTTGGCCAACTGCTAAGGAGTGAATCCTTCCCTTTGAATGCATCCAACATTCGATCCGGAAATAATTGTGACTCGGCAAGATCCCTAAGGGTTTGTTTGTTAACCCTTATGTCCTTGGGTTAGGGCTGTACCCTATTAACCCAACTTAACCAATAGCTTAAGTTTTATTAACAGTAAATGTGTTGCTCCAAACTATTGATTGGTCCTTTCCTTCCAAGCAAATATCTAATCCCCTTATCTTGGTCACTTTTCCCAAGAAAGGTACTATATCAGGACAACTACTCACCCTCTTGCAAGATAATCTTGCACAAGAATCTGCCAATCTCATTCCGAGGAATTGGCCATTCCCTTGTGATCAAATCACAAGATCATACGACTCTGCAACTTGTTGCACAAGTGTCGCACCTAATCCATGGGACTATTTTACCCATCAAACGGTGTCTTCTAATCACGAAATCATAATTAGATAGGAAACAGGGTTAGGGTGTCTTCATAACTAATCCGTTCCTGATTGCACTAGGCCGACATTGTCGGTCCTAGGGTTGCAATTCAAACCGAGCTTTATCTTTTTAGCGAGCGATCCTTAGGGTAGAAACCCTAGATCTTTTCTTGTGAGCATGTCCTATTGTCCCTACATTCTGTGAATGTAGGCAAGTCTTTAGGGTATGAGAGTTTCAACTTGGCAATAAGTGCGACTAGGTCATGTCCTTAACGTGCTAAATCCTAGTTAGCACTTGGGATATGTTGCATCGATTTAACCATTCCTAAGTGAGTTCTTCGCGGTTTAGGTGTTTAGGGTAGACCAATTTACTTGTCTATTCTTGAAGATATTTACGATACCATTCTCATAATCACATGATTCATTGCCTACGTATGATTAGATTTACAAACCCTAACTTTTTTGGTTAAGATCAAAGCATATGCTAAGTTATGGCCTAATTTCTATTGATCCTTCTAGAACATGCATTCAAGATTCAAGCTATTAAGCTTTAGGGTTTTATGTTTGAACCATGCTGCCTTTTCTAACAACTATGCAGTTGAACGAGATGTATGCCAATTGCCTAGAGTTTAATCTACTTCATGCAGCCCTAGAATCATTTCCATGCCTTGTAATTTCCTACGGTTGTTAACCATCTTCTTTAATGAATCCTTGAGAAGAAGGAGATGTCTAATAATGCAAAATGTGATTTTATCTTTCCATGTAGAATCAAAGTGTACAACAATAATTTCCACTTTGTAAAGATGATCATTAGTTCATTTAACTTCGTTATTTTACAATGCATAGAAACAACTTGCTAAGAATGCATATACATCTTATGTCCTTCTTTCATTCGTTTCTATGAAAAATACAAATGACCAATTCTTCGATTGTGAGTTATTTCCTTTAAAATAACCAAAAGTGCATCCTAATTCCATAAATTATCCATGCACAATTTCAATATTTCGACGTAAACCAAAAATTAGGAAGAAAACCGAGACTTGTGGATTCGGTGAAATGTCCACATGAATGTTAGGAGATGATCCTCCTATGGTTGGGCCTTGTTCCTTTTTAGGGGCCATCGTGAATTTGACCTCCTTGCCTTGGCCGCAGACTTATGACCTTGGCCCGTCTCACTCGCACGCGCAATTCCCTTTTGAAATAGGGCTTCCTTGACCAATGCACCTTCTTGTGGAATTTGGGCTTTGGAAACAGGAACTTATGAACTCCCCTTCTTTTCGTAGAAGTTCCGAGAATACAATTGATCTTCACGGAAAGGGGGCTTAAGAAAAATCCCACGGTAAAATGGCTTGTGGGAGTTGAAATGGGAAAGGGGTTAAAATCCGGCTAATATGGCTTTATGTGAGTCCACGAGAAGGGCTTTAAAAGAAAGCCAAGGGATAAAGTGGACTTAAGGAGATTCAGTGGGAAAAGGGGGCTTAAAACCAGCTAGTGTGTAAATCCAGGAAAAGGGGTAAAATAGCTTTGTGGAATGCAAGGGGGGAAAGGGCTTAATTCCCCGGGTTTGTAAAAACTGCTTTGTAGGGCCAATGAAAAGGGGTTTTAATATTGGCTAGTGCGAATCCACAAGAAGGGGGTTTAAAAAAAGCCCGGGCTAAGGTGGGCTTTATAGGGGATGGAAGGGGGGGAAAAGCCTAATTCCGGAGGGTATAAGAGACTGCTTGAGAAGGGCAATAGAAAGGGTTTTTTTAAGAACCCACAAGTAATATGAATTTGAGTGGGGATTTCCATGGGAAGGGGTGCTTAAATCCCGGGGGGGACAAGGGGAAGGCTTAATTTCATGGGGTAGAAACCCCTTGTGTAAGTATGCAAGGGAAAGGGCCTTAAGGAGCCCCCCCTTAGAAGCTAAGCTTCTAAGGCTTCACTAATGCACGTGGCAAGGAGATGGCCTTTTGAGGACGAAGGTCAACGTGGCCAGGCAGCGGTAGTTGGCGGCTCTTCTGGGGAAGCTCTTCCTCACGGCACAGCACACGGCGACGTTGCTCTCCTCTCGCTCTCTCTCTCGGCCTGGCACTGTTACGACTCTTCTCAGCCTCTCTCTCCCTTGGCCTGGCAGCCTCACGGCTCTTCCTCACCTTACTCCCCCCCCATAGGGGTTTCTTATAGGGTAGGGAGAGGAGACCTTTCTCCCCCACGCGGCCAATTGCATGGCCATTCTCGCTTCCACAATCTCCAGCAAGAAAGCTTACGCATCCGTACTTCACACCCTCCCCTCCAGCACGGCCTTTGGATGTGGGGGGGAAAGAAGGGTTAATATAAAAAATTTTGCCATAAATCTAACCTTATCCTCTTGACCTTCTCCCAAGAGGAGGTTCTCATGAAGATATGCGGGTTTTTATTAAACCTTAGTCTCAATTTTTGCCAATGGAGGGTCATGTTGTGTACAACATAAAGATTGCATTGTTCGTATCTTTGATGCAGGAATTGTCCTTGCATGAGTCTCATGCGGGCTAGTAATATTTTTCAATAGAAATATTACATTCTTTCCCCCTTGGAGGAATCGAGATGTCCTCATATCGAGATAAACTAGGGATATTGATGGTTGAGAGTGCTTTCATCCACCCAAGTGGCATCCTCCTCGGGATAATCTTTCCAGTGGACGAGGCATTCTCTCAAGGTTCTGGATCTCAGTTTTTTGTCCCTAACATCTAAGATCCTGTCAAGCCGTAGTTCAAGGACTCCTTGACTAGGCATTACAACTTATTGGTCATTAAGTACATGACTAGGATTAGGTACATACTTCTTCAATAGGCTGATATGGAATACATTATGAACCTTTATACTCTCAGGGAGTTGCAGTCTATAAGCATTAGCTCCTAGGCACTTGAGGATCTTGTATGGTCCACAATACCTTGGACTTAGCTTCTTGCAATCTCCTATGGATAGGGAACTCTTCTTTGGGCATACGCAAACGAAGACCATGTCTCCTTCCTCAAAGATTCTATCTTGACACTTCAAATCTGCGTATGCCTTCTGTCTATCCTTAGCAGCTTGGATGTCCTGTCTTATTGACTTTACTTGGTCATCCATATCTTCCAACATCTGCCTTGAAGCTTCAATCCTCAAGGTTGGATCTGAGAAGTTTAGGGGACTTCAACAATCATGACCATACAATGATTGAAAAGGGGTCATTTGAATGCTTTGTTGGTAAGAAGCATTGTAGGCAAACTCAACCAAAGGTAAGTATTGAATCCACCTTTTTGGTTCACAACAGCACTGTGCCCTTAGCATATCCTCGATGACTTGATTGACTCACTCCATTTGGCCATCAGTTTGGGGATGGTAAGCTATACTAAAATAGAGTTGAGTCCCAAAGGCTTCAAAGATAGCTCTCCAGAAGTGTGACGTGAAGAGAGAATCATGATCACTAATGATTCTTCTAGGTAGCCCATGTAGCTTGAATATCTCCTTGATAAACAACCTTGCAATGTTTGAGGCTTTATAGTTTGTCTTTACTGGAATAAAGTGTGCAACCTTAGTAAGCATGTCAACCACAACCATGATGGAGTTGTATCCTCCCTGAACTTGGGATAGGCCAACCACAAAGTCCATACTGATGAATTCCCATTTCATTTTGGGAATGTCAAGTGGTTGTAACATTTCTGGCATTTTGACATGTTCGACTTTGATACGTTGACAAGACAAACACTCGGTGACATATTTGAGAACGTCACCTTTAAGCCTCTCCCAATAGTAGCTCTTCCTAACTGCATTGAGAGTCTTGGCATAGTCAGGATGTCCTAAGAAAGGGGATTCATGAGCTTTGCTCAATATCTTTTGCTTAAGTGACTGGCTTGCCGATATACATAACCTCGTTCTATAGTAGACAAGTCCACTATTGATAGAGAATTCATGATACTTAGCCTGCAGCTTTTGGTCCTGGTCCTTGATAGGGATCTCCCTTAGCATCTTTTGATAGGCTAAATCATGGCATGCTTCCTCTCTAGCTAGCTCAAGTATTGGGTTGTTTGGCATGGACACCTTTGTGGCTAGAGATCTAGCTATTGATGGATTTTACAAGATTAATGAGTTAAGGAATGCCTTGCGAGACTGAGTGCATCGGCAACTACATTCTCCCTTCCAAGTCGATATTTGATTTCAAAATCATACTCCTCTAGCACTTCAATCCACCGATGTTGCCTCATGTTAAGCTTGTTCTGGGTAAAGATCCACTTGAGACTTTTATGATTAGTCACTAAAGTAAACTTGTTACCCAATAGGTAGTATCTCCAAACCTTTAGAGCATGGATGACAGCTAACAGTTCTAGATCATGGGTAGCATAATTCTTCTCATGGCTCTTCAGTTTCCTTGAAGAGTATGCTACAGGATGACCTTCTTGCATGACCACACATACTAAGGCAAGCATGCTAGCATCAGTTTTACTACCTCAAACTCCATTACTGAGGTCTAGAAGTTTTAGGATAGGTGCTGATACCAAACTTTGCTTCAATCTATCAAAGCTGGTTTGTTCGGCAGTTGACCATGTAATGGATGTTTGCTTCTTCAGTAAGTCCGTCAGAGGTGCTGCAATCAAAGCATAGTTTTTTATGAAGACCCTATACCATCCTGTCAATCCAAGGAAACTGTGTATTTCTTTGACAGTTAATGGTACTGGCCATTCTAGCACATCTCTGACTTTGGTTGGGATCCACTGAGATACCTTCCACTGATACAATGAATCCCAAATGTTCAATCTGACGTTTGAAGAATGCACACTTCTTCGTCTTAGCATATAGCTTGTGTGCCCTCATTGTCTCAAGGACAATCCAAAGTTGGGGTTCATGATCTTCTTCCTGTTTGGAATAGACTAAAATGTTGTCGAAGAAGACGAGTACGAAGTCATCAAGATATGGCCTAAAGATATCCTGCATTAACCTGTTGAAGGTGGCATGCGCATTCATAAGCCCGAATGACATAACTAGGAACTCAAAGTGCCTATATCTTGTGTTGAAGGCTGTCTTTGGGATATCTTCTTCCTTGATCCTTATCTAATAGTAACCAGACCTGAGATCAATCTTGGAGAAGATCTTCGCACCCTAAAGATGATCAAGAAGCTCATCTATTCTAGGAATAGGGTACTTGTTTTTGACAGTTGATTGATTCAACCCTCTGTAATCAATACACAGTTGAAGCATTCCATCTTTCTTTTTCTGGAACAGTACTGGAGCTCCCCATGGTGAACTGCTAGGACGGATGTAGCCCTGATCTAGTAGTTGCTTGAGTTGTTCCTTCAGCTCAATTGCTTCTAGAATGGACATTCTATAAGGTTTCTTTGTGTAACGTGTCCACTAGAATCATCCAGGACACGTCTTAGCAGTCCATCGGAAAGGATGTCTAGAAAGCTCCACCCGGCATTCCCATGGAATGTTACGGGATTTGCGATCTAGGTCTTCCCTCGTCTGCCACGTAATGGAAGTATCCTGGCCGTTCCCACTTAGGATCGACCTGAATCAAGGTTATCCTGATTGGTCATTATCTATAGCAACTAGTGTCGGACCCAAGAGTACTACTTTACGCAAAAACGCCAGATCCGAAACGGATTTATGCTGCACTTGGTTCAAGGAGAATGGGAAACGAGGGGGATGCAAAGCTCAACCTTTCTGCCATTCGGCATAGTCCCATTCCATTCCCCTAAAACAGCGTAAATCAGGTAAGACGTAACTCTAGGTCATCATTCTCGTTATTCTTTTTGATGATGATGATCATTCCGTTGTTCTTCGAGATTTTTGAGAAAAGTTCCCGGCTAACCGGGACCACCCAACCGTAGGATGGACCTATGGCCTATCCTCCGCACTTTCCTCGGTTTGTTTTAGTTATGTAATTATCTAACACATTAATTTTGACATGTAACAATCAACTTCTTTAATTAATCCGTTAAGCACTGGTTCCTTCACGTAATCTTATCACATGACATACAAAAACAATATCAAACAAATTCTTTATTATCATTTCATCATTTTATCTTTGAAATACAAGGAGTTCCGCCCGTAGGCTTGTCCATAATCCGCCCGAAGGCTATCTAGTAATCCACAGTGATCACTATTCCAAGCTTCTGCCCATAGACTAGTATGCAGGCCTCGAGATCCAATCCCGAGTCATGTTAGCCTCTTGTGCAGGACCCCGAAGGCGAGGGATTTACGGCCAGAGCCCCCCTGGCACCCAAGCGTCCTCCTACTCCAAGTAGAGCTCAACGGAGAGACCTCTCGCGGCGGGTTTGGTCCACGTTCCCGGCGCGGTCAACAACCCCCTTGGTTAGGGTCAGGCAGGCAGTCGGGGGTAACTGAAGCTGCCTCTCCCTTCAGGCCTTCAACCTGAAGCATTAGATATCATTTCATCCTTTAGTTCTTTGAGAAAACAATGCAAACAGTGTTACAAGCACAATCAATTCCAGTGGTCGTTTATTTGGCCAACTGTCAAGGAGTGAATCCTTCTCTCCGAATGTATCCAGCATTCGATCCGGGATCAATTGCGACTTGGCAAGATCCCCAAGGGTTTGTTTGTTCACCCTTTTGTCCTTGGGTTAGGGCCATACCCTATTAACCCAACTTAACCAATACCTTAGGTTTTATTAACAGTAAATCCTGGCGACCATGTCACTTTAATTTATTGATTGATCATTTGCTTCCAAGCAAATACCTAACTTCCCTTTACTTGGCAATTTTTCCCAAGAAATGTGATATAACAGGATGACTACTCATCCTCTTGCAAGTTAAACTTGCGCAAGAACTTGCCAACCTCATTTCAAGAAATGGCAAAACTCTCTTGTGAACTAACCACAAGTCTATGCGACGTTGCAACTTATTGCACAAGTGTCGCATCTATTCCATGAGATCATTTCACCCATTGAACGGCTTATCTCCAGACGAGAAGCAGGGTTTAGAGTGTCTTCTTACCCAACCCATTCCTAATTACACTAGGCCGACCACGGTCCTAGGAATTCCAACTCAATCCGAGTTTCATCATTTGAACGAGTGACCCTTAGGGTAGAAACCTTAGATCGTTTCTTGCAAGCCTGTCCAATTGTCCCTACATTCCGTGAATGTGGGTAGGACCTTTGGGGTATGAGGGTTTCGACTTGGCAACAAGTGTGAAACTAGGTCAAGTCCTTAACGTGCTAAACTCTAGTTAGCACTTGGAGTATTTATTGTATCGATTGAACCATCCTATGCGAATACTTTGCGGTTTAAGTGATTTAGGTATTCGAGTTTACTTGTCTAAAAGGGGAAAACTAGTTGCATTTTGTCACAATTTACGTAAGCACACGATTCATTGCTTCTACGTACGACTAGATTCACAATCCCTAAAAAGGCATGTTAAATTTCGGCATAACTTCCATTGATCCAACTAGGACTTGCATTCACGAATCATGCTCACAATTCTTTTTCTAAGCTTTTTAAGATTTCATGCTTAATGAACCATGCAACCTTTCCCTAACTACATCTCTTGATGAATGAAGTTCTTACGTATGATGAATGTGCAACATGCAATCCTTTCCTAACTACACGTAGTTAAATGAGATTCATGCCAATTGAAGCTAGAGTTAACCTATTTAATGTAGCCCCTAGAATTATTTCCATGCTTTGCTATTTCCTACGGGTGATAATGACTTCCTTAATGAATCATTACCAAGAAGATTTATCTAAAAATGTGATATGCAATTAATCTTTCCATGCCTAGTAAAAGGTGTACCTCAATAATTTCAACCTTGTAATGAGGCAACAGTTGTCCTAGGCTCGTCACTTTTGAATGCACAAAAGGAAACTTACTGGTAAGGTCCTAAAAATGCATAGACACCTTATGTTCTTTTCATTCATTCCATTGAACGTACCAATGATCAATTTTCATATCTTGAGCTAATTCTAGTAAATGTTCAAATAGCCAATTCATTTTCCGATTTCATTTATCTTGACTAGTTGAATTTGAACATGCATGAGTGCTTCCTAATCCATGAAGTTATCGTGACTAATTCAATACTTTTGTGTGGAATCCAAATAGATAAAACCTGGACTTGTGGACTCCGGGAAATATCCACGTAAATACTAGGAGAAGATCCTCCCGCAGGCGCGTTTTGTGACTTTTTAGGGCCCATTGTAGGCGTGATTTTGGCTTCCGGTTTGCCTTCGCGGTCTATAAATTTACTCTCCTTGGTATGCAGCCTCAAGATCTTGCCCTTCTCCATCGTACGCAGGAGTTACCTTCATGGAACTTTGGATCTTTAAAAGGTTGGGCTTGTGATGTTGAGATATCGAGCTCCACTCGTGATACGCCAGGGTGACCGTTGTGTACTTATGTCACCGACTTGTCAGTTGCAGACGCGGTTGGTACACCGCCCATGAATAATAGCTACATGATAGCTATCCTTATCTACTCTAGTTCGTGGCTCAGTTAGTATGCCACCTTAGTTAGTTGAGTTTGGTTTGAGACCCATATAGAGGGTTCTTCTATTTTTCTTTGTACTTGAGTTCTTTTGGCTTACACAACTAAGAAGAGGAAAACTGTTTTCAGCCTCCACCCTTGTGTGTCTTCCCCCATTGTGCAAGTAAGAAAGCTTCAAGCGAGACTCCTTCCTTCTCTCCCACAATCTTGACATGGTATCAGAGCCTTGTTCATGGTAAGGAGCTCAAGAAAGCAAGCCAAGCTCGCGGTGTTCTGGTAAGAGGAGCAGTGTTGCTTTCATTTTCTGTTTTGGGAGCAGATCTCTGCAGGTAGCACAGCCGAAAATTGCAGGAGTGCATTGTCTCAGGTTGAGACGCCCTTCGCGGTGAAGCAAGAGGGCAGTATATGCTGCGGGAGAGGCCTTTAGCCCTCGGCGACCCAGTTTTTTTGATTTGAGGCCATTTCGGGGCCTGTTTTGGAGGCGGAAGTTTTCTGCACGCACTCAGGAAAAGGCCCAGTTTTATGCTGTGCAGCCACTGTTCTACAGGTCGGTGAATAGTTACTGTAAAAATTGCTTTGTATGCTTATACGCAGAGACATTGGGAGTTACAGAATCATCCCTGTTGCCTGTTGATGCAAAATCGTCACTAGGAAGTGACTGTGTGGTCAAATACCACTTTCGCCAGTTTTGCAGATTTTCCCTTGTGAGGGTGAAGCTGTGATTTTTGCAGTGACAGAATTTTTTGCAGTCTTCTGTAATGGCATCTGATTCTCTTTCACAGATTGTCACTGAAAAGCTTGACAAGAACAACTTCCAAGCATGGAAGTTTAGAATGACGAATTTCCTTATGGGAAAAGGATATTGGGAATTTGTTGCAGGAAATGAAGAAGAACCAATTCTTCCTGATGTTCCCAATCAACAGCAAATGCAGGCATTTAAAGCATGGCATGAGAGAGCCAGGAAAGTTATGTACTGGCTGTCTATCAGCATTTCAGACTCTATGATTGTGCATATTCAGGATGCAAGTACGCCAAAGGAGGCATGGGATACTTTGTCAAAAATGTATAGCACAAATACGCAAGCCAGGAAAATGCAGCTCAAGCAAGAGTTGCATAATGTGCAAAGAGAAAGTATGAGCATCAATGACTACCACATGAAGGTGAAGAAGATTGTAGATGCACTTGCTTCCATTGGGTCGCCAGTGGAAGATGATGATTTAGTTTCTGTGACCTTGAATGGTCTAGGAAAGGATTATGCGCAGTTTCGGACATCCATTTCAGTTCGTGAAAGATTTCCTGATTTTGAGGAGTTGATTGCTCTTCTAATTTCTGAGGAGCAGAGAAATGGTGGTGCATCTTCTTCAGGAGGAACTTCAAAAGAAGCTGTCTTCTACTCAAATGCTGGAAGAGGTAGAGGCAGAGGTAGAGGAGGCCGATTTGGAGGCCGTGGTAGAAATCAGAATATGCAGCAAACTCAAGAAAACCAGTCCTATGGAGGAGGACGTGGTAACTCTAGAGGCAGGGGGAGCCAAAGAGGTCGTGGTGGATGGCAAAGAGGCCAAAATGAAAACAGTAATGTTGAATGCTACTACTGTGGTAAAATGGGTCATATGGCTAAAGACTGCTATAAAAAGCAGAATGACATCATGAATGGGAAATTGCAACAAGGGAATTATGCATCTTCTAGTAGACAGGGTGATGACAGAAATGAGCATCTTTTTATGGTGCAGCACATGAACAATTCTGTGACAAGTGCAGAAGAAAGCAATGATGTATGGTATGTTGACTCAGGTGCATCAAACCACATGACAGGTCATGCAGAATGGATGGAGGATGCAAGAAAAATGGAAAAACTAGGATTTGTGGAGACTGGTGATGATACTGCACATCCTATTGTGCAGATTGGAAAAATTCCTTTGTCTATGCAGGATGGGAAAAAGAAATACCTGTCCGATGTATTTCATGTCCCGAATATCACCAAGAATCTGGTTTCTGTTGGTCAAATGGTTGAGCAGGGCTTGCAGGTCAGATTTAATCCTCATGGATGCTTTGTTGAGGATATGAAAAATAAAGGTCGCTTGATAGCAAAAGGAAAGAAGAAGGGCAGAATGTTTACATTGGATGCAGACATGTCTGAATTGAGTGCAGCAATGTTTGCACATGGGACCGGTGTAGTTGCAGATATTGATATCTGGCATAAACGCATTGGTCATGTTAATGTACAGCGACTTAAATCAATGCAGGCCCAAAATATTGTTGCAGGATTGCCTAAATTCAAGGTTGCAGAAATGCATAAGGTATGTGAAGCCTGTCAGTTTGGAAAACAGGCAAGGAAACCATTTCCTAGACATGTTCAAGAGAGTAAGAAGCCATTGGAATTAATCCACTCTGATGTGTGGACAACTAAAGCTGCATCTCTTGGAGGCTGTCATTATTTTGTCAGTTTTATTGATGACTATAGCAGAAAAGTTTGGGTGTATTTTATGAAAAAGAAAAGTGAAGTTTTTGGGCATTTCAAAACTCTTAAAGCTATGGTTGAAAAAGAAACAGGTCTGCAAGTAAAATGCCTAAGGTCAGATGGAGGGGGAGAGTACCTCTCAAATGAGTTTGCAAGGTTCCTGCAGGAGCATGGCATAAAGCAGCAATATTCATGCAGTCATACCCCACAGCAAAATGGAATTGCAGAAAGAAAAAACAGACATATTGGAGAGGTGTCTCGTGCCATGCTCAATGAAAAAGACCTGCCAGATTTTTATTGGGCTGAAGCAATTGCTACAGCAGTCTACATAATGAACAGGACTCCCACTGCAGCAATACATGGAATGACTCCAGAGGAGAGGTATACTGGTAGGAAACCAGATATTTCTCATTTGAAAATTTTTGGTTGCATTGCCTATGTACATGTGCCAGATGAGCTGAGATCCAAGTTGGATCCAAAAGCTGAGAAGTGCATCTTTATTGGTTACTCTCTGCAGCAAAAAGGGTATAGATGCTATAACCCTTCTACTCGTAATTTTACAGTGAGCAGAGATGTTGTTTTTGATGAGATGAGTAGCTGGTATAAACCAATAAATGTGATTGATGATGTAGATGCACAAAATGGTAATGCTGCACAGAATTCACAGCAGCAGTCACAAAATATTAGTGGACCTGGAGCGTCCTCTAGCAGTGGTTCATATTCTTCGCCATGGACAGGTAGATTGAGATCAGGAGAATCTTCTCAAAGCAATGCAGATAGTGGTATGCAGGTATCATGAAAAGGAAAAGAGAAGGTTGATCAGCCCATGTCTAATGTGAATGCAGGTCACTCTTATGTGGATGGTGAATCCAATGGCTCAGAACAGAGCATTGATGATGAGTTGGGTATTCCTTCTATTGTTACACCTGGAGTAAGGAAGACCAAGGATGTTCTGAGAGCACCTGGGAGTGAACCTACTTTGCGCAGGTCTACGAGAGCTAGGTATCCTGTGGATAGGCTGAAATATGATGGATTTACAGCCATTCACTATGCATATATGGTCAAAGTGATACAGGAACCAGAACCCACATCTTTTGAGCAAGCCATGGGAAAAGAAAAATGGGAGAAAGCCATGGATGAAGAAATGGATGCCTTGGAAGCAAATGCTACATGGGAATTGGTACCTTTGCCTAAAGGAAAAAATGCAATTGGCTGTAAGTGGGTTTATAAGGTGAAGCACAATGCAGATGGTTCTGTGAACAGATACAAGGCAAGATTAGTAGTCAAGGGGTATGCACAAACATATGGCATTGACTATGAAGAAACATTCAGTCCGGTTGCAAGGATGGCAACCGTAAGAGCAGTCATTGCTATGGCTGCATCAAAGGAATGGTCTTTACATCAGATGGATGTAAAGAATGCCTTCTTGCATGGTGATTTGCAAGAAGAGGTATATATGGAGCAGCCACCAGGTTATGTGCATGCTGTTCATCCTGAGTTTGTTTGTAGGTTGAAGAAAGCCTTATATGGCTTGAAGAAAGCACCTAGAGCATGGTCTAACAAGATAGGACAGTATCTTGTCACTATTGGCTTTCAGATTTCCAAGGCAGATTTCTCACTTTATGTGAGAAAAACAGAGAAAGGTATTATGCTACTTGTCATTTATGTTGATGATTTGATTATGACAGGTGACAGTGATGAAGATATCCTTCATGTGAAAATGCTATTGAAGCAGAAGTTTGAGATGAAGGATTTGGGAGAGCTGCGTTATTTCTTGGGCATTGAGGTGATTAGATCACCAAGTGGGATACAGCTCTTGCAGAGGCAGTATGGATTGGACATGCTGTCCAAATATGGGATGACAGGCTGTAAGCCTATTTCAGTTCCTTTGGAGCAGAATGTGAAGCTGAGCGCAGATGCAGGTGAGCTTCTGGAAGACCCTACTATGTACAGACGCATAGTAGGAAGCTTGATTTATATGACTATTACCAGGCCAGATTTGAGCTATGCTGTTGGATTGGTAAGTCAGTTTATGCAGGCTCCAAGGAAACCGCATTTGGATGCAGCTAGACGCATACTCAGGTATGTGAAGTCCACATTGCAGTATGGACTATTTTATGAGACTGGGGTTCAGATACAGCTGCATGGATACACTGATGCTGATTGGGCTGGTAGTATTTCTGATAGACGATCTACCAGTGGATATGTGTTCTCTTTTGGGAGTGCTACAGTCACTTAGAGCAGCAAGAAACAGCCTACAGTTGCCTTGTTGAGCACAGAGGCTGAGTACAGGGGTGCAGCAATGGCTGCATGTGAGGTAGCTTGGTTGCATAAGCTACTTTATGATATGCATCAGTCTACAGATGGGCCAGTTGTCATTTATTGTGACAACATGAGTAGTATACACTTGGCAAATAACCCAGTCTATCATGCTAGAACAAAGCACATTGAGGTGCATTATCACTATGTGCGAGAGAGGGTTTTACTAGGTCTTATTGATCTAGTTTATGTCAGCATAGAGGATCAGGTAGCTGACATATTCACGAAGGCATTGGGCGCAGAGAAGCTGCGCAAGTTCAGAGACCTGCTTGGTGTGCAGGAATTGGGATTGAGCTCGAGGGGGAGTGTTGAGATATCGAGCTCCACTCGTGATACGCCAGGGTGACCGTTGTGTACTTATGTCACCGACTTGTCAGTTGCAGACACGGTTGGTACACCGCCCATGAATAATAGCTACATGATAGCTATCCTTATCTACTCTAGTTCGTGGCTCAGTTAGTATGCCACCTTAGTTAGTTGAGTTTGGTTTGAGACCCATATAGAGGGTTCTTCTATTTTTCTTTGTACTTGAGTTCTTTTGGCTTACACAACTAAGAAGAGGAAAATTGTTTTCAGCCTCCACCCTTGTGTGTCTTCCCCCATTGTGCAAGCAAGAAAGCTTCAAGCGAGACTCCTTCCTTCTCTCCCACAATCTTGACATGTGAGACTTGGGCTTATGGGATTTGGATGTATGGAATTTGGAGTTTTTCGAGGGGTTTTTCGGAAAGGATCTTACGAATGGTGCTTGTGGGAAAGGAAGCTTTATGAGCTTCTTTAGGGGAAACTGGGGTGGCAAGGCATGGGTTTACAGATGGCTTGTGGCCTTTGGAACCTATTAGCGAAAAAAAAAACCCTCTTGCGAATGAAGTTGCAAAAATTAGGCCTATGGGAAAATGGGCTTTAAGGGAGGGCTTTAAACCCCCCGGGATAGACCCCATGTGCACAAGGTCTTAGGCCTTGTCTCTTTCAAGAAGCTTCCAAAGCTTAGGAAGCTTCTGTTTCACCAGAAAGCACGTGGCCAAGGGGATTGATTAAGGATTAAACTATTGGGAGATGACTTCGAATGGAGGGAAAAAAAAAGAGATGGACTTGTCAGGGAGATGGTGGCGGCTGTCAGCCCAGCCCGGCGGCCCTTCACGATTGGCGGCGGGTCCTTCTGCAGCGTGGCGGCGGCCCCTTCTGCAGCGTGGCAATGGCTTCCTACTAGACGGTAGCCTTGCACGACGTCCTCAGCTTCCCTCTCCTCCCACGCAGCACAACCCTCTCTTTCCTTTCTCCACACAGCTTCTAGCCTTCCCACCTTCCCATTTCCTCACGGCATCAGCGGCGCCTTTCCCCTTCGCAACACGGCGACATCACACTCTTCCCCCCTCTCTCATCACGCAGCGTGGCCCTCTGCGTCCTCCTCTTCATGACAATTTCTTTCCCGTTGGCCTTTCCACCTCCCTCTTTTCTTCACGGCATCAGTGAGGGTTTTTATAGGAAGAGGGGGGTAAGGCTTTCCTACCACGTAATTGCCTTGTGTGGCTATCCCCTCCCTGCCACCTCTCTCCTTTCCATTTCAGCCATCCCCTTCCCTCAGCCACGCTTCGGCTGGGGAAAGGAAATAAAAAAAAATTTGCACTAATTATGACATTAATCTCTTGACCTCCTCCCAAGAGGAGGTTCTTATGAAGATATGCGGGTTTCTTAGTCCAAGTCTCGATTGGCCAGTGGAGAGTGTACTATTTAAAGACCGCACCGTCCATGACCACAATGCCGTCATTGTCATTTTCTCGAGACTTCATACGGCCTCGTAATATTTTCAGCAGAAATATTACATTCTCTTCCCCTTGGAGGAATCGAGATGTCCTCATCTCGAGATAAACTGGGGATATTGATAGTTGAGAGTGCCTTCATTTATCCAAGTGGCATCCTCCTCAGGATAAACTTCCCACTGGGACGAGGCATTCTCTCAAGGTTCTGGAACTCAGTTGTCTCTTTCTAACATCTAAGATCCCGTCAGGATGTATCTCAAGGACTCCTTGACTAGACATTACAACTTGTTAGTTGTCAAGTACATGGTTAGGATTAGGTACATACTTCTTCAATAGGCTGATATGAAATACCCTATGAACCTTTTTGGGTTCTCTGGGAGTTGCAGTCTATAAGCATTAGGTCCTAGGCACTTGAGGATCTTGTATGGTGCACCATTTCCTTGGACTTAGCTTCTTGCAACTTCCTAAGGATAGAGAACTCTTCTTTGGGCATACACGAATGAAGGTCATGTCTCCTTCTTTGAAAATCCTTTCTTGATGCTTCAAATCCATGTATGCCTTTTGTCTATCCTTGGCTGCTTGTATGTCATGTCTTATTTGACTTAATTTGGTCATCCATTTCTTCCAGTCATTATCATTGAAGCTTCAAGCCTTAGGGTTGGATCAGAAAAGTTTAGGGGACTTCGACAGTCATATCCATACAATATTTGGAAAGGGGTCATATGAATGCTTTGTTGGTAAGAAGCATTGTATGCGAATTCTACCAAAGGTAAGTATTGAATCCACCTCTTCGGCTCTCAACAGCAGTATGCCCTAAGCATATCCTCGATGACTTGATTTACACGCTCTGTTTGGTCATCCGTTTGGGGATGATAGGCAGTGGTAAAACAGAGTTGAGTCCCAATAGCTTCAAAGATAGCTCTCTAGAAGTGTGATGTGAAGAGAGAATCACGGTCACTAATGATTCTTCTGGGTAACCCATGTAGCTTGAATATCTCCTTGATAAACAATCTTGCAATGTCTGAGGCTTTATGGTTTGTCTTTACTGGAATAAGGTGTACAACCTTAGTAAACATGTCAACCACAACCATGATGGAGTTGTATCCTCCCAGGAATTGGGGTAGGCCTACAACAAAAATCCACACTGATGAAATCCCATTTCATTTGGGAAATGTCAAGCGGTTGCAGTTTCTCTGGCATCATGACATGTTCGGCTTTGATACGTAGGCAAGATAAACACTCAATGACATATTTGAGAATGTCACCTTTGAGCCTCTCCCAATGGTAGCTCTTCCTAACTGCATTAAGAGTTTTAGCATAGCCAGGATGTCATGTGAAAGGAAAATCGTGAGCTTCCCACAATATCTTCTGCTTAAGTGACTGGCTTACTGCTATACACAACCTTGTTCTGTAGTAGACAAATCATGGCATGCTTCCTCTCTAGCTAACTCAAGTATAGGGTTGTTTGGCTACAAGATTAGGAAATTTAGGAATGCCTTGTGACTAAATGCATCGGCAACTACATTCTCTTTCCCTGGTCGGTACTTGCTTACTAAGTCATATTCCTCCAACACTTCAAATGACCAACGTTGCCTCATGTTGAGTTCATTCTGGGTAAAGATCCATTTGAGACTCTTATGGTCAGTTACTAGAGTAAACTTGTTACCCAATAGGTAGTGTCTCCAAACCTTTAGAGCATGGATGACAACTAGTAATTCCACATCATGTGTAGCATAGTTCTTTTCATGACTCTTCAATTTCTTTAAAGAGTATGCTACTGGATGACCTTCCTGCATAAGTACACACCCCAAGGCAAGAATACTAGTAACAGCTACTACCTCGAACTCCTTATTGAGATCTGGAAGTTTTAGAATAGACTAAAGTGTCATCGAAGAAGACAAGCACGAAATCATCAAGATATGGCCTAAAGATATCTTGCATTAACCTATTGAAGGTGGCAGATGCATTCGTAAGCCGGAATGACATAACTAGGAACTCAAAGTGCCCATATCTTGTATTGAATACCGTCTTTGGGATATCTTCTTCCTTGATCCTTATCTGATAGTAACCTGACCTGATCAATCTTGGAGAAGATCTTTCCACCCTGAAGACGATCAAGAGCTCATCTATTCTAGGGATAGGATACTTGTTCTTGACAGTTGATTGATTCAACCCTCTGTAATCAATACATAGTCGAAGTGTTCCATCTTTCTTTTTCTGGAACAGTACTGGTGCTTCCCATGGTGAACTGCTAGGACGGATGTAGCCCTAATCTAGTAGTTGCTTGAGTTGTTCCTTCAACTCAATTGCTTCCGATATAGACATTCTATAGGGTCTCTTCGCAATTGGCGCAGCTCCTATTACTAGCTTGATCTCATGATCTACTTCTCTTTGAAGCGGGAGTTTCTATTAACTCTTTAGGAACTACATCTGCGTATTCCTTTAGCCATGAAGGTCCTTCACTAGACTCCTTCTCCTGATCTAACTTATTGAGCTTAATCAAGTAGACATGTAGTCCCTTTCTAACTCCCTTTATAATCCGAGATGCTTTGGCCAATTTAATTTTTTTTTTCCGGCTTTCCAGCCTCTCCTTGAGTTGTGACCAATTTCCCTTGGCCCTTTCCACAATGAATGTGGGCGTCATTAGGTTTAAGCCAATCCATTTCGAGTAGACACTCATGGATATCTAAGTTCATGACTCTGAATTTGACCGAGGTCATCTTTCCTCCCATAAATAATTTCACATTACATTACATATTTACTTCAGCCTTTAGCCAAGTGACCAAATCACTTTACTTCTTTATCAATATTCACAGTCAAGACAATCGGGAGAAAAAAAAAAGTTTTATTCCATTCATATCAACATAGCCCTTTCGAGGTACAATTATTTCTTGGGGCGATGGAACAAGTTGATACATTAATTCGAGGAGAATAAGATATTGTTGCATTCAGCTACAGGAACTGAGTAGTAGTACGGATTGGGGTCATCAATTTTCAGGAATCGATAGTTCATTGGAAGATTAGGGTATCTTTTCCTTCGATATCCATTCTTCTCATGATGCCCCAAAACCTTGATTCGGTTGGCAAGGATTCTTTGAATCACTTCCCCGTACACATACTTATTCTGGTTAACCCTTCGACCTCCGACCTGTAGGGTCGCGTTTGCATGAGCCTCAACAAAGACGAATAGCTTCACGATCTTCAAATCCTCCATCCACTTGATTCTCTTCAAGTTAATTTGAAGATACGCAGGTCGATGGGCAGCTATGTAATAGATCCCTGAAACACCCATCCATCTCCGTTCCACGTACACAGGCGATGGATTGTAAATGCGGTCTAGGATGTTCATCATCTCAACCCTTTGTCGATAATCCATGGAATGCATCACGGTCATAAACATGACTCGGAACACTAAGAACTTGTTCCATGCTTCATAATTCTGCAAGACAGCATTGAAAGTAAGGAAATGTTTGGGACAGTAACATTTGCTTTACTTCGTCTTATTAAAATTTCCTAAAAACAAGTCCTTTGTTGGTTTGCTCTGATACCAACTGTAACGTGTCCACTAGAATCATCCAGGACACATCTTAGCAGTCCATCGAAAAGGATGTCTAGAAAGCTCCACCCGGCATTCCCATGGAATGTTACGGGATTTGCGATCTAGGTCTTCCCGCGTCTGCCACGTAACGGAAGTATCCTGGCTGTTCCCACTTAGGATCGACCTGAATCAAGGTTATCCTAATTGGTCATTATCTATAGCAACTAGCGTCGGACCCAAGCATACTACTTTACGCAAAAACACCAGATCCGAAGCGGATTTATGCTGCACTTGGTTCAAGGAGAATGGGAAACGAGGGGGATGCAAATCTCAACCTTTCTGCCATTTGGCATAGTCCCATTCCGTTCCCCTAAAACAGCGTAAATCGGGTAAGACGTAACTCTAGGTCATCGTTCTCGTTATTCTTTTTGATGATGATGATCATTCCGTTGTTCTTCGAGATTTTTGAGAAAAGCTCCCGGCTAACCGGGACCACCCAACCGTAGGACGGACCTATGGCCTATCCTCCGCACTTTCCTCGGTTTGTTTTAGTTATGTAATTATCTAACACATTAATTTTGACATGTAACAATCAACTTCTTTAATTAATCCGTTAAGCACTGGTTCCTTCACGTAATCTTATCACATGACATACAAAAACAATATCAAACAAATTCTTTATTATCATTTCATCATTTTATCTTTGAAATACAAGGGGTTCCGCCCGTAGGCTTGTCCATAATCCGCTCGAAGGCTATCCAGTAATCCACAATGATCACTATTCCAAGCTTCTGCCCGTAGACTAGTATGCGGGCCTCGAGATCCAATCCCGAGTCACGTTAGCCTCTTGTGCAGGACCCGAAAGGCGAGGGATTTACGGCCAGAGCCCCCCCGGCACCCAAGCGTCCTCCTGCTCCAAGTAGAGCTCAACGGAGAGACCTCTCGCGGCAGGTTCGGTCCACGTTCCCGGCGCAGTCAACAACCCCCTTGGTTAGGGTCAGGCAGGCAGTCGAGGGTAACTGAAGCTGCCTCTCCCTTCAGGCCTTCAACTTGAAGCATTAGATATCATTTCATCCTTTAGTTCTTTGAGCAAACAATGCAAACAGTGTTACAAGCACAATCAATTCCAGTGGTCGTTTATTTGGCTAACTGTCAAGGAGTGAATCCTTCTCTCCGAATGCATCCAGCATTCGATCCGGGATCAATTGCGACTTGGCAAGATCCCCAAGGGTTTGTTTGTTCACCCTTTTGTCCTTGGGTTAGGGCCATACCCTGTTAACCCAACTTAACCAATACCTTAGGTTTTATTAACAGTAAATCCTGGCGACCATGTCACTTTAATTTATTGATTGATCATTTGCTTCCAAGCAAATACCTAACTTCCCTTTACTTGGCAAATTTTCCCAAGAAATGTGATATAACAGGATGACTACTCATCCTCTTGCAAGTTAAACTTGCGCAAGAACTTGCCAACCTCATTTCAAGAAATGGCAAAACTCTCTTGTGAACTAACCACAAGTCTATGCGACGTTGCAACTTATTGCATAAGTGTCACATCTATTCCATGAGATCATTTCACCCATTGAACGGCTTATCTCCAAACGAGAAGCAAGGTTTAGAGTGTCTTCTTACCCAACCCATTCCTAATTACACTAGGCCGACCACGGTCCTAGGAATTCCAACTCAATCCGAGTTTCATCATTTGAACGAGTGACCCTTAGGGTAGAAACCTTAGATCGTTTCTTGCAAGCCTGTCCAATTGTCCCTACATTCCGTGAATGTGGGTAGGACCTTTGGGGTATGAGGGTTTCGACTTGGCAACAAGTGTGAAACTAGGTCAAGTCCTTAACGTGCTAAACTCTAGTTAGCACTTGGATTATTTATTGTATCGATTGAACCATCCTATGCGAATACTTTGCAGTTTAAGTGATTTAGGTATTTGAGTTTACTTGTCTAAAAGGGGAAAACTGCATTTTGTCACAATTTACGTAAGCACACGATTCATTGCTTCTACGTACGACTAGATTCACAATCCCTAAAAAGGCATGTTAAATTTCGGCATAACTTCCATTGATCCAACTAGGACTTGCATTCACGAATCATGCTCACAATTCTTTTTCTAAGCTTTTTAAGATTTCATGCTTAATGAACCATGCAACCTTTCCCTAACTACATCTCTTGATGAATGAAGTTCTTACGTATGATGAATGTGCAACATGCAATCCTTTCCTAACTACACGTAGTTAAATGAGATTCATGCCAATTGAAGCTAGAGTTAACCTATTTAATGCAGCCCCTAGAATTATTTCCATGCTTTGCTATTTCCTACGGGTGATAACGACTTCCTTAATGAATCATTACCAAGAAGATTTATCTAAAAATGTGACATGCCATTAATCTTTCCATGCCTAGTAAAAGGTGTACCTCAATAATTTCAACCTTGTAATGAGGCAACAGTTGTCCTAGGCTCGTCACTTTTGAATGCACAAAAGGAAACTTACTGGTAAGGTCCTAAAAATGCATAGACACCTTATGTTCTTTTCATTCATTCCATTGAACGTACCAATGATCAATTTTCATATCTTGAGCTAATTCTAGTAAATGTTCAAATAGCCAATTCATTTTCCAATTTCATTTATCTTGACTAGTTGAATTTGAACATGCATGAGTGCTTCCTAATCCATGAAGTTATCGTGACTAATTCAATACTTTTGTGTGGAATCCAAATAGATAAAACCTAGACTTGTGGACTCCGGGAAATATCCACGTAAATACTAGGAGAAGATCCTCCCGCAGGCGCATTTTGTGACTTTTTAGGGCCCATTGTAGGCGTGATTTTGGCTTCTGGTTCACCTTCGCGGTCTATAAATTTACTCTCCTTGGTATGCAGCCTCAAGATCTTGCCCTTCTCCCTCGTACGCAGGAGTTACCTTCATGGAACTTCGGATCTTTAAAAGGTTGGGCTTGTGAGACTTGGGCTTATGGGATTTGGATGTATGGAATTTGGAGTTTTTCAAGGGGTTTTTCGGAAAGGATCTTACGAATGGTGCTTGTGGGAAAGGAAGCTTTATGAGCTTCTTTAGGGGAAACTGGGGTGGCAAGGCATGGGTTTACGGATGGCTTGTGGCCTTTGGAACCTATTAGTGAAAAAAAAAACCCTCTTGCGAATGAAGTTGCGAAAATTAGGCCTATGGGAAAATGGGCTTTAAGGGAGGGCTTTAAACCCCCCGGGATAGACCCCATGTGCACAAGGTCTTAGGCCTTGTCTCTTTCAAGAAGCTTCCAAAGCTTAGGAAGCTTCTATTTCACCAGAAAGCACGTGGCCAAGGGGATTGATTAAGGATTAAACTATTGGGAGATGACTTTGAATGGAGGGAAAAGAAAAGAGATGGACTTGTCAGGGAGATGGTGGCGGCTGTCAACCCAGCCCGGCGGCCCTTCACGACTGGCGGCGGGTCCTTCTGCAGCGTGGCGGCGGCCACTTCTGGAGCATGGCAATGGCTTCCTACTAGACGGCAGCCTCGCACGACGTCCTCAGCTTCCCTCTCCTCCCACGCAGCACAACCCTCTCTTTCCTTTCTCCACGCAGCTTCCAGCCTTTCCACCTCCCCATTTCCTCACGGCATCAGCGGCGCCTTTCCCCTTCGCAACACGGCGACATCACACTCTTCCCCCCTCTCTCATCACGCAGTGTGGCCCTCTGCGTCCTCCTCTTCATGACAATTTCTTTCCCGTCGGCCTTTCCACCTCCCTCTTTTCTTCACGGCATCAGTGAGGGTTTTTATAGGAAGAGGGGGGTAAGGCTTTCCTACCACGTAATTGCCTTGTGTGGCTATCCCCTCCCTGCCACCTCTCTCCTTTCCATTTCAGTCATCCCCTTCCCTCAGCCACGCTTCGGCTGGGGAAAGGAAATTAAAAAAAAATTGCACTAATTATGACATTAATCTCTTGACCTCCTCCCAAGAGGAGGTTCTTATGAAGATATGCGGGTTTCTTAGTCCAAGTCTCGATTGGCCAGTGGAGAGTGTACTATTTAAAGACCGCACCGTCCATGACCACAATGCCATCATTGTCATTTTCTCGAGACTTCATACGGCCTCATAATATTTTCAGCAGAAATATTACACTTTGCAATTGGCACAGCTCCTGGCACTAGCTTGATCTCATGATTCACTTCTCTTTGAGGAGGGAGTTCTGTCAACTCTTCAGGAAATACGTCTGCATATTCCTTTAGCCAAGAAGGTCCTTCTCTAGACTCCTACTTTTGATCTAACTTGTTGAGCTTAATCAAGTAGATAGATAGTCCCTTTCTAACTCCCTTTATAATCCGAGATGCTTTGGCCAATTGAATTTTTGGCTTCCCAGCCTCACCTTGAGTTGTGACCAATTCCCCTTCAGAGTTTCAAAAGGAAATTTGGCCCTTTCCACAATGGATGTGGACGTCATTAGGTTTAATCCAATCCATTCCGAGTAGACACTCATGGATACCTAGGCTCATGACTCTGAATTTGACCGAAGTTGTCGTTCCTCCCAGAAAGAATTCCACCTTAGCAGTTTGCCTAGTATAAGTGACCTCACGACCATTTGCTAATTCCACAAGCAAGATAGGTGCTTCTACTGTGGCTATTCCTAATCCTTTTGCACAAGATGGTGAGATAAAGGAATGTGTATTGCCACAATCAATCAAGGTCTTGAAACCTTAACCTCGATAGTCTGATGGTGTGTGAATCACGGAAAACTGGCGATTCGGCCCTTTCTTATGAAGAGCAGCATGGACTGTCACCCTTTCAAATTCTGGTTCCATGGTCGGATCTTCTTCTTAGCACATTTCCTTGTTGGCAACACAGGCAGTTCTTCCTCTACCTTGGGTAGCGGCTCCCTGGCCATGGCCGTTTCCTTGGAAAGGTGCTTGGCAATGTCCTCCTGCCAGCTTGGGACATTGCCTCTTGAAATGACTGGGCTCGTTGTAGTGGAAACAATGGAGGTTACGGCCATTGCTTTGGGTAGGGACAAAGTTGTTAACATTATTACTCCTTGCTTTCTTTCTTTGTCCCCGATTCTGACCTTGAATTCTCTTCATTTGAGGCCTATATGTTCCTCTATTTGGGTCATTATAAGACCAAGTTTTGTTACCTCTTCGCCTAGCCTCCACCTCTTGAATTATAGGCGTAGCTCGAATGAGTGTGTCTTGAAGATCTGATGAGCACATAGATTTGAGACAGGTATTCACTAGTGGGTTTAAATCATCACAAAATTTTGATACTTACTATGTCATGTCCATCTGTGGCGCATACTTAAGAAGTGAGACAAATTTAGAGTAGTATGCGTCAAGAGTGAATCCCAGCTATTTCAACTCGTAGAACTCATTCATTTTCTACATGTGATACACAGGTGGTAAGTATCTTCCTTGCATAGCTTTCTTTAGTTTTTCCTAGGTAACGGATCCTTTCACGATCCCTTGATATTTGCACCATTTCTTCCACCAAAGCTTGGCTTCGCCGGTGAGTTTCAGCTTGGCGAGCATAGCCTGGTTGGCGGGTGCAGTACTGGCTTCTTCAAAGTAATCCTCCATGGATTCAATCCAAATTTCAGCATCCGCTTGGACAGACCTGCCTTTCCCGTCAAATTCAGGTGGCTTAATCTGCTTGAGAAGAAACTTCTTCTCTTGGATTACGGCAGTACTTGATGTAGGAGGTGAACTGGGAATTTGTACCTGGGGTTGTGCTTGGATAAAGGATTCTTAACATTATAATTCGCTATGATTTATATTTCATATACAATTCAGCTATCAACCAAGAATCCTAGCCACTTAACTTTTTATCAATTCTCATAAACAAGGCATACATTGATAAAAAGAAGTCTTATTGCATTTATATGGGCATAGCCCTTTTGGAGTACAACATCTTCTGATATGATAGAGCAACTGTTACATTTAGTTTGGGGAGAATAATGTATTAGATTTATCTACGGGAACTGGATAATAGTATGGTTTCGGGTCATGGATCTTCAAGAATCGGTAAGTCATTGGAAGATTAGGGTATCCTTTCCTTTGGAACCCATTCTTCTCATAGTGCCCAACACCTTGATCCTATCGGCGGGGATTATACGGGTCACTTCCTCATATACATATGAGTTCAACTCAACCCTCCGACCTTGAATATATAAAGTTGAGTTTACGTGAGCCTCCACAAAAATGAACAGCTTCACGATCTTCAGGTCTTCCAACCACTTGATCCTCTTTAGGCTGGTTTGAAGGTATGCAAACCGGTGGGCAGCTACATAGTAGATTCCTGAGTCACCCGTCCATCTTCTTTCCACGTATAAAGGTGGTGTATTATAGATACGATCTAGGATGTTCATCATCTCAAACCTTTGTCGATAATCCGGGGAATGCATTGCGGTCATAAAAATGACTCAGAACACTAAGAACCTGTTCCATGCTTCATAATTCTGCAAGACAGCATCAAAAGTAAGGAAATGTTCTGAACAACAACATTTACTTTACTTCTTCTTATTAAGATTTTTTTTAAAAACAAATCCTTTGTTGGTTCGCTCTGATACCAACTGTAACGTGTCCACCTGTTCCCTTCAAGACACATCTTAGCAGTCCATCGGAAAGGAGGTCTAGAAACCTCCACCCGGCACTCCCATGGAATGTTACAAGGTTCACGATCTAGGACTTTCCGTGTCTACCACGTAGCGGAAGTATTCTGGCTATTCCCACTTAGGACTAATCTAAATCAGGGTTTTCCCTCACAGTTGTTTCCTAAACAACAACTAGCGTCGAACCCTGGGCAAACTACTTTACACAGAAACACCAAGACCGAAGCAGATTCACACTACACTTGGTTTAAGGAGAATGGGAAATGAGAGGGATGCAAAGCTCAACCTCTCTGCCATAAGGCATAGCCCCATTCCATTCCCCTAAAATAGCATAAATCGAGATTATTATAACTTAGACTCTAGGTCAGCGCCCTTGCTGTTTGTGTCCTTTGAAACGATCTTCTTGCTATCATTTATAATTGAGAAAAGTTCTTGGCCAACCGGGACCACCCATCCGTAGGACGGACCCATGGCCACATCCACTGTACTTTCCTCAAGTTGTTTTAGTTGTCTAATTACCTACCACATTTAGTTGGACATGCATCAAACAGCTTCCTTAATTAGTCCGTTAGGCACCGGTTCCTCCACGTAATCATAGCACTTGACATTTAAAAGCAATGTCAAACAAGTTCATTTTCAACAGCTTATCATATTTATCTTTGGAATACATTTATAAAGTCCAGCCCGTAGGCTTATCCATAATCCGCCCAAAGGCTATCCAGCAATCCACAGGGATTACTAATCCAAGATTCCGCCCGTAGACTAGTATGCGGGCCTCGAGATCCAATCCCAAGTCACGTTGGCCTCTTGTGCAAGGCCCAGAAGGTGAGGGATTTATGGCCAAATCCCCCCTGGCACCGAAGCGTCCTCCTACTCCAAGTAGCGTGATGGACCTAAAAACGGGCCGGCACTGGCTCATGCACTAGCCGGACCTCGTCACTATGCACAAGACAACCCCCTCGGCCTCGCGGCCAGGAGCGTCTATCAAAATCTCTGCCTTCCTAAACATTGCGTTTGTAATACGTTGTAGTCCAACTGATCCTAACCCAATATTACTCCTCAGAGGGAGTCCCTTTTACATAGCCAAAAGGCTCGAATCACATACACATGGGGTTCCTCCTATGGCTGAATGTCGTCAACCCTCTGCGACTCTCCTACACCTTCGGGATTGGCCCCTCGATGCATCGCTCAACATTTAGACATTTCGCACAAACGTCGCTCAAGGTACCCAATAAGCGTGTCCAGGAATGTACCATTGTCCTTACTTGATTTCCCCTTTAGGATCCCACGACTAGCCTACAACATGGGTATCTCACTGCCTCTCAACGTAGGTCATGTTCCAAAAACAATTGCAATGCATGTCCAGGAGCTGATCACCGATACTCTTAAATTCTTTTCATGCTCTATGCATTTGGTGGATGTCTAGTGCTCAAACATTTAGCAAAATAGTATCGTGCACAAGTGCAAAACATTCTTTTAATGGTTTCCAACTACCGTTCGTGCTTCGTTGCATGGGCCTAGCACCGAGGTGATCCTCGTGCTACTAAGCTTTTAATCTTAATTATCATCCGTCCTAAATGCTATGCATAGAAATCAGCAACTTTCCCATCATTTCACACGGCATTTAGACATATTTCAACTTCTCTACCCTTCCCCGTTTAAGTATTGCATCGTTGGATAGATTTATAGGGTATTTCACCATCATTTTATGTGGAAAAAACAGAAAAAGACACACTAGAACAAGAAGGTGGGGTTGAACTGAGGCAAATCCTCATGCTTCAGTCCCCACAAACATTCACAAGCATTGCTCTTATTTATCCTTATTTTTCGGAATCCAAAATGTATTTTTCCCCTACTTTTTAGGGTTTTTCCACCATTTTCTTGTATTTTCCCTTATTTTTATGCATTATTTAATGGCTGAAAATTAAGAACAGGTTATGGGCTGTGGCCCTTAGTTCCTTCTTGCAGAAAAGATGAAAGTTTAGTTGATGTTCATATTCACTTTCCCATTTTTATGCCAAAAACCCTCATTTTTCCTTGTTTTTCCATGTTTTACGTGTTTTAACATATTATTTTGAACCACAAAATGCATATGTTTCTGATTTTTTGATCATGACCAGCAAGAACTCATAGAAAACAGTAACATGAACAATTTTTATCCCACATGAACAACATTTCATCCATCAAAAACCATAAAAGCTCAAATTTCCTTTGAAATTTTTAAATTACCGCTTATTTGCGTGTTTCGGGTTTCATGTCCATGGCTGTAGATTTGGAAACCAGAAGCACTTCATGTCCAGCACAATCACCACAGCCCGTGGAGCAATCCGATCCATGCCGGACAAGCCTCCACCATTCTTTCTTTTTCCTTCTTCTCCCCACATGAACTTGCCTTTAGAAGAGAGAGAGGGAGGAGAGAGAAAGACTGAAATCAGAATTCTCCAAAGAGGGCATCATTTGACGGGCGAAGGGCGGCGAAATGATTGGCATCCAGGATGGAATGAGGGGCAATGATGATTGATAGGGGTTACTTGCAGGCTGGAGATTGAAGATCCTCCCTTCAAGCGCATTTTTCGGGCGCAGTATGGCGCCTCCATCCTCACGTTTTTTCATCTTTCATTTGCATGAAAGTTTCATGCTACATTTAAATTTGGGCTCCCAAGGATCACTTGCCCATTTTGGCCAAATTTTGTCCACCTCTTCGCATCTTGACCGGTTTCTTGGCCATTTCCCCGTCCGGACTCAGAATCGAGCTCTGAAAAATCCTGGGCGTCTGGCTTAGCATCCCGCATTGGCCAGTAGCTCGTGTCAACCCGCACGACTGTCTGAAAAATTATGAAAAATCAACAAGTGTCGCTCGGGCGCCTTTAAAGCACTTTGGCGCTTAAAAATCGTCCTAGATCGAGCCGCCGCCTTTGACAGTGAATATTTTTCCCTTGATATTCATAATTTTTAGCTATTTTTAAGCACTTCCCGTCACCTAAATTCCGCTCTCATTGGCGACCACGGGATAGGGCGACACAGCCCGTCGAATCCACGAACATATCTGCACATAAACAACCAAAGAAGCATCAAACTGATACAAAACAATTATCATCATAAAACTCAGCACAATGCTCCCCCTACCCCTGGCAGAACCAAGGCATAACATCCACAAGGAGTAGGCCTAGCATCATTTAATAGAAGATCCGAAGCGAGTCACTAACCAGCTGCTCCAACACAGCCAAACTAAAAAGAACTGTCAAAGAGGTTGCCCTAAGTGGTAGTCTGAACTACTGACCAACTAAAGACAACACAACTAGGAGCTCCTACAAGGCGAGGACTCCTATAGCCTGATCAAAGTGTACTTTCTTCCAGTACATGTCTTCTTTTGGGGTTTGTATTGGATGAACATACTTGGGCATGTAAAAAGGAGGGAGCTGAGCGTAGTGACCCAAGGAGAACAGGGCATCGGTCTCAGGACCTGTCTCGGCACCCAAGAACCTACCAAGCCCTCGCAAGGTGACACTTAATCCTTTTCTAACGCTCACTTTTATTTTTGCTCCACCCTTCCTTGTTTTGGTATTATTTATCCAGCAAGAAGCCACCCCTAGGAGGACAAGGTATCGGCCCCGGGTCTGACTCGTCCCCAGGAACCTACCAGGCCTTCGCAAGGCAATGAGCAACGGCTTATATATTTTCATTTCTTTTCTTTTCTTTGATAGGGGTTAGAACCCCTTTTAACACACCTTCGTATTGATATTCATCTTTTAGGATATTCAGGATTTCTTGGCATCATTATTATTATCTTCTAGCAGGCTTCTCTAACTGCCTCACTACTAACAAGAACTCCTAGAACGGCTGCCTAGCAGGCTGGCAGAACAGGGCCACTAGGACTTCCTTCTCAAACAGGTCTTTCAATGTCTAACAATGTCTTTACAGGAGGCAATGACTACTCCGACCTCCCTCAAACATACTTAGCCTAAACCTGGGACTTCATGCCTTCGTTCCCGATCCCTAACAAAAATAGATCCCCTCGACAAGTACAGATACACATATAACAGGAAAGAAAGGTACTCGTAAAGGAGAAATATCACCTGGATTGGCCACAAGAAGCTTCCATCGCAGCAAAGGCTCCTCCAGGCTCCATCAAATTCCACAAAACACGAAATTTGTCCAGCACAACACTAAAACAAAAACCCAATTAAACGTACCTGCACTAGACAGGAAAATGGCCCTCTTGGCCTAATGAAATAAAACACTTCACTACAAAACTGAATCGGCCCTCTTGGCCTAATGAAATAAAACAATACTATGTAGAACATCCACCTGGGAACAACCATGATAGACATCAAAGCATACTATTCCCAGGGGAATAGAGGCTCGTAGCCTTATACTAAGTGCATTAAATTATGACCTATCCCTCCTGCATATATCGCAAGAGGTGTTCGCATCACATGCCGTCTAACCAGTCTGTGGGTCCAAGATAATAAAGGCAGATGAGTCTCGCTTACCCTCTGCATCACCCAGATCAACCATCGTCTGCCAAAGAGGGCATGTTCAGAAAGCATACCCCACAAGCAACCAGGTCCTGTCCCATCATCAATAGATATATCGGGACAAGGGCCACAATTAAAGAAGAGGTCTTCTTCATACGCAAGATTAGCCAATGAATCAGCAAACTGATTCCAATTCCGTGGAATCAGCTGAAAAGACACTCTATCAAATTCGTCTAGCAGGGCTATGGCAGTATGATGGTACATACAAAGGATGGGGTTTCGTACCATGTACGTCCCATTGAGTTGATTTAAAACCAACTGAGAGTCCCCTTTTACCAACAACTGGCGGATACCACCCTTCTTTGCAATATTCAAACCCATGATCAAGGCTTTGTATTCGGCCATATTATTAGTAAAATTTGCCCCGAGATAAGCAGCTAACTTCATGACAATGCGTCGTCGGGGGTCTCGGATGAAAACTCCTACACTTCCTTTTTTACATGCACCCCTGGACGCCCCATCAAAGTACAAGGTGTACGTCCATAAAGGGTTTACATATCCCGCCATCCCGGACTCTACTCGTAATTATGGTAATCGAAATTCAGCATATTCAACGTGTGGACTGTAGGCTCCATCCCTCCATCATCATTGAATTCAACAGGGATGCTCGTCAAAATTTGTAGGCAGTGATGGCAGAAGACCTTGATTTCCCAAATAAATGTCACGCCTTCTTGCTCAATCACCTTGTATCCTTTGCTCCACCAAATGAGCTTCCCCTGATGATACCTCTGTTCTAAATATGGGTGTTCTAAATAAGGGATCAGGCGACCCATCAACCTCTATCACGATTTCCTTGCAGATGTTTGATCGATCTTGCCTAGACCTGCAAGGCAGTCATAGCATTAGTGCAATCAGAAGTAATAAGGTTTAATCTTATTAAGATTAACCTTATTTTTAAATTCTATCCCCTCAAGGTCAGCTAACAACACTGTAGATTTATTCTTTCCTATTCTAACGATCCTATAGGGCCCATCCCATTTGGGTTCTAGCTTGCCTAGGAATAATTCACGTCGTGCGTCATAATACAGAACAAGCTGTCCTTTCTTGAAGGTGTATTTCTTGGCTTTGAGGTCGTGTAGCTGCTTCATTCGGCGCTTCGCCACTTCTTGGTGCAATAAGCTCTGCAACTTAAGCTCATCTAAATGTGCCAGTGTCGTCAAGCGCTCAAAAAGTGCGTCTTCATCACTCAAAGAATGATTGATGGCAAACCGAATAGTCGGCAGCTCAATCTCTAAAGGCAAGACACACTCCTCCCCATATACTAACTTGAACGGGGTATGGCCAGTGGCTCGTTTGAAAGTCGTATTATAGGCCCACACTGCCACGTATAACTTTTTATCCCAATCCTGTTTCTTTTCCGACACAATTTTGGACAGGATGCCCACAAGCTGCTTGTTGGTGCTTTCAACTTGCCCATTGGCTTGCGGGTTATAGGGGGTTGTCTTGTTATGCTTGATGTGCCACAACTCCGTCAAACCTTTGATCACCTTATTCAGGAAATGGGTTCCGCGGTCCGACACTAATTCTTTCGGCGGACCAAACCAGCATATTATCTGCTCTAAGAGGAAACTAGCAGTTTCTTTAGCATCATCTTTCCTTGTTGCACGCGCTTCTGACCACTTTGTGAAGTAGTCAATTGCTACAATGATGTACCGCTTTTGTGTAGTCGACGACGGAGTAATAGGACCCACAAAGTCTATTCCCCACTTCTCAAATGGAAGTATCGCCATAATAGGGGTGAGTGGTCGTTTCCTATTCTCTCGACTATCATGTCGTTGGCAAATATCGCATCGCTTAACATACACAAACGCATCCTGGAAGATGGTAGGCCACCAATAACCTGCTCTTAAAGCCTTTTGTGCTGTGAGCCGTCCAGCAAAATGGCCACCGCAAGCAGAATCATGGCACTCTTCCAAAATGAAGGGCACCTCATCAGGCATCACACACCGGCGATAGATATCATCAACCCCTTGCCGATATAATGTACCTGCGATCAAAGCAAACTTTAACGCTTGCTGCTTAATTTTCCTTCTCTCAGCTTTAGATAATTCGGATCCCGCCTCTCTCGTTGATAAATAATGCGTTATTGCAGCATACCAGGAGGGAATAGATGCCGTATCTATTTTAAATAACAACTCCATGTCACTACCTTCAGCCACAGATTCTTTCGGCTCCCCAAAGTCCACAAGACATTCCACGATGCCTTGCAACCTTGGTGGCTTACTCTTGATTTCATAATCGAATTCCTGCAAAGTGATCAACCACTTCGCTAGACGGTCAGGCGGCTGTAGCTTATTCATCAATAATCGAAGTCCCTCCGCCTTCGTATAAAGCACGACTTTCTCATAGAGAATATAATGCCTAAATTTCTTGGTCCCAAAGACCATCGCTAGACACAGCTTCTCCATGTAGGTGTAATTGATTTCGGATACCCCCAGCTTCCGACTAGCAAAAGCAATCGGGTGGTACCACTTCTCTTCCCAAATTTGGGCTAAACAGCAGTTGATACTATACATCGTGGCTGCTGAAAAGATATAAAACACCTCACCTCTTTTAGGTGCTTTTAAAACGGGCGCTCTTGCTAGATCTTGTTTCACATCCTCGAATGCTACCTTACAAGGGTCACCCCATACAAACGAACAACTAAAGGACAATAAATTTGTAAGCGGCAACGTTCTTTCTGCTAAGGTGTTGATGAATCTACGGTAGTAACCAACCGAAGACAGAAAGTTATGAACCTCTTTCGGAGTGCGTGGTGGTCCCATGGCAACTATAACTTTGACCTTCTCGGGGTCTGTTGCAATTCCTACCGAACTGACCACATGACCCAACAATAGCCCATAAGGTACTCCAAAAGCACACTTCCGTGGGTTTAGGGCGATGCAAAATTATCTACAGCGCTCAAAGCATCTTCTTAAAATGATCAACTGCCTTTCTCTCACAGTAGCGGCCCCTAAGTCATCAATAAACACCCTCAACTCTTCAGGAGATATGTCACCGAATGTCTTATCTGCTGTTTGTTGCCACGAACCAGGGCATTGCATAAACCAAAGGCCATCACATGGTACGCAAAAGTACCAAATACAGTAATGAAAGTTGTTTTCAACTTGTCCTCTTCTGCAATTGCCATTTGGTTATATCCTGCAAAGCAATCCATAAACGAATATATCTCCCTACCCGCTAATTGATCCAAAATCTGGTCAATAAATGGCAATTGGTAGTAGTCCTTAACTGTCTGCTTATTCAGCTCCCTAAAGTCTACACATAAACGGATTTGATTATTCTTCTTCTTTCTAATCACAACTAGTGAACACCATTCCGTGTGTTGCACAGGAAAAATCAAACCCGCTTCTCGAAGCTTTTGTAACTCTTCAAACAGCCCGTCCCTCAATTCGAAAGGCATACGCCTTACTTTCTGTCGTACAGGACGACTGCCCTCTTTCAACGGAATTGTATGAAGAGCAAGACTAGGAGGAATGCCTCTCAACTCATCATAACTCCAGGCAAAAATATCACGGAATTCCTGGATCAAGGCCACATAGTCCTCCCTTTCTGCTGTGCTGAGCATAGAGCCTAATTTGATTGGCCGTGAATCACCAAGCGTACCAAGGTCTAGCTCAATAACATCTGCATCTCTTATACGATCTTGGCCCTCTATCGGCTCATTCAAAGTGATCTGATAGATGTCCTCCGTGGTGGATCCCTCTTTGGACTCATCACTCGATGATGTCTCACTGGCAAATAAATCTTCTAATGTCTCCAATTCTGTAGAAGATAGAGGAGCTCTCTCACTCTGCGGGGACTCAGGATAAGCATCAACCACCACACGCTGGGCACCTCTGCCAAATATCAATCGACCGGCGGGTATATCCACTTGGCAGTCTGCTTGCAAGATCCAAGGTCGTCCAAGTAGTACTTGGTAACTTGGCCGCCCTGCAAAACGAATCACCCTAAAGTCCAACATGCATTCTACATTTGCAACAGTGACATGGACCTTAGTAATGCAGCCTTCTGGCTGTCTCAAACTATCATCTGCCATTCTGAGAATTATGGAGGTATCTTTCTGAATCGCAAGACCCAACCTTTCCATCAGTTCAGAACTCATAATGTTAACAGATGATCCCGTGTCGACAATGGCATAATCTACTAATATCCCATCGACATAAGCTGCAACCCTTGGGCAATGCTTCTCAGCATGCTCAAACCAGTCATCACCAACTCGCGCAATACCCAAAGGTTCTACAATATACCCGGTATGTAGGATCTTTCTAAATTCCTTACGTACTCCTGGGGAAAGCTTAATAAGCTGTAAAAGATTCACATCCGGCTTGACTTCGCAAAGAGAGCTCGCTAAATCGAATTCATGATAGTTCGATAGAGCTCGCTTTTCACGCCAAACCATCCGCTCTTTAGGTCGCTGAACCGGCTTTATTGCCTCTTTCTTAACTTTCACCTTCTTCTTTGGTGGTTCCTTATCGGCTTTACTTTCCACGGGCTTCAAAGGTCCCCCTTCCATGGCAGGATCCAAAACTTGCGTTCCTTTGTCGCCTTGTTTAGGGTTTCCGTCGACAGGCTTATCCCTGTCAGCTCCTCTACCCTTTTGACCTCTTGTAAGAACAGCTCGCAGATTAGAGGTTTCAGCATCATTAACGCGTACAGCCTCAATCAAACTAACCCCACTACCACTAGGTAGCTCCTCCACTGTAGTCTTTGGTCGTTGAAGTATTTGTTTAGGCCCATTTTCTGGCTGGGAGTCATTTCCTTGGGCACGATGATTAACAGGCCCTGGTTGCCGACTTCCTCGCTGGAGGGAACTGATCTTACTCCAGCAAGTAGCTGCTAAATGGCCAGATTTTCCACAAATGTCGCACTTAACATTTGGGCAATTCCTTGGATAGTGCTGCCCACCACACCATTTGCAACTAAACCTCGAAGGTGCACCCTCCTCTCGGTATCTACTTCCTATTAAATTTTGTTTTTTTTTAAGGAAGTTGACATCAACGGCTATTTGTCGACACTGCTCCGTAATCATGTCGGTATAATGCTTCATCATGTCCTTAACCTCGCCAAGAACATTGGAAGAACTCGACTCATAGCCTTGGTCATTAGCATGTCATTCAATCGGCCTAACAATTCGATTAGGCACAGGCTGTTGAGCTATAGGCATGGTGTTAGAATTGACCGCCTGGCCTCCACCACTTGAAGCCATTTGACTGCCCGTAGGCATCGACATGCCGGGGGAGCTAGTAATAAAGGGACATTCTGTATCATGTTCCCTCTCCCATTAGGATTAGCCATCGCTATCCCTTGACCACTACTGCCATTGGTCATTGCCACATTGTTTCCCAATACTAAACCCATGTTCGAATTGCCTCGAGAAGCATAGGCTACTTGTAGTCGGGATTCCACCTCTTGTGCTCGTGTAATGGCAGTATCTATATCCCCCAAGGGAACACTACTCAACTGCAATTGGATATTAAAGTCCAAACCATGTAGGAAATATTGCAATTGGGCAGCTGCGGGGATAGGAATAGAGGTGTCCAACTTACGGAAAACCTCTTTTATCTTCTTCGCATAAGCACGAATATCTTCGTGTGGTTCTTGGCGGGTCACATTGAGTACACGCAACCAATATTGCCCACCCCTTTCAGGGGCAAACTCCCTTCGAAAAGCTCCATAGAATGCATCAATGTTCAATATGGTTCTGGCTTCTAAACCATGATACCATATAGTGGCTCTTCCTTTGAGAGTCATATTGAAGAACATCATCAAATGTCCTTCTTCTTGAATGCGACAGTTAAACATCAGCTTTTGAAACTCCCTAATGTGGAGTTCCGCATCTTCCTCAACTAACCCATTAAAAATGGGTAGCGGGTAACCTAGAGCCGGCAAATCCGTCGTTCCTGCTGGAATTGCAATAGGCTGCGCCATGACGAGGATTGGATTTGCACTAGGAATAGGGGACGGTGGGGTTACGCCTCCCGCACTTGATATAGACTGGCTTATAGAAGGAAGGGGAGCACTAGAGCTTCCACCTTCTCCTAACTTACTGCTTGTGGTACTAAGACCACTAGATCCACTCCCTCGTAAGGGTTCAGCACCGCTACGCTTAGGGGAATATCTCCTAAAAATTTTAGCACGTCGCCTAGCTCTTTCGTCTCTTTCTTGCTTTTGGACTTCTGCTAGACGATGCTTATCAATAAATAACGGATCAATCTCAGTATTCTTTGGCATAAACTGCTAGTTGGTCCTTAAACAACCAGGATTCGAGAACCGCCACTTTTAAGCGGCTCTCGGCAGACGCACCACTGATGGACCTAAAAACGGGCTGGCATTGGCTCATGCACTAGCCGGACCTCGTCACTATGCACAAGACAACCCCCTCGGCCTCGCGGCCAGGAGCGTCTATCAAAATCTCTGCCTTCCTAAACATTGCGTTTGTAATACGTTGTAGTCCAACTGATCCTAACCCAATATTACTCCTCAGAGGGAGTCCCTTTTACATAGCCAAAAGGCTCGAATCACATACACATGGGGTTCCTCCTACGGCTGAATGCCGTCAACCCTCTGCGACTCTCCTACACCTTGGGGATTGGCCCCTCGATGCGTCGCTCAACATTTAGACATTTCGCACAAACGTCGCTCAAGGTACCCAATAAGCGTGTCCAGGAATGTACCATTGTCCTTACTTGATTTCCCCTTTAGGATCCCACGACTAGCCTACAGCATGGGTATCTCACTGCCTTTCAACGTAGGTCATGTTCCAAAAACAATTGCAATGCATGTCCAAGAGCTGATCACCGATACTCTTAAATTCTTTTCATGCTCTATGCATTTGGTGGATGTCTAGTGCTCAAACATTTAGCAAAACAGTATCGTGCACAAGTGCAAAACATTCTTTTAATGGTTTTTAACTACCGTTCGTGCTTCGTTGCATGGGCCTAGCACCGAGGTGATCCTCGTGCTACTAAGCTTTTAATCTTAATTATCATCCGTCCTAAATGCTATGCATAGAAATCAGCAACTTTCCCATCATTTCACACGGCATTTATACATATTTCAACTTCTCTACCCTTCCCCGTTTAAGTATTGCATCGTTGGATAGATTTATAGGGTATTTCACCATCATTTTATGTGGAAAAAACAGAAAAAGACACACTAGAACAAGAAGGTGGGGTTGAACTGAGGAAAATCCTCATGCTTCAGTCCCCACAAACATTCACAAACATTGCTCTTATTTATCCTTATTTTTCGGAACCCAAAATGTATTTTTCCCCTATTTTTTAGGGTTTTTCCACCATTTTCTTGTATTTTCCCTTATTTTTATGCATTATTTAATGGCTGAAAATTAAGAACAGGTTATGGGCTGTGGCCCTTAGTTCCTTCTTGCAGAAAAGATGAAAGTTTAGTTGATGTTCCTATTCACTTTCCCATTTTTATGCCAAAAACCCTCATTTTTCCTTGTTTTTCCATGTTTTACGTGTTTTAACATATTATTTTGAACCACAAAATGCATATGTTTCTGATTTTTTGATCATGACCAGCAAGAACTCATAGAAAACAGTAACATGAACAATTTTTATCCCACATGAACAACATTTCATCCATCAAAAACCATAAAAGCTCAAATTTCCTTTGAAAATTTTAAATTACCGCTTATTTGCGTGTTTCGGGTTTCATGTCCATGGCTGTAGATTTGGAAACCAGCAGCACTTCATGTCTAGCACAATCACCAATCACCATTTCCAGCCCGTGGAGCAATCCGATCCATGCCGGACAAGCCTCCACCATTCTTTCTTCTTCCTTCTTCTCCCCACATGAACTTGCCTTTAGAAGAGAGAGAGGGAGGAGAGAGAAAGACTGAAATCAGAATTCTCCAAAGAGGGCATCATTTGATGGGCGAAGGGCGGCGAAATGATTGGCATCCAGGAGGGAATGAGGGGCAATGATGATTGATAGGGGTTACTTGCAGGCTGGAGATTGAAGATCCTCCCTTCAAGCGCATTTTTCGGGCGCAGTATGGCGCCTCCATCCTCACGTTTTTTCATCTTTCATTTGCATGAAAGTTTCATGCTACATTTAAATTTGGGCTCCCAAGGGTCACTTGCCCATTTTGGCCAAATTTTGTCCACCTCTTCGCATCTTGACCGGTTTCTTGGCCATTTCCCCGTCTGGACTCGGAATCGAGCTCTGAAAAATCCTGGGCATCCGGCTTAGCATCCCGCATTGGCCAGTAGCTCGTGTCAACCCGCACGACTGTCTGAAAAATTATGAAAAATCAACAAGTGTCGCTCGGGCGCCTTTAAAGCACTTTGGCGCTTAAAAATCGTCCTAGATCGAGCCGCCGCCTTTGACAGTGAATATTTTTCCCTTGATATTCATAATTTTTAGCTATTTTTAAGCACTTCCCATCACCTAAATTCTGCTCTCATAGCGCTCAATGGAGAGACGTCACGCTGCGGGTTTGGTCCACCTTCTCGACGCGGCTAACAACCCCCTTGGTTAGGGTCAAGCAGATAGTCGGGGGTAATTGAGGTTGCCTCTCCCTTCAGGCCTTCAACCTGAAGCATTAGATATCTTTTCATCCTTTAGTTCCTTGAGCAAACAAAGCAAACAGTGCTCTCTAAACTATTACAAGCACAATCATTTCTAGTGGTCATTATTTGGCCAACTCCTAAGCAGTGAATCCTTTTCTCTAAATGCATCCAACATTCGATCCGGTAACAATTGCGACTCAGCAAGATCCCTAAGGGTTTGTTTGTTAACCCTTATATCCTTGGGTTAGGGCTGTACCCTATTAACCCAACTTAACCAATACCTTTAGTTTTATTAACAGTAAATATGTTGCTCCAAACTATTGATTGGTCCTTTTCTTTCAAGAAAATATCTAATCCCCTTATCTTGGTCACTTTTCCTAAGAAAGATACTATATCAGGACAACTACTCACCCTCTTGCAAGATAATCTTGTGCAAGAATCTGCCAATCTCATTTCGAGGAATTGGCCATTCCCTTGTGATCAAATCACAAGATCATACGACTCTGCAACTTGTTGCACAAGTATCGCACCTAATCCATGGGATTATTTTACCCATCAAATGACATCTTCTAATCACGAAATCATGATTAGATAGGAAACAGGGTTAGGGTATCTTCATAACCAATCCATTCCTGATTGGACTAGGCCAACATTGTCAGTCCTAGGGTTCCAATTCAAACTGAGTTTCATCTTTTTAGCGAGCGATCCTTAGGGTAAAAACCCAATATCATTTCTTGTGAGCATGTCCTATTGTCCCTACATTCTGTGAATGTGGGCAAGTCTTTAGGGTATCAGAGTTTCAACTTGGCAATAAGTGCGACTAGGTCACGTCTTGAACGTGCTAAATCCTTGTTAGCACTTGGTATATGTTGCATCGATTTAACCATTCCTAAGAGAGTCCTTCACGGTTTAGGTGTTTAGGGTAAACCAATTTACTTGTCTACTCTTGAAGACATTTACGATACCATTCTCGTAATCACATGATTCATTGCCTACGTATGATTAGATTTACAAACCCTAACTTTTTTGGTTAAGATCAAAGCATATGCTAAGTTACGTCATAATTTCTATTGATCCTTCTAGAACATGCATTCAAGATTCAAGCTACTAAGCTTTAGGGTTTTATGTTTGAACCATGCAGCCTTTTCTAACAACTATGCAGTTGAAGGAGATTTATGCCAATTGCCTAGAGTTTAATATACTTCATGCAGCCCTAGAATCATTTCCATGCCTTGCAATTTCCTACGGTTGTTAACAATCTTCTTTAATGAATCCTTGCGAAGAAGGAGATGTCTAATAATGCAACATGCAATTTTATATGTCCATGCATAATCGAAGTGTACAACAATAATTTCAACTTTGTAAAGATGATCATTAGTTCATTTAAATTCGTTATTTTGCAATGCATAGAAACAACTTGCTAAGAATGCATAGACGTCTTATGTCCTTCTTTCATTTGTTTCTTTGAAAAATACAAATGACCGATTCTTTGATTGTGAGTTATTTCCTTTAAAATAGCCAAAAGTGCATCCTAATTCCATAAATTATCCATGCACAATTTCAATATTTCGACGTAAACCAAAAATTAGGAAGAAAACCTAGACTTGTGGATTCGGTGAAATGTCCACATGAATGTTAGGAGATGATCCTCCTGCAGTTGCGCCTTGTGCCTTTTTAGAGGCCATCGTGAATTTGACCTCCTATGACCTTGGACCATCTCCCTCACACGCGCACTTCCCTTTTGAAATAGGGCTTCCTTGACCAATGCACCTTCTTGTGGAATTTGGGCCTTGGAAATGGGAATTTATGAACTCCCCTTCTTTTTGTAGAAGTTCTAGGAATACAATTGATCTTCACGGAAAGGGGGCTTAAGAAAAACCCCATGGTAAAATGGCTTGTGGGAGTTGAAATGGGAAATGGGTTAAAACCCAACTAATATGGTTTTATGTGAGTCCATAGGAAGGGCTTTAAAAGAAAGCTGAGGGATAAAGTGGACTTAAGGAGATTTAGTAGGAAAAGAGGGCTTAAAACTGTCTAGTGTGGGAATCCATAGAAAAGGGGTAAAATAGCTATGTGCCCCGGGTTTGTAAAAACTACTTTGTAGGGCCAATGAAAAGGGGTTTTAATATTGGCTAGTGTGAATCCACAAGAAGGGGGTTTTAAAAAAACCAGGGCTAAGGTGGGTTTTATAGGGGATGTAAGGGGGGGAAAAGCCTAATTCTCGGGGGTATAAGAGACCGCTTGAGAAGGGCAATAGAAAGGGTTTTTTTAAGAACCCACAAGTAGAATGAATTTGAGTGGGGATTTCCACAGGAGGGGGTGCTTAAGTCCCGGGGGAGGCAAGGGGAAGGCTTAATTCCCCAGGGTAAAAACCCCTTGTGTAAGTATGCAAGGGAAAGGGCCTTAAGGAGCCCCCCTTGGAAGCTTCTAAGAAGTTTCTAAGGCTTCACTACTGCACATGGCAGGGAGATGGCCTTTTGAGGATGAAGGTCAACGTGGCTAGACGGCGGCAACAGCTAGCGGCTCTTCTGCGACGGCAGCTCTTCCTTACGGCGTAGCACATGGCGACGTTGCTCTCCTCTCTCTCTCTCTCTCTTGGCCTGGCAGTGTTACGACTCTTCTCAGCCTCTCTCTCCCTTGGCCTCGCAACATCACAACTCTTCCTCACCTTACTCCCCCCCCCACAAGGGGTTTTTATAGGGTAGGGAGAGGAGACCTCTCTCCCCCATGCGGCCAGTTGTATGGCCATTCTCCCTTCCATGACCTCCAGCAAGAAAGCTTGTGCATCCATACTTCACTCCCTCCCCTCCAGCACGGGCTGGGGGGAAAGAAGGGTTAATATAAAACAAATTTCATTAAATCTAACCTTATCCTCTTAACCTCCTCCTAAGAGGAGGTTCTCATGAAGATATGCGGGTTTTTATTAAACCTTAGTCTTGATTTTTGCCAGTGGAGGGTCATGTTGTGTACAACATAAAGATCGCACCGTTCATATCTTTGATGCTAGAATTGTCCTTGCATGAGTCTCACGCAGGCTAGTAATATTTATCAATGGAAATATTACAATCAAATAGACAGGTAGCCCTTTTCTAACTCCTTTTATTATCCGAGATGCTTTGGCCAGTTGAATTTTTGGCATACTAGCCTCTCCTTGAGTTGTGACCAATTCCCCTTCAGAATTTTGAAAGGAAGCTTGGCCCTTTCCACAATGAATGTGGGCATCATTAGGTATTAGCCAATTCATTCAGAGCAAAGACTCATGGACACCTAGATTCATAACCTTGAGTCTGACCAAAGTCGACTTTCCACCCAATAGGAATTTCACATTAGCAGTTTGCCTGGTACAAGTGACTTCGCTACCATTTGCTAATTCCACAAGTAAGGTAGGTGCATCTTTTGTGGCTATTCCTAATATTCTTGCACAAACTGGTGAAATGAAGGAATGTATATTGCCACAATCAATCAAAGTTTTGAAGCTTTTACCTTGATAATCCGATGGTGTTTGAATCACCGAGAATTGGCGATTTGAGCCTTTCTTGTGAAGGGCGGCATGAAATATTGCCCTCTCAAATGTAGCTTCCATGGTTGGGTCTTCTTCATCACACATCTCCATGTTGGCAACACTGGCGGTTCTCCCTCTAGCCCTGGCGATGGCTCCTTGTCCATGGGTGGCTCCTTGGAATGGCCCTTGACATTGTCCTCCGCTAAGCTTGGGACATTGCCTTTTAAAGTGACTGGGCTCATTGCAATGGAAGCAATGGAGATTGCGGCCATTGCCTTGGGTCGGAATGAAATTATTGGCAGCGTTCACCCTAGCTTTCTTCCTTTGTGTCTGATTTTGGCCCTACGCTCTCTTAGCCTGAGACATGTACACTCCCTTGTTTTGATCCTTATAAGATCAAGTCCTATTATTTCTTGGCTTGGTCTGCACCTCCTGTATTATCGGTGCAGCTTGAATGAGTGCGTCCTGAAGGTCTGTTGGGCGCCTTGATTCTAGGAGGGTGTTTATGGGTGGGTCTAATCCGGCACAAACCTTTGACACATGTTGTGTCATATCCATTTGTGGCGCATACTTCAAAAGAGAAACAAACTTTGAATAATAAGCATCAAGAGATAGACCAAGCTGCTTTAATTCATAGAATTCGTTCATCTTCTGCGTGCGGTAGGCAGATGGTAGATATCTTCCTCGCACAGCTCGTTTAAGCTTCTCCCAAGTAACTGACCCTTCCAAGATCCCTTGGTCTCTGCACCATTTTTTCCACCAAAGCCTTGCTTTGCTAGTAAGCTTCAATTTGGTGAGCATTTCTTGGTTAGCGGGTGCAGTACCTACTGCTTCGAAATAATCCTCCATGGATTTGATCCAGATCTCGGCATTAGTTTGGATGGTCCTTCCCTTACCATCGAATTCAGGTGGTTTGATATGCTTGAGAAGAAACTTCTTCTCCTGAATTACTACCATACTTGGTGTAGGGGTCGAACTAGGAATCTGCACTTGAGGTTGTGCCTCGGCATTGAAATTCTTTACGTTAAAACTTGCTAGACGTTTCTCACATTACATTAACATACCTAATTCGGCTTTTAGCCAAGTGACCTAATCACTTAACTCCTTTTCCAACACTTTCATCCATGAGAGTCATTGATAAGAAAAATCTTATTCATTCCCATCCATCTTCGTTCCACATACAGGGGTGAAGGATTGTAGATGCGGTCTAGGATATTCATCATATCTAGTCTTCGACGATAATCCGAGGCATGCATCGCAGTCATAAACATAACCTGGAACACCAAGAATTTGTTCCATGCTTCATGACTTTGCAAGCCAGCATCGATAAGTAAGTAGGAAATGTTCTTAACAACAATGTTTGCTCTACTTCACCTCATTAAGTTTCCTTGTAAATATTAGATCCGTTGGTTCGCTCTGATACCAACTGTAACATGTCCACCTGTCTAATTGTAGGACACGTCTCAGCAGTTCATCGGGAAGAGAGTCCAGAAAGCGCTGCCTGGCACTCCCATGGAATGTCACGGGGTTTGTGATCTAGGTCTTCTCGAGTCTCCCATGTAGCGGAAGCATTCCGGCCGTTCCCACTTAGGATTGACCTAAATCAGGGTTTCCCTAATGGTTAAGTTCCTCGAAGGTAACTAGCATCGAGTCCCAGACAAACTACTTTACATAGAAGCATCAGGGTCGAAGTGGACTTATACTGCACTTGGTTCAAGGAGAATGGGAAATGAGAGGGATGCAAAGATCAACCTCTCTGCCCGTAAGGCATAGTTCCATTCCATTCCCCTAAAACAATATAAATCAGAACTCTAGCTTTCTAGATTTTAGGTCATCGTTACCTTACTGTCAATTTCCTTGAGAAAAGTTCCCGACCAACCGGGACCACCATTCCATAGGATGGACCCATGGTCACATCCACCGCACTTTCCTTAGGTTGACTTAGTTATCTAATTACCTACCACATTTAGTTTGGCAAGTAAAAACAGCTTCCTTAATTAGCCAATTAACCACTAGTTCCTTCACATAACTTAGGCAGTGACATAGAAAAACAATGTCAAGCAAGTTCCTTTTCAACAATTGATCTTATTTATTAGTCTTTTAAATACATCATATAATCCATCCCGAAGGCTATTCCATAATCCACTCGAAGACAATTCCATAATCTGCCCGAAGGCAATTTCCAGCAATCCTCAAGAATCACTATTCCAAGTTTCTGCCCATTGACTAGTATGCAGGCCTCGAGATCCAATCTCAAGTCACGTTGGCCTCTTGTGCAGGACCCGGAGACAAGGGATTTACGGCTAGATCCCCCCCTAGCACCCAAGCATCCTCCTGCTCCAAGTAGCACCCATGGAGAGACCTATCGCGGCGATTTCGGTCCACGTACCCGGCGCGGCTAACAACCCCCTTGGATAGGGTCAAGCAGACAGTCGGGGGTAAGTGATGTTGCCTCTCTCTCCATGATTTCAAGCTAAAGCATTAGTTATTTTCCAGCATTAGTTCCTTGAGCAAACAAGAACAAACAATGCTCCTAAGTGTACAAACACAAGCACTCAAGTGGTCGCTTATATGGCCCACTACTAAGGTGTGAATTCTTCTCTCCGAATGCATCTAGCATTCGATCTGGGATCAATTGCAATTTGGCAAGATCCCCAAGGGTTTTGTTGTTTATTTACCCTTTTATCCTTGGGTTAGGGTTTATACCCTGTTAACCCAAGTTAACAAACACCTTAGGTCCCTTATATTAAGGTCAATAAATCTTGGACAACCTCGTTGTTCTAACTTGAATGGTCAATTTCTTGCTAGGCAATTCAAAATTACCCTAACTTGGCAAATCATCCTCAAACAAGGGTGACATAGCAGGATGTCTACTCATCCTCTTGCAAATTAGACTTGTATGTAGAACTCGCCAACCTTGTTCTAGGGAGTGGCAATACTATAAAATCATGCAACCTTGCAACTTGTTGCATGAGACAAGTGTCGCACCTAGCTTGTGGGATTATTTCTCCCATCAACGGTATTCCTTGGTCAAGAATACTTTGGTCAATATGTAGGGTTTGGGATGTCCTCTTGACCCAATCTAACCCTAACCATACTAGGCCGACAACGTTTGGCCCTAGGGTTTCTAAATTCAAATGGAAGTCTAGTATTTGGCCAATTGATCCTTAGGGTAAGAACCCTAGATTGTCCTTGCATAGGCGTTCAGCTAACCCTAACATTCTATGAATGTGGGTAGGGCCTTTGAGGTTGGAAATATTAAGTTGGTTTCCTGAGTGCAATACTAGGCAGAATTTCATCGCGACTTAACTCTACCTAGCGCATTGAAGTGATCATCATTTGAGTTACACCATTACAAGCGATTTACCTAATTGATATAATTGCCTTGTGACAAGAGGTGTTCTTTCCTTAGAAGAGATGCAAATACTTTTCCTAAGAGATGTAAATAAATTCAAGATACAACATACCATGCAAATATGCGATTCACGGACTTTTTCCTTCTATGCAACTATAAGATTTACAATGACCATTTCTTTTTCTTACCTAAACTATAATGATTAACAGTTTAGGGCTAACGCATATAATCCCTACGTTGATTTACATCAAGAACTATGCCCATAAACCCTTCGTTTAATGCATTAAATTCAAGCTTTAAAATGAAAATTGCATCCCTTCCTAAATACAACTCAATAAAAGAAGCCCATGCATGAGTGAATATCATTAGTCCGACATTTAATTTATCCCTCCTTTAGCACTTAACCCAACTTAAGTTGCAAGCATCCTCGCATGCAACCGGCAAAGTTCATAGTTTCCTTTCCATGCATTGCGATTCTTTGGACAACATTCAATGGGCGTCTAAGATTATCCTCTATATGAATCACATCCATGAATTTATATCATAAGTGCGACATGCGACATAAGCTCTATCCTTCTTAGCACGATATCCTCTTCTAATTTATGCATTATCATTCAAGAAGATTGCAACTACCCTTGTTGACGGGAGTGTGAGCAATTTCAATTAATTGGCATGCACTAAACTTTGTTAAACGAATGGATAAATGCATTTAAATTTTCCTAAAAACCATCATGCTTAACGTATCCCTTTCATACGAGAGTACAATTGGAACATGGGCATGAGGACTCGTTGCATTGTCCATGCGTGAACTCGAGTTGGAGGCTCCCGCGTGAGCGCCTCACATCTTTTGCTTGGGGGCCATTAAATCTCGTTTGAGCAACTTCCTCTTGGGTTAGTCGCGTGTTTCACAGTCTCCCTACCCGCGATCTCCCTCTTCGGCACAGGACATGACCTTGCGTTTGTATTTTTAGAGCACCACGGGAAGGCATGAGTGAATAGGGGCTATGGGAAGCTTTTATAGAAGCTTCCAAGCCTCTGGAACACCAGAGATGACGTGGAGAGAGACGAAGAGGATGATTGGAAGAGGAGGATGACACTGATGACGTGGATGGTGATAATGATGATGATGATGGTGACGATGCAGACGATAGCAGCATGGCACCCAGGGCAATGGCATTTGCAGGCGGTAGCAGTGTGGCGCCCAAGGCGACGGCGTTTGTGGGCTAGCGGTAGCATAGCCTCCTTAGCGGTAGCAGCAGCCGTCAGTTCCTTCCTCTCTTCCCTCCCTCCCTCAAGATTGAGAGGGGGGAGGTCTTATAGGTAGAGAGGGGGGGAGATAGCCACACACGTGGCTAGTGGCATGCTTCCCACTCTTCTCCATGTAACTCCTGCTCTTCCCACACTCCCTCTCCCTGCCATGCAACGACTAAGGAGGAGGGGGTTATCAATAAAAAAAATTGCACAAAATTTAACCATTATCCCTTTGCCTTTTCCCGTGAAGGGTCTTCCCGCGTGGAACTACAGGTTTCCAGCCTTGGCTCTTGTGCTCCATGCGGGTTAGAGTTCATTGATGCACGCAGAGTAAGTACTTAACCACCAACATTTACCGATGCGGGAGATTATTTTAGTTTGCTTTTGCGTGGATTACGGGTCTTCAATATTTCGTAGCAGAAATATTACAGATCATTGGCATATGAGAGCTGCAAATAATTCTTTAGGGGGGGCTCTATGCTGTGTGTCCTAATGTAAAAGTGATGATTGGTGATGTACAAGAAGAGCTATACTTATTTGTGCAAGATAGTTTATCATATGTAGTAATTTTGGGCCAACCCTATATTACAAGAGTGCATATGGAAACAAAGGTGCTTAATGATGGTTCTACTTATGCAAGAGGTAGAAGCAAGGAAGTCAAATTTCTTACCGTTTGTGTTAATCATCCTAGGAATTAGGATATGCTTTAAGAGTCTCATTTTTCTCCAAATGTAAGGGAATTCAAAGAATCGGATTTTCACTCAACAATGCTGTAATTTGGGGGTACAATAGTGTTCTTTAGAGGATGTACTTACTTCCTGATCGAATGAAGCATGCATTTATTGTTAATTATTCTCAGTTTACAAAAAAATGTTTATGTTGGTTTAAGGCATGATACAAGCCCAATTGAGATTGGATGGGAAATTGGGAAAGATGATGAGGAAGGAAAAAGATATGCAATTTGGTTTGGTACTAAAGTATTAACCAAACAACACAGAAGGTTCCCACAAGTAAAAAGAGAATTATGGGGAATTGTGATAACCCTTAAATGTGATAAGGAGTATTTTATGAGTGTCCATGTAGTCATTGAGACTGATTGTTTGCTAGTATTGGGTATGATTACTAGTCGTGCTACCTCGAATATTGCTCTACTCCGGTGGATTGTATGCATCAAATCTTTAAACCTTCAATTTCAGCATATTGCAGCAAGAGATAACCTAGTGGGTGGTAGACATGGTATCTTGGGCATGCTATGAGAATGAAGATGGGATGATGGATAAGGAGGAAGAAGATAAATTCCTTGCTATTGATAATGATGTTTTGATTGGTGAAACTGAATTGGTAGTTGTTGTAACTACAAGTATAATTCTCACGAATGTAAAGACAACATTAAATGCAGTAAATACAGTAGTTGGTTTATTAAGTGCAAGTGCTATAAGTTTGAATTTAGCAATGCAAGGAGTTGCTAGAGCACTAACAGAAGGAGTTTCTAGAGCACTAACAGAAGGAGTTTCTAGAGCACTAACAGAAGCTTGGACAACAAAGAGAAAACACTTTAGATGCTATGTATCTTGTGTAGAAGTGTTTCTGAAAGACAAATATGTAGGAGAGTGGTTGAGAATTGGTCAATACCTCAGCACATTAACAAAGAGAGAAGAGTTGTAGGAGTTTAATAAGATTAAGAGGAAAGCTATGTGTTTTTCTTAAAAGATTAGTACTTGTGGAAACATGCTAAGAACAAACACGGTTTGCCATTGTATGTTCTGAGTGACAAAGCTTCACAAGTAAATGTTATGGAGGAGTTTCATAAAAGCTTATGGGTTAGTCATAGAGGTGTTTGGGATACTTTTGCAAAGATCAAAGAAAGTTATTGGTGGCAAGACATATATAAGGATGTTTCTCACTTTGTGGAAACATGTATGATGGGACCGAAAATGGGTTGGCACTAGCCAGACCTCATGCACAAAACAGACAACCCCACCACACAGCCTCGCGAGCCACAAGCGTCTGTAATATGCCGATGTATACTAGATAGACTTAATTATGCGTTTGTAGCTGATATGTAGTCCAATGTTTACCTTCCCTTCTCCTTGGAGGGAGATCCCATAACATGTAGGTATAGTGCCTCATCACACAAACATCAGGAAGCTCCCCTCTGCTGATTGTCGTGGCTCCACTATGACTCTCCTACACCTCAGGGACTAGCCTCAAGATGCGTCGCTCCAACATATAAGACATAACACACAAACTCCACTCTTTTCTTGTTTTGCAGGATCCATGAATGTATAAATCCTCACCAAACAATCCCAAGGAAAGCATACAATTGACCTATAGCAAAGGCTCCTTTCCACTCAACGTATAAGTCATATCCTAGTAGGAAGACAATTGCTATGCAATCCAGGACTGATACCATGCCATGCCTCATGCATAGTGCATATGATCCTAGTACACAAACAATATTTATCCAATCAGTATTTTGTGATGTGGGAAAACATCCCTTTCATGATTTTCACTAAACGTATGCTTCGATGTATGGAGACTAGTACTGATTTCTCATGCTACTAGTCCCTTGGACTCAACTATCCGAATTCTAAATGGAATGCACAATCAAATTTTTTAGAAATTCAAACCCTCTTAGCCCTTTTTATCTCTTAACCTCAACCTTTCCCTCTAACGTTTAGGTTATGCTGCGTTGCATAGGTATAGGGTATTATTTTGTATGTATTTTTTGCATAAAAAGGAAAAAACATGAACTATAATATATCAACAAAGCCAAACTGAAGCCATACTTCATGCTTGAGCTTTATTATACAGCCACAACCACGAATAATAATTTTCTAGATTTTTATAATGTGAAAATCCTATTTTTCCCATTTTTAGCTATTTTTCTCTCTTTATTTCTGCATAAAAATAGATTATTTTCTAATTTATGATTAGTGATTGATCATTAAAGCTGAAAGATGTTTTGTCTTAGAATTTTATCCCATGTGCATATCTTTTCTCCACCCGAAACCAACAAAACCTTCGTTTTTACTCAAAAAATGTGCTTTTCATGTCATAATTTAATTATTACTACTATTAATCATTATGAGTCTACATTTTTTTAATGCACAACCCTCAATCATAGTGCAAACAAGATCCAAACAAATTTTTGTTCCATACGAATTTCATTTCAACCATCAAACATCAACAATAACCAAATATCCTTTGTAAAAATGAGGCATACCGCTTCTTTGCATGTTGTGGGTTTTGTAATTAATTTTTTTAGGTTGCCAATGGACCGACCAGTAGCAAATATTCAATGCTAAACATCTCCTCTCAACCTTCTCTTGATCTTAAAGCAATTCGGTTCGGGCAAGCATCCTTCAACCGGTCTTCATTCTTCTTCATGGGCATGAAAGAGAGGGAGGAGAGAGAAATACTAGTTTTTTATCTCCATGTCTAGGCAGCCATTTTAGAGGCCAAAGGCACTGATAGGAAGCATAGAGAAAATGTAGATCATATATGTAGTCTGCTGGGGGGGTTGTTCTTCACTCCCCCATAGCCTCTTCTGGATCAAGAATCCATTGCCTTGTGGATTCATGGCACCATTTTTTTCGACCGCAAAACAGCCCCCCCCCCCTCCCACCCCCCCACGAAAATCAAATTTGAAGGGGGCCCCAAAGGGAGCCCCCAAGAGTCACACTCTTTGGCATTTCTAAAGTCCATTTCCACTTAACCTTTGGCCCTTAGCCTCCCGGGCATCCCCATTTCCGCGTCCGGCGTCAGATTTAAGGTCTGAAAAATATTGGGCATCCATCTCGAAGTCCCCCACTAGCTGACATCTCCTAGAGTCTTGTCTGACATGCCGAGAATTTATGAAAATTCCCCAACCATCGTCAAGTGGGTCTTTAAAGCACTTTTGGGGCCTTGTCGATTAAAATCATACTGATTGTAGCTACTGCCTTCGATGAAGTCTATTTTTTCCCTAAAATTCAAAATTTTTGGCTATTTTTAAGCAGTTCTTGGTGTCAAAAATCATATGTCATTGGCGACCATGGGATAGGGCCGTCTCAGCCCATCGAATCCCATGAACAAATTTGCACATAAACACAACCACAAAGAGCATCAAGCTGATACAAAATAGGTATACAGCAAAACACATCACAACTCTCACCCTACCCCCTCACAAAACCAAGGCATAAAATCCACTAGGAGTAGGCCTAGCATACCTAACACAAAGCCCAAAGCTACTCACTAACTAGCTGCTTTATCACAACCAAGAAATAAAGAACTCCTAGAACGGCCACCTAGTAGGTCACCAAAACATGGTCACTAGGACTCTCATCTAAAATAGGTATTTCAGTGCTTGACAATGCCTTTGCAAGAGGCAATGACTACTTAGACCTCCCACAGACATACATAACCTAAACTTGGGACTTCATGCCTTGATCGACGGTCCCCAACAATTAGAAAGAAAGCACCCTTACATACAGATGTATCATTATTTGTGTAAGGGAAAAAGACTCAAAAAGGGGACGAAACCACCTAGAATGTCCTGAAAGCTGGATTTTGAGCGTCGGAATGTGCCTAAAAATAGCAGAAAAATGTGGGAAAGCGGGAAAAAATGTCAGATCTCGAAGGTGGCGGCTCAACCTAGGTCGATTTTAAGCATCAAGTGCTTGACGGGCGCCCGTGCAACACTCCGGGATTTTTAGTAATTTTTTTGTGTGCGTGAGTAAGTGATTGAAGATGTGGCCAGTTCGGGATGCCAAGACGAGTCTACAAAAATTTACAGCTCGCAAAACGGACGCCGAACGCAGGAGGAGCCCAAAATTTGGCCAAAAATCGAAGATTGAAAAGGTGTGATTAGTAGGGGGTGACCTTTGGGTCTACCCGCCCCCCCCCCCCCCCCCCCTATTTTTTGTTTTTCATTCCACCAAGTGCCTGAACGGCGACGATAGGCGACGAAAACGCCCCCCCCCCCCCCCCTCAATGCAAAAAATGTGCTGAAGAAGAAGCCATACTGCTGATTACACGAGGCAACTACATTATTTTCACACTCCGCATCGCTCCGTCCCGCACAAGATTTGATGGCACGTAGTGAGAGATTGAATTTCAATCTTTCTCTCTCCTCCCTCTCTCTCCTCCAAGGCCTGATTCACGCGTGGGAAGAGAAGAAGATGAAGAAGGATTGACGGATGCTTGCCCAATCGAAGGGGGATTGCTCCACAATGCAGGATGAAGATTAATTGCTGATTCCGGACTGAAATGATGGCTGGAAACCAGTCATGAGGCACGTCAAATAAAAACCCGCAAAAGACGGTAATATACTTTTCATAAAGAAAAATGGTGTTTTTATGCAATTTGCTTCGTGGAAATTTGTTCCTATGGGCTGATATTTAAATACTATGATGTTTGTAATGGTTGCTATTAGTTTATCATTTAAAAAATTAGAGATTCATTTGTTGTATGGCTGGAAATAGTGAAATAAAACACGCAAAAGATGAAAAACAAGGGAAAATGGTGGTTTTTGGGCATAAAAAATGGAAAAAAAATAAGACACACCAACTAAATTTGTGTTTTTGCTGCAAATGAACCTAAGGGCCACAGTCCACAACTCATTTTGTATTTTCATTCATTTAATATTGCAAAAAATACAAGAAAAATAGGGGAAAATGAAAAAAATAAGGAAAAAATGGATTTTGAGTGCCGAAAATTAAGGAAAAATAAGAACCATGTTTATGAATGGTTGTGGGGTCTCAAGCGTGAGGATTTGCCTCAGTTCAGCCCCACATTTTTGTTCTAGTGTGGTTTTTTGTGCATTTATACACAAAAAAATGTGGAAAATGAACCCTAAACCGATCAATAATGCACAACCTAAATGGGTGAAGGGGTAGAGTGTATAAAAGGTGTTTAAATGCTGAATGAAATGATGAAATGCTTGCTGGTTTTTATGTATACCATTTAGGTTGGTCGATAATTAAAAATTAAGAACCTAGTAGCATGAGGGTTTCTCGGTGCTAGGTTCATGCAATGCCGCATACGAGCAATAGTCAAGATCATTGAAAGAAATGTTTTCCACATGTGCAGAAATGCTGATTGTCTTAATTGTTTGAGCATGTGGACATTCACAATATGCATGAAGCATAAAATGATAAAAGGTATCAGACAATACCTCCTGGATGCATAGCACCTGTATTCTCTAGATCATGACCAACGTTGAGTGCGAGACAGATTGTCCAAGCTGTAGGCTAGGTGGTGGGTCCTAGGGAAAAGAAAGTGAGGAAAATGGTACATTCCTGGATACAAATAATTGATACCTTGAGAGGAGTTCGTGCTTGTTTGTGTTATATGTTTAGCGACGCATCGAGGGGCCAATCCCCAAGTGTAGGAGAGTCGTAGTGAGGTAGCAACAGTCAGCCGTGGGAGGACCTCCTATGTTTGTATTTTGTGCTATTTGGCAATGTGTTGGGACTCCCTCTAAGGAGTGTTAATTGGGTTAGAGTTGGACTACGAGACATGATACAAACGCAAGATGTTTAGGAAGATGATGTATGTGTCATTAACGCTCCTGGCCATGAGGCCGTGGGGTTGTTGAGTGCATGATAGAGATCCGGCTAGTGCATGAGCCAGTGCCGGCCCATTTTAGGTCCCAGCAGTGGTGCGTTTGCCGGGAGCCACTTATAAGTGGTGGTTTTCGGATCTAGGGTTTCTAGGGCTCAAAAGGAAGTTGGTTTATGTCCTCTAACAAGGACCGTCAAGCCGAAATCCAGAAAGCAGAACGTGCTGAGAGGGCTAGACAGCGGTTAGAGATTGTAAGTCATTATTTTCCTCAAAAGAGTATCCCAGTACATATACGAAGCAGTGGTCTTAGTAACCCAACTGCTCTACATAGTCTGTTAGGTGCAGGAGGAAGCATAAGTTCTTCCTCTCCTCCACCAAGTCTACCCACTTCAAGTGGGGGGGTGAATTCACCCGTTCAAGCTCCTACTGCTAATCCGATTGTCACCATGGCACAACCTATTGCAATTCCTGCAGGGACGCCGGATTTGCCAGCCTTAGGAGTTTCCTTGCCCATTTTTAATGGGTTAGAGGAAGAGGATGCATAATTTCACATTTGTGAATTTCAGAGATCGATGTTCAATTATCGCATCCAAGATGAGGGACATCTCATGATGTTCTTCAATATGACGTTAAAAGGAAGGGCTGCGGTATGGTATCATAGCATAGAGTCTGGAACCATAACCACCATTGATCAATTTTATGCAACTTTCCGAGAAGAATATGCCCCTGAAAGAGGTAGTCAATATTGGTTGCGGGTCTTGAATGTAACACGTCAAGATCCTCACGAGAATATAAAAGCATATGCCAAGAAGTTGAAGGAAGTATTCTGTAAGTTGCAAACTTACATTCCCATTCCACCAGCTGCCCAATTGCAATACTTTTTGCATGGGTTGGACTTTAATATCCAAATACAATTGAGCAGTGTGGCCTTAGCAGATATAGATACCGCTATTACGCGGGCAGAGGGAGTAGAAGCACGATTACAAACGGCCTACTCCTCTCGAATGAATGTTAATGGGGGTTTAGTACCTAGTGGCAATCCAGCATTGACGAATGGAAGTCAAGGGATGCTTGTGACTAACCCTAATGGAAGAGGGAGTATGGTTTCGAATGTACCTTTATTACCGGCTCCTCCCAGTGTGACTATGCCCATGGCAAGTCAGTTGGCTCCACCAAATGTTGGAGGCCAAGTTTCAAATTTGAATTTTGTTCCTGTAGGTCAATAGCCAATGCCAAATCAGATTGTTAGGCCAATGGAACGATGAGTTGATGATCGAGGCTACGTGTCGAGTGCATCTAATGTCCTTGGTGAAGTCAAGGACATGATGAAGCATTATACCAATATGATTTCCAAATAATATCGACAAAAAGCCGTCGATGTTAATTTCTTAAAGAAGCAACAAAATTTGATAGGGAGTCGACGCCCTGAAGAGGGTGGACCCTCTAGATTCAGTTGTAAATGGTGTGGTGGATAGCATTTCCCCAGGAATTGTCCAAATGTAAAATGTGACCTTTGTGAGAAGTCTGGTCATCTAGCTGCTACCTATTGGAGTAAGATTAGTTCTCTCCAACAAGGAAGTAAACAACCAGGCCCTGTGAATCATAGAGCGCAAGGAAATAACTTGCAGCAGAATGATGCACCAAGACAAATATTGCAGAGGGGAAAAACAACTATAGAAGAGTTGCCACAAGGCAACGGAGTCAGCCTTATTGAGGCTGTATGAGTCAGTGATACTGAAACCTCTAACTTAAGAGCTGTGACAAGAGGCCAAAAGGCTAAAGAGGTTGACAAAGATAAGGAAAATCCGGTTGAGGGAAACCCTAGACACGGGGATAAGGGGACGCAAGTCCAGAGTCCTAGTATAGAAGGGGGACCGCTAAAGCCGGTTGATAGAAAAGTTGACCCTAACAAGGATGAGGCAGTGCCAAGAAAGAAGGCAAGAGCCAAGAAAGAAGCACCAAATGCGGTCCAAAGACGAAAAGAGAGGATGGTTTGGCGAGAAAAGAGAGCTTTGGCTACTTATCATGACTTCGGTTTAGCAAGTTCCCTTTGCGAAGTTAAACCAGATGTGAATCTCTTGCACTTGATCAAATTATCTCGAGGAGTACGCAAGGAATTCAAGAAGATCCTGCGTATTGGGTATATTGTGTAACCTCTAGGCATAGCACGAGTAGGGGAAGATTGGTTTGACCATGAAAGCATCCAGACTAGGACCATAGTTGAAGAAGACGTCCTCCTCATAAGCAAAATTAGCTAATGAATCCGCAAACTGATTCCAATAACATGGAACCAGCTGAAGAGAGATACTCTCGAATTCATCAAGTAGGGTTATAGCAGTTCGATGATACATACAAAGGATGGGATTTTGGACTGTATATCTCCCATTTAATTTATTTAAGATCAACTCGGAATCCCCTTTTACTAAGAACCGCCAACAAATACCACCTTTCTTGGCAATATTTAGTCCCATAATCAAGGCTTTATACTCTGCCATGTTGTTAGTGAATCCTACACTGAGATAAATAGCTAATTTCATTGTAACTCTACGTAGAGGATCTCAGATGACTACTCTAACACTCCCTTTTTTATTAGGGCCCCTAAACGCTCCATCAAAGTATAATGTGGACATACACAATGGGTTTACACAACTAGCTATCAAGAACTCTCCTATTTGTAATTATGATAATCAAAATTCAACATATTCAAAGGATGAAGTGATGGCTCCATCCCACCTTCTTCATTAAACTCAACAGGGATGCTTGTCAAAGTTTTTAAACAGTGATGGCAGAAAACTTTAATCTTCCACACAAAGGTATCGTCTTATCGTCTTCTTTCTCAATCACTTTGTATCCTTTGCTCCACTAGATAAGATTCCCCCTTGATGATATCTTTTCTCTAGATATGGATGCTTCAAATAAGGGATTAACCGCCCCATCAACCAATTTAAGCTCTCCTACAAGTCTCAAATCAACCCTAGTATGGACCTGCAATGCATTTAGCACGTTAGCATACTCAAAAATAATAATGTTTAATATTATTAAGATTAACCTTATTTTTAAATTCCACTCCCTGCAGACTAGCTAATAAAGCTATGGACTTATTTTTATCTATCCTATTTATCTTGTGAGGGCCATCCCATCTAGGTTCCAACTTCCCTGGAAATAGCTCCCTACGCGTATCGTAGTATAGAACTAACTGTCCTTTCTTAAAGGTATATTTCTTTGCTTTTAGACCATGCAGCCACTTCATCCAACGCTTAGCCTATTCCTTGTACAACAAACTTTGCAATTTGAGCTCATCCAAGTGGGCTATAGTCGTAAACCACTCAAATAGGGCATCTTCATCACCCAAAGAATGATTGATTGTGAATCTTATAGTCGGCAACTCAATTTATAAGAGCAAGAAACACTCCTCCCCATAAAATAATTTAAATGGGGTGTAGCTAGTGGCTCATTTAAATGTTGTGTTATATGCCCAAACCACCACATATAATTTTGTATCCTAGTCCTGTTTCTTTTCAGAGACTATCTTGGATAGGATACCCACAAACTGCTTATTGGTACTTTGAACTTGTCCATTGGCTTGCGGATTATAGGAAGTCATCTTATTATATTTAATTTTCCATGTTTTAGTCAAGATTTTAATCACCTTATTCAAAAAGTGAGTTCCAGGGTCCGATACTATTTCCTTTAACGGACCAAAATAGCAGATAAACTGCTCAAGTAGAAAGCTGGTAGTTTCTTTTGAATTGTCTTGCCTTGTCACCCATGCTTCTGACCACTTTGTAAAGTAATCAATGGCTACTATAATGTATCTCTTCTGAGTAGTAGATGATAGGGTAATGGGACCCACAAAGTTGATGCCCCACTTCTCAAATGAAAGAATAGCCATAATAGCGTAAGTGGTTGCTTCCTATTCTCTCTACTGTCATGTCTTTGACATGCATTGCATATCTTAACATATTAAAATGATATATTGGAAGATGGAAGGCCACCAATATCTAGCTCTTAAAGCATTTTGTGCTGTCAACCGCTCATGAAAGTGCCCTCCACAAGCAGAGTCATGGCACTCCGACAAGATAAATGGAACCTCATCAGGCATCACACATTGGCAATAGATATCATCGACACCCTACTGATATAGTGTTCCTGCAATCAATGAAAATTTCAATGCTTGCTTTAATTTTCCTCTTCTCAGATTTGGATAAAGTAGCTCCAGTCTCTCTCGTGGATAAATAGTGTATTATAGCAACATACCAAGAGGGAATAGATGTCGTATCAATCTTAAACAATGTTTCCATATCACTTCCTTCATCCATGACCTCTTTGGGCCCTCTAAAATCCATAAGACATTCTACAATGCCCTGTAGCCTCGGTGGCTTGCTCTTGATCTCGTAATCAAACTCCTACAAAGTGATTAACCACTTTGCTAAACAATCTAGTGGCTATAATTTATTAAACAACAATCAAAGCCATTCCGCCTTTGTATAAAAAACTACATTCTCATAGAGAATGTAGTGCTTGAGCTTTTTGGTTGCAAATACCATCGCAAGGCACAACTTCTCCATATAGGTATAGTTAATCTCCGATATGCCCAACTTCTGGCTAGCAAAAACTATCGTATAATACCACTTTTCCTCCCAAATTTGGGATAAGCAACAGGCTGATACTATGCATAGTGGGTGCTGAAAATATATAGAACACTTTGCCCCTTTTAAGTGCTTTTAAAACAAGCCCTTTAGCAAGCTCCTGCTTCACATAGTCAAAAGATACTTTGCAAGCATCACTCCATGTAAACTAACGATTGAAGGACAATAAGTTCATCAATGGCAACACTCTTTCTCCCAAGGCATTAATAAACCTCTAATAATACCCTATCGATGACAAAAAGCTATGTACTTCCTTTGGAGTATGTGGCGGGCTCATGGCGACTATGACCTTGATCTTTTTAGGGTCAATCACAATCCCTACTAAATGTGGTGGGCTCATGGCGACTATGACCTTAATCACATGGCCTAACAATAGCCCATAAGGGACTCCAAAGATGCACTTCCGTGGGTTGAGAGCTATGTATAATTTTCTATAATGCTCAAAAAAATTCCGTAAAATGATCGATTGCCTTTTTCTTATGGTGGCTTCCCCTAGGTCATCAATGAATACTTTCAGCTCCTCTGCGGAGATTTCACCAAAGGTCTTGTCAGTTGTTCTTTGCCATGAACCAGGGGCATTACACAAACCAAATGCCATGACATAGTATGCAAAGGTACCAAAGACAGTAATAAATGTCATTTTAAGCTTGTCTTGCTCAGTAATTGCCATTTGATTGTACCCCGCAAAGCAATCCATGAACGAATATACTTCTCTATCTACTAATTGATCCAAAATTTGGTCAATAAAGGGCAATAGGTAGTAGTCCTTGACTGTTTGCTTATTTAGCTCTCTAAAATCTACACAAAGCCGAATTTGATTGTTCTTCTACTTTCTAATCACAACTGGCAAACACCATTCAGTATGCTGAATAGGGAAGATCAAACCCACTTTCCGTAACTTCTGTAGCTCTTCAAACAACCTGTCCCTTAGTTCAAAAGGCATACGTCTTACTTTTTGACATACAGGGTGGGTTCCTTTCTTTACAGGAATAGTATGCACAGCCAGATTGGGGAGAATGCCCCTAAGTTCGATCATAACTCCAAGTGAAGATGTCACAGAACTCTTGAATCAGGGACACATAGTCCTCTGTCTCTTTCAAACTGAGCATGGAACCTAATTTAATTGGCCACAAATCATTAGGCATACCAAGGTCAAACTCAATTATGTCCACGTCTCTTATTTGATCTTGAGGCTCTATCGGCTCATTCAATGTTATCTGATAAATGTCCTCTGTAGTGGACCCTTGTTTAGATCCATTGCTCAATGACGTCTCACTACCAGATGGATCATCTCCTGTTTCTAGTTTGGTAGAGGATAAAGGGGCTCTCTCACTCTGAGGAGATGTAGGGTAAGCATCCACTATTACATGATTGGCACCTCTCCCTAGAATCACTTGACTAGCGGGTTTATCGACTTGGCAATCTATTCGTAAGATCTATGGCCTACCTAGCTAAAATTCAATAGCTAGGATGTCCTACAAACCTTATTACCCTAAAGTCCAGATAGCATTCCACGCTCGCAACTATGACGTGGACTTTAGTGATTCAACCTTCTAGTTGTCTTAGATTGTCATCTGCCATCCTAGGAAGTGTGGAGCTTTCTTTTTGAATTTCAAGACCTAGCCTCTCCATCAAGTATGAACTCATGATATTGACGGAGGATCTAGTGTCCACGATAGCATGCTCTATTAAAATTCCATCCACGTATGATGGAACCCTAGGGCAATGCTTTTCAGCATGATCGAACCAATCTTCTCCCACTCGTGTGATGCCCAAAGATTCTACAATATACCCAATATGAAAGATTTTCTTGAATTCTTTGCATACTCCTGGAGAAAGTTTAATCAATTGTAGGAGATTCACGTCTGGTTTAACTTAGCAAAGAGAACTTGCTAGATCAAAGTTGTGGTAGTTAGCCAAAGTTCTCTTCTTGCACCAAACCATTCTCTCCTTTGGTCTTTGGACCGACTTTAGTGCCTCTTTTTTAACTTTTTCCTTCTTTCTTGGCAATCCCTTATCCTTCTCATGATCAACTTTACCATCAACAGGCCCTAGAGGTCCACCTTCCATATGAGGATTCAGAACTTGCTTTCCCCTAGCCTCTTGCTAAGGGTTTCCCTTGATAGGTTTTATAGTTCCTTTATCACCCTGCTTAATCTTTTGACCTCATGTTATGGCTTGTAGATTAGAAGTTTCAGCATCATTGACACATACAACCTCACTGCCATGAGGCCACTCCTCTACAATAGCCTTTCCTCATTGCAGTATTTGTCCTGGTCTCTCATCTTGTTGGAGATTATTCCCTTATGTGCGATGGTTAACTGGACCTGGTAGTTTACTCCCTTGTTGGAGAGAACTAATCTTACTCTAATAGGTAGCAGCTAAGTGGCCAGACTTCTCGTAAATATTACATTTGACATTCAGACAATTCCTAGGGAAATGTTGGCCACCATACCACCTACAATTGATTCTTGAGGGGGCACCCTCTTTAGGGCATCCGCTCCCTATCAAATTCTGCTACTTCTTAAGAAAATTTACATCCATGGCTATTTGTCTTTATTATTCAGAAATCATATCAGTGTACTGCTTCATCATGTCCTTCACTTTGCCAAGGATATTAGAGGTAATCAACTCATAGCCGCAATTGTTTGTCTATCATCCCATCAAAATAACCACTTGATTAGGCCACGAACCTACTACGACAACATTAGGATTCGTTATTTGGCCTCCACCATGTAGTGGGCCCATCTGACTAGCCATATGCATAGTCATACAGTTTGCATAGGTAAAACTACACTCTCACTTAAAGTGGGTTGATTGACTGGAAGAGGGGAGTGCTAATACTTCCACTTGCACTCAAAGGGCTACTTATGACACTCAAGTTATTAGAATCACTGCCGCTTGTGTGTAGTGGGCTACTTCTTTGTGGGTAATAACGCCTTACAATCTCCAATCACCGTCTAGCCCTCTCAACATGTTCTGCTTTTTGTATTTCGGCTTCACAGTTCTTGTTAGAGGATATAAACCAACTATTTGGTCCCCAGAAACCCTAGATTTGGAACCACCACTTGTTGGAAGCTCCCGACCAAATGCACCAGTGATGGGACCTAAAATGGGCCGGCATTGGCTATGGCACTAGCAGGACCTCATGCACAAAACAGACAACCCCACCACATGGCCTCGTGGGCTAGGAGTGTCTGTAATACACTGATGTACACTAGATAGACTTAATTATGTATTTGTAGTTGATATATAGTCCAACGTTTACCTTTCCTTCTCCTCAAAGGGAGATCACATAACATGTAGGAATAGTGCCTTGTCACACAAACATCAGGAAGCTCCCCTCGGTTGATTATAGCGGCTCCATTGCGACTCTTCTACACCTCAGGGATTTTCCCCAAGATGCGTTGCTCCAACATATAAGACATAACGCACAAACTCCACTCTTTTCTTGTTTTGCATGATCCAAGAATGTATAAATCCTCACCAAACAGTCCCAAGGAATGCATACAATTGACCTACAGCAAAGGCTCCTTTCCACTCAACGTATAAGTCATATCCTGGGAAGACAATTGCTATGCAATCCAGGACTGATACCATGCAATGCATCATGCATAGTGCATATGATCCTAGTGTACAAACAATATTTATCCAATCAGCCTTCTGTGATGTGGGAAAACATCCCTTTCACGATTTTCACTAACGTATGCTTCGATGTATGGAGACTAGCACCAATTTCTCGTGCTACTAGCCCCTTAGACTCAATTATCACAATTCTAAATGGTATGCACAATCAAATGTTTCAGAAATTCAAACCCTCTTAGCCCTTTTTATCTCTTAACCTCACCCTTTCCCTCTAAAGTTTAGGTTATGCTGCATTGCATAGGTATAATGTATTATTTTGTATGTATTTTTCGCATAAAACGAAAAAAACATGAACTATAACACATAAACAAAGCCAAAATGAATCCAAACTTCATGCCTTAGCTTTGTTATATAGCCACAACCATGAATCATAATATTCTAGATTTTTATAATGAAAAAATCCTAATTTTTCCCCAATTTTAGCTATTTTCTCTACTTATTTGTTCATAAAAATAGATTATTTTCTGATTTATGATTAGTGACTGGTCATGAAAGCTGAAAGATGTTTTGTCTCGGAATTTTATCCCATGCGCATCTTTTTTCCCCACCCGAAACCAACAAAACTTTCATTTTTACTCAAAAAATGTACTTTTCAGGTCATAATTTAATTATTACCACTATTTATCATTACGAGTCTGCATTTTTTTTATGCAAAACCCTCAGTCATAGTGCAAAAAATACCCAAATAATTTTTTGTTTCATATGAATTTTATTTCGACCATCAAACATCAACAAAAAAGTAAATTTCCTTTGTAAAAATGAGGCATTCCTCTTATTTGCGTGTTGTGAATTTTGTAATTAATTTTTCAAGTTGCCAACGAACAGAACAATAGAAAATATTCAATGCTGAACATCTCCTCTCAGTTTCCTCTTAATCTTGGAGCAATTTGGTTCATGCCGGGTAAGCATCCTTCAACCAATCTTCATTCTTATTCATGGGCATGAACGGCCCCTTAAGGGGAGAGAGAGGGAGGAGAGAGAAAGATTGATTTTTTATCTCCATGTCTAGGTAGCCATTTCAAAGGCCAAAGGCGACAATAAGAATCATAGAGAATATGTAGTTCATGTATGTATTCTACTGGGGGGGTTGTTCTTCAGCCCCCATAGCCTCTTCTTGATCAAGAATCCATCGAGCTTGGTGGATGTATGGCACCATTTTTTCCTGGTGCAAAAAAGTTGCCCCCCCCCCCCCAACTCCCCATGAAAATAAAATTTGAAGGGGCCCCCAAAGGGAGCTCCCAAGAGTCACACTCTTTAGCATTTCCAAAGTCCATTTCCACTTAACCTTTGGCCCTTGGTCGGGCCCTTGGCCTCCCATGCATCCCCATTTATGTGTTCGATGTCGAATTTAAGGTATGAAATATTTTGGGCATCCGTCTCGAAGTCCCCCATTTCTAGGCATCTCCCAAATTCTCATTTAACATGCCGAGGAGTTATGAAAATTCTCGAACCGCCGTCAAGTGGGTCTTTAAAGCACTTTTGGGGCCTTCTCGCTTAAAATCATATTGATTGCAGCTGTCGCCTTCGACGAAGTATATTTTTTCCCTAAAATTCAGATTATTTGGCTATTTTTCAGCACTTCTCCGCGTCAAAAATCATTTTTCAATGTACAACATGTCAAATGTATTCATCTATGAGACATCGTGATAGATTGCAACCCACATATCCCTGGACTCTTCATTTTAAGTGGGCAATGGATTTAATCATGATGCCTATAGGTCTTTGGAAAATGAGATATCTTGTATTTGCACGTGAAGACTTGACTAATCAAGTGGAAGGGAGAGCTCTACATACCAAGAAAAAAACTACAGTGTGTACTTTTCTCTTAGAAGAGATCTTTTGTGGATATGACTATGTGGAAAAAATTACAGCAGATAGGGGTGAATTAGAGATAGATGAAGCCCATGAGTTCTTTGCACGGTTGAAGATAAAGCTTGCTTTAACTTTAATTTATAGCCTTGAAGGAAATGGCAAAAGTGAAAGACGTCACTCGCCTATTGTGAAGGCATTGTCAAAAGCATATGGAGAGAAGGTAAAAGAGTAGCCACAATTGCTTCCTTATGCTTTGTGGACTTATAGAACAACTCATAGTGCTATTACAGGATATATGCCTACTGAATTGATGTATGGTAAAAGCCTATCATGTTGATAGAAGAGATAATAGTCACATGGAATATGCTACCTTGGGAAGAAGACCTAAATCAAGACGAGTTGTTGGCCTTATGTATTAGATGGTTGGAAAGGAAGTTAAAAGACATAGTGGCAATAGTCGCAAAGTTAAGGATGGCAAGGATACAGAATATGAAAAGATTTGACAAAAGACATAGTTGAGACCAAGAACCATACAAGATATGGATTGGGTGCTAGTTTATGACAACATTTTGAAAAACCAGTATAGTGCCATGCCTAAAGTCTCCAAATGATGGTTTGGATCCTATGTGGTAAGACAATGATACTTGTACATTAAATGAGATGGATAGGATAGCCATAAAAATTTTGTAGCAGGGAAAAGAATCAAATTATTCAAAAGGTAGGAATCTATTGCCTATGGGTTGCTACAATTGGATGAAAATGGTGGCCATGATACAAGAACTAGTCAAGAAGATATGGAAGATAAAGAAGAAAATGATGTGGTTATGGAGGATGAGGAGGACACTAAATTTGGTGACAACTAGGACTTTGGCACATATTGGAGGATGTGCAGGTTCAAAGGGGATGGATGTCCTATTGCTACGTAACACAATTTGTGAAGACTCTAGGAGTGCATCATCATATGGCTTTCTTCTAGAGATTCAATGTCAAATTAGTCATTAGTCTTAGTGTCCATAGTATGGATGTCCAAAATATGGTATTTTTGGACAATTTTAACCTATTTTTTATATTTTAGATATTATTTCTTATAAGTATCCTCAAAAGGTATAGTAAACTTCTAGAATAGGATGTCATCCAGAAAACAAGTTTCTTTTTCGCCAATTTTTGGAGATCTCATGCAAAAAGAAGGGCTCCCAAATTTGTGGGATGCATTCACAGTTTTCAGGTAGCAAACAACACTGTGAACTAGCAAGAAGAAGAAGGAACAATCCCAATAGAATTTTGATTAGGTGTTCTAGAGTTTTATCCCCTTGTAGGAGTTGATGGACCATCAAATTTTCCATCTGAGTAGTAGAGAAGAAGCTAGTATTTAGTGTGCATTTTTGGCATAACACGCAACTCCGGGAGATCTAATGCTTAGAGATTGGTTTTGAGTAGTAGTATACATTTATCTAGATAATCCAAGAATCATTTTTCTTGGATTCTAGCCATCAACAATCAGGCTATGACTACTATAATAATCGAGAATACACAGGGCTAAAGTGTATTTCAAGTTCCATACAAGGATTTTGTTGATTTATGATTAATTCATTATGTATGGACATGTCTTGAAGAGAACTTGATTTCAAACATTCTTAGGATTCATTTGAATCTCTTGCCTTTTCTTTTTCTTCTATTCTATCTCCTATTCTCTACTTCCTTCTCTCTGTGATCCCTACTGGATACTACCTTTCAACTAAAACCCCTCTGACACAGTGCTAGATGTTACGATCCCGATCCTAGATGTGCGGACTAACCCCTACAAGTCTAGGATGGACTTTGTGGGTGCTTTTAAATGATTGTTTGACATTATCTTTGTGTCTGTGACAATAAATTATGTGAAGGAACTAGTGTTAATGGTTAATTAAGAAATTTATCTTTGTATATCAAATATAAATGTGTTAGGATAATTAGATAAATAAAATACACCCTCAAGGAAAGTGGAAGGGTGAAATCCTTAACAGGTTCATCCTATAAATGGGTAGTCTCGATGAGTCAAGAGTTTTCCTTCAAGGCATTAGAATTAGAAAAGGGTCAAATGCTTGAAAATCTATTATAACTTAGATTCCAATCAATGTTATTTATGGGTAGAGGGGTTGACATAAATTGTTTCTTCTCATTTCTCACTCTCTTTGAACCAAGTGTGGCATTAGTTTACTTTGGTTTGAGTTGACTTCCAATGCAGTGACTCAAGGACCAATGCTTGCTAAGCTAATGGGTGATATTAGTATTGAGTTAGAAATCTGAATTCAAGTAATGTTGATGACACCAAAATAAGCATAAAAACAAGGCACAAAAGTGTCCATGCATATATCATAATTTTATCTTTTGTAAAGGGAATGATATTCATTTTGTTGCAAAAGCACTGAAATACACCTTACATGGGGGGCCACATCCACATCCATCATTAATAAATTATATACACAAAATTGTACGTGCGTGTATTTCTAAAAGATTAGAAATAATTGAAATGTAAAGGTTAAAGCCTTACAAATACAAATGTATCAAAAAAATCAAAGAAATAATAAAAAATATGAAGGGTTGTGTGTCTTTTGGGAAAAATTTGGGGTGGAGTGCACGAGTGATTATGTGCCTATTTCTATCCTTTCTTCCAAGACTCATACATTCTCCTTTTGAATGGTGCAAATCATTCTCTCTCCTCTCTCCTCTATCTTTTGTGCAAAATTTCCTCTTTTCCCTTTTTCCCTTTCTTTGTACATAATGGTTGAAGCTATGGATGAAGATGATGAAGATGAAGAACTTGTTGATTATTAAGAGAGAGATTTATGGTTTCTTTTCAGTTTTGAGATCAATGGCAAAGCCATACACATAGATTTTATGTGCTTTGTCCTCAGTTTTGTGGTTCTTTCTGTTTCTGGGAGGGTTGTTTTCATTTTGGTGCGCAGCCGAGGAAGTAGCTGATCTCAATAAGTAAGAAGAAGAAGAAGAAAAGGGCCACAAAGAGAAAGGACGACTTTGTCTCCATCAAAAGCCATGGCTTTCGGTGGGTTATTGGCCATGGTGACTTGGCTCCTAATGAAGACATGCAATATCTTGCACATGTTGAATTTTGCAAGGTCAAATAGAGGAAGATAGGAAGAACTAGTGCACACACAAAACCCTAGGTTGGACCTATCAAGGTAGGAAAACTCACCCCATGTATTCAAGTGTAGATCCTCTGATGTCCTCATCGCATGGTCCCATGGAAGCTACAGCTAACTCTCCACCTTCGTTACAAGGATTTATATTGTGAGAATAAGAATTGATACGTGATAAAAGCTCTTACCAGCATCATCAAGTCTTTTGCTTAACAGAGGCGAGTGCACAATCACTTGATGAGTTCAGGATATTCTTTTTTTAAACATGGTCACAAAACAGGCTCAGTGCCATTGTTTATATGGCCGCAGAGACAAGCTGAGTGCAATATCATGATCCACTCGTAGGGTTGGAATGCTCATCTTCTATTTTGGAATAGAAGGGATGTCTCAAAGAGAGTTATCTGATGGTTTCTTCTAAGTACTATACTGTTAAGGGATTTGGCACCCTCCAAATGCGTGCCATTTTTCCGGTGCATATGGGATTTGCATTCATTTGGATCACTATCCTAAGATTGGTAGCCAAAAAGGAGCCACCCTCTTGGGTAAGATGTATGCGATATGTGGAATTAGGAGGTTCTATGGAAAAGTTTGTATTCATGGCTCCAAAATCTGGCAATTTCTCTAAGCTAGATTCAACTCTCTTAGGATTATATAATCTTAGATGTGCAGAAAAAAGCAAAGATCTGGTAGTCACGCCACATATAGGCATGATAGAAGGAGATGCTTTATGCAATCGCGAACAAAGTACATGGTCTAATGAAGAAAGTGAGAAGGCTTTAGACTCTTGGATTGGTATTGAAAGTGATGAAGGAGGAGGGCATAGGGCTTCTTCTTCTAGGAATGCTTAAAGTCAAAGCATGCTAGAGGTTGTCCCAATTAGGACGGCGAGGCTATTGGCCACCTCCAGGCCGGCCCTCCCAGGTACAAAAATTGTCAGCAAGTACATCTACGACCTAAAATTGCCCATCCACCTACACATCCAGTGCCACTTTTTCGGTTTCATCAAGGCCATCAAATTCTTCACCGGCAAGAATGCCGTCCATGTCAAGAAGATCGAGTGAGTATATTCCTCTATACATGCATGCACGAATGAGAGAGAGAGAGTGTGTGTGTGTGTGTGAGTGAGTGAGAGAGAGAGAGAGAGAGAGAGAGAGAGAGAGAGAGAGAGAGAGAGAGAGAGAGAGAGAGAGAGAGTGTGTGTGTGTGTGTGTGTGTGTGTGTGAGTGAGTGAGAGTGACCCACTCATGGCCTGCATTTTTTCCTTCGTATAATAGAAAAGAAGAATTAAGATGAAGAAGAAGTTGAAGCAATAGCACAAGTAGATGATTCTTTTCCCTTGTCCTCCAAAATCTCCATTACCGCCTCAACCGCCTCTCCATGGTCAAGATTTGTGCACCGTGTCATTGTTCATCTTTGCCCCTTCCTTGATGTGACCTACAAAACAAACAAAGAATGAAGATAAAGGTTAGGTTAAGGTATTTGTAACTTTGAAAAAAAAAACGTAAAAGGAAAAACAAATCCTTTTCTCAAAGGCTTGTTCCTACACCTATCATTCCTTCCCCTTCTTTTCCATTTTGCCCTTTTTTTGGTGCATAATGGTTGTGAAGCTATGGATGAAGATGATGAATATGACAAATTTGTTGATTATTAAGAGAGAGATTTATGTGTTTTGAGATCAATGGCAGAGCCATACACATAGATTTTGTGTGCTTTGTCCTTGGTTTTGTGGCTATTTCTATTCGTGGGAGGGTTTCTTTCAAATGTCTTATGATAGATTATGTTGGGAACCTTCCATTATGAAGTGGAATCAAGAGAGACTACGCAATTAACCCCTTGTTATTCTAAAGAATATTGAGTAGTGTTGCTTAGGAAAAGCCTCTTGATAAACCACTAAATCATACCAATAAGGGCTCCACAATTGGGCACATTACAACCACATATGAAATTCCATTTCCTCTTTGCATTGTATCCATTGTGTGTTTTCTCATGCTCTACTTGATTGTTACCTCATGACATAGCAAGCACGCAATTGTGTGTGTTTGATATGATATGATTTCTTGTGTGTTGGTGAGTCACAATCCTCCTCCTCCGTATCGGCTTGTATTGGTGCATTCATTCATTTTCACAGGATATCTAATACAATGTGATTCTTTACCGGATGGCGAGTCAAAATTGTCCTCCTCACACTCTATCAGGTTCAATTGTCAAATACGGTATAATTGAGGTCTTATCATGACTCTTTACCTCTCTCCTCACACTGTATGGGTTGTTTTCTTTATTTGGTGGGCTCCTTCCTTGTATCATCACAAAACATTAAATGACCATGACTAAGTTGACTGCCAGGAAGGCATGTGTACAACAACAACCCTCAAAGGCTATTGTAAAACTCCAAATTCTCTTAATCATGAACCTTAAAGTGTTCCTAGCCATGGGAAACCTTTAACTCTTCCATATGCTCCTGATCGTGGTGAAGCTTCAGCTATCTCAATTGAGGAACCTTCCGATGAAGAGAAAGAGGGAGTCAAGGTGGTTCTACTTGCAAAGGTGCTTTAGGGAGATTAGAGAATCTCAAAAGAGAACCAACCATCTCATCCCCAAAGCAACATTTATCATAGTGGTTTATTCTATTGATGGGCTTCATAAAAAGTGGAAATGTCAAGTAGATCTTCTAGTCTTACATTACTGCTATCCATGCACATAAGTTCACATTGATAAACAAGGACTTTAGTGTGGTGAGTAGGGTAAGGTATAGGTTTGACAAAGTTTTAAATCCTCTATCCTCTACTGACTATAAAGCCTTTGAGATTTGAATGTTTTTGCAATTCTTTTTGGAAAGAAGAAAGAGCCCATTGTTGAATATGTTACCCACGTATATCCTACAAGAGGTGCAATTGAGTGAGAGACAATCGTGGAGGAGAAAATGTAAGAGAAGATTGAAAGTGATGATGTGATTTGCAAGAGAAAGATTAACTCTCTTGACCCAATTAACTATGAGAGGCTGGGAAAAGTATTCGACTTGATGGTTGTAAATGTTTCTTGTGATGCTGAGAAAGAGAATAACCTTAGCATATCTCTGAAAGATAAGAGCATGTTGGAGAAGAAGCATATTCAACTATTAGATTCCATGGTTTATTATTGTTTGAGGTAAGGTATTTTTCCTCTCTTTGTTTCTAGTGACTTTCTCAAGCATCATTGCATCTTCGTTCTCTTATTTTGGGCTTTGTTTTTATACATGGTATACATTGTCTCTCTTACCAATGATATTACTAAAATTATATTTATTGTTGATCCACTTTTATTTTTGGATCTAATTTCAAATTTTGGCTCAAGTATTGAATCCTTTTTTTAAAAATTTAATAGCAGGAGATACTTATATATATTTTTTGTATGTTGAAATGTATGTCTTTTATATGCACTTACGTTTGGTGTTTTATTTTCATATTTGTTGTTGACTAATGTTTGCTTAATAGAGGACATTGAAGTATAATCTACATCATTATTCTTACTTGAGAGGTCATTATTCTTGTGCAAATAAGTTTTCCAGTGTTGGCTAACAAATTTTCATTTGCAAAGCTGCTAGACTTTTTATTACCCACTTGGGCACTAGTTTTGAAGACATTGTTGATTCTCAGAGACCTTTTGAGTCTCTCCTTCAAGAGGTCCCACCATAGAGTGACTCACACAGTTGTGGATGGAGAGTCATTTCAAATGTTTGTATGACAATAGATTCAAAGTTATAAACAAAGACGAGGTGAATGTAAGCCTTATACCTTTTAATTTTGAATTGAAGGTCTCTTGTAATTTCAACTAAGTTTTTGTGTGCTCTATTATAGTTTAAAGGTTATCTTGAGTCATATATGTGGTAAATAAGGGAGAGGTGTATTGAGTTAATTTTGGACAAGTCAATTACAATAGTGGGCCCTAACTCCCCTCTTTCACCTAGACCTTCCAAGGGAAAAGCCAAGGGACAAATAAAGGCAACAAGCTAGGGTAGGTCAACCACTAGGAAGACTAATGTTGCCCATAGAAAGAAAGGAATGCCCAAGCTTCCTCCTTTAAAAGTTGATCCATCTTCTCTAAGCTCAAGAGAATAGAGTGTCTATGAAATTAAAATTCTTTCAACAACCAAAGAAACAACCTATTATAAGAAAACTAATGATGAAAAAGCAATTGTGCTAGAGAAGGAGAAAAGCTTGAAGGGAGGAGAGACTGAAAATCTCAAAGAAACTAGAAAATATAATTGTATTAATCCCTTTGTACATTTGTACTATCAAAACATTAGCTCTATAAATTTGTACCAAAATTTTATATCCTAGATATGATGAAATCTTTGGATCTTACTCACATGAAATGTATTTTTCTTCATAGAATCATACTAAACTTTTAAAGTCATGCAAAGTGTTTCTTTGTAATGCTTATAAGTATCTATTGAAAAATATTTTTGGCAACAATATTGTGAGCATGAACAAATATAGAATTATTTATACATTCATGGTTTGAAAATCAAAATGCTAGGAGGTAAGTATCTCATATAAGAGAAAGGGTATTCAACTCTTCTTCTAATTATAGTGCCATTTTTCTTAAATTTATATCTAGGATTTATATTGTCTAGTATCTCCAAGGTGTTTCTTACATCCTTTAGACTCAAGTTGGAAGTTACATTAACCTCCTTTGCTTCTTATCCAATTAGTTGCACCTTGGGTTTCAATGGAATACAATCAACATCAAAATCTAAAGGAACCCAAGTACCATATCTAAGTTCATCTCTCATATAATCAAAATCCATAATAAGAGATTGCTGAGAGATATTGCAAGGCATAGCCAAAGATTGAGGGCATGTATTGCACTATATAAAATCACCCTTGTGATCACACTCCCTAGATTTTTAGCATACTCCTAGAACATTATCCAAATGCATCTATGAAAACTTTTTTCTTAGCCATGAATCCTTCGTCCTCTGTAAATTTTTTGTTTTAAGACAATCTACAAAGATATGTAAAGGTACAAACCATGATAACTGTATTTTTCTTGAGATTCTTCCAAGAGTCATGGCCTTTTGAATGCCTTGGGCTATTTTGAGTTTGAAGCTTTGCAATATTACTTCATCAAGAGTCTCACAATTTTGAGATGCAAGGATTAGCAATGGTACAACCTCAATATGTTGAGACATAGGTACTCTTGACATTGAACCACATATTGTGTATTATATACAAAAGTTTTACCTTCACTAAAAAAAACTCTAGTTTGATTAGCATAGATAATGTTTGCAAATTATTTATGAATTTTATCGGATGTATGGTGAGGCTCTCCACAAGTTTCCATTTAGAAGTTGTTGATGGAAAGATATCTAACATCAATGGTCCACTATTCAATATATGATTTTAACAAAAGAGATATATTCACATACACTATTCAACTCAAAACAAACCTTATAATGGATTCACTGAGAAAAACATTTATTTTGTTAGGGGTGGTGGTAGTTATCAGCATTTAAAGTACGGTGGTCGACGGTGCAATATCAATTATGACCATTGACATAGCACATGGGTGAAGAGAATATCGCAACTAGCAATAGGCTGTATAAGGGAGAAGCCCACCCAAATAAGTGGTTGCACTATTCATTCAGCTTTTTGGGTTCTTTTATGTATTCATCATGCACTTATTGGGTCTTTCAACCAAATCTTTGACTACCATCCTAAGTGCTACGATAGTAGCAGAGTTGTTTCCCTCTTTGTATGTCTTGAGATACAAGAATTGGTAGCAATACTATGAACTATCATAATCCAAAAAATAATTATTTAGTATATGCACAACACATAAAATTCAAAATTATAATAATAATTGATTAAAATATTATATGTGGAGAAAATAGCATATGCTAGTTGTCATGGTTAGTCTTTGTTGTGTTGTCTAATAAAAATTTGTAAAATAATGAGTATTTATAGTAGAAATATTTTTTAAAAATACTTACAATATTGAAAATAAATTTTAAATCTAGAAAAATGGAAAAAAAGTAGAACATGTTGAGATATATGGTGAGCTATAGGGTATAAGATTTAGCCTTAGTCTACACCCATTTGTAAATTCAAGTGCGTGGGTAGGAAGTGTTTCTATGAGAAAATATCATATGACATAAAGAATGGTCCATATAGTGAATCAATGTGCAATGAAAGTTGAAATGTCAAATTTTTTTTCATGAAAAAATGAATGATTGTGCATTGAAGTGCAGTATTTAGGTTTTGTTGAATATCTAAAGTAGTGGAAGCATGGGTTAATCTTATTTTGTCTTCTCAATGCCACACTTCATTAGGGAAAAACATGAGAGTGTCGAGATAGATCCAATATATATTTATAGAAACTATTAAGCCGAGATTCAACGTTAAGAAAAAGCCAAAAGGATTAGACAGAGAGTAGAGATCCTTAAGAGGTATTCTCCTAAGTAGAACAGTCTAATATCACTAAGAGTGAGAGGTCTTACATGAACCAAATATTCCAATTAGTCTGTTAGGAGGAGGAGAAAGATCTAGCATCCGCCTTTCTCCAAAAAGTTAGTCTACTTCAAGTGGGAGTGTAACCCCCTCTCTAACACAAATACCTAGAGCAAACCCGGTTGTTATTATGGCACAACCAATTGCAATACCTGCAAGAATGGTAGACTTACTAATGCTATTCATTATGGGTTGGCAAAAGAGGATGTGAAACTCCATATTAGTGATTTCCAGAAGTTAATGTTTAATTGCTAGATTCAAGATGAAGGAAATCTTATGATATTCTTTAATATAACTTTGAAAGGAAGAATTGTGGTATGTTATCATGGTGTGAGGTGTTCGCCAATCTCAATCCAAGGTGCACCTTTTGGTAGTCCATCAGTAGGTTTTCTAAAATGATGCCGCCTCAGCACTCCCTTCCAATATCACGGGATTTGCCACTTAAGCCCTACTGAGTCTACATCGCAATAAAAGATTTTCAGCCCACGAACCCAGTAGGATCAACCTGAATTTTAGAGTTCCTAAAACCAGATGGGTCTCCTAACAGCTAACTAGTGTCAATAATTTCAAGTTTCCACTTCCTACAGGATTACTTGAAGTGAAGCGTACTTGCCATTGTACTTGGTTCAAAGAGAATGGGAGACGGAGGGGAGTGCAGTATGTCAACCCTCTTGCCCATGAGCCAAAATTCCATTCTAGCCCCCTAAAACAATGTAAGCCCTGGTTCTACTTAACGACTAGTTTATCCTCCTCCTATTTCTATCACTGATTTAGAAAACCTCCCAGCTTAACAGGGACCACCCTACTGTTGGACAGACCCACTATTGGGGGTTATGCCCATGTGCTTTCCTTTGATGACAGTATCATATTTAGTTTTCTAATTACCTACAGCACATTTATTGAAACATATACAACCAGCTTCCTTAATTAGTCCATTAAATCACAGGTTCCTTCAGGTAATTTATTTCACGAACATGCATACAATTCAAAAAACCCTTGAATAAAAACAACTTTCTTTATTATAATGGAAGTTTATTACAATTTTCATCTCCTCGATCTCCTGTGAAAGATATACAGAATTCCACAAGGGTATTCTGTCCTCCAAGATTCCTCCCTTGTAACTAGTATTAGAATTCTAGGATCCCATCCTGGGTCGCGGAGGGGCTCATCAAATTTTAGGAGTAATGCAGAATTTACGGCCAAAGACCCCCCTGGCATCCACATTTCCTATTGCTCGAGACTATCCCTACAGACAAACCTTTCCGCTACGGAGGAGCAAGTTTAAGCCTCTTGAAGCGATAATCATGACCCCCTTTGAGTAGGTTCTCGTAGCTAGCTTGAGGCTAGCCTAGTGTGATCTTTCCTTTTATCCTGTTTATCAATGTTTTTAATCAGAGATTTAGATTCTAGCAAACACAAAAAATCCTTTTAAACAATGACAATCACGCCATCGTGTAGTTTATAGCTTCACATAGCCAAGGTAGATTCTTAATCCAAGGTAACCTTACATTCTAAAGACGATTCTTCTTCCCATAAAGAAGTGTTGAGTATAAATATTTCAACATTATTAAGAAAGACACGAATTTCCCATTCAGGACTAACTTACCCAACATAAGCGAATGTTTTTTAGTTTGGTACTTAGAAAAATATTGCAACAATAATTTAATGAGATGATTTACAAGATTCTTTAAATAGACTTTCACTTTTTAAGCATTAATTAAGTCCTAACTATTATCGTGTTTGGCAATAAATATATTGATTTATTCTACTAATCTTGAGTGCACATAATGTCCTTTACTCATTTCATGCAATAACCTCCTACAACTATTTCCATCATGATTCTACGAATTATAATCTTGATTAATCTATCTACAAATCGTAGGTAGTAGTTACTCATTTTTGTGTGTATTAATATGCTCTCTAGATGAAACTGATATCTTGTGTAAGTGTAAATGAAAAAGCTAACATTTTATGTACTTAATTTTGGAGAAAACCTTATTATTTTATGTGGCGATATGAAAATAATAGCCTTTTTCTGAGTTTTGAACAATCTAGTTTGGCACGATGTCAATCAAAATTTTGTATTTGCTTGTGCTTGTGTTTACCACACCCGATGTTCCATTGTGGTAGTGGCAATTCTGGCAACCTCGAGCATTCTCGCATCTTTGGCAATACTCCTTTAACCAATTGTAGTGGATATTATGGTCTTTTGCCTTGTTGCTTTGGAACCATCATTCCGGAGTGGGTTCAAGAGATAGATAAGGTGGAATGAATTCGAGATGTGAGAGCCTGAGAGAAGCTTGTCTAGTTGAAGACTGAGACAAGGGGGAGGTTGAGTTAATTTGTTTCCTCCTTAAACCCCTCTCTACTTCTCTCTCTCGTAGCCTCTTGCGAATCTCTCTTTCTGATTCTCCCCCTCTCAAGCTCCCTATCGCAGTCTCTTCGAGGAGGAGGGTATCCTTCTATCTCCCTCTCTTTTCCTCCCTCTTGCTCTATACTCCTATGAAGGGCCTCTCTCAACTGCTCCCTATGTCTCCTATTTATATCTAAATTAGAGAAGAAGGGTTGTGGCTAAGAAAAAGAGCTCTTTCTAGAGGGGATATTGGCAAAATCACCAATTTGAAGCTTCCAAGATGCAATCTGATGCTCAAATTGCAAATCGCATGGTTCCATTGGCTCCAAAAGGGGGGTATAAAAACCTTAGGATGCTTGATCAAAAATCCTCCAGATCACTCCTTCTCCCCATTCAGAGTGTTGTTTGTTGCTTGTAAATTGCGATTCTGATGCGTAGGATATCGTCAATTCTTTTTTTTCATTAAATCTCCAAGATTGGCTAAAAAAGCCACTTAATTTTTTTACATGGCACCCTGTTCTAGAAGTTTTCATATCTTTTTAGGATATTTATAATAAATAATATCCAAAATATGAACAATATACTAGTTTTGTTCAAAAATCAAGTATTTTTAGACCATCCATACTATAGACACTGACACACTAATGACTAATATGGCTCATAACTCTCGTTCATGTGGTAACTTCCATGAGGGGTCGCTACACTCCTTTTGTCAATCCAGAAAAAAAATATCAGGTTAGAATCCTCAAGTATTTTTTGCTCAAGATCTTCTCTATTTAATGATTTTAGAGTTCTTCAAGTCCATTTTGCAAGAAGTCATGAAGATTTTAAATCAAAGTCAGGATATCACATCCTCTCTCCCTTAGAGGAATCGAGATGTCCTCATCTTGAATGAAGCTAGGGATATTACATAGTGACTCTTGGTCAATCCAAGTGGCATCCTCTTCAAGGTAGTCTTTCCACTGGAGGAGATATTCTCTAAGGGTTCTACTCCTCAATTTTATCTCCCTTACATCAATTACTTTGTTAGGTTGTAGCTCAAGGACTCCTTGGTTAGGTATTACAACTTGTTGATCATCAAGGATATGGTTAGGGTTAGCTACGTATGCTTTCAATATGCTAACATGAAATACATTGTGGATTTTTTTATTCTCAGAGAGTTGTATCTTGTAAGTGTTTGGTCCTAAGCACTTGAGAACCTTATAGGATCCAGAATATCTTGGACTTAGGTTCTTAAACTAACCTAAAGATAAATAACTCTTCTTTGTCGGTCCTTGGCAGCTTGAATATCTTATCTTATAATCTTGATTCGATCATCCATTTCTTCTAACATTTTTCTCAAAGCTTCTACCCTTAGAGTATGATCAAAAAAATTAAGTGACATATGGCAATCTTGACCATATAGTGCATGAAATGGAGTCATTTGAATACTTCAATAAGAGGCATTATAAGCAAATCCCACTAAGGGTAGATACTGAATCCACCTTTTAGGTTCCCTGATACAATATGCATGCATAAAATCCTCAATCACTTGATTAACTTGTTCTATCTGCCCATCAGCTTTTGTGGATGATAAGTAGTGCTAAATTTTTTTTGGGTTCCAATAGCTTCAAATAAACTCTTCCAAAAATGTAACGTGAAAAGAGAATCACGATCATTGATGATCCTTTTAGGTAACCCATGTAACCTAAAAATTTCTTTTACAAAAGTTATTTTAATGTTTGAAGCTTTGTAATTGGTTTTTGTTGGAATAAGATGAGTGGCCTTTGTTAGCATGTCTACTATTACCATTATTGAGTTATATCCTCCTTGCATAGAAGGTAACCCAAGTACAAAGTCCATGCGAATAAACTCCCATTTCATATGGGGAATGTCAAGTGGCTGGGGTTTTCCTTGTAACTTGACATGTTTAGATTTTACCCTTTGGAAAGTTAGACATTCAATGGCATACTTAAGTACATGACTCTTTAGTCTTTGGCAATAATAACTTTTTTGATAGCATTAAGAGTTTTTGCATACCCCGAGTGTCCTAAAAAAGGAAAGTCATGTGCTTCCCAAAGTATCCTTCTCTTGAGAGTCTAACTTGAAGGAATGCATAGTCTCATTTTGAAATAAACAAGTCTTTCATCTTCAATTGTAGAGAATTTTTTATACTTATTCTTGAATTTGGGATCTTATTCCTTATTTTGAACTTTCCAAAACAATTGTTGATAGTTTGGGTTCTTATTTGCTTCATCCTTAGTCAACTCAATGATAGGATTAGTTAGGCATTGATACCATTGTAGCTAGAGTTTCTGCCCTAGATGGTTCTTCAATGAAAAGAGCATTACGGAAGGCTTTAAGACTAAGGGCATCTACTACTACATTTTCTTTACGAGTTCTAAACTTAATCTCAAAGTCACACTCCTACAGAATTTCAATGCACCATCATTGCCTCATATTAAGATCAAGCTAAGTAAAATTCACTTAAGACTTTTATGATCTGTAACTAAGGAAAGTTTATTTCCAAGCAAGTAATGTCTCCATAATTTGAAAGTGTGAATCACAACTAATGACTCCAGGTCATGAGTAGCATTTCTCTTTTCATGGGCTTTTAATTTTCTGTTGAGAGTGGGAAAAAACTGAATTTTTGACTGATTTTTGTTGTTTTTGAGGTCTGAATGATTGATTTTTTATGGATTTAGAGTGATGTATGGTTGTTAATGGAAGTAATTGAGAATGTTTTGGGTGATATTGATTATTTTTTGGAAGTTCATGATGATTCTTGGTGGAGATATGAAGCTCTGTGATGTTCTGGTAGTTTTTGTTGAGCTTCTGATTGGTTCTATATATCTTTTGTATAGCTTCTGTTTTGTTCTGATTGTCTTCTGTATGAAGCATGGATTGATGATTGATGAATATTGAGATCTTTGGAAAGCTTATTGAGTAGTTTTTGATAGTTTGGAATGATTTGAGTATGAGTTATGAGGTTCTGATAACCTTCTGTAGAGCCTCTGTCTCTACTTTGTCTCTGTACTGTAACTGTACTGTAGCTGTTATGGTGTTGTACTGTAATTGTTTTCTAGACCTTCTATAAGTGTTCTGTAGAATGTATATGTGACTTTGGGAAAGTTTTTTAACCTTTGGAAAGGATGAATCTAAGTTTAAAAGAGCTAAAACAAGTGGAAGAAGCAGTTGCTGAAGATTGAAGAGAAGACTGAAGTGACAGTGATAGTAGTGAGATGTGAAAAGACACTGTAGTGGCTCTGGTGACTCTTCATATCAGACATACCTCTTGGGACATGCATCCACGAACTAAGAAGGCTTATTGAGAGTTATTATGAGAGTATTGTAGTGAGGATATGATGTACTATTGATAGAGAGAGAGCTAGAGAGTTAGAGATAATCAATTCTATCAAAACAGTGTAACTGTATATGAGAGATTGAGAGAGAGAACTAGGAAGACATTGAAGATGAATAATACGTGATTGATTTCCATTCAAAGATGGTGTATTATTTTGTGTTCTTTGTTCTATTGAAGAATTCTATGAAGATGTTGAAGATTATGGTTGATTCTATCAAATCCGTGGGAGATCTCTACTATGATGCTGCATGAAGAATTGTTGTTTTCTTTGTTTTGATGATCAGAAGAATGAAATAAAATATTGTTGATGTTACAAGATAGATTTTCTTACAAGAGAATTCCCTTTTTCCTTGGTGTTCCTCTTGGGGCTCCATGTTTTTGGTGCGCAGTCGGGGAAACTTGACATCAACATGCACCAGAAGAGGCTGAAAATGAAGGAAATGGCAATGCCAAGAAGAGAAGAATTCAATGGATGTTTGCAAAGTTCCTTCTTCCACTGAAGAGTTGGAATTTCTCATAATTAAAGCCACTTTCCACAATAATTTCATCCCACAATGGCAGAAATATCACCATCATGATGGATGCTCTATGTGGTGGACTGTTTCCTCTTCCTGTTGAAGCAACTGAAACTTGCATCTTGGTGGCAAACTGTTTGGGAACAAACTCAGGAGCAGAAACTGAGAGAATGACCATCCATGAAATATTTGGCATTCATTGAGGAGTTTCCAGACATCATCAAGTGGGAGATTGTGAAGAAGCTTCAGGAGTCGTGGTCTGTGGAGGTTCACGAAAACAAAAAGGAAAAGAGTTGGAATTTGTTCGTGGATGCTCAGTAGTAAGATACGTGGGATGCTTGGTGTACTAACAATCTTCTATTTGTCCAATTAGCAACCCACTGGAAGTTGGTAGACAGAGTGTTTTTCACAACATACACTATTAAAACCCTCAGAAGTTGGCATTATTATAATGATGCAACAACGATCCTAAGAAGAATGAGTTTTGATACTTTCAGAATGGAATATCTTTCCCTCTGTAGTGGTTTGAAAGCCGAATTCAGAGATGTTGAAAAGAAGAAAGTAGAGGAGATGTTGGCCACAAAATCCCTCAGAGATTGAAGCCCTCTCTAATACTATCATGTTGCATCCAGACCAACTGGTTGGAGCCAACCCCCTGATGAATAACCCAATAAAGAGGCAAGTGTTGGAATGAGTCTAGAGGTACGTGATAAGAGGAAAGGCAAAAATCAAAGTTGAGAACGAGCTTGCAGCAGAAGCCTCCTTTGACACCCTAAAAGCACTCTTTACAAAAGTCCCCATTGTAACTCAAGGTCCCCTTCCTAGTCAGATTCGTCCTGGAAATATTGATGATAGGCCAGCAAATGTAGTCCCATTGCCAGTCTTTAAGGGAGAGTACAATGAAGACCCTGATCTTCATGTAGCAGAGTTTATGGTAGCATGTGTGGCTAACAATGCCAAAACCCTTGAGCATTGGTTAGCAATCTTCCCGGCCACTTTCAAGGATGCGACGTTTCAATGGTATGAGAGACAAGCAGTAGGAACTTTTGGCACATGGGACGACCTGAAGTTGGCCTTCCTCACTAAATTCATGCGTGAAGGTTTTGAAGAGCGGATGTGAGAGGAGTTCATGAACCTAAGTTAGTCCTCTGGAGAAAGAGTAGAAGCTTATGTCTCGCGAATGGAATCCGTCCTGAAGAGATGGACTAACCATCAAATGCAGTTCCAGGTATACCCATCAAATGCAGTTCCAGGGATAGTTCCCTACCCCTATCCCCAGATGCAAATAGTGTTGCAGTATAATGCACCTAATCTAGTGTGGTCATCAAAGACAACAGTGCCTCAAATGATGGTTCAACCATAACAACAGTGGCCTCAAACAGTTCCTCCAATGGTGATTCAACAACACTCGAATCCTACCACCTGGAATCAACAACCCCAAGTCTCAAGAGGATCTCTAAATCAGAGCCAGAACAGAATACCTTCTGGATTGACCCAACCAGTTTGTGTAGTAATTACCGAAGCTTTCCAAAACCCTACTACAAGTACTTTAGGAGGTGAAAATTTAAAGGACTACTTATCTAACTCAGTTGTAAGTATCAAGAAAGAGCTTCTAGATGTGATTACAGAGCAGTTACAGATGCTGAAGGTGAATACTGCTAATATATCCACTCCTGTGGGAGTTGGAAGAGATGTGATGCACTCTAATACATGGTGCGGAAAGTGTCATCGAGTGGGACATTTAGTGACTTAATGTACCTGAAAACCAACCATTCCTAGAGCCTTATGTTCCTACTGTTTGTGGAAGAACCATAAGAGGATATTTGCTCTCTGAAAGAGATGCATGATCGAAGACAGAAGGATGAAAATGCAAGATTCAACTTGCTAGAATCCAAAATGATAGCATAGGATATTGGACCAAAGCCTAGGGAATTCGGTCCTAATTTTGGTATGAGGAGGTTTCCCTCTCAAAGTTACAGAGGATGACAGTCTAGCGGTGGTCAGAGATCAGAGGTGGAATGTTACAGGTGTGGAGAAAAGGGACATATCTCCCCGAATTGGCCAAACCCTAGACGATCTATGGATTACAAGCCCTTATGTAGCCATGCAAAGGAGAAGGCCACACTGCAAAGGACTGTCCTAGTCTAGCCCCTGTAAAGGCCAATGCAACTGATAGCCAATAAAAGGTACAAGAGCCTGCCTCCAATTTGGTAGAGTTGGAAGTTGCCACTGTTACACGCACCAATAATAAGGAACCAGTTGTTCAAAATGAAAATGATTCTCTTGCTAAGATTGTGAAGTTCAACCTGCCAACAGAGGGACAAAGAAGTACAGAGCACTACAGTGCCACAAAGAGTTATAGAGACAATCCCAGAGACAGGACTAGAGGCCCAGGAGATAGAAGATACAGAAGCACTTCCAGAGACAGAAGAAGTGCCGATGCTGCAATTATTAGAAGAAAAAGGGAAGATAAAAATGGGTGTAGCCCCATTCCCCAGCAGGCTAGAAAAGCATGTGGATCCTATCAAAGATTATGACTTGGTCAAAGACCTAGACACTTTTAAACCAAACTTAACATTTCGACTTGCTAATGCTGTCTCCTAGCTGCCAAAAGAGATTCAAAAGCATCTTGACAAGAAGGCGTGGACTAAGGATCGCTCCTTCAATAGCGACCAAGACCAATAAGGCCTCGGAGCCTGTAAAGGAAGTAGATGTGGCTAATGCCTTCCTAGATCCTGGAACCCCAGAGATTAGTGTATGGATAGAAGGATGCTTTATTTCAGATGCATTGATTGATGGAGGCTCATCAGTCAAACATAATGACGGATGTCACAATGAAGGATTTAGAGTTGCAAGGAATTCAACCTACACATTGGCTTATCAGATTAGTAGACCAAACTAGAGTCAAACCGTTGGGCATCCTCCCATACGTAAAAACAACCCTTGTAGGAAGAGATTATTGGTTGACATATTTGGTGGTCAAACCAAATTCTTATGGGACCTCATACCCTCTACTCTTGGGAAGACCTTGGCTTTTTGAAGCAAGAGCTAGGACAGATTGATTCAAAGGAACCCTAACCCTAGGTAGAGGACCCAAAAAAGCGCTGTTAAAGCTATATGGATCGAAAAAAGGCAATGGATCCACATCCATTGAAGTCTTAACTGACTCCTATAAGGAGGTAACAGATGGTATATCAGGAGAGGAAGAAGCTGTTAAGCAGATCTTTCCTAAGAAAACAAAGGCACAATCCCTAACAATGGGCACTGTAAGCCAATTGCCAATGGAAGCAAAATCCTTGTCCATGGGAGAATACCTCCTGCCTCAACTATAATTAACTTCGGAAATCACCTCTAACAGTGAATTAGAAGTATGGATGTACTATTTTTCCTATTGCATGACAGTCGTAGAGATGGAGCAGAGACAATACAGAGATAGTACAGTTACAGAGCAGAGATAGTACAGAGGCAGAGCAGATATAGAGTGGATACAGAATAGAGACAGAACGGATATCGAGACAGTTACAAAGATAGTAACAGATACAGAGCCAGAGCCAAAAGCAGAGTTAGAAGCTATAACAGAAGAAGAAGGAAATGCAGAGGCAAAAGATATGTTCTTCTCCTACAGAGCCTCTACAAAAGTAGAGATAGAGCCTTCAAAGGAAGAGGATGAAAATGATAAGGAAAAAAATGAAGCAGGTTATGAAAATGCAGATGAAAAATTCCCTCTAATAGTGGATGACCTTGTGGATGCCCCTACAGAGACCTCAGAGACCAAAGATCTCACGGTACTAGATGGAATGACCATGGTTCCATTTGGGTTGATCAATGGACCACAAAGTATGCTGAATTTGTATAAGCAGTGGATTAAAGACATAAAAATTAAGTTCACTAGTGGCTCCTGTCGCCCTGACTGTTTAGTCCAAAGAAAAGATGATGATGATGTCCTTGTCAATAGAATCCAAAGCCCTTAGAGCCACGGCCTCTAGAAAGTCCGTGCTATGTGACATTCTTGGATGCATCCTCTGAAGATGAATCCCTAAGTCTAGAAGCAATCACCACTTACACAAAAGCAAATAAAGCTCTAATACCCTTCTAGCAACCTCAACAAACAAATGAGTCATCTGTTCAGAAGGAGGACACTGGTTCTAGTGGAACATCAGACAAGGATACTACTCTCTTGAAAGAGTTAGACCTCTATCCATAAGCAATCCATGGGACATTTATCCGCGAAGTGGAAGGTGAAAGACAAGTAGCGTTCTTGGATGCTGACGGTACTGAATATCACCTAAAAGTGGGTCTCAATCTTCCAGAAGAAGAACTAGTGGTCATGCGAGAAGTACTAAAGGAGAACTTAGACGTGTTTGCTTGGTCGTACAAGGACCTGAAGGGGATTGATCCCACAGTATGCCAACATCACATTGACCTAGAGCCCAATGCCAAACTTGTAAGGCAAAGAAAAAGACGAATGAATCCTAATTATTTTGCTCTGGTGAAGGCTGAATTATTGAAACTTCTTGAAGCAGAGTTCATCTATCCCGTGGCTAATAGTGAATGGGTTTCGCTCATTGTGGTAGTACCCAAGAAGAACAGGAAACTTCGAATATGTGTGGACTTTCGAAAGCTCAATTCAAAGACGAAGAAGGATCATTTCCCTATCCCTTTTACAGACCAACTATTGGACACAGTGGTAGGCCATGAGCTGTATTCCCTCTTGGATGGGTTCAGTGGATATAACCAAGTCCAAATCACAAAAGAGGACCAATTCAAAACAACCTTTACCACGGAATGGGGGACCTATGCCTACAGAGTGATGCCATTTGGACTCTGTAATGCTCCTGCCACCTTCCAACAAGTAATGATGGCTACCTTCTAGAATCATCTACATGATTTCATAGAGGTGTATCTTGATGACTTCTGTGTCTATAGTTTGATCCGTGAGCACTAGGGGCACCTAGAGCAATGTTTTGACAGATGTCGAGAGTATGGGATTTCTCTCAACCCCGAAAAATGTGTCTTTGGAGTCTCATCGGGAGTTCTTCTAGGTCATATTGTCTCTACACAAGGGATTGCAACACACCCGGTGAAGATTGAGAAGATTGCCACCTTAATAGCACCGACAAACCTCAAGCAATTAAGAGGATTTCTTGGCCATGTAGGCTACTACAAGAGATTTATTGCACATTTTGCAACTAAGGCAGTCCCCCTACACAAGATCCTAAGGAAAGAAGCTAATTTCCTTTAGACGGATGACTGTGAAGAGGCCTTTAATATCCTAAAACAGTGCTTGATCCAAGCACCTATTTTACAACCTCTTGATTGGATGAAGAAGTTCCATATGCACACCGATGCATCAATTGAAGGGCTAGGTGCTCTCTTGTGTCAAAAGGGCCCCTCTAAATTAGATCAACCGATATATTATGCAATCTAGAAAGTCACTGATAAGGAAGGGAACTACACAGTGACAGAGCTTGAGTGCTTGGCAATGGTATTTACACTGGAGAAGTTTTAACACTATCTATTGTCAACGCATTTCAAGTTCTACGTGGATCATGAAGGCCTGTCATTCCTAATGAACAAAGCAGATGTTAAAGGACGACTAATGAGATGGTTGCTCTTATTCCAGGAGTTTGACTTTGAAGCAGTCACTAAGCCTGGCCATTTCCATGTCCTAACCGATCATCTATCACAGATCCCTCAAACAAAAGAAGAGGAACAGAATGATCTAGACCTTCCTGATGCTTCTTTGTTTCTAGTTGAAATAGTTACTCCTTGGTATGAAGACATAGCCAATCTCCTAGCAAATCAACGGTATCCTTCTGGCATCTCAAGCCATGAAAAGAAGAAGCTTCCGTTAGAATCAGCCCCCTACACCTTGCTAGGTGGTGCATTATACAAGAGAGGAAAAGATGAAGTGCTGCGAAGATGTATTACAAGAGATGAAATTGGCATAGTATTGAAAGCATGCCATGACGAACCATGTGGTGGACACTTCGCAGGAGAAGCAACAGCCAGGAAGGCTTTGTTAGTAGGATACTGGTGGCTGACCCTCCACAAGTGATGGGACCTAAAATGGGCCGGCACTGGCTATGGCACTAGCCGGACCTCATGTTCATGACACACAAACACCCTCACGGCCTCGCGGACCAGGAGCATCAATTTAATGCTAAAGGACAAACTGCCCTAAAACTTAATTAATGCGTTATAGTCTATAGTCCAACGTTTCCCTAAAACTCCTCAGAGGGAGAACCCTTATACATTGGCATTGCCAGGATCACATATATGGAGGCACTCCACTGACCAATAGTCGGAGCCCCACTGCAGCTCTCCTACATCAAAGGGATTGGCCCTTTGATGCGCTGCTAAACATATAATGCAAACGAGTACAAAATCCTCTCAAGGTACCAATATTTTATGTTCCAAGATGTACCATTCCTCACTACACTTTCTCCTTAGGACCCAATGGCTAACCTACAGCTTAGGACATCCTCTCACGCTCATCGTTGGTCACAACCTAAGGAAAACAGGTGCCATGCATCCAGGAGGTTTTTTCGATACCTTTTAATTATTATGCTTATTGAAAATCATGTATTGCTATGTGTTTAGACAAAATAAAGATCAGTATTGTGCATGGTGCATAAAGAATTATTTCCATGAATTTTACTAGTGCGTGCTGCGTTGAAAGGAAGCATCAAGCCATATGCTCATCCTACCATCCTCTTTATTCAAACCGGTTCCTATATGCCAAGTGCAATGCATAAATCAAATCTTTTCTTTATCTTTTAGCGTTTCAGCCCCTCTTCATCCAACTCTTAGCATTTTGCATCATTGATCGGTTAGATAGGGTTTCTATGCATTTTTCCCTTTTAAAAGAACGATAAATATGCACAAAACATAGAAACAGGGACAAGATGAGATCGACCTCATGCTTTTCCATTGTTATATATTGCACAAACATAGATATAATTTTCTCTAATTTTCCTCAGCCCGTTTTCTATTTTTTCCTAATTTTAAACCCATTTTTTCTCATTTTTGGATATTTTCCCTATTTTTATTTAATAAATAATGACTGAAAATGAAAGTTGATTGTGGGTTGTGGCCCTTAGGTTCATTGACATCAAAAACTTAGATTTAGTTGGTGTGACATATCATATTTCTCATTTATATAGCAAAACCACCAATTTTACCCTTAAAACGCGTGTTTTTCATGTATTTTGACATTATTTCTGGCCATGTAGCCTTATATTTTCTGATTTTCAGGTTGCAAATAGTCGAAACTCATGGAAAAAAATATCATAATGAACTTTCATCCCATATGAACAAGGTTTCATAAAGCAAATAGCATAAAAATATCATTTTTCTTTATAAAAATAGCATTACCACTTATTTTCATGTCTCGATTTCTTGGTCTTGATTACGGGACTGATTTCTAACATGCATTTAATGCTCAGCATGATCCCGCATTGCCGTCTCCAGCCCCTCTTCATTCATGGAGCAATCCGGCAGACCAGCATCTGCCATTCCTTCTTCTTCTTTCTTGTTCCCGCGTGCACCACCTCTTAGAGGAGAGAGAGAGAGGAGAGAGAAATACTGATTTCTGTTCTCCTTCTATAGTCCATCATTCCATGTGCGAGAGGCGGCGATATGATCATCATACAAGAGGGAATCAAGACCCAATGTTACTTGAGTGGGTTGTGTGCAGGCTGCATCCTCCATCTCCAAGAATTGGGCGCATTTTTCGGTGCCAGTTTCTCACGTTTTTTCCTCCTCCATGTTGCCCACGATTTGATGCCCACTTTTCATGTTGCTTGAAATGCTCCGACTCCCCCCAAAGGTCACTTCCCACTTGGCCAAAAATAAGTCCACCTTTTCAAATCTTGCCCATTTGTTGGCCATTTCCTCGCCATCTAGGCTCCAAATCGAGCTCTGAAAAATCTTGGGCGTTCGGCTTGATATCCCACATTGGCTGGCAACTCCTGAAAACCCACACGACAGTCTGAAAAATTATCAAAAATCAACAAGTGTTGCTTGGGCGCCTTTTAAGAGTCCAATTTCACTTGGTGCTTAAAATTGTCCTAGCTGGAGCCACCACCTTCGATGTTGAATATTTTTCCCCTAAATTTCGGATTTTTTGGCAAATTTTAGGCACATATCGAGCTCAAAAATCTGCTCTCATTGGCGACCACGGGATAGGGCGACTCAACCTGTCGAATCCCACAATAGATCTGGACAAAACAACCAAAGGAAGCATCAAGTTGAAACAAAATAGATACACTAAACACAGCACAATGCTCATCCTACCCCCTAACAAAACCAAGGCATGACATCCACAAGGAGTAGGCCTAGCATAATCTGATAGAAGGTCTGAAGCTAGTCACTAACCGACTGCTCCAACACGGCCAAACTAAAAAGAACTATCAAAGAGGTTGCCCTAAGTGGTGGTCGGAACTACCTACCTAACTAAGGACAACACAACCAGGAGCTCCTACTAGGCGAGGACTCCTATAGCCTGATCAAGAAGTATTTTCTTTTAGTACATTTCCTCTTTTAGGGTTTTATGTTTCATACTCGGGCATGTAAAAAGGAGGGAGCTGAGCATAGTGACCCAAAGGAGAACAGGGCATCGGCCTCAGGTCCTGTCTCGATACCCAAGAACCTACCAAGCCCTCGCAAGGCGACACTTAATCTTTTTCTGACGCTCCATTTTATATTTCACTCCAATCTTCCTTACTTTCTTCTTTTCCAGCAAGACGCCACCCCTAGGAAGACAAGGCATCGGCCCTGGCTCTGACTCGTCCCCAAGAACTTACCAGGTCTTCGCTTAGGTGATGATCAACTGCTTATAAATTTTCGTTTCTTTTCCTTTCTATCTTTATAGGGGTTAGAACCCCTTTTTACACACCTCTGTATATATTTATTATCTTTTGGGATATTCAAGGTTTCTTTCCTTCTATCATCATTATTTTTCCTTCGACAGGCTTCTCTAAATGCCTCACAATTAACAAGAACTCCTAAAATGGCTGCCTAGCAAGCTAGCAGAACAGGGTCACTAGGACTACTGTCTAAAACAGGTCTTTTAATGTCTGGCAATGTCTTTACAGGAGGCAACGACTACTCAAACCTCCCTCAGACATACCTAACCTAAACCTGGGACTTCATGCCTTAGACTCTGATCCCCAACAAGAAAAAAAAATCCCCCAACAAGTACACGGACACATAGAACACAGAAGACGATACTCGAAATGGAGAGATATCACCTGGATAGGGCCACGAGAAGCTCCCGTGCAACAAAAGGCTCCTTCCAAGCTCTTCTTCCAAACCTCTCTAGCACAAAACTAAAATAAGAAACCATTAACCATACCTGCACTAAACAAACAACTCGCCCTCTTGGCCTAATGATTAAAGCACTTCACTACAAAACTTAATCGGCCCTCTTGGCCTAATGAGATCAAACAGAATAGCACCTATACATCCCTCCCTAAAATAACACAGATATACAATAATACACCCCTTTCAAAGGAGGAAAAATAGGACTCATAACCCTAAACTAAATGCATAAGGTTATGACCCATCCCTCTTGCATATATAGCAAGAGGCATACGCATAACATGTTGTCTAATCAGCCTATGGGTCCAGGATAATAACGGTAGATTGGTCTCGGCTACTCTTTGCATCACCCATATCAACCATCGTCTACCATATATTGCATGCTCTGATAACATTCCCCACAAGCGATTGGGTCCTCTCTCATTAAAGATAACAATATCCAAACTAGGACCACAATTGAAGAAAATGTCTTCTTCATAAGCAAGATTTGCCAGTGAATCCGCAAACTGATTCTAGTAACGTGGAATCAGCTGAAAAGACACTATCTTAAACTCCTCAAGTAGACTCATGGTAATTCGATAATACATACAAAGAATGGGATTCCGCACTATGTATGTCCCATCTAACTGATTCAGGATCAACTCGAAATCCCCTTTTACTAACAACCGATGAATACCACCTTGTTTGGCAAATATACAGTTCCATAATCAAGGCTTTATACTCTGCCATATTGTTAGTGAATCCTACCCCGAGATAAGCAGCTAACTTCATCATAACTCTACATCAGGGATCGCAGATTACTACTCCAACACTCCCTTTTTTATTAGGGCCCCTGGACGCTCCGTCAAAATATAATGTATGCGTCTACAATGGGTTTACACAGCCTGCCATCACGAACTCCTCTATTCGTAATTATGATAATCAAAGTTTAGCATGTTGAGAGGATGAACTGACGGTTCCATCCCACCTTCTTCATTGAACTCAATAGGGATACTCGTCAACAGTCGTAAGCAGTGATGGCAGAAGACTTTGATCTCCCACACAAAGGTTCCGTCTTCTTGCTCAATCACTTTGTATCCTTTGCTCCACCAAATGAGTTTTCCCGGATGGTATCTCTGCTCCAGATATGGGTGCTCCAAATAAGGAATTAATCGCCCCATCAACTAGCCTTAAGCTCTTTTGCAGGTCTCAAATCATCCCCAGCATGGACCTGCAATGCATTTCTTTTGTATTAGCATACTTAGAAATAATAAGGTTTAATCTTATTAAGATTAACCTTATTTTTAAACTCTACTCCCTGTGGATCAGCTAATAGAGCTGTAGACCTATTTTTCCCCAGCCTAACAATCTTGTAGGGCCCATCCCATTTAGGTTCCAGCTTCCTTGGAAACAACTCCCTACGTGCATCATAGTACAGAACTAATTGCCCTTTTTTAAAGGTATACTTCGCTCTAAGGTCATGCAATTGCTTCATCCGACGTTTAGCTTCCTTGGAAACAGCTCCCTACATGCATCATAGTACAAAACTAATTGCCCTTTTTTAAAGGTATACTTCTTCGCTCTAAGGTCATGCAATTGCTTCATTTGACGTTTAGCTACCTCCTAGTGTAATAAGCTCTACAACTTCAGTTCATCCAGGTGGGCTAGGGTTGTGAAACGTTCAAAGAGGGAATCCTCATCTCCCAAAGAGTGGTTAATTGTGGTTAATTGCAAACCCTATGGTTGGCAACTCAATTTCAAGGGGTAAAACACACTCTTCTCCATAAACTAATTTAAATGGAGTATGGCCGGTAGCTTGCTTGAACGTTGTATTGTACGCCCATACTGCCACATACAACTTCTTGTCCCAGTCTCATTTCTTCTCAGATACTATTTTAGACAAGATACCCACAAGCTGCTTATTAGTACTTTCAACTTGCCCATTTGCTTGCGGATTATAGGGGGCCGTTTTATTATGCTTGATTTGCCAAGCTTCAGTCAAGCTTTTGATCACTTTATTCAAAAAATGGGTTCCACGGTCCAACACTAATTCTTTCGGTGGACCAAAACGGCAGATAATTTGCTCTAAAAGGAAACTTGCACTCTCTTTTGCATTGTCCTGCCTCGTTGCCTGCGCTTCTGACCATTTTGTAAAATAATTAGTTGCTACTATAATATACCTCTTCTGAGTAGTAGACGACGGGGTGATAGGACCCACAAAATCAATGCCCCACTTCTCAAATGGAAGGATAGCCATAATAGGCATGAGTGGGCATTTCCTATTCTCTCTGTTGTCATGCCTTTGATAGGTATCACATCTCTTAACATACTCAAAGGAATCTTGGAAGATGGACAACCACCAATATCCAGCTCTTAAAGCTTTTTGCGCCATCAACCGTCCAACAAAGTGCCCTCCACATGCAGAGTCATGGCACTCTTCCAAGATAAAAGGAACCTCGTCAAGCATCATACATCGGCGATAGATATCATCAACCCCCTGCCGATATAGCGTCCCTGCGATCAAGGAAAACTTCAAAGCCTGTTGTTTGATTTTCCTCTTTTCAGCTTTTGATAGACCAGCTTCCGTCTCTCCTGTTGATAGATAATGCGTAATAGCAGCATACCAAGATGGGATAGAAGCTGTATCAATTTTAAACATTTCCTCAATATCACTTCCTTCAGTCAAAGTCTCTTTCGGCTCCCCGAAATCCACAAGGCATTCCACAATACCCTGCAACCTTGGTGGCTTACTCTTAGTCTCATAATCGAGCTCCTGCAAAGTGATTAACCACTTTGCCAAACGATCAGGCAGCTGTAGCTTGTTCATAAGCAATCTAAGCCCTTCCGCCTTCGTATAGAACACTACCTTTTCATAGAGGATATAGTGCCTGAATTTCTTAGTCCCAAAGACCATCGCAAGACACAACTTCTCCATGTAGGTATAGTTGATCTCTGAAATGCCCAATTTCTAACTAGCAAAAGCTATCGGATGATACCACTTTTCCTCCTAGATTTGGGCCAAACATCAGCTGATACTATACATGGTGGCTGCTAAAAATGTATAGAACACCTCACCTCTTTTAGGTGCTTTTAAAACGGATGCTTTTACTAGCTCATGTTTCACATCCTCGAAAGCTACCTTACAAGGGTCGCTCCATTCAAATAGATAGCTAAAGGATAATAAGTTCGTTAATGGCAACGTTCTTTCTGCCAAGGTATTTATAAACCGTCAATAGTACCCTATCAATGACAGAAAGCTATGCACCTCTTTCGGAGTGTGTGGTGGACTCATAGCAACTATGACCTTGATCTTTTCAGGGTCAGTTGCTATCCCTATTGAACTGACCACATGGCCTAGCAATAGCCCATAAGGTACTCCAAAGACACACTTCCGTGGGCTAAGAGCGATACAAAATTGTTTGCAACGCTCAAAGCACTTTCTTAAAATAACCAACATCCTTTCCCTTACAGTGGCTGTCCCTAGGTCATCAATAAATACTTTCAGCTCGTCTAGGGAGATGTCACCAAAGGTCTTGTCCGCTGTTCATTGCCATGATCCAGGTGCATTGCACAAACCAAAGGCCATCACATGGTATGCAAAAGTACCAAAGACAGTAATAAAATTTGTTTTCAACTTTTCCTCTTCTACGATTGCTATGTGGTTGTATCCTGCAGAGCAATCCATAAACGAATATATCTCCCTACCCGCTAATTGATCCAAAATCTGGTCAATAAATGGCAACGGGTAGTAATCCTCAACTGTGTGCTTATTCAACTCTCTAAAATCTACACATAGTCGGATCTGGTTGTTTTTCTTCTTCCTGATAACAACTGGTGAACACCATTCTGTGTACTGTACAAGAAAGATTAAACTAGCTTTCCGTAACTTTTGTAACTCCTCAAACAGACCATCTCTCAATTCAAAAGGCATACGCCTTACCTTCTAACGCACAGGACGACTGCCTTCTTTTACAGGAATAGTATGAACAGCTAGGCTAGGAGGAATTCCTCTCAGCTCATCATAACTCCAAGCAAAGATATCGCGAAACTTTTGAATCAAGGACACATAGTCCTCCCTTTCTACTGAACTGAGCATGGAACCTTATTTAATTGGCTGCGAATCATTTGGCGTTCCAAGGTCCAACTCAGTCACATTCACATCTCTTATCCTATCTTGTGACTCTATCGGCTCATTTAGAGCTATCTGATAAATATCCTCTGTAGTGGACCCCTCTTTAGATTCATCACTAGATGATGTCTCACTACCAGATGGATCGTCAGTTGTCTCTAATTCAATAGAAGCTAAAGGAGCTCTCTCACTTTGAGGAGACTCAAGGTAAGCATCGACTATTACTCGATTAGCACCTCTACCTAGAACCACTCGATCGGCAGGTATATCGACTTGACAGTCCATTCATAAGATCCAAGGCCTACTTAGCAAGACTCGATAGCTAGGATGTCTTGCAAATCTTATCACCCTAAAGTCCACGAAGCATTCTACACTTGCAACTGTAACATGGACCTTAGTAATGCAACCTTTTGGTTGTCTTAGACTATCATCAGCCATTCTGAGAAAGGTGGAGCTGTCTTTTTGGATGCCTAGATCCAACCTCTCCATCAACTTTGAACTCATGATATTGACGGAGGATCCAGTGTCTACAATAGCATGCTCCACCAATATTCCATCCACATAAGCTGGAACCCTAGGGCAATTCTTTTCAGCATGGTCAAATCAATCTTCCCCTACTCATGCTATGCCCAAAGGTTCTACAATATATCCAATACGTAGGATCTTCTTAAATTCCTTGCGTACTCCTGGAGATAATTTGATCAATTGTAGAAGGTTTACATCCGGTTTAACTTCACAAAGAGAACTTGCTAAATCAAAGTCATGATAAGTAGCCAAAGCTCTCTTTTCCTACCAAACCATCCTCTCTTTTGGTCTTTGGACCAGTTTGGGTGCTTCTTTCTTGGGTCTTGCCTTCTTTCTTGGCACTTCTTCATCCTTCTTAGGGTCACCTTTTCTATCAACCAGTCTTAGCAGTCCCCCTTCCATGCTAGGATTCTAGACTTGTGTCCCCTTGTCCCCTTGCTTAGGGTTTCCCTCAACCGGTTTTGCATGATCTTTATCAACCTCTTTAGCCTTTTGGCCTCTTTTCACGGCTCTTAAATTAGAGGTTTCAGCATCATTAACTCGTACAGCCTCAATAAGGCTGACTCCATTGCCTTCTGGCAACTCTTCTATAGTTGTTTTTCCCCTCTGCAATATTGGTGCATCATTCTACTGCAAGTTATTTCCTTGCGCTCTATGATTTACGGGGCCTGGCTGTTTACTCCCCTGTTGGAGGAAACTAATCTTACTCCAACAAGTAGCAGCTAAGTGGCCCGACTTCCCACAAATGTCACATTTAACATTTGGACAGTTTCGAGGGAAATGCTATCCACCGCACCACTTACAGCTGAATCTTGAGGGTCCACCCTCTTCAGGGCATCAACTCCCTATCAGATTCTGCTGCTTCTTCAAGAAATTAACGTCGATAGCTATTTATCAATATTGTTTGAAAATCATGTCGGTATAATGCTTCATCATATCCTTAACTTCTCCAAGGACATTAGATGCACTCGACTCATAGCCTCGATCTTTGACTTAACTTCTCCAAGGACATTAGATGCACTCGACTCATAGCCTCGATCTTCGACCCGTCGTTCCATCGGCCTAACAATCTGATTTGGCATTGGTTGTTGACCCATAGGAATAACATTAGAATTCGAAACTTGGCCTCCAACATTTGGTGGAGCCAACTGACTTGCCATAGGCATAGTCACACTGGGAAGAGCTGGCAGCAAAGGTACATTCTAAACCACGCTTCCTCTCCCATTAGGGTTAGTCATAGGTATCCCTTGACTTCCATTCGTCAATGGTAGGTTTCCTCCAAGTACTAAACCCCCATTAACATTCATTCGAGAGGAGTAGGCTGTTTGTAATCATGCTTCTACTCCCTCTGCCCATGTAATAGCGGTGTCTATATCTACCAAGGCCACATTGCTCAATTGTACTTGAATATTAAAATCCAACCCATGCAAAAATTATTGCAATTGGGCAGCCGGCGGAATGGGAATGTAAGTTTGTAACTTACGAAACACTTCCTTCAGCTTCTTGGCATATGCTTTCACATTCTCATGAGGGTCGGCATGTTACATTCAAGACACGCAACCAATATTTGCCACCTCTTTTAGGGGCATATTCTCCTCGGAAAGCTACATAAAATTGATCAATTGTGGTTATGGTCTCAAACTCTATGCTATGATACCATACTGCAGCCCTTCCTTTTAACGTCACATTAAAGAACATCATGAGATGTCCCTCATCTTGGATGCGATAATTAAACATCAATCTTTGGAACCCACAAATGTGAAATTCTGCATCCTCTTCCGCTAACCCATTAAAAATGGGCAAGGGAACTCCTAAGGCTGGTAAATCTAGCGTCCTTGTAGGAATTGCAATGGGTTGTGTCATGGCGATAATCGGATTAACAATAAGAGCTTGAACGGGTAAATTCACCCCCCCACTTGAAGTGGGTAGACTTGGTGGAAGAGAGGAAGAACTTACGCTTCCTCCTGCACCTAACGAACTATGTGGAGCAGTTGAGTTACTAAGACCACTACCTCGTATACATATCGGGCTACTCCTTTGAGGAGAATAACAACTTACGATCTCTAACTGCCATCTAGCCTCTCAGCACATTTTGCTTTTTGGATTTCGGCTTGATGATCCTTGTCAGAGGACATAAACCAAATTTCTTTTGGTCCCTAGAAACCCTAGGTTCGAAAACCACCACTTATAGGTGTCTCCCGGCAAACGCACCATTGATGGGACCTAAAATGGGCTGGCACTGGCTATGGCACTGGCTGGACCTCATGCTCACGACACACAAACACCCTCACGGCCTCGCGGACCAGGAGCATCAATCTAATGCCAAAGGAAAAACTGCCCTAAAGCTTACTTCATGCATTTATAGTCTATAGCCCAACGTGTCCCTAAAAATCCTCAGAGGGAGAACCCTTATACATTGGCAATGCCACTATCACACACATATGGAGGCACTCCCCTGATCAATAGTCGAAGCCCCACTGCAGCTCTCCTACATCACATGGATTGGCCCTTTGATGCGTTGCTAAACATATAACGCAAACGAGCACAAACTCCTCTCAAGGTACCAATATTTTATGTTCCACAATGTACCATTCCTCACTACACTTTCCCCTTGGGGCCCAACGTCTAACCTACAGCTTAGGACATCCTCTCACGCTCATCGTTGGTCACAACCTAAGGAAAACAGATGCCATGCATCTAGGAGGTTTTTTCGATACCTTTTAATTATTATGCTTATTGCAAATCATGTATGGCTATATGTTTAGACAAAAGAAATATGAGTATCGTGCATGGTGCATAAAGCATTCTTTCCATGAATTTTACTAGTGTGTACTGCGTTGAAAGGAGGCACCGAGCCATATGCTCATGCTACCATCCTCTTTATTCAAACTGGTTCCTATATGCCAAGTGCGATGCATAAATCAAATCTTTTCTTTATCTTTTAGCCTTTCAGTCCCTCTTCATCCAACTCTTAGCATTTTGCATCATTGATCAGTTAGATAGGGTTTCTATGCATTTTTTCCTTTTAAAAGAACGATAAATACGCACAAAACATAGAATCGGGAACAAACCGAGGCCAACCTCATGATTTTCCATCGTTATACATTGCACAAACATAGATATAAATTTCCCTAATTTTTCTCAGCCCATTTTCTATTTTTCCCAATTTTAAACCCATTTTTGAGCATTTTTTCCTATTTTTCTTTAATAAATAATGACTGAAAATGAAAGTTGATTGTGGGTTGTGGCCCTTAGGTTCATTGACAGCAAAAATTCAGATTTAGTTGGTGTGACATATCATATTTCTCATTTATATAGTAAAACCCCCAATTTTACCCTTAAAACGTGTGTTTTCCATGTATTTTGACATTAATTCTGGCCACGTAGCCTTATATTTTCTGATTTTCAGGTTGCAAACAGTTGAAACTCATGGAAAATAATATCATAATGAACTTTCGTCCCATATGAACAAGGTTTCATAAAGCAAATAGCATAAAAATATCATTTTTCTTTATAAAAATAGCATTACCGCTTATTTTCAGGTCTCAATTTCTTGGTCTTGATTACGGGACTGATTTCCAGCATGCATTTAATGCTCAGCATGACCTTGCATTGCCATCTCGATCCCCTCTTCATTCATGGAGCAATCCGATCTTCGCCAAACGAGCATCCGCCATTCCTTCTTCTTCTTTCTTCTTTCTGCGTGCACCACCCCTTAGAGGAGAGAGAGGGAGGAGAGAGAAATACTAATTTATGTTCTCCCTCAATAGTCCATCATTCCATACGCGAGAGGTGGCGATATGATCAGCATACAAGAGGGAATCAAGGCCCAATGTTACTTGAGTGGGTTGTGTGCAGGCTGATCCTCCATCTCCAAGAATTGGGCGCATTTTTTTGCGCCAATTTCTCACATTTTTTTCCTCCTCCATGTTGCCCATGATTTGATGCCCGCTTTTCACGTTGCATGAAATGCTCCAACTCCCCCCAAAGGTCACTTCCCACTTGGCCAAAAATAAGTCCACCTTTTCAAATCTTGCCCATTTGTTGGCCATTTCCCCACCGTCCGGGCTCCAAATCGAGCTCTGCAAAATCTTGGGCATCTGGCTTGACATCCCACATTGTCTGGCAACTCCTCACAACCTGCACGGCAGTCTAAAAATTTATCAAAAATCAACAAGTGTCGCTCGGGCGCCTTTTAAGGGTCGAATTTCACTTGTGCTTAAAATCGTCCTAGCTGGAGTCACCGCCTTTGACGTTGAATATTTTTCCTCTAAATTTCATATTTTTTGTAAATTTTAGACACATCTCGAGCTCAAAACTTGGCTCTCAACAAGGATGCATATGATTACTGCAAGAGATGTGATGCTTGTCCAGCGAATGGAGAAACCCACTGAAACAAGTGCCATGCCATTGCAACCCATTCTTCCCCTAAAGTTGTTTGAGAAGTGGGGATTGATTTTGTGGGTCCCATTGATCGACCCACCAGATGGAAGCAGAACAGATACATCTTAGTGTGTACGGATTATATCACAAAGTGGTGTGAAGCTAAAGCCCTGAAGCGAGATGATGGTAACAGTGTAGCCCTATTCATGTACGAGAATATTATCACCCATTTTGGCACTCCCCTCAAGCTGGTAAGTGACAGAGGTACTCATTTCCTTAACAAAATCATGGAGGATTTGACGGAACTGTATAAGATCCGCCATCGCAAGTCCACTCCCTATTACCCCAAAGCCAATGGCCAAGTTGAAGTCACCAATCGCATCCTTTGCTCGATTCTGACAAGAACGATTGCGCACATCGTCGCGACTCGGATGATCGACTTACAGAGGCCCTCTGGGCATACAGAACCTCTCATAAGGCAGCAACAAGAAAGAGCCCTTTCTAGCTAGTGTATGGTACAGAAGGTGTCTTTCCTGTTGAGTTGGAATTGCCCTCTTTGTGAGTGGCAGTTAAAGAACGCTTGGGAGATAGTGAGTCACTGCAACACCGTCTCCTGCACTTGGAATGCTTGGATGAGATACGACGGATGGCTCTACAGTGTATGGAAACCACTCAAGTGCGATGCAAGGCCTATCATGACAGTTTCATCAAGCACAAGGAGTTCAAAAAATGTGATCTTGTCTTAGCCTATGATGCAAGATTTGGCAAGTTTCCTAGCAAGCTTCAATAACGGTGGATGGGCCCATACAAGGTACTAGCTGTCAATCCTAACGGTTCTGTTCAGATGCAGACCATTGATGCCTCTAATGATCCTTTCCTCATCAATGGCTATCGCCTGAAGAAGTACTTCCCTCCGTGGGGATCTTGACAATCACAATTGACCTATCCCTTTCCTTTTGGGCGTCACATTGTCTTTCTTGTTGTGCTTCTGATAGCCATTATGATTCTCCTCATGAGGTGGTTTCGTTCTACTACCCCCTCGCAGAACCATCTCAACCTGACATTGTTCTCGTCTCGTCTGATCCAACAACAATGGCGAGGTTGGTCTTGATATATGGTATTTCTACCATTCCAATTATTAAGAAAAAAAAGAAGGAAAAAAAAGAAAAAAAAAAAAGAAGGAAAGAGAAAACAAAAAAAAAGAGAAAAGAAAAAGCAAAAGAGAAAAAAAAAAGAAAAACAAATGAAACTGTTATGGGAGAAAATGAAAAAATTCCCTGTCATAACAGGCCTCATTCCAAGAAAATGTGGAAACACCCTTGGGCGCAACACTGACTGTGGAAAAGAGGGTAACACCCCGCAGTTTAGGATAGCTGACTCGCCAATAGAACCTCTTCAGCGAGTAATTTGAAGCCACCTCCCTTGGTGCGCTATCTCTACAATATCAATCCGTCTGCCCTTCTTAACATACAACTCTTTTTACAAATCATTGAAGTATGAGATTTGTAGGCTATCTCCCTGGGTACGCCTTGTCCTCGAGATCCTCATGAAAACAATAGCCGACATGATCTTCATCACCAACTCCGTGAGTGATGTGAGCTTTCATCCTAACAGGATGGGGATGTGAGTAAGGGCTGCCCTCTATATCTATTAGAGAGTGAGACAGAGGATGGGGTGAGTGCCCAGTCTTTCCCTTCAAATCAAATGAGAGGTGAGATGTATGAATAAAGTGTTGCATACACGAGATGGGTCTCTCAATGCACAATGCATGATCTGTTTCATGTGCACTGCACTATAAGGCTCTCTGGCCTTCCTTCTTGCACTGTATGCCGGCACAGGGTGGGATGCACAGTTGCACCATCAAATGTGCACAAGGCATACAACCTCTACACAAATGACAGTGAGGATTACATCAATGGGTTTTAAGAAAGGGCTGCCCTTTGTATCTTTCAACTATGCGTGAGACAGAGGGTGGGTTGAGTGTGACTGGTGTTTCTTCAATCAATTACCAAGAGGTGAGGATTGAGGGACGTTACGACCTTTGGCATCAGGTACGTTCCCATTTTCTTATGCACCCATGGGCACAACTCATTTTTCTTGGTATCTCGCATACATGCATAGGCATTTCCATAATGATCAAAAGGCCATTTCAAAACTTTGTATGAATGTCAATGTGAATATTGACTCCCACCAGTTGGATGTCCTGTATTTTCATGCCCTATGTCTCCCTAGTAGATACCTTGTTTTGCTAGAAAGGATGTGTTTCTTGCAGTTCTTTCAAAATCCTCCAAAGACATTAGTAAATGAATCCTTCTCTATGGATCGCTTTCGAAACCACCAAGCCTTCAAAAGGGATCATCTTCATTGATGCCTTTGCAATATATCTTGGATGATTCTTAATGATATATATCTCTTTTTGGAGGTGTCATTTAGATGGTTGTGTTAGTATTTCGATGTGTGTTGTAATCATTGTATGTGATGAGTTTGTGCTGATTGAAAATAATTTGTTCGCGAGCTTTTTTCAAAAGATTGTTGGTGGATGGAAAGCCTATGGTGGAAAGCTGAAGAGAACCTCTCATATCCTTTACAAATTTGTTATGGTTTTTAAATGATTAATTAGAAGAGTTAATGAATAACGAAGTTTTCCTTTAGTAGTGATTTTCTATTAGATACAGGTGATAAGTTGGGGTCATGGTTTGGAGAGATTATTGAATATCTGATGGAAGATAAAATTGCGCTCTTTAGTGAACTTATATTCTTATTTTCCTTAGGTCATGAGGACGCTTCCTTTCTAAGTGTGGGGATATGTTGAGAGTGGAAAAAGACTGAATTTTGACTGATTTTTGTTGTTTTTGAGGTCTAAATGATTGTTTTTTTATGGATTTCGAGTGATGTATGGTTGTTAATGGAAGTATTTGAGAATGTTTTGGATGATATTGATTATGTTTTGGAAGTTCGTGATGATTCTTAGTGGAGATATGAAGCTTTGTAATGTCCTGGTAGATTCTGTTGAGCTTCTGATTGGTTCTGTATACCTTCTGTATAGCTTCTGTTTTGTTCTGATTGTCTTCTGTATGAAGCATGGATTGATGATTAATGAAGATTGAGATCTTTTGAAATCTTATTGAGTAGTTTTTGATAGTTTGGAATGATTTGAGTATGAGTTATGAGGTTCTGATAACCTTCTATAGACCCTCTGTAGAGCCTGTGTCTCTGCTCTGTCTCTGTACTGTAACTGTACTGTAGCTATTCTGGTGCTGTATTGTAATTGTTCTATAGACCTTCTATAAGTATTTTGTAGAATGTATGTGTGAATTTGGGAAAGTTTTCTAACCTTTGGAAACGATGAATCTAAGTTCAAAAGAGCTAAAACAAGTGGAAGAAGCAGCTGCTAAAGACTAAAGAGAAGAGTGAAGTGATAGTGACAGTAGTGCGCTGTGAAAAGACACTGTAGTGGCTCTGGTGACTCTTCATATCAAACATACCTCTTGGGACATGCATCCACGACCTAAGAAGGATTATTGAGAGTTATAATGAGAGTATTGTGGTGAGGATATGATGTACTATTGATAGAGAGAGAGAGTTAGAGATAGTCAATTCTATCAAAACAATGTAACTGTATATGAGAGATTGAGAGAGAGAACTAAGACATTGAAGATGAATAATATGTGATTGATTTACATTCAAAAATGGTGTATTCTTTTGTGTTCTTTGTTCTATTGAAGAATTCTATGAAGATGTTGAAGATTATGGTTGATTCTATCAAATCTGTGGGAGATCTCTACTATGATGCTGCGTTAAGAATTGCTGTTTTGTTTGTTTTGATAATTAGAAGAATGAAATAAAAGCTTGTTGATGTTACAAGATAGATTTTCTTGCAAGAGAATTCCCTTTTTTCTTGGTGTTCCTCTTGGGGCTCCATTTTCTCAAAGAGTAAGCTATAGGATGCCCTTTTTACATTAGTACACATCCCAATGTGCAAGACAGATTGCATCTATGACAACTTCAAATTCATTGCTTAAGTTAGGTACCCTTAAGATAGGAGCAGTTATCAAGCTATGATTTAGTTGCTCAAAGATAGATTGTTCAATTGGCGTCCAGATAATGGCAACTTACTTTTTGAGTAGGTTTGTAGTAAGAGGTGCTACAATTTGGGCATAGTTTCTGATGAGTATCTTATACCATCATGTTGGACTTAGAAAACTTCTCACTTCCTTGATAGTGGTTAGGGGTGGACAATCTTGAACATATTTGACCTTGGCACATGATCTACTAATATACCTTCAACACACACTATGAATCCCAAGTACTTAATCTTCCTTTTGAAGAAGGCACACTTCTTCTTCTTGGCATACAATTTGTGTGTTCTCATCATCTCCAAGACAATACAAAGATGTGGTTCATGTTTTTATTATTCCTTAGAATAAGTTAGGATATCATCAAAGAATACAAGAACAAAATCATCAAGACGAGGCTTGAAAATGCCCTACATTAAGATGTTGAAGGTAGCTCCCAAATGACATCACGATGAATTTGAAATGACCGTATCTTGTGTTGAAGGCGCTTTTAGGAATATCTTCATCCTTGATTCTAATCTAATAATATCCTAACCAAAGATCGATATTAGAAAAGATCATTGATCCTTTTAAACAATCAAGAAGCTCGTCTATCCTTAGGATTGGGTACTTATTTTTCAGTGTTACTTCGTTTAGCCCTTAGTAGTTGATACAAAGATGGAGAGTTCCATCTTTCTTCTTTTGGAACAATAATGGGGCTCCCCATGGTGAACTACTTAGCCGAATATGCCCTTCTTCTGGTAGTTGTTTGAGTTGCTCTTTTAGTTTGATGGCTTTAGGAATAGACATCTTGTAAGGTCTTTTTGCCACTGGAGCGGCTCATGGAACAAGTTTGATCTCTTGATCGACTTCTCTTTCTAGAGGTAACTGAGTTAGCTATCCACAAAATACGTCGACATATTCTTTTAACCAATATGGTTTTTCTTCTATCTGACATAAACATTACTCGAAAGATCAAAAATCATTTTCAAGATTCGTTATTCTACCATAATTCAAAACATACATTAACAAAGAGAAGAAAGCATGTCCTAGGCTATATTTACCATTCAAGATTTTTTTTTCTTAAGCTTACATTGTATTCTATTCTAACGAGGGCTCTGATACCAAGTATGAGGTGTCTGCCAATCTCAATCCAAGGCACACCTTTTAGTAGTCCACCGGTAGGTTTTCCAAAATGACGCTGCCCAGTACTCCCTTGAAGTATCACGGGGTTTTTGCACTCAGGCCCTAATGAGTCTACATTGCAACATAAAGTTTCTGCTTGAATCCACTAGAATCGACCTAAATTTTTGGGTTCCTAAAATTAGACAGGTATCCTAATAGCTAGCTAGCATCAATCATTTCGAATTTCCACTTCTTACAAGATTACTTGAACTGAAGCGCACTTGCCATTGCACTTGGTTCAAAGAGAATGGGAGACAGAGGGGAGTCTGGTATGTCAACGCTCTTGCCCATAAGGCAAAATCCCATTCTGGCCCCTTAAAGCAATGCAATTCGGTTCTACCTAACGGACTAGTTGCGCTTTCCTATTTCTATCGCCGATTTACAAAACCTCCCAGCTAACAAGGACCACCCAATCATTGGACGAACCCATTGGGGATCACGCCCACGCTCGTTCCTTTGATGACAGTATTATCTTTAGTTTTTAATTACCTACGGCACATTTATTCAAACATATAAAACCAGCTTCCTTAATTAGTCTATTAAATCACAGGTTCCTTCACGTAATTTATTTCACAGATACACATACAATTCAAACAACCCTTGAATAAAAATAATTTCATTTATTATATTGGAATTTTATTACAATTTCCATCTTCCCGATCTCCTATGAAAGATATACACAATTCCATAAGGGTGTTCTATCCTCCAAGATTCCTCCCTTGTAACTAGCATTAGGGTTCTAGGATCCCATCCTTGGTCGTGGAGGGGCTCGTCAAATTCTAGGAGTAATATAGCATTTACGGCCAGAGCCCCCTTGGCATCTGCATTTCCTATTGCTCCACACTATCCCTATAGACAGCCCTTTCTGCTACGGAGCAAGTCTAAGCCTCTTGAAGTGATAATCATGACCCCCTTGGAGTAGGGTCTCGCAGCTAGCTTGAGGCTAGCCTAGTGCAAAGTTTCCTTTTATCCTATTTATCAATGTTTTCAATCAGAGATCTAGATTCTAAAAAACACAAAAAATCATTTTAAACAATAACAATCACACCGTCATGCAGTTTACAACTTCACATGTCCAAGGTAGATCCTTAATCCAAGGTAACCTTACATTCTAACAAGGATTTTTCTTCCCTTAAAGAAATGTTGAGTACAAAGCTTTCAACATTATTAAGTAAGATACAAATTTTTCATTCAGGGCTAATTTACCCAAGATAAGCAAATTTCCTATAGTTTGGTACTTAGAAAAATATTGTGACAATAATATAATGAGACGACTTACAAGATTCTTTAAATAGACTTCCACTTTTTAAGTGTTAATCAAATCCTAACCAATGTCGCATTTGGCAATAAATATATCGATTTATTTTAGTAATCTTGAGTGTGCATAACGTCCTTTACTCATTTCGTGCAATGACCTCCTGCAACTATTTTCATCATGATTCTAGAAATTATAATCTTGATTAATCTATCCACAAATCATACATAGCAACTAACCATTTGTGCATGTATTAATACGCTCTCTAAATGAAATTGATATCTCTTGTAAGTGTAAATGCAAAAGCTAATATTTGATGTACTTAATTTTGAAAAAAAAACTTATTATTTTATGTGGCGATATGAAAATAGTAGCTTATTTCTGAGTTGTGAACAACTTGGTTTGGCACGACGTCATTGGAAATTTTGTCTTTGCTTACACTTGCGTTCACCACACTTGATGTTTCATTGGTAGTGGTAATTCCAACAACCTCCAGCATTCCTATATCTCAAGCAATACCCAGTCTTTGACCAGTTGCAATGGATTTCACGGTCTTTCCATCTCGTTGCTTTCGAGCCATCATTCGTGAGCGGGTTCGAGAGATAGAGAAGGTGGAATGACTTTGGGATGGGAGAGTGTGAGAGTAGCTTACCGAGTTGAAGATCAAGACAGGAGGGGAGGTTGAGTTAATTCATTTCCTCTCTAACCCCCTCTCTAATTCCCTCTCTCACTGCCTCTCAGAATCTTCTTCCCTCTCTCTCTCTTTCTAATTATTCCCCTCTCTAGCTCCCTCTCGCAACCTCTCAAGGAGGGAGGGGTATCCTTCTACCTCTCTCTCTTTTCCTCCCTCTTGCTTTATACTCCTAAGAAGGGCCTCTCCCCTCTTGCTTGGACCTCTCTCAACTGCTCCCCATGTCTTTTAATTATAGCTAAGTTAGAGAAGAAGGGTTGTGGCTAATTATAGCTAAATTAGAGAAGAAGGGTTGTGGCTTAGAAGAAGAGCTCTTTATGGAGGGGATCTTGACAAAATCAGTAATATACAGCTTCCAAGATGCAATCTGATGCTCAAATCACAAATCTAATGGTTATGTTGCCTCCAAAAGGGGGGTAAAATCCCAAACAACTAACACCTGATCAAAAATCTTCCAAATCACTCCTTTTACTCTCCCCATTCAGAGTGATATTTGCTCCATGTAAACTGTAATCGCGACATGCACAATTTCTCGAATCCTTCTTTTTACGTTAAATCTCCAAAACTAATTGAAAAAACCACTTGCTTTTTTTACATGATATCTTGTTCTAGAAGTTTCCATAGCTTTTTAGGATATTTATAATAAATAATATCCAAAATATAAAAAATATGTTAGTTTTATTCAAAAATCTAATATTTTTGGACCATCCATACTATAGACACTGACACTAATGATTAATATGGCTCATAACTCTTGTTCACGTGGTAAAGGTTATACCTCAAGGACTCCTTGGTTAGGTATTACAACTTGTTGATCATCAAGGATATGGTTAGGGATAGCTACGTATGCTTTCGATATGCTAACATGAAATACATTGTGGATTTTTATATTCTCAGAGAGTTGTATCTTATAAGCACTTGGTCTTAATCACTGTGATGATCCTTTTAGGTAACCCATGTAACCTAAAAATATCTTTCACGAAAATTCTTGTAATATCTGAAGCTTTGTAATTGTTCTTTGTTGAAATAAGATGAGCAACCTTATTTAGTATGTCTACTATTACTATTATTGAGTTATATCCTCCTTGCACAGAAGGTAACCTAACTACAAAATCCATGCTAATAAAATTCCATTTCATTTGGGGAATGTCAAGTGGCTGGAGTTTTCCTGGTAGCTTGACATGTTTAGATTTTACCCTTTGGCAATTTAGACATTCAGTGATATACTTAAGTACATCACCCTTTACTAGTAATAGCTTTTTCTGACAACATTACGAGTCCTCAGGTGTCTTGAAAAAGGAGAGTCATATGCTTCCTAAAGTATCCTTCTCTTGGGAGTTTGGCTTGAAGGAATGCATAGTCTCATTTTGAAATAATTAAGTCCTTTATCTTCATTTGTAGAGAATGCTTGATACTTCGTCTTGAATTCATAATCTTGTTCCTTATTCTGACCTTCCCAAAACAATTATTTATAGTTTGGGTCCTTATCCACTTCATCCTTAGTCAACTCCTTCTTCTTCTCCATGTTTAGAGTGTTGTTTGCTGCATGTAAATTACAATCATGATATGTGTGATTTTCCCAATCCCTCTTTTTGTATTAAGTCTTCAAAACTAGCTGAAAGAGCTACTTGGTTTTTTACATGACACCTTGTTCTAGAAGTTTCCATAGCTTTTTAGAATATTTATAATAAATAATATCCAAAAGATTAAAAAAATACTAGTTTTGTCTAAAAATCTAGTATTTTTGGACCATCCATACTATAGACATTGACATCAATGACTAATATAGCTCATAACTATCGTTCATGTGGTAACTTTCATGACAGGTGGCTACGGTCCTTGTTAATCCAAAAAAAAAAAATCGGGTTACGATCCTCAAGTTTTTTTTTCTCGAGATCTTCTCTATTTAATGATTTTACAGTTCTTCAAGTCTAGTTTGCAAGAAGTCGAGAAGATTTTAAATCAAAGTCGGGATATCACATATGGCTTGGAAATCAAAACCATAACCACAATAGATCTATTTTATACGGTGTTGCGAAGACAGTTTGCCCCTCAAAGAGGTGGTCAATGTTGGTTGCATGTTTTGAATGCAATACATTAAGAGCCTCATGAGAATGCTCAAGCTGATGCAAAGAAATTGAAGGAGGTGTTCTACAAATTGCAAGCCTCTATTTTTGTTTCACCTACTATCCAACTACAGTATTTCCTACGTGGATTGGATTTAAACATCCAAGTGTAGTTGAGTAGTGTTCCTCTTGCTAATATAAATACTGCCATTACACAAGTGGAGGAGATAGAGTCGTAATTAGAAGTAGCCTATGCATCTAGAAAAAATATCTATTTAAGTCTAGGTTGTAATAATAATTTAGCATTAACAACACTTAGTGGAGCTTGTAATGTGCACGCCTATCGGTTGTCCAAGCACGTTTTAGTAGTCCATCGAGAAATGAATCTAAGTGTCTCCACCCAACACTCCTAGGGAATGTTATGGGGTTTGTCGCCTAGGATTTCCCAAGTCTGCCTCACAATGAAACATTCAACCCACTAGGATCGACTTGAAATCTAGGTCCCTAGGGCCAAGGTCTCCTAGCAGCATTCTAGTGTCGGGTTTTGGATATCCTACTTTATGCAAAGATACCCAATCTGAAGCAGATCCATAGTGCACTTGGTTCAAAGAGAATGGGAAATGAGAGGGATGCATCGCTCACCATCTCTACCCGTAGGGCATAATCCCATTCCGATCCCCTAAAATCGCATGAATCAGATTCTAGCGTAGCAATACCTAAAGTCAAACGGTGATAAATCCTTGTGAAAAGCCTCCCAATTCTCTAGGACCACCCTCCCGTCGGACGAGATCCATCGAGGATTCTGCCCACCCACTTCCCTTGATAGCTTTAGTTTTCTAATTATGTCCTATCACATTTATATGCGACATTTAAAATCAACTTCATTAATTAAGCCTTTTAGGGAATAGGGTTCATTTGTGTAATTTACAACATTGACTCAAAAACAAAATAAGTAGTCCTTTTAACAAACAAGCTCCTTAACTTATCTTCAAGTTAATCTTTGTCTCTTACCCATACATGGGAATTATGTATCCCTTCTATCCAATAGAAGTACCTGGTCCAAATCACATGGCACCATAATTTCCATCCTTTATCTAGAATAGGATCTTCCAATGCCCTAGATTTTGGGGTCACGGTAGTCTACAATTCCATTCCGGTCTAGGCAAGGGGTGTCCAGAGCTCCACTGACCCCAAGCAACCTAGGAGTGAGACACAAATTCCGTGATTGGCCTTTTCACCACTCAACCTTCGGCCCGTGAATCAAGCAGTGCCCTTTCGGGGTAATCCGCAGTGTGTTCTTGGAGATGATCCACCCGTGCAAAATATCCTTCCTTAATTAATCCAATTAGGAATCAAGCACAATCAAGGCAATCAGCCTAATATCATTTTCCAGTGAAACATTCCTTTATTTTCCATGGCTACTTGTCATTTCTGACCCTTGCCATGATTTTTCCATCAAACACAAGAACTTGGAATATTTATCCAAATCACAATGCAACAATCAATTGATTGAAAAAAAAATATTTAGGGTGTTGTTAAATCACCTAACAAAACTAATTGTATTTTTTCCATACAATGCAAGAATAGATGGGATATTAATTCCATCGCATATTTGCTCTCCCCCTTGGCATCAAAGAGAAATTCTATGCAAAATTTACTTAATACTTGTATACACAATTCTTAATGTCATTCTTTTTACGATTATGCTATTCATAACCCTTAACTGATTGCTCTATCAATGAATAAGCCATACACAACTAAGTGTAATGAACTTCCCTTGATACATGCATTTTGCAAACTCCATCTTTCAAATATGTGAGAAGAGGCTTATCCCTTCCCATGACCTATTCTCGTACATCATAGTATTGGATCATAATGTATCTCATGTGAGAATCAAAGAAATCATCTATTAATTTAGAAATACATTACTTACAATCGAAACCACAGTTGGATTGGTAGTGATACCTTCGCTCGAAGCTTTTTTGTTGCTAGTTGTAGGATTGCCATCCACACGCAACACTTGTCACTTGGAGGCCATTGTCCGCAAGTAGACTCAAGAGATTAAGAAGGTGGAATAGATTCGAGATGGAAAAGTGTAACAGAATATGGCTATCGAGATAGAGGGAATTGAGCTAACTCTCTCCCTTGTAGCCTCTCCGGGTAACTCCTCTCTCTCTCTCAAGCTCTCTCTCACAATATCTTGGAGGGGTATCCTTCTCTCTACCTCTCTTTCGCAGCCTCTCAGGGTCTCCTTCTACTTCATTGTGCCTCCCCATGCCTCATATTTATAATGAATTAGAGAAGAGAGGATGTGGCTAAGAACAAGAGTTCTTGGTGGAGGAACTCTTGAAAAAATCAATGATCTGATGCTTGACTCATAAATCAGATAGTTCCATTGGCTCCATAAGGGGGGTAAAATCCTAATACACTTGCTTGAAAATCCTTCAAATCACTCCTTCTTTCTCTCCCTATTTGAAGTGTTGTGTCTACTACATGTAGACTACAATCGTGGCGGCACACGCGATTTCGCCAATCACTCTCTTTTTTTTTCTTTTTATAAAATCTCCAAAACTAACTAAAACATCACTTTTTTTTTCTTTTCAATGACATCTAGTTCTAGAAATCTCCATATCTTTTTAGGATAATATCTAAAATATCTAGAATATGCTAGTTTTGCCCAAACTCTAATATTTTTGGACCATCCATACCATACACATTAACACTAATAATTAATATGACTCGTACTCTCATTCACGTTGTAGCTTCCATGAAGGGTGGCTACAGTCCTTGTCAATCCGAGAAAAATATTGGATTACGACTCTTGGTTTTTTTAAAATAAATAAAAATTGTTAGTTATTAATGTTAGTTAAATTTTACCTTAGTTAATCTTTAGTTAGTAACCTTACTAACTTATTAATTGACTAACTAACTTTCAAACTAACCAATTAAGTACTTATAATTGCATGGAAATATTACAGAGGTCAAGATGCAATAAGTCCATCCATAACAATCCCTAATGCAAGAGAAGGCATCATGGAAAATATACCTATATTGCCAACTCCTATGAATGCTATTATGCCAATGGCTATCCAAATGGGCCTATTAAATAACGGAAGTGAAATAACAAATTCCAAAAATGTAATGTCAACTAATCAACCACCAATATTTGACTAGGTGGTTAAGTCATTGGGATGCCAAGTGGATGATTACGATTATGAGTCTAGTGCATCAAATGTTCTTGGGGAAAGCAAGGATATGATGAAGCATTATACTAACATGATATATGAACAATAAAGACAAATAGCCATAGATATAAACTTCTTGAAGTAGCAAAAAAACTTAATTGGAAGTCAATGCCTTGAAGAGGGTGGTCCGTCGAGGTTTAGTTGTAAACACTGTGGTGATGAACACTTTTCTTGAAACTATCCCTTTGTTCAATGTGACATATGTAGGAAGTCCCAAGCCCCGAAAATTCATAACCCTAATGTGCAAGGTGGTCCTTTGAAGGCTATTAATGGTAAAGTAGACTTGAATAAGGAGTCCACGAAGAAGAAAGTGAAGGCCAAGAAAGAGGTATCTAACCTTCTGAAACAACCAAAGAGCACATGGTGTGGTAGAAGAATAGGACTATTGCTAACTTTTAGGAATTTGATTCAGCAAGTTTTCTTTATGAGGTCAAGCGCCACATCAACCTCCTAAAATTAATTAAACTGTGCTTGAAAGTGTGTAAGAAGTTTAAAAAGATCCTTCACACTTGATATATTGTCAAACCCTTGGATATAGCTTGTATCAGTGTGATGACTAATTTCAGGATGCCAAAAAGCATCACCCAAGGGTGCCAATCTATGTTGATGGTATATTGGTGGACCATGCCATTGTGGATACATGATCCTTCATTAACATTATGAGCTCAAAATTGATGGAGAGACTAGGATTAGAGATCCAAAAAGACAACTCTACAATTCTAAGGATGGTTGATAACAGCTTGAGATAACCAGAAAATGTATTACCAAAGTCCATGTAACCATTGCTAATGATGAATGTATCCTAGAATTTAGGGTCATTGGTTTTGCAATGCAGTCAACCAAGTACTCCCAAGTTGACATACCAATTGGTCATTTGATCTTCGGTAGATGTGCCAGACGAGTTATAATCAATGCTTATCTAGAATCACCTCAAAAGCAAGCAAGCATCCATATCCTCAATGGAATTGGATGTGTTGTTAGAGGGGCCTTCTAGTAGTGAGACTTAATCGACAAAAGTGATGAATCAAAAGAGGAGTCTAGTACGGAGGACATTTACCAAGTAACTCTAAACGATCCTATAGAAGCATAAAATAGATTTTGAGATGCAGATGTGATAGAGATAGACCTTGGTACATCAAATTATTTGCAATCGGTCAAATTAGGGTCTACACTCAACATGAAAGAAAGGAAGGTGTATGTCTCCTTAATCCAAGAATTCTGTGATATATTCACTTGGAGTTATAACCAAATGAGGGGTATTTCCCCTATTTTAGATGTGCATACTATTCCCCTAAAATAGAGAAGTTAACCTATCCACAAAAAGTGAGGTGTGTGCATATTGAGCTAAGACATGGGCTATTTGAAGAGTTATAGAAATTAGGTAAGGTTGGTATGATATTTTCCATGTAACACTCAGAATGGTATTTGCTAGTGGTCATCAAGAAGAAGAAAAAGAAGAAGAAGAAGAAGAATCAAATCTAGCTTTGCATTGATTTTAGAGATCTCAATAAACAAATAGTTAAGGACTATTATCCATTGTCATTCATTGATCAAATCTTAGATCACTTAGCAACAAGTAGAGATATATACACCTTTATGGACTACTTTGTTGGCTACAATCAAATCACCATCAAAGAGGGGGACAAGCAAAAGATAACATTCTTAACCATGTTTGGAACCTTTCATATCATGTCATAGTCTTTGAATTATGTAATACACCTGATTCTTGGCAACCAATGGTCGACAAAACCTTCAATGACATTTCCCTAGAAGAGCTAAAAGTTTTTATTGATGATCTAGGGGCAGCCACTACTAGGAAAAGGTAATTGATAATTTTTTAAAAATGTTTTGAGCACTATAATTAGTTTTTTATTGCTTTAAATCTAAGGAAATGTGTATTTGGGGTTTCCTATAGATTATTGTTGGGCCATGTGGTTAGTTTGATTGAAATTGCAAACTCGTCCAAAAAAGATCAAAGTCATTCTCACTATGAGTGCATCAAGAAACCCAAAGAAGTGTATAGTTTCCTATCGTTAGCTAGATATTATTAACATGTCATTAATACACTTGTCGAAAATGACGTTTCCATTGACAAATTTATTATCCTTGAAATACTTATTTGTTTAGAGTGGTATGTGTGAAAGTGCTAGTCTCATAAATTACAGTCTTATTTGTTTAAAGTGGCAATGGGTGAAAGTGCTAGTCTTAAAAGCACCCGAAAGAGGTGAGATGTTTTATATATTTTTGATAGCCACGATCTATAGTATCACTCTAAGATTATTTTTGAACAAGTTGCAGGCCTCCAATCTCCTAGCAAAGTGGTTAATCACTTTGCAAGGATTCAATCATGATATCAAGAGTAAGTTCTCAAGATTGCAAGGCATCATGGAGTGTCTCGTAGACTCCAAGGAGCTAAAGGATGTATTGGCTAAAGTTAGCAACCTTAAGGGTCCATTGAAAATAGACACGACCTCCATTCCATCTTAGTATGTTGCAATGCCACATTATCTATCTATGGGAGAGTCTGGAGCCTCTCTATCTAAGGCTAAGAAAAGGAAGATTAAATAGGAAGCCTTAAATCTTTCTTTAATTGCAAGAACTCTATATGAGAAAGTTTATCGTCGTTGTGTTATGCTTGAGGAGTTCTGTTCATCTTAAAAGAGTGTCATGAATTTGCTTGTGGAGGGTACTTTTTAGGTGTAATGAAGGAGACCTAGGAGAGAGGAGAGAAGGGAGAAACTGCAGAGAGAAGAGAGAAAGAGGAAGAAGAGGAGAGAAGAGAGAGAAAGACTAGCAGAAGAGAGTAAAAGATAGGAAAAGAGAGAGAGAGGAGGGAAGCCATGAAAGCTAGGAGGAAGGAGAAAAGAGAGACTTGATTATTGATAATTGATGCCCTAATTGGGTCTCTCAACACCTTATATACCCTGTCAGTATAACTGGGTATTCCCATGCTAATCCGTGTCCTACCCGTCTATCCCCACTCTTTTACATTTCATCCCGACCCTGAAGGTTTTTGCCCTAAAAAACAAAAAGCGGACCTATGGCTCACAGCGAAAGAGAGGGTTGCAAAGTACTACTCTGCTCAGCATTACAAAGGAGAATATGGGTATGGTGAAGTACAATCTCATGTGGAATTGGGACATAGAATTGTGGATATGATGTATATGACATGTGCAAGTTGATCGCATATGAGTTTGGCCTCCAGTTCTTGACAATTAGGGGCTGACAAACAGTGGATAGTATGCTGTCCAGAATAGGCCTCCTAGAGAAAACTGGTCATAACTTGCTATGGGCATCTTCGATTGAGGCGTATGACATGCCAAAAAGAAGCTCGTTGAGGGTACTTTCAGCCTATGTAGGTCATGCAAGGGTGCACTTAATGCAAGCCCAAACTGTTCGAAAGTAGATGGCTGTCTACTGTAAAACAGACCCAAATCGAGTCGTCTTCAGCCAAAGTTGCGGCCTCAAGGTGAGGGGACTACACTGGGGAGTGGTGATGTAGATAAAGCTTTCTTTCAACCCCCGAGATCAAATGGATAACGTGCATGGTAAGCATCACCAACATACATGTCATCCATACAAGCTTGGGTCTCTGCACTACCACTGGGGTCAAATGGAAAGTGGTTATCCTTTCAATGCATTGGATTACCATTACCATCCACAAGTAAAGCTAGAATGGCCAGTACCACTAGCTATTGCATCGAGTCTGCCATAAGCATCATATGATTAAGCTCGGTCTGCACTTGGATGCTATCAATAACACATGGGGTTGCAGAAGCGGAGAAGTGTACTGCATCAACCCTTATATGTGACATGTGTACAGACTGAAGGGTCCCCTAGAATGACATGTTTTCTTGATCTGTAATATGAACATGATCTTCTTTCTTGAATGAAAGTTTGACTTGCTTTGGATCCACATCAAAATGGTCTTCGGCAGGATCTGTCCTATCCTTGGCATAAAGATATTCGAACACAAATAGGAGTTTTGCATTCTGTGCTCTACATTTGTCTTGATGATCACAAGATATCGGCTTAGCATATCGATAGCATGAGCCCGAAGCATGCAGTTCCCGTATCGTATCACTAGTAAGGTGTCTAATGCGTTTAGCCTTAGAAATCTACACACATAGTCATCACCATTGGTCAGCTCAATAATAGTTCTGACATGCTGCTCATGTACAACAGATGACTGCCCATGACCATAATGCTCATACTGTCCATATGAAGGGTCATGCCAATGTGGCTGTGGCTCATAATGATACTCATGCTATCCACACATATGCTCGTCACCATTGGTCAGCTCAGTAATAATTCTGACATGCTAGTAATAGTCATCTTGCTGCTCATGTACAACAGGTGTTTGCCCATGACCATAATGCTCAAACTGTCCATATGAAGGGTCATACCAATGTGGCTGTTGCTCATAATGATACTCATGCTGTCCGTATTGCATATGGTAATGGTAGCCCTGCTGCTCATTTACATCTATTTGCTATTGACTATTACCAAAACTTTGGCCATATTGTTGCCCATAAACATGTTGTCCAAGATTGCATGATGATTGTCCAACATGACTACAATGGTGTCCTTGCATCCTAGGTTGACCATAAATATGATGAGTGGCAAGTCCATGAGCATAGGTATTGACATAATGCTGGTCATAATCACTGGCTTGCTGCTCCTGCATTGCATAAGAATCTCCATATGCATGCTGCTGACCAATGCTGTATGAGCTACCATATACATGTCCATGATCATGACATGCATAAGAACTATATTGCTGCATAAAGGAGTGCTTGTAAGTGTAATCATGTTGTCCATAATGGCCATAATCATGCTGCCCATGATAGCCATACTACTAATCAAATCCATTGGAGTATGATCCACCCTCATGACAAGGTGTTGCCCAAAGTCGTATTGTACAATACTTTGGTTATCAAAATTGCCCATATGTGATTTAGCTTAGCACCAGCACAACTGACCTATATTGTTTGCCACATCAGAGCATCAAAAGATCCCTAGTGTTACCACTGAAAATCAGATCTGCACACTGTTGTTTGCTATTGTATGCTACTCACTCTCTACATCACACTGTTCACTATGTGTTAAAAGTTAATCAGACTTATCATCCAATGCTTTCCCTGGTTCTGATAGAAGGAAATCTGCATGAAATTTTGTGTGTTCTGTTCCTTTGTCTATTTTGTGTAAAAGTCCCTTCCAACTATGCTTTCCAACACCAAGAATTTGCCCAAAATCTTGTCAATCATCTGCATAGGACTGGCTTGATATAAATCTCCAATATTTTATTTCAGGTGTATAAATCTCCATTCTGGCTGCGGATGAGAGCTTTCCATCATACAGACCTTTTGCTTATGGACCTCCAAGTTATGGAGCAGGTCCTGGCTATGGAGTTGCTATGAATGGAGGATATACAACAGCTCCATATGCTAGTGCTCCTCGATACCCTACTACTGGTGGATTTGCTGGTGGCTATGGTAATGCCCCTCCAAGAGGATATGGAGGTGGAGCCGGCTATGCTACACCAGCAGCTCTCTCTACAGGATATGTCAATGCTCCAATGGGGTTAGGCCTGCTCCTGCAAAAGTACTCTGAGTGCCATCTCCCATGTGCTGCAAACCATCAGGACCTTGAATTTTTCTGCAATGTCTCACTGTGTAATTAGATCTACTGCAAAAGATCAAGGCCTGGAAATTTCCTGTGGCAGGATATGTGCAGAAGCTTCCGACACATACATTATTGACCTGCAATCAGTTGCAAGTGAAAATCAACCTCTCCATCTTCATCGTACAGTGCTTTTTCTGTTTGTTTGACAAACCATGGCCATGGCCGCTGCCTCAGATCTTCCCCTGCAGCAAAACTCTCGCCCTCCCCATATGCGCATCCGAAATGCCTCTCCGTGCATTTCTCCTTGCTCTACTACACTCAGTGGGGCCACAGGCTGGTCGTGTGCGGATCCGAGCCCCCTCTAGGAGCCTGGGATCCATCTCTCTCCCTACAGATGGCTCCCCACCATCAAGGCTAAGAGCTCTTCTGGACAGCAGTCCTCTCCGTCCCTCTCACCTTTGAGACCGAGTACTTTTACCTTGTCGTTGATGAAGAGAGCAGGGTCATGCGCAAAGAGACTGGCAAACCTCGCTCTTTGAGCTTCCTTGAGCATCGCCTTCTAGATAATACCTATGTGGAGATCAACGACTTATCGCAGGATATGTGCAGAAGCTTCCCACATAGACATTATTGACCTGCGATCAATTGCAAGTGAAAATCGACCTGCAGCCTATTATAACCAGCGGAGGAAGCTTAAATCTGTCTCTCACGGAGGATCAGGCCCTGCGTGACAGTAGCATGTCTAGCTACATGTCCAGCAAGAAGACCATGGAGATCAACCCTGAGAACCCCATCATGGAAGAGTTGAGGAAAAGGGTTGATGCTGACAAGAACAACAAGTCTGTCAAGGACCTCGTGCTGCTCCTATTTAAGACTGCCTTGTTGACCTCTGAGTTCAGCTTGGATGATCCTAACACCTTTGGAAACAGAATCCACCGCATGCTAAAACTGGGATTGTGCATTGACGAGGATGATGTTGGTGTCTCTGGGGGGAGGATGAGGATATGGGTGATGAGGATGTAGATGCCGAGGGCTCCAAGATGGAGGAGATTGACTAAATTGTTTGTGTGGCTTGGTGATGCTACTCATGGAACCTTCTTTGAGTTTGAGAATGCAATACAGAAAGAGACCTCAAAGGCTCCTATGCCTGGTGGCGTAGTTCATCCTCTGGCTCGGTATGTCATGAACTACTTGAGATTTATGTCTAATTACACAGAAACATTAAACCAGTTGCTCTAGGATAGAAGAGTGATGTCCTGGAACGTATGATAGTCCACCTTGCTCAAAAACTCCCCAAAATGGTGTTTGCCTTCAAGCATGTGATGCATAGAGGGCCATGCCATAGATTAAACTTAGTGGGAGACTGAGATCCAGGAGGGGAGGAGAGATCTTAGCTAGCACTCTATGGGAGCTCTCATGAAGGACTCAAAATGAAGAAGAATTCTCTTTAAAAAAAGTAACCATAGTTAGATCTCTTCTAAGTGCTGTAGTGTCCTCCTTCACTAAAACCCTAGAATTTTTACCTCAATGTTGAAAAACGAGCTGCCATTTTTGTATTTTGACCTCCAAATTTGGTCAAGCTTCTTGCCATAGTTGTGTAAACTCCCAAGAAAGTTGCCATCTCTATAGTACTTCTTGGCTGCTGGGGTTCTTCAATGTTGTACCTGTACACAATAGGGTTTCCTGAGATTGAAAAATGAACTAAATCTAAAGGAAGGAGAGAGAAAGGAATGACCTAAAAACTAGGCTCTGATACCAACTATAATGAAGGAGACCTAGGAGAGAGAAGGAGAGAAGGGAGAGATTGCAGAGAGGAGAGAGAAAGAGGAAGAAGATGAGAGAAGAAGGGAGAGAAAGACTAGCAGAATAGAGAGAAAGACAGGAAAAGAGAGAGAAAGAGGACGGAAGCCATGAAAGCTAGGAGAAAGGAGAAAAGAGAGACTTGATTATTGATAAAACTGATGCCATAATTGGGTCTCTCAACATTTTATTTACCCTGTCAGTATAGTTGGGTATGCCCATGCTAATCCGTGTCCTACCCGTCTATCCCCACTCTTTTACATTAGGATATTAACAATAAATAATATCTAAAATATAAAAAATATTCTAGTTTTGTCCAAAAATATAGTATTTTTAGACCATCCATACTATAGAAACTAACACTAATGACTAATATGGCTCATAACTTACGTTCATGTGGTAACTTCTGTGACACGTGGCTACATCCATTCTCAATCCAAAAAAAATTAGTGGGTTATGATCCTCAAGTTTTTTTTGCTCGAGATCTTCTCTATTTAATGATTTTAGAGTTCTTTAAGTCCAGTTTGCGAGAAGTTGGGAAGATTTTAAATCAAAGTCGGGATATAACACATGGCTTGGAAATCAAAACCATAACCACAATAGATCTATTTTACGTAGCCTTGCAAAGAGAGTTTGCCCCGCAAAGAGGTGGTCAATGTTGGTTGCATGTTTTGATTGTGATACATTAAGAGCCTCATGAGAACTCTTGAGCTCATGCTAAGAAATTGAAAGAGGTGTTCTGCAAATTGCAAGCCTCTACTTTTGTTCCACCTACTATCCAACTACAATACTTCCTACGTGGATTGGATTTAAACATTCAAGTGTAGTTGAGTAGTGTTCCTCTTGCTAATATAAATACTGCCATTACATAAGTGAAGGAGATAGAGCTGCGATTACAAGCAACCTACGTATCTACGGAAAATCTCTATTCAAGTCTAGGTCCTAGCAATAATTTAGCATTAACTACACTTATTGGAGGTCAAGGTGCAATAAGTCCATCCATAACAAGCCCTAATGCAAGAGGAGGCATCATGCAAAATATATCTATATTGCCAACTCCTCTTAATGATGCTATGCCAATGGCTAGCCAAATGGGCTTGTTAAATAATAGAAGTGAAATAACAAATCCCAACAATGTAATGTCAACTCATTAGCCACCAATATCTAACCAGGTGGTTAAGTCATTGGAATGCCAAGCTGATGATTACGGTAATGAGTCTAGTGCATCAAATGTCCTTGGGGAAAGCAAGGATATGATGAAGCATTATACTAACATGATATATAAAAAATATAGACGAATAGCCATAGATATAAACTTCTTGAAGTAGCAACAAAACTTAATTGAAAGTCAATGCGTTGAAGAGGGTGGTCCATCAAGGTTTAGTTGTAAATGTTGTGGTGATGAACACTTTTCTTGAAACTATCCCAATGTTAAATGTGACATTTGTAGAAAGCTCAAGTCCAAAAAATTCATAACCCTAATGTGCAAGGTGGTCCTTTGAAGGCTATTAATGTTAAAGTAAACCTGAATAAGGAGTTCACGAAGGAGAAAGTGAAGGCCAAGAAAGAGACATCTCACCTTGTGAAACAACCAAAGAGCACATGGTGTGGTAGGAGAATAGGACTATTGCTAACTTTTAGGAATTTGATTCGGCAAGTTTTCTTTATGAGGTCAAGCATGACATCAACCTCCTACAATCATCTAAACTATCCTTGAAAGTGTGTAAGGAGTTTAAAAAGATCCTTCGCACTCAATATATTGTCAAACCCTTGGGTAAAGCATGTATTGGTGTGATAACCGGTTTCTGGATGCCAAAAAGCATCACCCAAGGGTGCCAATCTATGTTGATGGTATATTGGTGGACCATGCCATTGTGGATACATGATCCTTCATTAACATTATGAGCTCAAAATTGATGGAAAGACTAGGATTAGAGATCCAAAAAGATACCTCCACAATTCTAAGGATGGTTTATGCTTGAGATAACTAGAAGGTTGTATTACCAAAGTCCATGTAACCATTTCTAATATTGAGCTTTAGGGTCACTCGTTTCGCAATGCGGCCAATCTACCATGTACTATTAGGAAGGCTATGGATCTTATAAATTGACTACCAACTTGACATACCGATTGGTCATTTGATATTTGGTAGAGGTGCCATATGAGTTATAATTGATGCTTACTATAATCACCTCAAAGCGAGAGAGCATCCATATCCTCAATGGAATGGTATAAGCTACTAGAGGGGCCTTCTAGTAGTAAGACTTTATTGAGTGATGAACCAAGTAACTCTAAATGAGCCTATAGAAGCTTATAATAGATTTTGAGATGCAAATGTGATAGAGATAGACCTTGGTACATCAAATGATTTGCAATCAATCAAATTAGGGTCTATACTCAACATGAAAGTAATGAAGAAGTATGTGTCCTTAATCCAAGAATTCTGTGATATATTCACTTGGAGTTATAACCAAATGAGGGGTATTGCCCCTATTTTAGATGTGCATACTATTCCCCTAAAATAGAGAAGTTAACCTATCCACAAAAAGTGAGGTGTGTGCCTCTTCAGCTAAGACAAGGGCTATTTAAAGAGTTATAGAAATTAGGTAATGTTGGTATGATATTTTCCTTGCAACACATAGAATGGTATTTGCTAGTGTTCATCAACAAGAAGAAGAAGAATCAAATCTAGATTTGCATTGATTTTAGAGAGCTCAACAAACAAATAGTTAAGGACTATTATCCATTGTCATTCATTGATCAAATCTTAGATCAGTTAGCAAGTAGAGATATTTACACCTTTATGGACTATTTTGTTGGCTACAATGGAATCACCACCAAAGAGGAGGACAAGCAAAAGATGACATTCTTAATCATGATTGGAACCTTTCATATCATGTCATAGTCTTTGAATTATGTAATGCACCCCGTTCTTGGCAACCTATGGCATACAAAACGTTCAGTGACATTTCCCTAGAAGAGCTAAAAGTTTTTATTGATGATTTGGGGGTAGCCACTACTAGGAAAAGGCAATTGATACTTTTTTGAAAATGTTTTGAGCACTATAATTAGTTTTTTATCGCTTTAAATCTAAGGAAATGTGTATTTGGGGTTCCCTATAAATTACTATTGGGCCATGTGGTTAGTTTGGTTGAAATTGCAACTCATCCAAAAAAGATCAAAGTCATTCTTGCTATGAGTGTGTCGAGAAATCCAAGGAAGTGTATAGTTTCCTATCATTAGCTAGATATTATCAACATGTCATTAATACTTTTACCAAAAAGGACATTACCATTGACAAATTTATTATCCTTGAAATGCTCATTTGTTTAGAGTGGTAAGTGTAAAATATCCTTCAAGGATGTGAAGTAGTAATTGGTGAAAGTGCTAGTCTTGAAAGCACCCGAAAGAGATGAGACGTTTTATATATTTTTGATAGCCATGATCTATAGTATCAGCTCTGAGATTATTGCTGAACAAGTTACCGCCATCCAATTGCCTAGCAAAGTGGTTAATCACTTTGCAAGGATGAAATCATGAGATCAAGAGTAAGTTGTCAAGATTGCAAGGCATCATGGAGTGTCTTATAGACTCTGAGGAGCTAAAGGAAGTATTGGCTAAAGTTAGCGACCTTGAGGGTCCATTGAAAATAGACACGGCCTCCATTCCATCTTGGTATGCTACAATGCTGCATTATCTATCTATGGGAGAGACTAGAGCCTCTCTATCTAAGGCTAAGAAAAGGAAGATTAAATAGCAAGCCTTAAAGTTTGCTTTAATTGCAAGAACTCTATATGAGAAAGTTTATCATCATTGTGTTATGCTTGAGGAGGTTCCATTCATCTTAGAAGAAAACTGTGGAACTCATTTCTTGAATAAGGTGATCAAGCTTGGCATATAAATGTAATACTTTACCGTAAGATTCTCCCCCCTCCCCATTTTTAAACCAAATTAAAATGAATTTTTTAAAACGTCATCCCCCATGTTAATGCCACCAACTGGTGGAGGGAGGGGGAGCTGAACTCGTAATCGATTAGGATGAGGGAGGAGACAACTATAAGTCAATGGAGGGGTAGAGGTGTGGGCAGCAAAGATGAAGATAACAAGGAAGAAGATGATTAAGGTGTGAACATTAACGACGATGGGGAGGAGGGGCACACATTGTCGTGATTCTACGTGTCCACCACTGCAAATTTGAAGGTGGAGTTTTTCACCAAGAATTTGATCATATTAGTCAGCGTCATTAGGATTTTATTTTGTGTTGTGTATGTATCTTTGATGTTTGCATTTGCATGATGCACAAGCACTTGTAGTTAGGCTAGGCACATTCTCCTTAATGCATTCATAATTTTGTGAACATCATTTGATTGGTTGCATATCATGGATTCGACATTGCATTTGATCTCAAATTATGAGTGATTGGGTAATGGAATTCTTTCCCAAATTATATTTTTAGGATACATTGCATGGAAGAAACATGAAGGGAATTTTAGTTTGATTGAATCCACAAAAGATTTAATCAAGGCTTGGAAGGGAGGTAAGAACTATCTAAGGAGCTTGATTATGGAGCTACTATTAGGATTCATATAGTTGGCCATTTGCTAGAGCTCATCTACTGGTGTCATTGGAAAAGATTCACCTTAAATTTTCTTATGTTTTGAACAAAGGCAAAACTTTGGAAGTTTAAAGGCTTGTACCATCAAAGCTCTAGGATTTTTCTATCCTTACTGGGAGGCTGCCTTTGATCATGGGCTTGGTATGGGTTTCAACATGTATCCATTATTTCTCTTGAGTCTGTTGTTAAAACTTTTCAAGTTGGATGGACTTATTGAGAAAAGCTAGGATTGAGCTTCATCATTAGTGCAGTTTTGAAAAGTTGAGTTATATTTTAGTTCATCGAGCAAGGCTTGTGATCACTTTCCGTTGGCTTACATGAAGTGCTTTAAAGGAAGGATGTAATATCCCCCCTCCCCCCCGATGCCTCCCCCCATAAGATCCCCCCCATTTTTTTTAAAAACATTTTTTTACTCTCCCTCTATCTCCCCCTATCGATTGCATGGCAGGGAGAGAGAGTGTGTGTGTAAGTAAGAGTAAGATGGGGGGGGCATGCATCCCCCCAGGTGGGAGGGGTGGCGGCCATACCACCCTCCTCCCCTCTCTTTAAAAGGGAGCCTTCCCCTCCCTCTTGCAGTGTAGCCCCTGCTTCCTCGTCAACCTACTGTTGCACCCCCCGTCCCTCGTGGACAGTGCCCTCCCCTCCAACAGAAGGAGCCCCCTCTGTCATGAATAGGAAAACCCCCCTCGTTGTCAGAAACCACACGCACACACACACACACACACGCACACATACACACACGCAAACACACACACACACACACACACACACACACACAAGGAAGAGAGAGAGAAGAAGAAGAAGAAGAAGAAGAAGAAGAAGAAGAAGAAGGAGAGAGAGAGAGAGAGAGAGAGAGAGAGAGAAGAAAAAGAAGAGGGAGAGAGAGAGAAGGAGAAGAAGAGAAGAAGAGAAGAAGAAGAAGAAGAAGAGAGAGAGTGGTGTGCAGATTGGATGCTGTATGCTCGCGTAGTGAATGCCGGAAGGTCCCCAAGAACAATAGAACTCTACTTTTTACACAAATTACAAGGTAAGAAGCATGAAAGACAAGAGCAAGAGACCAATTGGGTGCAATCTCCCCCCATGCCTTGTGTGAGCGCTCCACAAAGCATGTATTATTCATCTTCAAGCTCAAATAATAGCCCAAATTACAAAATAGCAAGCTTTTAGATTTTGAGTTTGTTTTAACAAAAAATAGGAATAAAGCTAATGGATGGTGCCCAAAGAGTTTGGCACACCCAATACAATGTCCAAATAGAAATAACATAATCGTGCACCCATGTGCATACAAAATAATAAATATCCGACGCCTTGATAAATAGGCGTGACAAAATATAGGCGCCATGCCTAAGGTATGCGCCCATCAAAATATAATCCATAAATCAAATACTCGCTATCCTCCAATGCTTTCCTCCGCCACTGCTGCTATCTCTACACATCAACTGAAGCATTCACAATCGTTAGTAAAATAATACAATTAAACCGACAAAAGTGAATACCTAGCAGTCTTCAGCTACATAAATAAATCAACTGGTTAGAAATAAATCTTAACCTTAATTTATTATGAGTGCGCACTCTAAACTCATAAACATTTATTAATTTAATATGCATTTTGCGGAATCACCCGCTATGGAATCACCCATGTACACACTAAATTAATGAAACGCCCCAAAAGGACAGGCGTCCCCATCAACTTCTCGCACAAAGAATCCACTTTGTGTATGAGCCCCGGTCATCAAAGTTCACAGAATCCACCGTAAAACCTCACGGAATCCACCGTGAAATATGCCTCCTGGCATCATACCCGCGGGGTGGGATAGCAATTGACCTCAATTGCTATTAGCTCAATGTGGAGCTAACAGAGTGGGGAAAGCATTTAAGTCTCTAGTGTGCATCCATTGTGCTTCCTCTACAGGATGGTTCTTAAATTTAACTAGATATCTAGAATATCTTCGGCCAGTTCTAGTGGTCATAAAGTCACTATCTATGATAGCTTCAAGTTCAAGTATTTCAGTCTCTTCCTCTAACAAAGGTGGGTTTTCATAAACAGGGTGTACAGGTAATTGGCCTCTAAAAGGTCGCAATAAACTAATGTGAAATGTGTTGTGAATTTTCCAGTGAGGTGGTAATTCTAACTTGAATGCATTGTCATTAATTTTATGAATGATCCTAAATGGTCCATAGAATCTAGGGGCTAATTTAACAACTAGGTGTCTATCTACACTTTGTAGTCTACGTTTTTCTATTCTCAACCAAACATAGTCATCAATTTTGAAATTCATTGCTTGTCTTTTCTTATTGGCTTGTTTGGTATATGATTGCTAGGATTTGGCAATCATGTCTTTAACCTCAGCAAAAATAGTATTATGCATACTAGCAATATCATCAGCACTCTGAATTCTATTTGACAAAGATGCAACAGGTGTAGATAATCTATAACCATAAATCACTTCAAACGGTGCTTTCTTTGTAGATGTGTGTGGTGTATTGTTATATGCAAACTGTAATAAATGCAAATGTGTGTCCCATGTCTGAGGTTTAGAAATAGTATATGCACGTAAGAGATTTAGAATAGTGCTATTAGTGGCTTCTGTTTGTCCATTAGTTTCAGGATGAAATGCAGATGAAAAATCAATCTTTGTGCCTAGGTTAGCAAACAGAGTAATCCAAAAGTTGTTACAAAATCTAGAATCACGGTCAGAAATAATAACTTTTGGCAATCCATTGTTAGTGAAAATAGTTTTCAAAAACAATTGTGCTGCTTGTGATGCTGTTAAAGTTTTCTTACATGGAATGAAATATGCTTGTTTACTAAATCTATCTACTACTGTCCAAATCATATCATGGTTAGATTTAGTATTAGGTCAACCAGTAATAAAATCCATAGAAATTTGTTCCCAAGGTTTAGATGGAATAGATAAAGGCATAAGTAATCCATACTATTTACCATGATGTCTCTTAACTCTTTGACAAATCAAACATTCAGAAACAAAGTTGGATACATCAGTGTCCATATGCGGCCAATAAAAATCTTCAGTTAATGTACGTAAAGTAGATATGATACCTCTATGACCTTGATATGGGGGACAATGAATCTCATTCAAAACAAAAGATCTGAATGGAATTGTAACACACAATCTCTTTTCATAAAACATAAATCCATCATTATATGACAATGAATCAATAGGAATCAAGTTATTTTGAACTTATTTATTCCAATCAGCATGAAAAGTAATATCCCGATGATAAGTATCTTTCATAGCAATCAAAGAATCAAAAGATATAACATAAATATTATGAATGGCAGGTCTTCTACTTAATGCATCAGCCACTACATTTTCTTTACCGGGTTGATATTGAATGATAGGATGAAAACTCTGGATAAAAGATGCCCATTTGATATGTCGGTCAGATATTTGGGGTTGGCTAAGTAAATGTCTAATACTTTGCTGATCGGTCTTAATCATAAATTCTGAACCCATTAAGTAGTGTTTCAACTGTCTTAATGCTTGTACAACAGCTAATAGTTCTTTGTCATATGTGGAATATTTCAATTCAGAGGGTTTCAGCTTACAACTAGAATAGGCTATAGGATGATTATCCTGCATAAGTACAGCTCCTATTCCTGATCCACTAGCATCGGTCACTACTAGAAAGAATGGTCTATTAAAATTAGGCAACTGTAGGATAGGGGTATGGGTTAATGCATGTTTCAATAAGTCAAAGGATTTCTGTTGATTTTCGGACCAATGGTAGACAATACCTTTCTTCAGAAGTTTAGTTAGTAGTAAAGCAAGTAATGAAAAATTACGTACAAACTTCCTATAGAAACTAGCAAGACCAAGGAATTAGCGTAACTCATGCACGTTTTTAGGTACAGGTCAATTCAATATTGCATCTATTTTCTTAGGGTCAACTTTAATTCCATCAGATGATACAATATGACCTAAATACTCAATTTCTGTTTTGAAGAATTCACTCTTTTCAGGATTTGCATACAGTTGATTATCTTTTAATAACTGGAAAACCAATGACAAATGCTCATAATGTTCTTTCTCATTTTGACTAAACACCAAAATATCATCAAAGAAGACAATTACACAATACTGATATTTCAAAAATATACAGTTCATCATTCTACTAAATGTAGCAGGCACATTAGTCAATTCGAATGGCATCACTAAAAATTCGTAATGACCAAACTGTGTCCTAAATGCAGTCTTGAATATGTCTGACTTATCTAGTCTCACTGATGATAATCAGACTTAAGGTCTATTTTACTAAATATAGCAGAGACTTGCAGTTTGTCCATAAGGTCATCAACTCTAGGAATGGGATACCTATTCTTTACAGTGATCTTATTTAAAGCTCGATAGTCAATGCACATACGATAGGTATTATTCTTTTTCTTGACTAACAGAACAGGTGCAGCGAATGTAGAACTACTAGGTCTAATCAATCCTCTATTTAGTAATTCCTCAACTTGACTCTGAATTTCTTTTTGCTCTATCTGGTTATGCCTATATGGTGCTTTGCAAGGTGGTTGTGTGCCAGGAATCAAATCTATTTTATGGTCTTCTGGACGTGAAGGAGTAAACTAGGTGGTAGGTCTTCGGCAAAACAGACCTTAAAATGTGCAAGAAAGTCTTTATGCCTAGGATGCATATGATTTTCTTTAACTTGCAGTTCATTCACCCAAATGAGATAGGATTTACTACTCTTGCGTAATGCACGTTTAGCTTGAGTATGTGAAAGCAGTGGAAAAACATTAGATGCATGCATACCATACAATGTAATAGGTTTTCCTTGAAAATTAATATTCATTGAATGTGTGGAATAATCTATATCTGGGTTATGCTGATGACGCCAAGGCATACCTAAAATAATGTCACTTGACTGTAATGGAACAACTAGGAAATTTCTTCTTTCTGTGTATTGACCAATTTGAATCTCTAAGTCATGCACTTCCTGTGTACCATTATACCTAGTGCCTAAGAATGCTGCTTTGATGCGATAATGCGTAGGTATAGTCTATAACTTCAATTCCTTTACTAACTTTGCTGAAATAAAATCATGAGTACTATCGTTATCATGCAAAATAATCTTTTCCTTTCCATGCACTAGACATTTCATAGTCAATAAAGAATGTGGAGTTGGCATACCTGGTAAAGTATCCGAAAGAGTAGTAATGTCTGTAACTTCAATTCCTTTACTAACTTTGCTGAAATAAAATCATGAGTACTATCGTCATCATGCAAAATAATCTTTTCCTTTCCATACACTAGACATTTCATAGTCAATAAAGAATGTGGAGTTGGCATACCTGGTAAAGTATCCGAAAGAGTAGTAATGTCGTCCTCATCTTTTGTGAAATCAGGCATATCTTCATGTTCTTCATCGTCCATTGCTCCAAGGTAGTTGATATGGGCAGGTGGCTTCTTCGAATGGCAATTTGCTGCTAGATGTCCAGGCTAGTGGCATTTATAATAGACTATAGCTTGGCTTTGGTTACATTGTTTGCAATGGCGGGAAGTCTAGGGACATTAGGAATTGGTTGTGGAATAGGCTTAGGGTTTTGATTGACATTGGATGGTAAAGCATGTGGTTTTGCCCAATTTTTACGGAAAGATGATGAAGTGAAACGACCTTGATTAAATCTTCTAAAATTACAATTGAATTGCTTAGATCCATAGTTACCATTGGCTTGGAATTGCTGTGGACATCTGTCTCTACCTCACAGCTTGTCTTCAGTGTCGTAAGCTAGTGAAATGGTGTCTTCAAGAGTAGCAGGCTTGAACATGTTAACTTCAGTGTAGTAATGCCCAAGGAGTCCAGACATATACTTGCGCTTGTGTGTCGCTTCAGATATGTCTTCAAGCATGCGTAGCTGGAGTAGTGCATTCCAAAAACGCTCTGTGTACTGAGGAATAGGCTCACGATCCCATTGTTTGCTGAAGAAGATCCCATTGCTTAATGGCTTTCTCATGAAATTGTGGAGGAAGGAAATTCTGCATAAACTTCTTCTTGAAATTCTCCCAGGTAGCGGGACAATCTATAATCTTGCGTACTACAGTCCACCAAAGAGATGCTCTGTCCACTAAATGATTAGTGACACACTTGATTTTATCTTTTTCTGCATAGGTTTCCTCATGGAAATAGTCGTCAAACTGACTAATGAATGCAAGAACAGTTTTTCCCTCTCGTATGCCATTGAAAGTACGAAATTTGAAACTTCTTTTAGTTATCTTTGATTCCTTGCGGATAGTTTGAGCTTCGAGAGTCGCGTCAATGGTACATCGGATAAGATCTTCAGATTGAGCTTCCTCTTTGTCGGTAGACGATCTTTGTAAAATTGCCAGTTGAACTTGCAATGCTTGCCTAGCCCTTCATTCTTCATCCAATTGCATCATAATTAAGTCCAGCTTTTGCTCCATCGTAGGTTCAGGTAGGTCGCCTTCAGCCATAAGATCATCCATATGTGGTTCCGTCATCCTGCAAAACTCAAAAGACCTTTCGCACTCAAAATCAAGTTAGCGGGATGAGCGTAGCTCAAGTTCGGGAATACAAGGCTTATGTAGTTTTGGGTGTGGCTTTCACAATCTTTGGAAAATCTGCGTTCTATCCTTCTTCATATGCTGAAAATGCTTCAACAAACCTGCGTATGGGTAGAGTACCTTCCAATGAACAACTTTGCAGTTCGGAGTTTCTGCGCAGGAACAGCCCTTCTAAGAGTTTTGAGCACAAGTCAGTTCTGACTTCAAGTGACTTGTTTGACTTGCAGAGTACAAGACTTATGTGACTTGCAGAACTTGGTTGCTTTGTCTGACTTGCTGTACTTTGAAGATTTAGAAGATTAGTTAGCTTAGTAGCTTTAGTGACTAAAGCTTATGAAATTTTTGGGTTGAGGACGCCGATATGCTGACGCCGAATTTGACGCCACCAAACACGTCCTCTTGCCACCGATTGACGATTTGATGCTTGAAGCTTTTTAAAGCTTCTAGCTAAGCTTAATAACTTTTAAACTTAAGCTTTGAAGCTTAATGAGAGATATGGAAGTTACTCTTTTCTCTGTACAAAACGACTTGAAGAGAGGGATGTAGAAGTGGTCCTCCGCCTCTGCAGACCGGTCCTTCGCGATCTGATGATGGAAACAGAGGTTCTTGACCGCTAGGAATCCACCTGTATCGACCGTTCGCGACGAGATTGACCGTACAGGCCGATCATTCCAAGAGCTCCGCCTTCGCACGAGATGGGTAGCGATTGGAAGCTCTTGATCTCGGCTTTGCTCTAATACCACTGGTGCGCAGATCGGATGCTGTACGCTCGCGTAGTGAATATCGGAAGGTCCCCAAGAACAATAGAACTCTACTTTTTGCACAAATTACAAGGTAAGAAGCATGAATGACAAGAGCAAGAGACCAATTGGGTGCAATCTCCCCCCATGCCTTGTGTGAGCGCTCCACAAAGCATGTATTTTATGTATTATTCATCTTCAAGCTCAAATAATAGCCCAAATTACAAAATAGCAAGCTTTTAGCTTTTGAGTTTGCTTTAACATAAAATAGGAATAAAGCTAATGGACGGTGCCCAAAGAGTCTGGCACGCCCAATACAATGTCCAAATAGAAATAACATAATCGTGTGCCCATGCGCATACAAAATAATAAATATCTGACGCCTTAATAAATAGGCGTGACAAAATATAGGCGCCATGCCTAAGGTATGCGCCCATCAAAATATAATCCATAAATCGAATACTTGCTATCCTCCAATGCTTTCCTTCGCCACTGCTGCTATCTCTACACATCAACTGAAGCATTCACAATCGTTAGTAAAATAATACAATTAAACCGACAAAAGTGAATACCTAGCAGTCTTCAGCTACATAAATAAATCAATTGGTTAGAAATAAATCCTAACCTTAATTTATTACAAGTGCACACTCTAAACTCATAAATATTTATTAATTTAATATGCATTTTGCGGAATCACCCGCTATGGAATCACCCATGTACACACTAAATTAATGAAACGCCCCAAAAGGACAGGCGTCCCCATCAACTTCTCGCACAAAGAATCCACTTTGTGTATGAGCCCCGATCATCAAAGTTTACGGAATCCACCGTAAAACCTCACGGAATCCACCATGGCACGGAATCCACCGTGAAATATGCCTCCTGGCATCAAAGAGAGAGAGAAGAAGAAGAAGAAGAAGAAGAAGAAGAGTGAGAGAGAGGAGAAGAAGAGAAGAAGAAGAAGAAGAGAGAGAGAGAGGAGAAGAAGAGAAGAAGAAGAAGAAGAGATAAGAAAAAGGAGAAAAAGAAGAAGAAGAGGAGAGAGAGAGAAGGAGAAGAAGAGGAAGGGAGAGAGAGAGAAGGAGAAGAAGAGAGGAAGAAGAATAAGAAGAAGAAGAGAGAGAGAGGAGAAGAAGAAGAAGAATTCCTGAAGATACGCCCCTCCCCCTTTATTATTTTATATCCCTACGCAAGGAGAGGTGGTGAGAATTTTTGCTAGGAGAGTGTGAGAACCCCATCACTCATACACGCATCTTCGAGTATGGCCCTGAAGCATAGTTCCACAAAGATGGCAAGAAACCCTGCAAGCGTGGATGGAGGTTCGAAACAAGGTGGCACCGCATCCGCGAACGGTTCATCAGGCATCAATACCATTGGAATCACGGCATCACTCCAAACCCAGGTTGTTATGTTATTAAATCATAGGTTATAATTATCATAGTAAAAAATCATATTCATATGCATCACATTAAATTGCATGTTTGATAATTTCCTAGGTATGAACTTAGTTGTGGTGTATATAACAAGCAAGATAATTTCCATCATAAGATGTCATCATAATAGGTGGAATTGATTAGAAATTGCATCGCAAATTACCAAAAATTCTTGCAAAAGTGCATTGTTCCTTGCACAAGTTCTTGCTTAAAATGCATTTCAGAGGACATTAAACGAAACAAAGTGCATGTCCGTATCCCAAGAAGGATTCTAAGATACATGTAATAAACTACAAAAAAGGTTAAAGTGCAGTTAGACTCATACAATGATCACATAAAGTTAGATCATTCAGGAAGGTTATAGATTATGTAAACAATTACATAGAGGATAATGTTAAGATTTCATGCATAGAAAGTACCTTCGTATGTGTGGCATAAAATATTGTATAGATTATATCAGAATTGGAAGCATTGAAATGAAGGGATGGCATTACATTGTGTGCATTAAAGTTGTTGGGATAATTCAACTTTGTTTGTAATCTACCAAATGGGACTGAGATTCATAAGTCCCATGTCAAAGTCCTTGGTGACTTCAAGAGGGATGGGTAAAAGCTTAAGCGCGTATGAGCAATTATTAAGAGGGCTTAAGGAGATTACACTTAAGTCAGAGTAGGATCTATTCTAAATAGAACCATCTTGACCAACCATGGTCAAGGGAATAGACAATCTTGATCAATTAAGATCAAAGATAAAGGTACATAGGTACTTCAGGGAATCTAGGAGATAACCAGCAAGTTGAACAACCGAGGACGACGGGGTTGTCCATGATCTATTTTACAAAGAGACCTAAGGTAAGGATAATTAGGGTCGGTAGTGTACAAACCCTAACCCAAAGAAAAAGGGAATACAAGCAACCTAGCTTGCCAAGCCCTTGGGATCTTGCCAAGTCGCGAATGATCCAGGATCGAATGCTGGGAGCATCCAGGAAAAAGGAATCACACCTTAGTAGTTGGTCGTACAAACGACCTTCGAAATGATCGTGATTGTACACTTAGGTACATTGTTTGAATTTCCTTGCTCAAGGAACTAATTCAAGGCAAAACACTTAATGCTTCAGGTTAAAAGTCTGGAGGGAGAGGCAGGTTCAGCTACCTCCGACTGTCTACCTGGCCCTGTCCAAGGGGATTGTTAGCCACGTCGGGTATGTGGATCGAACCCACCATGAGAGGTCTCTCTGTGGGTGTTGCTTGGAGCGGTAGGACACTTGGGTGCTAGGAGATGCTCTAGCTGTAAATTTCTTGCCTCTAGATCCTGCACAAGAGGCCGACGTGACTTGAGATGGGATCTCAAGGCCCGTGTACTAGTCTACGGCAGAACTTGGAGTAGCAATCCTGTAGATTGCTGGGATAGCCTTCAGGCATGGTACTTGATGTATTCCCGGACTTTGATAAATAAAGATTAGATATTTGAAAAAGGAACTTGCTTCACATTGTTTTTGTGTCAGTGCCTAAGTTACATAAAGAAACCCATGTTTAAATTGATTAATTAAGGAAGCTGCTTAGATAACTAAGCAAATCAAGGAAAGTGCGATGCACGTGACTTGGGTCCGCCCTAGGGAAGGGTAGTCTCGGTTAGCTCAAAACTTTTCCAAAAGACATGAAAACAATACTGTGAAGACCCTAGAATCAATAGAGTTAGAATCCCGATTTATGCTGTTTTAGGGGAACGGAATGGGACTATGCCTTATGGGCAGAGAGGTTGAGCTTTGCATCCCTCTCGTTTCCCATTCTCCATGAACCAAGTGCAGCATAAATCCACTTTGACTGTGTTGATCATATGCAAAGTGGTTCATCTAGAGCTCGACACTAGCTACTTCCTAGAGACTTTGCTGATAGGAAAGGAACCCTGACTTCAGGTTGATCCTAAGTGGGAACGGCTGAACACTTCCGCTCAGGGCAGAATTGGGAAGACCTAGATCGCAAACCCTGTGACATTCCTTGCGAGTGCTAGGTGGTGCTTTCTAGACTCTCTTCCCAATGGGCTGCTAAGACGTGTCCCACAAGTGGACGAGTGGACATGTTACAATTCGTATCAAAGTGAACCAACGAGATCTAAAGATTACAAGGGAACTTAATGGAGGAAAATGAATGGAATAAGGGAATAAACAAGGGAAGGTGAGTAGAATAGAGTATTGTTTTGCATTGAAAACATTTCTTTACTCACTTATGGATGCTGGGTTGCAGAGTCACGAAGCATGGAGCAAGTTCTTGGTGTTCCAGGTCATTTTCATGACTGCAATGCACACTTTGAATTATTGCAAGAGGCTTGGCATGATGGATATCCTAGACCGCATCTATAATCCTTCGCCCCTATATCCATAGCAGAGATGGATAGGAGATTCATGAATATACTACATAGCAGTCCATCAGAGAGACCTCTCATGGCGGGTTCGGTCCACATACCCGGCGTGGCTAACAACCCCCTTGGATAGGGTCAGGCAGGCAGTCGGAGGTAATTGGTATTGCCTCTCTCTCCAGGCTTTTAACCTGAAGCAATAGTTGTTTTCCCTGAATTAGTTCCTTGAGCAAAGAATAACAAATAGTGCACCTAAGTGTACAATCACGAGCATTCCAGTGGTCGTTTGTATGGCCAACTGCCAAGGTGTAATTCCTTTTCCACGCATACTTCCAGCATTCGATCCTGGATCGTTTGCAACTTGGCAAGATCCCAAGGGTTTTGTAAGCTGAGTTGCTTATTTACTCTTTTCTCATTGGGTTAGGGTTTCTACCATGTTAACCCAAATTGTTGCTACTTTAGGTCTCCATATATTATGGCCAATAAATTCTGGGCAACCTTGTTGCCCTAACTTGGTTGGTCAATTGCTTTCTTGGCAATTCATAACTACCCTAGCTTTACAAATTAGTCTTCAAAGAAGAGTGTTGAAGTAGGACAACTACTCAATTTCTAGAAAATTAGACTTGTAATTAGAACCCATCAAACTTGGTCTAAGGTGTAGTAGTGTTATTTTGTGATTTAGGCACAAGAGCATATGACGTTGCAGCTTGTTGCACGAGATAGGTGTCAATATCTAACTTGTGGGGATTATATCTTTCTTCGTATGGTATTTCTTGATCAATAATACCTTTGATCAAGATATGGGGTTTGGGAGTCCTATTGACCCAATCCAAATCCATAACCCTACTAGGCTTGATGAACGTTTTGGCCCTAGGGTCCATAAATTCCTTGCGGGAGTCTAGCATTTGGTCAACTGATCCCTAGGGTAAGAACCCTAGATCGTTCTTGCGTAGGTGATTAGATAATCTTAACATTTCGAGAATGTGGATAGGACCTTTGAGATTGGAAATATTAGATGGGCATCCTAAGTGTGATACTAGGCAGAATTTTAACATAACTTAACCCTATCTAGCACAATGAGGTGATTGTCATATGCTAACTAGTCATACCTTTATGAATTTCATGTAAGATACTTAGTTACACGTGAATTACTTAGTTGATCTAACCAACCCATGACTAAAGATGATCTTCCCTTTAAGGATGCAAATACTTTCTTCTACACTTGCGAGTACTTTCCCTAAAAGATGTAAGTAACTGCAAGATGTGGGGCATGTATCACTCCATGCAATTTCAAGACCATAGACCCTTTTGCCTTTATAGGATCTACAGTGATCTTTCTTTTCCTTACCCTATGCTATGATGATTGTCATTCAAAACTAATTCTTATAAACCCTACGTTGATGCATCGAATTCAAAGCCTTAGTATTTTAATGAAGATGCATCGTTTCCCAATTTTGAAATTTGATAAAGAACTCTATACATGGATGCATCATTCTTCCATGACCAGATGCCAATGAATACATCATTGATTTAATCCTAGAATGTAACTAACATTGCATGCAAATTGCATAATATTAAAGTTCATAGATCTTTTCCTTTCGTTGCAACTATTTAAGCATCATTTAATGTCTATCTACAATTATCTTATACATGAGTCACAACCAGGAATTTAAGTGCATTATGTGTTACAAGCCCTATCCTTTGCGAGATGCAATAAGGACGCCTTCACACAATTTCATCTTTTAACTTATGCAACATACATTCGAAAATGCAACTACCCTTGACCACGGAAGTGCAAGCAAAAGCAAGTACTCGACATGCAACTAAACTTTGTAGATCGAATGAGTATATAAAATTCCCAATGCATTTAAACTTCCCTACGAGAATTAAAACATGCTTAATGCATCCTTTCTATGCGGAAATATTATTTGGAACCTGGGCATTCAATATTAGGGCATTGCCCACTCTCGTACTTTGGGTGGAAGCTCCTGCGTGCGCTCCTCTCGACTTTTTCTTGGGAGACATTGACGAAGCAAATTTCAACTCAACGACTCTCCCTTGGCTCTCTTATGCGTTACGAAGTCACTACTGCACGAGATTTCTTCCTTGCACAGGAATCCAGCCTTGCAAGTCACGTTTTTAAGAAAATCAGGGAGGCACAGGTGAACTAGGCCTAGGGAAGCTTCAATAGAAGCTTCCAATCTTTTGGAAGAAACAAGGGGATGACATGGAGAGGATGATGATGATGATGATGATGGTGATGATGATGACGAAGACAACAGCAGCGGTGGCAGGCCAAAGGCAGCGGGCAGCTCCTCAGGGCGGCGGGTGGCAGCACGATCAACCCCCCCTCAAGCTTGGGGAGGGGGGGTTCATATATAGGGTGAAGGTGGGGGGATGGCCACACAAGTGGCAGGGTGCATGCCCTCCTCCCCATGCCCCTCCGTAACTCCAGCTCATACTCCCTCTCCCCACCATGCAATGGTTGAAGGGGAGGGAGTTTTGAATTTTTTTTTTGCAATTAATCCTTTATCCTTTTTCCCTTGGAGGGGTGTTCCCACGGTGAACTATGAATTTTGAGCCACGGCTTCCTATACATGATGCGGGGTTGGTGTTTGTTAATGCGCGAGGGTGGAGCACTTAGCCCAAGGTTTTTCTATCATGGGAGATTACTTTGAACCGCTTTTTCACGAGATCTAGGATCTTCAATATTTCATTGTAGAAATATTACAAACCGACTAACAAGGCCAACAACATAGCTCAAGTTTGGCCTCGTGATAGTCATGTAAATCAAACTCCCTACTATCCTCCTGAACATAGTAGGGTCTTCTATCTCCCCAATGTTAGCACTCAACTTCACATTTTTCTCCAATGGTACTGAAAGAGGCTTACATGTTGTCATACCATACTTGGATAACATATCCAAGCCATACTGCCTTTGGGATAGCCATATACCATCATCACATCTAATCACCTCAATACCAAGAAAGTATCTCAGCTCACCCAAATCTTTCATCTCAAACTTCTTCTTCGAGAAGTCCTTAACTTCAGCAATCCCATTGTCACTGTCACCTGTAATAATCAAGTCGTCCACATAGATGACTATGATAACCAAACCTGCATCTCCCTTTCTCACATAAAGTGAGTGATTAGCATTAGAAATAAAAAATCCAATATTGACAAGATACTCTCCAATCTTGTCAGACCATGCTCTAGGTGCTTTCTTCAGCCCATAGAGCACCTTCTTTAACCTGCACACATATGTGGAATGCTCTAAATCCTCATAACCTGCTAGCTGCACCATATACACTTCTTCTTGCAATTCACCATGCAAGAAGGCATTCTTAACATCCATTTGCTGCAAACTCCAACCTTTGGCTACTGCCAAGGCAATCACACACCTAACAGTTGCCATCCTAGCAGTTGGACCGAATGTCTCTTCATAATCTATGCCATATGTTGGAGCATAGCCTTTTGCAACCAGTCTAGCCTTATACCTGCTAATTGAACCATCTGCATTATGCTTGACTTTGTAAACCCACTTACATCCAATAGCTTTCTTACCCTTAGGTAAGGGTATCAAATCCCAAGTCTTATTGGCTTCTAATGCAGCCATCTCCTCATCCATTGCTACATCCCAATGAGCATGACCAACAACATCCTCAAAATAAGTGGGCTCAACATCCTCAACTAGTTTCACCATATAAGCATAATGGTGAGCTGCAAAACCTTGAAAACCAAATCTTTTAATAGGGTATTTGACCCTGCTAGATCAGCATACCACCAGATCACTCAATGGAGCCTTTACATTATTACTCTCTGTACACCTAGTATCCTGACTAAAGGAATGCCAAGCTCATCATCCTAACTCTCCAAACCACTAAAATCTCCATCAAATCCCAAATGACTGGTAGATGCATCATTACCATCCAGCACTTTCTTCTTTTCTTTGTCCTTCCGTGCAACACTTATAGATCTACTTAAAGACGTGGGGCTACTCCTTAGTCTCCCAGACCAAGGGCTCACTATAGGTGTAGTACCAGATGATGTTTCTAGTCCACTAAGTCTTTGTGATTCTTGTTTTTCTTTTTGCATATAGTTGTCCTGATCATTATCATAATCTAATACATCACCAGTAGGTGCATACTAGCTGCCCATCTCATCAAAGATAGCATCCTTGCTCACTCTGAACTCACCAGTGAAAGGGTTATAACAATGATACCCTTTCTACTCTAAAGAGTACCCAATAAAAATACATTTTTTAGCCTTTGGATCAAGCTTCTTCTATAGCTCATTTGGCACATGAACATATGCAACACATCCAAATACCTTCATGCTCGTGCAACTTCTGCAATATGCTTGTTTTTTCTTTCTGCAACACCATTTTGCTGTGGGGTATACCTGCAAGTAGATTGCCTCTTTATCCCATGAGTCCTTAAGAAGCCACTAAACTAATTAGAGAGGTATACTCCCCCTCCATCTGATCTCAAGCACTTCACTTTTAAGCATGTTTCTGTTTGAACAGGTGCCTTAAAAGATTTAAAGTACTTAAACACATCACTTTTTTTCTTCATGAAGTATACCCATAGTATTTGCAGCCACCAAGAGATACATTCTGTGTTTGCCCCCAAACATCTGTATGTACTGCATCAAGTATTTTTCTACTCACTTCTCTGTCACGTGAGAAGGGTTGTCTTGCTTGCTTACCAAACTGGCATGCTTCACAGACTTTATGCAATTCTTCAACTCTAAAAGAAGGCAACCATGTAACCAATCCTCTGGACTGCATTAATTTCAACCTTTGCGCATTTGCATGTCCAATACAATAATGCCATATTTCAATATTTGCAACTACTCCTTTTCCTTTAGCATACATAGCAGCATCCATTGCAGGAATTCTAGCATCTAAAGTGAACATTCGGCTAACTTTAATTCCTTTTGCGACCAACCTGCACTTATCATTAAAGTCTTCTATAAAACAACCTTCTGCATTGAATCAGACTTGCAACCCCTGCTCTACCATTTGGCCAATAGATACTAGATTCTTTGTAATTGATGGCACATGTAGTACATTTGTCAGACTCTTTGTCTGGCCATCATACAAGGACAAGGAAACATTTCCAATGTGTGAAATTGGGTGGCATGAATCATCACCCGTCTACACATAACCTAGGCTTTGTAAGTCCTGCATCTCTCCAAACCATTCAACATGACTGGTCATATGATTAGATGCATCTACATTGACATACCATACATCATCATGTGTCCCCTTTCCTGTAACTACATTCATCATATGCTGCATAACAAACAGACGTTTATTTTTGTCTTCATTCTGTTGTGAAGACGATGCATAGTTCCCTTACTACAATTTACCACTACGAAGATCATCCTTTTTTGCATAGCAATGGCCTGCAATATGGCTTGTTTTGCCACAATAATGGCAAACAATAGCAAAATTTCCAGAACCTCTATTTTGCCATCCACCTCTTCCTCTAGAGCTCCCCTTGTCTCTAAAGTTTCCTTTGCCTCCAGAAACCTGCATTTCACCAAACTATTGATTGAACCTGTTTTGCTGGTTATCGCCAGCACGTCCCATACCATGGCCTCTTGAAGAGGATCTACCACATCCCCTTCCTGAACTTGAGTAAAATGCTTGGACATGTTCACCATTTCTTTCAGAGAAATCACCCTGCATATTGATCTCTTCAGTAATTATGAGAGAGATCAGCTCATCAAAATCTAGAAATGGCTTCCGTACATATACTAAAGTAACAAATGATTTCCATGCCTTCTCATTGTTAAGGCCACTCAGAGTAGATGAAACCAAATCATCATCATCTGGCATTGCATCAATCGTTGCTAAAGCATCTACAATGCTCCTCACCTTCAACATATACTCATTGACATACATTTTCCTTTTCTTCAAGGCATTCAACTCTTGCTTGAGTTGAATCTTTCATGCCTTTGTATTTACTGAAAACATGCTCTCAAAAATTGTCCAAGCTGTATGTAAAGTTTCTGCATTCCTGATATGTCCCAGCATAGTATTATCAATGACTGCAGATAGCCAGTACATCACATTTTTGTCTTTCGCATTCCACTCTTTCCATGCTTTTAACTCATTTGCAGTCCGGAGGGATACCCAGCTCTGGCTCCTTTTCTTCACCTGAAATAATTTCATAAAGGCCCTTCCCCATGAGAAATTTCGTCACACGAAACTTTCATGAAGGGTAGTTGTTCTTGTCGAGCTTCTCAATAATGGGATTTCTATTGCTCTCTGCCATTATCACAAACAAGGATATAACACAGCAAGCTAGTCTTTTGCAATCTTTAACAATACGTACACAACAATACACCAAGCAATCTTTTTCAATGATTGCTCAATAGTACATGTAATCTACAACTTGTTTGCAGATAAACCTTATGTTTTATTCCTGCAAACACCTCAAAAATTACAGATTCGCAATCTGTCACCCGTGCACCCACTTTCAGACAATACAACCAAAATCACAGTGTATCCTGAAAATACTTTCCGTAACCTTGCCACTCTTAAACAGGGCCTGAAATGGTCTCAGATGCCCAAAATAACTGCGAATATCTGCAGAATATAGAGTGATTTTCTCGCACACCAAATCTCACAGCAATCTGAGATTTTTGCTTGACCCTGCTTCCAGTGCCTCCACAGGCACTATCCAAGAGAGAGAGTGGAAGAATGGGAGAGCTTCTTACCCTTTTCTTGCTTGCTCAAACCTTGCTTCTTCTCTTTCACTTCAGCCTTCAAAATCAGCCTCTCTCAATGGCGTGGCTCTGATACCATGTCAAGAATCGTGTGATGGGGAGATTTGCTTGAGCTACTGCACCAAACACACATTGTATACATAAGAGGAAGATCACTCAAGAATGCAAGAAGAGAGATGGTGGCTAAAACGTTTTCTTGCTGGTTTCTTCTTCTTCTTTCACACACTATACAATGTACACAAAGTATAGATAAGATCCAACATAGAGGAAAGTGGCCTTATAAGTCAAATAGTGCATAACCAACTACACTAATCGACTGGCATTATATCTTTTCCAGCTGTAGGTAGGTGTAACAAACTAAATATAATAAGTGACAAGTCAGTGGCCATGTGAGTATCATAATGACCAGCAACGTCCTAAGTGTAGATGTGCGGACTCATCTACCCAGGCGGTCCATCATTAATGTCCGCACATGTTGAGCTTGCCATCTCAACAATTCTTTCATTTCACCAGCTTGTGCAAGAAGGTTAGGGATAGCTACTATAGCTACTCCCACTTTGCTTGTTGAACTAGCGAATGGGCAAAAAATAACTTACACTAGACAAACTGCTAAGGTGGAATTCCTATGTGAAAATGAGACCACATTTGTTAAGTTTAGGATAATGAATCTAGAAGTCCATAAGTGCTTGCTCCGGATAGATTGGCTAATCCCCATGACGCTCACATGCATTGTGGGAAAGGACAAGTCTCCTTTCGGAATCCTAAAGGTGAGCTAGTTACTACACAAGGAGAAGTAGGTAAAACAAAGATCTAGCTATCTAAGGCAACGCAAATAGCTCAAGGAATAAGAAAAGTATTACCCAAATATTTGATCAAGCTGAACAAGCCAAAACAAGTAAAGGACTCCAATGAAGAACCATCACGGTTAAAAGAGTACGCGAATGTGTTTTCAAAAGAATTGACAGAGTTACCACCACTGAGGGAGGTGGATCATGAGATAAAGCTAATACTAGCAGCTACATGAGTCACAAAAAGGCCCTACAAGATGTCCATTCCTGAAGCTATTGAGTTAAAGGAACAACTCAAATAGCTATTGGACCAAAGGTACATATGCCCCAACAGTTTTCCATGGGGGGATCTAGTCTTGTTCCAAAAAAAAAAGGATGGCACACTTTGCCTTTGCATCAATTATAGAGGCATGAACCAAGTAACCATAAAAAATAAATATCCCATTCTAAGGGTAGATGAGTTACTAGATCAATTGCAAGGAGGAAAAATCTTCTCCAAGATTTATTTGAGGTCAAGGCATTGCCAGATCCATGTCAAGGATGAGAATATTTTGAAGACATAATTCAATACCAAATATGGTCATTTTGAATTCACAATAATTTCTTTTGGATTGACTAATACCCCTGCCACCTTTAACAGGCTAATCCATGACATTTTTAGACCATATCTTGATTTTGTACTTTTCTTCTTTGATGACACCTTGATTTATTCCAAGGAAGAGGAGGATCATGAATCCCAAGTTTGCATCATCCTTGAGACCATGAGGACTCATAAGTTCTATGCTAAGAAGAAAAAGTTTACCGTCCTCAAGGGGAAGATCAAATATCTTGAATTTATTGTGTCGAATGAAGGAATCTTTGTAGATCCTGCAAAGGTTAAGGATGTCCAAGAGTGACCTCCACCAACTACGATTAAAAGGGTGTGTACCTTTCTTAGATTAACAATATCTTCATTAAGGACTATGCCTTAATCACAACACCCCTCACAAATTTGCTAAAAAAGCAGGTTGCCATAGTGTGGATGCCCATTGAACAATCAAGTTTTGATCAACTCAAGCATAGCTTGGTGACAGCACCAATTCTGAAACTCCCTAACTTGAGCAAGGAATTTAAAGTTGTCACACGGATGCTAGCTCACTTGCACTAGGCTATGTACTAATGCAAGAAGGTCATCCTATAGCCTATTCCTTGAGGAAGCAAAAAACCCATGAAAGGAATTATGCTACCCATGACGTGGAGCTACTAGTAGTTATTCATGGTCTCAAACTTTGGTGACATTATTTGCTTGGTAAGAGTTTCTCTTTGGTCAGAGACCATAAGAGCCTTAAATGGATCTTCACCCACACTGACCTCAATATGAGGCAAAATCGTTGGATTGAAGTTTTGCAAGCATATAACTTTGAGATCAGGTATCGACCTGGTAAAGAGAATGTGGTCGCTGATGCCTTAAGTCATAAGGCATTCCTCAACTCCCTTATTAAGGAGGAACCTTCAATGATGGAATCATTAACAACTATGGTATCAATGCCTAGCAACCCTATCCTTGAATTAGCCAAGGAGGAAGCTAGCCATGACCCAGAATATCTAAGTATGATGTAGGAGATTTTGGAAAAGGACCAAAACCATAGACTTAAGGTCAACCATCAAGAATTTTCTGTCAATGAGGTACTTGCCTATTTCAAGACAAGATTATGTATACCCTTAGGCAAGAAACTCAAATAGAGAATACTTTGGGAAGCACATGACTCCCTCTTTTCAAGCCATCTTGGATAGGTCAAGACCCTCAACACACTCAGAAAGAGCTACCATTGGAAAAGGCTTAAGGGACACGTGCTCAAATATGTCACAGAATGTTTGTCTTGCTAGCACATTAAGGTAGAACATGTCAAGATGCCTGGGAAGCTGCAACCTCTTGACATCCCCCAAATGAAGTGGGAATTTATCAACGTGGACTTTGTTGTTGGGTTACCTCCAGTTCAAGGAGGGTACAATTCAATTATGGTTATAATAGACATGCTTACCAAGATTGCACATCTTATTCCAGTCAAGAAAAACTATAAAGCTTCATATATGGCTAGATTGCTCATCAAGGAGATATTTGAACTACATGGGTTTCCTAGAAGGATCGTTGGTGACCGTGATTCCCCCTTGACATCTCGTTTTTAGAGAGGGATATTCGAGGCCATTGGGACTCAACCCCGTTTCAATATAGCCTATCACCCTCAACAGATGGCCAAACGGAGAGAGTCAACCAATTCATTGAAGATATTCTTAGGGCATATTGCTATCACGAGCCCAAGAAATGGATCCAATATCTACCATTGGTAGAGTTTTCCTATAATGCTTCCTATCAACAAAGCATTCAAATGACACCTTTTCAAGCATTGTATGGGCATGATTGTTGTACTCCATTGAACTTTTTAGATTCTACCTTCAGGGTAGAAGCTTCCAAGAATGCTTGAGAAAATGGATGATCAGGTTAATGCCATGAAAAAAGACATTAGAGCTGTCAAGGATAGGCAGAAAGCCTATGCATATGTAAATAAACAAGAGAAAATCTTTAAAGAGGGGGATATGGTTTTTATTTGTGTACAACCCAAGAAGAGTTCCTTATCATTGGGAGAATTTAAGAAATTGAGTCCAAGGTATTATGGACCTTACAGGATCCTCAAGTGCCTAGGGCCCAATGCCCAAAAAACTCCAATTCCCTGAGAACGTAAAGGTTCACAATGTATTTCATGTTAGCCTACTAAAGAAATATGTATCTAATCCTAGCCATGCACTCAATGATCAATAAGTTGTAATGCCAAGCCAAAAAGTCCTTGAGATGTGGTCATATAGAATCCTAGACATTCAAAAAAAAAGATTGAGGAGTAGAACCCTCAAAGAGTACCTCATCTAGTGGAAGGACTTTCTAGAAGAAGATTCCACATGGTTTGACAAGAGAATTCTCAACCAACAACACCCCCAATTCCTTTTGAGATGAGGACATCTTGATTCCTTAAGGGGAATAGATGTAATATTCTACCGTAAGATTCCCCCCCTTTTTAAACAAAATTAAAACAAAAAAATTTTAATGTCACCCCCTGTCAACGCCGCCAACTAGCAGAGGGAGGGGGAGCTGAACTCGTAGTTGACGAGGGTGAGGGAGGAAATGACTATGATTTGAAGGAGAGCTAGAGGTGATGGTAGCAAAGATGAAGATAACGAGGAAGACGATGATCAGGGTGTGGACGTCAACGATGATGGGGAGGAGGGGCACACATGTGCCACGTCCAACCCCCCCCTCCCCCCCCCCCCCCCCCCCCAACTATCTCTCTTCCTCCCTAGAAATGAACAACTGCATGGGGTGGGGGGGCATTTTGGCAACCTGAGTGGAGAAAAAGGGAGGGGGGCCCATGTCACAACCCCCCTAATAATAACCTTATCCCCCCTATAAAACCCCAACTTCCTTTCACCAAGGGGATGACATTCTTTTTCCCCCCTAATGCCAATTTGTGAGGAAGTAAGAGAGAGAGAGAGAGAGAGAGAGAGAGAGAGAGAGAGAGAGAGAGAGAGAGAGAGAGAGAGAGAGAGAGAGAGAGAGAGAGAGGCACTAAGGAACAAAGAAGGAGAGAGAGGGAGAGAGAGAAAGGGGGAATCTCCTTGGAAGCTTTCAAGCTTCCTCTTTCCCGCCCATGGCTATTTTCCCCACGAGGAGTCAACTCCTTTGTAGCCCATGTGCATATCCACAAAGAAAAGGCTGAACTATACAATGCCTCCTAAGAGAAGTATGGTCCAATCAAGCATGAATCCTACATCAATGGATGGAGCTACTGGTCAAGAAACTGCGGCACTTGGTAATCAGGTGCATTCCATAAATATTACTCCGGTAGGAATCTTTTAAAAACATAGATAAACTACATTAGGTAGGGGAGGAGTATTCACACAAAAATCTACGATAGCTAACCACTAACTAGGTTGTATTATAAAATCATGTTGGGTATTATGTTTTATTGCACTCTAGCATGTTATAAAACAAACAATTTGCACAAAATATTACACACTAGTGCACACTAAAATCAAGGACTTTATTGATTGTGTTCGTAGAGCATTATATTTATGCACTAGCATTGGCATGCTTGAGAGGTAAAATAAACTAAAAACTAGGTTATCAAGATGATAAACCATAGTCTTCTTTAGAAACAAATCATACTTTTGCATCACAAAACTTGCATAATTGGAAAGGTAGGTGTAAAGGCTTGAATCAAGTCCATGATGATTTTGAGTTGCCACGAAATGGTTAAGTATGTATGGGTTGTTGCAATACTAAGCCAAGTATTAGGCTCCTATAAACCTTTAAAGACAAGTAGCTCGCATTTGCATTAGCATGTTGATTTCATGTTCCTCACATAAAGAAAAATACAAGTCACTATTTATGATTTGCATAAGTTCATTGAAATGAATTCCCAAGAATAAAAGAGCCACATTGCATCATCAACTTAGGAAAGACTCGCATCTAGATTTGCATGGCATCATGGGCAGTTTCCGTTGCACTACATGTTAGGGATTCATCTTAAAGATGGATATAAGATGCGCATATGAATTACTAAACTTGGTTGTTTGAGGTGGTTTGATAAATGAAACCCTATATGATATGTAAGGCTAGGGTTTAATTCGATGTAATAAGGGTTTTAATTGTAAATAAGCCAAGCTATTGTTACAAACATAGGCTGACGTGGAGACAAGTAAATTACTCATTGGTCTCTATCCTACAACTAGCCATGATAAATCAAAAACACGCTCGGAGATATCACCTTTAACCATGATACAACCTGATGTCAATACAAGAAAACTCGAGTGTCGTATCCCCAAGACAAGAACCCTAGACTAAAGGTGAGCAAAGGAGGGTAGCTGCCATCTGAGAACTATTGGATATATATCCAATTGTGTAATTTCTTACTCCTATCACATATGAGTGAGGTTGAAAAGAGGATATTCTCTATCCCTTAGAAGATAATGAAAATTGACGTGAAGGCAAGAGAGATCCAAGAAGGGAAAACCCTAAGCATTCAAAGATAGGAAGTCCACCTTAGCAGATGTCCTAAGCACTGGCCTTCATTATTGTTTATGCTTGTAAATCTAGAATCATTGTCTATGAAAGGAATGTACAACCCAAGCTCACAAAAGAAATTTTAATAATGAATTAGTTTAATTCATGGAGGGCGCGCCAAGCTACCCCTAGTTGGTTGCAAACCCTAGCCAAGAGGGGTCTAAATAACCGTGACAAGAATGTAACGTGTCCACCTGTTCTCTTTCAGGACACGTCTTAGTAGCCCATCAGAAAAAGGGTCTAGGAAGCTCCACTCGACACTCCATGGAATGTTACGAGGTTTGCAATCTAGGTCTTTCCGAGTCTGCCACATAGCGGAAGTATTCCGGCTGTTCCCACTTATGACCGACCTAAATAAGGGTTTTCCTAGTGGTCAAACTCCTAGAATGGCAGCTAGCATCTAACCCCAGGCAAACTACTTTACGGAGAAATGCTAGGGTCGAAGTAGATTCATGCTGCACTTGGTTCAAGGAGAATGGAAAATGAGAGGGATGCAAAGCTCAACCTCTCTGCCCATAAGGCATAGTACCATTCCGTTCCCCTAAAACAACATAAATCGGGATTCTAGTAACCTGAACTCTAGGTCAGCGTTTCTTGCTGTTCATTCCTTCGAGCAAAGTTTCCTACTGTTGATTCCATTTGAGAAAAGTTCCCAGTCAACCGGGACCACCCATCCATAGGACGGACCCATGACCACATCCACCACACTTTCCTCAGGATTGCTTTAGTTGTCTAATTACCTACCACATTTAGTTAGACACGCATAAAATAGCTTCCTTAATTAGCCAGTTAGACACTGGTTCCTTCACGTAATCTTAGCACTTGACATAGAAAAACAGTGCCAAACAAGTTCCTTTTCAACAGGTTGTCTTACTTATCTTTGGAATACATTCATAAAATCCAGTCCGTAGGCTAATCCATACTCCGCCCAAAGGAAATCCATAATCCGGCCCGAAGGCAATCCATAATCTTCTCGAAGGATATCCAGCAATCCACAGGGATTACTAATCCAAGATTCCGCCCGTAGACTAGTATGCGGGCCTTGAGATCCAATCCCGAGTCATGTTGGCCTCTTGTGCAGGGCCCAGAAGGCAAGGGATTTAAGGCCAGAGCCCCCCTGGCACCCAAGCGTCCTCCTGCTCCAAGTAGTGCCCAATAGAGAGACCTCTTGCGGCGGGTTTGGTCCATATTCCCGGTGCGGCAACCCCCTTGGTTAGGGTCAGGTTTACAATCGGGGGTAACTGATGCTGCCTCTCCCTTGAGGCCTTCAACCTGAAGCATTAATTATCTTTCCATCTTTAGTTCCTTGAGAAAACAATGCAAACAGTGCTCCTAAACTGTTACAAGCACAATCAATCCAGTGGTCATTTATTTGGCCAACTGCTAAGGAGTGAATCCTTATCTCCGAATGCATCCAGCATTCGATCCGGGATCAATTGCAACTTGGCAAGATCCCCCAAGGGTTTGTTTGTTCACCCTTTTGTCCTTGGGTTAGGGCCATACCCTATCAACCCAAATTAACCAACACCTTAGTGTTTTTTAAATTAAGACAGTAAATCCTGGCGACCATGTTGCTCTAACCTAAATGATCCTTTGCTTACCAAGAAAAACATAACTTCCCTTAACTTGGAAAATCATCCCAAGAAAGGTGATGTAACATGATGTCTACTCATCCTCTTGCAAGTTAGACTTGCGCTAGAACCTGCCAACCTCATTCCAAGGAATGGCAAATCTATCTTGTGATTAAACCATAAAGCCATGCGACGTTGCAACTTGTTGCACAAGTGTCGCATCTATCCCATGGGATCATTTCACCCACTGAACAATGTTTCCTGGACAATGAATTTTGTTTAGACAAGAAGCAGGGTGTGGGGTGTCTTCTTACCAACCCAACCCTATTTGTACTAAGCCCACAATGTTTGGTCCTAGGGTTTCCAAACTCAATCCGAGTTTAGCATTAGGTCAAACGATTCTTAGGGTAGAAACCCTAGATCGTTGTTTGCATGAGCATCCAATTGACCCAAACATTTTGTGAGTGTGGGTAGGACTTTTGGGTTTGAGGGTTTTAACTTGGCGACCAAGTACGATACTAGGTTGCATTTCTGACATGCCAAGCCCTAGCTAGTACTTGAGGTGTTTATCGTATCAACTAGTTATGCCTATATGAATCCCTTGCGGGTTAGGTGATTTAGCTAAATTGGACTACTTGTCTTGCAACAAGGGAAATCCTTTCCTAGAGATGCTAACCTTGTTCTAAAGGTGTAAACATATGCTAAATACCACATTTCATGCAAGTATATGATTTGTTACATTTATGTTCTATAAGGTATGCCATAACCCTTTACTTTTCTTACTAAAGTCACGACGAATGATAACTTACATGAAACCTACTAGGGTTTGCATCAAAGAATCATGCCTACAACCCTTTTGTCTAAGCTTTAGGATTTCATGCTTTGATAAGCCATGCAATCTTTTCCAAATGCAATCGATGAAATGAAATTTATGCATAACGAATATGTAACATGCGACCCTTAGATACAACATCGTTAATGAAGTTCATGTGACATGCAACCTTCAATCCGTTCGACAAACATCTTTGCATGTAACGTGCAATGTCCATGGTTTCATTTTCATGCCGTGCAACGGAAGATAACAATTTCGTCATGCGAGTCACAACAAAGGAAGTTATTGACTAAATGCAAGATACTCTTTTCCTTCACGGCCAATGCACTTAACGTTTTCCTCTTTAACCCTAGGCAATATGCTTTTTAGACTTCCACTTTGAAAATGCACAACAAGGCAATTTGCGACTAAGTTCATAGGGCGAGTAAGTGATTTACATTCATAACTTTGGAGATGCAAACAATCCAATTGCATGATATGCACCAATCCCTATCCATTGTTTACAGAGATACTTTCGTAAATGTACTTTTATCACTACTACATGAATTAACAATAAGCGTAAAATGCATTCTCCCTATGGAATTAAGCGTGCTTAAAGCATTTCTTTATGTGGAAATAAATTTGTGGAACCTGGGCTTGTGGGCTTGTGGAGATTTCCACGTGTATGTTTGGGGAAGAGCCTCCCGCGGGTGTGCCTTGAGTCTTCTTGGGAGCCATCACTGATGACTTGAACTCCGTGATCTCTTACTCGATCTCCGAATTTCCTTTGCTTTGGCAAAATGGCCTCCAAGTGCACCTTCTTTCTTCCTTGCACAGGAATAGGGGCTTTACAAACCCGATTTTAAAATCAGGGAGGGCATGTAGAAACAAGGCTTAAGGGCCTTATCCTTTAGAAGCTTCCGTGAAGCTTATAAAGAGCTTATGACTTTCCAGGACCACGTGGAAGAGAGGGAGACCAATGATTGGAAGGAGGGGACGTCGGATGAGCAGAAAGTGTTTGAGAACTTTTTGAGGGATGGTTTGCCCTTGCAAGTCCTGCCGATACTTGTGAGCACCACACTTTGGACATGTCTCCATAGTCTTGTATTCATCTCGAAACAATATGCAGTCGTTGATACATGCATGGATGTTATTGTAGTCCATGCCAAGATTCCGTAAAACATGTCGTGTATCATCACGAGACTCAGGCATGGTATTTGCAGGTGGCAATATATGATATTTCAATAACCTGAAAAAAACCATAAAACACCTTGAAAAAACACAAATGTTTGCAATAATACTATTTTAAAAAAAATTAATGAAGCCTGTGTGTAAGGTACCTGAATAACTCAGTCACACTCGTATCGCTCCAACCGTATTTTGCTTGCACACTTAAGAGTGCAAGCAATGTCTTCAACCGAGATACTTGGCACCCATCATATAATGGTATGGATGCTTCCTCTCTAAGCGGGTCAGATGTCTCAACATCCATGGGAATCAATGCATCGATCATTGTCTCCATCTCAGGCTCCAAGATTGTAGGCAGGTCGGGAAGGTTGTCTGTCTCCTCTGGCATTGACGGTATAGATGAGCCTTGCGAGTGGTCGATTGGCTCCTGCAATCCATCCATCGCACGTCCACGAACTCTTCTAATTGGCCGCAAAGGGTGCACTCCCCCTTGGGTCAAGACATCACCCCCCTGGATAGAAAATTTGCCAACAAGACCCAATCTTATTGTGTATGGTTTTCAATTAGCTTGAGAGTACAATGCATGATTAATATTAACTTCAAATTACCATTTGCTGAAAATCCGCAATTGCCTTATCAATGATCTCAGATTGAAACTCGCCAAATCCTCGTATGTGTTCTATAGACAATCAACGTTTTCGTATAATTGCCAACTTGCATTGAGAGCAAGGACATGGGACACGCTGATTAAGATACGTCTCGCGGTCTTGAACAATAAGACCTTCTTCGTTTTCCATATTATCTACATTACAACAAACAAGGCTTAAATGGATAGCTTTACGGAGATGTACGTCAAGTTGCAAGTTGACCATAAGTCTTGCATTGTATATAGTAGTTGAGAGATTTTCCGATGTTATATCTCGGCCTTGTATCATGCTCAAGGATTTGTTTGTCCCGGTAGATAATTATTTGTTATATCTCGGCTTTGAGTATAAGTAATCCATTTTAAAATTAATGCGCGCAATCTATGAAATTTAATAACTATAGTAATAAAATTTATTTCAATCAATTCTACTCATAGTCATAAGACCTGAGAGAAATTATCCTATACTCAATTTAAGGGTTTCTTCTTCTATAACAATACTTTTGGGTTCATTTTGATGAAGTACCTTAATGACCATTAGCTAGGGTATCATTTTCTTTTAGTCCTTCGGTTGACTAGTTGGCATGATTTCTAATTTGGCATGCCTATAAAGTTAATACAAAAACAATGAATTATGCATATCACAATTAGATCCCCTACTTGGACATTATGAAGGAATTGACCATATTTAAGCCATCTTAAAGAGTTACCAATGTGCGTGGCCCATGGCAAAGCACATTGCATACCATTATCAATAAGTCTATTATCTTAAATTTCCTTCCCCTCCCTCTCCCTCTCTTTCTCTCCCTCTCTCTCCCTCTCCCTCTCTTTCTCTCTTTCTCTCACCCTCACCCTCTCCCTCTCGTTCTCTTTCTCTCCCTCTCTCATTTCCTTCCCCTCCCTCTCCCTCTCCCTCTCCTTCTCTTTTTCTCCCTCTCCCTCTCTATCTCTCTTTCTCTCTCATTTCCTAACCAAGAAAAAAATAAAGTGATTTAAACATCCTCCAAGCAAAAGGGAGAGGGAGAGATACAATGCACACACTCTCTCTTTCTCTTTCTATCCCTCTCTCATTTCCTTCCCCTCCCTCTCCCTCTCCCCCTCGCTCTCTTTCTCTCTCATTTCCTCTCCTAAACAAGCAAAAAATAAAGTGATTTAAACATTAAACAAGAAAAAGGGAGAGGGAGAGAGAGAATGCACTCTCCCTCCTTCTCCCTCTCTTTCTCTTTCTCTCCCTCTCTCATTTCCTCCCCCTCCCTCTCCCTCTCCCTCTCTTTCTCTCCCTCTCCCTCTCCCTCTCCCTCTCTTTCTCTCTTACTCTCTCATTTCCTTCCCCTCCCTCTCCCTCTTTCCTAAACAAGAAAAAAAGAAAGTGATTCAAACACAAACAACAAAAACGGTCATGAGAGAGAGAATGCACACACTCTCTCTCACCCTCACCCTCTCCCTCTCGTTCTCTTTCTCTCCCTCTCTCATTTCCTTCCCCTCCCTCTCCCTCTCCCTCTCTTTCTCTTTTTCTCCCTCTCCCTCTCTATCTCTCTTTCTCTCTCATTTCCTAAACAAGCAAAAAATAAAGTGATTTAAACATCCTCCAAGCAAAAGGGAGAGGGAGATATACAATGCACTCTCCCTCTCTTTCTCTTTCTATCCCTCTCTCATTTCCTTTCCCTCCCTCTCCCTCTCGCTCTCTTTCTCTCTCATTTCCTCTCCTAAGCAAGCAAAAAAAAAGTGATTTAAACATTAAACAAGCAAAAGGGAGAGGGAGAGGGAGAGAGAGAATGCACTCTCCCTCCTTCTCCCTCTCTTTCTCTTTCTCTCCCTCTCTAATTTCCTCACCCTCCCCCTCCCCCTCCCCCTCCCACTCTTTCTCTTTCTCTTTCTCTTTCTCTCCCTCTCCCTCTCCCTCTCTTTCTCTTTTACTCTCTCGTTTCCTCTCCTAAACAAGAAAAATAGAAAGTGATTTAAACATTAAACAAGCAAAAGGGAGAGAGAGAGAGAATGCACTCTCCCTCTCTTTCTCTCCCTCTCCCTCTCCCTCTCTTTCTCTCCCTCCCTCTCCCTCTCCCTCTCCTTCTCGTTCTCTTTCATTTCCTCTCCTAAACAAGCAAAAGAGAACGATTTAAACCTTCAAAAAGCAAAAGAAAGAGAGAGCATACTCACAATGAGATATGGTGAGCGTGGGGCGGCTTCTCTTTGCAATGAGGGCTCCTCCTCTCCTTCGTGAACAACGGCGGTAGCGGCGACGGCGGCAGCAAGTCTTCTTCCTCTTCTTCTCTCACAAAGCCTTCGCTCTCTCCCTCTCTCTCCCTCTCAAAAGTCAAAGCAAAAGAAATGAAAACGGCGCTCGGGTTTCGACCGCGTTTTTTTTCCTGCGGCGTTGCTATTTGCGTCGCATTTGTGATGCAAATAGCGACGCATATAGCGATGCCAATAGCGATGCCGATATCCGCCGTTGCTAATCGGCGTCGCTAATTGCCCAATTCCTTGTAGTGTTAATTTTTCGTCATAGCCATGCATCTCGATTATGAAGACGCAATGTTTCATCCTCACTTGAGGATGTGCTCATTGACTCATCAACTTGCACCGCACTAGGTGATGACGACGTCGACATGATTAAACCTAATTCATGACAACATCAAAATATTTTTCATTCATATGTTTGCATAAGATCTCAATTTTAAATACACAAAAATCATCATAAATACATTAAAACTTATGATAAGAATTCACTATCAAAACTTATCTTAAAAACAAAAAGTTATGATAAAGCCCAAATGCGCGTCTATATCTGCGTTTAACTATGCGTCTATATTGGTGTCTATTTTCGTGTCTTTGTGTGCGTCTATACTCGCGTCTATCTGAACAATAGACGCACATATACATGCGAAAATAGACGCTATCGAAGGGTTTTCGAAAGCAAAGTCACGACCACAGAGGTTCTTGAAAAATTTTAAGATAGAAGATTCCTCAATTCTGAAGGTTTTTAAATGTAGATGCTTTCACGTCTTAGGTATTAGAAGAGATTGGGATGATGACAAGAAAATTCATGTCACTGTTATATCTATCTCAATCTGGAAAATTCCCATAGTTGAAGACTTTTCACAACTGTTAGAAATGGCATTACAGCTCAAGCAACAGTCAATGTCACTCAAAATTACAGCAGCTGCATCCTCTTATAGCTTCTGATCCTCAATTACCATAACTCTTAGTTACTTTGGGTACATTCCTAAAGAGCACAACATCCATGTACAACTTGATGGTTGTCAGCCAGAGATTCCAATATTTAGCAGTCGTAAAGGGATGTATATTGATGACAGGGCGTTAATGTAGCTGGATCTCTTTATGAAGACATAGAATATGCTGTTGAAGCTGCCAAGTCTGGATACTATTTTGAAGCAACTAACGATCGTTTTTTTTAATTATAAATGTTAACAGCTCCTTTTGGATGCAAATCCTAAAGTGGAGACATTGTTCAGATCCATCAACTAAACGTAATCAGTATAGAGTGATCGGTTTCTTCCTAATGGTGGCAAGAGATTATAGCGTTCCATGTGTAGACACTGGGTTTCAAAGTCTTGTCAAAGGCTTAATTTGATTTAGGCAAGCTACCAAAAGATGCATATAGTTGAATAACGTAGTTGCAGATTAATGCTTCTGAATCCAATCCGAATGCTGACTACCAAGAAATGTGCTCGTCGTGCCGCCCCCAGAACTTTTGACTCCGAGAAGATTTGTAGAACAGACAGATTGATGTCTCCTAGAATATGAGTTTCATTGAGCAGCAAGGTCTCTGTACAGGGCCTGCCATGCCTCATATGTAGGCAAATTTCATGGACAGCTGTGTCATAACCATAAATCCTACACCATTAGCCCTAGCCTGCCTTCGTTTTCTCCAATATGAAAGATTTCTTTAATACTCCATTCGTCAGTTGCCGCAAGTCGAAGAGATCCCTCCAATTATAGTACGCAAACCAACTCCATGAAAATCATGGTGCTGTAGTCACAGCCCCGACAATCAACGACCTGAAAACACGTGCTCCCCTTGACGATGTTGGCAACGCTAGCTGTCCCGCTCAATCAGCACTTCTTCAGAAAGCACACCCACAACCATCCTGCATATATCCACCTGCCTGCGTCTTTCCCAAAAGCTTTCCTTCCCCCTGTTCTCCTCGTGTTTCTCCTCTGTCGCTCTTCCTCCCATTTTCTTTTGCCCCCAAAACTCCTCTTTCAAAAATACTCCTTCCTTAATAGGCCCTCGAAAAGTGACCTTTTGTTTTTCAGAAAAGCAATCCAGTCCGCTCCCTCTTCAGCCTTTCCAGCTCATCTTTGGCAATTCATGATCTGCTATTTCTACCATCAACTAGTAGCTCTCCACTAGCTTTATCTGCAGAGCAATTATTTCTAATGGCCCTTATCAGTGGCTCCTATGCTGCTACATGCTTTGAAGATAGATGAATAGGTGAAAGCATCTGGTGAGACATCCTCACGTTGCATAAGTTCAAAGCAGTTCAATGCTTCCTTACCATACCTGTGTTCAGCATATCCTGTAATGAGTGAATTCCAGGAAATGATGTCCTAGAATGGGAGCTTGTTAAAAACTTCCTGTGCTCTATCGAGTGAGCCACACTTGCAGTACATATGAACCACTGCAATGCCTACAAGATGATTTGTTTCCAACAGCCCTCTTCTAGCAATCTCATTATGTAATTCATGGCCTTTACCTATGGCCCCTAGAGAACCACAAGCTTTCAAGCAAGAAATGTACGTCGCAGTATTTGGAGAAATTCCCTCGAGTCACATTTGGTTGAAGCAGTTAACTACTTCCTGACTGTATCCATATTGCATATACCCTGAGATAAGTGTAGTCCATGACATTACATTTCTTGATAGAAGGTCATCAGAGACTTCTTGTGCTTTCTCGAGCAGGTCACACTTTGCATACATGTCAACCAGCTCAGGGCCTATACAAACATCTCTTTTTAGCAACCCATTTCGTAAAACTTCAGTATGTATCTCTTGCCCCTTAGTTTTGTTTCCAACATTTACACATGCTCTCAAAATCCAGGCCAAAGTTATAGCATCTGGTGAGATGCCCTCATCTTGCATTTGTTTGTATAATTATAATGCCTTCTCACCTTGACCTTGCTCAACATAGGTTGAAAGCATCTCTTCATGTCCACCATTATTGAAGGAGGACCTATCAGGTGTAACCCTAGCTGAAAGAAAAGGTAGTAAAAGACCCCTCTCTCTACTATACTACCCATGTAGAACAAAATACAAACACAACAACTAAGTATGTACAAAGTATCAAATCCCACACACAACTTTTGGGTGGATTTCACACCTCAAATGCCCAGCAATACGACATCCACCCCCTCTAATCATATGCATCCTCCAGATGGGCCAACTACCCATGATCGTTATCATCAAGATCCACAAACAGATCAATCTCTTCATTGTGCATTTTCGGTATATCAACAAGATTATCTGTCATATCATCTGTCTCTTCCATTGGAGTTTCTTCTTGTTGCTCTTCTCTTGCAAATTCTTCCAATGCATAATCTTCATCATCTCTTTTCTTGAAAATCTTGATTCTTTTTCCTGAAATAGGCACTCTAAGCACTATCCCATCGAATTCTGTCAACTCATATGTTGCATTGTCAAAAACATGTCTGACTATGTACGGCGCAAACCATCTTTTCACCATCTTCCGAAGTGAAGTATGCTGATTTTCAAGGTTGCTATCAAAGACTAATAGCCAGTCTCCCTCTTCTATTGCTCTAGGCCGCAAGCAATGCCTGCTGTCAAACTTGTCCTTATTTCTTAGTCTAGCAACCTTCAACCTGTCAATAGCTAGCTGAATATCCTTTGGTCTTCTCTCCAATTGTTGAATCCGAAGAGCTAAGAGCTCCTCTCTCGTCAAATCCTCTTGCCAAGGTAAAACTAACCAAGTCAAAGAACAAGTCTCAGTCGGCATAACCAGTTTCTGACCATAAATCAACTCTACGGGCATATATCCTATGGTAACACTGTGAGTCGTACGATCAGCCCACAAAGCAAATGGTAGAAGTCTCTGTGAGAAATGCGGGATCTAGAGCATGGCAAAACCGGAAGCTATGGAGGATGAAAGGAGAAGTGTGGACTCATGATGGAGAAGACAATGACACTATTTGTTACACAAGTGAATTAGGTTCCAAGATTGAGACTTGGACTCATAAACACAATCTTGTGTATGTGGATAATGACATTGACACTTCACTAAAAAGAAAAGAGTACTATCATTGCATTAAGAAAAGGAAGCAAGTACAATGCTTTATAGGAAAGTAGGAAACTGCAGTAAGCACCATTGTGCATATGGGATAAGTTAGCTTGCATATCCTTGACCCTGAAGCTCCATATAAAGAGGCTGTTTTAGTGAGTGTGATTGCTGATTCTCAACACCCCTCCTCAATCACAACTAGAAAGGCACAAAGTGTGTAGAGGCTGTAATGAGAAAAACCTGCAAAGTGTGGGCACACCACAAACATGGTAGACACCAGAGGCTGTTGCAGAAAAGGCTAAGTGTAGGCACCAAAACATGATGGACATCCAGAGGCTGTAATAGGGGCCTCAGAAAGTGTACAGGGACTGTAATGCCAAGTTACATAAGGAGTTTACAAAGCTTATGGCAAGAAGCATTAGGGCAAGGAAATACAAGGCTTTTAAAACAGTCTATCAGAGTTATGAGAGTAGAAGGACTGATGAGTCTTGTCCTTCCGATCCTGGTGGTCTTCATCTTCATCTTCTTCTTCCTTTGCTCCATTTTCTTCTTCTTCTTTGAGTGCGACTAGATAGGCCTTTTGGGATCTCTTTCTTGCATGGTAGAACTTCTCGGTGTGTCCGGTCCTTTTGCAGAAGTCACAGAAGTGCTGATGCTTCTTGCCTTTGTACCTGTTGCCATCATATAATGCATGCTCATCTCTAGAGGGACTTGGTTCTTCCTTAGTTTTTAGCTTCTTTTCCTCTTCTAACAGTGATGCTTGGATATCAACAAGTTCAGGATTTGGCATGTTGATTAAAGTTATTGATACATTATTATATTCAGGAGGCAAACTTTTAAGTAGAACACCGATGCAAACATCTTCATCCATTTTAATGTTGATTCTTGCAAGTTGGGTTAGGAGTCCTTCCATGTAATTGAGATGTGTGGCAAGTGATGTGCTGGACTTCATTTCAAGCTTGAAGAACTCAATTAGGAGACCATACTTTGATGATTTAGATTGTGCACCGAACAGGGTGTCAAGTCTTTTCCATGTATCCTATGAGGTCTCACAGTTATCCACATGATGGATATAACTGTCGTCTAGCTCCAGTTTGATAATGGCCTGGGCTTTGTCATCATTCTTTTGCCAAGTAGTTGCAAGGTCCGAGTCTCGAGGTTTCTTTTCTTTGCCATTTGTGATGGCCCAGAGACCCTTTTTCATCAAGATGAGCTTGATGCAGGTTTGCCAGGTGTGAAACCCGACTCCTTTGAATCAAGAATTTGGAGAGTCTTTTCCCATGTTGAGGTTGCAAGAGCAGTAGCAAATCAACACCAGAATTCTGAAATTTTATCAGTAGAAGAGCGGAATGCAGTGTGTCAAGAGACACAGTTAATGACAGTGTGAAAACACACTATGTCAGTGTTGATGTTTGAGCTTGGGATCGTTCGGTCATTCTTCAATCTTCTCAAGTCCTTCCCCTCCTTGATTTGATGCTGGGTTAATGGATTAGAGTGACAAAGACTTGGGTTGAGTGTTAGGAGAAAGAAAAAACTGAGAAAAAAAGCTTTGAGAAATTTTGGCTATGGTGGAATTAGGGTTTCTGAGACAGGGGCCTGGTTTTTTCAACATTGCAGGAGCTATACTTGATCATTTTCAAAAATTTTTACATGCCTAGGAAGCTGACTTCATGGGCTATCAAAGCCCCATGATAATCGTCAAGATCATGGACTGTATGCAGCATGCAAGCAGCTTGAACGAATTCGGCGCAGTTCAGGATAGATTTTCGCGATTTTCGCAATGCTGGGGTCAGGGCTCAGTAATGTACTCGATTTTTGTGCCAGGATGAAGCGCCTTGAGTAGAGGAAAAACTCCCTAGAAGAAATTGTGGGCTAAGATGGCCTGTAGAGTAACATATAGAAGCTCCAAGTGCTGTATGTCCTGTCTGGCTATGGTAGACACAGAGCAGAGATTGACAGTTTAAACAATGCTGAGCTATAGATGGTCAAATGTCCTGGATTGATGTTATACAGGGAAGATTTTTGAGTTGGGAAAATGAAGTCATGAGCTGACATTGAGCTAGACTGAGGTTGAGAGGAATCAAGAGAGGCTAGAGAAGCAATGCCATGCCCAATTGGGCTCTGATACCATGTGAGAAATGCGGAATCTAGAGCATGGTAAAACCGGAAGCTATGGAGGATGAAAGGAGAAGTGTGCTTATGATGGAGAAGACAAAGACACTGTTTGTTACACAAGTGAATTAGGTTCCAAGATTGAGACTTGGACTCATAAACACAATCTTGTGTATGTGGACAATGACATTGACACTTCACTGAAAAGAAAGGAGTACTATCATTGCATTAAGAAAAGGAAGCAAGTACAATGCTTTATAGGAAAGTAGGAAACTACAGTAAGCACCATTGTGCATATGGGATAAGTTAGCCTGCATATCCTTGACCCTGAAGCTCCATATAAAGAGGCTGTTTTAGTGAGTGTGATTGCTGATTCTCAACAGTCTCCGCCATTCTCCAATCCATCCTCTGCATGCTTTGGCTAATGCTTTCACTATCGGCGGATGTCCTCTTTCACTCTTCCCATTTCCCTCTGGATTGTATGCTGTGGTTAGAGCCAACTTGATTCCTAGTTGAGAGAAAAATTCCGTAGCTTCATCTGCATCCAATTCACCGTGATCCGCAGTGATCTTACCCACACAGCCATACATGTAGAAAATTTCTTCTAATAAGAACTTACACACTGCACTAGTGGTCTTCGTTCTCAAAGATCTGCCCTCAACATGATTGGTAAGATCCTCTCTAGCCAAAACAATATATCTCATCTGCCATAGACCCATAGGCATATTAACCAAGTCAACTACCCACTTATAATGAATGCATAGCGGATAGGTCGGATGAAGATCATCTCGATGACGCACTACCGAATACATCTGGCAATCTCTGCAAGTCTCTACAAAGTGAGAAACATCTCTATACATGCCTCTCCACCAATATTTCTCCTTGATTTTCTCATAAGTAGCCCACACTCCTCTATGACCAACCCAAGGACTCTCATGAAACTCCCTCATCACCTGTAACTGTGTCACTCTATCGCAGACAACCCGCAAAGGTAATCTGCCTCTTTTCTTCGGATGCTTCCAAAGAAATTCGTCCTTGAGAAAATAACCATAGGCTTTTCTTTTGATCTTCTTGAACTCTTCATTTGTCCATTCATCTCTTTTGCTTAGTGTACTAAGGTACTTGCCAATCTGCACAACCAATCTTCAACATAGAGTTCTTCTATGAAAGCCACAATATCATAGACATGGCAAACATGATCAACCATAGTGGGGCTGAAATTTCTGCATCATCCTTTTCTGCAAGTAGTATTTCCTCATCATCATATTTGGCTCTAAACAGCATATCTGCCACTAGATTATCCTTCCCAGCTATGTGTTTAAATTCTAGATTTAATGACTTGATGTATGCAATCCATCTCAGCATAGCTATATCCGGAGTAGAACAACTCGTAATCATACCTATCCATGGCAAGCAATCTGTCTCTACCACAACTGAAGCTCCAATAAAGTACTCCTTGTCACATTTGAGATCCATAACAATCCCCAGTAACTCCCTCTTGATTTGTGGATATCTCCTCTATTTCTCGTTTAGGACTTTCACCCCAAACCGAATAGCATACCTATTTCCATCTACATCATCTTGATCCACAGCCCAACCTATGCCAATTGGACTAGTGTCAACTGTCAATACAATAGGCCTTCCACAATTATAATCCGCTTTCCTAAGAGTAGAAGCAATCTGCAATAACTTCTTCAATTTCCGCATGGCTCTAGTGTGGCTCTCATCCCAATAGAATTTCTGCCCCTTTCGAAGCAGCTGATATAAATAATCTGCTATGTGTGCAAAATGGGGTATCCAAATCATATAAAACACACAAGCTCCAATGAATCTCCGTACCTCTGAAGTGGTAGAACAATATTTCGTAATCTTGCCTATAGCATCCACCTTCTCAGGTGAGGGTTTCCTACCATAATACCCACACATATGTCCAACAATGACAACCTCATTCACTCCAAAAACAGATTTTTGCCCTGATAGTGTCAAGTTCACTTCTTCTAACCTGGCCAAAATCTTCTCACAAGTTGAAATATGATCAGCCACAAAGTATCTGCATCCCTTCTCATTTAGACTCTCATTCTTCTCTTCTTCTGTACACCCCTTAATGGGCACATCATCCAAGAAAGGCATGGTAAGCTGAGGTATGTAATCACGAAGGACCTTATGCATGGCATTCATCATATGCGCAACTGAATTAGTGGCACCTTGAGGCAAGGTACACATCCTGACAAGCCCAATAGGAGTTCTCATGGTGATTATGTCCCTGCTTTCCAAAGCCAACTGAAACTAATCATATCCCGAATACAAATCACCTAAAGAATAGATGGCACATCCAGCAAATGCTTCTGCAAACTCATCCACAACTGAACCTATACCAACATTCCTGATAGTAACTCTGTTTACTGGCTGCATGTCCTGTATAAATCGGAGAGTACCATTCTTCTTTGGAACCGTAAACCATCTATTTGAGTATGGTGCCGATGAAGGCTCTAGGATTCCCATCCTGATTTTCTCATTCAACAAATCAATCAGCTTTGGCGAGTGTGCCTTAGGCTTTGGAATAGGTCGGAGGTTCCATGGAATATGAGGAATAGTAAAAATGACCATAGGAGCAACAATATCCGAATTCACACATCCAATCACATGCGGGAAAAAAGCAAACCCTCTTCCATGTCGCTCAAGCATCTCCTGAAAGAATTGCTTCTCTATGGGTAGCAAGAAATCACCATTTCCAATTTTCAATTCAGTAAGAATCTCTGCTGAAAATTTATGGCCTATATGCTCCGGATTCCTCAAAATTGGCTGTCTGGCAGCCCTCTCTATTTGCTGATCACTGTCAGGTGGAGGCGGTATAGCTACCCACTTCACCTTTTTATCCACAGTCTTGTATTTTATGTCAACCCTGGCTTCATTATGATCCTTTCCATTACTCAAATCTTGCTGTAAATCAACAATTCTGCACTCCAGTGGGCTGAATATCCTCAGCCCTCTACTCTATGGACTCCATAGAAATACCGCTAAACTCTGGATGCTAAAATATTTCAGCAGTAAACTCTGTTGGCTAAAAGTTTTCAGCCCTCTGTGTCTCTATAAATTGATCATATTCAGCCAGAAACTCTGTTTGCGGAATTTCTTCAGAACTCAACACTTTTTGCTGAGTCACCTCAGCCTTTGACTCTATCTGTGACACAAAATCTACAATTTCATGAAACATGTCTAGGGATTGCACTAATACATTACTGTGACAACTCTGCATATCAGTTTTCAGCATATTTTCCATCTCTATCATTGTATCTGCATAAATCATACTATCATACATCCCATCTATATGCTCATCATCCTCTAAAATTCCTGCATTTTTCAAATTCTTCTCCTTCCTGCATATGTACTGCCAAGCAGCTCTAGGAAACTTAGAAGTCTTCTGATAGCTCATCAAACTATTTTCTAAAATCCCAACAAAATTGGAGGAGAAAATATTACTGCCAAGAGGCGAGAACTCCAATCTCCTCTGCTCTGTATCACCGTCGTCTCGCGAAACAGCGGTACCTAATGAAAATCCGAATCCCTCACAGTGGGCAAAGGTGCATCTCTAAGAGTATCCTTGTTTCTAACATGGTTCACACACACACTCATAAACTAAACTACTCTCATGCTATCTTTACTGCGAATCCGTGCATAAGAAAATCCATCATCCATTACCTTTGTTTCCATGCGCATCTTTGATGAATGGCTGTCCAAGAATTATGGGATAAGAGCATGAATCCTGCACAAAGAAATGGAAATCCTCCCCTACATCTCTAATAGAAACCCTTACTATGGGACAGGCTCTCATACACCACCCATGCTCTACATCCATAGGCCATCTGTTACTTTCATAATCTCCACGAACTATGAGATTAATCTCTGAACCATGATCCACCAAAGCAACATAAGGCACCTGTTTCTCTCCAATTTTTACCATCGTCTCTGTAGTTGCCCTAGCCCAATGACTCCGCGAAAAGTGACTACGCGGTATCAAGAGAGGCTCATTAGTTTCAGCATAATGCATAGGCTAAACCCTCTTCCCTAAGTGTGGAAAAATAGAAGCATTCTCAACCATAACCTCATCCTCATCCTCATCCAACTCCCCAATCAAAAATCCATGTGTATCAGTAGTAGGCAAAGCATGTCTTTTCCTCTTCAGGACCTCTTGAAATTGATCTTGAAACTCTCTTTTCGAAATGCCCAAAACCTCAGAAATAGTAAAAGTCACCTCGCTGCCAAGTATCTTGTCATTAAAGATTTTCTTCACGTCTGTACATGTCTCAATATCGAACATCAATCTAAACCCTGGCTGCTTTCTCTCTCTAGGCTCTTGCCTCTTTTCTCTCTTTTGAGCATCTTCCATCTGTCGTTCTGGCCCTGGTCTCAAAGATGGTCCTGCAGTAGGTGGAGTAACAAACTCACCCCCTCTAGTCTTTTTAGTTGCACTTGGATTTTCTTCATCCCTCTTACGCTTCTCCTCAACAAGTACATCTGCTCCTTGAGACTTAGCCAAGTAGGCATAAGTAGAGTACATGTCAATAGGCGAATCCCAACCTGTCTCAGATCTGATGCTAGAGCTTGCACTAGTCAAAATAGTTTGCTGAATTTTTCCCTTGTTTGCCGTCTCCATAGCATAAGTCCATAATGCTGACTGATTCTCTGATCCTTTCTCAATCTGGACTCCATATGCAGAAGCATCCCCCCTAGCTGCCACATAAGAAGTACGCGCAGCCATGTCATCCACTAACTTCTTCATTCTGCCTTTCCCAAAGTTGGTAGCAAGTGGAGCTCCTGTTTCAATCAACCAAATCTTACCATCTTGTCCCCAAAATACCAAATTCTTCCTCCTTGCATCTTGAAAAGATTCACAATCCCTGCAATGCTGATGGTCCATACTATCGCACCAAATACATCTTCGATCTCTCCTAGGTGCACTAGGAGCACTCCTAGGTGTAGTAGGAGCACTAGAAGAAATAGTAGGCACAGTCGAAGCAAACTGCTCTTTCAAATTTTCCACCAACTCCGCTTTAAGTGACTCCAGTGTCAAATTCGTTATGCCTTTGATTATGTCATCAACAGAGGTAGGCACCGACGGAGTGGATGGTTTTGGAGCAGAAGGAGTCGGCATCAGTCTTGGAGCAGGAGGAATAGGAGGAGTAGAAACAGTAGGCACTGGCATAGGCCAAGAAACTGGTTGAGGAAGAGAAGAAATAACAGGGATAGAAGCAGGCATAGGAGCAGAAGATGGTGTCGGTGTCATAGAGCCATTCTGTAGGCGGGTCTTCCATATCCTCCTCTTGGTCAAAGTCGAGACTGCATCCTGGGCATCTTGCCAATCCGTTTTAAGTTCCATAGGCTTCGTGTGATCCTCAAGAAGCTCTCCCAATTCTTCCTGAAGAGCAGGATCTGAAGCTTGCAAGAAAAGCTCAACTTTCTCAACATCCAATGCTCTTTGTTCAATGGCATCAAGCTAACTATACCTTTCTTCAAATTCTCGTATCAACTCTGAAGTAGCTAGACCTTTGTTTGGCATGTAGGCCCACTCTCGAAATGACCGCCGTGTAGCCATCCCAAAGTCCTCAAGGAAATACTGTTCTTTTAGGGCCTTCTTAAAATCTTGCCAATGTGAATTTTGAATAAAAAGATCAGTCACTTTTTCCCTCAAGGTGGGTGTGACAAGACGAAGAAAATACTTACTCATAAGTCCAGCTGGAACTCTAAAAAACCCCATCTTGATCCAATATGTCTTCAAATATGCTGAAACATTATGGCCATCAAATAGCTTCTTCTCATTCTCAACTGCTTCAATCGCCTTAGTCGCACTGATTGCATTCTCCTGCTCCGAATATAGTTCCCTTTGCTGAGACAACTGTTGTTGATGCAATTGCTGCTGCTGTTGCATATACAATTGTGTCTACTGATTTTGAAGCTACATATACATAGACATATTCTGCAAAATCTACTTTAGATCATCCATTGAAGTACTTGACGCAGCAGTCAATGATGGAGCTGAAGTAGAGGACGCAGCAAGAATCGTAGAAGAGGCTGAAAATGATGCTGAGGTATCTCCCATCCTGAAATTTATGTGATGCTTTCACGTCGGGTTCACCAAAGATGTCGAAGGGTTTTCGAAAGAAAAGTTGCGACCACAGAGGTTCTTGAAAAATTTCAAGATAGAAGATTCCTCAATTCTGAAGGTTTTTAAATGTAGGTGCTTTCACGTCTTAGGTGTTAGAAGAGATTGGGATGATGACAAGAAAATTCATGTCACTGTTATACCTATCTCAATCTGGAAAATTCCCATAGCTGAAGACTTTTCACAACTCTTAGAAATGGCATTACAGCTCAAGCAATAGTCAATGTCACTCAAAATTACAGCAGCTGCATCCTCTTATAGCTTTTGATCCTCAATTACCATAACTCTCAGTTACCTTGGGTACATTCCTAAAGAGCACAACATCCATGTACAACTTGATGGTTATCAGCCAGAGATTCCAATATTTAGCAGTCGTAAAGGGATGTATATTGATGACAGGGCATTAATGTAGTTGGATCTCTTTATGAAGACATAGAATATGCTGTTGAAGCTGCCAAGTCTGGATACTATTTTGAAGCAACTGATGATCGGTTTTTTTTAAAATAAATGTTAATAGCTCCTTTTGGATGCAAATCCTGAAGCAGAGACATTGTTCAGATCCATCTGCTAAATGTAATCAGTATAGAGTGATCGGTTTCTTCTTGATGGTGGCAAGAGATTATAGCGTTCCATGTGTAGACACTGGGTTTCAAAGTCTTGTCAAAGGCTTAATTTGATTCAGGCGAGCTCCCAAAAGATACATACAGTTGAATAAGGTAGTTGCAGATAAATGCTTCTGAATCCAATCCGAATGCCGACTACCACGAAATGTGCTCGTCTTGCTGCCCCCAGATCTTTTGACTTTGAGAAGATTTGTAGAACAGACTGATTGATGTCCCCTGGAACATGAGTTTCATTGAGCAGCAAGGTCTCTATGCAGGGCTTGCCATGCCTCATATGTAGGCAAATTTCATGGCCAGCTATGTCACAACCATAAATCCTACACCATTAGCCCCAGCCTGCCTTCGTTTTCTCCAATATCAAAGAGTTCTTTAATACTCCATTCGTCAGTTGCCACAAGTCAAAGAGAGCCCTCCAATTATAGTACGCAAACCAACTCCATGAAAATCATGGCGCTGTAGTCACAACCCCGACAATCAACGACCTGAAAACACGTGCTCCCCTTGCTAATGATGGCAATGCTAGCTGTCCCGCTCAATCAGCACTTCTTCAGAAAGCACACCCACAACCATCCTGCATATATCCACCTGCTTGCGTCTTCCCCAAAAGCTGTGCTTCCCCCTGTTCTCCTCGTGTTTCTCCTCTGTCGCTCTTCCTCCCATTTCCTTTTTCCCCCAAAACTCCTCTTTCAAAAATAGTCCTTCCTCAATAGGCCCTTGAAAAGTGACATTTTGTTTTTCAGAAAAGAAATCCAGTCCGCTCCCTCTTCAGCCTTTCTAGCTCATCTTTGGTGATTCATGATCTGCTATTTCTATCATTAACTGGTAGCTCTCCACTAGCTTTATTTGCAGAGCAATTATTTCTGATGGCCCTTGTCAGTGGCTCCTATGCTGCTACATGCTTTGAAGATAGATGAATAGGTAAAAGCATCTGGTGAGACATCCTCACGTTGCATAAGTTCAAAGCAGTTCAATGCTTCCTCACCATACCTGTGCTCAACATATCCTGTAATGAGTGAATTCCAGGAAATGATGTCCCGGAATGGAAGCTTGTTAAAAACTTCCTGCGCTCTATCGAGTGAGCCACACTTGCAGTACATATGAACCACTGCAATGCCTACAAGATGATGTGTTTCCAACAGCCCTCTTCTAGCAATCTCATTATGTAATTCATGGCCTTTATCTATGGCCCCTAGAGAACCACAAGCTTTCAAGCAAGAAATGTACATCGCAGTATTTGGAGAAATTCGCTCGAGTCACAGTTGGTGGAAGCAGTTAACTACTTCCTGACTGTATCCATATTGCATATACCCTGAGATAAGTGTAGTCCATGACATTACATTTCTTAATAGAAGGTCATCAGAGACTTCTTGTGCTTTCTCGAGCAGGTCACACTTTGCATACATGTCAACCAGCTTAGGGCCTATACAAACATCTCTTTTTAGCAACCCATTTCGTAAAACTTCAGTATGTATCTCTTGCCCCTTACTTGTGTTTCCAATGTTTCCACATGCTCTCAAAATCCAGGCCAAAGTTATAGCATCTGGTGAGATGCCCTCATCTTGCATTTGTTTATATAATTATAATGCCTTCTCACCTTGACCCTACTCAACATTGGCTAAAAGCATCCCTTCATGCCCACTATTATTGAAGGAGGACCTATCAGGTGCAACCCCAGCTGAAAGAAAAGGTAGTAAAAGACCCCTCTCTCTACTATGCTATCCATGCAGAACAAAATGAAAATACAACAACTAAGTATGTACAAAGTATCAAATCCCACACACACAACTTTTGGGTGGATTTCACACCTCGAATGCGCAGCAATACGACAACACACATGTCAAAATTCAAACCATACTTAAATCATTTCTTTTCAAACTGCGCCTTTCCTTTCCTGTGTTTTTTGTTGTTCTAAAGCTTGATTTTAGCCGACATGCAGTCTCTTCATGCCTCACCTAGTCTCTTCATGCCTCACCTCCTCATGACTTACCTCTTCTTTCATTTCAAACACACAAGAAGGGAAAAAGGAAAGCCAAGGAGAGGAAGAAAGAGAGAACAAGAAAGAGGAGAATAAGAAGAATCAACAAGCAAGAAAGTAGGCATCAAGGGAGGGTAACTTACCAAGGAGAGGAAGAATGAGAAGGAAGAAGCGCCACCACCCGCCACACCAAACACCCAAGGTGAGTCTCTCTCTCTCTCTCTCTCTCTCTCTCTCTCTCTCTCTCTCTCTCTCTTTGTTACTCTCTTTCTCTCTCTGCTCTGTCTGTGTATTTAGGATTTGTGATTCCATTATGTATTGCATTTTGTAAATCATCAATGGTGATCGTCGGCCTAAAATCGGCCGACCGAGCACGTCTGATAGCGTGTCTACATCTCAGTGTATACACAGACATAGACGAGAAAAATGTTTCCTCTCATAGCATCTGAGAGTGTGTCTTAGTGTGCATGTGCTAGCGCGTGTGCTCTGCAGTGTACACGTGATGATACACGCGCTGCACAAAAGGTTGACCTGCAGTCTACACACGATTATACAGGCGCATTGACCTGGAATGCGCATTTGACAGCACGTCTGTGCTGCATCTTAAATGCCAGATAGACGCACTGGATAGAAGGTTCACTCTGGAGCGCGTCTGAGGGCGCATCTAACTTGCAATTTAGATTCGGGGATACATGCGCCAGGTCTCCAAGTTCTGATAGTAAACAATATATTTTTGCAATGATGAATGTGACCAATCCCATGTTTGTGTTTATCACTTTTCTTGTTTAAGGGAAGCATTAACACTTAAGTGTTATGCTCAATGTCTAAAGAAAGCTCTTTGAAAATGTAGGTAATATATGATTTTTTTAATGCAAATAAATTTGTCTTTTTCCTGTGTTTTTTTTGCAGATGTCGTATCTTGGTTCATCTAGCAATGACCCGGATGTGGATCGCATGAATTATACATTGGCCTCCTTTGAAACGGGGGTCAATGCATTTTTTGGAGGTTTTCCTAGTAGGGAAGACTTCATGGGAGAGATGACCAGACACCTTGGCCGCTCTCCCACAGCGGACGAGGTGTTCAGTGTCATGTCTAGGACGCCTCTGATGTCTTTGCCTAGCACTACTTCCCAAACTCCACATGCAGGTACTCCACATGCAGGTACTCCATATGCAGGTACTCCACATGCTCCACGTGCATTGGCTGAAGCACAAGCATCTGCAGAAACATGTGCATCTGCAGAAGCTCGTGCATCTAGCGAGGCAAAGGGTAGTCGATAGAGAGGAAGGAGGGAGAGTCGAGAGGGAGGATGAGGCTTGTGTGGGGGTTTCCTAGGAGGTGGCGAGCGATCACCCTCACCAGTAGATCACATAGAGGAGGTATGTTTCATGATGATGAGGGAAGGGATGTAATGGCATACATGAGGAGCGTCGTGCATGCAACGTATAAAGATTGTTTCATTGCCTTCAAAAATCAGAAAAGCGGCTTGTGGTAGGAGGTGTTGAGGGAAGTCCATAGGAGGTATCCAAATCCTGAGGGTTAGCAATTCTCGGATGATTGGGGATGTACAAAAGTGAGGAATATACTTCACAACAAAAGATCCCACCTCATGACATGGGCCAAGGACTCACTTTGGAGGCCGAAGGAGGGGCGTAGAGCCTATAGCCAACCACCTATGTGCCACCGCATAGAGTGGAAGAAAGCCAAGAAGAAAGCAGCTGAGAAAGTGAAGAGTCGCCAGCATGCAGAGGCGCAACGGATCCAAATGGAAACCATGGGATCGTCGCATTACAGATCGGGCGGCAGAGAGTCGTGGGAGGCAGAGTTTGTGAGTATATTTTGATTTCTAGTTTTTTTAACTTTATATTTCTTTCAATTATTTATATATTTTAGTCTAATATATTGTGACTCATAATTATTTTTATATCTCTAAATGTTTTGCAGACTACCATCGTTGGTAGGACACCTACTCCTAGAGAGGTAGGTTATTATCAAGGCCATAACCGCGCAGCGACATGGCTTCACTTTTATGAGGAGGGTCTCATCACTGAGGACCAATACAACGGGGCCATGAGGATTCAACAGCTAGAGGAGGTATGTTTTTCTTACTTTCCTATTAAAAGTATATCTAATTATAACTTTTTCTCCACCTTGTCTATGTAAGCAACCCTGATCTTTTGTGTGTGTAGGCGAACCCGGATGTGGAGCATAGCGAGAAGGGGGATAGCGATGCTAGTAGCCATGGTGGTACTAGCGAAGATGTTTCCTCTTCAAATTCGTAGAGGAGTACCATACCTCCTCATGAGGCCTTCTTTTCTTGTATATGTATGATATCTCTTTGAGCCTACTACATGCGGCCACGCGTTAGGTCGCAAGCACTTAAACTTCCCTTGTAAATGCTATTGATATATAATGAATATATGGACTTTTATTTTCAATTCTCGTGCCTGTAAAATACATTGTCTTTTTCCCAAATACACAATCTGATGTATGGAAGGGGGAAAAAAAAACCAGAGAGCATGTCTTTTTCCCAAATACACAATCTGATGTGCTCTCTGGTTTTTTTTTCCCAGTTCTATTTTGCACGTGTATCTGCACGTCTAAATTGTAGAAAATTTGCGTTTATACGCGCTTTTATAATGCAGACTACACAGCTTATACACACACTTCATAATTCAAATTTAAAAAATAAATTAAATATCTTTTTAAAAAAATGACATTTTTTGTTTTTCGTTCGCGTCTACTAGTGCTTGTAAAAGTGCGTCTACCAGTGTGTCTATATGTGTGTGTATATGTGCGTCTATTGCACGCCTATTTATGCGTGTAAATTCGTTGATACATGCGATTATAGATGCAAAATGGTAGACGCGCAAATAGGCGGGCGGATAGACGCGCCCGTAAGAATTTCTCTATATTCAAAAATCGTGTCTAAATGTGCATCTATGAGGCCTTTTTGTTGTAGTGGGTTTTAATGTTTGATTTCTTAAGGCCACAAGGGCCAATTAGTTTTGAAGTCTCATGATCTATTTCTTTCGGCCAAGAGGGCCAATTAGTTTGTAGTAAACTATGCTATTTCTTTAGGTCAAGAGGACCCTATGTCTATTTGGTGCAGGTACGTTTGATGGTTTTTTTTTTTAGTGATTGCATGATGGGACCTAAAATGGACTGGCACTGGCTATGGCACTAATCAGACCTCATCCATACGACAAACAATCCCAGCACATGGCCTTGCGGGCTAGGAGTATCTAAAACTCACTTTGTACTAAATACTTATGACAATTTTGCGTTTGTATCCGATATGTAGTCCAATGTTCACCTTCCCTTCTCCTCAAAGGGAGATCCCATAACATGTAGGCATAATGCCTCGTAATGCACACATAGGGAAGCACCTCTTGGTTGATTGCCGCGGCTCCATTGTGACTCTCCCCTCGGGGATTAGCCCCAAGATGTGTTGCTCCAACATATAACATTCACACAAACTCCACTCTTTCATAATTCAATATTCTAGGAGATTTTGATTTGCCTCACAAAACTTTCCCCAACGGAAACACCCATCTTATTCTACAGCTTAGGTTTCCTGTCCTCCTAGCGTTGGTCAAAGTTTATCAATCAATTGTAATGCATTCTAGGAGATACCACGTGACATGCTTGATGCAAGTGTATGACGATTGTGCACAATCATTTTATGATTAAAAAAATAGCCATGTGAGGTGCGAAAAATAACCCTTTCATGAATTTTAACTAAGTGTTACATGCTGTGCTGCGTTAGGGACTAGCATCGGAACTTCTGTGCTACTAGTCGCCTATATTTAATTATGGAACAATCCCTAAATGCTATGCACAAAGAGGAAAATCAGAATTTTTATATTTTCAGTAATTAGATCATTGCAAAAACTTCCTCCCCCCTCACCGTTTAGGTGTTGCTACGGTGCATAGGTATAAATGGTTGTTTTGTATCATTTTTGTATGTAAAAAGCAAAAAAAAAACTATAACACAAAGCGCGAGGCCAAATTGAGGCTTAACCTTATGCTTTAACCTTGCTAAACATTCATACACATAAATCTTATTTTTCCATATTTTTTAAACATAAAAATCCCAATTTTCTCTATTTTTCACTATTTTTTTCTATTTATTATTCATGAAAAATAGGTATTTTCTGATTTATTTATATTGGCTTATTTTTTGACTAAAAATAAATATTTTCTTTGAGTTTATTCTATTTTCACCCATTTTCTCCAACTCAAAATCAAATTAAAAATGATATTTTACGAGTTTTAAAGAATTAATAACTACACTAAATCATCACGAGTTCTATATTTCTGTAGTTAGAGCCCTCAACCATGATGCAAACAACTTAAAATAAAATTTCATCGCATATGAACAACATTTGGACCATGAAACAACAAAAACAAGCAATTTTCATCATAAAATTAGAGCATATCACGTGTCTTGGGTATTGCGGGTTTTTTTAATAATTATTCTGGGCAACCCATAGACTAACCAGCAACCATTCTTCAGTGTTGAACCTCTTTCCTCAGCCTCCTCTTCGTCATCTTGAAGCAATTCGATCACAGTCGGACAAGCATTCTTCAACCCCTCTTCTTCTTGGTTTCTTGCACATGAATAGCGTCTATGCAGGAGAGAGAGAGGGAGGAGAGAGAAAGACTAGTTTTTCATCTCTTTGCTCAGTGCATCATTCCTTGATCCATTTATGGCGATGGAGGGCGAAGGATAGAAGCATCTCAGCGCCAAGAGGATTCCTCCTCCTTCCATCGATTAGAAAATGATGAAGAATGGGGGAAAACATGGGACACAAAAACTCGATGCCCTTAATTAGAGCTTAAGCTTAAAACCCCAATTATCTAGTTCATGCCTTTTGCATTCACACTTTTGACAAGTGGATTTTTCAATTTTGAGGGGGAAAACGACATCGGAATTGAGATCTGTCTAGACGGGTGATGGGACCTGAAATGGGACGGCACTGGCTATAGAACTAGCCGGACCTCATGCTCATGACACACAAACACCCTCACGGCCTCGCAGACCAGGATCGTCAATCTAATGCTGAAGGACAAACCACCCTAAAGCCTAATTCATGAGTTTATAATTTATAGTCCAACATTTCCCTTAAACTCCTTAGAGGGAGATCCCTTATACATTGGCAATGCCACGATCACACACACATAGGAGGCACTCCACTGACTAATAGTCGGAGCCCCACTGCAGCTCTCCTACATCTTAGGGATTGGCCCTTTGATACGTTGCTAAACATATAATACATACGAACATAAACTTCTCTCAACGTATCAATATTTTACGTTCCACGATGTACCATTCCTCACAACAATTTCCCTTTGGGACCCAATGACTAATCCTACAGCTTAGGACATCCTCTCACCCTCATCGTTGGTCACAACCTAAAGAAGACAGGTGCCATGCATCTAGGAGGTTTTTTTGATACCTTTTAATTATTATGCTTGATGAAAATTGTGTATGGCTATGTGCTCAAACAAAAGAAATATCAGCATCGTGTATAATGCATAAAGCATTATTTCCATGAATTTCACTAACGCGTATTGCATTGAAAGGAGGCACCGAGCCATATGCTCATGCTACCATCCTCTTTATTTAAATCATATCGTATATGCCAAGTGCAATGCATAAATCAAATCTTTTCTTATCTTTCAACGTTTCAGTCCCCTTTCCTCTAACTCTTAGCATTTCGCATCAATGATTGGTTAGATAGGATTTCTATGCATTTCTCCCTTTTAAAAGAACAATAAATATGCACAAAACACAGAAACGGGGACAAACCGAGGCCAATCTTGTGCTTTTCCATCGTTATATATTGCACAAACATAGATATAATTTTCCCTAAATTTCCTCAGTCCATTTTCTATTTTTTCCTAATTTTAAATCTATTTTTCCTATTTTTAGGCATTTTTCTCTATTTTTCTTTAATAAATAATGACTAAAAATGAAAATCGATTGTGGGGTGTGGTCCTTAGGTTCATTGACAGCAAAAACTCAGATTTAGTTGGTGTGACATATCATATTTCTCATTTATAAAACAAAAATCGCAATTTTACCCTTAAAACGCGTGTTTTCATGTATTTTAACACTATTTTTGGCCATGTAGCCTTATATTTTCTGATTTTCAGAGCATAAACTAATCAAACTCATGGCAAAAAATATCATAAAGAACTTTCATCCCATATGAACAAGATTTCATAAAGCAAATAGCATTAAAAAATCATTTTTCTTTATAAAAATAGCATTACCGCTTATTTTCAAGTCTCGGTTTCTTGGTCTTGATTACGGGACTGATTTCTAGCATGCATTTAATGCTCAGCATCTTCAAGAATAGCACTCTTCATGTCTATCCATCTGGAAGCAATCCGGTCTCATCCGGACAAGCTTTCCTCCACCATTCTTCATTGTCTTCTTCCACACAAGAACATCCCCTTAAGGGAGAGAGAGGGAGGAGAGAGAAAGGCTAAAATCAGAGATCTCCATCCAGGCCACCATTTGACAGGCGAGAGGCGGCGATAGAGCTAGCATCCAGGAGGGAATCAAGGCCCATAATCATTGGGGGTGGTTGCTCACAGGCTGGAGGTTGAGGATCAACCATGGTGGCACAATTTTCGGGCGCAGATGGCGCCTCCTTCTCCCCACATTTCTTTTCATGCTACCCCTCACAAACTTTCATGTGACATTTAAATTTTGGGCTCCCAAAGGTCACTTGCCCATTTGGCCAAACTTTGGTCCACCCCTTCGCATCTTGACTGTTTCCTTGGCCATTTCCCTGTCCGGACTCCAAATCGAGCTCTGAAAAATCCTGGGTGTCCGACTTGACATCCCGCATTGATCGGTAGCTCTTGACAACCCGCATGGCTGTCTAAAAAATTATCAAGAATCAACGAGTGTCTGTCGGGCGCCTTTAAAGCACTTGACGCTTAAAATCGTGCTAGGTCGAGTCGTTGTCTTCGATGTTGAATATTTTTCCCCTGATATTCGTAATTTTTAGCTATTTTTAAGCACTTCTCGGCATCAAAACTTTGCTCTCATTGGCGACCATGGAATGGGGCGACTCAGCCCGTCGAATCCCACAGTAGATCTGCACAAAACAACCAAAGGAAGCATCAAGCTGATACAAAATAGATACATGCTAAACATAGCACAATGCTCGCCCTACCCCTTGACAAAACTAAGGCATGACATCCACAAGGAGTAGGCCTAGCATAATCTGATAGAAGGTGCATAGCTAGTCACCAACTGACTGCTCCAACACAGCTAAACTAAAAAGAATTATCAAAGAGGTTGCCCTAAGTGGTGGTCTGAACTACCTACCTAACTAAGGACAACACAACTAGGAGCTCCTACTAGGCGAGGACTCCTATAGCCTGATCAAGAGGTATTTTCGTATAGCACATTTCTTCTTTTAGGGTTTTATGTTCCATATGTCAAGAATCGCGTGGTGGGGGGAGCTGCTCAAGATGTTTCGTCGAACACACACAGAATGCACAACGAGAAGCTCACTCAAGAGACAAGAAGAGAGATGGAGGCCAAAACGTTTTCTTGCTAATTTCTTCTTCTTTTTCCACACTCTTTTCAATGTACACAAAGTATAGATAAGATACAAGATAAAAAGAAAGGGGCCTACTAAGTCAAACAATGCATAACCGACTACATTAGTCGACTGGCGCTATAACTATGCCAGCTGTAAATAGGTGTAACAACCTAAATATAATAAGTAATGAGTCAGTGGCCATGTGTGAGTCATAATGACCACCGACGTGCTAAGTGTAGACGTGTGGACCCATCTAACCAGGCGGTCCACCATCAATGTCCACATGTGTTGAGCTTGCCATCTCAACACTCCCCCTCAAGCTCAACTGCATCTCTGCAACTCCAAGTAAGCTTCGAAACTTTTGAAGCTTCTCTATACCCAATGCCTTCGTGAAGATATCAGCTATCTGATCCTGTGTGCTGACATACACCAAGTCAATCTCACCTGCTAGTATCTTCTCTCTCACAAAGTGCTAGTGTATCTCAATATGTTTTGTCCTGGCATGGAACAGAGGGTTCCTAGCCAACTATATACTGCTCATGTTGTCACAATAAATGACAACTGGACCTTCCACCTACACATCCAAATCAGCCAATAACTTTTGCAGCCATACTATCTCACATGCTGCAACAGCAGCACCTCTATACTCAGCCTCTGTACTTGACAAAGCAACTGTAGATTGCTTTTTGCTGCTCCATGCAACTGCTGCACTACCAAGAGAGAACATGTATCTACTAGTAGATCTTCTATCAGACATACTACCAGCCCAATCTGCATCTGTGTATCCAAACACCTGTACATCTGTACTTGCCTCATAGAAAAGTCCATAATGCAATGTGGACTTCACATATCTCAATATGCGTCTGACTGCATCCAAATGTGGCTTTCTAGGTACTTGCATAAACTGACTCACAAGACCAACAGCGTAGCTCAAGTCTTGCCTTATAATGGTCATGTAGATCAAAATCCCCACTATCCTCCTGAACATAGTAGGGTCTTCTATCTCATCCCCAACATCAGCACTCAACTTTACATTCTGCTCCAACGGGACTGAAAGTGGTTTGCATGCTATCATACCATACTTGGACAACATATCCAAGCCATACTGTCTTTGGGACAGCCATATACCATCATCACATCCGATCACTGCAATGCCAAGGAAGTACCTTAGCTCACCTAAATCCTTCATCTCAAACTTCATCTTCAAACAGCCCTTGACTTCAGCAATCCCACTATCACTATCACCTGTAATAATCAAGTCATCCACATAGATGACTATGATGACCAAACCTGCATCTCCCTTTCTCACATAAAGTGAGTGATCAGCATGAGAAACATAAAAGCCAATATTGACAAGATACTATCTGATCTTGTCAGACCATGCTCTAGGTGCTTGCTTGAGCCCATAGAGTACCTTCTTCAACTTGCACACATACGTGGGATGCTCTAAATCTTCATAACCTACTGGCTGATCCATATACACTTCTTCCTGCAAATCACCATGCAAGAAGGCATTCTTTACATCCATTTGCTACAACCTCCAACCTTTGGCTGCTGCCAAAGAAATCACACATCTGACAGTTGCCATCCTAGAAACTGGACTGAAGGTTTCATCATAATCTATGCCATATGTTTGGGCATAGCCTTTTGCAACCAGCCTAGCTTTATACCTGCTAATAGAACCATCTGCATTGTGCTTAATCTTATAAATCCACTTACATCCAATAGCTTTCTTTCCCTTCGGCAATGATACTAGATCCCAAGTCTTATTGGCCTCTAATGCAGACATCTCCTCATCCATTGCTGCATCCCAATGAGCATGACCAACAACCTCCTCAAAACATGTGGGCTCAACATCCTCAACTAGTTTCACCATATAAACATAATGGTGAGCTGCATAACCTTCAAAACCAAATCTTTTAATAGGGTATCTCACCTTGCTAGACCTGCGTACCACTGGATCACTCAATGGAGTCTTTGCATTAACGCGTGCTCTCTGCACACCTGGAGTCCTCACTGAAGGAATGCCAAGCTCATCATCCAAGATCTCTGAGCCACTAGAGTCTCCATCAAGAACTGCATCAATGCCTTCTGACACTTTATTCTTTCCTTTGTCTTTACATGTAGTGCTACTAGATGCACCTGAAGATGTAGAGGTACTCCTTAGTCTCCCAGACCAAGGACTACTAGATGATGTCTCTGGTCCACTAAGAGTTTGTGATTCTTGCTTTTCAACCTGCATATGAGTGTCATGATCATCATCAACATCCAATGCATCACCACTAGATGCATACTAACTGCTCATTTTATCAAAGATGACATCCCTGCTCACTCTGAACTTACATGTGACAGGGTTGTAACAACGATACCCTTTCTGCTCTAAAAAGTATCCAATAAAGATACACTTTTCAGCCTTTGGATCCAGTTTCCTTCGCAACTCATCTGGCACATGAATATACGCAATGCAGCCAAACACTTTCAAGTGTGAAACAATAGGCTTATTACCTGTAAAACATTCTTCGGGGGTCATACCATGAACTGCAGCTGTGGGAGTTCTGTTCATAATATAAACAGTAGTATGAACAGCCTTAGACAAAAAATGCTTAGGCATATTCTTTTCAGCCATCAAGGCGCGTGCAACTTCTGCAATATGTATGTTTTTCCTTTCTGCAACGCCATTTTGTTGTGGGGTATACGTGCATATGAACTGTCTCTTTATCCATGAGACCTCAGAAAATCACTGAACTCATTTGAGAGGTACTCTCGCCCTCCATCTGACCTCAAGCACTTTACTTTCAAGCCTGTTTCTCTTTCAACTGCAGCCTTGAAAGTTCTAAAGTGCTCAAACGCTTCACTCTTTTCCTTCATAAAATATACCCACAGCTTTCTAGAACAATCATCAATGAATGTGACAAAGTATGAACTGCCTCCAAGAGATACATTTTCTGTAGGCCCCAAAATGTCTGTATGCACAACATCAAGGATATTTCTGCTTACATCTCTATCATGTGAAAAGGGTTGTCTTTCCTGCACATGCTTCGCCTACCTTATGAAATTTTGCAACTTTAAATATAGGAAAACCTGTAACCAACCCTTTGGACTGCATTAATTTCAGCCTTTGTACATTTGCATGTCCAATGCGTTTGTGCCAAATTTCAATGTCTACAACAACACCTTTTCCTTTGGCATACATAGCAGCATTCATAGTAGGAATTCCAGCGTGCAAAGTAAACATGCGTCCAACTCTACTTCCCTTTGCTACCAACCTGCACTTGTCATTGAAATCTTCTACAAAGCAGCCCTTTACATTAAATCTGACTTGCAGTCCTTGCTCTACCATTTGACCGACTAACACCAAGTTCTTTGTAATAGATGGCACATGTAATACATATGAAAGACTCTTTGTCTTACCATCATGCAAGGACAAGGGAACTTTTCCAATGTGTGAAATTGGGTGGCATGAGTCATCACCCGTTTGCACATAACCTGCATTCTGCAAATTCTGCATCTCTCCAAACCATTCTGCATGGTTGGTCATATGATTGGATGCACGTGAATCAACATACCAAACATCATCATGTGCTCCCTTTCCTGTAACAGCATTCAGCATATGCTGCATAACAAACAGACGTTCATTTTTGTCTTCATTCTATCGTGAAGACGATACATAGTTTCCTTGCTGCAACTTACCACTACAGATATCATCTTTCTTAGCATAACATTGGGCTGCAATATGACTTGTTTTTCCACAGTAGTGGCACACAATACCAGAGTTGTTAGAACCTCTGTTCTGCCATCCACCTCTTCCTCTAAAGCTCCCCCTGCCTCTAAAGTTACCAGACCTCCTGAAACTTGCATATCGCCAAATTGTTGATTCAATCTATTTTGCTGGTTCTCACTACCACGTCTTGTACCACGGCCTCTTGAAGAGAACCTGCCACGTCCCCTTCTTGAACTCGAGTAGAAAGCTTGGGCCTGTTTACCGCTTCTTTCAGATTTCTCACTCTGCATGTTGATCTCTTCAATGATCATAAGAGAGACCAACTCATTGAAATCTGGAAATGGCTTTCTGACATATACGGAAGTTACAAAAGACTTCCAAGCCTTTTCATTGTTAAGTCCACCCAAGGTAGACGACACCAAATCATCATTGGGCATTGCATCAATTGCTGTTGAGGCATCTGCAATTCTCCTTACCTTCAATGCATACTCATTGATAGACATCTTCCCTTTCTTCAATGTATCAACTCTTGCTTGAGTTGAATCTTTCGTGCCTTTGTATTTACAGAAAACATACTTTCAAGTATGGTCCAAGCTGCATATGCATTCTCTACATTTCTAATGTGTCCCAACATATTATTGTCAATTACTGCAGACAACCAATACATGACCTTCTTGTCTTTTGCATTCCATTCCTTTCGTGCCTTTGTCTCTTCTGCAGTTGGAGGATCACTCACCTTCGGCTCCTTTTCTTCACCTGAAACAAACTCGTAGAGGCCTTTTCCAATAAGGAAGTTCGTAACACGGAACTTCTATGAAGGGTAGTTGTTATTGTCGAGCTTCTCAATGATGGGGCTTCCACTATTCTCTGCCATTATCACAAGAATAATACCAAACAGCAAGCAAATCTTCTGCAACCCTCGACCTGTAGTGCACAGCAATACAATAGATAGCCTTTTTCACTGTCTGCTCAACAATACATGCAATCTGCAACCAGTTTGCAGATAAACCTTGCGTTTACTCACTGGTAAACATTTTTGATCTTACAGATTTGAAATCTATAACCTGTGTACCCACTTTCGCTCGATACAGCCGAAGTCACAGCGTACCCTGAAACTGCTGTCCGCAACCTTGCGGCTCTAAAACAGGCCCTGAAATGGCCTCAAATGCCCAAAATAACTGCGAGATAGCCCTAAAGGGCTGATCTGCAGAACATACAACGCTCTTCGTGCACACAAAATCTCAGTGCAATCTGAGATTTTTGCTCTGCTCTGCTTCCGGTGCCTCCACAGGCACTATCCAAGAGAAAGAGTGGAAGGATGGGAGAGCTTCTTACCCGTGGCTTGCTTGCTCGAACCTTGCTTCTTCTCCTTTGCTTCAACCTTCGAAATCAGCCTCTCTCAGTGGTCCGGCTCTGATACCATGTCAAGAATTGCATGGTGGGGGGAGTTGCTCAAGATGCTGTGCCGAACACACACAGAATGCACAAGAAGAAGCTCACTCAAGAGACAAGAAGAGAGATGGAGGCCAAAACGTTTTCTTGCTAATTTCTTCTTCTTCTTCCATACTCTTTTCAATGTACACAAAGTATAGATAAGATACAAGATAAAAAGAAAGTGGCCTACTAAGTCAAACAATGCAAAACCGACTACACTAGTCGACTGGCGCTATAACTATGCCAGCTGTAAATAGGTATAACAACCTGAATATAATAAGTAATGAGTCAGTGGCCATGTGTGAGTCATAATGACCACCGACGTGCTAAGTGTAGACGTGTGGACCCATCTAACCAGGCGGTCCACCATCAATGTCCACATGTGTTGAGCTTGCCATCTCCACACCATACTCGGACATGTAAAAAGGAGGGAGCTGAGCGTAGTGACCCAAGGAGAATAGGGCATCGGCCTCAGGACCTGTCTCGGTACCCAAGAACCTACCAAGCCCTCGCAAGGCGACACTTAATCCTTTTCTGATGCTCACTTTTATTTTCGCTCCAACCTTCCTTAATTTCTTCTTTTCCAACAAGATGCCACCCCTAGGAAGACAAGGCATCGACCCCGGGTCTGACTCGTCCCCAGGAACCTACCAAGCCTTTGCAAGGTGATGATCAGCTGCTTATAAATTTTCCTATCTTTTCTTTTCTTTAATAGGGGTTAAAACCCCTTTTTACACACCTTTGTATATTTTTATTGTGTTTAAGATATTCAAGGTTTCTTTCCTCTTTATCATCATCATTTTCGTCTTCGGTAGGCTTCTCTAACTGCCTCACAATTGAGCAAGAACTCCTAGAACAACTGCCTAGCAGGCTAGTAGAACAGGGTCACTAGGACCCCCTTCTAAAACACGTCTTTTGATGCCTGGCAATGTCTTTACAAGAGGCAACGACTACTCAAACCTCCCTCAAACATACAGAACCTAAACCTGGGACTTCATGCCTTAGACTCCGGTCACCAACAAGAAAAGAAAAATCCCTTACAAGCACAGAAACACATATAGCATAAAACACGATACTCATAAAGAAGAGATATCACCTGGATAGGGCCACGAGAAGCTTCCACGCAACAAAAGGCTCCTTCCAAGCTATTCTTCTGAACCTGTCTAGCACAAAACTAAAACGAAAAACCATTAACCGCACCTGCACTAAACAGACAACTGGCCCTCTTGGCCTAATGAAATAAAGCACTTCACTACAAAAACTGATCGGCCTTCATGGCCTAATGAAATAAAACAGTAAAATCCTTGCAAAACGGGCCCTCTTGGCCTAACGAGATCAAACATAATAGCACCTACACATCCTTCCCTGGAATAGCATAGATATACAATAATAAGCTCCTTTCCAAGGAGGAAAACCACAAGACTCATAGCCCTAAACTAAATGCATAAGGTTATGACCTATCCCTCCTGCATATATAGCAAGAGGCATACGCATAACATGTTGTCTAATTAGCCTATGGGTCCAAGAAAACAACGGTAGATTGGTCTTGGCTACTCTTTGCATCACCCATATCAACCAATGTCTGCCATATATTGCATGCTCTGATAACATTCCCCACGAGCGACCGGGTCCTATTTCATCATTGATCACAATATCCAAACTAGGACCACAATTGAAGAAGAGGTCTTCTTCATAAGCAAGATTTGCCAATGAATTCGCAAATTGATTCCGGTAACGTGGAATCAGCTAAAAAGACACACTCTCAAACTCAAGTAGGGTCATAGCAGTCCGACGATATATACAAAAAATAGGAATCCGCACTATGTATGTCCCATCTAGCTGATTCAGGATCAACTGGGAATCCCCTTTTACTAACAACCGACGAATACCACCTTGTTTAGCAATATGCAGTCCCATAATCAAGGCTTTATACTCTGCCATATTGTTAGTGAATCCTACCCCGAGATAAGCAGCTAACTTCATCGTAACTCTACGTCGGGGATCTCGGATTACTACTCCAACACTCCCTTTTTTATTAGGGCCAAATAAGGAATTAACCGACCCATCAACCGACTTTAAGCTCTTTTGCAGGTCTCAAATCATCCCCAGCATGGACCTTGAATGCATTTTCTTTGTATTAGGATACTTAGAAATAATAAGATTTAATCTTATTAAGATTAACCTTATTTTTAAACTCTACTCCTTGTAGATCAGCTAATAGGGTTGTAGACCTATTTTTCCCTAACCTTACAATCTTGTAGGGACCATCCCATTTAGGTTCTAGCTTCCTGGGAAACAACTCCCTACATGCCTAATTGCCCTTTTTTAAAGGTATATTTTTTCGCTCTAAGGTCATGCAACTACTTCATCCGACGTTTAGCTACCTCCTGGTGTAATAAGCTCTGCAACTTCAACTCATCTAGGTGGGCTATGGTCGTGAAAAGTTCAAAAAGGGAATCCTCATCTCCCAAAGAGTGCTTAATTGCAAACCGTATGGTTGGCAGCTCAATTTCAAGGGGTAACACGCACTTTTCCCCATAAACCAATTTAAATGGAGTATGGCTGGTAGCTCGCTTGAACGTGGTATTATACGCCCATACTGCCACATACAACTTCCTGTCCCAGTCTCGTTTCTTCTTAGAGACTATCTTAGACAAGATACCCACAAGCTACTTATTAGTACTTTTGACTTGTTCGTTTGCTTGTGGATTATAAGGAATCGTTTTATTATGCTTGATTTGCCAAGCTTCTGTCAGGCTTTTGATCACTTTGTTAAAAAAATGGGTTCCACGGTCTAACATGAATTCTTTCGGGGGACCAAAGCGGCAGATAATCTGCTCTAAAAGGAAACTTGCAATTTCTTTGGCATTGTCCTGCCTCGTCGCCCCGCTTCTGACCATTTTGTGAAATAATCAGTGGCTACTATAATGTACCTCTTCTAGGTAGTAGACGATAGGGTAATAGGACCCACAAAATCAATGCCCCACTTCTGAAATGGAAGGATAGCCATGATAGGCGTAAGTGGGCGTTTCCTATTCTCTCTAATGTCATGTCTTTGACATGTATCACATTTCTTTACATACTCAAAAGAATCTTGGAAGATGGATAGCCACCAATATCCAGCTCGTAAAGCTTTCTGCGCCGTCAACCATCCCGTGAAGTGCCCTCCACACGTAGAGTCATGACACTCCTCCAAGATGAAAGAAACCTCATCAAGCAGCATCACACCTCGACGATAGATATCATCAACACCCTGCCGATATAGTGTCCCTGTGACCAAGGAAAACTTCAAAGCCTGTTGTTTAATTTTCCTCTTTTCATACTTTGACAAACCAGCTCCCGTCTCTCCTGTTGATAGATAGTGTGTAATAGCAACATACTAAGATGGGATAGAAGTTGTATTAATTTTAAACATTCCTCAATATCACTTTCTTTAGTCAAAATCTCTTTCGGCTCCTTGAAATCCATAAGGCATTCCACAATACACTGTAACCTCAGTGGCTTACTCTTAATCTCATAATCGAACTCCTGCAAAGTGATTAACCACTTTGCCAAATGATCAGGCAGCTATAGCTTGTTCATAAGCAATCTAAGCCCTTCCGCCTTTGTATAGAACACTACCTTTTCATAGAGGATGTAGTGCCTGAATTTCTTAGTCCCAAAGACCATCACAAGACACAACTTCTCCATGTAGGTATAATTGATCTCTGAAATGCCCAATTTTCGACTAGCAAAAGCTATCGGATGATACCACTTTTCCTCCCAGATTTGGGCTAAACAGCAGCTTATATTATGCATGGTGGTTGCTGAAAATATATAGAACACCTCACCCCTTTTAGACACTACATCCTCTATGAAAAGGTAGTTGTAGTATGAACAACCAGGCTGGGAGGAATACCTCTCAGCTCATCATAACTCCAAGCAAAGATATCGCAGAATTCTTGAATCAAGGACACATAGTCCTTCCTTTCTACTGAACTGAGCGTGGAACCTAATTTAATTGGCCGTGAATCATTCGGCGTGCCAAGGTGTAACTCAATCACATCCGCGTCTCTTATCCTATCTTGCGGCTCTATTGGCTCATTTAGAGTTATCTGATAGATATCCTTTGTAGTGGACCCCTCTTTAGATTCATCACTGGATGATGTCTCACTACCAGATGGATTGTTTGCTATCTCTAATTCAGTAGAAGATAAAGGAGCTCTCTCACTTTAAGGGGACTCAGGATAAGCATCGACTATTACTCGATTAGCACCTCTACCTAGAACCACTCGATCGGTGGGTATATCAACTTGACAGCCTGTTCGTAAGATCCAAGGCCTCCCTAGCAAGACTTGATAGCTAGGACGTCCTGCAAATCTTATCACCCTAAAGTCCAAGAAAAATTCTACACTTGCAACTGTAACATGGACCTTAGTAACGCAACCTTCTGGTTGTCTTAGACTATCATCAGCCATTCTCAAAAGGGTGGAGCTGTCTTTTTGGATGCCTATACCCGACCTCTCCATCAATTCTGAACTCATGATATTGACGGAGGATCCAGTGTCTACAATGGCATGTTCCACTAATATTCCATCTACATAAGCTGGAACCCTAGGGCAGTTCTTCTCAGCATGGTCAAACCAATCCTCCCCTACTCACGCTATACCCAAGGATTCTACAATATACCAAATACGCAGGATCTTCTTAAATTCCTTGCATACTCCTAGAGATAATTTGATCAATTGCAAGAGGTTCACATCTGGTTTGACTTCATAGAGAGAACTTGCTAAATCAAATTCCTAATAACTAGCCAAAGCCCTCTTTTCTCGCCAAACCATCCTCTCTTTTGGTCTTTGGACTGGTTTTGGTGCTTCTTTCTTGGCTCTTGCCTTCTTTCTTAGTACTTCCTCATCCTTCTTAGGGTCGCCTTTCTTGTCAACCGGCCTTAGGGGTCCACCTTCCATGCTAGGACTCTGGACTTGTGTCCCCTTATCCCCTTGTTTAGGGTTTGCCTCAACCGGTTTTGCATTATCTTTATCAACCTCTTTAGCCTTTTGGCCCCTTGTCACGGCTGTTAAGTTAGAGGTTTCAGCATCATTGACTCGTACAGCCTCAATAAGGCTGACTCCGTTGCCTTGTGGCAACTCCTCTATAGTTTTTTTTCCCCTCTGCAATATTTGTCTTGGTGCATCATTTTGGTGCAAGTTATTTCCTTACGCTCTATGATTCATTGGGCCGGGCTGTTTACTTCCTTGTTGGAGAGAACTAATCCTACTCCAATAGGTAGCAGCTAAATGGCGCGACTTCCCACAAATGTCACATTTCACATTTGGAAAGTTTCTGGGGAAGTGCTGTCCACTACACCATTTACAACTGAATCTAGAGGGTCCACCCTCTTCAGGGCATCGACTCCCTATCAGATTTTGTTGCTTCTTCAAGAAATTAATGTCGACAGCTATTTGTCGATATTTGTTAAAAATCATATCTGTATAATGCTTCATCATATCCTTGACTTCACCAAGGACATTAGATGCACTCGACTCATAGCCTCGATCGTCAACCTGTCGTTCCATTGGCCTAACAAACTGATTTGGCATTGGCTGTTAACCCACAGGAACAACATTAGAATTTCAAACTTGGCCTCCAACATTTGGTGGAGCCAATTGACTTGCCATAGGCATAGTCACATTGGGAGGAGCTGGCAACAAAGGTACATTCTGAACCATGCTCCCTCTCCCATTAGGGTTAGTCATAGGCATCCCTTGACTTCCATTCGTCAATGATGGATTGCCACTAGGTACTAAACCCCCATTAACATTCATTCGAGAGGAGTAGGCCATTTGTAATCGTGCTTTTACTCCCTCTGCCCACGTAATAGTGGTGTCTATGTTTGCCAATGCCACACTACTCAATTGTACTTGGATATTAAAATCCAGCCCATGTAAAAAGTATTGCAATTGGGCATTCCGTGGAATGGGAATGTAAGTTTGCAACTTATACTTCCTTCAACTTCTTGGCATATGCTTTCACATTCTCATGAGGATCTTGGCACGTTACAATCAAGACCCGCAACCAATATTGGCCACCTCTTTTAGGGGCATATTCCGCTCGGAAAGCTGCATAAAATTGATCAATGGTGGTTATGGTTCCAGTCTCTATGCTATGATACCATACCGCAACCATTCCTTTTAATGTCATATTGAAGAACATCATGAGATGGCCCTCATCTTGGATGCGATAATTGAACATCAATCTTTGAAATTCACAAATGTGAAATTCTACATCCTCTTCCGCTAACCCATTAAAAATGGGCAAGGGGACTCCTAAGGCTGGTAAATCTGGCGTCCCTACATGAATTGCAATAGGCTGTGCCATGGTGACAATCAGATTAGCAATAGGAGCTTGAACGGGTGAATTCACCCCCCCACTTGAAGTGGGTAAACTTGGTGGAGGAGAGGAAGAACTTATGCTTCCTCCTCCACCTAACGGAATATGTGGAGCAGTTGGGTGACTAAGACCACTGCTTTGTATATGTACTGGGTTACTCCTTTGAGGAGAATAACGACTTACAATCTCTAACCGCCGTCTAGCCCTCTTAGCACGCTCTGCTTTTTGGATTTCTGCTTGCTGGTCCTTGTTAGAGGACATAAAACAACTTTCTTTTGGTCCCTAGAAACCCTAGATCCAAAAACCACCACTTATAGGCGGCTCCCGGCAGACGCACCACTAATGGGACCTGAAATGGGCCGACATTGGCTATAGCACTAGCCGGACCTCATGCTCATGACACACAAACACCCTCACGGCCTCGCGGACCAGGAGTGTCAATCTAATGCTGAAGGACAAACCGCCCTAAAGCCTAATTCATGCATTTATAATTTATAGTCCAACATTTCCCTTAAACTCCTCAGAGGGAGACCCCTTATACATTGGTAATGCCACGATCACATACACATAGGAGGCACTCCACCGACTAATAGTCGGAGCCCCACTACAACTCTCCTATATCTCAGGGATTGGCCCTTTGATGCGCTGCTAAATATATAACACATATGAACACAAACTTCTCTCAAGGTACCAATATTTTACGTTCCAGGATGTACTATTCCTCACAACAATTTCCCTTTGGGACCCAATGACTAAACCTACATCTTAGGACATCCTCTCATGCTTATCGTTGGTCACAACCTAAGGAAGATAGGTGCCATGCATCCAGGAGGATTTTTTGATACCTTTTAATTATTATGCTTAATGAAAATCGTGTATGGCTATGTGCTCAGACAAAACAAAGATCAACATCGTGCATAATGCATAAAGCATTCTTTCCATGAAATTCACTAATGCGTAATGCGTTGAAAGGAGGCATCGAGCCATATGCTCATGCTACCATCCTTTTTATTTAAACTGTTTCCTATATGCCAAAGGCAATGCATAAATCAAATCTTTTTTTATCTTTCAACGTTTCAGTCCCCTTTCCTCTAACTCTTAGTATTTCGCATCATTGATCGGTTAGATAGGGTTTCTATGCATTTCTCCCTTTTAAAATAACAATAAATACGCACAAAACATAGAAATGGGGACAAATCGAGGCCAACCTCATGATTTTCCATTGTTATACATTGCACAAACCCATTTTCCTCAGCCCATTTTCCATTTTTCCCTAATTTTAAACCCATTTTTCCCATTTTTAAGCATTTTTCTCTATTTTTCTTTAATAAATAATGACTAAAAATGAAAATCGAATGTGGGCTATGGCGGTTAGGCTCATTGATAGCAAAAACTCAGATTTAGTTGGTGTGACATATCATATTTCTCATTTATATAGCAAAAATCCCAATTTTATCCTTAAAACGCGTGTTTTCATGTATTTTAACACTATTTTCGGCCATGTAGCCTTATATTTTTTGATTTTCAGAGCATAAACTGATCAAACTCATGGCAAAAAATATCATAGAGAACTTTCATCCCATATGAACAAGATTTCATAAAGCAAATAGCATTAAAAATCATTTTTCTTTATAAAAATAGCATTACCGCTTATTTTCAGGTCTTGGTTTCTTGGTCTTGATTATGGGACTGATTTCTAGTATGCATTTAATGCCCAGCATCTTTAAGAATATCACTCTTCATATCTTCATCCATCCAGAAGCAATTTGATCTCATCCGGACAAGCTTTCCTCCACCATTCTTCATTGTCTTCTTCCACACAAGAACATCCCCTTAAGGGAGAGAGAGGGAGGAGAGAGAAAGACTAAAACCAGAGATCTCCATCCAGGCCACCATTTGACGGGTGAGAGGTGGCGATAGAGTCAGCATCATGGCTCATAATCATTGGGGGTGGTTGCTCATAGGCTGGAGGTTGAGGATCAACCATGATGGCACAATTTTCGAGCTCAGATGGCGCCTCCTTCTCCCCACATTTTTTTTCATACTACCCCTCCAAACTTTCAGCGACATTTAAATTTTGGGCTCCCAAAGGTCACTTGCCCATTTGGCCAAACGTTGGTCCCCACCCCTTCGCATCTTGACTGTTTCCTTGGCCATTTCCCCGTCCGGACTCCGAATCGAGCTCTGAAAAATCTTGGGCGTCCGACTTAACATCCCGCATTAGTCGATAACTCCTGATAACCTGCACAACAATCTGAAAAATTATCAAAAATCAAAGAGTGTTGCTCGAGCGCCTTTAAAGCACTTGTCACTTAAAATCGTCCTAGGTCGAGTCGCCGGCTTCGATGTTGAATATTTTTCCCCTGATATTTATAAATTTTAGCTATTTTTAAGCACTTCTTGTCATCAAAACTCCGCTCTCAACGGGTGGTTCCATGGCATCAAAATCTACAAAGTTGGGGCCCGTCACACTCTTCTCGGCTTCTAGATCCAGTAGAGCTGTTCACAACCCTAAACCTTGCGGGGATCAAATGGGGGATCAAGCGACCTCGGAATGGAGATCTGAGACTTGCGTTGGATTCGTGATGCCATTTTGCATCTAGGAAAACTCTAGCTCGATCATCTGCCAATGTTTGATTTCCATGAAAATAAGTACTAGTGCTTTAGGGACTTGCCGCTTAAAGTCATACTAATTGCCACCGCCGCCTTCGTCGAAGTCTATTTTTTTCTTGATATTCATAATTTTTAGCTATTTTTAAGCACTTATCGGCATCAAAAATCATTTTTCATTGGCGACCACGGGATAGGGCCACTCAGCTTGTCAAATCCATGAATAGATCTACACATAAACAACAAAAAGAAGCATCAAGCTTATACAAAAAATACACAACACAACACATCACAACTCATACCCTACCCCTGATAAAACCAAGGCATGAAATCCACGAGGAGTAGGCCCAACATAATCTGATAGAAGGCCTGAAGCTAGTCACTAACCAATTGTTGCAACATAGCCAAGCTAAAAAGAACTATCAAAGAGGTCACCCTAAGTGGTGGTCTGAACTACCTACCTAACTCTGGAAAACTCAACTAGGAGCTCCCACTAGGCGAGGACTCCTATAGTCTAATCAAAAGGTATAACACAATATTAGTGAGTTTGGGAATCTCCCAATTCCCATTTTTTGGATACTAAAAAGGTGGCACCCGGATAACATGCCCATAAGTTTCTCAAAACTATATGATGTGACCTATCATTGGAAAGTGCTTGAAAAATGGAATCTATTGAGCTATAGACAGCTCAATTTGGAGTTATAGTGTTCAAGTTATGACAAATCCAAAGATTTGACCACGTATCCCAAACTTATAGGAAATTTTCATATTCCCCAATATGATGTTGTATTATCTTTTTAAGCACAATTTATTCCTTTTTAGCCTTTTATTTTTCCATATTCGGGCATGTAAAAAGGAGGGAGCTGAGCATAGTGACCTAAGGAGAACATGGCATTGGTCTCAGGTCTTGTCTCGGTACCCAAGAACCTACCAAGCCCTTGCAAGGCGACACTTAATCCTTTTCTAACGCTCACTTTTATTTTCGCTCCAACCTTCTTTTATTTTCTTTATTTTCTGCTAGATACCACCCCTAGGAATACAAGGCATCGGCCTCGGATCTAACTAATCCCCAGGAACCTACCAAGCCCTCACAAGGCGATAAACAACAGCTCAAAGATTTTTCTTTCTTTCCTTTTCTATTTTTATAGGGGTCAAACCCCTTTTTACACACGTATATTCATATATTGTCTTTCAGATCTTTAGGGTTTTGTCTCTTTCCATCATTATTTTATTAGGCTTCTCTAACTGCCTCACAACTAACAGGCCTCCTAGAACGATCACCTAGTACTACTGGTCATCAGAATAGGGTCACTAGAACTACCAACACCATATTGGGGAATATGGGAATTTCCCATAAGTTTGGGACATGTGGTCAAATCTTTGGATTTGTCATAACTTGAACATTATAACTCCAAATCGAGCTCTCTATAGCTCAATAGATTTCATTTTTCAAGCGCTTTTGAGAAACTTATGGGCATGTTATTCGGGTGCCACCTTTTTAGTATTCAAAAAATGGGAATTGGGAGATTCCCAAACTCACTAATATTGTGTTTACCTTCTAAAATAGGTCTTTCAATGCCTGAGAATGCCTTGCAGGAGGCAATGACTACTCAGACCTCCCCCAGACATACCTAACCTAAACCTGGGACTTCATGCCTTGATTGCTAGTCCCAACAAACAAAAGAAAATAACCCTCACCCGCACATATATCATTAATTGCTTAAGGGAAAAAATGAGGAAAGGGAACAGAATCACCTGGAATGGCCACAAGAAGCTTCTTCGCAGCAAAGGCTCCCTCTAGTGACTTCATCAACCTCTATGGTGCAATCACTAAAATAATAAAGCATTAAACGTACTTGCACCAAACAGAGATAGGGCCCTCTTGGCCTAAAGAAATAGCACATTTCACTGCAAACGAACTGGCCCTCTTGGCCTAAAGAGATAGTGTGGGAGCTTTTGCTCAAACGCCAAGACCCACAGACTGCTTATTGCTTCAAGTGTTCCAAGCTGAGCACTAATGGCTACCTCTCACATAGTTGATGCGCCATCCATATCTATGGGTGTAGTGAGCTAACCTCCATGCCATTTGAGTTACCTCCTCTCATGTGCACTCCGGTAGCTCCACGATCCAAGTGCAAGCTTCAAGCAAGGCCATCCTCAAGCTCCATGCTCCAAGCTCCATCACCCCGAGCAAGAGAAGAGAAGAGAAGAGAAGAAAAGAGAAGAGAAGAGAATAAGAGAGGAGAAGATGGATAGCTTCTCCACCCCACAGTCCCTCACCCTCACACACTCACTCCCTCATACTCTCACACTTCCTCTCTCAATCACAAGCTCAAGCAAGCAAGAACATGAACAAGAAGAAGAAGACCACTTTTTGCCACACACAAGAATGAGCTTCTTATTCACTTTTCAACTTTATATACAAAACCCTAAATCCCTTTTGGGCGGTCAATCCCTTTTCCCCTTTTTTTTACATGGCTTGCCATAGCCTAGGCCATTTTTCCCATTGCCCTTCTATCTTCCTAACTTCCTTCCTACCGCCCATCTACCTTTACAAATTGCACGGGTGAGAGCCCGGCACTCCTTGAATTAAATCATGATGCGCTTGCGCTCTTTTACAAAAGTTTTGACTTGCATTTTTCCTTGTACGCCTTTGTCTTCCGTTTCTCTTTGCCTTGGCCGTTGTCTTTGTCTTCTGTTTTAGCTTTCCGGATTTTCCACCGCCTGGCACTATTTTACAAGAGTTCAAAGTGCGCCTTTGTATTTTAAGATGTACCTTTTCCCTTTTGCATTTTCCTTGGACTTTTTAAGGTTGCCCTTGCACTTTTGGCATTTTCTCCTCTTCTTTCTTCAGTCGGGCTACCTTTTTTCTGCCTTTGCCCTGCGTCTTTTTTATTTCCTTTTACTTTCTTCGTGTTGGGGTTAACATTATCCCCCTCCTAGACGAGTGCGAGTCTCATGGCACTCACCATCGTAGGTAGGAGGCATTAGCATGCACTGAAGACGTGGGTGGAAGGGACTGTTGTGGCTTGTCTGGGAGGAGTTCTAATGTTGGTGTGGATGAAGGTCGTTGGTGGCACTTTGCTGTTCTGATTGGCTGGTGATACGATTGTTGTAGGTGGCGATAGGGCTACTCTTTGTTGGAAATGGTCACTCATAGCTAGCACGGGTGTTAGTGTTCTTAGGATGCTCATGGTGGATTCTGCTCGTGATGATTCTTTGGTGGTCTTACATGATGAGGTAAAGGACAAGAGTTCAGAGTTGAGTGTTGATGTAGAGGGGACGACGCTTTCGTTGGAGTCTTCAATACCTGCAGTTGGAAAACCTCTCATGTGGTCTCTCCCTAAGGGATAGTGCTAGTCTTCTTATTGTGCACAAGACATATTTTGATTAGTTTGGGAAACTGGTCAAACTCAATGTAAGCCTTGAGTATTGTCCTGCACTTGAGGACCCAAACCATGTATAGGTTATCGTGTGAATATTAAGTGAGTACATGTGCGTATTTAGGTATTACTTAGTTAGAAGATTGTCGGCCTCGTTCCAAGTATAGCAATGGGTTAGTGAGGCAAGGGGCTAAGTGTTGAGATATCGAGCTCCACTCGTGATATGCCAGGGTGACCGTTGTGCATTTATGTCACCGACTTGTTAGCTGCAGATGCGGTTGGTACATCGCCCATGAATAATGGCTAGATGACAGCTATCCTTATCTACTCTAGTCCGTGGCTCAGTTAGTATGCCACCTTAGTTAGTTGAGTTTGGTTTGAGACCCATATATAGGGTTCTTCTATTTCTCTGTACTAGAGTTCTTTTTGGCTTACACAACTAAGAAGAGGAAAACTGTTTTCAGCCTCCACCCTTGTGTGTATTCCCCCATTGTGTAAGTGAGAAAGCTACAAGTGAGACTCCTTCCTTCTCTCCCACAATCTTGACATGGTATCAGAGCCTGGTTCATGGTAAGGAGCTCAAGAAAGCAAACCAAGTTTGTGATGTTCTGGTAAGAGGACCAGTGTTGCTTTCATTTTTTAAGTTTAGGAGCAAGTCTCTATAGAGGTAGCACATCCGGAAAGTGCAAGAGTGCATTGTCTCAGATTGAGACGCCCTTCGTGGTGTAGCAAGAGGGTAGTATATGCTGCGGGATAAGGGCTTTAGCCTTTGTTTGCCTTGTTTTTTGATTCGAGGCCATTTCAGGGCCTATTTTGGAGGCAGAAGTTTTCTGCATGCACTCAGGAAAATGCCATTTTTTTGTTATGCAACCACTGTTCTACAGGTTGGTGAAAATTTACCATAGAAATTGCATCGTATGCCTGTGCGCAGAGACATTGGGAGTTACAGAATCATCTTTGTTGCCTATTGATACAAAATCGTCACTAGGAAGTGACTGTGTGGTCAAATACCACTTTCGTCAGTTTTGCAGATTTTCCCTTGTGAGGCTGAAGCTGTGTCTTTTGCAGTGACAGAATTTTTTGCAGTGTTCTGTAATGGCGTTTGATTCTCTTTCATAGATTGTCAGTGAAAAGCTTGACAAGAACAACTTTCAAGCATGGAAGTTTAGAATGACGAATTTCCTTATGGAAAAAGGATATTGGGAATTTGTTGCAGGAAATGAAGAAGAACCAGTTCTTCCTTATGTTTCCAATCAACAACAAATGCAGGCATTTAAAGGATGGCATGAGAGAGCCATAAAAGTTATGTACTGACTGTCTATCAATATTTCAAACTCTATGATTGTGCATATTCAGGATGCAAGTATACCAAAGGAGGCATGGGATACTTTGTCAAAAATGTATAGCACAAATACGCAAGCCAAGAAAATGCAGCTCAAGCAAGAGTTGCACAATGTGCAAAGAGAAAGTATGAGCATCAATGACTACCACATGAAGGTGAAGAAGATTGCAGATGCACTTGCTTCCATTGGGTCGCCAGTGGAAGATGATGATTTAGTTTCTGTGACCTTGAATGGTCTAGGAAAGGATTATGCACAGTTCCGAACATCCATTTCTTTCCGTGAAAGATTTTCTGATTTTGAGGAGTTGATTGCTCTTCTAATTTCTGAGGAGCAGAGAAATAGTGTTGCATCTTCTTCAGGAGGAACTTCAAAAGAAACTGTCTTCTACTCAAATGCTGGAAGAGATAGAGGTAGAGATAGAGAAGGTTGATCTGGAGGCTGTGGTAGAAATCAGAATATACAACAAACTCAAGAAAACCAGTCCTATGGAGGAGGACGTGGTAACTCTAGAGGGAGGGGGAGCCATAGAGGTCGTGGTGGATGGCAAAATGCAAACAACAATGTTGAATGCTACTACTGTGGTAAAACGGATCATATGGCTAAAGACTATTATAAAAAGGAGAATGATATCATGAATGGTAAATTGCAACAAGGGAATTATGCATCTTCTAGTAGACAGGGTGATGACAAAAATGAGCATTTGTTTATGGTGCAGCACATGACCAATTCTGTGACAAGTGCAGAAGAAAGCAATGATGTGTGGTATGTTGACTCAGGTGCATCAAACCACATGACAGGTCATGCAAAATGGATGCAAGATGCAAGGAAAATGGAAAAACCAGGATTTGTGGAGACTGGTGATGATACTGCACATCCTATTGTGCAGATTGGAAAAATTCCTTCTCTATGCAGAATGGGAGAAAAAAAACCTATCAGATGTATATCATGTCCCGAATATCACCAAGAGCCTGGTTTCAGTTGGTCAAATGGTTGAGCAGGGCTTGCAGGTCAGATTTAATCCTCATGAATGCTTTGCTGAGGATATGAAAAATAAAGGTCGCTTGATAGCAAAAGGAAAGAAGAAGGGCAGAATGTTTACATTGGATGCAGACATGTCTGAATTGAGTGCAGCAATGTTTGCACATGGGACCGGTGTAGTTGCAGATATTGATATCTGTCATAAACGCATTGGTCATGTTAATGTACAATGACTTAAATCAATGCAAGCCCAAAATATTGTTGCAGGATTGCCTAAATTCAAGGTTTCATAAATGCATAAGATATGTGAAGCCTGTCAATTTGGAAAACATGCAAGGAAACCATTTTCTAGACATGTTCGAGAGTAAGAAGCCATTGGAATTAATCCAGTCTGATGTGTGGACTACTAAAGCTGCATATATTGGAGGCTATCATTATTTTGTCACTTTTATTGATGATTATAGCAAAAAAGTTTGGGTGTATTTTATGAAAAAGAAAAGTGAAGTTTTTGGGCATTTCAAAACTCTTAAAGTTGTGGTTGAAAAAAAAATAGGCATGCAAATAAAATGCCTAAGGTCAGATGGAGGGGGAGAGTACCTCTCAAATGAGTTTGTAAGGTTCTTGCAGGAGTATGGCATAAAGCAGCAATATTCATGTAGTCATACCCCACAACAAAATGGAATTGCACAAAGAAAAAACAGGCATATTGGAGAGGTATCTCGTGCCATGCTCAATGAAAAAGATCTGCCAGATTTTTACTGGGCTGAGGCAGTTACTACAGTAGTCTACATAATGAACATGACTCCCACTGCAGTAATACATGGCATGACTCCAGAGGAGAGGTATACTGGTAGGAAACCAAATATCTCTCATTTGAAAATTTTTGGTTGCATTGCCTATGTTCATGTGCCAGATGAGTTGAGATCCAAGTTGGATTCAAAAGCTGAGAAGTGCATCTTTATTGGTTACTCTCTACAGAAAGGGTGTAGATGCTATAACCCTTCTACTCATAAGTTTACAGTGAGCAGAGATGTTTTTTTAAATGAGATGAGTAGCTGGTATAAACCAGTAAATGTGATTGATAATGTAGATGCACAAAATGGTAATGCTGCACAGAATTCATAAGATATTAGTGGACCTGGAGTGTCCTCTAGTAGTGGTTCGCATTCTTCGTCATGGACAGGGAGATTGAGATTAGGAGAATCTTCTCAAAGCAATGCAAATAATGGTATGTAGGTATCACGAAAAGGAAAAGAGAAGGTAGATCAGCCCATGTTTGATGTGAATGCAAGTCACTCTTATGTGGATGGTGAATCCAGTGGCTCAGAACAGAGCATTGATGATGAGTTGGGTATTCCTTCTGTTGTTACACTTGGAGTAAGGAAGAGCAGGGATGCTTTGAGAGCACCTGGAAGTGAGCCTACTTTGTGCAGGTCTACCAGAGCTAGGTATCCTGTGGATAGGCTGAAATATGATGGATTTATAGCCATTCACTATGCCTATATAGTCAAAAATGATACAGGAACAAGAACCCACTTCTTTTGAGAAATCCATGGGAAAAGAAAAATGGGAGAAAGCCATGGATGAAGAAATGGATGCTTTGGAAGCAAATGCTACATGGGAATTGGTACCTTTATCTAAAGATAATAATGCAATTGGTTGTATGTGGGTTTATAAGGTGAAGCACAATGGAGATGGTTCTGTGAACAAATACAAGGCAAGATTAGTAGTCAAGGGGTATGCACAAACATATGGCATTGATTATGAAGAAATATTCAGTCCGGTTGCAAGGATGGCAACTGTAAGAATAGTCATTGCTATGGCTGCATTAAAGGGATGGTCTTTACATCAGATGGATGTAAAGAATGCCTTCTTGCATGGTGATTTATAGGAAGAGGTCTATATGGAGCAGCCACCAGGTTATGTGCATGTTGTTCATCCTAAGTTTGTTTGCAGGTTGAAGAAAGCCTTGTATGGCTTGAAGCAAGCACCTAGAGCATGGTCTGACAAGATGTTGATGATTTGATTATCACAGTGATAGTGATGAAGATATCCTTCATGTGAAAATGCTATTGAAGCAAAAGTTTGAGATGAAGAATTTGGGAGAGCTGCGTTATTTCTTGGGCATTGAGGTGATCATATCACCAAGTGGGATACGACTCTTGCAAAGGCACTATGGATTGGACATGTTGTCCAAATATGGGATGACAGGCTGTAAGCCTATTTTAGTTCCTTTGGAGCAGAATGTGAAGCTGAGTACAGATACGAGTGAGCTTCTGGAAGACCCTACTATGTATAGATGCATAATAGGAAGTTTGATTTATATGACTATAACCAGGCTAGATTTGAGCTATGCTGTTGGATTGGTAAGTCAGTTTATGCAGGCTCCAAGGAAGCCGCATTTGAATGCGGCTAGATGCATACTCAGGTTTGTGAAGTCCACATTATAGTATGGACTATTTTATGGGATTGGGGTTCAAATACAGTTGCATGGATACACTGATGCTGATTGGGCTGGTAGTATTTCTAATAGACGATCTACCAGTGGATATGTGTGTCAAGATTGTGGGAGAGAAGGAAGGAGTCTCACTTGTAGCTTTATTGCTTGCACAATGGGGGAATACACACAAGGGTGGAGGCTGAAAACAGTTTTCCTCTTCTTAGTTGCGTAAGCCGAAAGAACTCTAGTACAAAGAAATAGAAGAACCCTATATATGGGTCTCAAACCAAACTCAACTAACTAAGGTGGCATACTAACTGAGCCACGAACTAGAGTAGATAAGGATAGCTGTCATCTAGCTATTATTCATGAGCGGTGTACCAACCACGTCTGCAACTGACAAGTCGGTGACATAAATACACAACGGTCACCCTGGCGTATCACGAGTGGAGCTCAATATCTCAACACTCCCCCTCGAGCTCAATCCCAATTCCTGCACACCAAGCAGGTCTCTGAACTTCCGCAGCTTCTCTGCGCCCAATGCCTTCGTGAATATGTCAGCTACATGATCCTCTGTGCTGACATAAACTAGATCAATAAGACCTAGTAAAACCCTCTCTTGCACATAGTGATAATGTACCTCAATGTGCTTTGTTCTAGCATGATAGACTGGGTTATTTGCCAAGTGTATACTACTCATGTTGTCACAATAAATGACAACTGGCCCATCTGTAGACTGATGCATATCATAAAGTAGCTTATGCAACCAAGCTACCTCACATGCAGCCATTGCTGCACCCCTGTACTCAGCCTCTGTGCTTGACAAGGCAACTGTAGGCTGTTTCTTGCTGCTCCAAGTGACTGCAGCACTCCCAAAAGAGAACACATATCCACTGGTAGATCGTCTATCATAGATACTACCAGCCCAATCAGCATTAGTGTATCCATGCAACTGTATCTGAACCCCAGTCTCATAAAATAGTCCATACTGCAATGTGGACTTCACATACCTGAGTATGCGTCTAGTTGCATCCAAATGTGGTTTCCTTGGAGCTTGCATAAACTGACTTACCAATCCAACAACATAGCTCAAATCTGGCCTGGTAATAGTCATATAAATCAAGCTTCCTACTATGCGTCTGTACATAGTAGGGTCTTCTAGAAGCTCACCTGCATCTGTGCTCAGCTTCACATTCTGCTCCAAAGGAACTGAAATAGGCTTACAGCCTGTCATCCCATATTTGGACAGCATGTCCAATCCATACTGCCTCTGCAAGAGCTGTATCCCACTTGGTGATCTAATCACCTCAATGCCCAAGAAATAACGCAGCTCTCCCAAATCCTTCATCTCAAACTTCTGCTTCAATAGCATTTTCACATGAAGGATATCTTCATCACTGTCACCTGTCATAATCAAATCATCAACATAAATGACAAGTAGCATAATACCTTTCTCTGTTTTTCTCACATAAAGTGAGAAATCTGCCTTGGAAATCTGAAAGCCAATAGTGACAAGATACTGTCCTATCTTGTCAGACCATGCTCTAGGTGCTTGCTTCAAGCCATACAAGGCTTTCTTCAACCTACAAACAAACTCAGGATGAACAGCATGCACATAACCTGGTGGCTGCTCCATATAGACCTCTTCTTGCAAATCACCATGCAAGAAAGCATTCTTTACATCCATCTGATGTAAAGACCATCCCTTTGATGCAGCCATAGCAATGACTGCTCTTACGGTTGCCATCCTTGCAACCGGACTGAATGTTTCTTTATAGTCAATGCCATATGTTTGTGCATACCCCTTGACTACTAATCTTGCCTTGTATCTATTCATAGAACCATCTGCATTGTGCTTCACCTTATAAACCCACTTAGAGCCAATTGCATTTTTACCTTTAGGCAAAGGTACCAATTCCCATGTAGCATTTTCTTCCAAGGCATCCATTTCTTCATCCATGGCTTTCTCCCATTTTTCCTTTCCCATGGCTTCCTCAAAAGAAGTGGGTTCTGGTTCCTGTATCACTTTAACCATATATGCATAGTGAATGGCTGTAAATCCATCATATTTCAGCCTATCCACAGGATACCTAGCTCTCGTAGACCTGTGCAAAGTAGGTTCACTCCAGGTGCTCTCAAAACATCCCTGGTCTTCCTTACTCCAGGTGTAACAATAGAAGGAATACCCAACTCATCATCAATGCTCTGTTCTGAGCCATTGGATTCACCATCCACATAAGAGTGACCTGCATTCACATCAAACATGGGCTGATCAACCTTCTCTTTTCCTTTTCGTGATACGTGCATACCACTATCTGCATTGCTTTGAGAAGAATCTCCTGATCTCAATCTGCCTGTCCATGGCGAAGAATGTGAACCACTGCTAGAGGACGCTCTAGGTCCACTAATATTTTGTGACTGCTGCTGTGAATTCTGTGCAGCATTACCATTTTGTGCATCTACATCATCAATCACATTTACTGGTTTATACCAGCTACTCATCTCATCAAAAACAACATCTCTGCTCACTGTAAACTTACGAGTAGAAGGGTTATAGCATCTATACCCTTTTTGCTGCAGAGAGTAACCAATAAAGATGCACTTCTCAGCTTTTGGATCCAACTTGGATCTCAACTCATCTGGCACATGTACATAGGCAATGCAACAAAAAAATTTTAAATGAGAAATATCTGGTTTCCTACCAGTATACCTCTCCTCTGGAGTCATCCCATGTATTGCTGCAGTGGGAGTCCTGTTCATTATATAGACTGCTGTAGCAACTGCTTCAGCCCAATAAAAATCTGGCAAGTCCTTTTCATTGAGCATGGCACGAGACACCTCTCCAATATGTCTGTTTTTTCTTTCTGCAATTCCATTTTGCTGTGGGGTATGACTACATGAATATTGCTACTTTATGCCATGCTCCTGCAAGAACTTTGCAAACTCATTTGAGAGGTACTCTCCCCCTCCATCTGACCTTAGGCATTTTATTTGCAGGCCTGTTTCTTTTTCAACCATAGCTTTAAGGGTTTTGAAATGCCCAAAAACTTCACTTTTCTTTTTCATAAAATACACCCAAACTTTTCTGCTATAGTCATCAATAAAAGTGACAAAATAATGACAGCCTCCAAGAGATGCAGCTTTAGTAGTCCACACATCAGAGTGGATTAATTCCAATGGCTTCTCACTCTCTTGAACATGTCTAGGAAATGGTTTCCTTGCCTGTTTTCCAAACTGACAGGCTTCACATACCTTATGCATTTTCGCAACCTTGAATTTAGGCAAACCTGCAACAATATTTTGGGCCTGCATTAATTTAAGTCGCTGTACATTAACATGACCAATGCATTTATGCCAGATATCAATATCTGCAACTACACCGGTCCCATGTGCAAACATTGCTGCACTCAATTCAGACATGTCTGCATCCAACGTAAACATTCTGCCCTTCTTCTTTCCTTTTGCTATCAAGCGACCTTTATTTTTCATATCCTCAACAAAGCATCCATGAGGATTAAATCTGACCTGCAAGCCCTGTTCAACCATTTGACCAATAGAAACCAGATTCTTGGTGATATTCGGGACATGAAATACATCGGACAGGTATTTCTTTTTCCCATCCTACATAGACAAAGGAATTTTCCCAATCTGCACAATCGGATGTGCAGTATCATCACCAGTCTCCACAAATCCTGGTTTTTCCATTTTTCTTGCATCCTCCATCCATTCTGCATGATCTGTCATGTGGTTTGATGCACCTGAGTCAACATACCATACATCATTGCTTTCTTCTACACTTGTCACATAATTGTTCATGTGCTGCACCATAAACAAGTGCTCATTTCTGTCATCACCCTGTCTACTAGAAGATGCATAATTCCCTTATTGCAGTTTTCCATTCATGATGTCATTCTGCTTTTTATAGCAGTCTTTAGCCATATGACCCATTTTACCACAGTAGTAGCATTCAATATTACTATTTGCATTTTGGCCTCTTTGCCATCCACCACGACCTCTTTGGCTCCCCCTGCCTCTAGAGTTACCACGTCCTCCTCCATAGGACTGGTTTTCTTGAGTTTGCTGCATATTCTGATTTCTGCCACGGCCTCCAAATCGGCCTCCTCTACCTCTGCCTCTACCTCTTCCAGCATTTGAGTAGAAGACAGCTTCTTTTGAAGTTCCTCTTGAAGAAGATGCACCACCATTTCTCTGCTCCTCAGAAATTAGAAGAGCAATCAACTCCTCAAAATCAGGAAATCTTTCACGGACGGAAATGGATGTTCGGAACTGTGCATAATCCTTTCCTAGACCATTCAAGGTCACGGAAACTAAATCATCATCTTCCACTGGCGACCGAATGGAAGCAAGTGCATCTGCAATCTTCTTCACCTTCATGTGGTAGTCGTTGATGCTCATACTTTCTCTTTGCACATTATGCCACTCTTGCTTGAGCTACATTTTCCTGGCTTGCGTATTTGTGCTATACATTTTTGACAAAGTATCCCATGTCTCCTTTGGCGTACTTGCATCCTGAATATGCACAATCATAGAGTCTGAAATACTGATAGACAGCTAATACATAACTTTCCTGGCTCTTTCATGCCATGTTTTGAATGCCTGCATCTGCTGTTGATTGGGAACATCAGGAAGAACTGGTTCTTCTTCATTTCCTGCAACAAATTCCCAATATCCTTTTCCCATAAGGAAATTTGTCATTCTAAACTTCCATGCTTGGAAGTTGTTCTTGTCAAGCTTTTCAGTGACAATCTGTGAGAGAGAATCAGACGCCATTACAGAACACTGCAAAAAATTCTGTCAGTGCAAAGAACACAGCTTCAGTCGCACAAAGGCAAATCTGTAAAACTGATGAAAGTGGTATTTGACCACACAGTCACTTCCTAGTGATGATTTTGCAACAACAGGCAACAGGGATGATTCTGTAACTCCCAATGTCTCTGCGCACAAGCATACGATGCAATTTCTACAGTAACTTTTCACCGGCCTGTAGAACAGTGGCTGCACAGCATAAAACTGGACCTTTTCCTTAGTGCGTGCAGAAAACTTCCGCCTCCAAAACAGGCCCCGAAATGGCCTCAAATAAAAAAAACAAGGTCGCCACAGGCTAAAGCCCTTTCCCGCAACATATACTGCCCTCTTGCTTCACCACGAAGGGCATCTCAACCTGAGACAATGCACTCCTGCACTTTCCGGCTGTGCTACCTACAGAGATCTGCTCCCAAAACAGAAAATGAAAGCAACACTGCTCCTCTTACCAGAACACCGCGAGCTTGGCTTGCTTTCTTGAGCTCCTTACCACGAACAAGGCTCTGATACCATGTCAAGATTGTGGGAGAGAAGGAAGGAGTCTCACTTGTAGCTTTCTTGCTTGCACAATGGGGGAATACACACAAGGGTGGAGGCTGAAAATAGTTTTCCTCTTCTTAGTTGTGTAAGCCGAAAGAACTCTAGTACAAAGAAATAGAAGAACCCTATATATGGGTCTCAAACCAAACTCAACTAACTAAGGTGGCATACTAACTGAGCCATGAACTAGAGTAGATAAGGATAACTGTCATCTAGCTATTATTCATGAGCGGTGTACCAACCGCGTCTGCAACTGACAAGCCGGTGACATAAATACACAACGGTCACCCTGGCGTATCACGAGTGGAGCTCGATATCTCAACAATGTGTTCTCTTTTGGGAGTGCTACAGTCACTTGGAGCAGCAAGAAACAACCTACAGTTGACTTGTCGAGCACAGAGGCTAAGTATAGGGGTGTAGCAATGGCTACATGTGAGGTAGCCTAGTTGCATAAGCTACTTTATGATATGCATCAACCTATAAATGGGCCAGTTTTCATTTATTGTGACATAATGAGTAGTATACGCTTGGCAAATAACCCAGTCTATCATGCTAGAACAAAGCACATTGAGGTGCATTATCACTATATGCGGGAGAGGGTTTTACTAGGTCTTATTGATCTAGTTTATGTCAGCACAGAGGATCAGATAGCTGACACATTTACGAAGGCATTGGGCGTAAAGAAGCTACGTAAGTTCAGAGACCTACTTGATGTGCAGGAATTGGGATTGAGCTCAAGGGGGAGTGTTGAGATATCGAGCTCCACTCGCGGTATGCCATGGTGACCGTTGTGCATTTATGTCACCAACTTGTTAGCTGTAGATGTGGTTGGTACACCGCCCATGAATAATAGCTAGATGACAGCTATCCTTATCTACTCTAGTTTGTGGCTCAGTTAGTATGCCACCTTAGTTAGTTGAGTTTGGTTTGAGACCCATATATAGGGTTCTTCTATTTCTCTATACTAGAGTTATTTTTGGCTTACACAACTAAGAAGAGGAAATCTGTTTTCAACCTCCGTCCTTGTGTGTATTCCCCCATTGTGTAAGTGAGAAAGCTACAAGTGAGACTCCTTCCTTCTCTCCCACAATCTTGACACTAAGTTGATGGAAAAATTTGTCGTTGACGATGGGGAGTACACTTAAAGATTGCTTGAGACATCATTATGGTCTTGATAAGGCAGTGTAGCATAATTGAGCGCCTTGATATCTTAGCTTTTGGTAGCCACTGGCTACTTGTAGTGCTTGAACAGGATGGTGTACTTTTCCATTGTCTTCCATGCCTTGCTTACCACTGTTGATTGTAATGGCATTGAGGTGGAATGCAAAAGAATTGTGCAAGTGGTTGAGGGTGACAAGTCTAACCATAGGCGAGGCAAGTTTTCTAGGTATGTCCTACCCTTAATGTGCCTTGAAAAATTGTGGGGGATATACAAAGGGCTAGGGGATTAGGGATGGAGCTATCCGACCAAGGTCACTAGACGTACCTAATTTGAGAACCCCTAGGTGCAGTGCTGTGATCGTGTGTGCTTTTTTTTCTTTTCTTTTCTTTTCATTTCTTTTCTTTTATTGTTTTCTTTCTCTTTTTTTTGTGAAAAAAATGAATACAATCAATGCCATACATTGAGGCTATTAGCCTTTCATTTGGATTGAGAAATGTTGGGATCCAAAGGCAATGAAGAATGGATATTACAGAGATGATTGTGTCACCAGCCTTGATGCTACAGGAACAGCCAAAGGTTGTGACTGCTGTGGTCCCTGATTGGAAGTAGTGGTAGCTAGTTCAGTGGATTGGCTACCATCGGTAGATTGCGGTGTCAAGTCCTTAGGCAGATCAGAAGTGGTCGTGTCTTTTGTTGCCCTTTGCGCATTCACTTGTGTAGATTGAGCAGCGGCACGAGGCTGTTGCTGCCATGCTTCTCGTGTCCATTTAGGTGAAGAGGATGTATGAGATTTGGGACCCCTACGTGGGCTTGGTAGCACTGATTGGAGAATTTTCTCGTGACTGTTAGATGATTCTGTCATTAGCTTTGTTGAGCAATCAGCCTTATCATAAGCAATGTTTTGCATGTGGTGCTCATTATCCTCTTGGGAAGTCAAAGGCTCCTTGGGCACTAGTGGACCTTGTGCACACTCAACAGTTACCTCTAATATCTGCTTGCTAAGCATGCTAGACTAAGGATCTACTTTTTGATAGGTCATGTTTGGTTTCTTGATTTCAATCGTGAGGGGCTCAATCACTCCAATATTTTTTGTTCGAGACTTGGATTTTCGTTTAGGTTTCCTCCTACGCCTCTTTGCTTTTGACATAATTTGGGCTTCTGACAAAGGTCTTTAGCAAGGGGTTTGGGTACCCAAATCCATTGGTTGCCTGCATAATACCCTTGAGCACGAAGAAATGCCTTGGATATCCATCGCAGCATTGTGCTAGCTCTCCATCGATGCCTTTGTCTATAATGCTTGGGCTTCTTTTGTGGTCTTCTATGATATTTATAAGTCCAAACCCTATCCTTGGCCTTGTCTCCTAACCTTTTTGTTTCAAGTATGGCCTCACTCACTAGTTCTCTCCGTTCAACCTACGCTTGTATCAATTCTTTCAACAACTCCTTGCTCTCGGGGGGGTAGTCCCCCCCGGCCCGAAGGGCCGTTACAGTAAATACCATGCATGATTGGGAGGACATCTGGTAGCTAATTTTTGAACTATTTGTTGTGGATTTTAGCCCAGTGATAGATCTATGATGTGCCTTTGGCTCTATATGATTTTTGGAGTCTATTTTGGTGGTGGCAACTTAGTTTCTGGCCAAAATAGAATTTTGAAAAAATTGCAGTTTTTGGGCCGAGTCCCAAATTCGGCTGGCCGAGGGCCGAGGGCCGAGTGGGTCAATTGGGCCGAGCCGAGTGGATCGCTCAGACGGGCCGAGTTGATGTTAGGACCGAGTTGTCCGGGCCGAGGGCCGAATGAGTTTTTGGGCCGAGTCGACCAGGTCGAGGGCCGAATGGTTGAGCGACGGTCGGAGGGCCGATTCAAGTGGTCCGAGTGGTAGTGGACCGAGGGCCAATTCTGGGACTCGGCCCAGAATTGCCATCACTCGGACATGCTGAGCACGGTGCATTTTTTGCCGGCGCAACAATAAATTTTCCGAATTACATGATCCAGGTCACGGTGTCGAAGGGTTTTCGAAAGCAAAGTCACATCCATAGAGGACCTTGACAAATTTCAAGATGGAAGATCAATTAAGCAAATAAGAAAGATGAGAAAATGATGCCAAGACTCTGTTTTATTTAAGTTCAATGAAGCATAACCAATCGTCCCGTGAATCTAGTTCCAAGAATCTTCTTCCTACAAAATCCAAATGCTCTTCTTCCTGTTTTCTCCAAAGATTTAGACTGCTCAGTTGAAAAAGTTAAACCAAGACAAGTTACCCTTCAAGGACTCTTACTAAATACAAGAGTTTTAGCTTTAACCTTATGCTCTCTTTCTCCTCTCAGCTGACTGCTGATATGAAGCATGAAATCTCATTTCAGTATTTGAGCCTGTTGTTATGTCAATAGTTTATTCATACTTTTCATGAATGGACAGACCAGAAAATACATCGTTGTTGGTGGAAATATCATTTTGATCTCCTGTTTTCTGTTCCTCTACTTTTTGTCATGGAATGCACTTGCAAAACATCAGCTTCTTAAGTGCATCTTCTTCGTTTTACTCCTGACATTTTGTTGCAGAATACAACCATCAAAGGCTCAGCAAATAAAGCTGTACTAACTATAGAGAGTGTCTTCAGAGAGGTTCCAAGAGGGAAGAGACAATATCAACTTGTTGATTCAGAGCCAGAAGAGCATTATCAATGGTGAGGAGGTAGCTATGGCTTGTTTTCACTTTGTCTTCTTGACCTTTTCTATCTCAAGTGCACGTAGTGCATCACGCTCCAGGCTGCAAATCAGAGACAACTTTATGCGAGTCCGAGTCCCAACCACAAGAGATCAGGAAGGCAAAGAAACTTGTGCCATCAGTTGATCCAGTAAAACTGAGCCCACACTATATCCACTCCACAAATTCTTTGCTCGGTACAAAGTCCTGTTGTTCCTACAGAGGGCTCAAGGTTGCGCATAAGAAGTTCAACAAACACTCTACTCTGAGGAATCAACTGCCCTATTTTTGTGATGACGGACTAGGCAGCCATTTTGCAATGTAGCCTGTGCCCTTGCAATCTTTACATGGTACGGACCCCTACCCCAGGTAAATTAGGCATTTCGTGTTCCTTGAAGGTACTTCACAGAGCATGTTGTCACCGAGTATGAAGAAGCCTGTACCCTGCACCAAAGGCACTCTGTGTGGCCCTCTGCCTTACAAGATACACATGGCACTGGGCGAGGTTGCTTGGAGATCAACCAGGCCTATTCCATTCGTTGAACGAACTCGTTTACGCTCTCGGGGGGGCACTACCGGAGGGATCGACAACAAGCACAAAGACCCTGTGAGAGGGTGCTTTTAAGTGGGGATGGGGCCGAATTGAGGCGGCGGTCTGAGGGATCCAGATCAATGCGATTGTGAGCTTCCTGTAGAAAAAGCTATCGAAGAAGTAGAAACATTGCCATCCCTCATCTGCCCCTTTTCGTCTTTGGCATGAAGATCAACAAGCTCAATTGCACCATTGTTGAATTCTTGCCTTTGTTTTAATTCCACTGGCCTCTCGTCCTTCCTTCTTATTTGTTTTCATCCTTATTCACCAGTAGAGATCTTCACCTTCGATTTTGCTATGGCTTCATTGATGCCGCCTTAGTATCTGAATTCACCTCTGCTGTGCCAGATTCATTGTTCACTTCAGTCGTTCATGCTTCCCCTTTCTTCAATAATTGTTGATAGAGTAATCATGCCTCCCTTCCAAAAGCTCAACGTTTTTTCTCTCCCCCCTTTTCGGACCAGAAAAGCGGCTTTTCCCACTCCTTTCGTTCATTGCTTTTTCTTCCCCAGTCGGACAGCTCTATTTTTACTGCACGGTGGCCAAATTTTCTCCATGTCATCCCAGTTGGTAACAATACAATGCTCAATGGGATACTTTAAAGTCAATATTCCTCATTTAGATTGAGCTTCATCACCAACATAAGCATCCTTCTACCCCATACCAACCATAACACCAGTGTGCCATGGTCGACCTACAATATTTGGAAATATAGCTTGAGGAGAATCATCTACTTTATTGGCTTTGCATAGTCCAAGAGTAACCATACCCTCAGTGAGACTATCTGGAAGCATTTCTACTTTCTGCATTTTGTTATACATTTCCAATGCATCATCAAATCTTTGTGCCTTGATGAGAAAGTCTATAACACGATTGTACGTGAAGCTAGCATGCTCACAACCTAGATCACTCATGCGATCAAACAGTTGCAAAGCCTCCTAAATGTGTTCTTGTTGGGTATATCCTCCAATCAAAGAGCTCCATGTCACAACATCTCAATTGGATAGTGTATCAAAAATAACATGCACATCTGGTAGGTTTCTATACTTGGCATACATGCCAACTAGAGCATTACAGATAAGCTCCTCTTGCTCCAATCCCTTCTCCACTATATTGCCCACGCAAAACAAATGCAAAAACAACGATTAAGTATGTACAAAGTAATAAATGCCACACACACAACTTTTTGGTGGATTCCACACTTTGAATGCGTAGCAGTACGACAATGGCTTGTCATACACACCTCCAGATCGAAGCTATGGATGGAGGGGAAGAGTTGTATATACTTGGAATAGCCAATAAACTCCAAAATGCAAATCGGCAAATGAATTAGACCCTCATGCCCTGTTATGATAGCGGAAACCCTGATGCTTGTTTTTCTTCTTTTTCTTTATTTTTTCCTACCCTAATGCACCCAAATCACAAAATAAATACCTACACTACTCCATCTCACAAGATAAATCTCAAAAAAGCAAAAAACCTACTTTCCAAGGAGATCAAATACCATCTTCAACCCCCTCACTTCCTACCTATCTCAAGCACCGGTTTGGGAAAATTCCTTACTTCGATGCTTGATTCGAAGCACGCAAGCGCTCAAGGCTTGAATCCGTAGGTCCCGGCAATGGAATCAAAATGTGGGATCTTTCGCTCAAATGCCAAGACCCACGGACCGCTTATTGCTTCAAGCGTTCCAAGTCGAGCACTAATGGCTACCTCTCACATAGTCGACGTGCCGTCCATATCTATGGGTGTAGTGAGCTTACCTCCATGCCGTTTGAGTTACCTCCTCTCTTGTGCACTCTAGTAGCTCCACGATCCAAGTGCAAGCTTCAAGCAAGCTCCATCCTGAAGCTCCACGCTCCAAGCTCCATCACCGCGAGCAAGAGAAGAGAAGAGAAGAGAAGAGAAGAGAAGAGAAGAGAAGAGAAGAGAAGAGAAGAGAAGAGAAGAGAAGAGAAGAGAAGAAGAGAGGAGAAGATGGAGAGCTTCTCCACCCCACGGTCCCTCACCCTCACACACTCACTCCCTCACACTCTCACACTCCCTCTCTCAAGCACAAGCTCAAGCAAGCAAGAACATGAAGAAGAAGAAGAAGAGGAGAGCCACTTTTTGCCACACACAAGAATGAGCTTCTGATTCACTTTTCAACTTTATATACAAAACCCTAAATCCCTTTTGGGCAGTCATCCCCCTTTCCTCTTTTTTACATGGCCAGCCGTAGCTAGGCCCTTTTTCCCATTGCCCTTCCATCTTCCTAGCTTCCTTCCTACTGCCCATCTACCTTTACAAATTGCACAAGTGAGAGCGCGGCGCTCCTTGAATTTAACCATGATGCACTTGCGCTCTTTTACAAAAGTTTTGACTTACGCTTTTCCTTGTGCGCCTTTGTCTTCCATTTCTCTTTGCCTTAGCCTTTGTCTTTGTCTTCTGTTTTAGCTTTCCGGATTTTCCACTGCCTGGCACTATTTTACAAGAGTTCGGGGTGCACCTTTGCATTTTGAAATGGACCTTTTCCCTTTTTCATTTTCCTTGGACTTTTTAAGGTTTCCCTTGCGCTTTTGGCCTTTTCTCCTCTTCTTTCTTCAGTCGGGCTACCTTTTTCCGCCTTTGCCCTGCGTCTTTTTTATTTTCTTTTGCTTTCTTCATTTCTTTCTTCGTGTTGGGGTTAACAAATAGATTATTAAAACTTGAAAACAAGTGGCCCTCTTGGCCTAACAAAATTAGAGATTAACTAGTTAAAGTAACTGGCCCTCTTGGCCTAACGGAATTAAACAAAATAGCTCATAGAGATCCCTTCTTGAAAGAAGGAAGATATACGCAAATACACTCCCTTCCAAGGGGAAAAATAGGGCTCTCAACCCCAAACTAAATGCATCAAATTATGACCCGTACCTCCTGCATATATAGCAAGAGGCGTACGCATAACATGTCTTCTAATCAACCTATGGGTCCTAGATAACAACAGTAGATGGGTCTCAACTACTGCTTGCATCACCCATATCAACCATCGCCTGCCGTATAACGCGTGGTCTGATAACATGCCCCACAAGCAACCAGGTCCTGTCTCATTATCAATAAACACCATATTGGGAAATATGGGAATTTTCCATAAGTTTGGGACACGTGGTCAAATCTTTGGATTTGTCATAACTTTAACACTATAACTCCAAATCAAGCGCTCTATAGCTCAATAGATTCTATTTTTCAAGCGCTTTCCAATGATAGGTCACATCATATGGTTTTAAGAAGCTTATGGGCATGTTATCCATGTGCCACCTTTTTAGTATTCAAAAAATGGGAATTGGGAGATTCCCAAACTCACTAATATTGTGTTAATAGCAACATCCGGACTAGGACTACAACTGAAAAAGAGGTCCTCTTCATAAGCAAAATTAGCTAAGGAATTCACAAAATGATTCCAATAATGTGGAATTAGCTGAAGAGATATACTCTCAAATTCATCAAGTAGGGTTATAGCAGTTCGATGATACATACGAAGAAGAGAATTCTAGACTGTATATGTCCCATTGAGTTGATTTAAGATCAGCTGCTCGGAATCCCCTTTTATTAACAACTACCTAATGCCACCTTTCTTAGCAATAATCAAACCCATAATCAGAGCTTTATATTCCACCAGGTTGTTAGTGAATCCTACCCCAAGATAAGCAGCTAATTTCATTGTAACTCTACGCCAGGGATCTCGGATAACTACTCCAACACTTCCTTTTCTATTAAGGCCCATGGACGCTCCATCAAAATATAATGTATACGTCCATAATGGGTTTACATAGCTAGCCATCAAGAACTCCCCTATTCATAATTATGATAGTCAAAGTTCTACATATTTAAAGGATGAACTGATGGCTCCATCGCACCTTCTTCATTAAACTCAACAGGGATGCTTGTCAAGATTTGTAAGCAGTGATGGCAAAAAACTTTAATTTTCCACACAAAGGTACGGTCTTCTTGCTCAATCACTTTATATCCCTTGCTCCATCAGATAAGCCTCCCCTGATGATATCTTTGCTCGAGATATGGGTGCTCCAAATAAGGGACTAACCACCCCATCAACCAATTTAAGTTCTTCTGCAGGTCTCAAATCAACCCCAACATGGACCTGCAATGCATTTTTCCACGTTAGCATACTTAGAAATGATAATGTTTAATCTTATTAAGATTAACCTTATTCTTAAATTCCACTCCTTGTAGATCAGCTAATAGAACTGTGGACTTACTTTTACCTATCCGAACTATCTTGTAAGGGCCATCCCATCGAGGTTCCTAACTTTCTTGGAAATAGCTCCCTACGCGCATCCTAATATAGAACTAACGGCCCCTTTTTAAAAGTACATTTCTTCACCAATATCCAGCTCTTAAAGCTTTCTATGCTGTTAACCGCCCAGTAAAGTGCCCTCCACAAGCAGAGTCATGGCACTCTTTCAAAATATAGGGAACCTCCTCATGCATCACACATCAACGATAGATATCATCAACACCCTGCCGATATAATGTGCCTACAATCAAGGAAAATTTCAATGCCTAGTGTTTAATCTTCATCTTCTCCGATTTTGATAAAGTAGCTCTAGCCTCTCCTGTAGAAAGATAGTGTATTATAGCAACATACCATGAGGGAATAGATGCCGTATCAATCTTGAACAAAGTCTCCATGCCACTTCCTTCTGTCAAGACCTCTTTGGGTTCTCTGAAATCCACAAGACATTCTACAATGTCCTAAAGCTTTGGTGGCTTGCTCTTAATCTCATAATCAAATTCCTACAAAGTGATTAACCACTTTGCTAAATGGTCAGGCGGCTGTAACTTATTCAACAACAATCGAAGCCCTTCCACGTTCATATAAAAAACCAATGTCTCATAAATAATGTAGTGCCTGAACTTTTTGGTCGTAAATACCATCGCAAGGCACTTCTCCATATAGGTGTAGTTAATTTTTGATATGCCCAACTTTCGAATGGCAAAAGCTATCGAATGATTACCACTTTTCCTCCCAAATTTGAGCTAAACAGCAGCTGATACTATACATGGTTGCTACTGAAAATATATAGAACATTTCGCCCCTTTTTTGTGCTTTTCAAACAAGTGCTTTGGCAAGCTCTTGCTTCACATCCTCAAAAGATACTTTGCAATCATCACTCCATGAAAATTGATAATTAAAGGACAATAGGTTGGTTAGTGGCAATGTCCTTTCTACCAAGGCATTGATAAACCTCAGATAATACCCTACTGATGACAGAAAGCTATGCACTTCCTTTGGAGTATGTGCTGGACTCATGGCGACTATGACCTTGATCTTTTTAGGATCAGTCGTAATCCCTACAAAACTGACCACATGGTCTAACAAGAGCCCATAAGGGACTCCAAAGATGCACTTCCGCGGGTTAAGAGCTATGAAAGACTATTTGCAACGCTCAAAACACTTCCGCAGAATCATCAACTGCCTATCCCTTACGGTGGCTTCCCCCAGATCGTCAATGAATGCTTTTAGCTCCTTTGGGGAGATGTCACCAAAGGTCTTATCGGTTGTTCTTTGCCACGAACCAAGTGTATTACACAACCCAAATGCCATCACATGGTATGCAAAGGTACCAAAGACTGCAATAAATGTCATTTTTAGCTTGTCTTGCTCAGCAACCGCCATTTGGTTATACCCTGCAAAGCAGTCCATGAACGAATATATTTTCCTACCTGCTAGTTGATCCAAAATTTGGTCAATAAACGGCAATGGGTTGTAATCTTTATCACTCTACTTATTCAACTCTCTAAAATCTACACAAAGATGGATTTGATTATTATTCTTCATCCTGATCACAACTAGTGAGCACCATTCAGTATGCTGAACAGGGAAGATCAAACCCACTTTTCGCAACTTCTATAGTTCCTCCTACAACTCGTCCCTTAATTCAAAAGGCATACACCTTACTTTCTGATGTATAGGGTGGGTACCTTCCTTTAGAGGAATAGTATGTACAGCTAGACTGGGAGGGATACCTCGAAGTTTGTCATAGCTCCAAGCAAAAATGTCGTGAAACTCTCAAATTAAGGACACATAATCCTCTCTTTCTTCCGAACTAAGCATGGACCCTAATTTAATTGGCTGCGAATCATTTAGCGTACCAAGATCAAGCTCAGTAACGTCTATGTCTCTTATTCGATCACGAGGCTCTATCGGCTCATTCAAGGTTATCTGATAAATATCATTTGTAATGGACCCTTCCTTAGATCCATTGCTCGATGATGTCTCACTACCAGATGGATCATCTACTATTTCTAGTTCAGTAGAGGATAGTGGAGCTCCCTCACTCTGAGGAGACTCAGGGTAAGCATCCACTATTATATGATGGGTACCTCAACCTAGAATCACTCGACCAGCGGGTATATCGACTTAGCAATCTGTTTGTAGAATCCAAGGCCTACCTAGCAAAACTCGATAGCTAGGACATCCTACAAACCTTATCACCCTAAAGTCCAGATAGCATTCCACGCTCGCAACTGCAACATGGACCTTAGTAATGCAATCTTCTGGCTATCTTAGACTATCATCGGCCATCCTAAGAAGTGTGGAGCCATCTTTTTGGATCTCTAGACCTAACCTCTCCATCAAGTCTGAACTTATGATATTGATGGAGGATCGAGTGTCCACGATAGCATGCTCCACTAATATTCCATCCACATATGCTGGAACCCTAGGAAAATGCTTTTCAGCATGATTGAACTAATCTTCCTCTACTCTAGCTATGCCCAAAGGTTCTACTATATACCCTATACGTAGGATTTTCTTGAATTCCTTACGTATTCCTAGAGAAAGTTTAATCAATTGCAAGAGATTCACGTGTGGTTTGACTTCACAAAGGGAACTTGCTAGATGAAAGTCGTGGTAATTAGCCAAAGTTCTCTTCTCGTGCCAAACCATTCTCTCCTTTGGTCTTTCCATTGGCTTTGGTGCCTCTTTTTTAGCCTTTACCTTCTTTCTTGGCAATCCTTTATCCTCCTCGGGATCGACTTTACTACGAACAGGTCTTAATGGTCCACCTTCCTTATTAGGATTCAGGACCCGCTTTTCCCTAGCATCTTGCTTAGGGCTTCTCTTGACAGGTTTTACAATTCCTTTGTCACCCTCTTTAATTTTTTGACCTCTTATTACAGCTCATAGATTAGAAGTTTCAGCATCATTGACACGTACAACCTCAATAAGGCTGTCTCCACTGTCATAAGGTAACTCCTCTACAACAACCTTTCCTCTTTGCAGTATTTGCCTTGGTCCATCGCCTTGCTGCTGGAGATTATTCCCTTGTGTGCGATGGTTAACTGGACTTGGTTGTTTACTCCCTTGTTGGAAAGAACTAATCTTACTCCAACAGGTAGCAGCTAAGTGGCCAAACTTTTTGCAAATATCACATTTGATATTTGGGCCATTCCTAGGGAAATGTTGGCCCCCACACCACTTACAACTCAATCTTGAGGGGACACCCTCTTTAGGGCATCGGATCCCTATCAAATTATGTTCAAAGATCATATCGGTGTAGTGCTTCATCATGTCCTTAACTTCACCAAGGACATTAGAAGTACTCGACTCATAGCCGCGATCGCCAATTTGTCACCCCATGGGCCTAACCACTTGATTAGGAATCGGCTTGAACTGGGACAACATTAGGATTCATTGTTTGGTTTCCACCACTATTTAGTGAGGCCGCCTCACAAGCCATAGGCCTAGTCATGCTAGGAGGAGCTCGTAACATAGGCAAATTTGACATAATACTCCCTCTTCCACTCGTATTTAACATGGGGTCCCCTTGACTCCCATTGGTCAAGGCCAAATTATTACCGTTCCAATTTATCATTGCTGCATAGGCCGCTTGCAAGCGTGACTGTACTCCTGCTGCTTGGGTAATGGCAGTGTCAATATCAGCCATAGCAACACTACTCAGATGCACCTAGATATTAAAATCCAATCCATGTAGGAAATATTGCAATTGTGCATTCACTGGAATGGGAATATAAGCATAAGGTTTGCGAAGGACTTGCTTTAGTTTCTTAGCATATGCCTAGACATTCTCATTTGGCTCTTGGCGTGTTACGTTCAAAACACGCAACCAATATTGTCCACCCTTCTCAGGGGAAAACTCCCTACGAAAAGCCGTAAAGAATTGGGCACTGTTAGTTATGGTTTCGGCTTCTAGACCATGATACCACACTGCCACTCTTCCTTTTAACATCATGTTGAAGAACATTATTAGGTGTCCTTCGTCTTGGATTGGATGGTTGAACATGAGCATCTGAAACTCCTTAATGCGGAGTTCTCCGTCTTCTTCTGCTAACCCATGGAAAATGGGAAATGGTGTTCTTAATGGCGATAAATTTGGTGTACATGCTAGAATTACGATAGATTGTGCCATGGCTACAACCGGATTGACAATAGGAGTTTGTGTAGGCAACACTACACCCCCACTTGTTGTGGGTTGATTAGTTGGAAATAGGGAAGTACCAAGACTTCCACTTGCACTTGAAGAGCTACTCGTAACACCTAGGTTACTAGAACCACTGCCACTTATACATAACGGGTTGCTCCTTTGACGAGAATAGTGTCTTACAATCTCCAACCGTCGTCTAGTCCTCTCAACACGTTCTGCTTTTTGTATTTCAGCTTGACGGTCCTTGTCAGAGGACATAAACCAACTATTTGGTCCCTAAAAACCCTAGATTTGAAAAGCACCACTTGTTGGTGGCTCCTAGTAGATGCATGATTGATGGGACCTAAAATGGACTAGCACTGGGTATGGCACTAGTTGGACGTCATGCATACGACAGACAACCCCACCACACCGCCTCATGGACCAAGAGCATCTAAAACTCACTTTGCACTAAATACTTATGATGATTTTGCCTTTGTATCCAATATATAGTCCAACGTTGACCTTCCCTTCTCCTTAGAGGGAGATCCCATAACATATAGGAATAATGCCTTGTAATACACACATAGTGAAGCACCTCTCGGCTAATTGCCAGGGCTCCATTGGGACTCTCCTACACCTCGAGGATTAGACCCAAGATGCGTTGCTCCAACATATAACATTTGCACAAACTCCACTCTTTCATAATTCAGCGTTTCAGGAGATTTTGATTTGCCTCACAAAACTTTCCCCAAGAGAAACACCCATCAAATTCTATAGCTTAGATTTCCTGTCCTCCCAGTGTTGGTCAAAGTTTATCAATCAATTGCAATGCATTCCAGGAGATACCACATGACATGCTTGATGCAAGGTGTATGATGATTGTGCACAACCATTTTATGATTAAAAAACCAGCCATGTGAGGTGTGAAAAACATCCCTTTCATGAATTTCAACTAAGCGTTACGTGATGCACTGCGTTAGGGACTAGCACCAGAACTTCTTGCTACTAGTCGCTTATATTTAAATATGGAACGATCCCTAAATCCTATACAAAAAGACGGAAATCAGAATTTGTATCTTTTTAGCAATTAGATCGTCGCACAAAGTTCCTCCCCTCCTCAACCATTAGGTGTTGCTGTGGTGCATAAGTGTAAATGGTTCTTTTGTATCATTTTTGTATGTAAAAAGCAATAAACACATACTATAACACAAAGGATGAGGCCAAACTAAGGCTTAACTTCATGCTTTAACCTTGCCAAACATTCACACACATAAATCTTATTTTTCCATATTTTTTTAGCGCAAAAATCCCAATTTTCTCTATTTTTTCTATTTATTATTCATGAAAAATAGGTAATTTCTGATTTATTTGTATTCCCTTATTGTTTTGACTAAAACTTAACATTTTCTCTGAGTTTATTCCATTTTCACCCCTTTTTTCCAACTCAAAATTAAAAAAAACCACTAATTTCCATTAAAAATGACATTTTACGTGTTTTAAAGAATTAATAACAACTCTAAATCATCACCAATTATGAATTTGTGTAGTTTTAGCCCTCAATCATGATGTAGACAAGGTTTTTAAAAAAATTCATCGCATATGAACAACATTTGGACCATGAAACAACAAAAACAAGCAAATTTCTTCATAAAATTAGAGCATATCGTGTGTCTAGCATGTTGCGGGTTTTTTTAATAATTATTCTAGGCAGCCCAAAGAACAACTAGCAACTATTCTTGAACGGAAGGGAGAGGTAGCACATACTTCATTCTGTCTATATAAAGGCATGTCCTCTACTAAAAAATGAAGTAGAAATATACTGAGAGAGAGAGAGAGAGAGAGAGAGAGAGAGAGAGAGAGAGAGTTAATGAGAATATGGAGTTAGTGGGCATATAGAGTTATGATAGAGAGAGTTAAGTCAACCCCCCTATCTTGATCATCGACTAGTCAATCTTCTCTCACGCTCTCCCATGCCGAGTTCAACCCTCTTGTATCTCTCAATCCCACTCTCGAGTTCAACCCTCCTGTATCTCTCAACCCCACTCTCGACGATGGCTCCAAAGCAACAAGGTGCAAAGACCATGAGAACCACTGCAACTAGCTAAGAAACAGGTATTGCCAGAGATACGTGAGTGCCTGAGGTTGCTAGAGTTGCCACTACCAATGGAACATCACGTGTGACAAACGCAATTGCAAGCAAAACGAAATTCCCAATGTCATTGTGCCAAACCAGGTTACTCATGTTTCAAAAATAGGCTATTTTTTTCATAGCACCATATAAAATAATAAGGTTTTTGACAAAACTTTACATAAAATGTTAGCTTTTACATTAAATGGTGCATGAACTACTTGTTAGATTGCATGGACAATATCCATATAAAAGTTAAGTACATAAAATATTAGCTTCCATATTTACACTTACACGAAATGACAACTTTCATCTAGAATGTGCATTAGTACATGCATAAATTGATAACTGCTACCTAAGATTTGTAGTTAGATTAGTCAAGACTATAATCCATAGAATCATGATAGAAATAGTTGTAGGTGGATATTGCATAGGCTATGAAGTAGAAAAACTACACTAGATACAAAATTATTAGGTAGTTGTGTAGATGATTGCATATACAAATAACTTAGTATTACGAAATGATCTATACAATAGAATAGAACTCCAAATTGTGCATTAGTTAGCACACAAAAAGAATTTCTAGTTGCATTGCAAGAAATTAGTAAAGGACTACATGCACACTCGAGTTTAGTTAAAGTATTGAACACAACAAGGTTAAGTATTGAATAAAATTTGTTATAAAAAAGTAAAAGTCTATTTAAAAACCTCGTAAATCGTCTCGTTAAGTTAAAATCACAGTACTTTTCTAGGTACCAACCAAACAAAATTCACTATTTGTAAGGATAGTTAAATGTTAAGAAAATATTTGATGGAATCTTTTGAAAAAATTTGATGAACAACTTGGACCCTCCCAGTCTATCGTATTACCTACAAACCCCCACAAATTGAAATGCAAGAATATTGCATATTCTTCATATAAAGTTTATGCAATGGTACCGCTTATGTTGGGTAAGTTATCCCTAAGCGGGGAATTCATGCCTTTCATAACAAAGTTAAAAAGGATGTACTCAACAATTCTTTATGGGAGGAGAATCCTCATTAGATTGTAAGGTTACCTTAGGTTAAGGTCTACCTTGGCTATGTGAAGATATGAGCTGCATGATGGAGTGATTGTCATCCCATCATTGATATATATTAGAAAGGATTGTTTGTGTTTTCTAGAATCTAGTTCTCTAATTAAAAATATTGACAAACACGATAAAAGGAAATATCGTGCTAGGCTACTCCCAACCTAGCTGCAAGACCCTACTCCAAGGGGGTCATGGTTTTATCGCTTTGAGATGCTTAGACCGGCTTCATAGCGGAAATGTCTATCCATAGGAATAGTCTTGAGTAGTAGGAAATGTGGAAGGCAGGGGGGCTCTGGCTGTAAATTCCGCATTACTCCTAGAATTTGACAAGTCCCTTCATGATCTAGGATGGGATCCTAGAACCATAATACTAGTTACAATGGTGGAATCTTGGTGGGCAGAATACCCTCATGGAATTATGTATATCTTCTGTAGGGTTAAAAAAGAGAAAAAATTGTAATAAACTTTTGATATAATAAAGGAATTTGTTTTACTCAAGGATTGTTTGAATTGTATGTGTGTCCGTGAGATAAACTACGTGAAGGAACCTCGTATCTAATGGATTAATTAAGGAAGCTGGTTGTATATGTTTCAAAAAATATGTTGTAGATAATTAAAAAAAGTAAGGATGATACCATCACCGAAGGAAAGTGGGTGGACATGACCCTCGACGGGTACGTCCAATGGTAGGGTGGTCTCGATTAGCTAGGAGCTTTTCTAAATCATCGATAGAAATAGGAAAATGATAAATTGATAAACTAATTGATAGTAGAACGGACTTGCATTGTTTTAAGGGGCCAAAATGGGATTTCATCTTATGGGCAGGAGAGTTGACATGTCGCACTCCCATTTCTCTCCCATTCTCTTTGAACCAAGTGCAATGGCAAGTCCACTTCAATTCGAGTGATCCTATGAGAAGTGGGAACTTTAATTACTAATGCTAATTGGTTGCTGTTAGGAGACCCGACTAATTTTAGGAACCCGGAATTCAGGTCAATCCTAGTGGGTTTACCGGAATTATTCCATTGCAATGTAAATTCAGTAGGGTCTAAGTGACAAACCCTATGATACTCCAAGGAAGCATGAGACGTCATCATTTGGAACCCTGTAAACTATTGCATAAGAAGGACTTGGTACATGAGGAAATTGATGAGGATATGCAAAGCTACATTATGCTCTCTGATGATGAACTTGATGTGACTATAAAGAGGTTGGATGGCTTGATATTACTCCACCATCAAGGAGAGGGCACCTTTGAGAAACAGCCCTATAGCTATAATGTCAAGGCATTGTGCACTTGATGGATGGAAAACGTGGGGCCTCATGAAGCAAGCACAGAAAGGAAAGTGTTAGTACCTATGAAGAAGATGGAAAAGCACAAGAAAACATTGGAGTGGATACCTTGCCAAATCCTACAACCAACTCAATACGCATCAGACATACTCTAAGCAATTGGCCTCTTGTTATCCCTTCACTTCTTGCGAGAAGATTGTTGCTTAGGAGTGATCGCAACTGATCCCTCAGTAACTCGACTTCTTTCCTAGCATTTTGCTTTCAGGAGATCACTGATTTTGGGAAAAACACACATCAATTTAACTCACAAAGAACCTGACAATGGAATTTTTTTTGGCATAATGCTTGGCTTCTCTCACTTAGAACTTCTAGATACAATATCTCTCACAAATGATGTCAAGGAGTTAATATGTTGCTTAGTAATGGCCAAGCAAACAACTCAAACATGGATATACTTCATGTTTGTGTTTACTCATTAGTAAGATTCATCACATAGAGCTCTAGATACAACTCCTTAGCATAAAACTAAGGCTTACTTGGCTCAAAAGACTTCCACAATTCTTTCACAAACTTGATGCACACAGTTCCCAAAATGATTCGAGGCAAAACAAACACTAAAGTGACATGAACACTAGAGGATGACAAGGAGTTAACACCATCAAAAGTTTCTTTCCCAAGTGAATAGTAGTTTTTGGAGACAAGAACTAGCTATTCATACTCTCTCATGGTCAATTCAAAAAGGGTAAGGCTCACTCCAGCTACAATTAGATTTCTCACATGAGAACATATGTGCATATTGGGATGCACAAAGAACAAAGCTATGCAATAGTGAAACAAACATCAAGAAGAAACTCCAGCTAAAACACGTCTTAAATTGGAGTCAAAGAGAATAAAGAAGTTGTAGAGAATGGTCTGATAATGGAAGGCTTGAGGAATCTTTAACTTAACCATGAACTACACTTTCATCCTTCAGACTTTTGAAAATAACTCAATCCTTTAATGGCATTGACAACACTATGATGGTAACATGTTGTCTGCATCAACATGAGCCAATGAACCTTAAGTAGATCACTTTCTCTTCCATGATGTGCACTGCCTCTTTTGCTTAACAAAGCCTCCATCTCCATTCTTTGGAAACTTGGGCTCCTTCTCACTCATAGAAGCTCATTACTACACAATGGTTGGCCTAGATAGTTGCAAGCATTGCTATCATAATATCTTGTTGCAGCCTTGGTTGCATGCATTGAAGCCATTATCAGTTGTACAATCGGACCCTAATCAAGGCTAGCTTTGCTCTGCTATCCTTGCCAAGTAATTAGGAGTAGCCACATTGGTCTTCCAACCTATTTCCTACTCTTGACCCACATTAACTGTTGTATGGGTAAACTCTTTTTCCATCAGATGTTGCTCCCTAAATCAAGATGAACATGGCTCGTAGCCTTTGGTAGTTCACTTACGATGCTGTTTTTATCACTTTTACTCCTTTGGTAATGGTCATGACAATACTAATCCACGTCTCATTGTAGTTTTCCTCCTCTAGGAATCGAAGATAAATACCATCACACGATGTGCATCTATTGCTCTCCACTTGCTCTGGAATAAGCAACGTCCCACTCCTCATGTATTGCAAGCATGCTAGACTCTAGAAACGACTATTGCCAACCCCTTCACCAAATCTCCAATCATAAGTTCAAGAGTCTCTTTCTAAAACACATTGTCTCCCTCGGCCCATGTGATGATCCAAAGTGATTATGTCCTCTATTTGATTTTGGAGCTCTCTAAAAGCACTCGTTTTCTACATGAATAGCCTCTCTCCCCAAAAAACATGTCAATAAGCTTGCCAAAAGCTCATGCTAATAAGCATGCTTTTCTCTCCTCTCTTTTCACCCACATAAGCTTATAGCATTTTCCTATAAATGCTTTCTTTCCCCTTCCCCAAGACCAATAATAGTCCACTTTAGGCCCTTTGATCATTTTATAGTAGCAGTGGCTATCAATTTCAAAAGACAAGGTATGTTAAAAGTAGTGGTAGTCAATGGTATTTAAGCTAAAATCACCAATGGTGCATCAAGGAGCCGACGACGAGTGGAGATGTAATAAAGGCTATCTAACATGGCACATGGATGGAGAGAATGCCATGTTATAGGCAACGACCTATATAACTATAGGGAGAAAATCACTATTTTTTCGAGCCCACGTATAGCCATAGAGATTAAGCAACAAAGAGTCCTCTTACTTAATGTGATATCCTCCTTGAGTCTTTATAGCAAGCCTTCTTTGATTAGTATCCTAGGTGCTCTTACAATAGAGCTTATCTTGTATTGTATTCCTAGTCCTTGTATTTTGCACTAGTATTGCCTTGGTGATTGTACCTTATAGTCATCTTTTGTTGTTGTTAGAGCACTATGTTGAGACCATTTGGTCCCTGATTGATGTATTGATTTTGACTTCAACAATATAGATATTGGCTTAAGTTTTGAGTACATTTGTTGTTTGATCTTTGTGCTATGAATACATGTCACTCTGCAACCCGAGCACTTTATGTTGAAAGTGATGTCAGTGTCTCTTTGTGTTAGCTCTCTGTGTATGCCCATTGTCATTTCTGTGGTGAGACTGTGCTTGGATACGATTTACACATAGCGACCATGATTATTGTTCCTCTATGCAGTGACCTAAATGCCTATATGTTTGCAAGGGCCACCTGAGGTAGTTCCAACATTAGGCCATTCATGCCAGTCCCAATCTAGACAGTGCCAAATGATACTGCCTTAAGACTATTCTGTTCTTTAGTGAGGGTATATCCGAAATGTAGAAAGCTTCTTTGGAATTTCTAAAGTTGTATCATTCGCATTCTACTCCTTTAATTAGGAGCAAGCTTGGTAGTTCTATCTTTCTGCCCATTAGACCATTGAATCTAGATAATCATTTTCTAGATTCACTCAAAACACACTTTTGGTGAATTTGGGAGACTTTGAAATCCCATTTTTTATTATTTAGAACACCAGGACTCAAGAAAAGATGTCTTCAAGTCACCTAAAGCTACCATCTAATACATGAGTGGAAAATTTATGAAAAATGAAACCTATTGAGCTATGGAACACCAAATTCAAAGCCACTATGTGAGAGTTATAGCAATGAGAAAGTTTTGACCATGAGTCCTAAACTTGTGAAAAATTCCCAAATTCACTAATGGTATATTTCAAACCAATAGGTGTTCCATCAATAAACATAAAATATTGGCTTCCATATTTACACTTACACGAAATGACAACTTTTATCTAGAATGTGCATTAGTACATGCATAAATTGATAATTGCTACCTATGATTTGTAGTTAGATTAGTCAAGATAATAATCCATAGAATCATGATTGAAAAACCAGTAGGTGGATATTCCATAGGCTATGAAGTAGAAAAACTACACTAGATACTAAACTATTAAGCAATTGTGTAGATGGCTGCATAAATAAAGAACTTAGTATTATGGAACGATCTATGCGATAGAATAGAACTACAAACTGTGCATTAGTTAGCACACAAAAAGAATATCTAATTGCATTGCAAGAAATTAGTAAAGGACTACATTAGCACTCAAGTTTAGTTAAAGTAAAATGACTCGATATATCTATTGTCAAATGCAACAATGTCAAGTATTGAATAATGCTTCTTATACAAAAGTAAAAGTCTATTGAAAATAGTCTCATTAGGTTATCGTCACAATATTTTTCTAGGTACCAACTAAAGGAAATTTGATATTTCTTAGGACAGTTAAATGTTAAGAAAATATTGGATGGAATCTTTTAAAAAAAATCTAATGAACAACTTAGACCCTCCCACTCTATCGTATTACTGACAACTCCCAAAAATTGAAATGGAAGAATATTGCATATTCTTCATAAATAGTTTATGCAATGATATCACTTATGTTGGGTAAGTTAGCCCTAAGCGGGAAATTCATGCATTGCATAACAAAGTTGAAATAGATGTACTCAACACTTCCTTATGGGAGGACAATCCTCATTAGATTGTAAGGTTACCTTAGGTTAAGGTCTACCTTGGCTATGTGAAGTTATGAGCTACACGATGGACTGATTGTTATCACATCATTGATATATGTTTGAAATGATTGTTTGTGTTTTTTAGAATCTAGTTCTCTAATTAAAAACATTGACAAACAGGATAAAAGGAAATATCACGCTAGGCTACTCCCAACCTAGCTACGAGACCCTACTCCAAGGGGATCATGGTTTTATTGCTTTGAGAGGCTTAGACTAGCTTCGTAGCGGAAATGTCTATCCATACGGATAGTCTTGAGCAGTAGGAAATGTGGAAGTCAGGGGGGGATTTGGCTCTAAATTCTGCATTACTCCTAGAATCTGACAAGCCCCTTTGTAATCCAGGATGGGATCCTAGAATCCTAATACTAGTTATAAGGGTGGAATCTTGGTGGGCAGAATACCCTCATGGAATTTTGTATATCTTTTGCAGGGTTGAAAAAGATGGAAAATTGTAATGAAATTTCGATATAATAAAGGAATTTGTTTTACTCAAGGATTTTTTGAATTGTATGTATTTCTGTGATATAAATTACGTGAAGGAGCTTGTGATCTAGCGGATTAATTAAGGAAGCTAGTTATATGTGTTTCCATAAATGTGTTGTAGGTCATTAAAAAAAATAAAGATGATATCATCACCGAAGGAAAGTGGGTGGACGTAACCCCTGATGGGTTTGTCCAATGGTAGGGTGGTTCTCCTCAGTTAGCTAGGAGCTTTTCTAAATCAATGATAGGAATAAGAAAATGATAAATTGACCAACTAGTTGCTAGGTAGAACCGACTTGTATTGTTTTAGGGAGCCAGAATGGGATTTTACCTTATGGGTACAAGGGTTGACATATCGCACTCCCCTTTGTCTCCTATTCTCTTTGAACCAAGTGGAATGGCAAGTCCACTTCAGTTTTAGTGATCCTATGAGAAGTGGGAACTGGATTTACTGATGCAGCTAGCTGTTAGGACACTTGATTAATTTAAGGAACCCAAAATTTAGGTCAATCCTAGTGGGTTCGGCCAGAATTCTTCTATTGCAATGTAAACTCAATAGGGTCTAAGTGACAAACCCGTGATACTCCAAGGGAGCGCCACAGGCGATGTCATTTGGAAAACCTATAGATGGTCTATAAAAGGTATGCCTTGGAATGATCTTGGCGGGCACATTATAGTTGGTATCAGAGCAAACATTAGTATAGAATAGGACGTAGGCTTAGAAATTTTTCTTGGATTGTAAATATAGCTTAGGATATGCTTTTCCTTAAGGGAGAAATCTTCTCTTTATTAATGTATGTTTTTGAATTCTGGTAGATTAGTGAACCTTGAAAATGATTCTTAATCTTCTAAGTAATGTTTATGTCAGCTATGCATTCATCCAGTCTTGCTTGGAGAAATCAGATGATGTAGATATTAGACCAGTTGTACAACCCCTCGCCTTTGTATCCTAAGAGACGGTGGATGATTAACAGAGGATATTGCTATATCAATGCAAGCCATCTATAATATCTTCAAAATTATTTAAAGTTTTCAAGATCTATCTATTTTATGAGACTGGTGTAAACTCAACCTTGTATACTAGAGGCAAGAAGATCAAAATAAACCAGTATATCTAGGAGAAAGTTACAAAGATCCTTCCTACTCCAATAGAGTAAAAGTTGTAGGTTGCTCTAGCTGCCACAACTACGAGAAGGATGGATTTCTGGATCTCCCTAAAAAATATAGATTCCTAGATATCTACTCTCAAAATTCAAGTTACTTCATAAAGGACATATCAGAGTGTCATGCTAAGATTGTAGTAGGGAATCCTTTTTTGAAAAATAAGATGAGCTTGGGAGCTATGTGAATAATGTATTTCTTCCCATTGATTACTTCATACATCTATTTTAATATTAAAAAAATTGATACTTTATCAATCAGAGAAATAATGAAACCCTAATTTTCCCTTGGAACCCTCTGAATTGTAGTTTGACTTTAGAGCTTTATTTGAAATTGTTTCAACAAATTAAGTGAGAAATAATTTAAGTATCAAACTCTAATATTAACACTACTTAAAGTTTGTAAAGTTTAACTTGGGAATTGTTGAAAATTTCATAGAATCTTGCACCCACAATAATTCCTAATGAAGCCCAAGAAAAGAGGAATCTTTTGAAGTAAGTCAAGCCTCCGCAATTTGATAGGAGAGGTGAGAATGTGAAAATCAATGCTAAAATTTAGATTGAATCCATGGAAGATTATTTTACTGCTACTGAACTATACCAGCCAACTAGACCATGACAGTTAAGCTAAAATTAACTGGCGAGGCTCAACTCTGGTGAAAATAGTGGTGTCAAGATCAAGGTATCCTTGAAAATACCATTACTTGGGATTTGCTAAAAAAGGCTGTAAGAAGAAGGTATTTACCTCTAGCTTATCGCACCTAAAAAATGAATGAGTTCTTTAATTTCAAGTAAATGGGACTAACCCTGGAGGCATATTACTCCAAGTTTGTTTCACTTCTAAAATTTGCACCCTCCATGGATACTGCTAAATAAGTGTCCAAGTTTTTTAATGTGCTAAATTCTCCTCTAAACACGTGTCTGTAATCAATGCACCCAAAAGACCTCCAAGATGCATTGATTTGAGCTACTCCTATAGTACAAGAAGTACAATCAAAGCCTAAAAATAATAAGTTTTGGAGCTACAATAACCATAACAAAGGATGATTCAAAGGTCAAGCAAAAAGAACCCAAGATCAGAAGAAAAAGGAGAAATCCAATGCAGTTGACATTTTTATTTCTACCCAGGCAAACAAGGATGGTCTTAGGTGCTTTCACTATAATGATCTAAGACATTTCAAGATGGATTGTCCAAAGCTTGTTGTAAACCATCACCAAGGCTAGTTTTGAGGTCAAGGCAAAGCTATTTAGACCGAGGTCAAGTAGCTATGGCAAGAGTAAGAATGTCAAATATTAGCCTTTAAGAGATTAATAAGGAGGAAGACCCTACTATGGAAGAAGATATTAAAAAAGTGACTGACTGTTCATGTTGCATTCCACAAAAAGAGTTCAAATCGTCAATATTAAAAAATACATACACTAGCTAGTCACCAAGGTAGATCATTTAAAGTTTTGATTGATTGTGGAAGTACACATTGGTTTATTTCACCCAAGTGTGCTAAGAAGCTAGGGATAGACACAGTAAATGCATCAAAAATGCTTGTGGAATTAGCAAATGAAAAGGAAGTTATATACAACAAACTGCTACGGTAGAGTTTTGTCTAGGAGAAAAACTTTCAAGTATGAGGTTCATGGTAATGAACTTAGGAGCTGATGAGTGTTTACTGGGAATTGATTGGATGATTCCCAATGATGCTCATATCCATTATGGAAATTTTCAAGTCACATTTCAGGATTTGAATGGTGAAATAGTGACTACACAAGGTGAAACAGGGAAACCTAAGGTTCAATTAGCAAAAGCTTCTCGAATTGTGAAAGGCCTGAAGAAAGGATCATCTATTTACTTGATCAAGTCTAACAAGGTAAATCAAGATGGTCACACAGATTCAAAAGAATACGCCAACATATTTCCCAAAGAGCTAACTGAGTTACCTCCAGAAAGAGAAGTTGATCATGAGATCAAAATTGTTCTAGGAGCTGCTCCAGTTGTAAAAAGACCTTCAAAATGTCTATTCCTAAAGCATCAAACTAAAAGGGCAACTCAAAAAACTGCTAAATCAAGGGTATATTCTGCCAAGTAGTTCACCATAGGGAGCCCCAATATTATTCTAGAAGAAGAAAGATGGATCTCTCCATCTTTGTATCGACTATCGCGGGCTAAACCAAGTAAGAGTGAAGAATAAGTACCTAATCCCGAGGATAGATGAGCTTCTTGATCATGTACAAGGAGCAAGAATCTTTTCTAAGATCGATCTTTGGTCAAGATATTATCATATTAGAATCAAGGATGAAGATATTCCTAAAACCACCTTCAACACAAGATACGATCACTTTGAATTCATTGTGATGTCATTTGGGTTGACAAATGCTCCAATCACCTTCCACAAGTTAATGCAATATATTTTCAGATCTCATCTTGATGATTTAATTCTTGTATTCTTTGATGACATCCTAACTTATTCTAAGGAGGAAGAAGATCATGAACCACATCTTTGCATTGTCCTAGAGACAATGAGAACATATAAGTTGTGTGCCAAGAAGAAGAAGGGTGTCTTCTTCAAAAGGAAGATTGAATACTTGGGATTCATAGTGTCTGCCAAAGGTATATTAGTAGATCCTGCCAAGGTCAAGGATGTTCAAGATTGGCCACCCCCAACCACTATCAAGGAAGTGAGAATTTTTCTAGGTCTATTAGAATGGTATAGAATACTCATTAGAAACTATGCCCAAATTGCAGCACCTCTTTGTTACCATGTTTCCGCAGCACAAAGGAGCAAAAAATGGAAAAAAGGGAAATAGCAAAAAAGGTGTGGGATAAAAACAGAAAAAGGTACCTTGACCGGCAAACCAATCCCTGAAAAATTCAAATGTTCAGGCATGACCCTCAGAAAGCTTCGGTGTTGGGCCAAGGCAAAGAAAGAGAAAAAAGGTGCACCATTAAAATGCGGAAGCGCCCCCAAATCTATGTAAAAGAGTGCCAGGCTCGCTCCTCTGCAAAGTGTATGCATTAGTTGGGAATATGATAAATTAGAATGGTGGGAAACGGGAAAAAGGGCCTAGGCTACGGCCGACCATGTAAAAGAGGGAAAAGGGGATGACCGCCCAAAAAGAATTTAGGGCTTTGTATATAAAGTTGAAAAGTGAATGAGAAGCTCATTCTTTGGTGTGTGCCAAAAAGAGTCTTCTTCTTCCTCTCTTCCTCTCTCCTTCTTGCTTCTGTGTGCTCTTGAAAGAGGGAGTGTGAGAGGGTGAGGGAGTGAGTGTGTGTGAGAGTGAGGGATCAAGAGGGTGAAGCTCTTCACCATCTCCTCTTCTCTTCTTCTCTTCTCTTCTCTTCTCTTCTCTTGCGTGCGTGGCTATGGAGGATGGAGCTTGGAGATGGAGGACGCTTGAGGATAATTGAGCTAGCATCTAGAATCGTGGAGCTATCGGAGTGCAAGAAAGAGGAGGGTACTCGATCAAGCATCAAGATAAGCTCACTACACTTGTAGGATCGACGGCGCATCGGCTAGGTGAGAGATAGCCATTAGAGCTCGCTTGGAACGCTTGAAACAATAAGTGGTCAGTGGGTCTTGGCGATTGAGCGAAAGCTCCCACATTTTGGTTCCATTGCCAGGACAAATGGATTCAAGCTTGAGCACTTGCGCGCCCCACATTGAGCATCAAAGTAGGGTACTCATCCCCGAAACGAAGCTTGAGATAGGTAGGAAGTTGGGTGTTTTTAATCTTCAAAACAAGTAAGTATTTTGGGATATTTTGGTCGGTTGATGATTAGAAAGTATGGAGGATCTATTTCAGTTTTTTGGCTTTGATTTTCATTGCATTTAGCGTAGGTTAGAGTTACGAAATTGAACTGGAAAAGGGTAGGGTTTACTGTTTCAAAACAGGGCAAAACAAGGAAAAAACGTGCGAAATGCTCAAAATGCTCGCTAATGAGGCCTAAGATTGACAAGAGAGTGATTGGGGGCATCAACGCCACATTTGGGAAGGCATATAAGAGCCAGGCGACCAAAAAAGAGCTCATTTATGCCATTTCAAGGAGAGAGAGAGAGAGAGAGCTAGAGAGCCCCCGCCCGTGTGATTCGATCGCATCACCGACGCACTTATCGACCCGTTTAGGTATATGAATCCCTTCCTCTATCCCCCTAGCTAGGATCTAGAGGGTTGTGCTTGGTATGATTGCGTAAATCCCAAGAATTGAGCGAGATCGACATCGTGTTGTTTCCGCCGCGCCGCTTTTGGCCCGTCCAAACAGTCGCTTCTGGGTCGAGTCCCAAAATCGGCCCTTGGCCCCTTACCATTTGGCCACTCGGCCCGAAACCCTAGTCGGCCCTCGGATTGTCCAAGGCAACCGTCCGAGTCAACCCACTTGGCCGTCCAAGTCAAAGCTCTTGCCACATGGCACATCCGCCATTCGGCCCGTTCGAGTGACCCACTCGGACCCTGCAATTTGGACCAGTTGGTCCGAGTGCAACTTTTTATCAAATCTGTCAGAAATTTGACCCGACCCGGCAAATACGCATTAGTGCAACTTGTCAAAACCCTTCGGGTGCTTAGAACTTGATTCTGGCGCACGTGATAAGAGAAATTGTAGTACACAGCCGCTTAGCGGTTAGGAGTAGACAGTTGAGGGACCCAAGGACTCAAATGCGAGCCGCTGAACCATAAAACCTGATCGACCGAAAATGAACAAGGCAACGTACAAGGAAACCCTAAACCCTGACTAAAGGTCCTTAAAATGGACCTACAATCCTATCAGGCCCAAAATGAGCGAAAGTGAGTAAGACGCTGGGGGATTGCTTGCGGCACTCCCATTGATTTTCCGCACTTAAAGTACACTTTAAAAAGTTGAAAGCCTGATTGGGCACAAGTGCACGAGAAACAACACACTCACTGAGTGACCATAAATTGAGGCTTGTATTCAATAATCAAAGGAATTCACTCAGATAAATTGCTTAAGGAACCCACTAGTAGGAGAAGACCCCAAGACATAGACAGGTGCCTAAGTGCCCTACTAGTAGGACTTGGAGAAGACACAAAGACACAGAATGCAACACTATAGAGGATTGGATGCTGCCGGAGCTTCTTGGATTGATTGACAACCTCGTGGAGCTGGATGCAGAAACAATGTTGGGATCAAGAGGCGAACGAGGAGAGGACCAATTAAACTTAGGAGAATTTCCAACCTCAGTCCAGGAACTGGTCCACGACTACGATCTACTCACTAGGACCGTGATCCAGGGCACACCTGTAGAGCAAGTGGTAGCAAACTTGGAAGAAGAGAGAAGAGCTATCAAGAGAGCGCTAGAAGGCATAATTGCCTACAACCGTGAGCAAAGGGCTACAAGGCTACAGCAAGACGTAGATATGTACGAGGCTAGACGAGTGCTAGACCTAGCTCGAGCGGCCAAATCCGGACCGAACGTAGAGAGGGAACGGGCAGCAGAGGCTGACATGACATTGAGCGAACTCGTAGCAAAGCAACTCTTGGACAACACATCCATTGAACAGAGCGCTAGTGCCCTAGCCACCGCCCTACTATCAGGATTGGGAGTCACGCAAGGGGCTAAGGGGCAGGCTAGAATCCCCATAGTAGCAAAACAACTAGCTAGATACCAACCTAGCAATGACCCGTACAGCTTCACGGAGCAGTTTGAGCAAGTGTGTGAGGCAAATGGTCTTACCGACCCTGCACAGCGAGCTCAAGCTTTCGGTGTGTGCTTAGGCGATAAGGGGAGGACCTAATACTCTAGTCTAGATGACGCAGAACGTATGAACTTTGCTCGCCTTAAGGGCCTATTGATCATGAGGTTTTTGGAGGCTGGGTATTCGGATAACCTCATCATTAGGTTGATTAATATTAGTCAAAGGGAGAAGGAGGACATTAGGGATTATGTCACTCAGGTGCGTAGCCTCTACAAGAGAATCCCTGCCAGTGAGCGACCTACCGAGAGGGCAATATCTACAGTGTTCATGAACGGGATTCAAAGCGAGGAGCTCTACAAGGATTTGGCCAGTAACTCCACCTTGCAACGAGACGTGCTAGCTAGAGTTTTCAAGGAGGCAATAGGCGTAGATGATCAACTGAGGAAACGCAGCATGAGGACTACCAACCAAGAAAGTGCAAGCCAGAGAGACCCTGAGAGATCAACCACTTCGGGGAAAAAAGCAACTGCTAGTGTGCAGGATAAGGGAAAGAGTGTAGACCACGACCAAGTGATGGTGGCAGAGATGAGAATGGAGATTTCACGGTTGCAAGAGCTCATGAGGAAGCCCGTGACATCGCATGTACAATGTATATACTGCGGCGGCAATCACCTCCCAATCGAGTGCCAAGATCCTAGATCTCGTCTATGCTCAAATTGCGGTACATTTGGGCATGATGCAGTGCATTGCAGAATGCCAAGGAGATTTCCATATGCACAGCAGTACAACACTCCATACTTAGGTAATAGGCCACCCAATTTCTTTGGGAGGGGAGCCCAGTTAGCTCTTTCAGCACCGACTGACTCAAGACCTGCCGTGCCTAGGCTGGAGATGAACCCAACTGGTATACCTAGGCCACCAGGGCCTTTTGTAACCCACCCATCTAGCGATGCTCCTGTTCACTTTGTGGAGGAGCCTAATAAGGAAGAAACATATGTCAACCCGTACATATTCTATGACGAGGAGGGCAACCCAGTCCTAATAGACTATCTACCAGTGTCAGTGATGGCTTTAGGAAGAGGAAGAGGTAGAGGCTTTGGAGGGCCGAGCTAGGATCCAGTCACATGTTGGACTTGCGGCCACCCAAGCCACATTTCATCACATTGCCTAGAACGAGAACAAGCTAACAAGGACAAAGCCGATCTCTGATGCACAGAGTGTGGAATCACACATTTGTTTTCTAACTGTCCTAGGCAGAAGCCATCAACCAGCTCTGCCAACATGCCATCAGTGCCTTTGGGGTTCTTTGGAGTGGAAACCTTTGGTAGTGAGGATACGCCCATCCCACTACATGCCATGACGTGAGCTCAAACAAAGCAGGCAGGCATCTCCTTGCCAGGGCCAAGTAACCTTGACGCAACCTCAATAGGAAAGAAAAGCTAGAGGAGACGGAAAAGAGAACCGAGGCAAAGATAACTCTTAAAACCAAGGAAGCGACTACCTTAGTAACAAGAAAGAAGGTCACAGACGTAGAGGCAGAGACCTCAGCTCTTAAGACAGCCGAGCTAGGGAGTGCCAAGGTAGGCGAATATCCTCACCCTAAACGGCACCTCGAGGCTATAGCTAGGGTCAAGGAGTGGGTCAAGGATGCTCAAAAGCACCTCAAGGATGTTGAACCCATATTAGAAGATCCTATTTATGATTTCTCCAGTGTGAGCACACCAATCTTACCTTCAAAACCACAAGCTGCGAGCATACTGCACCACTAGGAGCAACTCAGCAGCAAGGCCAGGGGGAAACTTGCCAAGGCAGACAGAACGCATGGCCTAGAAATTCTAGCCTCAGGGGAAGACAAGAGCCTAGTAACCTCCTCACAACCTTGTTTTCTACTCCAGTAACTCTAAGCTTGGAAGATCTGCTTAGGCAAAATCATTCCTTGTGGCAGGAGTTAAAAGACTTGATCAAGGGACACACAAGACTTGCGGATGCTGATCCACAAGATCATGATGCAGTTACACAGATCCCAAGTCTAAGTCTACACTCAAATCCTAAGTCTTTGCACATCAATGCTTTTTGAGAAGGCACTGAAATGCACGCAGTTTTGCTCATCCTAGCCTTAGGAGATATGATGATAAAGGAATTGTAGACACACGCGCAAGTGTTAGCGTACTAAACCATGTAGTCTTAGAGGCATGGGGAAACTCTCCTATAGAGACTGCCAGGTTTAATGTCACGTTAGCAAATGGAATGAAGGTAAGACCATTCACGGTCTTAAAGAAATCGCCAGTAAGGATTGCCAGTGTGCAATTTTCGATAAACTTCATTGTCATGAAGGGAGTGGATTACGGCATACTATTAGGCCGATCTTGGATGAGGAATGCACGTGTCATTGAGGACTGGGGCAATGGTTTGATTTTCCTAGGGAACAGAACTAGGGTAGTAAGGGTAGAGATGGACACTTGGAAGACAACCCCTGTTGACCTAGCTGCCATCTCGGCTATGCTAAAAGGCGATACTCAAACGACCAAACCCTATGGATTACTCACTAAATATATTCCTTGCCTTGAGGATGAGAGGGATTGGATGCATGTTTTGGCAACCATTGACCTACCATTCTTGGATGAGAAAGAACCATATCGGTAGGCTGCTAAAGCCGCAACCATGCCAACTGAGGAGCCAATTGTGCCACTCTGCATGATGGTAGGGAGCTCACTCAACCCGAACAAACCAGCCTCGTTCCACATTCCCAACAACAAACTAGAGCTTCAGGAAATCGTAGAGTATCTGACCAATAAATTGGAAGGCAATTTGGCTGTTAACTTAAAACCTCTACGTGATCTTTTAGCTAAGCCAGAATGGAAATGGACCAAGGTCCACAACATGAATTTGTTATATAACTAGGCTTTAGTTACTGATGACAAGGAGATTGAAGAGGAAAGCTTAGGGGATGATGAGCAGTCAGAAGGACAGGACTCGGATGATGAGGAGTATGAGGACTGTCACTCTATGGGAGAAGAGAGTGAAAAAGAGATAGATACAATAGAGTACAACATGGAAGGAAAAGCGATAGAACAAATCAGGGCAGACTTGAGGCCTAGGAAAGGAAGGACCAGTCAGAACGAAAAAGGAGTCATGCGAATGGAGTGTGACAGATCCTGGCTAGAATGCATAGGAGCCATGGATTATGAGCAAGCCGAAGTAGCACAACCATGGGTAATCCCAGTGCTCAAGACGGATGCACCTACTCAACTACGACCCCCTAGGGAAACACCTTCCTCAAGTGAGGGGTGCGAGTTTAACTCAGAGTCAACAGTCAGCATTGAGAGTGATCCCGAGATACCACAACCTTCTAAAGTCAAACGCACCAAGGGAGACTAGCCAATCCACCTGAGGTGCAAGAGGCTAAAAGAGGGGACCAGGAAAGCAAGCAAAGAACTCAGAAGCAGAGAGCCAGAAGAAACCGTAGGATCTACCCAAATGGTTTACAAAATTTAAAAAGGGTGACAGAGTGGTGATTCTGCTAGGTGCGAAAAGACAAGGCCAAACTAGTCAATCGATCGAGGGACTCGCCAAATTTAAGAAAGTTAACTTGGCTGGGGAAGGTGAAAAGCCAAGGCCGGTGTTCATTGCAGATGACTTGACAGAGGATGAGGAGACCAAACTCGTTGCGCTCTTGCAAGAGTACATTGACGTATTTGCCTGGACATTGGAAGAGCTTAAGGGAGTCGACCCTAGGGTTGTGACTCATAATATCCCAATGGTCCCTGATGCAGTGCCAATGAAACAAGGACCTTACCCCATGAATCCCAAACATGCCCATGCAGTAAAAGAGGAGATTGATAAACTCATGAGGGCAGGATTCATATATGAGATCGACCACACAAACTGGGTATCACCTATCATGATTGTCATGAAGAAAAATGGAAAAATCCGAGTGTGCCTGAACTACAAGAAAGTGAATGCCGCTACAAAGAGGGATAACTATCCTTTACCTTACACTGAGCACATGCTTGAGAGGGTAGCAGGTAGAGAAGCCTACAGTTTTCTGGATAGTTTCTTGGGCTATAATCAAGTGCAAGTGCACCCCAACAATAGGCACAAGACTGCCTTTGCCACGGAATGGGGTGTGTTTGCCTACATTGTCATGCCTTTTGGGCTAATGAATGCACCCGCAACTTTTCAACGCCTAATGTGCACTATTTTTAAGGACATGCTTAGGCGCGAACTGGAAGTGTTTGTAGACGACTTATGCTTGCACTATACTTGGGCCGAACACTTAGAGAAATTAAGAGCTGTCTTTGAGAGGTGTAGGTTGTACCACCTCTCATTGAACCCCTTAAAGTGCCAGTTCTGGGTGAAACACGGATGCATCTTAGGGCACGTAGTGTCAAGGAATGGCATTACCCCACTGAATTTTCCAAAGTCAAAGTCATTGTTGACTTACTGCCACCCGATAACTACAAGGGAGTTCAGTGCTTCTTAGGACACACTTGATATTATCGACGCTTGTACTAAATTACGCCCTAATTTCTAGACCATTGTACAAGCTTTTGATAGTGTTCGAGTGGACAGAGGAATGCCAGCGTGCATATGAGGCGTTGAAAAAGACTCTTACGACTCCACCAATCTTACAAGGCCCAGACTGGAACATAACATTTCATGTACACATAGACGCCTCTAAATTCGCTATTGGAGCCGTGCTATGCCAGCTTGGTGAACATAACTTAGATTACTCGGTGAGTTTTGCCAGCAGGCAGCTCACAGAGACCGAGATGAACTATTCCACAACAGAAAGGGAGGGGTTGGCCATGGTATTTGCAGTAAAGAAATTTAGGCATTACCTATTGGTCACTCCCTTTGTCTTCTTTGTTGACCATCAAGCCTTGCTATATCTTGTGAACAAGCCTTGCGCTACGGGACGCATAGCTAGATGGTTACTCCTTCTACCGGAGTTTGACTTCTCTGTTGTTGTACGCAAAGGAAAGCAGCATTACATGGCTGACCACATGTTCCGCATACCCACAAGAGAAGCCGATGGACAAGGCATACCTGACGATTTACCGGATGTTCATCTCTTTAACCTGTCTAGCGAGAGAGAATTGTTTAAAGCTTTGATCTGACGCCATATTGGGCCAATGACATAGTGCAAGTGCTACAAAACGGACTACTTGAGCGACCCATTGAGATGGCCAAGCTGAGAAGACTTATCTTGAAAATTCAACCATACCAACTGATAGCCAGCCAACTCTACAGGTTGAGACAAGACAGTTTATTGCACATATGCGTATGTGAGCACGAGATACACGATGCATTGAAGGAAGCACACGGCGGAATCGCTGGAGGACACTTTAGCAGGGACACAACAGCCCGAAAGGTGCTACAATCTCAACTATGGTGGCCCACCCTTTTCCGCGATGCAGCTAAATTCGTAAAGCACTGCGATGAGTGCCAAAGGACCAAAGTGCCTGTGCGGAAAGACAAGATGAAGTTGACCCCTGTCATAGGTCAACAACCCTTTGAAAAATGGGGCATCAATTTTATTGGACCTATCAGTCCTACGGTACAATATTCCCAAGCTCGCTACATCATAATCGCAACCGATTATCTAACGAAGTGGGTAGAGGAACAAGCCATGAGGAAGAATGATGCTAGGACCACTGCAAAGTTCTCGTGGGAGCATGTCATTTCACGGTTTGGCTGTCCAATCAAACTTGTAAGCGACCAAGGCATGCACTTCGTTAATGAGGTGATTGCCCACCTGCTCTCTACCTTCCTAATAATTCATCGGAAGTCCTCTCCCTATTACCCTCAGGCTAATGGCTAAGTCGAATCCACAAATAAAATCTTACTCAACATGCTTACAAAGGTTGTGTCTACTTCAAGAAGTAACTCGGACAACAAGCTAATAGCAGCCTTGTGGGCCTATCGCACAGCTTATAAAACGACTGTAGGATAGACGCCTTTCAGGTTGACGTATGGAATTGAAGCCATTTTACCCTTAGAATTCTTCATCCCTAGCTTAAGGCTAGCAGTCCAGAAGTGTTGGGAAGGAAGAGAGGCTTGGACCAATCGCTTAGTGGAGCTAGAGCGCCTAACGGAGACTTGACTCCTGCCACTCACTCTCTGATTTGTGAGAAGGCTTGACGAAAGATGTGGTTTGACAAGCATGTCAAACAGTGAGACTTTGAACAAGGGAACCTTGTTTTGCTATACTCTGTAAAAGGACATAAACAAAAGATGAAGTTTCGGGGGCTAGGGCCTTTCAGAATACGCATGATTGGTAGAACAGGGAATGTTGAGTTGGAGACACTTGAAGGTGAAGGAATAGGCTTTTTTCACGATAGCCGCATAAAGAAGTACTATCCTCCTTTCCATTCATTACATGAGCCACCCATGCTAGAACCCCCAATGAACGTCTTCATGGCTACTATAATCGACCTTATAGATCAGGACGAAGAAGCAGTGGCGCCGGCGTATCTACGAATCACAGTCGCGGCAAGAGTGATGTACTCTTTCGATGCCTTGATTTATGAAGGGGCCGACTACAACATCTTGACGCATGACCATTGGACACGCATTGGTCAACCGAAACTACAGCCCACTGCCAAACTCACCCTGTTTGGGGGTAATGCTTATTCACTCCTAGGGAAGTGCAAGGTACTCATCTCTATCAAGTCTGAGAGTTTACCAGCTTTCTTCCATGTGTTGCCTAACACTAAAGGAATCGGTAATATGTCACTATTAGGTCGTACTTTCAAGAAGCAAATGAACTGTAATGTGGATTACAACCTAAACCGCATTCATCTTGTTATAGGCAATGTGCGTATAGTGACGACTTTCAACAAGGGCTGTCCTAATTCCTCCTCCATTACGAAGCCACCAGTGGAGACCTCTACGACCACGCTCCAGCCCAAGTCTAAACAGAAGAAAACTACGGCCTCATGCCACGCTCTCAACCCCAGGCCCAAATCCACCAAGAGTGCTGACAAGACTAAGGAGTCCAAGCTTATATGGATGCCAAAATGGCAAAGACCACATCCGGGTAGACCACCCAAACGTGATCCTAAACGCCAAAATCATCAGCCCATCATGGCCTAAGAGGCAGTCCAGATGCTATCGACATAGACACATAACCATGCCGCCATGGATCCCTAAAGATCTCTTGCGAGCACAAGGATACTATGAGGGAAACCCCTGAATTTGGGTGCCTAAGAATGGCATGTTAAAAAACTCATCTACAAGCAATCTTACCCTAGTGAGGGAGGCTTGCACACATGGTGCCGAGGGCGTAGTCAGCAAACCATTGCCCGCTCTGGCTAGTAAGCCCCAGCTCATCTATCGACCAAATCAAATGCCACAAGCCTTAAACTTACCTAATCCAAAGAACTTAAAAACCCCCATGACTGCTCACGTAGAACCCAGCACAACTCCCATGCCCCCAGAACTTCCTGTAGCACCTCAAAGTGCTTCGGAGTGCAAAGCCCAGCCTGTGACACCAATGATGGAGTCACCACTATCCAGTCTAGTTGCACCATCCCCACCAGCATGTCTTAAACCTTCCTACGCGATACGATGTTTCCTCTCCTTGGCTAAGACCTCGTCGTGACTTCTGGGGATGACTTAATAACCTGCATCAAGATGTTGGACAAAACTTTCACTACATTCACTAGAAGTTATGAGAGGCTAGACCTAGGCCTTCTTGACAAAACACTTGCTTCGGATGTTCGTGCATTACCATGCACTTGGGAAGAATACGAACTTATACAATACAACATATACATGCTATAACGACGTTTATAACAATGTTTTCTTTATATAAAAAATATATCCCCGTCATCAATATTAGTGTCGGTATTAGCATCGCTACAAAACCGTCAGTATAATACCGACGGTTGCAGAGAATTTTCGATGCTAATACCGACAATTGCAGAATTATTTTTTGACTCTAATATCGATGGTTATAGAGAATAAAAATTTTTTGTGGCAGAGCTGCAGATGCAGCCCTGCCACAGTTAGAGCCACACAGGGCTAAGAGACAATTCCTGTTGTCAAAGAAGTTAGACAATCTATCCTAAATAATGACAAGACTTTGCAAACAAGTACTTTCATGACATTAATTAACACAAATGTGCACTGCATTGATAAAGAAAATAACATAACTTAAATTGAGAAGTGCTACTACGACAAAGTAAATATGGAGTCATGCTACAACATAAAAGTCCGAATCATATATACTTTGCTATTACATATGGAGGATAGAGGCCATAAGGCCTTACATAATACAAGATGGGGAGTAATCCTATGTAGCCTAATTTGCTCTCTACAACTCATCCGCATCAGAAAACTCCTCTCGTTGTAGTGGCATATCGAAGGGAGTTTGCAACAGCAAATATATATATAATTGTGAGTACCAAATACAAATTGACATATAATGACAGATTTCTCAAATTAGGAATGATATTTATTACTACTTACCGGTCCTCCGCGAGCATAGAGCTTCTTGATCAGGGCACTCAAGCCATGCTTCTCCCCGTATGTCACCTCTAGTGCAGTCGGGTCGCGATTCGTAAAACCTTGCTGTGGCACACAAACATTGAAAAACAACGTACTTGAGATTCATATTCGAAATACATACATCAACATGGATGTCATTAAATTACAGTACTCTGCCCTATTAATACTTACGAAATATGCCACGAATGTTGCGTGGCCGCCGCTACCAAGGTGATGCACCAATCCTGCATCCAAGCGTGCATTTGATGCGTCCTTCTGCTGCTTCCACTTGTCTGGAGTGGATGTCGCCTCATCTTGGAGATTACTCCTGTCCTCAGTATCCAGCCACTCCAGCTTCGATTTGCCATGTTTGACTACTTCGCGTGCATCAGACCGCCTATGCGACTGATAGTCACGCATACGCGTCATGATCCACCCTCTCGAAAATCTATCATTGCTAGAGGGCTGAGAGAACTCTTGATACAATGTATCGATTATGTACTCCTTACTGGCATCTGGGATCTCCTTCCACTTGTCTGTAATGTTGTGCCGAAATACTTGTTGGCACAACTCATGCATCCTAGAGATGACAGCTTTTCCATCATCATTCATGTATAAATGGCCAGAGGCCTTATCTATGAGATACGAGTAGCCTGCAATAATTTACAAATAGGTACTTTCATGACATTAATACAAATGTGTCAAACACAACTTGAATTGATAAGTGCTACTGCGAAAATCTTCATGCAAAAATACATACCTGGAGGAGTGGGTTTCGTGTACTTCTTCTCAGCCCTAGGAGTGATCGGTGGGGTGCATGAAGGAGTGGGAGCAGTAGACGTTTGCGCGCCACTGCCAATGAAAGACAGTGTCGACTCCTTGGTGGCACTGTGAGTGGGAGAGACTGCATCCGCGTCCCCATAATAGCAGCTACCTCCTCCTCGATCATGTGACTCTGAAGCAAAGCGAGACCTACGACTGTGTCTACTGGAGACCGAAGCATCGGACCATTTAGAGTCTGCCGATCGTGCTGAGGTGGAATGGGAAAGCTGTGCATTGGCTCTATCTCTGACCCGTGCTAGCTGGTCTAGTGAGAAACGCGCTAGCATCACGTCAATGTCGTCATCTGTAAAATCTCGACTCATCCTGTCGTCCGTACCCAAATCCTAAACCTGCATATACAAGGAAAAATAAGTCAATTAGATAATGAATTGCAAGACATAATAAAACTAAGACTTAATTTGCAAGACTTCATTTTAAAATAATAATAATAATTAGATAATACAAAACACCATACTCCCAAAACATACAAACTATCCTAACCTATTTGCAAAAAGTGGCATTGCTCTAGTGGGAGGAACGTTTTGATCGAGTCACTTTTGTTTAGGGTTCCAAAATCTCATCTTGACATAGCTCAGTACACACCGGGAGATCTTTACAAAATTCTCCACAAAATGAGGACTCTACTTCATTTTCAAAAAACCCATCCTCTATCTCCATAGGTGAGATGTCTTGGTCCTCCAGGCAGTTCATCTTAGTTTCTTGTATGCCTTCTATCCTTGCCGCTATTAAAGGTGTCTCTTCTATGATCCGTACGGGGGTTCTGGCATACACGGGGATACTCCTAGATGTCATGGGAATGACATACCACCATTGAGGTTGTTGCGGATTAGGGAAAAAGATGACCTGATCCATATTACGATTAGTATAAAAGTCCACTTTGAGATTGCTAAAGCGCATCAAGTATTAGGGACTCTTACCTGCTCACAGTGATTTGGCAAAACAAATGTATCACTCAAATCGGTCCACTTCTTCGTTGAGTCAATCTCAATAAAGCCACTTGGCCCTCGTTGAACAGTTGCACGTGCTCCTTCGAGAGTAACCTTGAACCATTGTACATCAAATATGGTCATGGAGAAACTTCGATAGTCCACTGCAAGGATACTTTGTAAACATTCGAAATACTCCATCTCTGCAACTACATAGTTTGGATCTGTGGCACATCGTCGGCTTTCTTGCTCAAACATTGCCAACACTCCACAGTCCATTGTCGAGCGTAACTTGTCGATGTGCTCTACTCTGAAATGTCATCCACGTGACCATGCTGCACTATGGACCTTATACTAGGAGGAGAACAAGTACATTAGTTGCGATTTGCAGTATAGATTGTAATTTATTGGGATTGCATACCTTGGGATTGCATCCATACCTTGGGATTGCATCCACCTGAGAAGTCCCACTCTTCTTTAGTAACTATTTCTCCATCTTGAGATGCTTTGGTTAGGGCCTCATGTAGCCATCTAGTGGACATGAGTAGAGGCATCTCCTCTAAGCCCTTCGGATATCGAATGGGCCGTTGCCGCGTACTTCGTCGAAAGTAGATCTTGCAGACTCTCGCTCAGCGCGAGCATCCTCATACCATTGCAACCACTTCTCCATCGTAGCGCTATGCAGCATAGAAAATCCATTCACCTTGGACTCCATGGATGCGTCCATCTTCTTCTCTATTCCATTTCCCACTAGGGCATCTCCATTCAGACGATCATCCTCCTTAAGTGATCATATCAAGCCTTTGTCCTGGTCGATAGTGGATAACCACTCAGAAATGTACATCAAGGCCTCTGACACTAACCAACCTTCAGCCATGCTACCCTCAGGACGAGCCTGTTATCGCACAAATCCCTTTAAGGTCTTCATGAACCGTTCAAGGAAAAACATCCATTGACTATGGACTGGACCTGCAACCTGCAATTCATCTACAATAGGCACTAGAAGATGGGTTTGTATCGTGAGCATGCTAGTGGGATGATACTTCTCCAAAAGACAAGCAGTCTCTACTGCCATGCATTTCGCGGATTCAATCGATGATGTGTGAATCTCTTTTTGGGAGACAAAATGAACCAACTCGGACAATTTGTAAATGGTTGTCCGTACCTCCAATGTTAGAGACCCCGTGATTGCGATCGGAAATACGAACTGTGAAAACCATGTAATTAATATTGTGTATAAACAAACGGAGATTCTGAAATCTAATATGCAGAATCATGCTGTACATACCTGACACATCTTATGCCAATCATGGGATTTGAGACTTGTCAGTTGGTCATCCTTTGTGAATGCTATCTTGAGAGAATGCATTAGGCCAATTGGCATGCAAAAGGACTTGATGTTTTCCTTTACTTGTCGCACTTCATCGCCTGAAAAAACCCAAGGAGCACGCGGCAATTGCACTCGACTGTCGACGCCACTTACAGGCCAATATGGTTCCATCTTTCCCACTGCTTTCAAATCCATCCTCGCTCCTAGTGTGTCTCACTGCCCAGTGAGGTGGTCCCATAGCAAGCTACCCACATTCTTAAAAATGTTCATGGGATCTAAAAGGTGGTTAATTTTTAGTTTTTTCTAATAAGTCAACTCATAGAAAATTGAGAAGCGTCGCATTCCACCAGGAAGCGAGTCTTGGTCCACCATTCTGCAATCAAACCAGCTCAGTGCATTCATTCTCGCAGGAGGGCAACCAAGAAATCCTTCTCTCATGACATGACCCTCTGGCAAAAAAGCCCGATGTCCCTCAAATACCATCTTCTTCATAGATTTTGACATACGAGAATCCAACCTTGGTCCACACAGAGGACATGCATGGTAACCTGACGTGACTAGCCCTGCAAAACACACATGTACAATGAGGAATGTCATAACACCAACATCTCTCAAAGAAAACTAGCAAAATAAGAAAACACGCTTTACCAGAGCATTCTCCATAACCCAGAAAGTCATGCATGGTCCACATAAGAATTTCCCTTATAGTTGCGGATCGGCTACCAATATGTTTGCTCATGTCCTCCACTACAATTCCCTCACACAACTACTTTAGCTCATCAATTAGTGGAGAGAGGTAGACATCCATATTCTCGACTTTGTATTGTCCAGGCACAAGCAAGCTGAGCAAAAGGTGTCCTTTCTTGGTGGAAAGCCATGGCGGTATATTGTAGTTAACAAGGACCACGGGCCATACACTATAGGAGGTGGAATGTAAACCAAAAGGATTTACCCCATCCATGGCAAGATCGAATCGTAGATTCCTCGCCTCCTTTGAAAAGTCAGGGAAAGTCTCGTCAATGTGATGCAATGCTTCCGAGTCAGCTGGTGTACACTGTACACCATCAGTGGATCGATTTCCCGCATGCCATGTAGTCAAATTTGCAAAACTCTTGGTCTGAAAAATGTGAGGAACACACGCTATCAGCGGAAAGTGCCTCAAAACCTTCTACGGAACAGTCTGTCCTTGCAAGTCATTTCGATACCTGTCTGCACCGCACTTGGGACATGTGACCAACAATTCAAACTCTCCCCAAAAGAGAACACAATCATTGGGGCAATCATGAATGCAATTATAATCCATGCCTAGCTTTTGCAGCACTTGTCTTGCATCGTCACAAGACTCAGGCATCGTATTTTGGGTAGGCAAAATGTAAGATTTCAACATTCTACAAATTGCAATGAAGCACGTTATTAGAGTACTACATAGCACATTTTAATGGCTTTCAATAAAGAATCATACACATCATAATATATCTTAATAGCTCTGTCACACTCGGATCGCTCCATCCATACTTTGTTTGTATGCTCAATAATGTAAGAAGTGTCTTCAAAAGGGATACCTGACTCCCATCATACAATGGAATGGTAGCCTCCACAATTAAAGGATCTTGGGATTTCAAGTCCGTCGGAAGCAATGATTCGATCATTTCCTCTAACTCGGGCTCCAAAAAAGCAGGAGGATCATCCATGTCTCCAGCATTCTCACCCATAGAAGGGGGTTGAGAGTTATCACCTTCTATGAGATAGTTAGTTATCTCGGATGGCATTTGTATAGAGCACGGATGAGCCTGTCTTACTGGATGCAAGAGATCTATAGACTGCAATGCATCGATATGGCCTTGACCCTGTAAAGGACGTTAAGGAGCTAACTTCTAAGATAACCCCAAACTGTTATACTTAAATCAATTACATATCATATAGTATGTAATGAGAGAGAACTTACCGCAATCTCGTAATTCAAGACTACTTGGTCGATTATCTCAACTCGAAACTCTCCATACCATTGCCATGCTCTATGGACAAACGACGTTTCTGACGAATGGCCAATTTGCATTGCGTGCATGGACAGGGGACACATTGATTGAGCTAAGCCTCACGATCACCACCATGTTGGTCGTGAGTGCTAGACATCTTGACTGCGATGTAATGGAATGATAATTTAATAATGATTCTATATTGTATATTGGGACCACTCCACTATATATATTTCAGGTCTTTTTTTAAAAAAAATTTCATACCTATCTCTTTGAGTTCGGGTCTAAACTTATCTATCTTTGAGGTCGGCTCTAAACTATGCTCACACACATACATTTTTGTACCTACATTGCAAAGAATAAAAACCAACACCTTTTTTTTTTGAAAACACTCGCTTCCATTTCTCTCTCTTTCAACACTTCCTAACCTACATTGTAAAGCAACACAAAGCAACACAAAGATCGAAGACAAACCAATACTTTCTAACCTACATTGCAAAGCAAAACAAAGATTGTAAAGAAACCAAAACAGGGCATACTGTCGTGCTTTCTTCTTCTTCCACGACCTCTTCGTGCAGGCGATGCTCCTCTCCTCGCGTGCCACTCGCGGCTTGCTTCCTTGCTCACCTCCCTTGCTCACCTCCCTTTCTCTTTCTCTCCGCCTTTGCGCGCTCATATGCTCATATGAAAGAAACGTTCGGGTTTCAATGAAATTTTGCCACAGTAAGTCGTCGCTATTAGTGTCGGTATCCGCGTCTCTAAAAACGTTGGTATTTTCATCGCTATTTAGCTACACAAATACCGAAGTTTTTAGTGACACGAATACCGACGCTAATACCGACGCCGAAAAAAAAAACGTCACTACTTAGCCTCGCTATATATGTGCACCCTTCTAGTGTTATGACCATTAAATTCCCCAAAATTGCTGCCGAACTACTAGAGCAAACGACGAAATCTCAAAGGAGCAAGCTGTCCTCAGAAGACTAATCACTTCATATCGTAAGCCTCCTCGTTCTGCTCCTGAACATGAGTTGCAAGAGCTCACGCAAATGGCAAGCTCGCCTTCCATGTTCTTGCAGTAGTGGTTTGCTCTGAGAATCTAATGGGAGCAAAAAGGTTGCTGGATAATGACCAATGCTGAGCAACGCAGGGCAGTTAAAACCATCGAATATGACCCTACTTATGTGGCACCTATCTCGTTTAGGGTTTTGGCCATCACTTGCAACTAGCATTTAGACGACCACATGCTCGCTTACCCTTACATTGACCAATTCCTTACGGAAGAGGAATTGCATGTTGCAAGCCGCCTTAATACTGGAGATCTCTTTCACAATGTCTTGATCTACATCTCCCAAGTCTCCATCCAATCGTGTGCTCTTGATTGTCATGCTCAACTGGAATACAATCCAAAATTCTACACGTGGCTTCTTCACACGTAACTCCTACCCCAACAGGCCCAAATCCCTTCACCTTTTAACCCCCAATCCTAGGAAGGATTTTTTTCTAAGCTGGAAGGGGAGGGGGTATGTGGGTATGTGGAAAATGTGAAAAGAATCAGATAGGAAATGAATAAAAAAGGGGTACAGTAAAGTAAAGGTAGTGAAAAGCATAAGTATATAGTATGGAAAAAATGGCTTTCTAAAAAATTCATTCAAGAGTTGTTATTCTCACATAAACAGCAAAGTGATATGTGGAAAATGCTAATGAAAGTTACGAATTATGGCAATAGCAGAAAATGTCACAGCAAGAATGCGCCCATCGACTCCCGTTCACAGATGAGGAAAGGGAGTAGTATCACATCCATTTAGAGGACCGCGCCTTGGGCCAGCTCAAGTTCCGAACCATCCACAACATTGAAGTCATGGTGGCCAAGGAGGAAGTAGCCAGGAGGGTAGTGGAACAGTGCAACCTTACAAAATATATTGAAAAATTCTCGCAGGAGTCCGATCACTTAAAATGTGTAGAATTCCTCAGAACATACAATCCGGACCAAGAAGGTGGCATTGTAATAGTGGGCCGAGGAGAGGGTGCAAAGCAGGTGCAAGTCCGGGCTGGATCCAGCCTTGGTGGAAAAGGCTTTGCGATTGGTACCAAGGACAGAAAGGAGACAAAAAAGGGATGTTTATGCCTTGCTAAAAATGAAGAAGGAAGAGGTGCTCACGAACGACGGCATAAGCATCCAGGACATCCCTGATACAGAAGCCAGGTTGCAGGCCAAGTTGGTGCATGTGCTCTTCTCCAACCAATGTTACAATTCCTTAATGCATCGAATTAGTGTGCCAGTGCTGGAGAATGTAGTAGTCCACACCCTAGACAAGGTGGATTGGAATGGCTACGTGCGAAAGATGATTGATCAAGTGGCCAAGGCGTTAGCCCTGGGAAGTGCACCAATAGGAGGAGAATCTCCGGCTTCTAAGGTTACGGAAAGGAAGAAAGCCTCCTCCAAGGCCTCTTTCATCGGATACGGAGGAGTCTTGACTGCACTCATTCAGGAGGCAGTAAAGAAAGCACAGAAAGCACATGAGGGAGAAGGAGAAACGCCGAAGAGGTCACCTCCTCGCCAGGACAAAGACAGGTCCACCGACAAAACGAAAACAAAAGAAGAAGGGGAAGGACAAACTAGTAAGAAGACAATCAGGACAATGAAGAAGAAGGCGGTGTAGAGGAAGAAGAAGAATGATGAAGGCAAGAAGAAGGAATGGGAAGACTTGGAAAGGGGTAAAGAAGGAATCCCTGAAAGAAGTAAAGGAGAGAGAGAGAACAAAGAGACAGGAGGAGGAGAGGGAAAAAGAGGAGTTACAGAAAGCTAAGGAGGCGTCAAAACAAGAAGCAGAAGAGGAGGAAAGGAAGAGAAAAGCGGATGAGGAAGAGGAGGAGCTACAAAGAAAGGAGGAAGAGGACCTGGCGGAGGCCACCCGCCGCCGGTCCATTGAACAACAATGCCGAGCAAATGAACTAAGGAACCTGAGCACGCACAGAGAAGAGGGGCCAGGGTCTAGCACATAAGTGCCAAAGTTCGTGCCACCTCCAGTCCATGAAGGCAAGGGCAAGGCCCCGCTCCATCCGATCCCTACCCTCCTGGTGCCTTCTGTGGAACTCACCACCATCACCCCCAGCATCCCCACTAGCACAGATGTGTCAAACTTTGTGGCATGGATGCAGTATTTCATCAACAAGGAGATAGGCCAGGGGCAGAGCATGAAGACTACGGCCACGGGACAGAAGAGGCCAGCCACGAATGGAGAGTCTAGGCAAGAGCCCAAAAAGCAAAAAGTTGAAGCCTCAACCTCGCCCATTCACACAACGATGATGCCACTGGCTAATTACGACGAATACATCGCCGAGCTACTCTCCCAATTGGAGAGAGAGAAGGAGGAACGCAAGATAGCCATGGCTGAATTGGCAGCCAAGAAGGAAACAATGGCCATCTTGTTGAGATATCAAGCTCCACTCATGATATGCCAGGGTGACCATTGTGCATTTATGTCACCGACTTGTCAGTTTGCAGATGCAGTTGGTACATCGCCCATGAATAATAGCTAGATGACAGCTATCCTTATCTACTCTAGTTCGTGGCTCAGTTAGTATGCCACCTTAGTTAGTTGAGTTTGGTTTGAGACCCATATATAGGGTTCTTCTATTTTTTTGTATGAGAGTTCTTTTGGCTTACACAACTAAGAAGAGGAAAATTGTTTTCAGCCTCCACCTTTGTGTGTATTCCCCCATTGTGCAAGCAGAATTATGCACAAATACGCAAGCCACGAAAATGCAGCTCAAGCAAGAGTTGCACAATGTGCAAAGAGAAAGTATGAGCATCAATGACTACCACATGAAGGTGAAGAAGATTGCAGATGCACTTGCTTCCATTGGGTCACCAGTGGAAGATGATGATTTAGTTTCTGTGACCTTGAATGGTCTAGGAAAGGATTATGCATAATTCTGAACATCCATTTCCGTCCGTGAAAGATTTCCTGATTTTGAGGAGTTGATTGCTCTTGTAATTTCTGAGGAGCAGAGAAATGGTGGTGCATCTTCTTTAGGAGGAACTTCAAAAGAAGCTGTCTTCTGCTCAAATGCTGGAAGAGGTAGAGACAGAGGTAGAGGAGGCCGATCTGGAGGCCGTGGTAGAAATCAAAATATGTAACAAACTCAAAAAAACCAGTCCTATGGAGGAGGACGTGGTAACTCTAGAGGTAGGGGGAGCCAAAGAGCTCGTGGTGGATGGCAAAGAGGCCAAAATGCAAACACCAATGTTGAATGCTACTACTATGGTAAAATGGGTCATATGGCTAAAGACTGCTATAAAAAGTAGAATGATATCATGGATGGAAAATTGCAACAAGGGAATTATGGATCTTCTAGTAGACAGGGTGAGACAGAAATGAGCATTTGTTTATGGTGCAATACATGACCAATTCTGTGACAAGTGTAGAAGAAAGCAGCGATGTGTGGTATGTTGACTTAGGTGCATCAAACTACTTGACAGGTCATGTAGAATGGATGTAGGATGCAAGGAAAATGGAAAAACCAGGATTTGTGGAGACTGGTGATGATACTGCACATCCTATTGTGCAGATTGGAAAAAATCCTTTGTCTATGTAGGATGGAAAAAAGAAATACCTGTCGAATGTATTTCATGTCCCGAATATCACCAAGAACTTGGTTTCTATTGGTCAAATGGTTGAGCAGGGCTTGCAGGTCAGATTTAATTCTCATGGATGCTTTGTTGAGGATATGAAAAATAAAGGTCGCTTGATAGAAAAATGAAAGAAGAAGGGCAGAATGTTTATGTTGGATGCAGGTATGCCTGAATTGAGTGCAGCAATGTTTGCACATGGGACCGGTGTAGTTGCAGATATTGATATCTGGCATAAACGCATTGGTCATGTTAATGTACAACGACTTAAATCAATGCAAGCCCAAAATATTGTTGCAGGATTGCCTAAATTCAAGGTTGCAGAAATGCATAAGGTATGTGAAGCTTATGAGTTTGGAAAACAGGAAAGGAAACCATTTCCTAGACATGTTCAAGAGAGTAAGAAGCCATTTGAATTAATCCACTTTGATGTGTGAACTACTAAAGCTGCATCTCTTGGAGGCTGTCATTATTTTGTCACTTTTATTGATGACTATAGCAGAAAAGTTTGGGTGTATTTTCTGAAAAAGAAAAGTGAAGTTTTTGGGCATTTCAAAACTCTTAAAGCTATGGTTGAAAAAGAAACAAGCCTGCAAATAAAATGCCTAAGGTCAGATGGAGGGGGAGAGTACCTCTCAAATGAGTTTGCAAGGTTCCTGCAGGAGCATGGCATAAAGCAGCAATATTCATGCAGTCATACCCCACAATAAAATGGAATTGCAGAAAGGAAAAATAGGCATATTGGAGAGGCATCTCATGCCATGCTCAATGAAAAAGACTTGCCAGAGTTTTACTGGGCTGAAGCAGTTGCTACAACAGTCTACATAATGAACAGGACTCCCACTGCAGCAATACATGGGATGACTCCAGAGGAGAGGTATACTAGTAGGAAACCAGATATTTCTCATTTGAATATTTTTAGTTGCATTCCCTATGTTCATGTGCCAGATGAGTTGAGATCCAAGTTGGATCCAAAAGCTGAGAAGTACCAGTAAATGTGATTGATAATGTAGATGCACAAAATGGTAATGCTGCACAAAATTCACAGCAGCAGTCACAAGATATTAGTGGACCTGGAGCGTCCTCTAGCAATGGTTCACATTCTTCGCCATGGACATGCAGATTGAGATCAGGAGAATCTTCTCACAGCAATGTAGATAGTGGTATGTAGGTATCCTGAAAAGAAAAAGAGATGGTAGATCAGGTGTTTGATGTGAATGCAGGTCACTCTTATGTGGATGGTGAATTCAGTGGCTTAGAACAGAGCATTGATGATGAGTTGGGTATTCCTTCTATTGTTACACCTGGAGTAAGGAAGACCATGGATGTTTTGAGAGCACCTGGGAGTGAACCTACTTTGTGCAGGTCTACTAGAGCTAGGTATCCTGTGGACAAGCTGAAATATGATGGATTTACAGCCATCCACTATGCCAATATGGTCAAAGTGATACATGAATCAGAACCCACTTCTTTTGAGCAAGCCACGGGAAAAGAAAAATGGGAGAAAGCCATGGATGAAGAAATGGATGCCTTGGAAGCAAATGCTACATGGGAATTGGTATCTTTGCCTAAAGATAAGAATGCAATTGGTTGTAAGTGGGTTTATAAGGTGAAGCACAATGCAGATGGTTCTGTGAACAGATACAAGGCAAGATTAGTAGTCAAGGGGTATGCACAAACATATGGCATTGATTATGAAGAAACATTCAATCCGGTTGCAAGGATGGCAACCATAAGAGCATTCATTGTTATGGTTGCATCAAAGGGATGGTCTTTACATCAGATGGATGTAAAGAATGCCTTCTTGCATGGTGATTTGCAAGAAGAGGTCTATATGGAACAACCACCAGGTTATGTGCATACTATTCATCCTGAGTTTGTTTGCAGGTTGAAGAAAGCCTTGTATGGCTTGAAGGAAGCACCTAGAGCATGGTCTGACAAGATAGGACAATATCTTGTCACTATTGGCTTTCAGATTTCCAAGGCAGATTTCTCACTTTATGTGAGAGAAACAGAGAAAGGTATTATGCTGCTTATCATTTATGTTGATGATTTGATTATCACAGGTGATAGTGATGAATATATCCTTCATGTGAAAATGCTATTAAAGTAGAAGTTTGAGATGAAGGATTTAGGAGAGCTGCGTTATTTCTTGGGCATTGAGATGATTAGGTCACCAAGTGGGATATGGCTCTTGCAGAGGCAGTATGGATTGGACATGCTGTCTAAATATGGGATGACAGGCTGTAAGCCTATTTCAGTTCCTTTGGAGCAGAATGTGAAGTTGAGCACAGATATAGGTGAGCTTCTAGAAGACCCTACTATGTACAGACGCATAGTAGGAAGTTTGATTTATATGACTATTACCAGATTTGAGCTATGTTGTTGGATTGGTAAGTCAGTTTATGCAGGCTCCAAGGAAACCACATTTGGATTCGGCTAGATGCATACTCAGGTATGTGAAGTCCACATTGCAGTATGGACTATTTTATGAGACTGGGATTTAGATATAGTTGCATGGATACACTAATGCTGATTGGGCTGGTAGTATTTCTGATAGATGATCTACCAGTGGATATGTGTTCTGTTTTGGGAGTGTTGCAGTCACTTGGAGCAATAAGAAAGAGCCTACAGTTGCCTTGTCGAGCACAGAGGCTGAGTACAGGGACGCAGAAATGGCTGCATGTGAGGTAGCTTGGTTGCATAAGATACTTTATGATATGCATCAGCCTATAGATGGGCCAGTTGTCATTTATTGTGACAACATGAGTAGTATAAACTTGGCAAATAACCCAGTCTATCATGCTAGAACAAAGCACATTGAGGTGCATTGTTCTAGCATGATAGACTGGGTTATTTGCCAAGTTTATACTACTCATGTTGTCACAATAAATGACAACTGGCCCATCTATAGGCTGATGCATATAGAATAAAGTATCTTATGCAACCAAGCTACCTCACATGCAGGGAGCGTTTCTACGTCCCTGTACTCAGCCTCTGTGCTATTATCGAGCTCCATGCATGATATTCCAGGGTGAGCGTTGTGCATTTATGTCACTGACTTGTCAGTTGCAGATGCGGTTGGTACACCGCCCATGAATAATAGCTAGATGATAGCTATCCTTATCTACTCTAGTTCATGGCTCAGTTAGTATGCCACCTTAGTTAGTCGAGTTTGGTTTAAAATAGGATTATTGGTTAGAGACCATTCTAACCAATTCCTTAACCTCTCTATGTACCTCTCTATGTATGTTGATGGGGTATTTGACAATGCCAAGCTGAATAAATACATATTTGGGCTTGAATATTCTCTATCTTTTGAAGTGGGAGCCATAAAACCTTCCTTCTTACAACCAGCCATACAATTGGCTGAAAGGTATGGTTAAAAGTATAAGAATTTTTAGCCAAGAACATGGCATCATTTTCAACCAAAGCAATCCACTAGGACAGCTACTAATTTTGGGGAGACAAAGACAAATTTTCAACAAGGAGAAAAGCAATCAAATACCTATAGCAAGGTCCCTTCATTTCCTATAGTTTATGGTTCAAAACAGGGCACTAATTTCAAGTTTAATACTGAAAATAGATCAGATGGAAAAAGGACTAAAATCAGTTGGAAATTTTCAGCTTCTTTGGTGCAAGGTAAACATGTTTCTAATGACAAGCTCAAGTACATGTATGCAAAGGGACTATGCTTCAAATGTGGAGAGAAATGGTCTCCTGATCATAGGGAAAAATGCAAAGCCAAGAATGTCAAGGTAAGCATTATCGTTGAGGAATATTCAGATGTTGAAGCAAAAGAGGGCAATGTACTTCACATTGAGAGTCCATCCACTCTTGAAAAGATGCATGACCATGAAGAGGACATCCATGAGGAGTTTTATGATCCCATGGATGGTTTCCATTCGACCTGGGTGGATATTACATGCACTGATCTAGATTCCTTGAAACTATGCTCTATTTCCCATGACACATGGAATAGTTCCAAAGGGGATAATACCCTATGTCTTAGAGGCTACATCAATGGAAGAATTTCTCATATTCTTATCAACATTGGGGGTACGCATAGGTTCATAAACACAAGGTCTCTTGATGGGCTGAAGTTGAGCACTCAAGAAATGCCTTCCTCTTTATGGATTCAAGTGGCAAACAGATCTTATGAGAGCAGTGATTAGATTTGTTCTAATGTTCCTATCACTTTATCTTCATTATCTACCACTTCGGTGACTTTTATTGCCTTGGAGATGGTCCCCATTGATGTGATACTACTTGGTTGTAATTAGCTATTCCCATTCTCTTGGTGAAGAAGAAAGATGGATCATTCCATATGTGCATAGATTATTGTAATTTGAATATACAAATACAACCAAGAATAGGAATCCAATACTAAGAATTGATGATCTCTTGGATGAGTTGAAGAATGCCAAGGTCTTTTCAAAGATTGATTGCGATCCGGATACCACCAAATACATATGGAGGAGGGATATGAATAGAAAACAACTTTTAGGACACCGAAGGTTCATAAAGAATTATGCACATGTGGCCAGCCCATTGACCAATAGGTTAAAGAAAGAAGCTTTATTTTGAGATGAAATAGCTGATGAAAGCTTCAATGAGCTGAAGAAACTCCTCATTTCAACACCTATAATGGTCTGCCTTGACCTCTCTAAGGTCTTTACTATCTATGAGGATGCTAGTGGAAGAGGATTAGGGGACTATTTTAGCCCAAGAGCATGGTATCATAGCCTATGAAAGCAAGAAATTTGATGAAAAAGAAAGGCAAGTGCATGTATATGAGCAAGACACGTTGGATATCTTACATGCAATGAAAAAGTGGCATCATTATCTTTATGGGACTTTAAGGTGAAAAGTCATTATAGGATGTTGAAATACTTTATTTCGCAGCCCAACTTATCTCCTAAACAAAGAAGATGGTTGGCAACCTTTCAATCTTATGATTTTGAGATTGCATATATGGCTGGAAAAGACAATATAGTGGCGAAAACACTCTCTAGGATGTGGGATTGCAATGTATCTACTGTGTCTTCTATATACCATGATTGGTAAATGACATACAATAAGAATATTTGATGGAGGAGCATGTTGCTACAATAATGCAAAAATTACAGCAAGGGAAAAATGAAGAGTACCCAAACTTCAAATGGCATAATGGACTTTTATGGTATAAAGTGAAGGTCTACTTGATCCCTCAAAGTAATTTTAGACTAAAAGTCCTTCAAGAAATGCATTCTTCACTCTTGAGGCTAGTCCTCTTGGTCTCTTTAAGACCTTTGACAAAGTGCATAAGAGTTTTTATTGGAAGGGCTTATGGCGAGATGTGAAGGAGTATGTCTCTCATTGTTTGGAATGCCAACAAAATAAATATTATTCTTTATTACTAGCCAGCCTCCTTCAACTCTTGCCAAATCCACAAGTGGATCGATATCTATATGGATTTCATTATAGGAATTCCTACCACAAGGAATGGTTGGAATAGTATCTTTTCTGTTGTGGACAGACTTACAAAATTAGCCTATTTTATTCCAACAAAGGCACAGCCAACTGACCAATTCATGGAAGGAGTATTCAAGCTATATGGAATGCCTTATGAGGATTGTGTCGAATAGAGATACTAGATTCATTGGAAATTTTTGGAAGATTTTGCTTACTTTGGTGGGCACTACTCTCACTCCAAGTACCACTTACCACCCTCAAATTGATGGCCAAACTGAGAGGGTTAACCACTATTGGGAAAGAAGTCTACTTGAGACACTTTTGTCATGACACTCAATCCTCTTGGGATAATTGGTTGCATCTTGCTAAATTTTGTTACAACAATACATATCATATGAGTATTGAGATGGCTCCTTTTGAGGCACTCTATGGATACAAGGTTCAAATTACTTCAACCATGTTTCATGAAGAGTTAAATCCACAAGCAAAGGATGAGCTAGAGAGAATGGAGATGCTTATGAAACAATGTAAAGAGAATATAAGGAAGGCACAAAATATCATGAGATCCTATGCTGATGATAGGAGGAGGCACATGGAATTTGATGTTGGAGATTGGGTCTTTTTGAAAGTTCCCAAGTCTCATTATGCTTCCCTCAAAGGAGGGCACAACAAGCTAGCTCACAGGTTTTATGGCCCATACTTGGTGTTGAAAAGGATTGGAGAGCTTGCATATAACCTCCAATTACCTTCTACTACCCTCATGCATTCTATCTTTCATGTATCACAATTGAAAAAATATGTTCGGACAGATATATAGGTTATTGAAGAGCTTCAACCACTTGATGAAGAAGGGCTTATTGTCTATGAACGTGAGAAAATCATTGGAAATCATGAGAAGGTTCTTAAGAACCGAACACTTTACTGAATTTATCATCAAATGGAAGGGGCTACCTATGGAAGTGTCCACTTGGCAACCCACTTCACATTTGTATGGTTTCCCATGGCTCTTGTAGGGAGAATTATGACAGTTTGTGCAAGAATAGCTTGTTGTGTAAAAATACTATCATGAATTAAATTGCATTAATGACATCAAAAAATGGTTTTGATGGTATGGACAGATGACTTGGGTTGTATTCTTCATTTTTATACCTCAAAAACTCAATTTGGACAATCCAATCAAAAGTTATGGCAGTTTTACAAATTCAGTCCTGTTTGGACAACAGGCACTCATTTCACTATTTCAAGTTCATTATGAGATTTCTTCATGGAAAGTGCTTCTACATGCTTATGGATCTTCATTGACATTATTTGCTTCATTAATGACCTGTTTAGCACTCCATTATCTTCAGTTTTGAGGACAAAGCCATCTTTGGAAAGGATTAGAGGCAACAACAGTATCCAAGAGTGAAGATAGAGCTTTGGGGAGTTGTAACAGCTCTCAAATGTGATAGGGAGTACTTTGTGGAAGCCCATGCAATTGTGGAAATAGATAGTTTATCATTATTGGGTATGATTTCCAATTGTGCTACACTAGACATTCATATGTTATGTTGGATAACTTATATTAAGTCATTGAACCTTGATTTTTATATTGCAAGAGGCAATGGACATATTATCAAGGGCACAATTTGAAGATGAACAGAAGATCATGGTGGCAGATGAATAGGATGAAAATTTGCATGGTGAAAATGCTTGTAGTAATGTAGAAAATGATTTTTTAGCTATTGCATATGCAAGTACATGTATCTTAAATGCTAGTATATCTGTCATAAATGCTAAAACAACAACTCAACAAATACAACATGTATACTATCTAGGAATACTGTTGTTGTGCAAGGAATTTAGTAGTAAGGAATGAGTATTTAGCCATGGAAACAACATGTACAACAACAACAAAACATCATAGATATTATGTTTCAGCTATGGAGATGTTTCTAGAAGATGAACATGTATGTGAATGGCAAAGCACAGGACAATATCTTAGCACTCTATCCAAGAGGGAAGACTAGACAGAAGAGGATTTCAAAATGATAAGGAGGAAGGCCTATGGTTTTTTCCTAAAGGACGGCTATATGTGGAAGCATGCTAGAAAGAAGTGGGAAGATCCACTGTGAGTTCCTGGAGATAGAGCTACACAACTACAGGCTATGTGGTAGTTCCATGAGATCTTGTGGAATGGATATAGAGGTGTGTGGGTCACCTTCGAGAAAATAAAAAAGAGATACTAGTGACATGGAATGTATAAAGACATTGTGAACTTTGTAGAGTCATGTAGTACTTGTCAAATGTACTCTATTGTGAGACATAGAGATGGATTGTAGAGCTGACTTATCCATTGTCCATGCATTATAAATGGGTGGTTGATTAGTGACAATGCCTATAGCCATCTACCACATGTAGTATCTTGTACTCACATGGGAGAATCTAACAAATTAGGTGGAGGAAAGAGCTCTCAATAGTATGAAGACTACACATGCTTTCTATAGATTTCTCTTGGAAGAGGTGTTTTGTTAATATGGATGTGTTGTTAAGCTTACAATAGAAAGAGGGGAATTGAATGCCAATGGGGCTCACAAGTTCTTCTTGCAATTGGGAATGGCTCAGACTATAGGATACAATCTAGAAGGTAATGGAAAGCTATTGCGCGTGCAGCTGGCAGAGTACTACGGGAGACAGTAGCGGAGTCGATGAGCAGCGTTGCCAACAATACAAGCGCCAGAACGAGGAAGCCGAGCACATGACGTCCTCCTGTAGCAACTGGCCTAATTGCCATCATCATCGTTGATCTCCGGTCTCCTCGGCCACCTCCTGCTGATGTTATATCTACTACTAGCTTGGACTAAATAGATAGATCATAGGTACAGAGCTTGTAAATACATCGTGTGCCCAGCAAGAGTTTGTCCAAGAAGAAAAAATGTAAGAGGTCATAGAAACCGAGGATGATGTTTGCAAGAGAAAAATCAATGTGCCTAACCCTATTAATTATAAGAGAATGGGTGAGGTGTATGACAAATGGTTATCAATGTTTCTTGCACTTCCGAGGAAGAGGACTATCTTAGCATATCTCGAGGAAAAGTCCATACTAGTTGTTAAAAAGGATATTCAATTATTGGGTTATATTGTTTATTATTGCATAAGGTAAGGAATTTTGACTCTCAAAATTTTTAGTATATAGAATCATTGTACTATTGATTGTAAATAACACTATTTTATTTTTTCTTTTAGCTTTAGGGCATTGATTGCTTCTCTAAGCCAAGAGATCTCTAATAGTATATTTATTGTTGATCCACTATTATCAATGGAATTGTTTTTGAGATTTGATTCAAACGTAGCAATGTTTTTCAAAGATTTTAGCTCCATCACAACCTAAGATTTTTTTTTCCTTACATTGGATACACTCACCAAATAAATTATCCTCATAAACTCTCGAAGTGGTATCCATGGCCAAGCAAGAATGTGCATTGAATGGAATACTACTTACTTTTTGGTTAATTGTTTATTTTATTGGATTATCTTTTTTAGTTACATGTTTCCATTTGTAGTGTTGTTGGCAAGCTCATGACTACCTTCTTAGACACCACATATGAGGATGTTGTTGATCCTTAAAAACCATATAACTTTCTCTAACAAGAAGTGCTATTGCACATTTATACACATACTTGTGGATGGAGAGTGATTTCAAATGTTTGCAAGATTAAAAAATACTCAAGATAGATGGAGTAAATGTAAGTCTCTTTCATACTGTTGGTTTTCTTAGGGACCCATTTTTCAATTTACCAACTTGTTACCACCACCACCACCACCACCTCCTCCTCCTCCTCCTACTTACAACTTGTCCTAGTAGGTTCTTTTTGTCAATATTGTGGGAGAGAAGGAAGGAGTCTCACTTGTCTCTTTCTTGCTTACACAATGGGGGAATACACACAAAGATGGAGGCTGAAAACAGTTTTCCTCTTCTTAGTTGTGTAAGCCAAAAAGAAGTCAAGTACATAGAAATAGAAGAACCCTATATATGGGTCTCAAACCAAACTCAACTAACTAAGGTGGCATACTAATTGAGCCACGAACTAGAGTAGATAAGGATAGGTGTCGTCTAGCTATTATTCATGGGCGGTGTACCAACCGCATCTGCAACTGACAAGTTGGTGACATAAATGCACAACGGTCACCCTGGTATATCACGAGTGGAGCTCGATATCACAACACTCCCCCTTGAGCTCAATCCCAATTCCTGCACACCAAGCAGGTCTCTGAACTTGCACAGCTTCTCTGCACCCAATGCCTTCGTGAATATGTCAGCTATCTAATCCTCTATGCTAACATAAACTAGATCAATAAGACCTAGTAAAACCCTCTCTCGCACATAGTGATAATGCACCTCAATGTGATTTGTTCTAGCATGGTAGACTGGGTTATTTGCCAAGTGTATACTACTCACGTTGTCACAATAAATGACAACTGGCCCATTTGTAGGCTGATGCTTATCATAAAGTAGCTTATGCAACCAAGCTACCTCACATGCAGCCATTGTTGTGCCCCTGTACTCAGCCTCTGTGCTGGATAAGGCAACTGTAGGCTGTTTCTTGCTGCTCCAAGTGACTGCAGCACTCCCAAAAGAGAGCACATATCCACTCGTAGATCGTCTATCAGAAATGCTACCAGCCCAATCAGCATCAGTGTATCCATGCAACTGTATCTGAACCCCAGTCTCGTAAAATAGTCCATATTGCAATGTGGACTTCACATACCTGAGTATGCATCTAGCCACATCCAAATGCGGTTTCCTTGGAGCCTGCATAAACTGACTTACCAATCCAACAGCATAGCTCAAATCTGGCCTGGTAATAGTCATATAAATCAAGCTTCCTACTATGCGTCTGTACATAGTAGGGTCTTCCAGAAGCTCACCTACATCTGCACTCAGCTTCACATTCTGCTCCAAAGGAACTGAAATAGGCTTACAGCCTGTCATCCCATATTTGGACAGCATGTCCAATCCATACTGCCTCTGCAAGAGTTGTATCCCACTTGGTGATCTAATCACCTCAATGCCCAAGAAATAACACAGCTGTCCCAAATCCTTCATCTCAAACTTCTGCTTCAATAGCATTTTCACATGAAGGATATGTTCATCACTGTCACCTGTCATGATCAAATCATCAACATAAATGACAAGTAACATAATACCTTTCTCTGTTTTTCTCACATAAAGTGAGAAATCTGCCTTGGAAATCTAAAAGCCAATAGTGACAAGATATTGTCCTATCTTGTCAGACCATGCTCTAGGTGCTTGCTTCAAGCCATACAAGACTTTCTTCAACTTGCAAACAAACTCAGGATGAACAGCATGCACATAACCTGATGGCTACTCCATATAGATCTCTTCTTGCAAATCACCATGCAAGAAGGCATTCTTTACATCCATCTGATGTAAAGACCATCCCTTTGATGCATCCATAGCAATGACTGCTCTTACGGTTGCCATCCTTGCAACCCGACTGAATGTTTCTTCATAGTCAATGCCATATGTTTGTGCATACCCCTTGACTACTAATATTGCCTTGTTATATCTATTCACAGAACCAGCTGCATTGTGCTTCACCTTATAAACCCACTTACAGCCAATTGCATTCTTACCTTTAGGCAAAGGTACTAGCTCCCATGTAGCATTTGCTTCCAAGGTATCCATTTCTTAATCCATGGCTTTCTCCAATTTTTCTTTTCCCATGGCTTGCTCAAAAGAAGTGGGTTCTTGTTCCTGTATCACTTTGACAATATATGCATAGTGAATGGCTATAAATCCATCATATTTCAGCCTATCCACAAGATACCTAGCTCTGGTAGACCTGCGCAAAGTAGGTTCACTCCCAGGTGCTCTCAAAACATCCGTGGTCTTCCTTACTCCAGGTGTAACAATAAAAGGAATACCCAACTCATCATCAATGCTCTGTTCTGAGCCACTGGATTCACCATCCACATAAGAGTGACCTACATTCACATCAAACATGGGCTGATGTACCTTCTCTTTTCCTTTTCATGAAACCTGCATACCACTATCTGCATTGTTTTGAGGAGATTCTTCTGATCTCAATCTACCTGTCCATGGCGAAGAATATGAACCACTGCTAGAGGACACTCCATCTCCACTAATATTTTGTGACTATTACTGTGAATTCTGTGCAGCATTACCATTTTGTGCATCTACATCATCAATCACATCTACTGGTTTATACTAGCTACTCATCCCATCAAAAACAACATCTCTGCTCACTGTAAACTTACGAGTAGAAGGGTTATAACATCTGTACCCTTTCTGCTGTGCAGAGAATAACCAATAAAGATGCACTTCTCAGCTTTTGGATCCAACTTGGATCTCAACTCATATGGCACATGAACATAGGCAATGCAACCAAAAAAATTTAAATGAGAAATATCCGGTTTCCTACCAGTATACCTCTCCTCTGGAGTCATCCCATGTATTGCTGCTATGGGAGTCCTGTTCATTATGTAGACTACTGTAGCAACTGCCTTAGCCCAATAAAAATCTGGCAGGTCTTTTTCATTGAGCATGGCACGAGATACCTCTCCAATATGCATGTTTTTTCTTTCTGCAATTCCATTTTGTTGTGGGGTATGACTGCATGAATATTACTGTTTTATGCCATGCTCCTGCAAGAACCTTGCAAACTCATTTAAGAGATACTCTCCCCCTCCATCTGACCTTAGGCATTTTATTTGCAAGCCTGTTTCTTTTTCAACCATAGCTTTAAGAGTTCTGAAATGCCCAAAAACTTCACTTTTCTTTTTCATAAAATACACCCAAACTTTTCTGCTATAGTCATCAATAAAAGTAACAAAATAATGACAGCTTCCAAGAGATGCAGCTTTAGTAGTCCACACATCAGAGTGGATTAATTCCAATGGCTTCTCACTCTCTTAAACATGTCTAGGAAATGGTTTCCTTGCCTGTTTTTCAAATTGGCAGGCTTCACATACCTTATGCATTTCTGCAACCTTGAATTTATGCAATCGTGCAACAATATTTTGGGCCTGCATTGATTTAAGTCACTGTACATTAACATGACCAATGTGTTTATGCCAGATATCAATATCTGCAACTACACCGGTCCCATGTGCAAACATTGCCGCACTCAATTCAGACATGTTTGCATCCAATGTAAACATTCTGCCCTTCTTCTTTCCTTGTGCTATCAAGCGACCTTTATTTTTCATATCCTCAACAAAGCATCCATGAGGATTAAATCTGACCTGCAAGCCTTGCTCAACCATTTGACCAACAGAAACCAGATTCTTGGTGATATTCAGGACATAAAATACATTGGACAAGTATTTCTTTTTCCCATCCTGCATAGACAAATGAAATTTTCCAATCTGCACAATAGGATGTGCAGTATCATCACCAGTCTCCACAAATCCTGGTTTTTCCATTTTCCTTACATCCTCCATCCATTCTGCATGACCTGTCATGTGGTTTGACGCACCTGAGTCAACATACCATACATCGTTGCTTTCTTCTGCACTTTTCATAGAATTATTCATGTGCTGCACCATAAACAAATGCTCATTTCTATCATCACCCTGTCTACTAGAAGATGCATAATTCCCTTGTTGCAGTTTTTCATTCATGATGTCATTCTGCTTTTTATAGGAGTCTTTAGCCATATGATCCATTTTACCACAGTAGTAGCATTCAACATTACTGTTCGCAGTTTGACCTCTTTGCCATCCACCACGACCTCTTTGGCTCCCCCTGCCTCTAGAGTTACCACGTCCTCCTCCATAGGACTGGTTTTCTTGAGTTTGCTGCATATTCTCATTTCTACCACGGCCTCCAAATCGGCCTCCTCTACCTCTGCCTCTACCTCTTCTAGCATTTGAGTAGAAGACAGTTTCTTTTGAAGTTCCTCCTGAAGAAGATGCACCACCATTTCTTTGCTCCTCAGAAATTAGAAGAGCAATCAACCCCTCAAAATTAGAAAATCTTTCACAAACTGAAATGGATATCTGAAACTGTGCATAATCCTTTCCTAGACCATTCAAGGTCACAAAAATAAATCATCATCTTCCATTGGCGACCCAATGGAAGCAAGTGCATCTGCAATCTTCTTCACCTTCATGTGGTAGTCATTGATGCTCATAGTTTCTCTTTGCACATTATGCAACTCTTGCTTGAGCTGTATTTTCCTGGCTTGCATATTTGTGCTATACATTTTTGACAAAGTATCCCATGCCTCCTTTGGCGTACTTGCATCCTAAATATGCACAATTATAGAGTCCTATATACTGATAGACAACCAGTACATAACTTTCCTGGCTCTCTCATGCCATACTTTGAATGCCTGCATTTGCTGTTGATTGGGAACATCAGAAAGAACTGGTTCTTCTTCATTTCCTGCAACAAATTCCCAATATCCTTTTCCCATAAGGAAATTCGTCATTCTAAACTTCCATGCTTGGAAGTTGTTCTTGTCAAGATTTTCAGTTACAATCTATGAAAGAGAATCAAACGCCATTACAGAATACTGCAAAAATTTTTGTCATTGGAGAGAATACAGCTTCAGCCTCACAAGTGCAAATCTGTAGAATAGTGGCTGCACAGTATAAAACTGGGCCTTTTCCTGAGTGCGTGCAGGAAACTTCCGCCTCCAAAATAGGCCCCGAAATGGCCTCAAATAAAAAAAACAGGGTCGTCGAGGGCCTCAAATAAAAAAAACAGGGTCTCACTTGTAGCTTTCTTGCTTGCACAATGAGGGAATACACACAAAGGTGGAGGTTGAAAACGCTTTTCCTCTTCTTAGTTGTGTAAGCCAAAAAGAAGTCAAGTACATAGAAATAGAAGAACCCTATATATGGGTCTCAAACCAAACTCAACTAACTACGGTGGCATACTAACTGAGCCACGAACTAGAGTAGATAAGGATAGCTGTCGTCTAGCTATTATTCATGGGCGGTGTACCAACCGCATCTGCAACTAACAAGTCGGTGACATAAATGCACAACGGTCACCCTCGCATATCATGAGTGGAGCTCGATATCTCAACACTTTTGCTCTCTCTACTTCTGTTGCTTCTTCCTCTTCTGCTCCTTATTATTTCCTCTTCTTCATCTAAGCATTCTTCTTATGAATGACATTTGATATGAATTGTATGAAGCCTTCAAAAAAGTTTGTTGGAGGGAATGATCCTATCCAATGGTCTATCTGACCTATTAAAACATAACAAAGAAAATTAGACAAGACAATAGAAATAAGCAAGTTCTAGTCTTAAAAGAGCCAATGAATTCCTCAACTCTATTGAAACATGGTAGGAAAAAGAAAGCTACCAAATAACCTTTCGAAGATAAGAAACTACATGGATTTATCAAGTGTGCAATATATTGGGTGGGGGTCTTTAAAAATGATGTGAAGCATGCATGCCATAATTGACATGGCTATGATTGTCAAATATTGTAATAGACTACACTTGCGTGAATATGCATAGTAGCAATGATGATGTGCAAGCTTTTCACTTCTGTTACTTTTAGGCAATCAAAACATATCACAAACATTATGTTTCGTCATGCCATGAATATGGCCCTAAATTGTCATCATGTAAGTTAATCCAAGACTTTCAATCTTGTGTTTTGAAATGTAAATACATACAATAATGCAACTGAAAAGTTTCCCCTACTTTCCTCATGAAGTATGTTATTTGCTTTCTATGTTTGCATTGTAGAAGCCAATTATGGTAGCATAGGTGGTTGCAAACTTGGTAATATAGCGATGCATCATCAGCATGGGTTTCTAGGCGGTGTGTATGCTTGGATGAAGCACCTTTCTTGAATAATATGGAAAACAATATAGAGTTCAAATTTTAATGCTAGCATTGCAGCTCAATTTTTTTAAAAATGAGAAAATACGAATTGGCAACGAGTTGTATGCGAATCATGTGAATAAGAACGGAGTGCATCGTGTGTGCACATGCAAGCGTGTGCTGCATTTCCAGGTGGCTTATTTGCTTGGATTATGTGGCAAAGGGAAGTTGTGCAAAGAGCCACTGCATTGAACGATGGCAATATAAGTAAGGAACCGATGTACTGTACTGCGTGCATCTCATCTGCACATGCACGCACAATATTAATCCTTCTCATACAAAGACATGCATTCGTCGTTTGGTGAAGATTGGCAGCTACATTCAAGGTAAAGAGTCGTAGTGTCAAATAAATTATGATGCCTAGTAATTATGCTGAAGAAACAGCTGTAGATGCTGAGACTGAGAGACCAGATGGAGGGCGGGGTGGGGGGATGGTTGATACAGTACGAGTACATCGGATATGATCAATGGAAGTGGAGTGCAGCCATTGGCTACTGGCGGGTAGTCATTGCACGATCGTCTTTTATGGGATGGTTTGTTGGTCTGTAGTACTACCTAACAGGGGGTGGAGCATTTTCTGCCAGGACCGTCCGGATTAGGGCAGCAGTACAGGCGACCTGCAAGCACGTCCAGGAAGCCCAGGCAGTCATCATCGCTGTCGCAGCTGCCGTACGCGTTAAGCAGGGCACGCCGCCGGCCTGCTGCTGCTGCTGCTGCGCGTGCAGCTGGCAGAGTACTACGGGACGCAGTAGCGGAGTCGATGAGAAGCGTTGCCAACAATACAAGCGCCAGAACGAGGAAGCCGGAAAGACGACGTCCTCCTGCAGCAACTGGCCTAATTCCCATCATCATCCTTGATCTCCGGTCTCCTCCACCTCCTGCTGATGCTAGCCTTGCTGATGTTTTATCTACTGCTAGCTGCTTGGACTAAATAGATAGAGCGTAGGTACAGAGCCTGTAAATACATAGCTTTTATGCTACCAGTGCGCCGGCTCCGGAGGCCTGATCGTCGACTGTTCCCATGAAAGGCTCCCCGCCCCGTTCACACATACCTACATGATCGTCGACTCTTCCCATGAAAGGCTCACCCTCCCCGTTCACACATGCCTCGAGTGGGAATATTCACATGCACATGCTCAAAAGGCGTCAATCGACAATCCATAGGAACTTCGACTGCGATTCACATCTAGGAAGGACAACATAAAACTAGGGATGATATCGAAAATTTCTAGTATGTGTTTTGCTCTTTGAGAAGAGCCCAGAAGAGAGCACTCTGTGCTAGATGAGACACATGACAAGGCCATGAGCTCTCGGTGTGAGATGTCATGGTTGAGAGATTTCATGGAGAGAGGACATTTGATTTCTCACCTCCTATTCTTTTCCTTTGCCACAAAATGTAAACATATGCCTTCCTTCCCAAGGCTCTTCTTCAGTTTGCAATTGTAGTGTATGGCTCTTCTCGCTTGAATTCTTTTAGCTTTCTTCTTCGTGTCCTTCATTGCTCCTCTTTTTGCTTTACCTCTCTTCCAAATATCTTCTTGAGTTTCCATATGACTTGAATCTTGTTTGGTATGAAAATCCTCCTTGAATTCATGTCATGTAGTGATCCCGAATAAAACATGCTTTAAGAGAACTGATTCTTGCTCATATACTCGTGAATGAAAAGAAGTATGCAATTTGGGATCCCGGAGATGCACTCATTCAAATAGCAAACATCTCGGTGAACATGTACACAAAGATTTGTGATTGAGGAATATAATGTGCCTAATCCATTCTTTATGCATGTGCTCATCAATGCATTCAATGCAAACACAAATCTTTGTAATTTATCCCTTCCTCTGCTTCACCCTCTCAAGAAATCAAAAAGGTTCTCCCCTCCACCTGATACCCTCCGATTTCAGTCTCACACTAAGTGGGCCTTGTCAGCCCCATCTCATTATTGATGAAGGCCTACACAACCCTCTCTACTTCACTATCTTTCTCTCCCTTATCACTCGGTTTTTCAAGATCTTTTAAGGCTAATATTTCAGCTTCAATTGGCAATAAAGCTTCCTTACCATAAACTAACCTCAAAGGTGAAAATCCTATGGTTTCTCTTTCACATAACAATAAGCCCATAAACACTCACTACAAAATACAAGCCATATACCCATGTTTAAAGCGATGAAATTATTCATCCAAATACTTTTTCCATCGTCACTAAAACTGTTGATATACATGCAAAATCATTGCAATGTGTATCATACTTTGTGTCACTATTTGCAACACAAATAGTGACATTTATTGCAATGCAAATATTGCGACACATAAAATGACGCGTATGTGTTTATTTGTGACTCTAATAGCAATGGTTACATTAGAGAAAACCCTTCCAATCACATGTGCAAACTAATGTTGCATAAATCATTTACAAATAATTGAGCATACAACTATTGTCAAAACACATGCATCGTGAGATGCTAAAAGAAAAGTGATTCAATTTCCAAATAAGTATAATATCAACAATGACATCTTTTAAAATTACATGGATTGATAAGGTGCACAATCCAAAACAGACAAATGTATCAATAAATATCGCAAAATGCAAGTCCAGATAAAGGATGAGAAATATCTTGAAGGAAGCCTACATAAAAAGAGTCTACATGGACTATAGAACCAAAAGAGGAAGAGATGCATGCTCCACAAATCCAAGCAACTACTATAACTCCTCACCATCTGAGAGCTTATTGTGATGCAATGAAGCATCAAATGGACTCTGCAATATAAAACACCCAAAGATTAATTCCCTATCTCCACATAGCATGGAGACTCTGAACTGCGCATCTCTCTAATCCACTCTTTATGAGAAGTCATATGGTTAGAGATACATGAGTCTACATACCATACATCATTCCTTGATAAACCATCAATAATCATAGTATTCATAAACTATTGCATAACAAACAATTGTTCACTTCTGTCATCATTATTTCTGCTCTGCTAGATGCATAATTGCATTTCTATTAAAAACTCAAAATTGAAAAGATGCATGACTTATCGAACCATCACATGTATATAATCTATCAATAAGAGAATTGGGACTATGCCTCTCTACATACCGAGTCTCCAATTGTGGGATTGCGGTTTGTGATCAAGTGTTAGTAAGGAGAACAAAGTAGCATTGTTAGAAATACGATTATTAGTACAAATACTATTCCAAATAAAAATATTAAACATAACCAAAATAAAACTTATGAAATTTTCCAAATAAGTTCTATATCCACCCCCAAGATTATGCGTGACCCCTACCTCTAGCCTTGCCCTCACTGCCAATTGCTACTCTTGCCATCGTCCTATTGGAGAGTCTCCGACCTCCTTCTTGAGTTTCTGCAAAATCCTATGTGTCCAACAACTCAGTCTTTTGAGCGCCGCTCTTGGTTGCCTTGTGTACATTTGACCATCTATGTGATATATATACATTCATATAGTCCATAATCCATCTAGTGTGGAGGAGAACCAATCAACCACTATAGGTATCAAGAACTCCTTATGAAAGGATGTGACCACATACTCCTTGCCTCCCTCTGGTATGTTCTTCTAGTGGTCTAAAGAATTGTGCCTAAATACCTATTGACACAACGTCCTCATGTGTGCCATCACCCACCTTCCCTTAATATTCATGGTCACATCATCAATTTTCTCATCCATTAAGTACCCATACTTGATGGTGTGGGTCTAAGATGTGTGTTCTCCCATTTGTGACCACACTTCTAGGCATAACCAGGAGACCCATGTCCATTTGGCATACTTATAGAGGTGGTATCTCTTGAAGAAGCACCCATAGGGGTGCCATTTATAGAAAATTGAGCGAAACTTGGATTCTAGAGAGTAGACGTTCCTACAAGTGTACAAAATCTCCAAGGTGATAACCGTCCACTCAACTGATGGAATAGAGACACTATATTAATGTCTCCACATCATGCACATGAGTCACCCTCTCTAGAACCAATATGGGAGCACATAGTAGCAACTGGCCACAAGGTCACAACATATGTATCTCCACAATACCCCCCAAAATCACCCTTAGAACAAAGAGCAGAGGAAGTTTATAGCTCTCCAAGGCGTCTACCACAAGCACCACCTCCACTAGTCGAGTAGCCTCCCTTTGTGGCTAACCCAAAGCATTGACTTTGCCCACTGGAGATCGACACCTTAGAGTATATTGAGGTAGAATGCATTGAATGGCCAAATGATCAAGACAACTCTTGGTCTGCCATATCTCTAAAGTCTGCCATCTAATCTGAAGACATACATGTAAGTATATGATTTGCTCTCTATGTTTGCATTGTGAAAGTTTATGGTAGCATATGTGGTTGCTAACTTGGTAATAAAACCATCACTTTGTAGAGTGGTACAAAAACTATATCTCTACATAAAAGACACTATATACTCCCCTAGGATAGTGAAATTAGAAGTGGTCATATCACACGTTCATGGGTACCCAAGTCCTAATTTATAAATACTCTCTTTAAATTTTATTTGATAATTGGTCAACCTATTTATTTTCATCCCTTGAGGGGTTCTCACTCAGGTTACTTTCAAAAATAACACATCAATCCCATATAACCAACACATCTTGTTTATGCATAGATTAATTCTCTAATACATTGCACGCTTGTAATATCTTTTACAGCATATAACTAATATGAGAGATAGCATGTACATAGCTTCTTCAATTATTTTTCATATATATATATATATATATATATATATATATATATATATATATATATAGAGAGAGAGAGAGAGAGAGAGAAGTTCATGTGCATGTCTTGCAATTTGATGCATCAAGATGGCCCTTGATAATCGAATATATTTTATCGTATTTTAACTAAGCCAAGAAATCCATGTTTTGTTTCTAAATTTATTGTCACTATTCA